>NC_063446.1:58629922-59942574 GCF_020379485.1 Brassica napus | reverse complement strand
GCTTTTCTCCCCACGACCACGACATCTCTCTCTTTGTTTCCTTTTTTGTTTAAACATAATTTTTTTTCTAAACATAAATTCAACCACGAAAACAACCTTGAACTATTGTGTAGTGATCACGGCAAACAAATTCATATTTATTCAATTGTATATGAGTCGAGGTTAAATCTGATATTATAATCAGGAGTAAACTAAAATTTACAACAATGACTTACTGTGATCTCTTCAACAAAAAAACCATGTGTGTTTACTCAGTGTGATGTCATTAATATTGCATTTTATCATTGTTTTCAAATTTGTTACTCATGTGTGTTTAGTCACTGATACTATCTTATGCAATGACATGCTTTAAACTCTCTACATCCTTCTGCAAGTGAATCCAATCAGCAGTGACTAGATTTTTATGAGATGAGAAAGATAGAAATCGGAAAATACTATGGGTGTCTTGGAAAAAAATGACAAAATCAAAAGACCAAAAAAGACTCGTTTCATAAATTTTCAATGCTATAATGACGCTTTCCTCAAAAAGCTCAGCTGGTGTCTTCTTCATAATCCCTCGAGCTTGTTGGGACGAGCGCTCCTAGGCAAATATTGTGGTAATGAGGACTTCATGACAGTGTCGGACATGAACTCAAAATCGCATGGCTGGCGCAAAATTCTAATAGGCGGAGACATGCTGAAAGCTAACATGGGATGGGAAATAAGTAATGGTGAATCTATAGCGCTTGGAATGATGATTGGTTGAGTGTGACAAGAAAAGCAAGACCAATGGGACCTATTCCAGCCAATCACGATATGATTAAATTCACTGATCTCCTCCTACCAAACCGGTTAGACTGGAATAGAGAGCAACTACAACACATTCTCCTTTTTGAGGAAGACGAAATCTTATTAATTAAGCCTAGCAGGTCCGGGGCTGCGGACAAGCAAATCTGGCTTAAAAAAAAAGATGGAGAATATACGACAAAATCAGAATATTAGGCTGCTTGCGAGCTCCTACACACTCGCTCTCCTGAACCTGTGCAGCAGCATCCTAAACAAAGGAATGTGGAAGCTCAAAACTGATCTGAAAATCAAGCTATTCTTTTGGAAGCTAGGCCAAAACACCTTACATGCAGGTGAATGTTTGGCTGCTAAAAACATACCGATTGTAGAAAAATGCCCCCGATGTAAGAATCTCGAATCTATCAATCAAATTTTCTTTCACTGTGAGTTTACTAGAAACGTTTGGGCTCTTGTTCCCTTTTCCACTCACTTTGATGCTAGAGGATAGGCGGATTTTAATAAATCATGGATACCCTAGTGCGGAATGACTGTTTGCTGCCTCTGGGTATCACATCTGGTAAGTTAACACTTTGGCTTTTGTGGACTCTGTGGAAAGCTCGTAATGAGCTGATTTTTAACAAGAAAATATGTTCGCCTGAAGACTTGATAAATCGAGCAGTAATCACACCTAAAGAATGGGTAGAGGAACAAAATGTTCCACCTCGTCTCCCTTTGTCTTAACTCCATGAGTCCTGACCTCGCTGATGCAACTAGAATTCAAGTGGACACAGCTTGGCGAGACGATCTGAAGCTGGCGGGCTTAGGCTGGACAATGTTAAAAAAAGGATGATCATGTCTCCTTTGATTCCCACTGTCATTACGTTGCGTCTCTTTAAACAGCAGAAGTGTTTTCTATGAGAGAAGCTTTGTCCAAGAGCAAGGAACTGGAGATCCAGAAGATACAATGTGAATCCGATTTAGCTCAATTCATCAAGGCAATCACTTCACGGCAGCCGCCCTTGAGATGTATGTTGTCATCATTGATATTCTATGTTTGACTCTTTAGCTCTATTTCCTTTCGTTGGATCCCTCTGGATAAAAACAAAAAATGCTTATTGTTTGGCAAAACAAGCTTGTTTCAGAAGCTTTTGTAATTAATCCTCCCATGTTGGGAGTTTGATTTAAATGCATGTAAGAAAAAAGTTTTCAAATTTGTTAAAGACAATATTTTCCAAACATTAGCTTTAAGATTCTACGACAATAAAAATGATTTAACTTTGGCGAGATTATCAGAATAGTTCGTCAAATCTAGAAAGTGGCTTTTAGAAAATGGTTCAGAACTTGATGATCAAACAAGTAATAAAAGGGGAATAAGAGCCTCAGATAGACTGTCCACGTCATATGGAAAAATCACCCAATCATGTTATAAGGTTTTGCCACGTCAGTAAAAACAAGAAAACATCTTTGATTACGATTAAAAGGAACAATGACACGTGTTTCATTAAACTAAAAAGCTTTGATTTCTGCTTTCTTTTAATTTCCGTATGGGCTTAAACGATTGTATTATTTGTGGGCTTTGAATAATGGATTTTGTCCTGAGAAAGAAAGTAAACCTTGGGCCGTTGTTTGCCTGCACCTACCTCCTTCACGAGAAGCGTTCTAGGGTTCTTCTTTTTCTCCAAAATCTGATAACGTCTACAAACAATGGAGTTAGGGATTGAGGAGACGAGGCTTCGTGAGTCGTCAGATCGTGTCGTTTCATGATCGATTCTTCTCTCGCCCCCGAACCGTTACACGTTGCATTTATTAACTACCATTCAATGATCCTTATCTCTTTTCTCAGCCTAAACAGGCTATATAAGTACATGCATGTGGAATGCATTGATATCAGTCTCAGTAATGCAATGTCAATTATCATGTTATTTTGTAAATTCATAGATGCTATGTTATACTAACGAAATCATTGTATTTGGATTTGTAGATGAATTATAGAAGCTTGGTCTCTTCTGGACATAGAAGCCTTGAAAGCCAGCACACTTCATCTTCCAATTATTCGAAAGTTGTGGGTCTGTGGTGAGTGTTTGTTTTGGCTTACTTTGTATCATTAGAATCCATTTTCTTAATTAATATTTTTATGATTTTTTTGTGTTTGGTAGGTTTATATTCAAGATCTAAAGCATACAATTTGTTCAGCTGTTGATGTCGTGCACGGTATGGTGTCTTCCATATTCTCAGTGATATCAAGGTAACTTTCTTTTCTCAGGAATTATAACGAACTTATGAGGCTTATCCTCTTACCGTTTCTCTGTGAAATGGACGGACAGAACTCGATCATTATTGTAGGTGGTGCTAATATGAGAGGGTGGACTAAGAAGATGAGCGATGATGAGCTTGAGATAGTGAGGAATGCCGGTGGTGTGCTGCTTCAAAGAGAGATCCCAGACTCAATCAACATTCAAGTTGTTAAAGTTCGTATCAAGTTTTTAAATTTATTTGATTCTAATCTTGATTTTATTCAAGGATGCATCTTTTTGTTTAGATAGAGAAATGGTGTCGTGGATACGATATAGCATTTGGAACTAGAATGTAGATTGATCATATATTATTTGAATCATCATGATGAGATTGCCAATGGAACATTATGTTGAGTAGAATTTTCTAAGTAGCTTAAGTTGGTGGTGGATGTGTTGCAAAATGTGAAGTGAGCAGTTGTTCCGGTCATCCTTGACGTGGGAGAAATGGATACACCAATCCCTAATGAGCTATTGGATTCAGTCGACGTCTTAAGCTCGAATGAAACTGAGCTCAGTCTCTTGACCGGAAAGCATACTGAAACTTTTGAACAATTTAGCCAGGCTGTTGCCATAAGTTGATATATAATTCTTCTTTTGCACATTACCAGTACTGAAACTCCCAGATTTTGGTTACTGGCTTTGTGGTTTTAGGCTATCAGTCTGAAAGAAATTGTAATTAGGGTTGTGTATATTATTAACGAAAACCACATGTGTTGTCGTCATCACTCAACCTTCGTTGAGCATCTCTCGGAAACTGTCTAATCCCTCCCCGCCGTTTTGAGTCAGAAGTAAAAGTGTTTGTGCTCTCCCAAGACACAGCCGCTGCAGTTTTCACCGCCGATTAGAAAACGAGAAGGTCGTCCCAGCTTTGTCAAACAAATGTGGTAAGTATCCCTTTTAGTTTTATTTGTATTTGCATAGATAGAATCACCAGAATAAGTAAATTAAAAAGGATGTTTCAGGTAAGCATGTCAATGTGAGCAAAGCTAGTTTCATGAGGTTTAGCAACACATGAGTGTAACATGTTATTCCTCTCCCTCCATAGGAAATAGAATGTTCTTCGAGTGACCAGTTTCCTTAGTAACATACAAGAGCGCCCTCCTGCTGGAAAGAGAGGAGACAAGCGATCCAGTTTCTTTCAAATTTGATTAGATAACATTATTGTGTTGGCAAAAAGAAAGTTAATAGTATTTTATCATATTATAAATGATATAGTTTAAATTCCATAATCTCATATTTGAAAAAAAAAGATATGCGAAAACATAACATTGTTTGAATCAATTTTCAAAACTAATCAAACCATCTGAAAAGCACTCAAAGAAAACATTTTTTTTTTTCAAATCGTCTATTTAACATATTTCAAACCTTTGATTAACGAATCATTAGCACCATTATAATAATTTATATAGCCGCGTAAAGGTTTCTCACTCTAAAGATTTAGATCATGGGTGAACTAAATATAAAACATTTATCGTTCTTAATAGTTTAAATATTATGTATAAAAGAAATGAAACTATAAAAAGTTTTTACTATCATATCCAATTACTCACTTTCATAGCCAAATAAAATGAATAGTAAAAAAAATGAAACCAATAACGTTTTCGTAGAGTTTTTTTAAAAAGATGAGATAATATTTGTCTTAACAAGAAAACAAATAATTAAAGTTAATGTTATTTAATTGACAATAAAATTATATTTCAAATTTTTTATTACATTTAAAATAGTTTGTATTATTTATTTATTCACATGGGCGGGTTTTGCCCTAGTTTTCGTAAAAGGGTTTGATGTCTGCTAATTATAATTCTGGTGAAAGACAATAAAGTTTTTCCACGGAAAATTAAAAATCTAAAGGCCATAAAATTTTTGTTAAAAAAAAGGTCATAAAATTAAAAAGAAATACTTAAAACATGGGATTGGCTTGTGAAAGTTGTCATCATCATCAAGGTGCTTTTGTTTTTATGATTGTGCGTACGTACGTCTATAAGTGGAAGCATAGGACATCGGTTTTAGTGAATGATGAAAACATTCTGACTCAGTTCGAAGCTTTTACCATTGTCACGGATCATATCTGAAATTGAGGCATTCAGGTCACGACATGACGCCAAAAACTATTATTAAAATTCATTTTCAAGTGTACTATTGTAAATTCTTAAAAAAGTGTAAACAAAAAAAAATGTACCTTTTTTATCAAAAAATAAATAAATCAAAATGCAGTTGTTGCAATTAACACAAAAATAAAGAGATGGAGTACTGGAACCGTCGGAAGATTTTCTTTTCAGATACATCTGATTAAATAAATCAAAGCTGTATTAAACTTGATAATGAACTAATTTATAATCACTTTTTGAACAACCTCATTTCAAATCACTTAAATCCCATTTATTCCCTAAAATACTACATATGTATGAGGCAATTACTATTATAAATTACCAAAATAAAATTAGACAAAAAGTATTAGTACTACTCTATTTTTTTCTCTACTGCGAATTGGCACAGAATGGAGTGGGGGCCTATAGCTTTTTCTCCCTTTCTTTATACGAAGCTGCGAGAAAACGGGGCACATGAACCCATGTGATGTAGGGCCCCGAATGCACCAATGGACATGTCGTTTTCGTCATTGACATTTGTCACTATTGCCTGAAATACACTGTTAGTTTATCTAATTTCTGAATAATTTGTTACCTTGCAGGATAGCTGGAGGAGGATAAGCACATATACAGGGTGTGATTGAAAGGTAGTGTTAGCGATAATAAATGTAGAGTAACAAAATTTTCTGCCCAGTTACTCTCTTTTCAACCAATCAAGCAAAATTGATTTTCTGCCTATTTACTCCAAAAATGATTAAGAAGTAGAGTAAATTATTACTCTATAATAAAGGTAAGGAACATTTTACTCTTAGTTTAATT
This sequence comes from Brassica napus, assembly GCF_020379485.1. NCBI lineage: Eukaryota > Viridiplantae > Streptophyta > Magnoliopsida > Brassicales > Brassicaceae > Brassica > Brassica napus. Next base: position 59,936,609 of record NC_063446.1, on the reverse strand, counting down.
TTTTGTGTTCCTCCATTTTTCACCTATTTATTTCCACTACGTTTACTCCACCAAATACCAATCAAAGCCACAGTGTTCTTTTCTCAACTCTCGAAGGATGGCCATGGATCGTAAGCCTGGATAAAATACTCATAAATTTTTATTTGTTATTCTTTTTAATTTGAACCGAAAAATTCAGATATTTATAATTCTGTAAAGCAAAGTAAATATTAATGTATAATATCCATAAAATAAAGCAAATCACAAATACCAATATTTTTAGAAAGGAATATCCGATCTATTTCGTTATATGTAGCACATATATATATATATAAATAATTATATACATAAATTATATAAATATTATATTTATGTAAGTTTACAACATATTTTATTTATTAAACTGATTATTTTAGATATTAATTTTTTTTAAATACTTTTTATTTTGTGATAAAATATTATTATATATCATTTTAAAAATTTCAATTTATTTTAAAATTTTATTTTATTTGTATGGATTGAATCGGATATTCAGTTAAAATATATATCTGGACACCAAATATCTGAGTAGCTACATATCAAAACGGATCGGATAATTGATTATTGGGACACAATAAATATGATCATAAACATTTCCAAAAACCTGTATATTCGATTTGTTCCCTCCTATAATGATGAGAATATTTGGTTTTAAAAATATTCATGATCCTATCCATTTCATTCGCATTCGATCCGTTATCCATTTTGATTCGGTCAAAAAAATTTAGTTGTCTATTTCACTAGTTCATTTGACCACTTATATTGTAGGAGAACTATATGTTAAGATATAATTTTAGTAAAAGTATATGCATTAAGGTATAGTTCTATGTTTGAAACTCATCAACTTATATGTATTATAATAGAATTTTAGTTTTGAGTAAAATTATGTCTAAGCTATTTAAGTTCGATGCTCTTAGTTCTTTGAATCTAAAAGTTTCTGGTCTATTTTTAGGTCAATTATTTCTAATCACTAAATCAAAAATAAAAATAATAAATTAAAATGAATTTGGTTTTATTTTACATTGTCCTTTAATTTTCGATATAGCCAACAAAAATGGTATTTATATGTATCAGAATTACATTTTATATACAATTTGTGGTTATAAAGGTTCTGGTTCATCTTGAGTGGAGTTGTTCTCAGAACTTTGTGCACATAAAACATCTTCACTTTGAATTGCTTTGCTTTGTAGATGCTTATTTTTCCTTAATTATTTAAATCTCATTGTACTAATTAATTATATATATGCTAGTATGCATATATATATTATGCAAGGAACATTTGTGTTGTATGCTTCACTTTCTCTTGGCAAAGATCACAATGGTTTCAAGAATCCTTGCAAATAATTATAACCATCCAAACTTATTATATAATTGGAATCGTATATGCTTTTTAGGTGGTTTGTATCGTGCCTACTAGAAAACTAATACATAATGTGAAAATATCAATACAAAGCACATGGATTATTTACAGAATTTGATATAAAATAGCTACCTCGTACTCTCGTAGATATGTAGTGACTCTATCTAAGGTGAATAATTATATGTACATTAGGAAATGAACATATTCAAAGATTAAAAATCAACAAATACAAAATCGTCAAAGAGAGCTATTTTCTTATATAGTGATTGACACTAATTAGATAATTGCTGCTTCAGAGAACGCAATATAAAGCTTTTGCAATCTGTAAAGCAAATTGATGCTTTTCATTGTGTCTGTTACACAAATGCTACTGAAAACAATGTTGCATTTAAAGAAAAAAAAATTACTATAATCCAAATCCACTTTTCGGGTCTCGAGAAAATATTTTTTAAAACCTTAATACTTAAAAAAAAAAATTCAAAATGTTCATCATTTATAAGCTGTATAATAGCTTTATTTATTATTACAAATAAAAAAGTATATGCATATGTATACAATCATGACTATATATTTTTGAAAGATTTTCATTGCATTGTAATAAATAAAAATAATTTATATTACAATACCTGCTACAAAAACTTTTAGATCATCTTCAATCTACATCTACTTTTTATTTTATAATAGTATTTAGAAGTAAAATTACTCTAATTAAACTCTATTTTCGCCTCTAAAACTGAAATTACTATTTTTTCTATATTTATAGAGTAATAAATAATATCCTTCTAGATTTTATTCCATATTTGGAAATATCTATTATAGATATATTAAAGCAAAACACATCAATATTATAGAGTTTCTCTATTTTACAGTTAAAAATAGGAAAATACATTTTATGAGGTCTTAGTGTCTTTATTAAACCCTAGACGTTTTTCTATTTTATTGCATATGCAGGGAATCGAGTTCTATTTTTAAATTAAGAATATAGTAAAATCTATTTTAAATTGAAATCTGTTGGTATGTAAAAGAATATAAATAGCTTTTTATTTCTATATGTTATATTTTTCAACACTCTCTTGTTTCTTAGGGCCCGCTAGTGGAAATTCAAATATGCTATGATGATGAAAGGGTGTATATAAAATATTAAATATACGAAAATTAAACACGCAAATGGGGTTAATTAAATGGAAATAATTATATGGTGTGGTGAGTTTGAAAGGTCCCTCTCAGCTAGAGGTGTTCAATCCAGATATCGGTTCGGTTTCGGTTCGGTTTTTTTGGATTTTCGGTATTTCGGTTAGTAAAATATAACTACCATTCTAAATCCATATTTACTTCGGTTCGGTTCGGTTTATATACCGTCGGTTTTCGGTTTATTCGGTTTTATACCAAAAAACATAATTCTTTATTTTGGGATCATATTATATGAATTTTAGAGTCTTGTTGTCAACACATTCATTTATTAAAAAAATATTATAAGTTTCAATAAAAGAACAAAAATAAAAAATGTTTCTATCATCTAATAAAATAATCAAATCTATAATTAAAATCAAAGCTCAAAATTTTGATAATAAAAATAAAAACCAAAAAATAAAACAGAAGCACGAAGCACGAAAGCACAAAAAATAAGTTATTATATTCTTTCATATTTATCGTTCATCAAAGTCATGTTTCTTCTATTAAACATGAAACTCTATTCGTTTATAGATAAAAAAAAATTGTGAAGAATTTATACTAATTGTTATCATCAAATTTATAATCTTTATTTCAATTTAGTCAATGCTAAATTAAAGCAAAAAGATCAAAAGAAGACTAAAAAAATAAGAAGCATGTTTGCGATGAATTGTTATTTAATTATAGTTCAAGTGTTTTACAAATCAGGACTATTTTATTATTGTAAAAAATATGGTAATAGTTATTAGCAAAAAAAATTAACTTATGATTTTCATACGTTGTTATAAAATATATACATATTTACATGTTTCTATTTTTTGATCGGTTTTATTCGGTTTATTCGGTTTTATCGGTTATATACCGAACCATATCCAAATCCTAAGGTTTTTTAAAAATCATATCCATTCGGTTTGTATGGTATATACCAAATCCAAACCATATTATCTATTTCGGTTCGGTTCGGTTCGGTACGGTTCGATTTTGCCATATTGAACAGCCCTACTCTCAGCTCTCAAGTCTTTATTTCTGGAATTATTATAATACTTTTTTCTTATAATACTTTATATGGAAACATTTAAAAGTATTAGATGTAAAGTATTATATTTGGAAACATCAAGGAAATACTTCCTCCGGTTTAATTGGTGTTTAAGAATTTTGATTTTGTTTCAAAATAAGTGATGTTCTCACAATTCTAGGTGAAATTTAATGTCGCTTGAATTTTTTTATCAATTATAAAATACTGCTTCTTTTTTTTATTGGTTGAATTAATTTTATTTAATGTTATTATATCTAACCAAAGCCAATTATATAAAAATTTGTATTTTCTTAATATTTGTGCAAAAACCTTGAACATCTCTTAAAATGATACAGAGAGAGTAATATATAATAACTGTTTGATGTAAAATATAAAAATATACTATTTCAATTTAATATTTCAATTGAATAAAATATCACTCTGTAAGTTTTTACCCATATTAAGTTATAAAAATGTATTTTACCTCTTGTAGGTACTTTAAATGAATTTATCTTTCTAAGACCATGTACATTTTTTCAAAATCCTCTTTTCACTTTAAAACTTCTACCTGATATTCTTTTCCTTGCACTTCATTTTTTCTTTCTTCTTTTTCTTCTACTTATTTTTTCATGTTATGTTTAAAAACTAATTGTAAATAATATTTTTATATGTGTCCAAATCATATGAAACTAATTTCTATTTGTAGAGCATAAAAATAATAATTTTGATATACAATAATTAAAGAAATAAATTAACTTGATATATTATCAATTTATAAATAAGCTAAAGTAATCAAGGTGAATACATTTATTATGGACCCCAACTTTTTAGTTTCCAACCAGATGAAAAAAATCAACAGCAAAAAATCTATTTCATCTTTTTAAGTATTTCAAGACCTTCAATGTAAGCTATCAAACTGTTGAAATAAAATTTCAACACTCTCATTGTATATACTATATAGTCTAAGTACACACTAAAGCAATAAAGTAAAACCTCAACTTTTGTTCTGGAAGCTACCATTCCAGAGGCTTGTCCGTGAGATTGCTCAAGATTTCAAAACCGATTTGCATTTCCAGAGACATGCTGTCTTGGCTCTTCAAGAAGTTGCGCAGAAGCCTATTTTTGGTTCGTCTCTTTGAAGACACCAACCATTGTGCAATCCATGCCAAATGTGCCCCAATTTTGCCTATGTTTGCAATCTAGGAATGTTGTGTGTTCTAACTTTCCACAGGTTTACTTCGAATGAACCTTTTGTTGTTGTACATAGACAAACCCTAACGAGTTCGTACTTGTTGTAATTAGGATTTGATCATTTTATTATGCCTTAGTGTTTTCGGAACAATAAACTCCTTAGTTACGGGAACATTATTTTAATTATTATTATAAATTTGAGAGTATGAAATGTTCCTTTAATTCAATACTAATATCGATTAGAACTAAGAGTTCTTTGGATTTTCGTGGACAGCAAGTCACCCATCTTCACCATCCCTTCCGCATAAGTCTCACTATTTTTACATAATCTCTCGTCTCCGGCGAAGTAAACAGCGTCTGATCGGAGTTAAGAAATCCTCTCCTTGAAACCAAGTCTTTGGAATATCTCTATTATTAAAAGAGAACTATCTATTAAAAAATACCCATAAGTTTTCTAACTTATTTACACTTCCATGTCACTGAAAATTAAATTAAACTACATATTTTAATGCTTGTCTTTTCCAGTTAAATTAATGAGTTTTCCTTAATCAAATTTAAACTTAATGTCATTAAATAAACCTACCTATTTTAATGCTTATTTTTTTCAGTTAAATTAATGAGTTTTTCTTAATCAAATTTAAACTTAATGTCTTTAAATGGACCTAAAAATACATCATATTTAACGTAGCTTATTATGTACGAGTACGGCCCAAGAATGAACTTGAATTTTATTTTTACGAAAACGTGAATCACGTTACTTATGTAATATTTAAAATATATTAACTACAATATAACAAATGCATATAACTTACCTATACTTTAGTTTGAAATGATCATGTTCAAGTTTTATATAGTCAACTTACATCATGCATCGATCGATGTACAATATTCAAACCACCCATAGTTTTCGTTCTTTATAGGATGTATCAACCAGCCAATCATCCCTTTGATTTTCTAAGCTTTATAAAAAAACAAATCAATAAATACAAACTCAAAATCCAATATCTTTTATTAATCAAAACAGAATATCTTCAATGTCGTATCTTTAATGTACCTATTAAATATAGAAACTGTAACCATAATTACACTAATTATAAGAATAGATTTGATTCCAACCAATTGATCTATTACTTCGGTAATTGATTTGCTTGCAGAAGAGGAAACAATAAATTTAAAATTTATAAGAATATAAAGATATAGAGATTCCAACTAATTGCCTATATTTGCGTATGATTTCCGCATAATAAGCTTCAAACTGAACATTGAAAAAGATAGAAAATTTTTTTTTAATCTTTTACCGACACAAACTTAAACAAAACGAAGAGTTAAATGTAATTTTTTTTTTGTTACACTTCCCGGAAAAAACGGTTACAACATGGGTTTTCATAATATGGCCTTTTAACATATTAATGTTATGGACATTTAATAATTATCTTGACGAAAAAACAAAGACTATAAATAATTTATTATTAATAAAATTATGAAATTATTTACAATTTGATGACTAATTCATCGCCCTTTTTTATATGTTAAATTTTTCATAGAAGTTTAAAAATCATTTTATTTTCTTTAAACATGTATAACTAATTTATAATCTTTTATGTCATACTAAGTCATAATATAATATTTCTTCATATTTTACATTAATAACCATTGTTTTTATATATCGTCTACAATTCTCTAATTACGTCACTTTGTTCAATTTTTTATATGATATCGAATATTCATCGTAAATAGATGGTTTAAGATGCCAAAAAATTATTTACTTGGTGAATATAATACATCAAATATTACAAATACATTATTTAGTTAAATAAATAACCAAAAACCGAAAATTCAAACCCGCGCGAGTCTAGTTGGTTATTAAATACTTTATTTGTTGCGTCCATCTCCCCCCATAGGACACAATCTGCCCAATTTCTCCTGGTATATTGGCTCGAAAGCCGGGTCAGATTTTGCTGAACCAGATTGGTTATAGAGCCTAGTCATGATCGAGAAACATCGAGCCTCCCCAATAGAGTGTGATCCAGATAGTTTCTTGTTCTTATTAAAAAGGTCGTAGAACTTTTGGTCGAATTACAAAAGATAAATATACACACGCTATCTTAGGTTCCTTTTCATGGAATGGAGACTCAAAAGTGATTATAAATTGGAAAAATTGCCTAAACGGAATAGAAAAATAAGTATATTGTCCCTTTGCCATAAATCTATTTTTGGTCAGATTTGGACTTAGATACCCCTGATCAACTTTGAAAAATCATATCACTTAATTTAAGAATCAGAAAAATATGGAAAAATATACAAAATGTATATAAACAAGAGACAAACATATGAAAAATACTTTGGTTGAATAAATATTTGTGTAACACAATTTCATATTTTGGTCTACCGATAGCAAAAAACATAATCTAGTGCCTACGAGGATGTAGATTGCATATTCGGCTAACTACATGAATATCTGCAACCAGCAGAACGTTAAATCGGTAATTTGTTATAATTCTAGCATGGTAGAATTGAACGACTACTATTTATTTTATTTCTGAACGACGGTAGACATGGTAGAATTAAACGACTACCATATTTTTCATTTCTGAACTACAGTAGATTTGATTAACTATTATTTTCTAATATATCTACAGAGGCGAAATGAAAAAATCTGTCATGTTGCATTAGTCTGCCATAATATGATTTCATAATCTACCACATTCCTTTATTCTTCGGACAACGTAATGTAGGTTCTACGAATTTCGAATTGTATATTTTTCTTAAATATCTCCAAAATCTGTTAAGAGAATATATTCTAAATCTATTTTCCTTAAATTTCGTGTTTTCCAAATATTTTTTTTTTTAAAAATCGTGGTCTTCTTCTTCGTTAGAGGATTTTGATTTTTTTTAATCCAAAATTTTTGAATTTCTTGTTGAAGAAGATGCATATCTATGCTTCTTGTGGGTTGTGGAAATTTGATCCCCTTAAAGGATGGGGATTTGCGGTTGATAAGAACAAACGAGGTAGAGTATTGTACATGGAATTGACAAGTTCCTTTGAAGACCTAAGGCGTATGGCTTTCGAAGATTTTGGAATTGACCAAAACCTTGTCGAGCTTGAGTTAAGCTACTTACCTATGAAGTTAATCGGTTCAATAGACTGTCCCCCAGTTATCATTGAGAGTGATCGGCAAGTCAAAATTTTTCTTACATATGTACGTGGAAAAGCTTCTACAAGGTTGTGTGTGTCTACTTCACCTATCAGTGGAAACAACGTCAACATTGGGGTTGATAATGAGAAATCTAACTCGCCTATCAGAGAGCAAGGTGAACCTTCCTCGTTTCCACCTCGAGATGACAGTGTTAGTTCATCTGAATCAAGCAAGGATGTTGAAGATAATTCTAACTCAAACGGCTATGAAGAAGATGAAGTTCTCGCCATTAAAGCAAAAGAAGATGATAGTGGAAAAAGTGTTCGGTTTTCTTTGGTGGATGTTGTGAAGATGGGTGAAACGTTTCAAAACAAAACCATGTTGAAAGCAACTTTGGAAATATCGGCAATGAACCATAACTTCGATTACAAAGTTGTGAAATCTAATAGAAAACTTTGGTACATCCGATGCAAATATAACCCTTGCAAATGGAGTGTTCTGGCTGAGGGGTTATCAGGTTCCACATATTTCATCATCAAAAAATATGCGGCGAATCACACATGTGCTGCGTCGAGTATGAATAATGGTGGTCAGACAGCTTCTGCAAAGACAATTGGCGGTCTAATAATGCATAGGTATGATGGTGTGAAAGAAGGTCCCAAAACAAATGATGTCATACAGATTATGAGGATGGAACATGGATGCGAGATATCAAAGTCCTTAGCATGGGATGCTCGGGAGTTTGCAATTAGCATGGTTAGAGGTATTCCAGAGAAGAGTTTTGGAAAAATTCCAAAGTACTTGCATATGCTGAGAGAACCTAATCCAGGAACGCATACGTTCTATGAAACCGATGTTGATGGTAGATTCAGATTTCTCTTCGTTTCATTTGGCCAATCAGTACGAGGTTTTCAGACAGCCATGCGACAAGTTCTTGTTGTTGATGGGACATTTTTGAAGAGCAAATACAAAGGGTTTTTACTTGCTGCGACAGCTTTAGATGGAAACTCTAACTTGTATCCTGTTGCGTTTGCGGTAGTGGACTCAAAAAATGATCGTTCATGGGATTGGTTTATGAGACAGCTAAAGGTTGTTATTGCGGACGAGCATTCTCTAGCTTTTGTGTCCGACAAAAATGCCTCACTTTGTAAGGCAATAGAGAATATATATCCTCTTTCTCAACATAGAATTTGCATCCACCATTTGTTGAATAATGTGGTCACACATTACAGAGGAAAGGGACTGGCTGGATTGATTGCAAAAGCTTCTAAAGCTTATAGAGTCATTGATTTTCAGAAGAGATTCCAAGTTGTGTGCAATATTAGTCCAGCTATTGGAAAATATTTAACAGATGCAGATGTTACAAAGTGGGCTCGCTGTCAGTTTCCAGGATTCAGGTATGACATCACAACGACAAACCCAGCTGAATCAATAAACTCTGCTTTACGCACACCAAGAGAGTATCCAGTCATTCCTTTGTTGGATAGCATCAGAGAAATGCTGACCCGTTGGTTCTTCGAACGCCGCACACGAAGCAGGAAGTACACAAAACCATTGACTATTGCCATCGAGAAAAAAATAGACAGGCGGATTAATAAGGGTAAAACGTTTCTGGTTCAGCCAGTTGACGAGTACCGTTTTTTGGTTCGCGGAGATACAATCGACTGTCTGGTTGATTTGAACAGAAGAACCTGCTCATGTGGGAAATACGACCTCCTGAAAATCCCATGTAGACACGCAATCAAGGCTGGTTTAACAGATGGTCGAGCCCCATCCTCACTAACGGATGACATGTACACGACTTCCACTTGGACAACAGCTTATCAAGAAACTATCAATCCAATAGGTGTGCCGGAGGATAGTTGGGTTGTTCCAGATGATGTTCGGAATGCTAATGTGGAACCTCCTGAATCAAGAAGAGGAGCAGGAAGGAGAAGAAAGCGCAGATACGAGACGGTTGAAGACAAACTCCGTTCATCGCAAGGAGCTCAAGAAAAGAAGAGGCGCAGATGCAGTCGATGTGGCGAAGAGAATCATAACAGAGCTACATGTGACAGAGTTATTTAGCCAGTTTGTTGTTTTGGATTTTTGTTGCTTTTGATTAGCTTGTTTTTCATTATGGTGTTGGTTACTTGATTTAATCGTTTTGCTTGGTTTTGGATTTTATTGTTCTTGGTTATGGATATTAGACATCTTGTTATCTCTCTTGTATTTTTACTGCAACATTAATCTCTTTCGTACCCAATAAACTCAGACAAGAAGATTGTGAACTGAAACTACTAGCTTTGAAACAACAGAAAACAAACGATAAGTATTAGATTGTCAACTGAAGCTGATAATAGTCAGCAACCGAGAGTTAACAAGAAGCCATCAAGTGTATTATAGTCGATCATAATGAAAAAAATAAGGGAATGCAAACTTAAGATATTTTGAACCCATCAAACTCAGACGACAACCAACCAATCACTGAAACTTGCTCAGACAGTAAGAGAAGTCCATAATCCTACGATTGCTCCCACAACAACCATAGCCACCGTCGCAATCTTTAGCTTCTGTTTCATATCCTGTGCAACTCTAGCAATCTCCAAGTTCACCTTCTCTTTGAGCTTTTCCGACATCTCAGCTTCAACTCTAACAATCTCGGACTTCACTTTTTCTATAACCCTTTCTTCAAACTTTGTAATCTCTTGAGCAACTCTCTCATGTTTCGCATCTACCATCCATATCTCGTCAATCAAAGCTTCATCAATCCATTTAAATAGATGATTCTAGGTTTTTCTCTATCGCAAAAGAAACAAAAAATCTGTCAGTATGATGTTAACTGCAACACGAAATCGAAACATGGACTTACATCTCTTGCGATTTGACATCTGTAGAATCGTCGATACTTATTCTCCGTCGTCGATGAACCAAAAGTGGTTATACCCTCGCCACACCAACATCTTGTGGGCACACCATGATTAAAGATTCGAGGAAAACAAGCAGAAGAATTCGACGAACTGGTCATTGTGATTTCGTTTCGAGACTCACAGGATTCGCAGACAAAGAACCCTAATCCCCTTTTCTCTCAACTTTATTTTCTTAAGTTTCGACAAATGAAAAGAAAATCACGTGTTTGGGGGTGTGTGGATCCGGGTTCAGGGTCGTGTTTTAAGAACTTTCGGGTGGGCCTAGTGGGTATAAACCATAAAAGGTTTATACTCTATAACCCTTATATGGCTGCTAAAATACTACACACTAATACAGTAAAATCGACATCTGAAAACTATAAGAAGACAAAATTTGAAAATACTAATTTCTATAACTCTACTTAAAATCGCTATGTTAATACACTTAACTCTTATTTTTTTAACAAAAAATTATTTTTATTTCTTTATGTGATTTAGGGTATTGTATTTGAAACCTATCTATATTAAAGTTTTTGATATAATTTCAAGCTAATTTAGGGTTTAGGGTATGAATCATAGTTAATTTAGGAATTAGGGTATGAATCATAGTTAATTTAGGATTTAGAGTATGATTCAGAGCTAATTTAGGGTTTAAGGTATTTTAGGGTTTAGGGTATACAATTACACCCTATGTGATTTATTTCCTAAAAGTAATTCATAAAACAGTAAAATAGTAGCAAACCAATAATTCCATAACAATAAGAGTAATACAAGAATCAAATAACCAAGTCTTAAACCCAAAGATGAAACAAACTTGAAATCTAAGAGCATCAAGCAAAAACATCAAAAAGTCAACCGAGGTCAACAGGTTTCACCGGAGCACGCTTTGGAGGCTTAAATTTAGACATCCGAGACTGCAAGACCGCATCATTTGCTGCTTCCCAAAGATCAAACGCTATCTTGTGTCAGGCTTCTTTGATGTTTTCGTCATTCACCAAAGAGAAATCTAAGCCAAGTAGATGGCACGCTATGAACTTCAATGAATAAGCACCACAATCATTACCACTCATGTTTAGGCCGCGCATGGGGACATATGAAACAATATATTGTTTCACATTGAAATCTTTCTTCCTCTCTGGCGACTGGACAGCCTTGACGATTCGTGGAATGAGGATGGCAAAAGCTTCGACGACCCTGCTGTTCTTCTTACCCCCACAATCGAAGACATCAATTGTCCGGTTCACAAGATTGACGCAAATAGAGATCCAGTGGATTTGGTTAACACATATAGGGATGTAGAGACGATCGACATCAATGCTCCATACTGAACCTGTGCTTCCATGATATGGAAGCTCGCCTCTTCCATACTCGAGAAAATTGTCGTCGATTTTGTACCCTCTCCTGTTTCCATCAAACTTCCCATAGGCCGTGATAATCTGATTACTGAACATACAGTTCAAAAATGCGACTCGGTCTGGACTCCACCGACGCAATGCGGTTTTTTCCCGAAACAAATACATCATGGCGTCCATGTCCTGAAAAAGACAATTCAATTTTGTTTAGGAATGAGAACCAACAACAAAAATCAATCTGCAAAATATTTCTGAGCTAAACTCACAAAGTTCTTCAACCAAATATTAGGCTCAATTATCCGCGAGGCTAACTCTGCATCAAATGTAGATGGCCCAATCTGAAGTACTCTGTAAAGAGAAAGCATTGGTGTGATGTTATTTATGAGGTGGATTTGAAAAAAAATAAGTAAAACAATTCAAATAACTTACGTGGGATTCAAGGTCCATTCAGTTAGTTTGGCCCATTTCTCTTCTGGAAGGAAAACCAATTCGTAGTCTTTGGCTTTGCAACGAACTTCTATATCATCACTATCAATCAAGAATGGTGTTTTGAAGATCTCTGGCCGAAAAGAAGTCACTGGTAGTGAAATCAGAAGGTCCTTCGGACTGCTTGTCTTAAGATGGATCAAAACCGTCAACATTTGACTCTTGTGTAAGGTTGCCCATTGTCTTCTGTAAGTGCTCTTGGGTCCCTACATTGTAATCTAAGGTGCTAAATAAGCTGTCAAACACATCAGACAAGTCTGCATCCTGGTTATGAAACACAAAACATGACATTAATAATTTTTAAAGAAATATTCCATCCTTATAATAATACCACACACATGATCCAAAACATCATCCTTACATAAATATTACACACAGCAAAGACAACATCATCCTTACAATAGTATTGCAAACCGCAAGAACATCAACCGAGTACATAAAAAAGAAAAGCAACCGAAGACATGAAAATATAACAGCAACCGAAGACATGAAAAAGGATCTACTTCTTGTTTACCTTTGTCTGAGACCTTGTCTTCGCAGCATTCGCAGGACCACCAGTGTGAGCAGTCGCAGAAGCTTGACTGCGATAAGGAGCAGAAGCTGCACTGCGAGAAGGATCAAGACCACGAGTAGAAACCGAAGCAGGAGCTTTGGTAGAAGCCGGAGTAGGAGCAGGAGCACGACCAAAAACCGAAGCCGGAGCAGTAGCAGCAGAAGGAGTCCAAAACGGATCAGCACCACGAGTCTGAGTATTAGCAGGCGCACCACCCTGAGTCTGAGATGAAAGGATCTTCTCCTCTAATTTGATAAAGCGGTCTTCAATAATCTCGCGTACCTCGAGGCCTAAGGCAGTAAAAGAAGAGTTAAACATACTCTGGATATAGGACTTCATTTCCTCTTCAAGATCTCTATATTTCTCGGTTGATCTTTGGTAAAGTAACCTCTTCTTCCTCGACTCCGCACCAGTATCCCGAAACCTGTTCTTCCTCTTCTTAGAAGGAGACACAAGGGTGCTTTCTATTTCTTCTTCAATTTCAGTATCACTTGTCTCTACAGCCGCTTCTTCATCTGAACCATCTTCCTCAGAACTGTATTGAAATGGTTTCACAGTTTCCTTATAAGCCCAAACATGCTTACTCCAGTCATACTTATTTCGCTGCATGTCTATGATTAGATCAACTCTTTCATCCTTCATCTCACAGGGTCGAGCAAACTCAGCATCAATAATCACGTCTTTGAAATTTCCAGATGTAGAAATGGATGGAAACACATCTCCCTACAAAAAAAACATTTTAAAACAGGTTAAAGACACAACAATTTAAGAACTATGGACATCAATAACATCAATTAAAGGAAACAGAACTTACGGTGGATGCCAAATTAGACTCTATGTTAATAATATCCTCATAGGAAATCTTAGCAGATCCTTTCCAATTCCTGCACCTCATGGTAGTCACGCCTTCTCTCAGTTTTTGACCCAAAAGAGACCCAATGTCCGGAACAGCCTCCATCAACCAAATCTGAAGTGCATACGAGAATCCATCTACGACATAACTGTTTTGCGTCTTCACTTTATCCCTAACTTTGATAATGGAACTCGCCAGCATATCAAAAGAGTGAAGACCCCACGGATATTTCCTCATCTTCTCGAAGTCCATCACGAGCTTGATGTACTTGTATGGGATCCACACCTTCTCATCCTTCGCCATAAGAATACCAGCAATCACACACAAATACACCAACCTCAGCCTATCAACACGAGACCAGGTATTACACAACTTCACATGCACCTTCCTGATTTGCTGAACTGAAATATTTTTCTGTCTCCTTAGCAACTTACTCCAAAACCCTCCATCATATTCCCAGTCATCAATCTCCAAGTCGGGCTCGTCATTGTATTTCAAACCTGTGATCGCATAGAATTCTTGCATTGAAAATCTGAGAGGCCTCCTAGCGTAATGGAACCACAACTCATAACGCTCTGCAGTCAGAAGCTGCTTGCAAACGAAGGTGTGGATCGCTCTTGCCGAAAACTGAAGCTTGTGTACATAAATGGCCACAATCTGAGCAAATAGCGGATCCTCCGACACTTCTTTGTATTCGTCTGGACAGTACTTCGCCACCTTCGCAAGTATGGAAGTTCGACAACTGTTGTTGACCTTCTCAACTTGTGTTTCAGTTTCCTCTTTGAATAAGCATTTAGGCAACTGATCAATCGTCATACCTATGAACAATGAAAGAAACACAATCACTACAGTCAATATTTATAAAACAATTGCATCATAATACAATTCACAAGATAAAACAACAGTTACTAGAGATCGGTTGCTACAAAAACAAATTAACCAAAGCTCAAAAAAGTAGGAAACTTTGATAAGATTGAATCCTAAATAATTCACAAAAAAAAAACGAAACTTATGAGAGTTAAAATCGATCTTAAAAAACCTCAAGTAAAAGATACAAAGACATGCAAAAAATTCATAAAAAAACCTGAGGAGAATCGATTGGTTTGCTTGAAACTATGGCTGAGAGAATGAGAGCGGAGCGGTGGGAGTGAGAGCGGAGCGGTGAGGCACGAGTTCAGTTATCGGCGAGGTACGAGCTTCAGTGGTCTTTGGCAACTTACTTGAGAACGAGCCGCGAAGTGAGACGAGGTCTCTGAGACTTCGATTGAGAAGAAGAAGAAGAACACCGCCGGACCAGAAGGACACCGGCGACGGCGAGATCCCCTTTTGGAGCACTTCAAATCGTCTTTTCTCTCTATCGCCAAAGGAGGAGGCAACAATTAGGGTTCCTCGGGGTTTGTCAATTTTTCCCTTTTGTATTTTTTTAATAATTAAATTAACAAAGAACTTTTTTTTTTAATTTTTTTTCTTCTTTTACATAATTAAATCAACAAAAACGTTTAAAAGATTAGATTAGGGGTTTAGGGGGATGTATTCAACCGAGAGTTTCAGGTGATTTGTATTAAAATGACAAATCCAGTGTTATTGAAACATGAATTTTAAAAACTCATTTAAAATCCACTGTTATTGAATTTGACATTTCTTAAAGTATTCTGAAATCCACTGTTATTGAAAATATTTTAAGTTGTTGAGTTTTAAAGTTTTCAGTTGATTTTAGGGTGTTTGGGTAGGATTTCTTAGTTAAAAAAATTAAAACTCAAATCCCATAATTTTAGGTGATATTCTAAAGTAGTTTAACAAAAATCACATAAATCTCTGCAACTTATTGAAATCATTTAAAACCCCATTAAAAATCAAATCACATCAAATGTTAAATTGAATACATCCCCCTTAATTGGGCTTACAGAAAATATTATGGCATTGAGACAACTTATAATTCATATTATGGCAAAGGGACAATCTGCTTGTCTTTTTATTCCATATTTCCAATTTTCCCTTATAAATTAGACAAAGTGATCAAAAGTGATTATAAACTAGACAAAGTGATTGAGCAGGCTTTTATGGCCTAATGTTTTGACGATGGTTTAATTAGGGCAAAACAATTTCTTGTTCATCAAGTGAAAGCAGAGGAGACCTAATTCCTGGAGCAGGCCCATGTAGGTTTCAGTTAATGGGCCTTAGTGACCCAAAAGCCATTTGGTGTATGATAGAAAAGTTAGTTAAATACCGTTACTCGCAAGGAAGACCACACATTTTTTTAATTCTATCTCACTTAGTCAGACCAGCTCGGATCCTTCTCTAGAACCACACACACACACACACACTCAGAGTGAGAGATTCATCAATGGCGGTTTCTTGCAGCCACTCATCGATTCTCTTGCCCCCAACCACCTCCTCCGTTGGCTTCAACCGCTTCCCTTGTCTCCAAACGCTGCGTTTCAAATCCAGAAACGTTTATCAGAAAGCGAGGATCTCTACAGTGTCGGCGTCATCTTCACGGTCTCTCGAAGCTCTGATCTTCGACTGCGACGGTGTGATACTCGAATCGGAGAATCTACACCGTCAAGCTTACAACGACGCCTTCGCGCATTTCGATGTTCGTTGTCCTCCTTCTTCATCCGAGTCTCTCAACTGGAGCCTCGAGTTCTACGACAAGTTTCAGAACCTGGTCGGAGGTGGAAAGCCTAAAATGAGATGGTACTTTAGAGAAAATGGATGGCCGACTTCGACCCTTTTCGACTCGCCTCCCGAGAGTGACGATGGTCGAGCCAAGTTGATTGATACTCTGCAGGATTGGAAGACAGAGAGGTACAAAGAGATCATAAAGTCAGGAAGTGTAAGTAGAGAGATCCTGAACACATCATCTTATTTAGTTTCTCTAAGAGAGAATCTAAATCTCTTTGCCTATTTTTTTTTTTTTGGTTTCAGGTAGAAGCAAGACCTGGTGTAATAAGACTAATGGATGAAGCAAGAGCTGCTGTAATAATAACAAGCTTTGTTTAAATTACCCTAATGAAATTTTTTTATTCTTTTTTAATTATGAATTGGGCGTTCTTGAAATTAATGCTACAGGGGAAGAAACTAGCTGTTTGCTCTGCAGCTACAAAGAGTTCAGTTATATTATGTCTCGAGAATCTAATCCAAATCGTGAGTTGTTTCCTTTTGCTAATCTCTAATAGACTGGTGACATTTTTATTTAACTCGGTTATGTTTATGTCTTTTAGGAGCGATTCCAAGGACTTGATTGCTTCCTTGCAGGTGATTTTTCATTACATTCGATGTTCTGAGTTACTTATTACTTTGTGGGCTTTAGATGTCTAAGGTTTCATTATATCCTTTTGTTTTTGTTTATTTGAATTTCCAGGAGATGATGTTAAGGAGAAGAAACCTGATCCTTCCATTTATATAACAGCTGCCGAGGTATAATAGAATTCCAAGCTAACAAAACTTAATATAACAAGTTTAATTGACAAGAATTAACCAAGTTTTACATTCTGTATTTATGTTTGAGTGCAGAAGCTAGGTGTTTCAGTGAATGACTGTTTGGTCATAGAGGACAGTGTAATTGGCCTGCAGGTTAATAATTCCAATCTTTTGCTCGTTCTTACATCTCATAACATCCTAAACTCGGTTTTTGAACACACAATCTTGATAAATTGGCTTTTGACTTTCAATCTATATAGGCTGCTACAAAAGCAGGCATGTCATGTGTGATCACATACACTTCTTCAACATCTGATCAGGTATGCTCTACAACATCTTCTTCTTCTTCTTCCACTATCACTATTCTCTTTTTCTTGGGTTGATAACAGTAGAAAACATGTACTTTCAGGATTTCAAAGAGGCGATTGCTGTATACCCTGATCTCACTAATGTGAGGTAAGTATTATCATCTATCAAACTTGAAATGTCTCACAAGAATCTGCTTTCCTCGTCCATTTTCTAACTTATGGTGTATTGTGTTTATTCGTAGCTTGAAAGACCTGGAAACTCTGCTTCAAACCATTGTCACTGCAGCTTAATACATGCATTTGTATATTTTCATTTTTGTCTTCTCTTCTGCAACTGTACAGTTGTTATTGTTTTAAAAAAAAAATTCATTTCATCGATCAAAATGATGATTCAACCATATAAATAACATTACAATACAAACAAGACCCACCATGTATCCAGAGCCAGTCCAGAGGACAAGTCACACGCCATCGTTTAGAGCATAAAGCATAAGAAGGTGTGCACAAAAACAAGCATAAGAAGCCATAATATATTTATTAATAAAAATTATAAACAATACTAATGTTTTTATGAATATTATTATTATTATCAAATAAACACAAATTATGTTTACATATAAACTTTAATAAAATTATATAAAAATATGAAGAAAATTAATAAAAAATATAAGTAAAAATTATATAAATATAAGTAAATATTATTTTTATATGTGAGATTTTGTATTAGCAATTGATTTTAGTAAATTATGATCGATTATAGTCAAAATTTTGGTGATTATAAAATATTGCTATACTATTAATTTCATAAAATTATCTTTCATAATTATTAATAGAGTTATTTAAAAAATTGTGAGATATTTTATATTACATATAATTATATATATTACATTAGGGAAGATGTTGACAAAAAAAAATAAAATTGTTGTTAAAAATAGGTTGTTAAAAATAAAATTTAGTGCATCTAAAAGTGTTGGACCGACATTGCATGTATCCTGACAAAACCATCAATAAATTATCTTCTATTTTTTTCTCACCTAATGTGTCTTAATTTGGATAATCCATAATAAATCACATTTTATAGAATTTGAACTCGGTATTAGTGAACTTTGAAACGATTGAACTTTAAAAACTTCTAATAATTAGATGTTACTAAAAATTCTAATGTTTTCAAGTTTATCTAACTTACATGTACATTTAGATATGTAAATATTTGAGTGATTGGAAATTCAATTTACTTTTTTGCTCAACTTTATAAACACACAATTTGTTAAATTGCTATGATGAGATATATACATTAATTGGATAGTCTTCTTATTATTGAAAAAAAAAGGAACAAGTTTTATTAAAATTAAAAGAAAAAAATACTTCCAAGTGTCCCCAAAGGAAACAAAACCACACAACTTGACCGATTATCTTCTGGTAACCGGAGATTGACGAAACTTAGATGATGTTATATAAGTACATAGAGTTATTTGGAAACCCAAATCAGATACCCTAGATGTTTGGATTAATGTTGTTTCTTTAGAATTTAATGTTAGAATTTAAGTTTTGGATCTAGAGTCTAGGATTTAGATTCAGAGTATAGGGTTTGGGTTTATAATCTAGGATTTAGGGTATAGAATTTGGGTTTAGGATCTAGGTCTGGATCTAGGTTATAGATTTGAGTTTAGGGTATAGGTTTGGGTTTAGGGTATAGGATTCGGATTTAGGGTTACAGTTTGGATTTAAGTTTTAGATAGTGGCGTCAGCGTTTTTAAAATTGAGGTTATTATTATTTTTTAGTTATTTTGGTTTTTCTAAAAAATATTTAATAATTTTTATTCATTAATTTATGTGGCATTTTGATTAGTTATTAAAGGGAAAGTGAATTTAAAAGTTCATCCTATGGGGTAAACCTAACTTTTATCATCGCATCAAATATTTGCGAATGTTTTCTCTAGAATAAGACTTTAATTGGTAGAGCATTAGCATTAGCATTATTCTCTATATTATCCAATCAACAATTGTTGGAAAAACATTTAGAGAAATATTTACTAAATGTTAATGCTCTCCAAATGCTCAGTGGCTAATGCTCTCATATGAAACTTTTAGAAGAGCATTTGCATTTATAATTTATAATTTATAAAATTAAAAAAAATATAATTAATTAATTTAGTTTATTTAATAATATCATAAAATTATTTTTATATCCAGAAAATAAAATTTTGATTTCTAAAAATTAATTTACAATAAAAATATTTTTTTTTAAAATAGATATTTTAATTATAACATTTATTTTAAAATAATATTTTCGATATAAACATAATTTTTAAATTATTAAATAAAATAAATTAATTATATATCTTTTTAATTTTATATGTTAATATATTTTTATATATATTGGAAATATATTCACTAAAAATAAATATATTATATATTATATACTAATTTTTATAATAATTTTAAATAACATACTCATAATGCTTTACCAATCATCCTATTACACAGTTTAGCAAAATCATACAATTCATGCAACATACTGCTTCTATAGCATACTGCTACTGTTAATCTTAATGCTCTATCAATCAAGACCTAAGTATTTATTTACCATTTTTCTTTATAATGTATCCAACATAAAAAATAAACCGTGTATGGTATGAGTGAGATGGGTTGGCCATATTAAGGACTCGCCAAACTTAGTGTCACATGTATACCTCAATTAATATTCTAAGATTTCACCTACTCAATAAATATAAACTTTGCTGTGAAACTAGAGAATGGAAAATGTATACCTCAATTAATATCCTAAGATTTCACCTACTCAATAAATATAAATTTGCTGTGAAACTAGAGAATGAATATTCATAAACATAAGGAACCCTTATATATAGGAAATTACACCGTCAATAGAATAATGGAAATACTAAAGAAACAAAATATAAATATGGAAAAAGTACAGATCATAATCTAATAAGGAAAATGCAAGATGCCGATTCTCTCTCTCTCTCTCTCCTCATGGTCGACTTTCTCTCTCTAGCATTGGGCCGGTTATGAACCGGACCGGTTATGGACATCCACAATATGATTTATAACACCTCCCCTTGGATGCCATAACCATACATGGATTGTAATACGCTTTAGATGTTGCCTCATTAAAACCTTACCAGAAAAACCCAGTGGGACAAAACCATGGTGAAGAAAAAAAAATACAACACGTATTACTCCCCCTGTTCTGAACAACTCGGGGCTGGCCTCATGAACAGCCAAGATCTCCGAATGGTTTGAAGATGTGGCCGCGATCTTCTGCTTCATGGAACGCCATGATATTGTTGTTCCACCATGTGTGAAAACATAGCCTGTCTGTGATCGAGCATTGTGTGGATCCGAAAGATAACCTGCATCAGCAAAATCAACTAAACCTTCTTTTTTTTGGTTAGTATAAAATAAACCCAAGTCTTTCGTTCTTTGCAGGTAACGAAGAACATGTTTAATCCCGCTCCAGTGCCTTTGGGTTGGACAAGAGCTTAATCTAGACAATATATTCACGGCAAAACATATATCTGGTCGTGTGACTAGCCAGATACATCAAAGCTCCTATGGCACTGAGATATGGCACCTCGGGACCAAGGACATCTTTATCGTCCATCTTAGGACGGAACGGATCAGTGTCCAGGCCGAGGGACCTCACGACCATGGGGCTACATAATGGATGAGACTCCATGTTGAATCTCTTGAGTACTTTTCCTGTATATGCCATTTGATGCACAAAGATTCCATCTCTTATGTACTCAAGCTGTAATCCCAAACAAAACTTTGTTTTCAAAGATCTTTCATCTCGAATTATTTCTAAAGATATTCAACTGTTTGGGAGATTTCTCCAGAGGTTCCTAGGATATTTAAATCATCAACATACACTGCTATGATCACAAAGCCCTGGCCGGATTTCTTTATTAAGATACAAGGGCTGATCAGATCATTCTTGTATCGTTCTCTCTCTAGGTACTCACTTAGCCTATTGTACCACATTCGACCTGATTGTTTCAATCCATAAAGTGATTTATTCAACTTTATACAGTGTTTTTCTCGAGTACTAGATTTTTTTTTCAACTCTATACCCTCTAGTACTTTCATATAAATCTCATTATCCAGTCGCTCCATATAAGTATGCAGTTACAACATCCATTAACCGCAAGTCTAATTTTCTTCTTCTTTTATAGCCAGACTTATCAGGAATCTAAAAGTAGTAGCATCCACCACAGGGGAGTATGTCTCCTCATTATCTATTCATGGTCTCTGTGAGAATCCTTGTGCAACAAGCCGTGCTTTATATCTAGCGACATTACCATGTTCGTTTCTCTTTCTCACAAAGACCCACTTATGGCCGACTGGTTTAACATCATAAGGTGTTCGGACTATTGGTCCAAAGACATCTCACTTCTTTAAAGAGTTTAACTCCACGTTTATAGCTTTTTTCCATTTGATCCAATCTGATCGTTGAGTGCACTCATAAATAGACGTAGGTTCATGATCCTCATTGTCATCCATGATTTCAAGTGCTACATTGCATGCAAATATATCATCAATGTCGACATTCTTTTTGTTCTATTGTATCCCAGACAAGATATAGTTTATTGAGATCTCATTATTATCAGGACCTTCAGTACCTTGAATCTTGGCGTCCCAAGAATCAGTATTAGATACATCAGGGCCGGCCGCATCTAAGCATTCATGATCGACCGCGATCGCTATTAGGGTTTTGGGATCGGCCGCGGCTAAGTCCCGGGATTTAGGAACGGCCGCGATCATGTCTAGGATTTTAACAACCTCGGTTTCATTATCTGCACCTTTCTTAGTTTTCTGAGGGTTCTTATCTTTGGAACCTATTGGTCTACCACGTTTCAAACGTTGTCTAGACTCTATAGCAACTTGATTGTGTCCCTCTTAAACATCAATTCTGATTGGTGCATTAGCAGCTGGTATATATGACTTAGTAACTCTTTTCGGGTCAGCAAAGGAATCTGGCAATTGATTAGCTAGCTTTTGTAAATGTATAATCTTTTGGACTTCTAAATCACACTCTTTGAGTCTGAGGATCTTGCCAAGATAAGGATGTTTGCTTCCATGTAATTTCTTTTACCAGTATACTGCTATCTCCCCCTAATGTTGGATGTTCGGATTCATTAAAGTGACAATCCGCATACCTGGCCTTAAATAAATCACCTGTAGTTGGCTCAAGGTATTTTATAATCGTGGGGGAATCATATCCAACATATATCCCCATCCTCCTTTGAGGTCCCATCTTGGTTCTCTGTGGTGGAGCAATTGGTACATAGACGGCACAACCAAATGTCTTAAGATGGGATATGTCTGGCTCATGACCCGTAAGCAATTGTGATGGAGAATATTTATGTTCACTAGACGGTCTGATACGAATAAGTTCGGCAGCGTGCAAGACCGCGTGTCCCCAAGCTGTGGCCGGAAGCTTAGACCTCATAAGCAATGGTCTAGCTATTAGCTGAATTCGTTTTATGAATGATTCGGCCAAGCCGTTCTGTGTATGTACAAGTGCCACAGAGTGTTCCACACTTACCCCCATGGACATACCGTAATCATTAAATGCTTGGGACGTGAACTCACCAGCATTGGTCTCTATCATTCCGACCTTAGCATAGTAAAAGGCCAGTAGAGAGCGCATGTATAGACTCTAGGACTTTCTTATAGTCTTGGCCAATCTCTATGATCTGAAAGAACTCCTTGTTTCCTTCGCCCTTAGTCTCAATATGAAAGCCATTCATTTGAATGTCTTTAAAGCTCAATAGGCTTCTCTTAGAGCTGGTTGAATACAATGTATCAGATATCTCTAGATGCGTACCCTTAGGCAACAGGATGTTAGCCTGTCCGTAGCCCTCTATGAGACTGGCTATACCCAGAATGATACTTTAGAGACTTCATATAAAAACTTTCATTCATTAATAAAATAAGTTCAAAGCAATCAAAACATAGAAAACATAAAGCAGAGAACCCGAAAACATAGATGTCGAATTCAACTTCATTCTTTTAAACAATCTGAAGTTTCATAATCCATAAGATCGTCTTGGTCATGATTGAAATCATCTTCACCATCTTGATATGTTATATGAGCTTCAGGATTCTTCCCTTTCAAACTCTCTTGGTAGAGGTCAACGAGATGTTTGGGAGTCCTACATGTCTTAGCCCAATGATTATCCATACCACATCTATGACACACGGATTTGGTCGAGTTTTGTGGCTTGAAAGATGTACCACGGCCTCGGCCATGTCCACGGCCTCCATAGGAGCCACGACCATATGAGTTACCTTGGCCTCGACCAAACGAGTTTCGGTCTCGACCACCACGTCCATGCTATTTTCCACGACCACGGTTGTGTTGGCTATCACTCTGGACATGGTTTGACTCTTTCTTAGCCTCTATGGTCGCATGTGCCTCAGGTAATGGGTTTGTTCCAGGAGGTCTCAATTCACTGTTTTCCATCAACAGTTCATTGTTTTGCTCAGCGAGCAAGAGACAAGAGATCAGATTAGCATAAGTTGTGAAGCCCTTATCACGGTATTGTTGTTGTAACAACACATTGCTTGTGTGGAAGGTGGAAAAGGTTTTCTCAAGCATATCCTTATCCGTTATATCCTCACGACACAGTTTCAATTTTGAAACTATTTTAAACAGGGCCGAGTTATACTCATCCACGGACTTGAAGTCCTGGATTATGAGATTCCTCCAATCATACATAGCCTTTGGTAATAACACCGTTCTCTGGTGATCATATCTCGTTTTCAACTCTGTCCAAAGGTCTAGAGGATTCTCAATAGTCAAATATTGATCTTTGAGACTCTCAATAAGATGATGTCATATAATTAATATCGCACTGTATCTATGTTTCTCACTTGCATTATTGTTCTCGGTGATACATCCACCGAGTCCCTTGGATTTTAGGATGATCTTAGCATCAAGTGCTCATTGCAAGTAATTATCTCCAGAGAGACTTAGGGCAGCAAAATCCAAGTTGTTGATTTTCGACATCTGAAATCATATAGCAAATAGGTCATTCGTATATGATGCATACATGTTCAATCTTAGCATTCAGATTCCATATGCAATCAGTTCGTACTATTATGCATGCATGATGTAAACAAGCCGCACGACTACAATCTTAGCAAACGGTTTCAATGCAATTAATACAATGGTTATTCGTTTTCAATCTTAGCAAACGGTTTTCTAAGAGTTCAGTGTGTAATTGCAATCAAACAGTCGAGCAATGCAACAATTAGGGTTCATTCGAAAAAGTATGAAAACTATCAATACTAGCCGGATCATTATCAAGACGAGAATGCATAAATCATTTAACCTAGCAAGCGATTTCTATTTCAATTCAAGCATTCGGTTTTAATCAATCAAACAAGATAGTATGCGATTTTAATTTCAAGACATTAGGGTTTCGATCAAACAATCAATACGACTTCAATTTGAAAATCATTCAATTGGTTTTATCAATTCAAACAACCAAATTCAAGAATGAGATTATCAATCCTAGCAATCGATTTCTATGTGATCAAATTCAATACGATTTTAATTAATCAAGGCTAGCATACTATATCCAAACATACAATCATTCAAACAATCAATTTCGATTCAAAGCATTAGATTAGGGTTTCAATTTTAATTCATTCAATCAATCAATTTGATTTCGAATTAGGGTTTAAAAAATCGAATGTGTTTTAGTATTAGGGTTTTAAATAAAATCGATTTCATGCATTCATGCAATAAGCATGTATGCAGCTAGGATCATGGATATTAGGGTTTCGATTTTGACCTTAGATCATTGGGGTTTTGAGATTCAAAACCATTAAGTTTTCGATTTTAGTTGATCAAACAATCAATCTCGATTAGGGTTTGGGGTATCGAACTTATGATTATGAGCTTCGATTTAATCATTGGGGGTTTTGATCTATTATCCTATGGTTTTGATTTCAACATTAGATCATACTATTAGGGTTTGTAGTTTTTATGGTTTCAATTCTTATCAAACAATCAAATTCGATTATGGGTTCTCTTTAAGGTTTCGAATTACTTTAACCTCAAGTAGGGTTGAATGGACCACCAAAGAGATGAACCGCAAGCTGGAACTGATCGGAACGCGAGTTGATGTTGTCGCGAGCTGTCTGATTGCTGAGATCGGGAACACGAGCTGTCCAACGTGCTTATCGGGTCACGAGCTGTCCGCGAGCTGTCTGAGATTGTCTTGTTTGCGAGCTAAGGTTGAACAAGCCGAGATCGTCTGAGCTAGGATCATGAACGCCTTGAGCTGAAGCTGATCGGGAACAGTTTGCAAACAAGGATCGGGATGTAAGGTTTCGCGATCGGGATTAGGATGGTTCGCCGGTAAGGATGTTCGCCGATTAGGGTTAGGGTTTTAGGTGGTTTGTTTGAGCTTAGGGATTTAGATTCTATCGTGCTGATAACGTGTTGTGAAACTAGAGAATGAAATCTATGTTTCTATTTTATTCATAAACATAAGGAACCCTTTATATATAGGAAATTACACCGTCAATAGAATAATGAAAAGAGTAAAAAAAGGAAATACAAATATGGAAAAAATACAAATAATAATCTAATAAGGAAAAGGCAAGATGCCGGTCGACTCGCTCTCTCTCCTCAAGGTCGACTCTCTCTCTCCTCACGGTCGACTCTCTCTCTCTCTAACATTGGACCGGTTATGAACCGGCCCGGTTCATGTACATCCACAATATGATTTATAACAAAACTTGATATTTACATTTTAATCAAAAAAGTAAAAACCTAACTACTCGTCTCACATTAAACAAAAGCAGTCACCCATGTTGGTTTCTTTTTTGTAGGAACTCCTCAATTGCATTTTGGCTAATTATCGAAGGCAAGTTTTTCGTTTCTGTTAGATATGTACGCTGTGTAATATTAAGAAATGTAGTGTGGAATATATTCCCAAATATATTATTACTTTGTGAAAGTACTAGAATGCCACACACGCCGTCATTTAGAGCATATAACATGCCTGCACAAAAACAAGCACAAGATGCCATAATATATTTATTATAAAAATTATAAACAATATGACTACTATTATTATCATCAAATAGACACAAATTATGTTTACATATAAAATTTAAAATTATATAAAAATATAAAGAAAATTAATAAAAATATAAGTAACTTTATATAAAATTACATAAAATATTATTTTTATATGTGAGATTTTGTATTAGCAATTGATTTTAGTAAATTATGGTCAATTATAGTCAAAATGTTGGTGATTATATTAATAAATATTGCTATACAATTAACTCATAAGATTATCTTTAATAATTATTAATAGAGTTAAATTTTAAAAATTTGTGTGATACTTTATATTACATATAATTGTATATATTATATTAAGGAAGATGTAAGAATAAGTTGTTAAAAAAAATTATTGCATCTAAAAGTGTTTGGACCGATAAAAAAAGGGCTTTTTGCAAGATTAATTCAAACTCAAAGTCAAACCTAAAACTAATCCATTTTTTTCTTGGATTTTTCTTTTGTCTTATTCACCCCACAAGTTCATATAATTACGAAAATGCCATCAATGTTTTTTTTTTCCTAAAATGACATTTTTACTCTCTCACCCTCACCATTTTCAATTAATTACAAGATTGTCATTGTCATCAATACTCCAACTACCATGAACAACCAATTTGAAGCTCTTAATACACCTAAAATCGATTTACACTATATCTTTCTCACTTGTTATGAACTAAAAACAACATCTCTTTCACTTTGCCTCCATATTCATCCAAAAAATTCAAGCTTTTGATTCGAAATTTTTTTTTGGTTGATAGAGCCATTCAAGCATACTATTTTTGGTGGGTTACTTTCGTTTGAGATTCTGGGTGGTTGGAGAAGACTCTGTGTGCTAAGGAAGTCATCTCACTAGTTTAAGGTATGAAATTGGAATTTTTTCCAGATCTGTTCGTGTAGAAGACTTACCCGTAAGTAGTCTGGCTGTAGAAGACTTACGGGTAAGTCTTCTGATCAAATGGACGACTTACTTGTAAGTCGTCATCTTTGTTTGTTAAAACAAAATCTAGAGAATACCCTAGACGACTTACTGATAAGTCGTCTAGGGTAAACGTGTTAGTTTTGCATTTGACCGAATTGTGTCGTCTCCGGGAAAACAAAAATTTCAATATTTTATTAAAGCTGGACGACTTATCTGTAAGTCGTCTCAGGTTACTTTTGCAATTGAAAAATAAAACTTAAATATTTAACTTTTCCCAGACGACTTACCTGAAAGTCGTCCAGGATAAGCAAAGTCGTCCAGATTTATTTCATAGATTCTGGTCAAACCTTGCTTATCTTGGACGACTTTCTCGTACGTCGTCTACCTGGACGACTTTCAAGTAAGTCGTCTGGGTAAAGTTAAATATTTATGTTTGTTTTTCGAATTGCTAACTAACCTGAGAAGACTTACAAATAAGTCGTCTAGCTTTAACAAAATATTGAAATTTTTGTTTTCCCGGAGACGACTTACTGGTAAGTCGTCCAGGAAAAGTCAAATATCTGACACAATTCGGTCAAATGCAAAACTAACCCGTTTATCCTAGACGACTGGTTTTTTTAACAAACAAAGCTGTAAGTCGTCCTATTTAAAATTCATTTGCAAAAATGACCTGTTTGGATGACTTACTGGTAAGTCTTCCAGACGACTTACTGGTATGTCGTCTGCGTCAATGTTTAGTAAACTTTCATTTTCTCTATGTTTACTAATGTGTTTTATTTTGAATTTTTGTAGATGATGCGTCAGTTACATGCAGTGTATGAAGAATGGTTGTTGAAAGATTGACGTTGGGATTTTGTGGTTGATAATGTCAAAGGAGCAAGAATCATTTTTTTGGGGGAAGGTTCGATACATGCTGAACTTCTTGCAATGGCTCAAGAATATAACCTGGACATGAGCACATAATCTGTGGAGATAACCTACTCATTACCAGCAGAAATAATGTAGGCTCCAGACACCCCTCCTATTCATGTTACAAGTGATAGACAAGTTTGAAACTTGCTCGAGATAACCAAAACGCATGGAGTACGGCTTTGTGTGTCAAGCCGTAGCAAGGTGGAAACGGTTTCAGAGTTCAGGGAAGAAGATGATGAAGCTGATGAATGTTTTGATGATGATGATGATGATTTGGAGGATGATGGGGGAGGAGGATGAAGGGGAGGAGGACGATGGGGAGGAAGATGCTGGTATCTCTATTGTTGTTGAAGCGGACGAGAATGGTGAGGATTACAGTGTTTATAGAAAGGTTGAAGATGATGATGAGGAAGATGATGATATGTGTTTTGAAGATATCAAAAAGATTCAAGGAGGAAGATCGAATGGTAACAGTATATATGTCAACCAGAGTTTTGTTAGCAAGGATGCACTGTTTTCAGAGCTGCGGTTGACAGCAGTGAGGTTTAGGTTCTCCTTCAAAATATACAAGTCAACGAAAACTCTCCTTGTGACAACATGTCCGGTTAGTGGTTGTCAATGGAAGGTCAGAGCGAGTGTGAAACATGAGACAAACACGTTTTGGGTAACAAAGTATGTGGAAAAACATACATGCTCAGTGGGAGACCGACTCGCTCAGCAGAGACATTGTACTCCGAAGTATGTTATTAGGCTTTTCATTGATCGTGTTGGAATCATTGATGGGTTGAATCCGCAGCATATCACTGATGCAATGAAGAACATGTTTGGCATGGCGCTTGATTACACCACTTCATACATAGCACTTTTATATGCACAAACATTGGTGAGAGGATCAGCAGAAGATGGGTATTCGCGTCTGCCATCATATCTCGAGCAAATCTCCTTAGCAAATCCCGATTCTATAACGGCTATAGAACTTGATTCTATCAATAGATTTAAGTATCTATTTCTCTCTCTTGGAGCTTCTATCAAAGGTTTTAAGTATCAGAGAATGGTCATTGTGGTGGATGGGACTCACCTAAGTGGGAAGTATGGAGGTGTTATGTTAGTTGCAGCCGCAAAAAATGAGAATTTTCAGATATTTTCATTGGCTTTTGGGATCGTAGATGCTGAAGATGAACCTTCTTGGGAATGGTTTTTCACAAAATTGGCTAGTTGTGTATCTGATGAGCAGCCTCTGGTGATAGTCTCCGACCGGCACGCGGCCATTTAAAGTGCGTGTGATAAGGTGTTTCCCTGGGCAACCCGAGGAATATGTTATTATCACCTTCAAGACAACATTGTCAAAAAGTATAAAGAGAAACATCTCTTGTACTTGGTGAAAGGTGCTGCTTATGCTCTTACGGTTTCAGATTTTGACCGGTACATGGCTGAGATACGGAGTGCAAACCCGGACCTTGCAACGTATTTGGAGAATGCCGACGTCAGCCTATGGTCAAGGGTTTATTGTCAGGGGGACATGTACAACATAAAGATAAGCAACATTGCTGAATCTATTAATTTCGCTCTGAAGCGAGCTAAAGGATTTCCGGTTCAATTCCTGTTGGAGTTGATAAGGGAGAAGCTAGGAAAGTGGTTTTGGAAAAGGAGAGAAGATGTTTTGAGTCTCCCAACTCAACATAGTCGAGATGTTGAATACTTGCTTGATGTTCGAGCAGAGATAACGGATACGATGACGGTACAACCAATTGATGGATGGCGATTCTTTGTGAAAGGTGGCAAAATGGACTGTGTGGTTGATTTGGAACATGGAAAGTGTGGTTGTGGTGTCTATGCAGTGGAGAAAATACCTTGCTCTCATGCTATAGCTGCTGGAACATCTGCTGGTTTGCATATCTCCACACTTGTATGTCCAGTGTACTCAAAGGATTTTCTGTTTGCAGGATACTCAGAGAATATATATCTTTGTGTTGGACAACAAGTTGAGGAACACACATGCTTTCCTCCGGATGAAAAGCGTGGTCCAGGAAGACAGAAGAAATCAAGATGGCAATCTTGGTTGGAGCTATCCAGGATGAGATGACGCAAACCCCGGAAGCAACACATGGTTTATAGATGCTCAAAATGCAATGAAACTGGCCATACGAAACCACAATGTAAGAAATGACGCGGACGACCTTCAAGTAAGTCGTCCAGTGTTTAGTCTTCCAGAAAACCTTCAATTAAGTCGTCCAGAAGGTCGTCCAGTTAGTCGTCCAGGGTTTTTTCTTCCAGAAGACCTTTAAGTAAGCCGTCCAGTGTTTATTCTTCCAGAAGACCTTCAATTAAGTCGTCCAGAAGGTCGTCCAGTTAGTCGTCCAGGATTTTTTCTTCCAGAAGACCTTCAAGTTAGTCGTGCAGTGTTTAGTCTTCCAGAAGACCTTCAATTAAGTCGTCCGGAAGGTCGTCCAGTTAGTCGTCCAGGGTTTTTTTCTTCCAGAAGACCTTCAAGTTAGTCGTCCAGTGTTTAGTCTTCCAGAAGACCTTCAATTAAGTCGTCCAGAAGGTCGTCCAAGGTTTTTTCTTCCAGAAGACCTTCAAATTAGTCGTCCAGTGTTTAGTCTTCCAGAAGACCTTCAATTAAGTCGTCCAGAAGGTCGTCCAGTTAGTCATCCAGAGTTTTTTCTTCCTGAAGACCTTCAAGTTAGTCGTCCAGAATTTAGTCTTCCCAGAAGACCTTCAATTAAGTCGTCCAGTTAGTCGTCCAGGGTTTAGTCTATGTATTAAAAATTTGTGTTATGAACTTATCTATGTCAACTTCTTTGTCAAATTGCACTACCAAACAAATTTGAGATGGTCTTGCCCTTTATATTATCCGAAATATAGTTACAAAAGGTCACTGCTCAGAAGACTTTCCAGACGACTTAACTGTAAGTCTTCTGCGCAGAATATAGTTACAAACTATTTATCACCCTCCATACGCACCCAGGTTGGCATCATTGTCCTTGTTTTCGAACTCATGCGCGTCAGGAAGCTCTTGAAATATATCCACCGCCATCTTATCCCTCATAGTCTTCCCGTTGGCCTTAACAAAGTATTTTTTTCTAAACTCTATCCCAAGAGCATGACATTCAATGTACTTTAGAGTGTACACGCCACAATCACCAGCTCGGGCCGGAGGTATATTGGTCGGTCTCTCATATGTGAATGTCTCCAGGCTGTATTGGGCACGTTGTTCGTCTGAGGAAGCGCACTCAACAAGCAGATAAGGGACCATGTAGAGAAAAAGCTCCATTACCACATCGAGGTCTTCTGGGGAGATATTGGAACAAATGTTGTCCCAGACGACTATGTGCCTCTTTAGGATCGATATCCACATAGCAATCCAATGAGTGTCGTTGTAGTTCACTGGTGCATAGACATCATCAATATCTGTCCCCCAAACCTTGTTCGATTGGCAAAATGATGGTGTAGTGCCTGCATAATAATTCCACGCCCCACCAGGGAATCATTTTCCTAAACCGTTCTGATCGGGCTCCGAGTCCTTAAAATCCTTGTAGTTGAATATCCATTGCTGAGAAAAGAGATGATCAAGGAAGCACATTCTCTCGCTCCTGAAATGTTGTGGGTTAGCGTCGTACCTCTTCCTCAGCACATTAATCCAAGCATCAATATGCTTCATATAAAATAGGGTACACGTCAGAAGATATCAGACAACTTACTGGTAAGTCGTCTACGTAGAAGACAACTTACTAGTAAGTCGTCGGGTAAGTCTTCTACGTAACCGACTTACCAGGCGACTTATTGGTAAGTCGTCTACAAAGAAAAATTATCAGTAAGTCATCTAAGTCATAGCAGAAGACTTACACAGTCCTCCAGTCACTCTAAGGAGGTCCAGAGGATTTGATACCACCAAGTTATACTCTTCCGTGGTTTTTTATCGAGAGGTGTTCTATAATGACTGTAAACACAAAATGTTGAAAAGTAATCAGTTTTTGTAGACTAAAACAAGCTATTATGGGAAAAGCAAACACTTACGGACAAGTTTTTAACCAATCAGCGAGCTCCTTCAATTTTTTCTTGTCAATTGGTGCAAAAGGATTATAGCCTGGATAAAGCTTTTTGTTTAGAATGATCACTTTAGCCGTGCTGTTTTCCGTATAAGGAGATTGCTGTGAGGCAGCAAGTTTCCTTGTTCGATCACTCTTTGCACGGCAAAGTGCCAAAGCAGCATCCCTCTTTTCTAGATATCTTGCATCCTCCTTCTGTAAATCCGAAACAGTGGATTGATTTTTGTCCAATAGAACAAGGCTCGGTTCTGGAGCTTTATCTTTCGAGGAACTAGCATCAGCGTGCACATCTGGACCTTTATCCTCCGGCAAGCTCTTCCTTCCCGCGTTCGTCCCATTAACACTTTCACTCTGCAATATACAACTTTTCAGTTCTTATTCTTAAGACTTTGTCTAGCCAATCTCTTGTTGGGAGAGAATTCGTTACTAACCGCGGGTTCGAGTGTCGGTTTAGGTGGAAGGATAGTGTTTTGAGCTGATGTCCCTTTCCGTTTTGTGGTGATACCAACCTTCTTCTCCACAGCTTCTACCATTTCCAGATACTTGATTTCCTTAAGGCACGTCCCAAACCCCTCCCTCATGGCATCAACTATGTCCTTGAACATGGTTTTAATATCCTCTTTGGTCAACCCACCAACAGTCGTATGAACCTCTTCACTAGCCTCTGCAGCTGCCTCTTCACTAGCCACTGCAGCTGCCTCTTCAATAGCCTCTTCACTAGCCTCTTTACGAGCTTTCTTCCGAGGTCTTGGACTGTCTTCCTTCACTACCTTTTTCTTCGCTGGACTCACAACCGCCAGCTTTGTTTTGACCCAAGTACCGGTGACTTCCCAGCAATCCACGATTTCTTTACAAACATGAGTTTAATTATGTTCTCCGCAGGCGTGTCCTCAACATCAAACTCCCATTTTAGAAGCATTTCACCAGTGTCCTTCTGAACAAATTTGATCACCCTAGTCTGCAGGAAATAGAAGATATGAATTTAGATATTTGACGGATTAAGAAAGATGGAAAGAAAAGACTTCGCAGACGACTTATAATTAAGTCGTCTGGAAAGTCTTCCAGCTAGACGACTTAGTAGACGACTTATAATTAAGTCGTCTGGAAAGTCTTCCTGCTGGAAGACTTAGTAGAAGACTAATAATTAAGTAGTCTGGATAGTCTTCCCAGACGACTTAATTATAAGTCTTCTACTAAGTCATCCAGCTGGAAGACTTTCCAGACGACTTAATAATAAGTCTTCTACTAAGTCGTCCAGTTGAAACACTTATAAGAGGACTTAATAATAAGTTTTCTGCGAAGTAGTCCAGATTGCAGTAAATACCTGACTGAGGATAGTCTCTTTAAACTGTCTGCGTCCTTTGCGACTCTTATAAGCCAGTATCGGTGGAGACAGATTGTTTGGGAGAGGATTACCATAATTAGCACCCAATTCCGGGAGAGCTGTGTACACCCAGACCTGGAGAGCTTGCGCAAACCCATTATTAGTGTAACAACCCAAAATATCTCTGCCCTTCACAGATTCCATCAGCACCTTAAACGCGACTCTCCCCCATGGATAATTCTCAAACCGTTCTAGCTCCATCACTAGCCTTGCCAGACTAACCCGTGTAGGGGTTGAATATTTTCTCCCTTCAATGTATCCAGTGAAGATGGCAAGGTACGCGAGCACTACAAGAAAACATAATCTTAACGAGGGCGGTTTTCCTCGCTAATTCGTCGTAAAAAAGGCTTTACGACGAATTAGCGAGGAAACGCGTTTGCTCGTTACACGTCTGTCGTAACACATATTTCCTCGCTAATTCGTCGTAACTTAGCGAGGAATATATTTCGTCGTAAAGACGAAGTAGGACGATTCGTCGTAAAGACCACGTCAATATTCCACGTAAGGACGTCGCTATAATACCTCGTAAATACCTCGAAAATAGTTCCTCGTAACCTACACGTAAATACCTTGAAAGAGTTTCCTCGCAAAATACACGTAACAACCACGAAATGATTTCCTCGTAAAATGGTCGTAAACTTTTCCTCGTTATTTCCTCGTAAATGATTCCTCGTAAACTACTCGTTAAATGTTTCTCGTCATTTCCTCGTAAGGTTTCCACGTAAAGAGGTCGTACATTGGCTACGAATTTACTTCATTTTTATTATTTTACAGAATTTAAAAATATAATTAAAAAATAATTAAAATTATTTAATTTAATAATAAATTAAAATTCAAAATAAAAATAAATCAATATGAAAATATTTTATATATAAATAAGTTTTGAATTTATATAATACAACAACCAAAAAAAAAACTAAGGGTCGTTCATCGCCCGGTAGAATTCATCACTCCTCCTCGTAACATCCGCCTCGTTATGTACGTCGGATGACTCGCCTTGAATGGGATGTTGTTGTCGCATGTTCCTCAACATGGACTCCCATTCCGGATTTGTGGCCGCAATAACGTCCAAGAAGCCCTCGACTCCACCCATACGAGATTTTGTCGCGGTCAACTCGTTACGCAGC
Organism: Brassica napus; assembly: GCF_020379485.1. Classification (NCBI taxonomy): domain Eukaryota; kingdom Viridiplantae; phylum Streptophyta; class Magnoliopsida; order Brassicales; family Brassicaceae; genus Brassica; species Brassica napus. Next base: position 59,901,355 of record NC_063446.1, on the reverse strand, counting down.
TGAGCGGACTCTCTACGCAGCTCCGTGACTTCATCATCCCGTCGCTGACCATAAGACGATGTCGCTCTCGGAACATCGTTGACGGAACCAATACCCAACGTCCGTCCCTTTTTTTTAGGGACAACCTTAAAAACAAAAAATAAATATTGTAAGTAAAAATTTAAAGTTAAATTAAATGAATAATTAAAAATTAATTTTTTTGAAAATTTACCTCCTCGTAAATCTTATCCACTTCAAGTGTGGATAAGGTGACGGGTAATCCGTCGGTAGACTGCTGGGTCAGCTGAGTCTGGCGGTCTTCAACCCGAGCAACTACGTCGTTGTAGATTTGCTCGGACTTGCCATCTACAAATACGCCCGCCTTGTTCTTGTGGGTCCTCTCGTAAAGTTCCATAAGAGACGGGAGATGTCCCGTCTCTTTGGCCTAAAAAACAGTTAAGAAAGTTAGAATAAATTAATATATGTATTAAAAAAATTATTTAATAAAATATTTAATTACCATTTCCAAACGGACACCGGCGTGGGGTTTTTGGCCCGTAGTGTGAAGCATCGGCCCGTTCCCGTGCTCATCGACCGTGTTACGGGAGTTAGAGCAAGCCTGGGCGATTCTAATGGAATCAGGAAGGCGCCAATAACGGATGAGGCCATCCCACACATCCGTGGTGAGCTCAGCGGGTTTGCCACGCTCATACCCCTTCACGATCCAGTCACCCTTCTAGTTGGAGACCGTGTCCAACAAGCGAACTTTCGCTTTCGCGTTAAACTTCTTCCTCACCCTCTCAGTGATCCCCAAGGCCCAATTATATTTTTGCTGTTGGAAAAATAAATTAACAATTAGTTTTTTAGAAAGTATATATATAAATCATGAAAAAATTAAAATATATATAATTAATTAATAGAAACTTACAGCCTAAATTTTGAACCACGTCTTTCTGACGTAGTGAGGCGTCTTACTCCAGTTTGGATGTGCCATGGAGAAGTAACCCTTGATCGTGTCGGTTACGTCCGATGCAAGACATCCGTCAACCCCCCACCTGGAAAATACAAATTTAAAATAAAAATTATTTTTAATGTTATAAAAGAAATTTAAACGAATTAAAAAAAAATTAATGCAACATACCACAATGTTCCGTCCGGTCGGTCTGGGTCGATGACTGGTAAACCTTCTCTGCCTGGCAGACTGAGAATGTCCTCTACAGTGTACTGCGAGTAAGGAGCACTCGGAGGCACCATCAGATCAGGATGAATATCGGCGACCATCGGAGGTGCCATCGGAGGAGGCACATGAGGAGCCGATGGTGCACTAGAAGAAGTAGACCCAGAGACTCTCTGAGTGTACTGAGTCTCGGGGACAGTCTCCTGGCCCGAAGAACTGGGAGCGGAAGAAGAGGCCGGGTCTAAACGACTACCTGGCTCACCGAAGATCTCTCTGTAATGGGCAGTAAGTCTTCCTTTTCGAACCTGGGAAAAAAATGAAATTTTTAAAATTAACATCAACAATATATTTCCCAACATTATCCACCTAATCAACACTAAATAACATAAAATCCGCAAACCTATCTAAATTCCCTATACTAACCACCTAATCTATCCTAAACTAACCAAATCAGAGAGGAATCAGAGAGGCTTACCATTGCTACGAAATGGAGAGGAAGTAGAGAGGAAGTGGAGAGGAAAGAAAGAGTGAGCGCTCGGGTGTATATATAAGATTACATATCGTCGCAAATTCGTCGTAAGTTTACGACGAAATAGCGAGCAGTTACAAAGGCCCGTGTTTTTTTTTACGAGGAAATTGCGAGGAATCACAAAGGCCCGTGTTTTTGTTTACGAGGTATTAACGACGATTTTGCCTACGTGGAATTAACGAGGCTTGCTTTCCTATAAATATACCCACAACTCTCATTCTCAAACCACACATAAACTCCCAAATCACACACCTATCTGAAATCACATTCCTCAGCAAAATCATATTCAAATTATAAATATTTGAAAAAATAGGAAAAGGATAAGATATTAGAATTCATGTGGGCGAGACTTACGTATTATAATTGCTGGAAGTCTTGCCACATGTTATTCTGGTATTTTGATCCTTTTCCCTTTTTTCTAGTTTTTACACTACGAGGTATTTACGACGATTTATGCTTATGTGGAATTAACGTGTTTTATGTTTCAATCTTTTTACGTGGTCTTTACGACGATTTCTGGTTACGTGGTCTTTACGACGATTTATGTTTACGTGGTATTTACGACGATTTCATCCTACGTGGAATTAACGAGTGTTATGTTTAAATCCCTAGAATCCGAAACCCGAAACCCCATACCCGAAACCCCAAACCCCAATCCCCAAACCCGAAATCCGAAAGCCCAAACCCGAAACCCAAAACCCAAACCCCCATCTTTAATTTTCTACTTCATATATTCCAAACCCCATATTTAATTTTAAGTTTCGTCGTTATTCCTAAACCCCAACCCCCAAACCCGAAACCCGAAACCCGAAAGCCCAAACCCAAAACCCGAAACCCCAACCCCGAAACCCGAAACCCAAACCCGAAACCTCATACCCGAAACCCCAACCCCAACCCCCAAACCCGAAACCCGAAAGCCCAAACCCGAAACCCGAAACCCAAACCCCCATCTTTAATTTTCTACTTCATATATTCCAAACCCATATTTAATTTTAAGTTTCGTCGTTATTTTTAACAAGTGTTATGGTTAAATCCCTAGAACCCCAAACCCGAAACACGAAACCCGAAACCCGAAATCCAAAACCCGAAACCCCAACCCCAAACCCCTAAACCCGAAACCCCAAACTCGAAACCCCAAACCCGAAACCCGAAACCCGAAATCCAAAACCCGAAACCCGAAACCCCGAACCCCTAAACCCGAAACCCCAAACTCTGAACCCCTAAACCCCGAACCCCAAACCCCAAACCCCGAACCCCTAAACCCGAAACCCGAAACCATAAACCCGAAACCCCAAACCCCAAACCCGAAACCCCAAACCCTAAACCCCAAATCCCATATTCCTTATTTTCTACTTCATATATTCCAAACCCCATCTTTATTTTTAGGTTTCGTCATTATTTCCTCGTTGTCTTACGTTGTATTTACGACGATTTCATCCTACGTGGTTTTTGTGGAGGAGGAGTGTCTCTCACAACCCTTTTGTGCCAAAACAAATTCTTGTTTCTTCGGTAAGGATGGCCAATGGGAAGAAATCGACGGTGACAATCAAACCAACTTGGCTTCCTACCATTCTTCAGTTGAAACGCATCTGTCGTTCCATTACAATATGGACAAGCTAATCTCCCATGTGTAGTCCATCCAGACAACATCCCATAGGCAGGGAAATCACTTATGGTCCACAAAAGCATCGCTCGCATCGTAAAATTCGTCTTCGTTGAACAGTCATACGTCCTCACCCCTGTTGACCATAAATCCTTCAACTCTTTTATCAGTGGTTGTAGGAAAACATCCAGAGACCTTTTTGGATGGTTCGGACCATGTATTAACATGGTCAAGAATAGTAACTCCCGTTGCATGCACATCTCCGGTGGCAGGTTGTATGGAGTAAGAAAGACTGGCCACAATGAATATTGTCTCCCTGACATTCCGAACGGACTAAATCCATCTGTGCATAATCCGAGATACACATTCCGGATATTGCTAGCGAAATCTGGATGTACTTTGTTGAAATGTTTCCAGGCTCTTGCATCTGATGGATGAGTCATGTCACCATCCGTCTGAGTATGCTCGGCATGCCATCTCATCTTTCCAGCAGTCTGCTCTGATTGATACAATCTTTTCAATCTGTCTGTAATTGGTAGGTACCACATCCTTTGGTACGGTACCCTATTACGTCCCCGTCCTTGCGGCTTGAATCGTGGCTTCTTGCAGAATCGACATTCTTCTAGCTTCTCATCATCTCCCCAATAGATCATGCAGTTGTCGATGCAAACATCTACATCTCCGAAGGCAATCCAAGACTATAAACCAGTTTCTGAATCTCATAATAAGAATCAACAGACACATTGTCTTCCGGTAAATACTCTTTAAACAAGTCCGCCCATTCGTTCATGCAACTTTCAGGTAGATTGTGATCAGTTTTAATATTCATCATTCTAGCAGCTAACGACAATTTAGAGAGACCTTCTCTACAACCACTGTAAAGTGGTTGATTCGCCGCGTTTAACATTTCGTAAAACTTTTTTGCATCTATATTAGGTTCTTCATCTTCATCATGAGCTACGAATGCATCAGCTACCATATCATGAACCCTATCATAATCTACCATCTCCTCCTGATGGTAACTATGTTCATTATGCAAATGATGATCAACCGGTTCTTTTTCCTGAAAATTGCTATTACTACTACTAGCTTCATTCTGATCATAATTAAAACCTTCTCCATGTTGAAACCAGATATAGTAATTTGCCGTGAAACCTCTATTTATTAAATGCTTCCAAACATTTTCACGGTTTGCCAGTTTCGAATTGTTGCATTTCCGACAAGGACAGAACATCTTACCACTTTCTTGGGCGAGCAGTGTTGAATCTGCTTGACGCATAAATGTCTCCAGACCCGCAAGGTATTCTTTCGTCACTCTCCCGTTAGCATCTCTATGCATATACATCCACTTCCGCAACTCGTAAATAGTCCCGGAGCCAGCCATTTTTTTCTTTCACGTTTTTTGTTGTTGGTGTGTTTAAAATGATGTTCAAACATCCATATTTATAGGAAAATTCGAATCTGATAGTTGTAATTTTGCTATGAATTTACGACGAAAATTAATTAGGTGGGCAAAAAAAACGTGTAACACCTATGAAGTTGGTGGATTCAAAAATTTCCTCGCTAAATATACGTAAACTATTCCCTCGTAAATACCACGCAAAGTTTACGTCGTATTTACGAGGAAATAGTTTTTCCTCGTAAAATACTCATAAAATTACATCTACTTTACGACGAAACAGTTTTGTCGTTACGTTACGAAGAAATAACGATGACTTTAGTTTTTCACGTAAATTCGTCGTAAACTCGACGCAAATTTACGAGGATTGTTTTTTCTCGTTAATTTTCGTCGTTAAGCATGTGTTTTCTTGTAGTGGAGCCGCTTGCGATCATCCCGAGACCACCCTTCGCATCTCTCAAATGCTGCTATTATCTTCTGAGTTGATGGCCCAGCTTCGACATGAACTCCCAACATCTCCTATAAACAATTCAATTCCTTTGAAATGACACAGTGAGGTCTCTCAAAGTCCTCGATGTACTCGCAGTTTAGACCAGTGAGGTTTTCAAACTCTAACAGTGAAAACCTCACAGGTTCTGGACCAACGAGACTCCACAGCTCATACTTCTTCTTTATGTCCAGCTGGAAACCGAGCATGTAGTGAACCAGCCTTGAAGCCCAATCAAATCCCAGCTCTTGGAACTTGATGAAAACTCCCAACTTCGACTCCTTCAGCTCTTCATATTCGTCATCATGAAGAGGTTTCTTTAAACCAGTATGCAACGTCCAACAAGTATGTTACAAAATGCTATGCACTGCGGGGGGCTCTTCCCCTAATGTATGTATCCTACGGGGGAGTTCTGGTATATCCATTTTTTTGCCTGCAAAACAATCAAAGACAATCATCTCAAAACAATCAAAGACTTATAATTAAGTCGTCTGGCAAGTTTTCCAGCTGAAAGACTTATAGTTAAGTCGTCTGGAGCTGGAAGACTTTGCAGACGACTTAATTATAAGTCTTCAAAGACTTCCAGCTGGAAGACTTTGCATACGACTTAATTATAAGTCTTCCAATACTTCCAATAGAACATTTTAAAGCAGACCTGAAAATTCGGAGAAGATATAGTCGCCTTCGACATAGCGGTTATATATCTGCAAAAATAGACGTGAAAAAAAGAACGAGTGTATAAATTGATAGAGACAACGTTTTATGTTCATCTTTTCCTCAATCAATCACTCTACAGTAAGATATATAACTTACCGGCGGTGGAGTTCAACGAGACGCCTCAGAGAGAATGGGCGCTAGGGTTTCCTCTCAGATCTTATAGAGAGGAAGCGTCTGTGAGAACGGTGGTGAGAACGACGGTGATAACAGCGGAGAGATAACCGGCGGTGAGAACAATGGATTAGAGAGAATCGACGGAAATCGCCTTCGAAATCGCCTTTGAGAGAAACAGCGTTAGTGTTTTCTGAATTTAGAGAAACAGTGAATAAAAAAACACCTTATATATGTCCGGTAAATAATCCGGTTAGGTTTAAAAGTACACTGAAAAATTAAAGGTTCGGTCCGGTTTGGACGACTTACTAGTAAGTCGTCTGTTGATTACTGTACATCAAACGACTTACTAGTAAGTCGTCCCAGACCCTAAATTTAATCTCTAAACTAAATTGACTAAATTAACTAACTAAACACGTTATAAAGCCGTAGTTATACTTAAATAGTGTTTACTATACATAGAAATAAACACACTTAGGTAAATTTTAAAGTTTTTAAAAAAATATTTATGCATTCCAAAATCCAACCCTAAGAACAAATACAATACTACAACATATGTTTGCAAAACCTAAACCAAAGAATATCATGATTCACTACTTTCACTCATCTATGTTGAAAACAATTAACTTTTGTTGTATCTTAATTTATATCTCTTAAAACATATGGTAATTACATGATTTCAATTTTTCATTTATCAAAATATTTTTTACAAAATTTTTAAATTATTTCTAAGTAGAACAAGTCCAGATGACTTTCCAGTAGACGACTTACTGTAAAGTCGTCTGGAAAGACGACTTACGTGAGTTAGAAACGTAAAAAAGTTTCGTTTTTTTTGTTTGTTCACAAGGGGTTGGTTGTAATTTCAATAGCTTTTTAGGTTACTTTTGCATTTGATTCTAGTTTGGGTTTATTTTTGTATTTGAAATCAAGTTGTGAGTCATATTTGACAATTTTTCTAAAAAAAAAAAAAGCCTAATTAGCTAGAAAACCATGAATAAGAAGATATTTTGGAATGTATGTATTTTATTTAGGTAGCTGGATATGTGGAGCAAAGCCAAGTTACCCTCTGTTTCTAGTTTCTCTCAACTCTCTCTCTCCCAGCCGTCACACAAACTTTTGATTCTCGGTGGTCCCCCGGCGTCCGGTTTTCAGATCCGGCGTTGGAGGCTTTCTCTACCCTTTTCATCTTGTCTTATCTTTGCCTTTCATGGAGTGTTCTCTTTCCGGCGATATGTTTTGATTCTGGAATACGACGGAAACCCTTAGTCTTGTTCTGACCGCGGCGGAGCAAAGCAAAGAAGGTGGAAGACAAGACTCTGGAAAAGAAGCGAGTCGGGTGAAGAGGACAGTCCATGAAGGGTCGGCGTTTAGGGTTTGGACAGAGCTGTCGATTGATTTTCCGGTTTAGAATCATTGGCTCTTTCCACCGAGACGGAGGCACGTGGCTTTGTTTTTCGTCCTCTCCCCCGTAGATCTGGAAGCTGGTCCGTTTCAGCGGCTTGTGGCTCAGTTTCGAAAGGTGAGAGGCGCGTGTAGGGGCGGTGGAGCAGACTTGGTGCTTGGTGGCCTATCGCCTTTATCCTCGCCATTGAACGTCGTGGGATCACTTTCTCTCAACGGCTTGAACGGAGTGCATACGTTTGATGTGTATCAACCGGACTGGCTCATGAGTCAGGTGCTCCTGAAAATCCCTCATCTGTGTTGGGTCGTCTATGGCCTAGTCAGCGGTTGGATGGCTGGAGATTCTTTTGGACAAGAGGAGTTCAGGCCACTAGCTTGAAAGTGCCTTCAGGTGAAGCTGTTCTTCGGTTCTCGGAGACAGGACGTGTCAAGATCTTAGCTTTTCTCGAGTGGTCAACAGGAGAGTTCGGGTTTTGGTGGCAACATGTTTTGAAGCAAATCATTCGCAGTGCCGATTCGTTGTCTTAACCCGGTAGATTTGCTTCGTCTTCTGTGTTGGAGGTGCTGGACTACAAGTGTTGCAGAAGTTTCAAGTCGACTTTTTGGGGATGTGCGGACGTTTCAGGTTTCGACTCCCCGACAAGGTTGCAAAGCTACATGTTCCTGGTCACTCGGTTCTTCTAATTGAGAGTATGCGCCTTTAAGGTGTTAACGCGATTGATCATGCACTACACTCATATCTTATGGAATCAATGGCCCGGTCTTTATTTGTCACTCTCAATTAGTATGTCTCAGATGCCTAGGAATAGCTTTGTAATCTTGTGTTAGAGGTAGAATTAGGTGGTTTAAGAGGCGGTTCATCTCGGGTCGTGGGATGAATTCGTTTCGTTGTGGTGAAAAGTACACCGTCGATTCGATTGGGTAGCGTAGGATCCTTCTAAGTGTTCCTAGGTGGTACTAGATCCGGCGGTTGTATGTGGGGTTTAAATCTCTGAGAGGTTAAAACTTTGTATTCACAATTTGGTTAATGAAAGTTGAAGTTGAGCAAAAAAAAAAAAAAAAAAAACAAGTTACCCTCTTGTCCCAAGTTACTTAGCGTGTAGGATAGATAGGTCTGCAATTGTCAGACTATGTGTCAGATTTAATATATAGTTTCTTTTTCTTTTTCTTTGAAACATATCTAAATTTGTTTGTTTTATGAGTTTGGAGAAATTCTTGTGTTGTTTTATGAGTTATTTTACGAGTCAACATGTGCAATCACATAGCAATAAAAAAATTTCAAGTTATATTTTATTTATGAAAATAAAAATACTTAGAAAAATACTTGTCAAAAAAAAATTGATGTTGTTAATGCTGTAAGCAAAACCATAAATCTTCTACGCCATCAGCATCCTAAGTCCTAAACACTATCGGCAAAATTCTAAACCCTAAATCATAGGAATTAGCTGACTGCGTTAACAAGTTACAAAAAAAATTCAGCAATTAATACTTTTATTATTATTATTTTTTACTTTTTTAGAAAAAATATAATTTGACAAATTTTTATTAACTAACATTTTTAGAGTTGAACACACAATTTACTTAGAAATGAACACTAGAAAAGTCTTTTATTACTAGCTGAAAAACGAATAAAACTTGCCTTCACCTACGATGAATTGTTAAATTCACTTATGTTCTTATCACTAATCAAAGTGACATCCAAATTAAAAACAATATTAAAATTAAAAAATAATAATAACTAGAAAAAATGCCAGCGTTAACGCCGTCAACAAAACCCGAAACACAAAACCAAAAACCTTAAGTACTAAAATTTAAACCATAAATACTAAACCCTAAACCCAAAACTCCAAAACTCTAAACCTTAAACCCAAAACTCTTAACCGTAAATCATAAACACTAAACCGTAAATCCTCGGCCCTGAACCCAACTAAACAATAAACCCTAAATTATAACCCAAAACTTTTAACCATAAATGAGAAATGCTAAACATACATAAAAAAATCATTATTGCTAAATCAAAATCCTAAACCATAAATCCTAATATCGTCAACGCTAACATCGACATCATTTTTTCCCAACTAACATCAGCATCATTATAGCAAATATAAACCCTAAACTCAAATTAGTATAAAAATTTGAATATAATACAAAACTCTAATTACCAAATCTGAAACCCAAATGTATATCATTTTGTGTATTATTCGTATAACTTCTCATAATACCAGCTATCACGATCAATATATATCTTACATATATTGAAAACAACAAAATTTAGCCGATATTTTAGGTTTACCGATAATTAAATTTGTAGTAGAGGTGTTCAATCCGGATATCGGTTCGGTTTCGGTTTGGTTTTTTCGGTTTTTTGGTGTTTCGGTTTTTAAAAAATACCTACCATATTAAAACCATATTTAATATGGTTTGGTTCGGTTTATATACCGTCGGTTTTCGGTTTATTCGGTTTTATACCAAAAAATCGTAAATATATTTATCTTTTAAAATATTTTGTGAATTTTACTTTATAAGATTAGATATCGACTTTAAATTTAATTATAACATGGCGATATTTTGTTTTTTAAATAATCTATTTTATATTTAAATATTTAAATAATCAGTAAACATATTTATTTAATAACAGTAATAGTTTTATGGAATAAAAGTAAGAAGTATCAGTAATCCATAATACTATCAAACAAAAAAGTAAAAAATATGTTTTTTTTTTAATTTGATAAAAAAAATTTTGAACTTAAAATAAAATATTAAATAACTAAAATAAACATTTAAGTAGGAAGATCATACCAATAAAATAAATTAGGTATATATTATTAATTATATTATATAATTTACATATACTTATACTTTATATTTTAATTATTCGGTTTATATACCAAACCATATCCATATACCACGGTTTCTTAAAAATGACATCCATTCGGTGTATTCGGTACTATCAAATTCAAACCATTTTTTCTATTTCGGTTCGGTTTGGTTTTAATTGGTTCGGTTTTACCGGATTGAACATCCCTAATTTGTAGCAATAACTTGTATAACAAAACTAGAGATCCATCCTTTTAAAACATGATATACATCCAACTCAACAATAATACGCAAGAAAATAAATTATACGCTAACTAAACTTTTATCCGGCCAATCCAGTGGTTTGAAAAAATAACATCAAACATATCTAGATGTAAATCTGCATATGATACAACTGCTATCAGTAAAATGACCAACTTAATGAGTCGACTCAACCAGTTGGTTAGATATATACTTACCAAAGATTTCCGATCTAAAATATAATGTTTTTTAACTACATGGAAATCAACAATCTAATGAATATCTTGAATCATCTCGTCCGACACGTGATTCATTGTCGATTCATATGTTTTTTATGGAGGAAAATCATTTCTGGATCGGAATCGGAGCACTAATATGCGATTCGGTTGGGTCGGACGAGTCGACAAGCCGAGCGGACACATCTTCAATTTAGGTCTTCAAACAAGGAAAGAACATGATACATTCGATGATGTAAGATCCAAACTGTGTTTTTTATAGACCAAACTGTGTTTTTAATAGACCAAAACAACAATGGGAGAGAAGAAGACTCTGGAAATAATGAGTTTTGAAAACTGCAATTCTATACATATTCAGTCGCGTGAACTAGATTGTTGTTGGGTCTATTCTCTTACATGTAGGATCAGCAACTAGAACGGCCAGGTCTACATGCATTCATGGTTGTAGGGTTAATACTGGGATTTAGTATTTCGCACAGTAGCATTTCCATTCAGCTAATATATTTTATTTCTCTGGTTTATCCACCGCAATTACCCTAAAAAAAACAATTAAACAACAATAAATTGTTCTTCAATTTTTTCTCACCTAATATGTCTTCATTAGGATAATCCATAATACATCACATTTTAATAGAATTTGAACTCGACATTAGTGAAATTTTAGTGAAACGATTAAACTTTAAAAACTTCTAATAATTAGATGTTACTATAAATTCTAATGTTTTCATGTTTATCTAACTTACACAGTTACATGTACATTTAGATATGTAATTAATTGAGCGATTGGAAATTCAATTTACTTTTTTGCTCAACTTTATTAACACACAATTTGTTATGATGAGAGAGATATACATTAATTGGATAGTCTTCTTAATTAAAAAAAAAAAAAAAAGTTTTATTAAAATTAAAAGAAAAAAAATACTTCCAAATGTCCCCAAAGGAAACAAAACCACACACAAGTTCGATCAGAAATTGACCGATTATCTTCTGGTAACCGGAGATTGACGAAACTTAGATGATGTTATATAAGTACATAGAGTTATTTAGAGTATATACGCCGTCGTTTCACTTCACCTTCGGATAAAGATGCTCAGGCAACCTCAACTCACCGACCATTACCAACGGCTTACACAGAAACATATCATGACTAGACTCCATCAGCTCAACACGTGTCTCATTCTCCGGTAGCTTCCAAGTGAAACCTTGAAGAAGTCTCGCGAGCATCATCGTCGTCAACGCCGTACCCAAAGCCGGTGCAGCACAACCTCTTTTACCGGTACTAAACGAGATAAACCGGAGATCATTCTCAGTCAAAGTAACTTCCGAGCATTCGTTTAGATGTCTCTCTGGTTTAAAGCTAAGCGGGTCAGCCCAAACTTTTGGGTTACGGCCCAGCCCATAACGGCTAAGGAGGACTTGACTTCCTTTAGGGATGTGATATCCGGCGACGGTTGCGTCGGAAAGGGCCACGTGTGGGAGGTTAAAGGCGGCGACGGGATGGAGACGGAAAGCTTCACGGAGGATAGCTTTGACGTAGTTTAGTTTTGGGATGTCGGATTCTTGGACGAGTCTTTCTTTTCCGACAACTCTGTCGAGTTCTTCCATTGCTTTACGGAGGATCTCCGGTTTGTTCACCATCTCCGCCATGGCCCATTCGACGGCGTTTGATGGATTGTCTGGTGCCGCCATTACAAGCTCCTATCATACAGAAACAAGTTTTTTTTTTTAAGTTGGGCTCTTATTATAGTCTTCATGCAAACAAAAAGCATATGTTCTTAATTTTTTTAGGAAGCACATATTCGTTCTTTGAAAAATAATACCATTTTGAATAAATCTACTTTTCCAATTAAAAAGTAAACGTAAAATGGTATTATTTAAAAAATGTATTTCCCAGTTTTTTTTATTTGACTTAGTTGGCTCTTTTAGTCTTCATGCAAACAAGAAGCACATATTCGTTCTTTGAAAAATATATATAGTTTCGAATAAATATATTTTCCAATTTTAAAGTTAACGCTAAATGGTAATAAAATTTCTAAAAATATTTTGTATATAGATATATATGTTTTACATTTTTATTAGTTAATAATGATAAATTGTAAAAGATTATAAGTTAATGGTTTATACAAATATTATCAATTTAAATTTATGGAAAACAACTAAACACACGGAAATTGATTCATATATAATCATTTTAAGTAAAACACAAAAATGCATAATTTAAAATAGAATGAGTATTATTTTACAAACGAATTTTCTGATTAAAACCTTGTGTTATATATATATATATATAAAGAATTGTAACGTGATTTTTTTTTTGGAGAAATTCTCTAGGATAGTCATTTTTAAAATTTTGTCACAAAAATAACACTCAATGAAGAAAATGACCAAAATAATTTTTATTAAAGGGTAAAAATATATGGTTAACTAATCTAGATTTAGAGTTAAGAGATGGAGTTTTGAGGATAAAGTTTCAAATTTTAAAAAAAAAAAAAAAAAATTCAAAATAATAAAATAAAAAAATGTTATTTTGATCATTTTCTTTTTTGATGTCTATTTTTGTAACAAAAACTTAAAAAATGATTATTTGAAAGAATTGTTTTTTTTTTCCAAGGAATTGTAACGTGATTATTACCTTAATGGTGGGTTTAATTTCATCGGCTGTAAGCAATGGGTTTCCTTGTTCATCTTTGATAGAAATGAAAATGTCTAGAAAATCCTCGATTTGAGTTCTCTTTCCTTCTCTCCACATCTTGATCCTTGCATCAATGATTGGATCGTGATACTTGTCCATAATAGCACTCGAGTCTCTCATGATCTTCTCGTGACCGTTAAGATCAAGTCCCGTGAGCATAGGTAGATAGTCAGAGATGCAAAAAGCGAATGTAAACCCTAATGCTTCAAACATAGCTTCCATATGCTCGATATCCTCTGCGGTCGGTCCACCGTCCGGTGCGGCGTTCTCAGAGAACGTTCTTGTTCCGAACATAAGCTTCTTGATAGCGTTTCCGCAGTAATGCCTCGTTACGAACCGAAAATCGACCGAGCCCGAGTTCTTAACCATGTTGTATAACCAAGCGGTTAAATGATCGTTTTCTTCTGCTCTCTTTAAATGAAGCCACCTGTGTCTCGCAGGACAAACGAGTTCCGTCATCACGACTTTCCTCATTTTCTTGAACTGTTCACCGAAGGGAGTGATCACGCAGGTTTTGTATCCGTTAGAGAGGACGTTCTGTGCGTAAGTCATAGGTCTTGAGGCGAAGAGAGCGTCTTGTTGCTTGAGTATCTCACGTGCTATCTTAGGGCACGTGACGGTGACCACGTGAGTGTTTCCTAGTTTCACGCATGCTATCTCAGTGTTTAGCTGCTTCATGATGCTGTGGAGCCACCGGAAAACAGGACGGCTCTTTAGCATCGCTGGAATCATTCCGATGATTGGCCATCCGGTGGGACCTGGTGGGAGAGAAATTTTCTTTTTGTTTCGACTCGTGATCAGTTTTTTGAGAAGCATCACTAGGGTTATAGTCACAAAGGCTTGAAGTATTGTGAGGAGATACATGTTGCTGAACAATGATCCGAAGAGTTTGAGGTAAAATTGTTCAATTCTTTTTGTGTAGAGAATATAGAGAGGGAAAAGAAGAATCGAAGTAAGTTGTCTTTCTTGTTTTCTCTGCATGGAAAAGAGCCTCACCTTCCTATTTATACTATTTTACTGTCAAATGATCTTAAGTTTTTAATACTCTCGTGTGTTGAAAGGGTTATGGAAGATGCTAGGAAAATGCTGGATGGGTCGGGTCCATCTTGAGCACTACCACATTTGTTGAAAATTATTACGATTTCAACATTTCAAAATATCTATATTTTAATAATATTCTGTTTGGTTGGGAATTTGAAATATTCTAACTGTTTTTGTAGGTGACCTGCCAAAACTCCTCGTGTTATATATGCACTTAAAAAACAGCAGAAAACAATTAGAGTATTATTCTTCTGTAATATTAGTGATTTAATAGAGTGTTGGGGAATCCAGGATATATATATATATATATATATATATATATGTAACCACTGTTACTGGTTTTACACTGAAAACATTCGTTCGCTGAGAAAATCGAACATAAAGAGTTAGAGAACTATGCAACGGATTATATATACGTTTTAGTGCATCGGCTAATGTTTTACTTTAATAAGCGTCTACGACTCTACTATATAAATCTGTTTACCACCAAACACCTAAACAGAATATTTAAACCGTGACTAAAGTAACTAAACTCAAAATAGTTAGATCCTAGGACCGGATGGCGCATATTTAAAATTATTTAACGTTTTCTTTTGTTAACAATAACATACGCAAGTTCAAATTTGGATGGACGGTGACATAGTGCCAATACTAGTACAAACTACTAAACTATATCACTACAATAAAACATCGGTATTCTGACGGACATTCCGACGGAAAATGAAATCCTCGGAATTTCCCGAGGAATTTCCTCGGAATATACCGATGGAATTCCGAGGAAATATCAATCCGTCGGAATATTCCGAGGAAATTCCGAGGAAAAGTGTGTTCCTCGGAAAAGACCGATGAATTCCAAGGAAATAGTATAGGGATTTAACAAAATTCCGAGGAAATTCCGACGAACTAGTGATCGATCGATGCGTTTTTGGACATATACCCATCGATCGATCACATTGTTACGCTTTGGTCCATCTTAGTGATCGATCGATGCGTTTTTGGACATAAATCCATCGATCGATCCGTTTATAAAAAAACATTCGAGATTTTGAAACCCCAAACACTAGTTCCTCGGAATTTCCTCGGAATATTCCGAGGAAATTCCGAGGAACACTTGATATCCTCGATCGATCGATGGGATAATCTCATCGATCGATCACATTGTTACGCTTTGGTCCATCTTAGTGATCGATCAATGCGTTTTTGGACATAAATCCATCGATCGATCCGTTTATAAAAAAACATTCGAGATTTTGAAACCCCAAACACTAGTTCCTCGGAATTTCCTCGGAATATTCCGAGGAAATTCCGAGGAACACTTGATATCCTCGATCGATCGATGGGATAATCTCAACGATCGATCACATTGTTACGCTTTGGTCCATCTTAGTGATCGATCGATGCGTTTTTGGACATATATCCATCGATCGATCCGTTTTAAAAAAAAATGACGTTTTGAAACCCCAAACACTAGTTCCTCGGTATTTCCTCGGAATATTCCGACGGAATTCCAAGGAAGATAAGGGTTTCCTCAGAATTCCCTCGGAATATTCCGAGGAAATTCCGAGGAAATAGGGTTTTTAAACCGAAAACAACGTTTTGCGGTTTGAATAACACTTATATAACCCTTATTAAGTGTTTTAGACTGATTATGAAGTCAAAAATTTGTTCTTTACCCTATAATAAACACTTTTCCGATTGTATGAACGAAATCTCCACAACATAAGAGAAACACTTATACACTTTAATGAACGGTAAAGGGAATACTTTCAATTCGTTTTGAAATTTGTTATTTCATGGTTTATGCTCATCTATACAAAGAATCTTCAATGGTATGCATTACAATTGTATAAAAAATGAAATACGGCAAAAAAAATTGATGTTTTGAAACCCCAAACACTAGTTCCTCGGTATTTCCTCGGAATATTCCGAGGAAATTCCGAGGAACAATATAAATTAATAGAAATACATGCACAGGATATTCTTTTTCTCGAATTAATGAAAATATTCCGAAGAAATTCCGACGGATATTTAAGTGGCCGTCGGAATTTCCTCGGAATATTTTCATTTAACCGGGCAAACAAGCCGCCAAATATTTCGCGAAAATTGAAATTGAAAATACTGAGGGAATTCCGACGGAAAATATCCGTCGGACCCAAGGTTTTATAAACTCGAAACGCATCTTCTTCCCCATTTCTCTCTTCTTCCTCTCCGGCGATCTCTCTCTCCTTCCGGCGTTCTCCACCTTCTCTCGCGACGATCTCTCCGGCGAATCCTTTCCATTCTCTTACAAATCATGTAAGGACCATATCCCACTCTCTTAGGTCCTATTTGTTAGGTTTTTAAGTAGATTTGATGATTTTAGAAGGTTTTTGATAGATTTTTGTTAGGGTGATTGGGTAGGATTGTGATTTGTTGTGTAATAGGTTTAGAATTGAGATTTGGTTGTGTTGAATTGATTTAGAACTTTTTTTATAAATTGTTCATTATTTTTGTATTTACAAAAAGTTTTTTCTATATAAATTCGATTTTACAAAACGTTTTTTGTATATAAATTCGATTTTTGGATTTATAAAAGATGATTTCATATTTATAAAAATATTTATATTTATTAAAACTAATTTTGTATTTATAAAACATTTTTTTTTTATTTATAAACACTATTTTTTTATTTTTGTATTTATAAAAACTATTTTTAAATATACAAACCGTTCTTTGTATATAAATTCGTTTTTTGGATTTATAAAAGATGATTTCATATTTTGAAATTAATTTTGTATTTATAAAATATTTTTTTTTGATTTATAAACAGTATTTTATTATTTTTTGTATTTATAAAAACTATTTTGTATTTATAAAAAGATGATTTCATATCTATAAAAATAATTATATTTATAAAACTAATTTTGTATTTATAAAACATTTTTTGATTTATAAACACTATTTTATTATTTTTTGTATTTATAAAAACTATTTGTATTTATAAAAAGATGATTTCATATTTATTAAAACTAATTTTATATTTATAAAACATTTTTTTTATTTCTAAAAACTATTTTATTATTTTTTGTATTTTAAATATGTTTTCTATTTCAATTTTAATTTTATATTTTCGAATTTCAATAAAAAAAAAAATTTACAATTTTTTTTTTTAATTTTGGAAATATTCCGAGGAAGTTTATCCCTCGGAATATTCCGACGACATCTTCCTCGGAATATTCCGAGGAATTTCCGACGAACTTGTGGTCCTCGGAAATTCCGAGGAAATAGGGTTTCCTCGGAATTCCGTCGGAAATTTCCGAGAGATTTCCTAGGAAAGATGAATTTCCGAGGACTTTTTTCGTCGGTATGTCGTCGGAATAGCGTTATTCCGACGACATACCGACGATTTTTCCCCTCAGTATGCCGCTGTTTTCTTGTAGTGTATGTTCTGATCCAACTATTAATAGTTGTTAAGTAGTTAACCATGTTAGTTTCACATATCAAATTCCACCAGTGTTATTTTAGATATATTTTCTAACAAACCAACTTTTAGTTTTCTCCTATTCAGTAGAAATGAGTTGTCATTCTTTTCTCTTTATGTAGGTGACACCAAAAGAAGAGTTGTTATGTAACGTGTATTTGAAATTTCAAGTAGTCTATTGGTTTGCCAAAATTAAAAGAAAGCAAATTATCGAGGATATTGTTTTGTGTTCAGTGATAACTTCAGATTTATATGGACTTCAAAATTAAAATAATTACGATAAATAGATTGAACTTAACATTTTACTCCCTCCGTTTCGATTTAACTGTCATTGTAGAATTTTTTTTTTGTTTCAAAATAAGTGTCATTTTAGAGTTTTAGTGCAAAATTTATTAATAAAATTCTCTACTTTATTTTTTCTATTAGTTGAAAATATGGTTAAGTGTATAGATAATTGTGTTTTAATTTTGAAAATATATAAAATCATATATTTTTTTAATCTGTGTGTATAAACCTAAAACGACAACTAAAATGAAACGGAAGGAGTATATATTAGTCTATTAACTCTCTAACTACCTATGTAAGACTTAATTCATTCATTAACACTTCATTCATTAACACTTCTTTTCATGCTCATGAACAATTGTGAAAATAACATTTATATAGTATTCCAACATCAAATGGTTTGGATACAATATTAAATTTCATAGCCTTAGAGCATCATTATCGCCGTTGCTTACCTCAGTCTCTTAATATTATTAGCATAAAAAAAAGAAAAATATGTTAAATGTGAAAGAACGTTTCTTATTTAGGGGCTATAAGAGCAACATTATCAATGGCAACTCTTAGCAAACATCTTAGAATATTTAATGACTATTTTTAGTCTAAGAAGTTTTGTAAGATACTTAACTAAAATACTACATTATCAATAGAACTTTTCGAAGGTTCTTAGGTTAAAAATATTATTTTTATTTATAAATAGTAATTAAGATATATCCATTTATATTCAATACATTAAAAAAAACTTTTTATTTCATTAAATTAAAATTACAAACATTTTATTACATTCCATTTAAAAAAAAATTTAAAAAAATAGCTTTCACACATTTTATTCAATTCACAGAAACTTAAAAATCATTGGTTATTTGGAAGATGTCCAAATTTAGCCCAAATATTTTCAATCAAATCGAATTTTAATTGTTCATGGGCTTGTCTGTTACGAACGCTCGATCGACGATTCATTGCAGTGCCGAGATTTGAATTCGGAGTAACGGTGAATGTATCCTCTTCTTCGCTTTCTTGAAACTCTCTCTCGTTATACTGAGTGAATGTTGAACGTTCATCCTCGACAATCATATTATGGAGTATGATGCATGCTTTCATAATATTTGCTATTTTTTCTTTATCCCATAACTTAGATGGATTTTTCACTACAGCAAATCTAGCTTGCAGAACTCCGAAGGCACGCTCCACATCTTTTCGAACAGCTTCTTGGGTTTTAGCAAATAACGAATGTTTCTCACTTTGTGGAAGTCGGGTAGATTGAATAAAAGTCGCCCATTTCGGATAAATACCATCAGTGAGATAATATGCCAAATGGTATGGATTACCATTAACATAGAAGTTCACTTGTGGCGCTATTCCGTTAATAATGTCATCAAAAACGGGTGATCGATCGAGAATATTAAGATCGTTCATAGTACCTGGAGCTCCAAAAAATGTGTGCCATATCCAGAGGTCACTTGAAGCTACCGCCTCCAAAACAATTGTTGGTTTTTCGGTTCCTCGTGAATACATTCCTTTCCAAGCAGTGGAGCAATTCTTCCACTCCCAATGCATACAGTCGATGCTGCCAACCATCCCCGGAAATCCACGTTGTTCTCCTATATTGAGAAGTCTTTGCAGATCCTCATGTGTGGGACGGCGGAGGTATTCATCACCAAACAAGCTGATTATTCCGGCGGTAAAATTGTGCAAACATTTCCGAGCTGTCGTTTCAGCAAGCCGGACATACTCATCAAGTGAATCAGCTGCACCGCCATATGCCAACTGTCGAATTGCTGCAGTACATTTTTGTAGGGGTGTTAGACTAGACCGTCCGGTACAATCTTTGCCTTGTTGAAAATACGGTATGTTGGTTGTGAGACGATTCACAATACGCAGGAACAATGATTTGTTCATTCGAAACCGTCATCGGAATAATTGAACATTATAAGTTGGAGTCTCGCAAAAGTAATCATTCCAGAGCATCTGGTGGCCGTCTTCTCGGTGCCTCTCCATATAAATACGTTGCTTCCGCTCTTTTGGTTCTTCATCAAAGTTTTGAACGTAATCATTAACATAATCTTCAACGTAATCATTAACATAATCTTCATCATCGTCATCGTTATGGTAGTGATAATGAGAAGAAGATGTCATTAGAGTTTTTTTACATTTAAAATGAAGAGTTGATGAAAGGGGAAGGATTTCTTTAAATTGCCAATGATCTTTCATATTTATAGGGGCAAATAAGCTCTTCTCGTGATACAACTTGTGAATGTATATTGTGTTCTCGTGATACAACTTGTGAATGTATATTGTTATGTTGTGGAAGTAAAACAACTCATGTGACTCTTACACCTTTGAATTATTATTTTGTACCTTTGAATTATTATGTTGTTTAAAGTGGTTCACGAGACAAGTAGTTGTTGTTTCAAAGTCACATTTTAATTATTTTTATGTGAACGAGTGAAGTAGTTGTTGCACAGTTGGCTTACAAATTCGATATCAATAAGTTAATTATACAAGTGATTGAATCGAACAATATACATGGAGTGGAGGCATAAACAATTAACTATGGAGGAATAAACAATTATCTAACCAAAAAGTGCATTACACGAACCCTTACATTTAATTCATTACAATACAACACATTTGTAATTCATAAAGTTCATAACAATACAACACATTAGTACATAGTCTCATAAGGGTTAACAACATTAGTACGACTAAGACAAAGAGCATGACACCAATACAAACTTCCTAAACCAGACCTAGTAATGTTGTTAACACCAACATCACTTCCCTCCGATCACCAGACCAAGTACCACTAATACAAAGAGCATGACACCAACACAAACTTCAAACTCAATTTTTAAAGTAAACGACTTCTTTGCCAAGTCAGAAACTAAGTTCTCTAGCCTAACCACCTTTTCTTCAGACTCAAAGTTACTCATTAAGGTAAGGTTATCTACCTTTTCCTCCAACTGCAGAATGTGTTTATCCCTCCCCCTCATCTCCTCCATCACCGCGACGTCCCAAAACTTCCAGACATGGCAATCGCCATCATCCACATTCTTGCAGGTGTATACCCTCCTCCCCGGATCGTTTTTTGATGTAGCTAGAATTGGTGCATCACCACAATAGCAAACCTGGGGGAATCCAAACTCCACCTCAGGTTGTGGAGGATACTGCGTAGGGTACTGAGACGGCTCAGGATAATTCAACTCCAACTCAGCTTGGTCACGACCAATAAGCTCTTCTGTCTCGTTGTACCCATTATCAGCTTGATCCCCACCATAGTGTGATGAATCTGAAGGCTGGCTGTAACTATATCGGCCCATTTTTACGAATTAAACCTGCAAAAAAAAAATTGAAAGTATATCGGCCCATTTTTCTCTTGTGATCAGCGTAGTAGATATCATAAGCCATCTTGAGGACGTCAGTCTTGCTCTGACCAGAAGTTATCTGTCTCTCCGCTGCCGAGTAAGCACCGCAAAATTTGTTGGTGATGTCATTAATCTTCTGCCACCTCTGCTTAATATGGAGCCACTCTCTTGGTTCACCACTCTCTTTAGCATGTGGAGTAGATTCATAGTACTCAGCAACACGTTTCCAGAACGTCCCTGATTTTTGTTCATTCCCAACCATTGCATCCTTAGATGTGTTGAGCCAAGCACTTATGACGACCTCGTCATCAGCTGGAGTCCATTGCCTTCTCTCCTTAGAGGCAACTGCTGGGTCTTCACGTTCAGGTGGACCGTCAGGTTGTTGTGAACTATAAGGAGGTATCTCGGATGGATACTGAGTAGAAGGATAACTTCCATACTGAGAGTTTTGGCTATGGAGAAGATAGCTATAACTAGGGGACTCACTATAGGGATTCAATGGATTCCTTGAATCCATTTCGATTAGAAGGACATGAATAGAAAAGAAAGATATGTGAGAGAAAGAAGAGAGTAAGGGATAACCACAACAAGAATTAAACTTGTTGCGGCTATTTAAAGAAATTTGAGAGAACAACCATCAGAGAGCTTAAATGTTTCTCTAACAATCAACTACCAAGGTCTAATCAATATTTATTACTCAGAAAATAAAAAATCAAAGCAAACAAGTAAGTAAATATGATACACATTAGTTACTTATACTCGTTACATATAACTAATCAATATTTATTACTCTTTCGAAACTAACTACAAAACCAAGCAAACTAACTAGAAAACTTTGCCAAGTAACACTCCTTCGAAACCAAACTAAGTAAAAAAGTCAGTACAACGTTTTCATTAAATGTCGAAACCTACTTACTTCAATTTACACACCAACTAAAACAACACATGTCAATGATGAAGCCAATGTATCTAAAACAACAAGTATAGAATCAAAATTCAGTATAGATCACAACATATAACGTGGCTCTCCATCAACTATACAATCAAAATTCAGTTCACTAATCAATCAAGTATAGAACACAAAATTCAGTTCACTAATCAATCAAGCATATTTTTTTAACTGAAGTTCACTAATCAATCAAGCATAGTTTTTTATCTAAAGTTCCCTAATCAATCAAGTATACGAAAAATTCACTAAAAAACTTCTGCTTTACAATCAAAAACACAGATCACTATACAATCATATACAACCAAAAGGCGAATCACCAATCTATTTGTTTAAATGATTCCTCTATATAGCTAACGGAGGAAAGAAGGCAAACCTGTTGGTGACGGCGGCGGAGATGGTTTCCAACCGGAGAAAGAAGAGAGGCGAGATGGACGAGAATAGACGACGGCGGCGGAAGTACCCGTCCACAGCGAGAGAAGGACGAGACGATGAAACCCTAAACCCAAACTCCGCGGACCTTGATCAAACCCAAAGCATGCAAAATATTAGAAACAAGTAATCGATAATCCCAGAATTATATCAACAAAATCGATACGAGAGAGCGAGACAGAGAAGAGGGAGACGGAGAGAGAGAGTAATACGAACCTGGTGCAGATTCGATGCCGAGATTAAACGATCGATCGATGTGGACCGATGATTCTTCACTTCCAGCGAATCGCCGTCTACGGATTGAGAGAGAGAGAGAAGAGGGAGACGGAGAGAATATATCCAGAGCAAAACGACGAGACCCTTTACCCTTCACAAAACGTATCATAAAATGACACGTGACAGAAGAACGAAGTCAAAAAACTTCTTACCTAAAAATCGTCTTCTTCATTTAACTGGACTTTATATTTAATTTTGGGCCAATATTGGGTAAGGATCGCCCATAAGAAATGTTCAAATGTCTTGATAATGTTGCTCTAAGAGACTGGTCTTCTGGGAGAGGTGTTGCCCTTTGGACGTTCATCTCTTCGTCTCTCTTCTCCTTCTTCTTTTCGATCGATTCTGTTCTTCTGAAAGTTTCCGACTTTCATTCTTAATTTTTGTCGAATTTTCTCCAATCGAAGACCTTGAAATGTGTGGCCTTGATCGATGGATTGCTGACGTAATCAGATCAGAATCATCGGATCTCGATGTTCAAAATCAAATCCTAGGAGGATTGTTTCTCGACGAGTCTCTTCCTTCCTCGTCCGTCTCCTTTGTCTCCTCTAAGAGCTGTTCAGTCAGTTCGTGTCGCTTAGTCTGAAAGTCGAGTGCTTAGAAGACGAAACCGGAACAGAGGACCTCTGTTTTCGTCAGTCAGTTTATCCATAAATGAGAGTAATGGCGAGGAAGACGAAGAAGGTGGTGAAGGGTATAATGGTCAACACGTGTACAAGCCTCCTTCGCTGAAGGAGAATCGATCAGGAGCTCTCAACACCACTAAGCATTTATGGGTTTGCTGCCATGGTTTCAAGGTAATAGTTTTGGTATCATAGGGATTCATTAGTTAGGCTAAAATCTGTAGACTTTTTCAAGTGTTTGTGGTTACTACTTAAGTGATATGCTCATTGGGTTATAGGGTTTTGGTTTGAGCAGAACTTGCATTGCACCACTTGAGCGGATGAAGCTAGAGTACATTGTCCGTGGAGAGCAAAGGAGTCTTCTTGGACTCATTCAGAGGATTGCTACCACTGAAGGGATTAGAGGCTTTTGGAAAGGGAACTTGGTTAATATTCTTAGAACCGCTCCTTTCAAGTCCATCAACTTCTATGCTTATGACACATACAGAGGCCAGCTTCTGAGATTGTCTGGAAACGAAGAAACCACTAACTTCGAGAGGTTTGTGGCCGGTGCAGCTGCTGGAGTAACAGCTAGTTTGCTATGTCTCCCACTTGATACCGTAAGTTAGAATCACAACAAAGACTTACCTTGAGTTTGTTTGGACTATTCCTGAGGTTCTTTAAATTGTAGATAAGAACGGTTATGGTGGCACTAGGTGGAGAGGCATTAGGCGGTGTGGTTGATGCGTTCCGTCACATGATTCAAACAGAAGGTTTATTTTCGTTGTACAAAGCCATACTTGCCTTCAGAGAAACAGTTTTTGATTACTAGGAATCGGTGGCTGGCGTACAAAATGGCATGTTGATGTGAATCTTGCGGTAACATAACCTTTTGTTTGGATGATTCATTGACTCAGATTAAGATTCTTGTTTGTGTAAATCAAGCTTTGGATTCGTATATCTATGAAAATAGAGTTTATGAGAATATGTTTTTGAGATTGGATTTTTTTTATATGTTCTTGTCAGATGAAGGTTTTGCGTCAATGTTTGTTTTTGAGTGATGTTCCCGTCAATGTTTTGGGAGGTATCAACTTTTTTCTTCTTTTTTGAGATTCATCTTCTTGTCGGTATCCTCTTTGTTTTGATTATATCCTTCTTTGTGAAACTTTGAGCAGTTATTGCCTCGCACGGTTTGGTGGGCAGTCCCAACAATCTGGCTTCCAGTTGTCTGCTACGTTCTTTCAATCTCCGCGAGGAAGGGACTGACATTTCCCCGGATCGGTTTAATAGTTGTTTTTGGCGTACTAACCTGGACACTGCTCGAGTACACGCTTTCATCTCTTCCTTTTCCACATAGAAACCAAGAGCTACTGGTTAGTTCAATATCATTGATCAATTTGAAGTTTTTTTTATTGTGTATTGTGGTAAAGTTTGTTGTAATGAAAGTGTTTTATAATTTTTTTTTAAGAATCCATAATTAAAAAACTTGCAATAAACCAATTAAATGTTCAAATCTCTTTCTAAGTTTCTTAACTCACTTTTACACTTTAAAAACTATTAAAAATTAATTAAGAGACCTTGTAAGGGGTTTTGGGATAATGATGCTCTTATAATTCAAAATCAATTAATAATTAAATTGAGTTAACAGTTTATATATTACCTTACACTTTCAGATGTGAGATATTCATCCCTACAATTTTGTGCAGAGTTCACCTGTCAAAAACCGCTCGTGGAAATTGGAATAAACGTGGGAACATTTAAAGTTGCTTACTAATTTAGTCAAATGGTCCACTGTTTCCAGTGTGACTGAAACGAAGTGATCAGAGTTTAGTCAATTTGTTTCCTCTCTTTTTTTTCCAAGTTAAAGGCAAAGAACACATGTTTCTCTCAGAGCAACCTCATTCATGAATTTTTCAATTTAGGTTTCTCATATTTAAAATAACAATATTTAGTATCATGTGATTAGATAGTTATAATTTAATTGTTTAGAAAACTCTAGTGAGACGTTTACATAAAAGGACACTTTATCACTTTTGTTAACGGTAGGAGAAACATTGTGGTAGTGGAGCACAATGTTGGGACAGCTGTAATTATCTGGACATAAATTACCTTCCAGTTGTGATAGGAAGAGGATGTTTACTTTAAAGAATCAACTGTGGAGAAACTAAATAGTTTTCTGGTTGAAATAAATGAAAAAGTTGTAAAAGTAAAAGTATGTATATATGGGTTTATGAGACTCTTCCTGAACCGTTGAATTTCTTATTAGTTTCAAGATCTAATGGTTGAGAATCGTTTATCATGGTATATCGTGGGTATTGGTGTGGGTCGTAATAAATTTGGTTCCCTTGCAGTCATTAGTAACATTGTTGCATACTTGTGTGGATGATGTTATGTTGATGCTTATGCTTTTGGACATGTTGGGTGTACGAGCTAATTTCGTAGAAGATGGATGTTGTTAAGATAAGCTTACTGGGACTTTTTATGTAAATCAATGTTTTAGTTTTTTTTCTCTAGATCTGGGGACAAAGGAGAAGACGAAGAAAATATATTTATTAACAATTGGGGATATTTTTCTCGAGGATGGCAACAAAATGTTGCGCTTTGGATGGGATTGGCGTGGATGTGTGCGAAGGTGTTATTTGCGTATTGAATCAGTGGTTAGGTTTGTAGTGGACACGCAGTTGTGGACATGAGATGAAGGTAAACATGAGTACGCAATATGTTACTTAAATACCAAAAGAACCATGCATACTGAGTTCGTGGAATTAAAATACATGAGTAACTATAAGCCGAAGGGCGCATTAAGAGCAAAAACAAAAGGTGCCCAATAAGTGTATAATGTGTTGCTGCATGAGACGGGTTGCTAAGACTGTTTTGGTTGGGTGAGTTGTGGTCGGGTAAGTCATGGACTTATGGTCAGAGGTTAGGTGGACAGGTGATGTGTGGTCAGGAGTGGAGTAGTTGCAAAGTGTGTGTTCGGGTGAAGTGTGGATGGGGGTTGTGTGGTTGGGCGACGAGCAGTGGTGAGGAATCAAGGATAGGTGTTGCGGACATTATGTTCAGATCACTGCTGAGAGAGGCATATTGCTGGAGCTCGTATTAGCTGACTACAGGGAATTGAGAACCGACATAGACGTCTTCCTTCATCTGGACATCATGTGTATGAATGTAACAACATAAGAGCGAATTACATAAACTTGTTCATGTGACTACACAATATGAAGATATATGTGCGTCGATATAGACAAAAGTGTTGTGGACAAATGAAGTTGTACGAGTTTCGTGGATCCAATAATCTTGAATAGAGATGGTTGAAAGACAACGTGCAATCAGACTTGTTTTTACAACTTTTTCCAATCATATAGTTAGCTGTCGTGTTTCTGATTAAAAACAGAAAGAAGTATATACAAGGTTATTAATCCTACAAAAAGTTTTGTGGACGAAGTTTTGTAGACGAAGTTCCGTGGACGAGTTCTTTCTTCAATTTTCAGCTCTCCAGCGTCCATTTCAATGCACTAGGAGGAGAAACTGAGTCTTTGAGTGAAACGGCGTTTCTGGATGACTCCACCGTGTGAACTGCCATGGCGAGGTTAACGGACTTAGATTTGATGGAGTGATGAACAGTGAAGAAGGATTGACGGTTGACGTGACGGTGAGAAAGGCCGCCGTAGAAAGATCTAGTGGAGAGAGATGAGGCGTTGGAAAGAGCTATTAATTTTTTTCTCTGAGTCTCATTTGATTTTTAAAAAGAAAATGACTATGAAGACGACTGATGAAAAAAGAACAATTTATAATTATAGAAAAAGATACAGATGAAGAGAATTGATGAAAAAAAAACAATTTATAATTATATAGAGAAATACTGTAGAGAAAGAGTTGGTTCATGAATTTTCAGAATTTTTCTTTTCAGATAAATCTGTAATAAATTGAGAGACCCATAAATCTAAAAAAATTAGGAATTAGTCATATGTATCGTTTAGTTGAAAAATATAAGTGAGCGAAAGTTAAGTTGGAGGATATAATAGACAAAGAACAAGACGAAAGTGTGTCTTATATGGAAAGTGACTCTCCATGTAATTGATAAGTCAAAAAATGTATCCCAGTGTAAATTTTTCTTCATTTATAAGACAACAAAACAAAAGAGTTTCCGAACAGATTCTTTGAAGCTTTGACTGTATGGTACATATGGCGTAAACTTTTACTCTTGATTTGATGTTACTCGTCTTACTCCAGTTTCTGCTAAAAAATTGTCAATCAAATAAATTCCAAGTTTTTTTTATTTACTCTGATCACTGTACGCAAGGAAAAAAATCACTCACATATTTACTTTGGAGTTTATAAGCGAAACGAGTTTACTCTATTTTTTTGTTCTCTTTCCTCATTTCAATTTCCAAAGTTTCCACCCTTTTCCACTTTATTATTTACTCTCTTTTACTCCACATTTTTCCAATCAATACCTAGAGCACCAGCATTGATTCTTAGGCTAGTAGGAGAAATGGACACTGAAATGTAAGAAGCGTACCTCTGGGAGCAGCTTCTACACTATTCTCGAGAGACTAGGTACTGATGTGTCCATTTTTAATTGACTTAATAAAGTATTCATCATTTAAGAAAAAAGAAAAATTAGTTAAATTACCCGGACCTCACGGTGGATTCTCTCATTAACTCGGAATCCCGAACATGGAATTTACAGGCAATCAGGGCTTTGGTGGATCCTCATGATTTAAAATTATTGAAAGTATTCAATTAGCTAGAAATCAGATAGAAGATAGGTATGGATGACATTTCACTAACAATGGAAAATACTCGGTCCAATCAGGTTATCAAGTGGAACGGGTCTATCCTGATAAAGAAAAGCCACCAGAATTTTATGGTCCCACAGTCGATATACTAAAAGTTTTCTGCTGGAAAGTGCGGTGCCCCCCGAAGATAAAACATTTCTTATGGCAAATCCTTTCAGGATGTATAGTGGTAATGAAAAATCTAAAAACGAGAGTAATACAAGAGGATATATGTTGTGCTCGATGCGGAGATCCGGAGGAATCAATAAACCATGTGTTTTTTGAATGTCTTCCAGCACGTCAAGTGTGGGTATTATCTAAGATACCATTGAATCCTAATATTTTTCCTATTAGTTCTTTTTTCACTAACAAGGATCATCTTTTTTGGAGAGTCAATCCAAAGATGGATGACCACCAATTTGCATGGATATTATGGTATATATGGAAAGGTCAGAATAACAAAGTGTTTAACAATCTGAATATTGATCCAAGGAACACACTTAAAATAGCAGAATTGGAATCATCACTTTGGGCTGAGGCACATGTAGTAAATGATCAAACGAGGGGGCATCTGGTACAGACCAGACCCACACTAGTGACTCCAGGACGATGGTGCTTCATAGATGGTTCATGGAAAGATAAGGATTTATTTTCAGGGCAATGCTGGTATAGCACTTTACCGGGTTTTGATGGTTTATTAGAAGCAAGGAATGTAAGGGCATGTCGTTCACCTCTTCATTCGGAGGTGGAGACACTAATTTGGGCAATGAAATGTATGAAGAATTTAAGACAGTTTCAGGTTACGTTTGCAACAGATTGTTCTCAATTGGTGAAGATGGTTTCAGAACCAGAAGAATGGCCAGCATTTGAAAGTTACATGGAAGACATTAAGCTTTTAAAAAGAAGCTTCCTCAACTCAGGCATCGTTCATGTACCCAGGACGGAGAACCTATGGGTGGATAGCTTAGCACGCAGTGCTAGGAAACAACCGTCTTTCGTCGTTCACATGGATGCGGAGTTACCAATTTGGTTTACAGAGTCAACATGAGTCTGTAAATGTTTGTTGTCAAAAAAAAAATTAGTTAAATTAGGAAAGGGAGTATACAAAAACTCTCACTGCAGAATTTTTCACAACAAGTTTAAAATTTCTACCAACAGATGTCAGTCCATTATTGTAAGTTTTAGTCATTTATGAGATGGTTGTGTGTATGATGGAGGAGTTTAAAATCGCCCCATATGAATAAGAAAGAGAGAGTTTGTTGCAAAGTAAGAGAGTAAGAAGGAGGAATCTCTTATTTCCTTGGATCATTTGTTTATGGGAACATCTCATATATAAAGAAGTTACAAGTATGACAAATGGTAGATGAGATATAATAAACTAATAGGAGCCTAGACCATGCATGCTTGTCCCTTGTAGTGGTATCTCCATTGTCTTGAGACCTTAACCAACCCATGCATGCTTGTCCCTTGTAGTGGCATCTGCATTGTCTTGAGACCTTAACCAACCCATGCATGCTTGTCCCTTGTAGTGGCATATCCATTGTCTTGCACTTCACTCTAGGTCTTAGGTTGTATGGAAAGACTTGGAACACAAGGTAACTCAGCTCATGATTGATTTAAATTCGCCTGATTCCATCTTGTTTCTTATTGCTTCATCTTCACAGTCCCCCTCAAGCTTGACCATAGGAATTGGTCAAGCTTGGAAACCATGAAGCATTCCCTCATTGAAACCTTTAGATTGGAAAAACTTCATGGGATAAAAACCAAGCCAATGAAAAAGAGTAGAACACTTCATGGCTAAGAGGATCAGTGTGATGAAAGATCTACGAGTCCTAACTTGGAATGTATGAACTCACAAACCTTGGTGCTTGCAGCCTTGGTGAAGATGTCAGCTAGTTGATCCTCACTTCTTGTGTAGCAGGGTAGGATGATCCTTTGTTCTACTATTTGCCTAACTTTATGACAATCCACCTCAATGTGTTTAGTCCTCTCATGGAACACACTTTTGGAAGCTATGTGTATTGCAGCTTGATTATCACAATGCATGATGATTGGAGTTGATGTCTCTATACCTAAGTCTTGAAGTAGGTTTCTGATCCAGGTCAACTCACTAGTGAGCTTCCTCATTGCCCTATATTCAGCTTCAGCACTTGAGCATGACACTATCTTCTGTTTCTTGCTCCTCCAAGTGACAAGATTGCCTTCAATAAATGTACAATAGTCGGTGGTGGATCTCCTATCCACTCTGTCTCCTGCCCAATCAGCATCACAATACCCAACTATCTCTGTACTTTTGTTGCATCCCATCCACACTCCTTGTCATGGCGCCTCTCTTAAGTATCTTAGGATCCTTTCAACCATGTTCCAATGGTGTATCTTGGGGGCTTGCATATGCTGGCTTACTTGGTTAACTGCAAAGCATACATCAGGCCTGGTGATGGTGAGGTATATTAGCTTTCCCACCATTCTTCTATAGTGTTTAACATCAGCATAGGGCTTGTCTTCAATCTCCCCCTCACGCAGCACCTTATACCCATCTTCTAGTGGAGTCTTGGCTGCTCTTCCTCCTAGATCACCTGCCTCATTCAGAAGATCAAGTGTGTGCTTCCTTTGGGATAAGAATAGCCCATCCTTGGATCGGCACATCTCAATCCCTAGAAAGTACTTTAACTCTCCCAAGTCTTTGATATCAAAAGATGATCTAAGGGAAGTTTTAGTTAGAAGTATACCTTCTTTGTCACTCCCGGTGATGATGATATCATTAACATATACCAAGATCACAACAATCCCTTGCTTGCTGGTGAGTGTAAAGAGCGTATGATCTGCCTCAGATTTTACAAAGCCCCTTCCATTGAGTGTGGTGCTGAGCTTGTGGTACCATGCCCTAGGTGATTGTTTTAATCCGTAGATAGCCTTCTTGAGTCTAAGAACATTTCCAGGCTTTACTAGGTGTTCTATACCAGGAGGTGGCCTCATATAGACTTCATCTTCTAGTTCTCCTTGTAGGAAGGCATTCTTCACATCCATTAGCCATAGATCCCACTCTAAGTTGACAGCCAAAGATAGGATTATCCTTATGGTGTGAAGTTTAGCAACTGGTGCAAAGGTATCTAGGTAATCATCTCCATATGTTTGAGTAAAGCCCCTTGCTACTAGTCTTGCCTTGCACCTTTCTACTGTCCTATCAGCATTGTACTTGATAGTGAAGATCCAACGGCTTGTTACAGCTCTCTTGCCTTTAGGTAGTTCAGCTTCATACTATGTATCATTGATGATCATGGCATTAGTCTCACTGCCCACTGATTCTTTCCATTCCTCATGCTTCATAGCTTCCTCATAAGACTTTGGAATGTATTCCTGATCCAACTCTCCAATAAACACCACATGTTCTTGGGGATAATGAGCTAGAGAGTACACTCCTTGTATAGGATGGGCCACAGCTTGAGCATTGAAGTAGACCATGTTCTTCCAGTTTAGATCCACCGGCTTTCTGATCCTATAACTTCTTCTTAGAGCCGGCTGTGAACTACTTTCCTCAGTTGCTACTTGATCATTATTAGTCTGAGGCTGGCTTGCAATCACTACTGGCTCCTCTTGAGTAGTGTAATGATCCTGCTCCTCTTGTGTATGATGCTCAGCTTGATCATGACTTGCTGAATCCTCCTGATTATGTTCAGCTTAATTGTCCCCCTCAGGATCAAAGTGAGGAATCTCAATCACATTAGTATCAACTTCAGTAGGTGGAGTGAACTGATGGGGACTCGCCTCAGGTGTACTGGCCCCTTTCTCTTGGTGTATACTGATCCCAAGTCTTTCCATTAGTGTCCTTAGATTGTTGGCTCTATCCGAGGCTGATTGGGACAAATTCTCTAACTCTTCCCAACTCTTTCCATCATATTACCTCAACTCATGATTGATTTAAATTCGCCTGATTCCATCTTGTTTCTTATTGCTTCATCTTCACAATTACAAGTAAACACAAATAAACAAATTTAATATTATTATTTTTTATTTTAGAAACTGACATGGTTTCTAATCAATAATCATGCTCTAATGTTGCTCTTTAACGTCTCCAATGAGAGACTATTTCATTTTTTTTTCAAAATTTGCTTTTAATTTTTTTTTTCTAAAGCATGAAATACTCTACTAAATATTTTTATTGAAATTTCTCTAATGCTAGTCTATATGCAAAAGATAAATTACATGCAACCAGTGGCGGACCCACAACCAAGTGTACAGTGTCATGTGACACCCCAAAAATCATTAAAACGTAAACAAAATTATTGAAATATAACCATCAAAATTGGTAAAGTTCAGGAGGGTTCTCTCTCTTCTCCTTAGAGAGAAAGAATTCTCTCTTTCTTTCCCTGTTCACATATTCTTATCTTTCACAGGGAGAAAGAGATTTGCCTTATGTTTTGTTGTAAAATACTTCTCTATATCTTCGCTTAGGCGATTTTAGCTTCCGCTTGGCGGATTTTTAAACTTCGTTTGGCGATTTTGAAGTGTAATCTCAATACATATTTGGGCTTGTTCTTCACGCTTTAGCTTCTCCTTATTTGTATTGAGATAAATAAAGTTCACGTTCTCCTCTTTCACAAAGAAATGTTTAGATTCCATTTGTTCGGTGTTTTGGCTTTCTCTTTCTTCTCAGACATGCACTTAATCTTTTCTTAAGAGAGTCAATCTTTACTCTTCTTCTATGGAGCTGTTAGATGGCTTATGAGTAAAGTATCTCAGCAGAAAGGAAGCAGTGATGATGGATATGGCCTCAGCTGACTTGGAAGGAGATCTAGCAGAGTCGGCATCTTCTCTATAGCCTGAAGATGGTCTGACAAAAGTTCTCTTATCCGGTTATTTGAGCATTTTCAGAGTTAACATCTGATGTAGACGGAGATCCTGAATACGAGCAAAGGTTTGGGTGAAAGGAGGAGTTCGGGGAGTACAAATCAATGACGATGCAAGCTTGCGGCAGAGAAGACAAAGCTTCAATTTACGGCGGCACTCGAGAATTGCCGGTGGAGGAGCTCAGTTCAGAATTGCATGTTCTCTTTTAACCACGTGTTTGTATCTTTAGTATTAAGTTGCCACGTATGTATAACGTGGAAACCCTAAAAATTGTACTCTTTTTAGCCCTTTGAGATTTATAAAATTAAAAAGTTGACAAAAAAAATTTTTTGGTAAAGTTCGCATACTGCTCCCTCATATCTCTGGTTCGATTCTTTTAGCTTACCCCTTTGAATCTTTATTTCTTTTTAGTTGATTGTTTGACCCAGATTAAAATTTATTCTTCGGTCCACCACTGCACGTAACCAGCGTTTTTATTTTACATTACTTGAAGTTGATTAAAACTTGGGAAATTGGAAAAAAACTTGGGAAATTGGAATGTATGACGATGAAAAAGTACTAATTAGCTACATAACCAATTTTCCTAGTACGTCTATACACGGTTTCACTTTTATATAATAATTCTATTTTGCCCCTCAACACAACTGGTAAAACCTGAAGGATAAAAAATAAAACTTCCTAATAATTATCTTTCAAAAGTTATTCGTGGCTCTTTGATATTTACTCACCGTCTGCAAGTAATTTTTTAATTTGGAGAAGGTGAATCTGTTTCTTCTCAGATTTGTGGGATGGTTGATGAAATTGACTATGTGAGATTTCTGAGAGTATTTTGTGATCACAAAATTTCTCCCAAAATCTCAACCTTCTCTGCTTCTGAACCCGCCAGCTCACCGCCGCAGTTACAGACGATGCGGCGAGGAGCATGACCTGGGTCGACGACGTTTCGGCTCCGTGCATCCATCTTCTCAACTGAGTGAAGACGAAGCCAGTAAGTTTCAATTTTGTGTTCGAAGACGAGGAAGGAGATGAACAAGGAATGTATTTCTATACTATTTTATGAAATGAAACATATTGTCTTTCCTTCAAATATGATTGTTTTCTTATTTGCCATGTTTATTAATATATAATTACTATTTACAATGTTATATTTCATTTGATGCTTGAAAAATAGGGCTCAATCTTATTCGTTGTTGATTCATGTTAATTGATATGAGTTTTGTATCAGTGTATGTTTTTGTTTTATATTGATGTGTATGAGATTTTGTAAAGAGAAATAGTATATTAAATGTAAATAGAATATAATTTAATATCACATCAAATAAAACATAATACAATGTGATGTTGAATGAAATTTATTTCACCTCTTTTCTCTAATGCCGTTAATCTTCATCTATTTATCTACAGTCAATCTGAATTTGGGACCAGCATTAACTTCTTATATGCAATTATAGACACTTCACAATTTCACCTATCATTCTATTTGGGTTTAAAATTTATATTTGGATTTGGTGTTTATAATTGAGTTTAGGATTTAGTGATTAAGATTTAGGGTTTAGTATTTGGGTCCCCCATTCTTTAACAATAACAGAAAAGCTATCCACATTTTTTTTCTTTGACGACACCGATATGGATGTATCGTCGTGGCTTGTTGAGCATGAAAGTTGAGAGTTATTCATCAAAAAAGTGGAAGAACAAAGTTAGCGTATTTGACTATAAAAAGAATTCTCTCTCGGGCACGTAACTAGAGAAAAGTATTTACCCGCCCATTTTTTCTCTGTTGTCACCTGCTATGCCCGGCTTTTTCACCCTTTTAGGCTTTATCCATTGCAATTCCCTGCTTCTTGTTCAAATCCTTTCTCCTATTAGAAATACCCAACGGATCTTAGAGTAACTCCCTTTTCGGATCTCTCCTCAGACCGTCGCCTCACCGGGTTCTGCCCCCAACGCCGTCGGCGGGCCAGCCAGGTCTCCCTGTGCTGGTAACTCCCAGATCCATGTCACCTCCTCAGCTTCCTCCGATAACACAGACCTAAGATCTAGTCTTATGGCGGAAGAGTAACTGGAGCTATCTTCAAACCTTGGTTGTTATAACCTCTTTATGCTCTGTTCCAACTCCCTCAGAAGCATTTACTCACAGAAGTTATTGCAACAACATTTACTACTCTCCGGAAACTATAAGAGCTTTGAACGACGCTGATTTAGGTTGATATAACCTCGAATAAACATCCTTAATAAGTCTTGTGACAAAGAAAGCTACGCCCGCATAAAGCTCATACTACTGGTTCATACTCTGTTCATGGCTCGATGATTCAGTCGCTCAGAGAAGAAGAAATGGTAGGCTCCGCCCGACCTCCCGGTCAAGAAACTTCCGGTGTGCATACCGACAAATGATGAAAATGATGACCTCATTGAGGCCAACCGGTTGACTATTATCGGACGATTGACAAACCCGATGATTCAAAAACCTAGAGCCGTCATTGACTTTATGGCCCAAATTTGGAACCTAGAAGGAAGAATTGAGGGTAAGCTTTGGGACTCAACAAGTTTCAAATCAAATTTGAAACAAAAACTGACCTCCTTCAGGTTCTTGAAAAGGGACCCTAGCTACCACTACAAAAGGTGGATGCTTCTAATGCAGCGATGGGAGCCAACGGTGTCGGAACACTTCCCATCAAACATCTCCTTTAACGTAAGGGTACACGGTATACCTCTACACTATTGGTCAGAGGGCACTGTAAAAACGATTGATAAAGAACTGGGAAACTGTGTTGTTAAAGATGCTAAGGAGGCTAAGATTTGGGTAGAGGTTAACGGCTTACAGCCGTTAATTATGAAAATGGAGATAGAACTTCCCACAGAGGATGTAACAGAAGTTGAGTTTGAATACATTAAGATCGAAAAATATTGCTTTACCTGCTTCTCTCTATTTCATGAGGAATCTGACTGCCCACAGCGTCCTCAAAATGCACTACCGCCTAAAGAAAGAAAGCTAGGCATTACGCAGATGATTGCGCTACAGAGAATAGAAGCGGAGAAGAAAGGGCATGACGATAGGAGAGGGTACATAAGACCCGAGGTTTTCCGGACTTCTACTCGACAGTCTGAAGATAGTTATGCACAAAACAGAGGCTACAGAACCTCAGATAGAGGCTACTACACTCGCAGAGAGGATCACAGAAGAGACCAGTCAATCCTCTCCAGAACAAATCGCACTAACTCTGACTATTACCGAAACAATGCTCCCTCTCAACAGTACCGTGTTCTTGAAAGGAAAGGAACGGACCCAACTCGGGATCTTTTGCTCACCAAAAGTTACTAGTAACTCCTTCTGCAAACTCTGATATCAGAGGGACAATACTACCTGTGACAGAGCGCAACCTACCCTCTAATCCTAGAGATGAGGTCACTCCAACTCGCTCTCTCAAGGATCATCTCGGAATCCCTCTTAATGGCAACGAAGGTACAACCTCAGGTTCAAAAGAGCAAAGATCTGCTTTGGCACATCTCACTGATCCCATCCCTAATGAAGAACAGCCAGCTAGAAGAACTCTTAGTTTTGAGTCAGGACGTCTCCAAAAAGCGATGATCAGAACCGAGGAAGTTGAGATGGTAAATCAGGAGATAATAGAGGAATCATCTCCATTAGCAGGAAGGATCCCTGCAACCCTTAGGCTCGGTGTTGGGACCTGGAGGACAATCAAGAGGGGTGTAATTCCATTTGCTCCACAGAGTAAGGTAGCAAACAAGGGAAGGGTAACAAAGACCCCAATCAAGAAGCGCATAGCTAGAAGCCCACTACTTGGAATACTCCAAAGGAAACCAAGCACTGCACGAGCATCCACAACAACCAGGAGAAAGCTGGTAGTGGAAAAAGATAACAATTTACCTTGTGATAAGGTTGGGTCCAGTAAACAACGCAAAAAGAATGATCAACCATCGACGGTGTTTATATCGGGAAGTACACGAGGTGGGGTGGATTTTCGGCCCCAAAAAAAACCTTTTCCTTAGCCATATTTAGCTGAAATTGTCAAGGACTTGGGAGTGTCCAGACAATCCGGCGTTTAAAGGAGATCCACAAGAAGATGGCTCCTAATGTAATGTTTCTTATGGAAACAAAAAATGAGGATGAATATATCAATAAAAATTACAGAGCCTCAGCTTTGCTCATTACTTCTCGGTTACACCTAATGGCCTTAGTGGCAGCCTGTCTCTCTTTTTGAACGATGATACAGACATCACAATTCTTCAATCTTCTCCCAGCCTTATAGATACTAGAATTGTGCACAAAGGAAGCATGTCCTTTATCTCCTTCGTTTATGGTGCACCGGCTGCAGAAAACAGAGCTTCCTTCTGGAGCAAGCTAACCACGGTGGGACAGAGACGAGATGACCCATGGTTACTTAAGGGAGACTTCAACGATATCCTCAATAATGCAGAAAAGATTGGAGGGCCTACTAGACCTGAAGGCTCTTTTACTGCTTTCCGATCCTTTGTGGCGCAAAATGGATTGTGGGATCTCAAACACTCAGGAGAACAACTGTTATGGCGGGGAAACCGGTACACACACTTCATACGATCTAGGCTAGATCGAGCTATGGCGAGTTGTTCTTGGTTGGAAGCATACCCGATGGGTAGATGTCGATACCTAAGGTTCGAAGGCTCGGACCATAGGCCTCTGATCTCAAACTTCAACTCGGATAAACCAAAAAGACGAGGCATGTTCCGATTCAATAGAGCTTTGACGGAACATGAGGAGGTTACTCAATTAATCGACACAGCATGTAACTCTTCTCCACTCGACTCTGTGATAGAGAAACTGAATGCTTGCAGAAGAAATATCATCCGCTGGGCCAAGGAACAACAAATGCAAAGCAATGTGGCTATAGAGCGGAACCAACAGGCGCTAGAGACAGCGCTATCGGCTGCCACACCAGACCCAGCACTCATTGAGCACATGAATTTGAAACTAGGTCGAGCGTACTTAGCAGAAGAAATGTTTTGGCAGCAGAGGAGTAGAATTCAATGGCTCAAGCAAGGAGATCGGAATATGGGGTTTTTTCACGCAGCCACTAGAACACGACGAGTAATAAACTCCATTCTGGTTCTTGAGGATGACCAAGGAGGCGTGGTATATGAAGAACATGACATCGCTAGAGTGATCTCCCTCTACTTCGCCAAAATTTTCACATCCAATGGCAATGAATCCTTCTCCCAACTCCAAGGACTCCTCTCCAAAAAGGTCACTCCAGAGATGAATGCTATGTTGACAACAATTCCGAGCGATTCGGAGATTAAAGTTGCGGTAAACTCTATCAATGGAGGCAAGGCTCTGGGTCCCGATGGGTTCTCAGCAACCTTTTACCAGTCTTACTGGCATATTGTGGGTAATGACGTTATAAAGGATGTTAGAGAATTCTTCACCACCAGCCAGCTACATCCGCATCAAAACGAGACTCATGTACGGCTTATTCCCAAAATCACGGGGCCACGATCAGTAGCACATTATCGGCCTATTGAGTTATGCAACACTCACTACAAGAATATCGCAAAAATACTCACCCGAAGACTCAAGCCGTTATTGTAGCGGGGCGAGCGATTACGGATAATGTGCTTATCACGCATGAGACCCTACACTATCTGCGAACTTCTGAGGCAAAGAAATATTGTTCTATGGCCGTGAAAACGGATATGAGCAAAGCTTACGATAGGACTGAATGGAACTTTGTGAAGGAAGTGTTAACACTGCTCGGATTTGATCTAGTTTGGATATCTTGGATAATGACATGTATCGAATCAGTGTCTTACTCCTTTTTGATAAACGGTTCACCACAAGGATTGGTTCGACCATCGCGTGGGCTCCGACAGGGGGATCCTCTGTCGCCACACATCTTCATCCTACGCACTGAAGTTCTCTCTGCACTATGCTCGAAAGGCCAAGCGGATGGATCTCTTCCCGGGGTCAGGATATCTCGACATAGTCCTCCCATAAACCATCTCCTCTTCGCTGACGATACCATGTTCTTTTGCAAGTCCAAGCCGTTGTGTGTCGCAGCGTTAATGAAGATATTGGCCACTTATGAAGCAGTTTCGGGACAGAGGATAAATCCACAAAAATCTGCTATAACCTTCTCAGCTAAGACGCAAGCCTGTGTTCGAGCTCCGGTTACGAACACCATGTCGATCTCTATAGAGGGAGGTATAGGGAAATAC
Organism: Brassica napus; assembly: GCF_020379485.1. Lineage (NCBI taxonomy): Eukaryota > Viridiplantae > Streptophyta > Magnoliopsida > Brassicales > Brassicaceae > Brassica > Brassica napus. The sequence goes on along the minus strand of NC_063446.1, from coordinate 59,861,727 downwards.
TTAGGGCTTCCTGAACAGTTTGGTCGTAGGAAACGAGACATCTTTGCATCGATTCTGGACAGAAAAAGGCAAAAGGCTCATAGTTGGACAACTAGATTCCTTTCGGGCGCCGGAAAGCAAGTGATGCTCAAGTCTGTGCTTGCAGCAATGCCATGCTATTCTATGTCATGTTTCAAGATCCCAATCTCTCTTTGTAAGCAAATCCAGTCGATCTTGACACGATTTTGGTGGGACGCTAACCCGGAGAAGAAAAAGATGTGTTGGATAGCTTGGGAAACATTGACGTTGCCAAAATATGCTGGTGGTCTTGGTTTTAGAGACTTGGAAACCTTTAATGATGCGTTGCTTGCTAAGATTGGCTGGCGAATTCTAAACGAACCACAATCCCTCCTAGCACATGTCTTAATGGGTAAATACTCTCGAAACTCATCCTTCTTAGACTGTCCAGTGCCACTCAATGCCTCTCATGGATGAAGTAGTATCTTGGCTGGAAGAGAGATTCTTAGGAAAGGGCTCAGCTGGGCAGTGGGTGATGGCGAAAGCATCCGGTTATGGGATGATCCCTGGCTCTCTTTCACTTCTCCAAAACAACCAGTTGGTCTCGCTACAATGGAACACGCCCCTCTGAAAGTCAGTGACCTTTTGTGTCCACTTACAAATAAATGGCAAGTGGAGAAGATCAGAAGGATCCTACCTCAGTATGAGGATGATATTTTGAGAATAAAAACTAGTTCTACTCTTGCGCGAGACAAGCTACTCTGGCTCCCGGAGAAGTTAGGTTTATATTCCACCAAAACTGGTTATGGTCTTGCGATCATTGCTGATAAACCGGTTACGGAGGCAAACAATCCAGTGAACTGGTTAAAACATGTATGGAACGTCAAAACAGCCCCCAAGATTAAGGATTTCCTTTGGAGAGTCATGAAACATGCCATCCCTGTTAGCTCCAATTTGGAAAGGAGAGGAGTTCTGAGGTTTAACTGTAAAACGTGTGGGGAGCATGAGGATGATCTCCATGTCTTTCTTAAGTGTCCACTAGCGGAAGATGTATGGTGCAACATGCCGATTACTGTAAGACCACTTTGCTCTGTCTCTTCGGTTGCAGAAATGTTTAAACAAGGAGATACCTTCCTTCCTCTACCATCAGTGGGTCTTAATGCACCCTTGTGGCCTTGGGTGGTCTGGAATTTATGGAAAGCTAGAAACAAGTTTGCGTTTGAAAACATAGCCTTCACAGCACAAGAAATCATCCTCAAGAGCATTAAAGATGCAAGAGAATGGAGCAACGCTCAAGTCGGAAACAGAGCAACCGTTGCTTCTAACGCTTCTTCTCCATTACCCCACCGTCGTGATATTTGCCCGCCCCCAACGTTCCAACCTGGAATCCTAGTGTGTAAGGTCGATGCGTCCTGGGATTCTAACTCCGGCAGATGTGGTATAGGTAGAATATTTTCCGGTGATAATACCGTGATGCTTCCCATCTTTTCAGAAGCACATAACCATGTGTCATCAGCTTTAATGGCATAAGCCATAGAAGTGCAGCGTGCGGTGTCTCTCGCCGTGTATTCAAACGTCCGATCCCTGGCGGTTCTATCTGATTCCTCATCCCTCATCACACTGTTGAAGAAAGGAGGGTGCCAATCTGAACTGTTCGGTATCATGTTTGATATCTACCATTTTATCCCTTTCTTTGATGTAATCTCCTTTAATTTTATTTCTCGAAACTATAATGCGAAAGTTGATTCTGTGGCAAAATCAGCTCTAGCTGCATCTGTAATGAACTCCACTTGTGGAGCTTAGACTTCGTTTGATGAGAAATGCAAGTTTAGTTTGTTAAAAAAAAATGGTTTAGTATTTGGAAGGTGGAGGTTTAGGTTGGGGTTAGCATTAACTTTTTTAATGCAAACATATTCATTTCATAATTTCACCAATATATATTATGCTATTTATTTTGTTCCATTCTATTTGGGTTTAAGGTTTATATTTTTGTAATGCTTTATATCATGAACTATGCATATTTTGATATTTGGGTTATGGTTTATATTTCCATTTAAGGTTTAGTGTTTAGTTTTTTTGGGTTTAGTTTATGTACGATTTGGATTGACGTTTAGGGTAAACATTACCTCATTCCATGTAATCATAGACATTTCAAAATTTGAACAATACGCTAGTTCGTTTGTTACTATTTTGTTTTAATAATGCTTCATATGTATTATTTGTATATTTTGATATTTGAGTTAGAATTTATATTTCTTTTTAGGGCTTACCAATTAGTGTTTAGAATTTAGTTTATATACTGTTTCGGTAAACACAGGGGTAAACATTACCTATTTCCATGCAATTGTAAACATTTCAAATATGTAATATGCTATTTCGTTGTTACTATTCTATCGCTATGGTTGTTCTATACTACTTTGGTTATACGGAATGCAAACTTTGTAACTTTCAAATTTTCACATACGTTCACAGGGAATAGCTAATTAAAACAGGCGACTTTTATGTGGGATCCTTTGTAAATGTTGTAAAATGTCTTCTAACTTACAAAGCATCAATATTGATAATTTCTCACCAAAAATTATAAGTTAAAAAGTTGGAGATAAGACTGAAAATCTGATAACAAAAAAAAAAAGACTGAAAATCGTTTCGCATCTAAAAACTTTTTTAAAAATGTTTGCAAATTCCCTAACCATTTGTCATTTTCGAGCATTACCACCTGTTGAAATGTTTTACTCTTCCAAAATTTGAAGTAAGACGAACTGGTGTAGTTGGAATAGGGCTCGAGCACGAATTTGTTAGGGTGAGATTTTTGCCAAAACTAACCCACAACTTGATTTTAACCCCAAACCTATACCCAAACTTGAATCAAATGCAAAACTAACATAAAAACCTAGTGAAATTACAGCTCAGCCTCTTGTGACCAAACAAAAAAATAGAAGCCATTTTTACGAATATAGCCCTAGTAAATCGTCTGAGTCGTCTGAGATGTTGGAAGTCGTCTGGACGACTGAAGTGTAAGTCGTCTGGTACCGGTTTATTTTAAAAATAATTTATAAATCTTGTAAAAAAATATTTTGATGCGTGAAAAATAAAAAACAAGTAATTATAAACAGTTTTAAGTGATATAAATTAAGATATGATAAAATTGATTTGTTTTGAAGATAGATGAGTGGAAGTAGTGAATCATGAAATACTTTGGTTTAGGAGTTTGGCAAACATATGTTGTAGTATTGTATGTATTGTTAGGGTTAGATTTTGAAAACTAAAATGTTTTTTCAAAAATTAGTTTTCACCTATATGTGTTTATTTATGTGTATAGTAAACACTTTTCAAGTTTGATTTGATTTTATGAAGTCTTTAATTAGATAATTAAGTTTAGGGGTATGTTTAGGGTGTGGACGACTTATATTTCAGTCGTCTGTTGAATAATTTACTCGGACGACGTATATTTCAGTCGTCCACATCGTACCGAACCTTTAATTTTACCAATGTATGTTTTAACCTAACCGGATCATTTTACTCGGACGACTTACATTTCAGTCGTCTGGTGAAGAAATTAAAACAGACGACTTACATGTAAGTCGTCCAAATATTCCCGCCTAAATTTTTTTAAAAAATTATTTTCCTGCTTAAATAATTTAAACCAGACGACTTACTTGTAAGTCGTCTGGAAAGTCTTCTATTTTAGTTTCCCGCTAAAAATATTTAATTTCCCGCTAAAAATATTAAACTCTTCTGGACGACTTACATGTAAGTCGTCTGTTTTAATTTCTTCACCAGACGACTGAAATGTAAGTCGTCCAGGAAGTCGTCTGAGTCAAAAATATTTAACCTAATTGGATTTTTTGTCTCCCTATATAAAGAAAAATTTACACATTCTCTCTCCTCCTCTCAAATGGCTGCAACAAAAATGTAATGTTCATCATTCTAAAACTCTCCAACCTCTCTCTAATCTCTTTGACTTGAAAACACCAAACTTTATATGAATTTTTCAGTTTTGTCTCATGTATTTCTTACTAATCTATCTCTTTTGCAGGTTTTTAATCAAATGGTACTCATCTTCCACTAATTTAAAGGTAAATCTATTAATTTTAGATATGTATTTTTGTGTGTTCTATAAATGTAGATTTATCTAATCTTCCACTCATTTTCTCTATTTTTAAGTCATTTGAACGTTTTTGGATATGCAGGTTTTTCAGATCTGGATTTGATATGCAGGTTTTTCAGATCTGGAAGACTTCTTGGACGACTTACCTGTTAGTCGTCTGGAAGTCGTCTGGACTTCTTGGAAGTCTTCTGACAAAGTCGTCTGGACTTCCAGGAAGTCGTTTGGACTTCCAGGAAGTCGTCTGGACTTCCAGGAAGTCGTCTGGACTTCCAGGAAGTCGTCTGGACTTCCAGGAAGTCGTCTGGACTTCCAGGAAGTCGTCTGGACTTCCAGGAAGTCGTCTGGACTTCCAGGAAGTCGTCTGGACTTCCAGGAAGTCGTCTGGACTTCCAGGAAGTCGTCTGGACTTCCAGGAAGTCGTCTGGACAGGTCGGAAGTCGTCTGGACTTCCAGGAAGTCGTTTGGACTTCATGGAAGTCTTCTGACGAAGTCTCTCTTTCATAATAGATCTGAGCGTTTTGGTAAGTTCTTATGTCTGATTTTTCTTCATTTGGTAACTTCTTGTTGTATAAAGTTCTTACTTTTTTCCCAAACTAAAACTCTCCAAACCCACTCTAATCTCTTTGACTTGAAAACACCAAACTTTATATGAATTTTCCAGTTTTGTCTCATGTCTTTCTTACTAATCTATCTTTTTTGCAGGTTTTTAATTAGATGGTACTCATCTTCCACTAATTTAAAGGTAGATCTATTATTTTTAGATATGTATTTTTGTGTGTTCTGTAAAGGTAGATTTATCTAATCTTTCACTCATTTTTTCTGTTTTTAAGCCATTTGAACGTTTTTGGATATGCAGGTTTTTCAGATCTGGATTTAATATGCAGGTTTTTCAGATCTGGAAGACTTCTGGGACGACTTACCTGTTAGTCGTCTGGAAGTCGTCTGGAAGTCGTCTGGACTTCTTGGAAGTCTTCTGACAAAGTCGTCTGACTTCCTGTAAAGTCGTCTGGACTTCCTGTAAAGTCGTCTGGACTTCCTGTAAAGTCGTCTGGACTTCCTGTAAAGTCGTCTGGAAGTCGTCTGAACTTCCTAAAAGTCTTCTGACAAAGTCGTCTGAACTTCCTGGAAGTCGTCTGGACTTCTTAGAAGTCGTCTGGACTTCTTAAAAGTCGTGTGGTCTTGTCTACTCAAGTGGAATCCAAGCTTGTCTTTGTAGAGGAATGATCTATAATAGTTTTGTTTGTGGTCTGTTTTGTGAATTGCATGTCTACTCTTTTAGTTGTGATTTTTTTGTAAAATCAGTAATAATGTTTTCCAAGATGTATTAAATGTGCTAACAATGTGTTTACACATTTACAAATCAATGAAATAATAGACTTCAATAGCCTTTTTCTTATCTTGGGATCTCTCATATGCAATAATAAACTCCAATGGCCTTTTTCTCATCTTAATAAACAAGAATGTTGGTAGCTTTATATTGATACAACATTTTAAGAAGCATTTTAACCCTTCTTCCAACTCATAACAATAGTCATCATTATTGTCTATAACAATAATACTTAAGAGATGGAAACAAACAATAGTAACTAGTCAAAGCATATCATATTTTATTATAAGTTTGCGTTGAAAAACTTAGTCAAATTTAGTAAAACTAAGGGAGAGAACATATTTTGTAAATATGAGTTTTACATATCTTGAAGTTACTTATCACTCTTAAAAATACAAGTTATTCAAAAACTAACGTAGAAGACTTAAAAACTAGCGGAGAAGACGCGGACGACTTCAATCTAAGTTGTCCAGACGACTAAACTATACGTCGTCTGGTCAACGCAGAGGTTATTTTTGCAATTGACTTTGAAATCTGTTATTTCGGACGACTGAAAAATAAGTCGTCTACTATTGTTTGGCTAAAAAAAACTCCAAAAAAGCTAGACGACTTACATTTCAGTCGTCATAGGTTAGTTTTGCATTTGACTGGATTATTTCAGAAGTTTGACTTTTCTGGACGACTTACATTTCAGTCGTCTAGTGAAAATTAAAATAATAATATTTTTTTAAAAGTAGACGACTTACAGTTAAGTCGTCATAGGTTAGTTTTGCAATTGAAAAAAAAAACTTCAAGATTTAATTATATACAGACGACTTATAATTCAGTCGTCCACGAGACGACTGAAATGTAAGTCGTCCAGGATTTACGAGGTTTGACCAGAATCTCGGAAAAAAAATCCTGGACGACTTACAAGTAAGTCGTCTCGTGGACGACTGAATTATAAGTCGTCTGTGTATAATTAAATTTTGAAGTTTTTTTTTTCAATTGCAAAACTAACCTATGACGACTTAACTGTAAGTCGTCTACTTTTAAAAATTTTTTATTATTTTAATTTTCGCCAGACGACTGAAATGTAAGTCGTCTGGAGAAGTCAAACTTCTGAAATTATCCAGTCAAATGCAAAACTAACCTATGACGACTGAAATGTAAGTCGTCTAGGTTCTTTGGAATTTTTTTTGAAACCAAACAAAAACAGACGACTTAACTTTCAGTCGTCTCAGGTTACAGATTTCAAAGTCAATTGCAAAAATAACCTCTGCGTTGACCAGACGACTTCCAGGTAAGTTGTCTACAGCCAGACGACTTCCCAAGTAAGTCGTCTGACGAACAGATCTGGAAAAAAACTCGATGTCATACCTTAAATTGGTGAGATAAGTTCCTTAGCATACATAAGGCTTCTCCAAGCACACAGAATCACAAACGAAAGTAACCCACCCAGAATCGTTAGCTTCTATGACTCTATGAACCATAAAAAATTTAGAATCAAAATCTTGGGTTTTTTTAGCTCATTGTGGAGAGAAAGTGAGAGATATGTTGTGTTTAGTTCACAAGAATGAAAAAAGAAGAAGGGTAAATCGATTTTGGGAGCATTAAGAGCTTCAAATTGGTTGTTCATGGTGGTTGTGGTATTGATGACAATGGCAATCTTGTAATTACTTGAAGATGATGAGGGTGAGAGAGTAAAAATGTCATTTTCGAAAAAAAAAGAAAAAAAAAATTGATGGCATTTTCGTAAATTATATGAAATTGTGGAGTGAATAGGGCAAAACCAATTTTCAAAAAAAAAAAGAGGTTAATTTTGTGTTTGACTTTAAGTTATAGGTCAATTCTGCAAAAATTGATTGAACAAATATTTTCATAAATGATTTGTATTGGATTTGTGTATTCAAAAACTCGATCCAATACTTAAAAAAAAAATGAATTCATCATCTTTAGCTTACGTATATTGAGCTAATTTTCAGGGAGCGCCACTATACCAACTTTTGGATTAATGGAGCTAATTGAATTAACAATTTGTTGGATTAATATAAAAATACATGTTTTCTCATACGATGAGCAAGAGTTAATCACCCTAAATGACGTGTTATTTTCGCCATGGTAGTTGTTTTATTTCATATTTCTGTGTATACATTACGCGTACTGCGTAGGGTGAAATGCATGCAGAAATTAAAAAAAACGTGCACATCCGTCAAATCTCACCTGTCAAATTTCACGAATTGCGGCATAATTCTATTTTTAAATATAAAACCTTATGGTGACTTTGATTTATGGTTATTTGAAAGCATTCATGATTTTAATTCGATTTAGCAAAAAAAAGGGGTTTACATTCAAATTCATAACGGCGAAACATTATCATTCGCGTCGGACACTAGCTGAGTTAATACTTCAGTAAAGAGAAGAATTACTATCAAATATTAATTCACTAAGACAAATTAATTACAGAGAAGTTCATTTTATTAGGAGAGAGTTACACATAAAGACACATTCTGTCTTTTGTTTACCTATAAAGACACATTCAGTATTTGACACACTTTTTGTGTACGGATGCCACTGTTGTGGACGAAAAAGTCCTTTGTTGGAGAAACAAGCAAGGATGTTTGGTTTAGAATGAAAGAAGAAAAAAACTAAATATATAGTCACTTATTTGTTTGAGAAAGTAGGTTTATCGGTTAGTGAGTCTATTTTAAGCCTTTGGATGAGATGCTAATAAACCATATCTAATGGATGAGAAAACGACAGTACAAAAACTTAAATTGTTGATAGTGACTCATCAAGATTTGAGTTAAAAAAAAAAAGTAATACTAACTTTCTTTTTTTCTTCTTCAACGAACTTAAAGCTCTTTAGGAAAGTGTGTGAATCTTTCAAATGTTTTTTTGAGTTTGTTTTGGTTTTCTAGATTTTGATTCTAACAGTGCAGGGAAAGCGTAGAGAAATCAAAGGTGGTCAATGGATGTGTGGATATGGGTTATGTGGATTGGGGTTTATGATTTGGGAAAGTGTAGATAAGAAAGCATAGATAGGGGAGTGCGTACATGTTGTATAATTCAGGATAAAAATTGAAAAATTGTAACATTATATGGAGACACAGAGAGATGTGGACAATGATGGTGTGGTCAGTGACGACATAGACATGGAAATTGCGTATCCACGACTAAGTATCCACCAAATCCTCAAAATATAACCCAACCACAGTTCATGTATCCAACAATACGTATCCACACATTTGTGTCCTTACCCAACATTGCATCCACAACCAAAACCCCCCCCACATGTGCTTGTGTGTCCACAGATACGTAGCCACGCCCTAATAATCTCAGAAACAACAAACAATGGATATCAGATGGAGGAGACAGCGAGACTCGTGTTTGGTCTTGGATGTTAGATAGAAGAGCCAGAAAGATTGGGTTTTGGTGTTAGGAAGATCCAGCAAGAAGATGACTGTGTAGGAAGAACACGCCGACCTCTAATGAACACAACGGTCTCGGAAAAGCAAACTGTCTCTGAAAGTGATGGAGAAGACGATGGTGCTCTAGTTCAAATGTAATTGTCAAAGATGATAGATGAATCTGAAAGTTGTGTTTGGAATTAGGTTAAGAGAAAGGGGATCTGAGAATTTTAAGTTATGGATGCAAAATAAAAAAAATGTTTCTATAATTCAAGGGCAAATTAGACAAAATGACTTGGGAAAGTGTCTTCCAAACTCAAAGTGTCTTAATAGGTAATTGAAAACTCAAAATGTGTCTTTGAAGGTAAATTTCTCTTTTATTAGTAATACAAGTATACAACACAGTAAAAAAAGTATACAACATAATCAGTAACAATAAGTAACAAAATTAGAAATATATATGTTCCCTTCCTCTGGATCTCGAGTTTAACACAATTCAAGAACAAATGATAGTATGACAAGCGAGACACTGTCGTATATCACGTCTCAAGCTTACGAGAGAACCAGAGAGAGCAATCATTTAACCATTACAAAATCTAATTGTTTTTTTTTTCTCTTTGATTTTTCAGATTTGACTAATAATTAGCCTTCAAGGTAACCTTTGTCTTGCAAGTAAGAGATGATGTTTTCAGCCATCTGACGTGGCGAACAAGAGACGTCGTCTCCTGTGTGTTTCAGCACGACCTGTAAATATACATAAAATAATAGTAAATATCTTAGAATCTACGCACAAAGTTCTTCAGCTACATCATTGAATAAACATAACGAACCTCGCAATTCAATGGCGCCTCGTAAGGGTCATCGATTCCAGTAAAACCTGAATAAAGAAACATTTACGTAAAGGAAAGAATATAGATTGTTTTTTTTTCTGACTTCCAAGAGATAACGTGTTTGAAAAGTAATACCTTTGATCTTCCCGGCACGTGCGAGCTTGTACAACCCCTTTGGATCTCTTGACTCGCACACAGAAAGAGGAACGTCCATGTAAACCTAACACAAATTTAAACATTCTTAATTAATTTAAATTAAAAAAAAAAACATAATATAGGATCAGAGTGCAACAAATACAACGTTAACGTACCTCCACGAAGTCGCCTTCGGGTAACAGGGACCGGCACGCGTCTCTGTCTCTCCGGTACGGAGAAATCAAACTTGCTATACAAATGACTCCAACATCAGCAAACAGCTTAGCCACCTCACCTGAAGTTTCAACATCATTGACCATTCATAATTACTTTATTTGCTAAACTAAAACATGATTAGCTTATTTGTAACGTTTGGTACCGATCCTGCGTATGTTTTCGGTACGATCCTCAGCTTTGAAAGTGAGGTCCCGGTTAAGGCCATGACGTACATTGTCGCCGTCGAGTGTGTAAGTAAGTTTGCCTCTTTCAAACAATGCTTTACTTAGCGCACACGCGACAGTGCTTTTCCCTGAACCGCTGAGACCAGTGATCCAGATGACACAACCCTTTTGTTGAAGAAGTTGTTGTCGGTCGCATCTGCAAATGGAACTCTCGTGCCACACGATGTTGTCTGAAAGGGCGGGGACATCGGCGGTGAGGGAAGCTTGTGCAGACAAATTGACGGCGGAGATTGGATGAAAAGAAACAGAACTCGCGACTAAGTTTGTGTTAACCGCCGCATTAGACGACGCCGGCAGCCTTAGGAAACCGTCACTTAGAGGTCGTCTCTGAGAATCACCGCCGAGACCCGGAAGAGAGCAGAAAATTGATGGTCGAGATGCTCTGATAGCTAATCCTTCCATTGAAGCTTTGATCACAGAAGTTGCAGAGCTCAGAATCAATGTACAAAACAAATCTGCTTATATAAGTTAATGTATAAGAAAGAGAGATTATTTGAAAATATATATAGAGAGGAATTAGACTTAAGAGGAAGCAAACTGGTGAGAATCCTCCATAAAAAACACATGATCATATTCCATAATACAAAACCTTCGTTAACAAAAAAAATGATAGTTAACATTTTCATATTTTACTAAAAAACGTCTAATTAGTAAAAACAAATTTCATACTTAATGTTTTTGATTAAAAATAGTGGTTTTGGTATGTGTGAATGTGTCATTGTTGGAGACCTATTTTTTGGGAGATAATTATATTGGGCCTCGCTGTTCATATATTATTTTTAGCCCAATAGTACCCAAGCTCAGTTAGCTGTTACTAAACCGGTGGAAATGAACCGAGCCGAAATTTTCTGTTCAAGTTCGGTTAAGAGTTCCCATCAGCATGATAGAACGAAACAAGCATTCTCGTGATTCTGAGCTAAAATTCTCCGAAGATTCAAGCCTACGACAATCAAACACAATCAATAAAGAAAAAAAAAATTGGCCATCGCTGGAAATGGAAACCGAAGAAAGGCTCTCTTCTTCCGGCAACACAAACTCTCAGCCACAAGAAATCATCCACATTGGCCCTGCTCTCGGTCTCCTCCTCCAACCCCGCCGTCTTCAAATCCTCCTCAATCCAAACAGTACGGCGCGAATCTGACTCCACTGCTGTCTTCAATGATGGATTCTAATCTGATGCGACGCCATCACAAACACAGAATCTTCCACGTCCTCTATCAGAATCTAACCGATCACCGGACCTGCGTATACACTGGAGGCGAAACGAAAACGCGTTTTTGGATCTTTGCGGTGGTGGGAGAAGACGATTTGGTCTTCAAGGAGAACTTCTTCCTCGGGAGTAAGACTCCGGAGAGGGTGTCGAGACTCCGTTTGAGATCCGATGCGGATTTGAGAGATGATCGAATCTCGTATCGTCGATCGACGATGAGATCTCTGCGAGATCCGATTTGATCTTGGCTGAATCGTCGGAAGAGGAGGAGGCGATTCGAGACTCGATTGATCGCTTGGAATCGGCGAATCGGGAGAGGAACGAGGAGGTCGATTCGAACGTGGAAGACGAAGAAGAATGATGTGAATCGGATTTTCTACCGTGGTGGCGAGCAGAGAAGCGTTGGAGCATGTCATGGTGCTTCTTCAGCAACGCCTCGTCTAGGGTTTCGGTAGCGAAGCTCCGATCGTCGTCTTCCATGACGGCGTTTGTGTGATATTGCAATTTGTGTTTGCTGATTATTTTAATATTACAGAATAGACCATTATCAATAGTACAACATTTTGTAACTTTTTAAAATGTTATTTTATTTATTTTTATGGTTGGAGGCTTTAGAGACTATTACATCAAAAGTTTACTTGTTCAAAGATTTTCTTCCTTGGTGTACAGCAACAGCCAGATTTGACTCTAAAAGTTGAGCAAAACCAACCTGTGTAACCTTTATTTTTGCAAGTTTGTTCACAATGGTTATTGCACGGTCCATAACAGTCGGCATCAACAGAGGCTGCATTTGCTTGTTCTACAAAAGATAATAAAAGTTATTTAATTTATAAAATCCAAAAAGACGAAGTATGTATATTTATAACTAATCTCGAAGTTTAACGTAAGCTTCTACATAATAAGAACAAAAAATTTAGAATGCTTGATTAACCTGCAATGACCAACAAAAACATTATTACGATGGTTGCAACAACATCTTTAAATCTGATCTGGTCCATTATTTTTGACGTAGTTGTTTTTTCTTAATCTGTATGTGTAGCGCTTGTAAATATTTTCTTATGTTTTGGTGTTGAAGAAGTTTCTTAAAAGCCAGTAGGTCTTTATGTAGTTAAATGGGTGGTATAAACTTGGAAACTTTGCCTAGAATTTATCATATATATAGTTATTTGTTAAGAAAAGGAAACTAAATTTAGGAGGTGTTATTGAATTTGGTAATTTATTAGAATTTGATGAAATTTAAATTTGAAATTAAATCTAGTGTTATTCAATTGTGGGTTTGCTAAAAGTGAATTAAAATCCACTGTTATTCAATGTCCATCAGATTTTATTAGAACTAGGTCGTTTTCCGCGCTACGTGCGGATAATTGATTTTTAAATTTGACAGATTTGCAATTTTCTTAACATCTAACTTATAGTATAAAAGGGAGGAGATGACATGCACTTATTTTGGTTGTTGAAATGTTGCTTCTAGCTTTATTTTGGTCTTTCTAAACTGTAATAAATCTGTGTTTTATAAGTTTGTTAGAATAACATGTTTGGAAGAGGGCTAAATGTTTCTTTTTGTTAGGTTTTCTTGATAATAATCATTTGAGTTGTATTGGTGTAGATTTAGCTCAAGCTCATGTATTAAAGTTACTCTTATCCTGCTTTAGAAGCTTTTGATGATTTTTATTGTTTGGTCAAAGTAAAATTGTGTCGACAATGATTTACTTTCCTGTAAATAAGACATATTAATCATAATGTATTTCATTTTTAAAAGTTGATTTCTTTTATCTTTATATATTTAACGAATAATGTTTGTCACCACGACAATTTCACATTTTCGATTACTTATGCTTTGTAGTTCCTTGAACATAAATATTTAAATTCACAATATTGACAGAGTTATTTTTATATGTAAAAAAAAATAATAATGAAAAAAGTAATGTGTTTTTAATATGAATAACAACTATATTATATGAATAACACTAAAGAGATTAATTGTTGTTACAATTAATTTTAAAATCATAAGCATGAAGTTTAAGTGCAAAAAAAAGAACCCTCACAAAGAATCAACCACAAAAGAACAATATTAAAGGGAAACTGATGAAACTAAAGGAAGAGGTTTGGTGTTTCTAGAGTGTTCTCGATGATTTGGTCTGGTAAAGAGAGCAGTGGAGTGGAGAGATGATAAGTAGCTTAGGGACTTTGAGCCATGGTTCTGTTAATGGTGAATCTAAATCTCCATCTAGAAAAAAGAAACGTTAGAGAAGGCAGCAGCAAGAAGAAAAAAAGTTTCATCTTTACTTATATTATTATGATTTTTACGTTACATAACTACATCTTTCCATGATTTTGAATCATCTGAAATAAAATCTTCAATTTTCTTATGTAACTTTGTGCTTAATGTCCTATTATAGATCAATATTCAGTGTCAAATATTTAAGCAGGAAATAATATTTTTTGTGCTAATTTTGTATCACCGTTAAAAATCGCATTACACTTAATTTAGTAGTAACCTGCATAAATTTAGATAAGCCAAAGAACTAACGAAAAATAAAAATTTAAAGTCTAACAAAGAGAAGATGATTGAAAGAACCACATAAGAGAGGAAATCAGTTGATGAGCTTTGGTCTCCTCGCTATATGCAATGCATATTTTTAAAACACATGGACACTGTAAACATTTCCAAACTTACAAAATTCATTTTATCCTACCTAGACATAAATTGCTGGTGCATACTTAAGGGAAAGAGAAGTAGCAATGACTTCGTTGCTTATCTTACAGTACCAATTTTCAAAATGTAAGTGACAAATCTCTATGATATAAAGTTACAGATTATGAACTGCAAAGTCGTTTACATTTAAAGAGCTAACGCCTAGACATCAACATTGGATTTTCAAGAGAATTAACATTGCCGCATATCAGTCTCCAGCTGATTTCAAGATGACTGACGGAATCAACACCAACCCTTTCTTGCTCCATACATATTATTTACAAAGAAGAAGCCAAAAGGTTATCCGCCCTACCAAGCAGTAACTTATGCAATTTGGAGTTGATCCTCGTACAGTCCAATGTCCATAGAGCAAAACAAATGTAAAGATACATTTTTTCAGTTCCAAAATATAAAAATACATAATATAAATTAAGCTGACATGAGGCTCAAAGAAATTAGTGTTCAACACAAGATGGTTGTAGATAAGGCTCTGATTATGTCAATGTACATATACAACTAAGCTAACAATGCATATTACCCGGTCAGTAAGAGAGGAGATAAATGAAATAAGATCATGTGAAAACAAATAATCACTAAAAGAAAAAAGAATATACGGATTTACCTGGGAAGAGGCATGTTTCCTTTCTAGGGGTGCCACAGGGACCGTTTTTCCGCTATTTTCTTCAAGATGCGCAACTGTATCCTAAATTGATTAACAACGATGCACAACACTGACAATGTTAGCGATTGGGTGTAACACAATGCTTTCTCATAGATGCAAACACAAGTATTATATTAAGACTTTTGATAGATAAAACTTGAATCCATTAGCAGCTGAGTATGGTACTCAGTTATCTCCCTAGATATTAACTCCATGATAGCCTCTTTAGTAACTTTTCTTCTCTCGATATCAAATTCCGTCTTCGTAATGGGCTGACACGAAGGATCCCTCTCCACTGTTGCCAAACCTTTTAATTATGGATCAAAAAGGGCCTAATGAAGGCTTCAATTAGAAATACACATTGTATAGTCAGAGCTGGAATTTTCGAAAAAAAACTTATATGATAAACTTGCAAAGTAATCAGCACAATTTTACCTGTAGAAGGTGTTCCAGGAAAAGTCTTATATAAGTTGTATGAGTTTTGACTCAAACTTATACAAACAGAATTAAACCAGAGCAACACTGAAAGTAAAAAATAAGACAAAGAACCCTTAGTAGAAGATCAAACACAAAAAAAAAAGAGAAAGATAAGTGTGCCTAAATTACATTGAGATATTTATGTAGAAGTTGAAGAGTCTGTAAACATACAGAGCCGACCGTCAAAGTACCGATTCTAGAAACTTAACTATTCTATACAGATTACTAACCATACAAATATAAACAAAACCATGAGTATGGAAAGTAACCATGATTAGAACATCAAATATACGTTATAGACTCATAGCTAGAAACTTTACTATTCTATACAGAGAATGTGAAATAGATGAAGACAATATACTACTTAGTTTGCAAATGGATCAAGACACGCTGTGTGGTTGCTATTGCCACTTCGTGAAGGACCGGGCGTTGAATGAGTATCTGTCCATTTAGCAGCTTCATGTGGCCAACGACATCTACATCATTGGTTGGGAAGTTGCAGTTAAATGGGGCCTTCAAATGTCTATAACTACGCAGATAAGCAATCAAATTGAATATGATTTTAAAGTTGTAGCAGCTTACAATAGAGGTCACCCGTGAGTCCATAGTTGGCTTCAAAACCTCATGTAAGTTGAACCTAAACCTGTCTGCGTCAATAGGGAGGCACACGTGGTCAAGATCGGAGAGGACATAGCTGTGAGTGAAGCAAATGTCCAAACCGAGATCAGCAACTCAATAGATCTCTTTGCTTTTCATAGCAAAAAAGTTCCTGAACTATAAGTGAATCCTAGTTTGAGGTCAGGGAGGTAGAGTGGAGCACGATTAGATGAAACATTGCATCACAGTGTCCTGCTGGAAAAGAAACCATTGAGTGGTTAATGAGATTTATCTATAATCCATGAAACAAAATTGGGAAAGAAACATTCATACCGGAGACTTGCTGGAGATATAAGCCGATTTCATAGCCATATCTTCATTTGGTTGTATGGAGGTCGCAAATCATCAATGAAAGTTTTGATGTAGGATTTATTAGTTTATATAAGAACAGAAAGAAAAGCTTTGATGGAGTAATATCTCTTATTATTAAGATAGTTTAAAGTACAAAATTGAATGAGTGTGAGTAACAGAAACGTTGGATTGCAGAGGTCGGAAACGATGATCATAAAGTTGAAGAGACAAAGACGACTTGAACAGTGCTTGGAAGGAGGTTTGGGCTCTTTTTAATATTTTGAGCTCACGTGAATTGACCGACCCGTTTAAAACCTGTTTCGAGTAATAAAGAGATGACGTGGCAATTTGGAAGTTCCTGATAGGTTGATTTTCTTAACCAACGTGGCATAGCTAGAATTTGAGGATATTCCCTTTTTAGTATTGTAAGATTTGGTTACGGTGGATTTGGATGTTTTTTTTTTGCGCAACAATTTGGATGTTTTTTTGTAGAGAATAAGAGAAACAAGAGTAAACAAATCTGAGACTTTTTGTCTAGTAAAAGTGAGAAACAAAATTTCTTTAACAAAATAAATGACTACATGGTCGCTTTTATTGATATAACAAATGCAATTACAACATTCAAAGCCAATTTTTCAACATATATAAACACATAACGATTATATATATAAAAGAGAAGAAGAACGAATTTTATCGTATAAAATAAAAGACAATAATGAAACATGAACGGAACAAGACTTGGTGTTTGGGAGATGGTGGAAGGCAGGTTTGTAAGGAGTTTAAAGCATTTAAAAGTTACTTGTATTCTTCATCGGTGGTGTTGATGATTCCTGCTTGTTTCTGGGCTGTACGTAAGTAGGAATAATCCATACGAAGCCGTGTTTCGGGCAAGTCAGATTCTACCTATCTCGAGGTCAATAGTAGTTCTTTTAATTTGCGCAGTTTGGATTCCAATTATTTAATATTAATCTTGTATAAAGATCCGTCAAACATACATATTCACCCATAACACGTTTAGCTTGCACTATACACGTAAAAGGCAAATCCAGACATTTTGAATTGTTTTTTATATTTTATTTTGGGGGTTTTATTAGTAATCATACATAGTACATGATGCATCAAAGTTTAGTTGTTCAACTGAACAGAATGTACAATTTTTTTCTTTTTTGGTGTACAGCAACAGCCTGACTTGCCTCTGAAAGATGGACAAAACCAACCTGTGTAACCTAATCCTTTGCAAGTTTGGTCGCAATGGGGAGTGCACAGTCCATAACAATCGGCATCATCGATAGAGACTGCAGTTGCTTGTTCTGCAAACAAGACAATAATCAAAACATTTATATTAAAAACCCAAAACAAAACTATGTATACTTTTAATTTAACCAATGTCGAAGCTATAAAATTAAGCTTCAACATAATTAAAATAATGTTTAAATGGTTAAGAATATTAAAAATGAGAATGCTTGATTAACCTGCAATATTGACCAACAAAAAAACTACTGCGATGGTTCTAACAACACCTCTAAATCTGATCTGCTCCATTCTTTTGTTTTTTTTTGGAAGTAGATGCTTAATATTTATGTTTTGGCGTTGATAAATTTTGCTAAAACCTTGTAGGTTATATAGGTTTCTAGATCTCTATATAATTTTTTTTGACAACAGGTCTCTACATAATTAAATTGGAGATATAAACTTAGAAGAAGAAATAAATGATTTCTTGGAAATTTGAATAGAAATCTATCATCTAGGCAATTGGTAGGAAAAGGAAACTAAATTTAGGATAAGGAAAACTGACTCATGTATACAGTAGCATACCCAGGGTAAAGGTTGTTTGGGGGCAAAATTTATTAAATTTTACTATTATTTTAAAAAGTATTTTATATTTATTACTAGATCTAAAATATATTAGATTTTATTTATATAAAAAAAGAAAAAAAAACTAAAACACAATCTCTATATGTTTTCAAATTAATTAAGTGTATATCATATATTGAATTTTAATTATATTAAATATTATTCACTTTCCTAGCTTCTAAGTCACTACAAGAAAACATGAGATTAACGACGGCGGTATTCCTCGTGAGTTCGTCTTAAAAGAGGCTTTACGAGGAATTAGCGAGGAAACACGTTTCGTCGTTACTCGTTCGTCGTAACGCATATTTCATCGCCAATTCGTCGTAACTTAGCGAGGAAAATATTTCGTCGTAAAGACCACGTAATAATTCCACGTAAGGAGGTCACTATATTTTCTCGTAAATACCTCGAAAGGTGTTCCACGTAAATTACACGTAAATATCTCGAAAGTATTTCCTCGTAAAATACACGTAAATACCTCGAAAGTATTTCCTCGTAAAGTACTCGTTTAACCTTCCTCGTCATTTCCTCGTAAACTTTCCACGTAAATAAGTCGTAATTTAGTTACGAATTTACTTCGTTTTTTTATTTTACAGAATTTAAAAATATAATTAAAAAATAATTAAAATTATTTAATTTATTAATAAAATTATAATTTAAAATAAAAATCAATACAAAAATATTTTATATATAAATAAGTTTTGAATTTATAATACAACAACCGAAAAAAAAGAACTAAGAAAGAGCCAAAGACTGAGTCTCGGGGACAGTCTCCGGACCCGAAGAACCGGGAGCTGAAGAAGAACCGGGAGCCAAAGAAGCGGATCTAAACGACTACCAGGCTCATCGAACAACTCTCTGTAATGGAGAGTAAGCATTTTTTCGAAGGCCCTGCAAAAAAAAATAATCTTTGAACTTAACATCAAGAGTATTAACAAATTCTATAATTAACAATTACTATAAATCTAGCTAAATTCCCTACATTAACCACCTAATCAAAACTAATTAACATAAAATCCGTAAACCTATCTAAATTCCCTACACTAACCACCTAATCTATCCTAAACTAATCAAATTAGAGAGGAATTAGAGAGAGTTACCATTGCTACGAAATAGAGAGGAAGTGGAGAGGAAGTTGAGACGAAATGAAAGTGTGAGCGCTCGCGAATATATATAAGAGATTAGATATCCTCGTAATTTCCTCGCAAATTTACGAGGAATTACAAAGGCCCGCGTTTTGTTTCCTCGTAAAGCTCACATTAAATTACGAGGAAATAGCAAGGCCCGTGTTTTTATTTTACGAAAAAATAGCAAGGCCCGCGTTTTCCGGTTAAGAGGTCTTTACGACGATTTCTGCTTACGTGGAATTAATGAGTCCCGCGTTCTTTATTTTTTAATTTTGTCGTTATTGCCTTGTTATTTTACGAGGAAATTATGAGGATTATGTTTAAATCTCTAAAATCCGAAACCCCAAACCCCATCTTCCTTATCTTCTACTTCATATATTCCAAACCCCAAACCCATCTTCCCTTTAATGAGGAACTCGCGAGACCCGTTTTTGGTTTCCTCGTAACGTCTTCGTTCATTTACGAGGAATTAGAGAGGCCCGCTTTTTTATTTACGTGGAATGAGACGAAGCTAATTGGTCGTAAAACTTTTCAAAATCACAATACTAAAAGCAGCATATTCTGTATCTAGAGAACGCCACGTCCTCAAAAATATTCGTCCAATCAGAATCAGTTAATTGTCCACGTCAGATGGGCCTCACAATTGTTTTTTAAATTGGCCCAACTGGACACAAAACACACAAAGAAACACGTCGAAGGATGACGCTTCGCTTCACCTCTGCCAGTTCGTCTTCTCCAATTGAAGAGTAAAGAAACCGAGTAGTAATCGAGCCAATTCTACACAATCAATACGTTCTTAATGATTTCATTCCATCTCCCTCTTTTTTCCCTCTTTGGATTTGTCCGATCGATTAGAACTTCGTAATTAGATCTGAAATTCGCGAGCTTTAGGTCAACTGGTTTCGTCTCTGTGCAATTCAAGGAGCTAGCTCAGGCTTATGAGGTTCTCAGCGAAGCGGAGAAGCGTGAGATCTATGATCTGTACGGTGAGGATGCGCTCAAGGAAGGAATTGGTGGTGGAGGCGGTGGTCATGACCCCTTTGATATCTTCTCCTCTTTCTTTGGTGGTGGTGGTGGACACCCTTTCGGAGGTTAGTCTCTCATCTCCCAATCTGAGAAGAGTTTTTGACTTTTGAATAGATGATAAAGGTTTGATTTTTTGGTTTTGATTAGGTGGCAGCAGCCGTGGAAAGAGGCAGAGGCGTGGTGAAGATGTTGTTCACCCTCTGAAGGTTTCCCTTGAGGATCTTTATCTCGAGACAACGAAGAAGCTCTCGCTTTCTAGGAAGGCTTTGTGCTTAAAGTGTAACGGGTGAGTACTTTTTTAAAGGAATACAACAAGAAAGATTTTTTCTCTAATACCTACACCAACGCAAAGCTCTTTGTGATCAAATCGTATAGCGAAGATGATATTCACAAAAGCATCAAATATAATGTGTGGTCCAGTACCTCTAATGGCAACAAGAAGCTTAACGCTGCGTATAACGAAGCAGCTGGAGACAAGTCCTCCTGTCCTGTTTTTCTCATCTTCTCTGTAAGTGAAATATGGCAAAAGTTTGGTTGTTTTGATTTGGTTCCGATTTGGATATAAATGAAATGATTTTTTTTGTAACAGGTAAACACAAGTGGGCAGTTTGTTGGTTTAGCGGAGATGGTATGACCAGTTGATTAGAACCAGATGGCGGAGTGCTGGCAGCAGGACAAGTGGGTTGGTTGCTTCCCTGTTAAGTGTCACATCGTTAAAGATATCCTGAATAGTTCCTTGAGGCATATTACGCTTGAGAATGATGAGAACAAGCCTGTTACTAATAGCCATGATACACAGGAGGTTAGAGAGTCTTCTGGTTTCCTTTCTTAGTTTCTCCCTCTGTCATGTGAAAAAAAATTAAATTTTAGTTTCTGTGGATTTTGAAATGGGCAGGTAAAGATAGAGCAAGGAGTCAAAGTAATCATTTTTTTTAAGGAACATGTGAGCAAGACATGCATACTCAATGATTTTGTCTTCTATGAGAATTGTGAAAATATAATCAAAGACTGGGAAAAAGAAACACCAACTGTATAAAAGACAGGTAAAAACAACAAAACTCATAGTGTGGTGCTCTTATCTAGATAAATATCTGATGGAGATTGTTTATCTTTCAGCAATCTTTTACTGCCAGTGACAAAAAGGCAACACCAAAAGACAAATCTAAGGAAACCAGTGTGATAGCAGAAGTGGCTGAAGAGATATCACAAAACAGTGTTGCAGAAGTTGCGAGCACATGCTGAATCGCATGCTGAGTGCAGCAGCAAGCTGCTTACTTTACTTTGGATGGGTTTTTTTGTCCGTTTTCTCCACCAAATTTGCTCACTCTTTTCTTAGGAGTTTGGTTTTCTTTTGGTAGTTGGTTTTTGAAGTTGTAGAAGATATATGAGTAAAAATGATTTCGAAGGCTATATATATATTTCTTTTTCTTAAAAGTTCAATGCAAAAATATATTTTCTGTATGTTTTTGTAACTTCATTCACAAAATTTCAATCAGAAAATAAAGGGCATTGTAATTGAGAAAAGAAAGAAAACAAATCAACCTTTGTGAGCTATTTGAACAAATAAATGTTGGAAACCAACTCTTGGTCGTCTCTCCGCCACTGGTGTATCCCATGAGCTTCCTTATAGTCTTCAGAAGCAGTCCGGTTTACAATCAGCTTAGCAGATGGGATGACGTGATCTTGCACATCCACTGTAAAATGCTTCAAAACAGTCAAAGAAATATGATATTATACATCAATTCGCTGAAACAAAATAAGTTAAAGGTTCACATATTACTTGACAGACAAGTTATTTATCAAACCACTAGAGCATAAGAGACCAAAAAACTAACAACATAGTTTTCCACTACAAAAAGGGTCACCCACAATTGGCAAAGCCAAGTGAATGACACTTTAAAAAACTTAAAACACAACACTGTTAACGGGACTATGAAATACAGCCGATCAATACCCGAACTTAACCCAATACTTCTAACCGAAACACTACCAATCCCACACATTTTAAAAACAGCAGCAGGTTCATGGCTTTAGACTCCAGTATTAACCTTACCATATCGTAATTAACTTTTTTTTTTGTTATCCTAGAGAGACCATCTATTAAGTTATATTTGGCAGACTAAGTACGATCTTGGTGGATCTATCTTTTGTATCATTTAAAAATAAATGATAGAAGTTTGTATCATTTAATTTTGTGATACAATTTACATTTTTTTTTGTAAGATCGATTTGTTTTTTTCTCCTTTTTTTTTGTTTTCATTTGGTTGTTAATGCGAGCTTTGTAGTTTTTTGGTGGGGGTAGTGTTCTCTATCGAAATCTTATTTACATGTTTGTGGAACTTCCCTGACATCTGACATATTTTGTTTACTATTAAGATTCTAATTGTAAATTTATTTAAGAAAAAAAATATACGAACCCGGCGCGTAGCGCCGGAATACCACTAGTTTCCTATAAATACTCACCAGTTTGCTTCTCAAATCAAAGATAAACTCACCAATTTGCTTCTCAAATCAGAGATAATTACTCACCAGTTTGCTTTTCAAATTAGAAAGATTTGAAAAAAAGAAGGAGAAGAAAGATACTGGAACACATGTGGGCAGAGACAAGGCTAGACTTACGTAGGTCTCGCCTTATTTATTCCCACATGTGATTCCAGTATTTCCAGTATCTTTCTTCTCTTTTTTTTTTCAAATATTACAACGGTAGTCTCTAATTGGTCGTTAAGAGAGGAAATAGATTCCAGTATCTAAATTCTCTACACTAACCACCTAATCTACCCTAAACTAATCAAATTCGAGAGGAAATAGAGAGACCCGTTTTTTATTTACGAGGAATGAGCGAGGCCCGCGTTTTCTTATTACGAGTTTTTACGACGAATACGACTTACGTGGAATTAACGACTCCCGCGTTCTTTATTTTTTAATTTTGTCGTTATTTCCTCGTTATTTTACGAGGAAATTACGAGGATTATGTTTAAATCCCTAAAATCCGAAACCCCAAACCCCATCTTCCTTATCTTCTACTTCATATATTCCAAACCCCAAACCCATCTTCCCTTTAACCTCAATCTATTCTTTCCATTCCAAACCCCAAATTCTAAAACCACAATTCCTTAACTTATAATCTCAATCTCTTATTTCTAATACAAACTCCCATTACCTTACACAAAATCAAATTATATAAATAGTTTTTCATGATTAAATCCATCATATCTCATGCATTAAGTCTGAAAATCAATCTTATTAAAAACAAATACATCAATCGAATACATCGACATTCTCGTCATCACTAGAAACATCATCATTTTCATTAAACTTGTCTTCAACAGTTTCATCCGTGGCATTGTCGGTAAGATCTTCATACTCATGATTATGCGGATCAATGAGAAGGATGTCATCAATTTCTTGTTCAGTTCCTTGACTTCATTTATCTGTTCTTCTTGCAATGGTGGTTCTTCTCCACTGATGATTCGTCCTCGAGGTGTAACTTTGATCACGGCTAACCAATTTATTCCCGATTCTCTCATCCGAGGGTATGGAAAGAAGCTAACTTGATCTGCTTGTGAAGCTAAGATGAAAGGCTCGAATTTGTTGTACCTGCAAAAATAAAGAAAACGTAGAAATTAATTTATTTTGCTCATGTATGGCAAAAAAAAAGAATTTGTTGTATGCACATCTCCGGTGGCAGGTTGTATGGCGTAAGAAAGACTGGTCACAATGAATATTGTCTCCCTGACATTTCGAATGGACTAAATCCATCTGTGCATAATCCAAGATACACGTTCCGGCTATTGCTAGCGAATTCCGGATGTACTTTGTTAAAATGTTTCCAGGCTCTTGCATCTGATGGATGAGTCATCTCAACATCCGTCTGAGTATGCTCGACATGCCATCTCATCCCTCCGGCTGTTTGCTCAGATTGATACAATCTTTTCAATCTGTCTGTAATTGGTAGGTACCACATCCTTTGGTACGGTACCCTATTACGTCCCCGTCCTTCCGGCTTGAATCGTGGCTTCTTGCAGAATCGACATTCTTCTAACTTCTCATCATCTCCCCAGTAGATCATGCAGTTGTCGATGCAAACATCTATCATCTCCGAAGGCAACCCAAGACTATGAACCAGTTTCTGAATCTCATAATAAGAATCAGCAGACACATTGTCTTTCGGCAAATACTCTTTAAACAAGTCTGCCCATTCATTCATGAAACTTTCAGGTAGATTGTGATCAGTTTTAATATTCATCATTTTAGCAGCCAAACAATTTAGAGAGACCTTTTCTACAACCACTGTAAAGTGGTTGATTCGCCGCATTTAACATTTCATAAAACTTTTTTGCATCTATGTTAGGTTCTTCATCTTCATCATGAGCTACGAATGCATCAGCTACCATATCATGAACCCTATCGTAATCTACCATCTGCTCCTCCTGATGGTAACTATGTTCATTATGCAAATGATGATCAACTGGTTCTTCCTGAAAATTGCTATTACTACTACTAGCTTCATTCTGATCATAATTATAACATTCTCCACGTTGAAACCAGATATAGTAATTTGGTGTAAAACTTCTATTTATTAAATGCTTCCAAACATTTTCACGATTTGCCAATTTCGAATTGTTGCATTTCCGACAAGGACAGAACATCTTACCGCTTTCTTGGGCGAGCGGTGTAGAATCTGCTTGATGCATTAATGTCTCCAGTCCCGCAAGGTATTCTTTCGTCACTCTCCCGTTAGCATCTCTATGCATATACATCCACCTCTGCAACTCGAAAATATTCCCGGAGCCCGACATTTTTTTTTCTTTCACGTTTTTTTTTCCTGTTAGTGTGCTTAAAATGATGTTCAAACGTCCATATTTATAGAAAATTTTCGAATCTGGTAGTTGTAATTTTTCTAGGAATTTACGACGAAATTTAGTTAGGTTGCCGAAAAAACGTGTTACAACTACAAAATTGGTGGATTCAAAATTTCCTCGCTAAGTAGACGTAAAATATTTCCTCGTAAAGTACACGCTACATTTACATCGAGTTTACGAGGAAAGCGTATTTCTTCGTAAAAGCCACGTGACATTACATCGACTTTACGACGAAATGATTTCATCGTTATTTTACGAAGAAATAACGTTGATTTTATATTTCCTCGTAAGTTTTTCGTAAAGTCTACGTAAATTTACGAAGATTAGTTTTCCTCGTTAAGTTTCCTCGCTAAACTTGTGTTTTTTTGTAGTGAGTTGTTAACTGTGGTTTTATACTATTTTAGCAAAAAAAAAAGAACTGTAATTATCAAGAAAAATAAACTATATTATCAAGATAAATTTAAGCCTCAAATATAAAAAATAATCTAATAAATTCAAAAAAAGGAATTCTCATATCTTTATTTATACTAGAATACAGAAAGTTTAGAATAATATAGTGGAAAAATCAATCTAGCAAAAATACTCATATTAATATTTACGCTAGTAAAAAAAGTTACTTTAACAAACTATCATGAGGACGTGGGTGTTCACAACTTATTACCGCTATAACAAATGCAATCAAAACAATTAAAGCCAAACACCCAACATATACAGAACAAAAACTTCTCTTTTTTTTTTGGTCAACGGATTCATTTCATAAACAGCTCAAAATAGAGTACTTGAACAACAAAGTTTGGATACTACACCCTTTGCAAAGGCAACAACTAAACATATTGCTGTGCATAGATTAGAAAAACATGATAAAGGAGTGAAAAGAGTGACAAGGTTTTCGAAGATGAAGAAATCTGTGATCTCATTCAAATCCAACCCTGAGGGCCGGGCAAAGAAGGGGACAGTTGAGTCCGAAAAATATTGGAGACTTGAGAGTCCAATTAGGGGTGTCAATTGGTTGGGCCACCCATGAGCTAACCCATTCCAAACAAACATGGGTGGGTGATGGTCATACCCATATAATTAATGGTCCAATTGGGTTAAAGACCAACTTACCCATGGGCTAACAGGTCCAAACCAAATGGGTGATGGGTTGGTCCAAAAACTTAATTTCTAGGGTTTAGACAATTGGGAAAAAATCAATCAGATCTCCTCTTCCCCGATTCTCTCCTCTTCCGCGATTTCTCTTCTTCCTCGATTACATCCTCTTCCCCGTGGATGTAGAATCACTTACCCATTGATTCTTTTCTCCTTACGTCTTCTCCTTTTCTCTTCCGCGAGGCAAGATAAGTTTTGAATCATTCCTTTGTTTTGATTTTAGCTCTGACCTCGCGATTTCTCTACGTTTTGTGTTGTGGGCTTTGTATCTCGTTCGATCTCGGTTTATCTCTTCATCTCATCTCAAGTTTTTACTCTTGGACCAAGAGTAATTGCGTTATTTGCCTCTAGTTCAAAGATTATGGAGATGACTTGTACTTTTGGTTAATATAATATCATCCGTAAGGCTGTTAATTTGACTATTTGACTTTGATACAAAGTTTTTGGTTGGTTTATGACATTCTAAATTGGTTTAATTAAGTACTTGATTATAGTTCCTCTGAGGCTTGTGAAGATGCATAAAGCATGTTTCTCTCTTATCTACCTAACCGAAGCATGGGTTATTCCATACATATGGTGATGATATCTTGGTCATATACACTTTTATTGAGTACCAGGCATTTCTCTGATTCTCTCAATCAGTAAACCAAACTGATAAAGGATAAGTTTAATCCTTAAGTGTTGTAGTACTTAAGATGTCAATCCAATCTCTAGTGATTCTAAGCACTAAGAATGCAAGCCATTTATCTCAATCTAAGTGCAATCAAATGATGTTTGTTTGTAACAAGTAATAGTGCGAAATAACTTGAGTTTTAATTCAAATATAACAAAGAAGAACCAATGGGTATTTAGGCAATTGATTTCAAGGTGATAGTTCTAAATCAAGGCGTCTAACTTCAAATAATCTTAACTTTCTATAGGTCTAGATTTCATTCAATTTAGATTAATCCACTCCCGTGGTAGAAACCCTTATGCAATTATGAACTAAACATCAACTTCCGTTCGTTTTGTTCACTCAAACATACATTAAGTTCTAGTCTACTAACCATCTAGCAATCCTAACAACAATTCCTTGGTTATTCAAGCTAGAGCTTTACTAGGTCCATTCAAGCATTATGCAAACACTTTCGATGCCCTACAAACACTTAGAATCTAGATTAAAATGGCCAAAATTAATCTAGCATTAAGAATACTTAGTAAGCATAGAAATCTAAGCATTTAACCATTAGAACACCTTAACTCTTCCCTAATCACCCATTAATCTACCTAACCCATTGATCCTAAGGGTGATTACTCACTAATCATCTTGTTTACACTTAATCCCATGATGGATAGAAGCATAACCAAGATGATATGATATATGAAAACAAGAAACAGAAATTAGATGAAGAGAATGGCTAAAGGAAAACAAGACTTTATAACATAAACTTCAAGAACACTCCAAGAACAAATGTTTTCTCTCAAACTCTCAAAATACAAAATATGAAACTATAAAACTTTCACTCTCTACTCTTTGTTGTATTGTACTCTGTGTATTGTGTCTTCCTCCTTCCCCTTGCAGTCTCTTTTATAGCCTAAGTAAAGGAGGATGACAACACATCCATCATGTGAAAGCATAAAGCATAAAACACACTCATAAAAGTTATTCTCCACTTTCTTCCATTATAGAACACCTTTTGCCCCTTCATATGGCCAAAGTAGTCTTGCCTCTTCAGAAAAGGTAGAGAAAGTTAGGCCAAAAGAGCCACCAAACTCATGATAGACAACCCATCCCCCATGTTGCAAGCTTTAAAGAGATAAAACTCACTCATTAAAGTTTTCTCCACTTTCTCCATGTTGCACACACCTTTAGAATACCAAAAATAAGAAGAATAATGAATAGTAATGAGTTTTATAGGTTTTAAGTGAATAAAAATGAGTCTAAAGGCTTAAAATTCGAAGGCTATTGTTGATGTTGCTAGGGTGGCCGCTAGGAATGTCATACTGATATGTGTGTAGTATTTTGATCATAAATCCCTCAATACAGCTCCAAACGACTTGAAACCACCTCCATTGTAAAGCTAACTCAATTTACCATGTCTTCCCAAAAGACAAGTTTCAAAAGATATCTTTAAGACCTTCATCCATGCTTGTCTTTCACACGTTCGGTTCAAGACTCCTCGAAAGCTCCTTTTGTGCTCTAATCACCTCCAAAACTCCAAACAATTCATCCAACACCTACAAGATGCAAATGTACATGCAATAGACTCTAAATGCAAATAAATGTAAGGTTAATGCATGAATATATATGAAATAACAAAGCTAAAACTATGCAAAATCACAACACATCAACTCCCCCACACTAGTCCTTTACTTGTCCTCAAGTAAACTTTCAAGAACATGGGAAGTGATGTTTCAATACACAAATGGAAATTCATGACCTTAAGAAACTCTTCAATGCCATCGTTGTGATATCCTTACAAAATCATACCAAATAGCAAGAGCAAAATGTTTTTATTAGCTCTAACTTCTCTAGGCCTATCAATTCCTTTGATCTTTTAACTCATTATCATGAATCCTCAAATCAACCAACTCTCACATTCAATAAGAAATATCATAAGTGAATTCTCGCAAATTGCCAATTGGTCCAAATCGTTTGGTTTGGTGAGAAAAAATGGCTTAATGTGAAGAATGAGAAGGGTCCAAATACATTTTGCTATGGTGACTTACACTCAAGAATAGGAGCTTGATCATTATGCAAAATTTATCTAAGAAAAGAAGCAATTAATGCATACATAAATCGGTTCTCATCATTGTACCCTTTTCCTAGACAATTTTTAAGTTCTACCCTTTCTTTTCTTCATCTCAATCCCAAATATACACCCATTTTCATCTCTTACCCAATGAACACTCTTTTCTTTTCTTTTCTTTGTCTTAACAACTATGTATCTTAGCTCAAAATTTTCTTTTCCCCATTCTTTTTTTTTTTTCTTTTGGGGTTTTTATTGACACAATCTGAGCTATCTTCTTAAATTTTTTTTTTTTTTTAGTTGTTTTAGACACACTTTTTGATTCATTTCCTTTACATAATCTTTCCCAATTCAATCCCCAAGATCAAAATAATTAAAGCACATCATTCCAACCACCATCCTAGATGCTAGCCCAAAAGAGGTCCTAATGCTAGCAAGAGATGAGAACAAATCAATGTCGCTCCTAATACTTTCAAGATTTTGCACATGACAAGCTTTCACAAAAAGACCTCACTCAACAATTAATGATGGTTTGAAAGAAGGGAAGGGTTTAGGGTATGGACTACCACTTGAGTTGTCAAAAAGATTGGTAAAACGGTTTATACAAGCTCAAGTGTGTGTAAAGCCATGATTTAGTACTCAAGAGACCATAAGCAAGAAGCATTAAGTTCATTTAAGTCAACTAAGATCGGAGTTGGTTTCAAAGAGTAAGATTCAATGAGTCTTAAGAGGAGTTTTCAAGGCTCGAAGTCTACAAGAAATTCAGAAGAAGCTCAAGCTACTTATTATGATTCAAAAGGGTATCAACAATGAGTTCATTGCATGAGTCCTTTGTAGGGATTTTACCTATGCATTCTATATGATCTAGACTCAAACCTAAAGATGCAAATGATATAACTAAATGTTTTTTTTTTTGTAATTTTTGGAATTTTGCAAATTTTTATGGATTTTCTATGCAAATGGATATGCAATGCTTATGACAAGTAAACAAAACAGAAAACATGTGAGATAAGTAGACTCTCCCCCCCACACTTACTTCACACAGTCTCTTGTGTGAGAGCAAGGTGAAAGAAGAGGTCTAGAAGAAACAAACATGAAAACTATATATTTACAATGGTTGTAGAGACACTTAGCTTGGAGTTGAATAATTTTAACACTTGTAGGTTGCTGGATGGCCATCTTTCTTTTTGATTAAGTGGAGAATCACCTGAAAATTTTAAACACACTTATCAAACACACAAAAGAAAAACCACACAAGTAAAACAGTAATATATATAGGGATAGATGTGGGACTTCCTCCCAAGTGAGCTTGTTTTAAGTCTCTAGCTTGACTACCCTTTTTGGTTTAGGCTGGTTTGGGATCGGTAAGTGGAACCGAGGTTCCTTCCTTCTCAGGTGTGGCCGCCATGTACAGCTTGACTCTTTGCCATTCACTGTAAAGTCCCCACCGGTCTTGTTCCAAAGCACAATTGCTCCATATGGCCTCACTTCTTTGATCTTGAAAGGGCCGGACCATCTTGACTTAAGTTTTCCAGGGAACAACTTCAATCGAGAGTTGAAGAGCAACACTTGATCTCCAATGTTGAACTCCCTCTTCAGGATCTTCTTGTCATGGAATGCCTTGGTCTTTTCTTTGTAAATCCTTGAGTTCTCAAAAGCATCAAGTCGAATCTCATCAAGCTCATGGAGTTGGAAAAGTCTTTTCTCTTTGGCACTCTTGATGTCAAAGTTCAGCATCTTAACAGCCCATAATGCCTTGTACTCAAGCTCCACTGGCAGATGGCAAGCTTTCCCATAGACAAGATTGAAGGGAGTGGTTCCCAAGGGTGTCTTGAAAGCAGTCCTATAGGCCCAAAGTGCATCATCAAGCTTTGTAGACCAATCCTTCCTTGTTGTCCCCACAGTCTTCTCCAAAATGGACTTTATCTCCCTGTTGGAAATCTCAACTTGGCCACTTGTTTGGGGATGATAAGCAGTTGCCACCTTGTGCTTGACACCATTCTTCTTAAGAAGGTTCTCAAAAAGTTTGTTGATGAAGTGGGTGCCTCCATCACTGATCACAACTCTTGGGACTCCAAACCTTGGGAAGATAATGCTCTTGAACATCTTGAGGACAACCTTAGCATCATTGGTTGGGCTGGCTATAGCTTCCACCCATTTGGAGACATAATCCACAGCAACAAGAATGTATTCATTACCATAGGAAGATGGGAATGGTCCCATGAAGTCAATGCCCCACACATCAAACACTTCCACTTCCAAGATAGGATTTTGAGGCATCTCATTTCTCTTGGTGATGTTCCCTCTCCTTTGGCATGGGTCACACCTTGACACAAACTCTTGTGTGTCTTTGAACATATGGGGCCACCAAAATCCTGCTTGTAGCACCTTGGAGACAGTCTTGAAGGTGGCAAAGTGACCTCCATAGGCTGATCCATGGCAGTGTGTGAGGATTCCTTCCACCTCCTCTTGAGCTACTACTCTTCTATAGATTTGATCTTTGCAAAGAGTGTAGAGGTAAGGCTCGTCCCAGTAGTATCTCTTCACATCCTTGAAGAACTTCTTCCTTGCATAGCCTGTCAGATTCAATGGTTCCCTTCCACATGCCAAGTAGTTCACTAGATCAGCATACCATGGGCCTGTTTCATCAATTGCCTTCATTTCTTCAATCTTCCTTCCAGTCTCACAAGCTGTGACCATTGCTTCTATAGCCATAATCTGCTCTTCAGGGAGTCCCTCATCAATAGGAATCCCACACTCCACTCTTAATCTTGAAAGGTGATCAGCTACACCATTCTCCACTCCTGGCTTGTCCTTGATTTCGAGATCAAACTCTTGTAGTATTAATATCCATCTGAGCAGCCTTGGCTTGGCATCCTTCTTGGCTAGTAGATGTCGTAGTGCAGCATGATCAGTGTATACAATGACCTTAGACCCTACCAGGTAGCTCCTGAACTTCTCGAAGGCATAGACAATTGCCAACAGCTCCTTCTCAGTTGTGGCATACTTCATTTGGGCATCATCAAGTGTTCTACTAGCATAGTAGATCACATGTGTCTTCTTGTCCTTCTTTTGCCCCAAGACTGCCCCCACAGCATAGTCACTGGCGTCGCACATGATTTCGAAGGGTAGACTCCAATCTGGTGGTTGAACTATTGGGGCACTGGTGAGCTCCTCCTTCAGCTTCTTAAAGGCTTCTAGGCATTCTTCATCAAAGTTGAAGATGATCTCCTTGCACAGCAGCTTGGTCAATGGTCTAGCTATTTTGGAGAAGTCTTTGATGAACCTTCTGTAGAAACCAGCATGGCCAAGGAAGCTTCTTATATCCTTCACTGTTCTTGGTGGAGCTAGACCAACCATGACATCTATCTTGGCTTTGTCCACTTCAATTCCTTTCTCAGAAACTTTGTGTCCAAGAACAATCCCTTCCTTGACCATGAAGTGACACTTCTCCCAATTGAGCACCAGGTTAGTGTCCTCACATCTCTGTAATACCCTGCAAAGATTTGACAAACAAGTAGCAAACGAAGAACCGTATACAGAAAAATCATCCATAAACACCTCCATTACATCCTCAATAAGATCAGAGAAAATCGACATCATTGCTCTTTGGAATGTTGCTGGTGCATTGCACAGTCCAAATGGCATCCTTCGATATGCAAAGGTACCATAAGGACAAGTGAATGTCGTTTTCTCTTGGTCATTTGGGTGTATAGGGATTTGGAAAAATCCAGAGTATCCATCAAGGAAACAATAATAGGGATGGTTAGCTAGCCTCTCTAACATCTGATCAATGAATGGTAAAGGGAAATGATCCTTTCTAGAGGCTGCATTCAGTTTTCGATAGTCAATGCACATCCTATGTCCAGTTATTGTTCTTGTTGGTATTAACTCATCATTTTCGTTCTTAACAACTGTTATGCCACCCTTTTTAGGAACTACATGCACAGGTGAAACCCAATTGCTATCAGAGATAGGATAGATCACACCAGCATCTAACAATTTGATTATCTCTTTTTTAACAACATCTTTCAAATTAGGATTTAATCTTCTTTGGTGTTCAATTGAAGTTTTAGATTCATCCTCTAGATGTATCCTATGCATGCACAAAGATGGTGAGATTCCTTTAATGTCATCAAGTGAGTATCCTAGTGCTTTTCTATACTTTTTAAGTTCATTTAAAAGCATAGACAATTCATTCTCAGTCAGCTCACTACTCACAATGACAGGATATGTCTCATTAGGTCCAAGGAAAGCATACCTTACACCATGGGGAAGAGGTTTAAGCTCCACTTTTGGTGCCTTGAGCTCACTCCAATCAGCTTCATGGAGGTTCTCTTGAATGTCTGCTGAGGCAGCATGTTGAGTCACTTGTGGCAACTCCATGAACTCATCTTCTCCATCCTCCTCAAGGTGAACATCTAGCCTTCTTACTAGCTCATCACTCTCCTTGTTTTCAATCATTTGGGTCTCTCTTTCAATGGTCAGGGCATGTTGAAGAGAGTCCTCAATCGCTAACTCCTCAAGGAAATCATCAGCCAAGGCATCCATCTCATCAATGTAGAATATTTCTCCTTGAGTTGTGGGCTTCTTCATCATCTCCTTGATATCAAAATGGAGAGTGTGATCTTTTTCAAGGTGGAGATCAATTGTGCCATCTCTCACATTCACCATTGCTCCAGCAGTTGCCAAGAAAGGTCTTCCAAAGATCAAAGGATCTCTAGGCTCTTCATCCATCTCAAGCACTACAAAGTCAGTAGGCACTTCACAATTTCCTATCTTGACAGGAAGATCTTCTAGGATGCCAATGGGGAGCTTGACAGATCGATCAGCTAGCACCAAAGAGATCTTGCACTTTTTATATTGTGTAAACCCAAGCTTCTTGGCAATGGATAGTGGCATGAGGCTGACACTTGCTCCCAAATCACATAGACATCTCTCAAATGTCAAAGGTCCAATGGCGCATGGCAGGGTGAAACTACCAGGGTCTTCTAGCTTCCTTGGGACAGTCAGTCTCTGAATAATGGCGCTGCACTCATGAGTAAGAATCACCATCCCTTCCATCTCTTTCTTCTTTTGTTCTACAGCATCTTTCAAGAACTTGCTGTATTGTGGAACCAGCATAAATGCATCAATTATGGGCATGGTGAGATGAACTTCACTCATTTGCTTGTCAAACAAGGCTTTGTACTTCTCTAGGAGTTGCTTCTTGAATCTTCCAGGAAAGGGAAGCTTTGGCTCATAGGGAGGAGGAGTGAACAATTTCTCCTTTGTTGATGTAGCAGCCTCATTTTTGTTCTCAACTTTCTCCTCTCCAATCTTTCTCTTGCCCTTAGCTTCAACTATCTTCTCCAAGATTTCCTCATTAGTCTTCTCATCCACAATCACCACATCATCATCTACATTGATGACCACCTCCCCACCTTGTTTCTCATTATCCTTAATGAGAACTTTAGGAGGCAACTCTCTTCCACTCCTTAGGGTGATTGCCTTTATTGTCTCCTTTGGGTTTTGTTCAGGCTTTCCAGGTAGGGAACCTTGTTGGCGACTTGAGCTGGCTGTCATAGAGACAAACTGGTTCTCCAAGGCTTTGAACTTGTTGTTTAGATCATGGTAATTCCCATCAATCTTGTTGTGGAGATTTTTCAGCTCATACCCTAATTGTTTCTCACTTCTTGCTTGTCCCTCCAATAATTGTTTCAGCATAGCTTCAGTACTACTCTCTTGTGGAGGTTGTGTTGATGATCCAGCTTGGTCTTGTGCAGGTTGACTTGGTTTTGGTGAGAATCCAGGAGGGAAGTTCTGTTTGGGTTGGTAACCACCTTGGTTGTTGTTGTAGAATGGCTTAGGCTGATTGTTGTAGAATGGTCTTGGCTGGTAGTTGTTGAATGGCTTCTGTTGGTTGTTGTAGAAGGGTTTCTGTTGGTAGTTGTTCTGGTATTGATAGTCAGGCTCCTTCTTGTACCATGTACCCTGAGCATTGACATAGTACATATCTTCTTGGCATTCTACTCTATCAACTTCAGCAACCATATGTAACTCCTCTTTCTTGGTCTTTTCTGATAGTAGCATGTCAATCTTGTCTTGAAGTGCTTTCAGCTCTCTCTTTGTGGTCATATATTCTCCTCCACCACCTCTGTCTCTTCTATCATATTCATCATTGTAGACAGAGTCACTTTGTGCCATGTTCTCCAAGAGTTCTAAAGCATCTTCCACAGTCCTCCCCAAGAAGTTTCCATTGCTTGCAGTGTCAAGCTGGCTTTTGAATTTAGGCAAGACTCCTCTGTAGAAAGTGCTTAGCAAGCTCTCATTGTTGAAGCCATGGTGGGGACATTGAGACAGGTAGCTTCTGAATCTCTCCCATGCGTCTAAAAATCCTTCAAGTCCTCTTTGTTGAAAACCAGAGATCTGATTTCTAAGGTTGGCAGTCCTTGTAGCTGAGAAGAACTTGTTGAGGAAGGCCTTCTTGCATTCATCCCAAGTGGTGATAGTATCACTTGAGATGTTTTTCTCCCAAGTGTGAGCCTTGTCTCCCAAAGAGAAGGGAAACAATCTGAGCTTGAAAGCATCCTCTGAAACTCCATTTGTTTTTGACAAGCCACAGTACTTATCAAATCTGTCAAGGTGATCTAGTGGGTCTTCCAAGGCAAGTCCATGGTACTTGTTGTTTTCAATCATGTTGATGAGGCTTGACTTGATCTCGAAATTGTTGTTGGCAACTGGCGGTGCCCTAATGCCCAACCTATTCCCATTTATGTTAGGTTGATCATAAGTGCCAATGGATCTTCCCAGGCGTTGTTGATTTTGAGGCCTAAGGTTTGCAGCTCCTTGGCCATGTTCCTCTTGAGCAGCTCCAGGAGGAACTCCTTGGACATTTTGTCTATGATCATCAACTTCATAGACACCTTCCGGTTGATTCGGGTTTCTCTCCATCTCAAGCCCCAATCTATGTAAGTGGGCTTGCTTTTCTCTTTCTCTTCTCTGTCTTCCCAACTCTCTTTCTAAGGCTTTGATGTTGTCCACTCTTGGTGCAAGATTTGTTGATCCTTTGCTTCTCAAGTTCATGCACCTGTCATCCAAATAGAGATGAAGATAGATAATTAGTAACTTAAAAATGAAAAATAAGACTTAGTCTCAAGTAATGACCAAATCCTAATGTCAAAATCAATCTAGAGAATGGCAACGGCGCCAAAACTTGATAAAGGATAAGTTTAATCCTTAAGTGTTGTAGTACTTAAGATGTCAATCCAATCTCTAGTGATTCTAAGCACTAAGAATGCAAGCCATTTATCTCAATCTAAGTGCAATCAAATGATGTTTGTTTGTAACAAGTAATAGTGCGAAATAACTTGAGTTTTAATTCAAATATAACAAAGAAGAACCAATGGGTATTTAGGCAATTGATTTCAAGGTGATAGTTCTAAATCAAGGCGTCTAACTTCAAATAATCTTAACTTTCTATAGGTCTAGATTTCATTCAATTTAGATTAATCCACTCCCGTGGTAGAAACCCTTATGCAATTATGAACTAAACATCAACTTCCGTTCGTTTTGTTCACTCAAACATACATTAAGTTCTAGTCTACTAACCATCTAGCAATCCTAACAACAATTCCTTGGTTATTCAAGCTAGAGCTTTACTAGGTCCATTCAAGCATTATGCAAACACTTTCGATGCCCTACAAACACTTAGAATCTAGATTAAAATGGCCAAAATTAATCTAGCATTAAGAATACTTAGTAAGCATAGAAATCTAAGCATTTAACCATTAGAACACCTTAACTCTTCCCTAATCACCCATTAATCTACCTAACCCATTGATCCTAAGGGTGATTACTCACTAATCATCTTGTTTACACTTAATCCCATGATGGATAGAAGCATAACCAAGATGATATGATATATGAAAACAAGAAACAGAAATTAGATGAAGAGAATGGCTAAAGGAAAACAAGACTTTATAACATAAACTTCAAGAACACTCCAAGAACAAATGTTTTTTCTCAAACTCTCAAAATACAAAATATGAAACTATAAAACTTTCACTCTCTACTCTTTGTTGTATTGTACTCTGTGTATTGTGTCTTCCTCCTTCCCCTTGCAGTCTCTTTTATAGCCTAAGTAAAGGAGGATGACAACACATCCATCATGTGAAAGCATAAAGCATAAAACACACTCATAAAAGTTATTCTCCACTTTCTTCCATTATAGAACACCTTTTGCCCCTTCATATGGCCAAAGTAGTCTTGCCTCTTCAGAAAAGGTAGAGAAAGTTAGGCCAAAAGAGCCACCAAACTCATGATAGACACCTCATCCCCCATGTTGCAAGCTTTAAAGAGATAAAACTCACTCATTAAAGTTTTCTCCACTTTCTCCATGTTGCACACACCTTTAGAATACCAAAAATAAGAAGAATAATGAATAGTAATGAGTTTTATAGGTTTTAAGTGAATAAAAATGAGTCTAAAGGCTTAAAATTCGAAGGCTATTGTTGATGTTGCTAGGGTGGCCGCTAGGAATGTCATACTGATATGTGTGTAGTATTTTGATCATAAATCCCTCAATACAGCTCCAAACGACTTGAAACCACCTCCATTGTAAAGCTAACTCAATTTACCATGTCTTCCCAAAAGACAAGTTTCAAAAGATATCTTTAAGACCTTCATCCATGCTTGTCTTTCACACATTCGGTTCAAGACTCCTCGAAAGCTCCTTTTGTGCTCTAATCACCTCCAAAACTCCAAACAATTCATCCAACACCTACAAGATGCAAATGTACATGCAATAGATTCTAAATGCAAATAAATGTAAGGTTAATGCATGAATATATATGAAATTACAAAGCTAAAACTATGCAAAATCACAACACATCACAAACCTTTGTGTATGCAAACATGATTTAGCAACATAAGACTTTGCACTTCTATTGACAAATCGATTTAGTTTTATAAATTGTAAACTAACTCACTGCAAACAAGAGTTAGCAGCATGGCTTTTGCACCTCAACTGACGAATGGATTTGTTTGAAATTGTCAAAGTTGCGTATTATTTTTGTTTGTGGAATCAACAGTATACAAAACCCGAATGTAACACAACTCACAAAACTTGCCATTCTCTTTGTAATGCATCCCTTAGTGTATGTCTTTTGTTCGACTTTTGTATATAACTATGAGAAACTTTTATACAAGGGGTGGGTTAGTGATCTTTTCTGTATTTTTCAGATATAAGAGAAATCATTTAAAGTCGAGAAACATACCAATTTAACATTATTCAAATAATAAATTTATTAACAAAAAAAGCAAATTTAGCATCATTCAAAAATCGAACTACATATATAGATATGCGAGTTGTGAGTTTTCTCTCTTATTCTGAGTGGAGGAGAGCAGAAGTGATATGCGAGTTGTTGAAGCCATTTTCTGAGATTACAAATTTGATTTCGGGTTCCTCATACCCAACATCAAATTTGTATTTCAATGAAATTTGGAAGATTGAGTGTTGGTTGAGAGCTCATGCAAATTATTCTGATCCTGTTATTTGTGAAATGGTGAAGTGTATGAAGCTCAAGTTTGAGAAATATTGGGAAGAATACAGTGATATCCTTGCAGTTGCTGCAGTTTTGGATCCAAGACTGAAATTTCACTTCTTAGAATATTGTTTCTCGGTTTTGGATCAGTCTACTTGTAAGAGAAGGTTGGCTAATGTTCGTTCAAAGATCTATAAACTGTTTGGAGCTTACAAGAAAAACCAGAGAATCAGTAGTGCTGCAACAACTTCACAAGGAGAAATACCTGATGTTCCAGCCGGTTATGGGGTAAGTTATGCTATGTAGTCATTTCTGATAAGTGTTATGAATTTATGATATCATATATATATGATGTTTAACCTATTTTTCAGGGATTCTACGCCTTCTTTTCTCAGAAAGCTGTTGGCAGTGGCAAGTCTGCTCTCGACATATATTTGGATGAGCCATTGCTTGACATTTACTCAATTCAATGTTGGATATTTCTATCTCATTTTGATATTATTTGATATTAAAATTGGGCTTACATTAAGTTTAACAGATTTGGGCTAATATTAAAATTTACTTATAAATGGGCGGGCTTGAGTTGTCCAATTGGATGATGGGTAAAATTGGGTTTGAGTGTTATTGGGTGTGGGCTAAATATGAGTGTAGGTGTCTTTGAGTCCAGGAAAAATAAATGCCCATTGGGCACACCCATTTGGGTGCAGTCCAACCCAACTGACAGCCCTAAGTCCAATTGATGTTGCTGACTGAGACGTCTTTCTGCAGTGTTACAGTTTTGACGACTAGGACAGAGCATCCATATACTCTAGTAGATGAGCGTTGGGGGTCACGGGCTCCAATACACATTCCATTCGCTGAACAAACATAACCAATTGGAGTAAACCCAGCTACAAACTCATAGGCGACAAAACACTTTTTTGAAGAGAAACACCGTAGCCAAGTAGACAAATCTGAAACAATAGAATTCGTAGCCACAGACACAATTCCATATAACAAACCTCACAATGAGGTAATAAATTGTTACTAGAAAAAGTAACTTCCTCATACTGAAGTAAAGAGAGCTTTAACCTGAATCTCAAAGGGTGTGCAACATCCTCAAAACGAGGTAAAATAGTATGTAATTCCAGAACAACATAACATCTTGCGACAGCTTGAAGCTTAAGGACAGATGGATCCACCAACGGGTAACCAAGGTTCCCATCTGAGAACTGCACAAAGCAGTAGAGAGCATAGAGCACAAACGAGTATATAAATATAAAACATAACGAGAATGACTTGAATCGAATAAGTTGGTTGTTACAAGAAACTCTACATGTGGGGGTAATATTTCACATATTATAAATCAACGTTCATTTCATGACATTTAAAAAACTAGGAGGTGTAATTTGCAATTTCGGCTCGATGTTTTATTTTTGTTTATCGTCAACCTCTATCTCCTTTATAATATTCCAGAGGGCAGTAATATCGATTCTCCTTCGCCCACTGAGAGAGAGAGAGAGAGGCTCCTTCGCAATCTGAAGAAATCATCCGATCGAATCGAATCGAACAATAGGCAGATAAGAAAGGATAGTTACCTTTGTGGGGAATCACCGATCAGAGAAAACGGTGATACGGAGGCTAGTTCTAGGGCTGATGGGCGCCGCGGGGTCCAAACTCGAGAAAGCTCTCGGCGACCAGTTCCCCGAAGGCGAGCGCTACTTCGGCTTCGAGAATTTCGGCAACACTTGTTACTGCAACAGCGTTTTGCAGGTCCCCCTTCCTCTCTCTAATCTCTCTCCTGCTTGTGATTCCCTCTGTATCGAATTGAATGTGCGTGATTCGATTTTTCCTTGAATTGGTTATGTTTATACTCACATCTTGGATGATTCTATGATTTGGGGGAAGGTGTTATTATTATACACAAATTTCGAATCTTTCAGAGACCATTTTGTGTATCTGCTCTATTGTAATTTTGATCTCGCTTTGTGTGCTATGTGTTGTATGTGAATGTGCTCCTCGTCCACTAGAGAAAGCCTTTGCCTGATTAACTTTATTGTTGACTTGTAATCTTAACTAAAGGAGTTTATGTGTTAATGCTTTTATATATTCCCTTTCTTTGGTGCAGGCTCTTTACTTTTGTGTTCCCTTTCGTGAACAATTGCTCGAGTACTATACCAGCAATAAAAGCGTCGCAGATTCTGAAGAGAATCTTATGACTTGCCTTGCTGACTTATTTTCTCAGGTAATTATGAGTTCTGGCTTTTTTTTGGTCGTCATTGCTTCAAATCTTTCATCTGCGGAATATGTAACTCTTTTGAAAACTTTGTTTACTAGATTTCTCACTCGACATCATTAATGGAGGAAATCAAGTTGATAGGAACGTGTTACTTATGTATTGGACTGTAGATTCTGTGCCTTTTTTTGGTGTGTCTTTTGTTAGTTATCTTCAAGAATGAAACTTGGCTTGATGTATCACTTAATGTCCATACCCTGTTATCATCTACCCTGATAATTGCGTGAGTGGTAGTGACTTTCTGTTAAATGATGTTGTGTTCCATTGCGTAGATAAGTTCCCAGAAGAAGAAAACAGGCGTTATTGCGCCTAAGCGATTCGTACAAAGGTTGAAGAAACAGAATGAGCTGTTCCGGAGTTATATGCACCAGGTGCTTTTCCAAACTCCTCTGTCTTTTACAAAGACAATATTCACTTTTCATTAAACTGGCAATTACTATTGTCATGTAGGATGCACATGAGTTCCTGAACTATTTGCTAAACGAAGTTGTTGACATCCTGGAGAAAGAGGCTAAAGCTACTACAAAACCTGAACGCGAAACCTCATCATCATCATCCCCTGAAAAGATTGCAAACGGACCAAAAGCTCCCCTTGCAAATGGTGTGCACAAAGAGCCAGTTGTTACTTGGGTGCACAACATTTTTCAGGTCCGTTCACTTTTCCTTCTAAGTTGTGACTAATTAGTGCAATTGTTTTGCTAAATTTGGATTCTGGATATGTGCACAGGGCATACTTACCAACGAGACAAGGTGTCTACGATGCGAGACAGTGACAGCAAGAGACGAAACCTTCCTAGATCTAAGCCTTGATATCGAGCAGAACAGTTCGATAACTAGCTGTTTGAAAAACTTCAGCTCCACAGAGACTCTTCACGCTGAGGACAAGTTCTTCTGTGACAAATGCTGCAGGTAAGATGTTGGTTTCTTACTCTCACCCCCCATTGCTTTTTGAAGTTAAATTCCTCAGCTGTTCATTTCTTGCAGCTTACAAGAAGCACAAAAGAGGATGAAGATCAAGAAGCCACCACACATCTTAGTCATCCATCTAAAACGGTTCAAGTACATGGAGCAGCTAGGGCGTTACAAGAAGCTCTCTTACCGAGTCGTCTTCCCTCTGGAGCTAAAACTGAGCAACACGGTGGAGCCATACACAGACGTGGAGTACTCGCTCTTTGCAGTGGTGGTTCACGTGGGAAGCGGACCGAACCATGGCCATTACGTGAGCCTAGTGAAAAGCCATAACCATTGGCTATTCTTTGATGATGAGAACGTGGAGATGATTGAAGAATCAGCTGTGCAAACGTTCTTTGGATCGTCTCAGGAGTATTCAAGCAATACTGATCATGGTTACATCTTGTTCTATGAGAGCCTTGGACCAACAACAAAGTGAAACAGCTGAGTAAGGGCAAAAGGACTTTTCTTTTGGATATTTTTCTTTAACTACTTAGTAATGGTATATGACTATATGTTTGTGACTTGCAAGTCCTTCAAATTGACAGTTACTTTATATTGACTTTCTCTGTCTCTCTCTCCCCCAAAGATACATATTTGGTGAGTTTAAATTGGAAAAGTTTTTTTTTTCTTTTAAACTAAAATATCTGTAAACTTTCAAAGGCCATGTACAGTTAATCGCAAATAAATCCTTGTCTTTGTATCTTCTTTCAAAGAAATAATGCGAATAAAAAGCAATGAATAAGAAGAAATATACAATACATTATGTTGAATTACAATAGACGTGTTTAAGTTTAACAGTTATGAAAGTGTATAATCATCTATTGAAAGTTGGGAAACCAAAAAAAGATCTGGCTCTTGATAGAATTAATTACCATGATTTAGGAACAAACCGAACAAGAACAAAATGTTGCTTGATGTGATGTTGATTTCAAAGTCTGTTTACAGCCCATTATAATTAATTGAGCTGGAAATAAAGTTAGGCATCGCGAGAATCATACTCGTGTCGTGAGAATAAAGTTATGAAACAAGAATACAAACAAATAAACAATGTCTAGAAAAGAGAGAGAGGAGTTCACGGGAGAAGAAGAGGAAGAAGATACAGCCAGAAAAATAGCATCACCCGTGAGACATGTCCTTTTCGTTATGTTTGCTCATCTACAAACATTGGTAGTTTCACACTGCAACTTTCCAATTTTGAAAAGTCTAAGTACTCTTCTAAAACCATGATTTAACTAAATAAAGAAAAAGTGTGTCACAAAAACAAAACCTGATATTAGTAAGTAAAGTCAATAAATTTTCAAAAATGCTGACAGTGGCCAGTGGGCATGGGAATTAAATGCATATGAGAAAATTACATTTTATCATAAAAAAAAAAAAAGGAAAAGCATATGGAGATGGGGGTGGATTTGATATGGTTGGGGTAATGTCTCTTGATTCTAGTACAATACCATTTATATCAAGAAATTGTTCTGTATAAAATGAGCATTATAACATCTGCCTGAACTTACAGCCGCCGGCTTTGCTCCTCCTCTGGCCGGCGCGTGACGGCTCCGTTAGCGTCACCGTCGGTCCAGTCCGAGTGTTTTCTTCTTCTATTGTAGTTTGTGTGGTCAGTTTTCTGGGTAGCTTCGGATCAGAACAAAGGAGAGGTTCCGGGTCGAAGAGTTCGTGAATCGTTATTCTGGTGGTTCTGAACTGGCGGGTTGGAGTTCGTTGTTGATTTATCATGGTGGATTCTGCTGGGTTTTAGCCCTATGTCCCTCTTCGTCAGTTTCTGTTTTGATCATCTTGCCTGCGTTTGAATCCGATTAATTGTGCTTGGAGTGTAGAGTTTTTCTTAGTTGATCTTTGATTCAGCTACGGTGAAGCAGCGGCGTGACGTGGGATGAGCAGTTGGTTGGTATTGTGGTCGAGGAGAAGCTGGTTTCAGGACACCTCTCCATCTCCCTGTTGGTAAGGGTCCTTCTCTGTCCCTTGAATAAGGTTATTTTCCTGGTCGCACTTTGGTATTTGTTTATCCTCTGTGGCTTCTGTGTGTTGAAGCTAAAGAGGTTAAGGCTTTGAAGTGTCCAGATGAAGGGTATGTTGAGTAGGGGGTTTAATTTGTATCGGGTGTTGCTTCTCTTTGGGTGTTATTTTGGTTTCGCAAAGTGGTTTGTGTGTAGTCATCGTGAACGAGTGGTTCAGATGAGGGTGCTGCTATTCTTCTTGAAGTCCTCTGTGGTGCGTGCTCTCTTGCTCTCTGTTCGTAGCAAGAAGACCGGCTAGTCGTAGTCAATTAAATTCTTGTTCTATTATCTCTTGTTAGCTTGTTTCTTGGATTCTCTTAGCAAGGTGTAGTTATGGTTTATTTGATTGTTTAGCTGCTCGTGTCCTATCCTTTTGAGCTTAAGTTTCCCACTGTTGTGATTTCGTTTCCGGAGATCCGTATGTGTTCTGCCGGATTTAGTGTTTCATCATGTATCTTTCTATGTTATCAATGAAATTCTTCATATGGAAAAAAAAAAAAATGAGCATTACAAAAAAAGGTAGATGTTACTAGTATATGACAGCTCATAAATAGTACTCCACTTATACAGTTGTAAATTAAAAGTACAGACATGCATTTATCGTCAGAGTAAATTAAATGTCATTAATGTTGATAGTAATGACAACAATAATGAAAATCTCTAATCAAGTTTGTTTAATTAATTCAGGAGGGATATAAAGACGAGAGAGAGACGATATACTCCCTCGTTTCGGATTATTTGTCGTTATATGGTAAAATTTTTGTTTCAAAATAAGTATGATTTTATAATTTCAATGTAAAATTTATTGATTTTATATTT
Source organism: Brassica napus (assembly GCF_020379485.1). Lineage (NCBI taxonomy): Eukaryota > Viridiplantae > Streptophyta > Magnoliopsida > Brassicales > Brassicaceae > Brassica > Brassica napus. The sequence goes on along the minus strand of NC_063446.1, from coordinate 59,817,161 downwards.
TAATATATTTTTTAATTGGTTAAAATATTATTAGGTGTATTGGTAATAATATTTTTATCTAATAAATATACAAAATTAAATGTTTTTGTAATTTCTACGTCGAAATCTTGAATGACTAAAAGTAATCCGAGTAGGATAGAAGAAGAAGAAAGGAAAAGGGTAGTTTAGGAAATAAGAAAAAGAGGGGTAAAGGCGAAGGATTAGGAGTTGTCGTTATATCTGTTAGATGAATGAAAGCAGGAAAGGCATTCACGGCTTAATCACGCCGGGCCCTGAGGAGTAGAGTAGTAGAGCCTTGTTCTGAACTCTCTCTCTCTTTCTATCTTCGAAGCTTCTTTACATGCAACAACAACAAGTCTCTTGAAAACTTCTTCTTAATTTTCTCCGTGGGCTCACGATTCTCTCTGCGATGGCTGCTGCGACTGGTGAAGGGGTTAGTAATAAAGATCACTCACTCCTTCGGTTTTCTCATTCTTGGAATCTAAATTCTTCCAAATGCGAAGATGATGAGACTTTGTGGTGGTGGTGGCTCTTTGTGATTCGATTCGATTCTAAAAGTTTTATCCTTTGCTTTCGATGGATCAAAGTGAAAGACTTTTATATCTATTTACAGTTTAGTGTTGTGGCTTGCTTCTTGGCAAACTCATTTTCGGTGGGGTGATAATGCTTTTCTACCAAATTCACCAAAAATATTTGAATCTGAAAAGAGACTCCTCAACTTGTACAGTGTTACTGTTGGTATCTCTAATCATTTTTTTTTTTTTTTGGTTAACATTTGTGATATTTTTTGGTTGGATCTTCCATGTTTTTTTTTTCTTTTTGAAACTTCAAAATCATGGTTTTAGAAGAGTACTTAAAGACTTTTCAAAATTGGGAAGTTGCGGTGTGAAACTATTAATGTTTGTAGAGAAGCAGGATCTTCCATGTTGTGATTTTGATTAATGTAACTGACACTAAAATTCTGATGTATTCAAAAGGGGAAGCAACAATTCCCAAGTGTTGCAGATGGTAACGGTAACGCACCAGTCAAGTATCCAAGCTTCAAGGCACCTAAGCTTAGCTTCTCTGATGGTCCCAAACATAACTCCATAGGTAAAATAGCTACAGTCAAAATTCCCTACCATGATAAATTGCAAAAAAAAAAAACATACTAATGAGTAATGAGCTTTAAATTAACCTTCTCCTTTTTGCAAATTTTGCAGATGTGTTTCCTCTTCTTGTTAAGGAGGCTGACCATGGCATCAAGAATTCACTAGTGAGTTCTCTGCTTTTGAGATTAGGATTTTCTTACATTAGAACATGATAGTATTATATGAGAAAGTGTGCTAAGTCTTACAAGCTCCGCCATTTTGTATTAGGTCCAAGACGTGTGCACTATCTCAGTCTTACCTGACGAAGGAAACACAATCCCACAATGTACCTCCCAGTTTACTCTCTTGAGCTTTGTCAAGACTCTGTTTCCATCTAAAAACCACATGCTCATCGATGCCCAGCTCAACTGTCAGAAAACTCAGAACCGCATCAACGTGCTTCTGGGGGGAACAGATTCCTACCAGTCATGCGTCGTGGACATCAACGTCGAGAAAGGGAATGGTGCTGAGGCTGAAGAAGTTGTTGCAAGTCTCAAATCTGAGAGTGTAGTAAGTGCTCTTATTACATATGATAGTTTGCTTGGTGCCTAACTCTTATGTCTTTTTACAGCATATGCAAAAGGTATTGCAGAGACAAGCAAGCTTGAGCACTGGTAAAAAAGATAACAAACATTTAGGTAATATTGCGTAATTAGCTGTATATGAACTGAAATCTTGAGAATATTATTTATGTTGCAGATAAAGCTATCTCAGAGAGATGCCATGATGCACCAACGAACAGGTGGAGAAGATACAAGCGTGCTGCTTCATTTGATTCAAGAAAAATTGTCATTCTATTCTCCATCTTGTAAGTAGTACTTAACTCTACATCGGTATAATAAAGTCATTATAGTATATTACTTTAACGATGCATATTCACTATGATATGCAGATCAAGTGTGGGGACGTTGATATTGATCTACTTGACACTGAGAGTGAGGCTAATAAACGGTGACAACAGCTTCAATCATATGTAGTAGTCAAAAACTGTAACATCTCTCTTTGGTGCTTTGTTTTTGAATCGCCCTAAACTCTTTTGTTCCAATAAAATGTTGATAAAGTGAATACTTTCATTGTGAATAACACTTGCGAATGCTTAATGTCTGATTTAAAATAGTACCAAGTATAGATCTTAATGACAATATTTTTTTTGATGTCAGTATGGTTGTGTTATTTGTGGGACTTCAAAAAGTTATCAGTATGGTTGCATGTGTTTGCGATGCTTTTAGTTGTTGTTATACTACTCGCCGTGTGACGGTAAATGGGGAAGAAAGAAGACACCATAAGTCCATAACTACTATTGTGTGATAGAGAAACTGTTATAGAGCTTCTGTATGCGACCACTGAGAGCATCTCCGACCCACCCCTATATTTGTTTTTATATGCTACAATAAAGGAAAATCTACTCCAACCCACCTCTATTTCTTCCCCTATAATAGCGATTGCTATTTTTTCTTATATATTTAGGGAAAAATAGCATTCATCTATAATAGAAATGTATTTTTTATTTACAAAATAGTCTTTTAACTTTTGTGATTATAACTAAAATACATGTTTATGAAAAAATACAATTTTACATATAAATGCACAAATTTTTGTTTACATACTAATTTTTAATTTTTATAATTATAAATAAAATAAATAAAAAAATATCTAATTATTTTATGTTTACATACTAATTATTTTATTTTAAAGTCAGACTTTTTATTTAATGAATGATATCTAAAATTTTACATTGATAATTAAAACTATTAATTAAAATTTAATTACTAAAAGTTTAACATAATTTTACATATTGATAACATATTAAAATTAAACTTAAATATTGAAACAACTTAATACTTAAATATTAATCAATACAACATGTTGAAACAACTTAATACTCCGATAAATTATTTCCGGATCCACAAAAAATGCTAAAATATTGTCCAAACGACGTGGGTGGAGGAGGAGCTTGCTGATTTTGTTGCTGGTGACTGCGCTTTTGTAAAATATGTGTTTTCTCTACTTGGAAATGTTCACGGACATTTGGATCTTCTATGGAATTTACGTCACAAAATAAAATTTGTTTATTTCCTTCATCTGTTTTAAAGAAAAATTTTGTCTTTGAATCTCCAACTAATGTTTGTCTTTGTTCACTTAACTTCTTTAGGTTCTCTCAAAATTTTTTATTTCCTTCTTCTAGTGTATTGGAAGAGAAGCTCCACCACCAAAAGTCCAAATACCAGATGATGAAGATAATCGGTTCCAAGAGTTTCTAAGTTGATTCAAAAAAATCAAGGATAAGGAAGCTCGTTTCTCACTTTGGAATGCATTAATCGACCATTTATGGGAAAATATAGTAATGAGATGTTTAGATAATGTCTATTTTGTTTTATTATTATTTTCTAATGTCATTTGTAATAAAATGTCTAATTTAAATAATATTGCAATTTTATGAAAAAAATAAAAAGTTATAATAAATGAGTTAATTTGCAACATTTATAAGTTAAATGTGTTATTTATAAAAATAAAAAAATCTTTTAAGAATATTTTTTTTATAGAGGAAGAAACAGGTAAATAGATTGGAAAGAAACTCATCTCTATTATAGAGTTTATCTATTATAGAAGAAAAAAATAGAGGAATAAATTGGAGATAGTGATAACGTCTAAAACGAAATCAGTTGACAAAGGTGTGTGTGTGTTAATTTCATTGTGTGGTTTCTTTCTCTGGCGTTGCATAATCATATTCTAGTTAGTAATAATAATATGTTTATGTTTATATTATTAAAATGCATTCATTCTCTGTATATGTCAAATGTCTAATAAGATGGAACATCACAAACTTTCTTGATCCATTCTTTTCGTTGGTTCACAACTCACAAGGTTCTTAAGCGGTATGTGAAGTCAAAAACCCACAAATATACCACTATACAGCCCACAAATACCCAACACAGTCTCCGTTGCCCACAAATACCCAACACAGTCTCCGTTGTTTTTATGAGAGCCAGAATTAGATCATGATCATACTTTGAGCCATACAAAAAAAAATCCACAGCTGCAAACATAAACAACGTAGAGACATACTCCCTTTGTTCCTAAAAAAATGATTTTCTAGAGTTATTTTTTATTTCAAAATAATAAATTTTCTAGAATTTTAAGGTACTTTTAGTAGGTAATGTTGATAAATTGTATTGTTTTAAGAAAAATTAATTAAAAATATTTGAATTAATTAAATACTATTGGTTGATGGTTATTGAAAAAGGTATAGTGAAATAAACAATAAATTTAATTGTAAACATTTATTATATTCTTAATATGCGTAAATACTCTATAAATCCTTCTTTCAGGAACAGAGGGAGTAGCAAACAAGTATACAACCACTAGATAAGTCAAAACCATGATCCCTTTTAATTCTTTTGGTTCACTGTGTTCTAAAAAAATACTCTCTCCGTTTCCGAAATTAAGATTTTCTAGATTTTCTTCTTGTTTCAAAGATAAATTTTCTATATTTTTAAGATACTTTTGTATATTTTTGAGAAACATTAATTATAAATACTAGTGGTGTGTCCGCGCTTCGCGCGGATTGTCTGACATATGAATTCTTGAAATTTGTTAATTTTTCCGCTAGTTTGTTGTATTATTTTTGAAAAATCCCTAGCAGGTTGTATGACCGAATGCAAGGGCTTTACATTACTGCTTTTATCTAATTATTCTGAAATAATTAGGACTAATTAAAAAAATCAGTGACTGATTTGAAACCCCTAGTTGGAGAGGCTGTTGTTATGAACTCCTAAAATGAGTACTCAAAACTTGAGCTATTGTTTATTTACACATATGGACAGATAACGAATATCATAAGAATATGTATGACATAAACCTTAATATATGGTTTGAATTAATGTAAATAGGAGCACTTACTTGGTACGCAAGAATGTGGATGAGCCAAAGAATTCACCATCATGTTTTAGACATATGGTTGTAAACAGTAGGTGTATGCATGTGTAGCATATAGTGTCATGAAAAAGTGGTGTAGATATCGTATTTAAGTAACTGGAAACTGGAATTGAGATGAATGTTTTACGTACGGTGGGAAACTAAGTTGATTATCGCTCTTCCCCCAGTTTTTTTCTTTAAGGGATTGTTGAAGGATGTATCACATATATAATTACTTAACCTTTGTTAGACACTCTTTACCCATTTCGGTGAATGTTTTATATAGAACGTTAACCTTACCGAAACCAAATGTTGCAACTTGCAAGAGGTTAGTTTAACTATTTTTAAAAAAATGCCAATCAAAGATTGCACGTAGAAGAAAAGCCGATTGTATACATTTAAAATAAATCAAGTGATGTGGAGGTGCAGTTTCCAAGGTTCTTGTAACTATAAGAAATATAGATACATGTATCAACTTGGATAAAAGGAAAGATAAAGATCTTTTACAATAAAACTGAAGCCAATGATATTGCAGGAGGAGGAGGCGAGAGAGGCGCTGGTGACAGCGAGGTCTCCAAGATGATCCACCATCACCCGTTGAGACGATCTGAAAGGTTAACTTGGTAATGACCACAATCACCATATGAGTGGTGAAGTAGATAAGCTGCTTGAGTTCTTCTATGAATGATTGTAGCTTTGTGCAGGTCACTTTATCAGATCTGTCTATCGGAAGTAGTAACCTATCCTAGGTCATTTGTATTAGGATCAAACACTTGAGTAGGTTTGCGCTTTGAATAAATAATGAGTCACAAACACACGAATCCAAGCTAAATCCTTTATTCTTCACCATTGATGTAGAATATTCCAAATACTTATCTACATCAACCATAGTTTATGTACGTATAGACGATGGTATCATAGAATAAAGCAGCTTTCCTATATCAGTGATGAAATAATATCAGAAGGAAAAGAAAATGAAAACCAAAAAAAAATTGTTGCGGTTATCAAACATTGATACCTCTTGGGTGCTTCATAGAACTCATTGCTTGCTCAAACTTGAGACAGTGGACATGATGATGCCTCAAGATCGATGTAGTCAAGACCTTTTATATAAGCTTGGACAATGAACTGATTACTTCTCTCCCTGAGCATAGTTTGAACAAATACAATTATACAAATGCATGAGACCACTAAATAAGATTGATATATTTTAAAAGTGGAAGGCTTACCAGTCTTTCATATTCGGATAACCAAAGCAAATAGGCTACACCGACGTACATAGAAACAAATGGTTTGGTTAGATAATTTTCTGAATCGACTGTGTATGCTCTATTCCTAGCTACCTTCATTCAGGTAACAGCCACAAATGGCTTTGATGTTTTATCAGACAATACAATGTTACTTCATTTAAATAAACTTACGTGTTTAACCAGGCAGCAGTTGAGTAGTCCACTCTGATTCCTACGTGTTTCCCAGTTCCATTCACAAACTGCATGATCACAGCATCACCAACAGCACAAAAAGAGGCTGAATCAGTAAATGTAAATTATCTTTCATTATTATGAATAACCTAAGGTGATGGAGGTTAACAGATATGCTTGGATGGAGTAAAATTTATTCCAAACAATGTTTCTATTTAAATAAGAGAGATTCACCAAGTTTAAAAAAATAAGTCCACGGTCGTCACTCGTCAACCACAAACCCGTAAAAACAAAGCAAAATTAGTTTTAAACCTTTTTTTGAAAATTTTATTGAAACCTTTGTTTCTTTTAGTTTTCTATAATATCAAAATATTGGTTCCTCGAAACCATATAATTTTTTTAAATAGTCAAAGTTTTACTTGAACAAAAAAAAATTACAATCGAAGAGAAATATGTTGCCATTAAACATTCAAAATGGCTCACAGAACATTAAAATATGTTTTTTCTCTGTATTTGCCTAACTTTTATCATCCCTTAGACAGTTCCACCCTTGGCCAAGAGCTCAAAAAATATCTGCAAAGATTGAATAAATAGCATTGATCCAAATAAAAAACTGTGCCCATCTCTAGCTTGAAATTAAGTACATACTGACATGTTTACCACTCTTTCCGTTAATGGTTACATTCATTGCAGCGATCAGCTCAGCGAACTCTTGAGGAGTAAATTTAACATCATTAACTGAAAGTTCCATATCTCAGAGGAAGACAATCCACTAACCTGATAGAACATGGATCAATGAAACCATTCCAAGGATCTACACTGAGATTTTACAATCGAAATCAATCCACCTAAAAAAAGCATAATCAATTTAAGAATAGGTTAAAAAAATGGACACAACTTACATTAAACTCTCGTCAAGGTATTTGACAATGACAATATATCGTATGGTTCCGGAACATTTCAGTTTGTATTGACTTAACTGAATCGGTTCTTTCAGTGAAAGACGTACCATCATTGAAGCGAATAGAGACATGGGCATCAGACAGACGAAAATAGTTATTGCTCCGGGTGAAGTCGAAGCTACTTAGAGAGTAAACAGAACCCTCACTCAGATGGTCTCGGAAAGTGTGGAGATGGTTGGATAAGCATTGACTGCTTGGGAAGAACAAATAAACAGATTACAATTTCTGAGTTGTAAATTTCGTAATAATAGTTTATAAGAAAAGATGATGGCTCGCAAGGTACCTTCTCATCCAAGAGGAGCAATTCGCCACTGGTGGAGTCGCTACTTAATAGTGATTGACCTTTGGGATTTCGTTGCAGTGAGAGGCTGTGTAACGCAGGGGAGGAACACATATATAGCCAGAGCCTTTGGGTTCCGCGGTGGATGATGAGGCCGAGTTTATGCGAAAGAGTGGGAGGAGTGGTAAGAAAGTTAATACCTGGATAAATGCAGCTGCTAGCCTTAAGTTGATTACGTTACAGAGGTGTTAGTCGGAGGTTGCGAGATCCCAAGAGTCACGGTGATTAAACGGAGCAGCTTTTGGTAACGAAGATAAGCCTGGACTTAATAAAAATGGATATTGGGCCTCTTTAGAGATCAGATAATAGTGGCCCAGTTTAAGCACTCATAGTGGCCCAGTTTAAATAACGCAAGAAAATATATGATTGATCCGTGTATGACGTGTCAAATTAAACGTTCCTGATTGGTCCGAATTAACAATCCTACGTGGACAGTCTACCTACTCCTCATATATCTTATTAATATTAGTTAGATTTGAATTGATTAGATTTAATTAGTGGAGAGTAATTAGAAAATGTATAGAAAAATAAATAATAAATTAAACTGTAAACATTTATTATATTTTTAATAAGCATGAAATCTCTAGTATTTGGTACGTAGTTTCTCCCTTATCCAAGGAGGGGAAGATATTTAAGTGTAATTAATCATTTCCCTTAAAATATAATGCAATTAATACACAAATCGGCAAAATGGAGGAAAGGGATATTCACCTTGATTTATCATTAGAGTAGTGGCGTGTGTGAAAATCGTGGCCAAGGGTTTAAATATATTAACGTGTCCCGTAGAAGATTTTGTGTTCTTACTTCTTATTATCGCCTTTACTCAAAAAGAAAGAGAAGCAGCCATGTCTCATCTTCTCAGGCGGCTCAAGCTATCCCTCCGAGTAAGATACCTCCATCTTCTCTTTGTCTAGTCACATGGCTGTTCTTTTTCGTATGTTTGGTTTATTTACAAACCTATCATTTCGCAGAGAAACCTCACGACTTCATCTAGGTTCTTGTCGTCTTCCCCAATCTATTATTATGTCAGGGGTGCTGAATCATGGGAACCAGTATCTGGCGAAACTATCATGATTCCTTCTCTTAAGGTGCCTACGGAGTTACTGAGGTCTTCAAGATGACCTAGACCTCCCTGATACTGACCCAAAACGCATTCCTCTTCCTCCTTTTGTAACTCTACCTCGTTGCATGCCAAACCCAAATCGTAACCAACGTATCTATGTCCTCTTCTTCTCCTAATGATGATGAAGACTGCATCGTGGCTGTCAAGTTCTTGGGACCTCAGCTAAGCTTGTGCAGGCCTGCTCAGAGAGATTGCAAGTGGAGCAACATCAGAATCACAGACCCCAGCTTCTTCTCCTCCCATGTAATGTACTCCAAGAGAGATGGCATGTTCTCCATGCCCGCTTCTAGAGGCCACTACATCGGATCATGGGATCTTGGGAGACACATCAAGGAACCAAAGATTCAGATGCTGCGGCTTCCCGATGAAGATCCAATTCCAGAAATGACAGAGAAAAAGTGGCAGAGATTAGAGTCTTGTTGTACGAAGCAACACTACTTAGTGGAGTCGTTACACACTGATGAGACTTTTATGGTGAAGTGGTACACAGAAAGCCATCCCATTACCAATAATTTATGGGATCATTTCCTTGTGTTGAAGATAGACAAGGAAGGAAATGCTGTTTACACCAAAGACATTGGACATCTCTGCATTTTACTCTCCAAGTCTGAAGCTATTTATATTCCATCTAAATCGAACCGCAAAGTCAAAAACAGCATCTATATGTTGAAAGAGCACGAGTTTGCCATTGTCATGATCAGCACTAACCAGAAGTTTGGTAGAACACCTTTCGCTTGCTCCTTACCTTACTATATTCCGAAAAGACTACTAATATAGTGTCTCCCTCTCAAAATCTATTTATGCTTTTAGAATCTTATTGTTGTGTTTTATTTTAATTAAAGAAAAACTATCTTATATTTTTTTTGTCTATGGATTTAAGTTTCTGTGATAAGAATGTAAACGCAGATTTGCATGTGGGTTTGAGTTTTGGTTCGTTAAACTTGGGAGGAATTGTAAACTACAAAAAGAAAAAAAGAAAAGAAAGAAGGAACTCACTAGTGACAGTGATGGTTACCAGTGGTCTTCTTTCAAAGGAAATGCAAACTCCTCCTCCTTTAACAAGAAGAGTATGTTTGGCACTAGCATCAATGAAGGTATGCAGTCTTAATTAGGTTCCCGTATGTACATCTGTTCAAATTGTAAATAGCTATGTAAATCATAATCTCATTAAGAACAAAAGTATGTATGAACATGCCGCCCGTATATACATACATTGTACAACAAAAATAAGCAGAACGAGCGCTTTACTGAAAAAATCCCTTTAATTATTGGTTTATTGAAATTCGAGGAAATTAAAAACACACTGAAAATTGAAATTAACTGAATCAAAATAAGAATTTATCTAAAATTAATGTAAAAAAACTATTCAAAGCTTGCTTCATCTTCCTCACTCCAAGTTTGTCTTCTTCTTCTGCTCCATGAAATCGCTAACTATCTCTTCGTACCCCTTAAACAATGGCTTTTCTTCTTCTTCGAGATTTGTAGGTAATGCCCTTTGTACTCAACTCAAACTCGTGAAGTATGTCACCAACAGCAAGGATATGTATGATTTTTTTGCCGTCACGATCTCTGGCATCTGTTATAGAATATGGAACTGAATGATTCTATTAACAATGAGAATACAACGTATATATAGTGTACAAGAGATACTAGGTAATAAGTATTTACTATTCTACCCTTCTCTATACATATCTTTTACATCCCCCTCAAAATGGATGTACTCCTTGTACTCCAATCTTGGATATGAGTTCCTCGAATCGAGCACGAGCCAATGGCTTTGTTAGAGCGTCGGCTAATTGATCGCGTGTGGAGACATGAGTGACTCGTAAGGCGCCAGATTGGACGTTTTGACGAACAAAATGAAAATCCAACGCCAAATGCTTCATGCGTGAATGGAATACAGGATTGGCGCTCAAGTAAGTAGCTCCCACATTATCACAATAGATCACCGGAGAGGAGGTTAAGGTGACACGAAGTTCAGTCAAGAGAGAGCATACCCACCGCATCTCGGCTGCAGTATTAGCAACTGACCGATACTCTGCTTCAGTTGATGAACGAGCAACACCAGACTGCTTTTTCGAGGACCAGCCAATGGGAGCCTTTCCAAGGTACAATATGTAGGCGTTTGTAGAGATGAAGTCGTCGACGTCGCCTGCCCAGTCGGCATCGGAGTAGGCGTGGAGAGTCATGGGTGAACGAGTAGAGAGAAATATACCGTGAGAAGTGGTGCCTGCTAGGTAGCGTAACACTCGTTTCACAGCGTGCCAATGGAGGTATGTAGGACGATGCATGAATTGTGCTAGTCGATTGACACAATACGCGATATCTGGTCGTGTAAGGGCCAAATATTGCAAGCTTCGTGATATCTTGCATATTTACATTGTTTTATCCATTCACCCATGTGCATTTTGATCATATAGACTAGGATTTAGCCATGTTTAGGTTGCATTTTGCATACATGAGTCTTTATCAGGTATTGAAGTACCACATGGATTCTTGGAGGCATTTGGGTGCATTTGGAGCTCAAAAGAAGTGTTTAAAGCGATCAACGGACGAGCAGCGCACCAGAGCGACCTCACCGGAGCGACGCCGTGAAGTCGCTGTGACACACATCCCGGAGCGATCCAGCCAGAGCGACATGGAGAGGTCGCTCGCGCTTTTATCGTGAGACACCCCTCTCAGAGAGACTTGCCAGAGCGACGCTCCGAGTTCGCTCGCGTTTTGACGGGGCGAGACACGAAGAAACGTGTCGGGAGCGACCTCCTGGGAGCGACTATGCTAGGTCGCTCCGCGTGTTTGATTGGACAATTTTTATGTTATTTCAGGGGCCTTTTGGTCATTTGTTATTGTTTTTAGATTGCCTAAACCTAAGTTAAGTACGGAGAGAGCCACCAGAGAAAAAATAATCTCTTTTCTAGAGAAGAACTAGTAAAAAACCTCTTTTGATTCAGATTTCATTGCTTTTATCTTGTGTTCTTGTTGATTTCTTATCTATTTCTCTACATGGTTAATCTGAAATCCAATATGGGTTTAAGAGGAATCATGGAGATTAGTGAGTAATCACCTTTTGAATTCATGGGTTAGGGAGATTAAGGGTGATTAGGTTAGTTCTAGGATGTTTTAGTGTAGATCATTTTTGTTCCTTGCTAGTAGAGTATTTCTAATGCATCTTCTGAGTTGGCCACTCAAAAGTTGATCAATAGGCATTTCCCACCCGAAAGGTGTTTGGTGAAATGCCTGAGACAACTCTCCTAGGCTTTTAGTATACTTTGCCAAAGACATTTGTTGTTAAAGGTGCTAAGATAGCTAATAGACTTGTTAGTAATGATTGCTTTCATATTATTCAACCAAAGACATTTGATTTTTGAGATATGTTAGCAAATGAGCATTTATCTAGACATAGAGCTTGCTTAGAATTGTGTCTAGGCTTAAGGTTGATAGTTTGATTGATCATTTGTCATCCTTAGTTCGATACTTGATCAGCCAAGGTCTAATCCCTATGCCCATGAGTTCTCTTTTCCCTTAGTCAAGAAAATATCATTCTGTAATTGCTTTCTAGTATTAGTAGTAATTTAAAACATATCTAAATCATTGGTTGCAGTTAGATTAAGTGAGCACTTGCATTCTCAGTGCTTTGATATCCCTCAGAACTGGTTGGACAATCACTATACTACAACATTTGTCTTAGGAGCCTTGAAAACTCCTAACATCACTTCCTACGACCTGTCTGTATTCTCTTGGATCATCAAGAACATAACCATTACTGAGTGTGAGCTTGGGTGAAGTAGGCATCAGTGTAGCGACCGGTTTCGAGTCGAGCATATTTGTCTTAGCAAGAAGATCTTGGACATATTTCCGCTGCATAAGATGAAGACCATGGGAGGTACGAGTTGCTTCCACTCCTAAAAGTACCGTAGGTCTGTGGGTTCTTTGAGAGAAAACCTTGCTGCCAGAACTCGTATAACCGCATCAAGTAAGGAATGGCTACTTCCAGTGACAATAATATCATCGACGTATACCAAAATATAGACGATATGAGTGCCATGAAGGTAGATGAAGACAGAGGTGTCTGCGACTGAATTTTGGCAACCCATTTGCGTCAGATATGTCTTAAGTTCTTGGTACCATGCCCGAGGAGCCTGCTTGAGCCATATAAAGCTTTCTTAAGCTTTCAAACATGATGATCGGCATCGACGAATCCTGGAGGTTGCATGACATAGACTTCATCAGTGAGAGTGCCTTGTAGAAACGCATTATTGACGTCCAACTGCTTGATTTTCCAGTCGCGAGTAACAGCGAGTTGCAGAACTAGACGGATGGTGATAGACTTGATGACAGGGCTATAGGTTTCAGCATAATCCAGTCCATACTCTTGATTGCCGCCTCTGGCCACCCATCTAGATTTGTACCTGTCAAGAACACCATTAGGCAAGTACTTTATCGTATGAACCCATTTCGTAGGAATGACATTTTGAGCCAGATCTGGAGGAACCAGTTCGAAAGTCCCATTGCGTATCTGCGCCTTGTAATCGTCTCCCATAGATTCGCGCCATCGTTGATCTCGCAGAGCCTGGGCCACAGAGGTTGGGATTTTTGGTTTCGGATAAGGGGAGGTTGCGATGAGAGTTAACTTTTTGGTAGGTTTAGTGATTTTGTTTTTGGCACGGGTTTACATAGGGTGATTGTTTGCGACTGGTGGTGGAGAGGATGATTGTTGGGTAGGTATGATGGAGGAGGACGAAGAGGAATGAGATTACGAGGAGTTTGTTGTTTGTGTTGGTGACGGTGTTGGAATGTTTTGAGTAGGTGAGGGCGCGAGACTGGTTTGAGTAGGTAAGGGCGCGGGACTGGTTTGAGTAGGGAAGGTGTTTGGAGTCTCTGTGTGTACCTGCGCAGAACTAGTTAGCATCTCAGTTGAATTAATTTCTGTACCATTTGCATTAGACTGTTCTTGAATAACAGAGTTCGCCCGTGAAGGCATTGCAGCAGGTGTTGTGTGAGGATCTTGGTCCGGGGGCGAAGACACTTGAGCTTGAGCTGGTACGAGTGGCGAGTGTGGAGCAGGAATTATCGTTGGAGGAGCAAAGAGGGGTTGAACTGGTTCAGAAGATGATGGAGTGGTCGTCTTGTTCGCATCATATGGAAAGATCGTCTCCACAAATTGAACGTGCCGAGAAGTGTATATACGACCAGTGGAGACATGGAGACACAGATATGCACTCTGACTGATGGAGTATCCAAGGAAGACACACGGTAAGGATCTGCTGTCAAGCTTGTGCTGTGTATATGGACGCAGCCATGGAAAACACAAGCAGCCGAACACCCGAAGCTTGAGATAATTTGGCGGTTTACTGAACAGCTTCTGAAATGGCGAGTTGTTATGAATAACAGGTGACGGCAGCCGGTTAATTAAGTAGACAGCAGCAGCAAATGAGTATGTCCAGAACTCTGGTGGGAGCAATGCTTGATGTAACAATGTTAAGCCTGTCTCCACAATGTGTCGATGCTTCCTTTCCGCAATTCCATTATGTTCTGGCGTGTGCGGTGGAGAGATCAGATGAGAGATGCCGTGGGAGGAGAGATATGAGTGGAGAGCAATGAACTTGCCTCCATTGTCTGAGTATAAGTTGCGTATCTTGTGACGAAAATGATTTTCCACCAGTGTTTTGATCGCAATGAAGGTATCTTTGACCTGGGATTTTTGTTTGAGAGGATAGAACCAGGTGTAGCGGGTGTAATGATCAACAAGAATGAGATAGTATTTGAACTTGTCAATGGATAAAACGGGTGAGGTCCAAACATCCGTGTAAATGTATTCAAGAGGCTCTTTTGAGGTGATTGTGTTTTAAAAAAAAATGGAAGTTTATGGCTTTTATTAATAAAAAAATGAGAACAAGGTTTTAGTTTGGAAGAAGAAAGCGGTAAAGAAAAAGTTGAAACAATAGAATGCAAAGTAGTAGAAGAAGGGTGTCCCAAGCGAGAGTGCCACGAGGACATAGACGTTTTTGGAGTGGGTGACGCGAACAGGGAGATTGTGTTTGATGAAGTCACAGGCCACTCGTACAGCTCATCTCTAGTTCTGCCTTGGAGTAACCGGGCCCCAGAACTGAGATCCTTCACCTGAAAATGAGCAGGAAAGAATTCAACCGAGACGTTATTAGTATTGCACAAGCGATACACAGAGATAAGGTTTTTATGCAGGTCAGGGACATAAAGAATATCATTTAAGTTAAAGGAACGAGTGGGGGTTTTAAGAGAAGTGGACCAGTGTGCGAGATCGCGAGGCCCGAACCATCAGCAATAGTGACTTCTTCGCCACCCGTGTAAGGCTGATGAAGGGCAAGATTATTCAAGTCTCTGGTCAGATGATGTGTTGCTCCGCTGTCGAGGATCCAGTTGTTTGGATTATAGGACGATGCTGTAGCCATATTTGCCCGCGGCTGCCAGGAGCTCAGAGCAGAGGAGAGTTGGCGTTGATTGTTGTTGTACGAGTTGGACTGATTCAACAACTGAGAGCAGCGTCTGGCACTATGCCCAAAGACTCCACAAAGCTGTACATTTGCCTTGGTATCCTCGTGTAGGCTGGTCATTGCGTGGAGAGAATTGTTGTTGCTGCCATGTCTGCGGGTTCCGGTTGTTATTGCCACGACCTTGATTGTTGTTGTTGCGATGCCCACTGTTGTTGGAAGGACCTCGGTAGTTGGCAACATTAGCCGTGATTGGAAGAACAACCGGAGTGCTCTGTTTTGATTGAAGCTTGACTTCATGATTCAAGAGCTTCTCATGGATCTCAGTCAAGGAAGGTGTTGTGTCGCGACTTTCAATTTGATCCACGACAACCTTGTACTCCTCAGGTAGTCCTTCTAGCACATACTCGACTTGGTCCTCACGTTCGAGACCCTTACCGAGCAATGCCAATTGATCAAAACGGGTAGTGAACCCTTGCATATAAGCATCAACGGTCATACTTTCTTTCATCCATGTCTTGATCTGTTGTCGAACTTGTTTGACATGAGCTCTGCTTGGTTTGGCGTATGTAGCGGATAGAGTCTCCCAGAACTGCGCAAACGTCGTGGTGGTAGAGAGGATGGGCTGTATCGTGACTGTGATTGCACCTAACAAGGCGCTGTAGATGAGCTTATCCTGTCGCTGCCACAGAGTGTACTCAGGATTGGTTTTGACAATCTCGTCGACTGTGATTGTCGGAGGTGGAATGACCTTCGATCCATCAATGAATCCTCCAAGGGCATATCCATCGAGCAAGGCGTGAACTTGACGACTCCACATGAGGAAGTTTGAAGCCGTCAATTTGGTAACGTTCGTCATGTTAATTATGTTGAGCAAGTTGGAAGCGCCGGAGACAGGGATGGTCTCGTGAGAAGAAGCTGGAGAAGTCATCGTGAAAAAGGAAGAGGATGACTTGTAGGGTTTGGCGGCTTAGAAAAAAATTGAAAATTTAGGGATCGTTAGCTCTGATACCATATAGAATATGGAACTGAATGATTCTATGAACAATGAGAATACAACGTATATATAGTGTACAAGAGATACTAGGTAATAAGTATTTACTATTCTACCCTTCTCTATACATATCTTCTACATCTGTTTCTTCTAGATCTTTAACGCCGTCTACTAGAACCCTTGCAACCTCAGATGCAAAACTACACCACAAGTTTTGGGTTATTGAATCAGCAGATGTTGTTGTAGCGGGGATCTTCTCCATGAGACCATCAATGTGCATGTTGAAAAGTATACTCTCTCTCTCTGGCTTTTTTTCCACTGTCTTAGGTAATGTATGCTGGTCAACTAATTTGCTTTTCCAGATATTTTCATGATATTTTTGTTTTGAGTGAATCTTTCGAAGCTCTTCCTCCTTGTCTTCTTTCGTCATCTTCTTGAAGATTTCAAGTTCTTTGTATAAAATCTGCTCTGTAAATGCCATGCCAATTTTCGTCATACGATGATAGGTTATACCTTGTTTGTCAGCATAAATTTTGTGTGAGTTTTCTCCCACTTTGAAACCGAAACTTTCCAAAGGTAGTTGTTCTTCCAATGCCACTAAATTTGCCAGTTTCACTGCCCCCAACTCCAGTAACTTCTCAGTTGAAACATTTTTGTTACTCTCAACTGACTTCATTATTGCCTTTTTCAGAAATGTAAAATAATATTTGCCAGCCATGGTTGCAATCATGCAATCAAACTAAAGAAAAAAGCAAGCACGAAGAACTAAAAGAACCGAAATAGCTGAAAGTTCTTGGTGGAGAAAGAAGCAGGAGACTGGCTCTTATTTGTAGACTAAATAATTATAAGTTTCCATTTTCTCTATCATACGAACATTTCCATTTTTCTTTTTGGATAAACATGTTAAGCTAACATTTCCATTTTTGTTCCTTCTTTTTTCTTTTAAAAAGACCAATATTGACTAAAATCAGTTTACCGTTGTTTGAAGAGAAAATGCCTAAAATATCACTAAAAAAGTTTTTTGTCATAAATATAGCTTGTAAAAATAAAAATGACTAAAATAGCACTTAATGTTTTATCAAAAGAGATAAATATACACTTATACCTCAATAGTAAGTTAATTTAGACATTAGGATTTAGAGTTAAGGGGTGGGGTTTTTTATTTAGGGTTTATGGTTTAGGGTTTAGAGTTTAGGGTTTAGGGTTTAGGGTTTAGAGTTTAAAGTTTAGGGGTGGGGTTTAGGGTTTAGAGTTAAGGGGTGGGGTTTAGGGTTTTGGGTTTAGAGTTTAGGGTTTAGGGTTTAGAGTTTAGGTTTTAGGGTTTAGAGTTGGGGTTTGGGATAAGATTTCAAATTTTGAAAAATAAAAAAAAATTTAAATTTTTCAAAACATAAAATGCTATTTTGGTCATTTTAGTTTTTGAAAGCTATTTTTGTGACATAAATTTAGAAATGTGCTATTTTGGAGATTTGTCTTTGATTGAATTTGTTGCCCATATACTTTTTTTACCTTATTACTTCCTAAATTACGTACATATCTTTTTCCTTTTCTATTTTTTTTCTTTATGGTCAAATATAGCAACTTTTTTTTTGTAACTGGATATAGCAACTTTCTTTTATGGGTAAATTGACAAAATATGTTATACCGAGACTCTATTTATTCCTTTTTTAAAAGAAAAAAAACAACATTGCTGTTTTCCATAATAATAAAAGTGTAGATGACTAAAAAAGTTACTTTTACAGATTGAATTCGTGTCCCATATACCTTTTTTTTTCACCTTATTACCTTTCTAGTTGTTGTAAACTTAAGGATTTAAAACTGTAAGTATCTGTATATTATTAATGAATAAGTGTTCCCTTTATATAGATGTTGCAAGAGAGATAAATAAAAATACAATAATAGGAAAGATTACAAATCATAAACATAAACGAATTAGGAAATAGACAAGTTGTAGCCGCCTCTCTCATCTCCAAGTCTCGCGACCGCCTCTCTCTCTCTCTAGGGTTGAGCCGTCTTTTTCTCTAAGTGTATGGGCCGGTTATGGACCGGGCCGGTTATGGACTGGGCCGGTTATGGACCGGGCCGGTTATGGACGGGGCCGGTTATGGACCGGGCCGGTTATGGACATCCACCAATTGATTTATAACACTCCCCCTTGGATGCCATAACCATACATGGATTGTAATACACTTAATGTTGCCTCATTAAAACCTTATCAGGAAAACCCAGTGGGACAAAACCATGATGAAGGAAAAATAGTACAACACGTACAACTCCCCCTGATGTGAACCTCAGTGGAGGTCCTTCAGCCTACGCATCCCAATCTGATGCGTGAGCTTCCTGAACGTGTAGGTAGGAAGTGCCTTGGTGAATAGGCCAGCTGAATTGTCTCTGGATCGTACTTGGACGACCTGGACCTCACCAGCTTTCTGAAGCTCGTGAGTATAGAAGAACTTAGGCAATATGTGCTTCGTCCTATCATCTTTTATGTAACCGTCCTTGAGCTGAGCAATGCACGCAGCATTGTCCTCATACATCACGGTTGACTTTTTGCACTCGACCATCCCGTAATCAGCTCAGACGTGTTGGGTCATCGACCTCAACCAAACACACTCGCGGCTGGCCTCATGTATGGCCAAGATTTCCGAGTGATTAGATGAAGTGGCCGCGATGGTTTGTTTCATGGAACGTCATGATATGGCCGTACCTCCATGTGTAAAGACATATCCTGTCTGTGATCGAGCTTGATGTGGATCTGATAAATAACCAGCATCAGCAAAGCCAACTAAACCATCTTTGTTATGGTTAGTATAATATAGACCCAAGTCTTTCGTTCCTTGCAGGTTACGAAGAACATGTTTGATCCCATTCCAATGCCTCTGGGTCGGACAGGAGCAAAACCTAAATAGTAGGTTCACGACAAAGCTTATATCAGGCCGTGTGTGAGTTGCCAAGTACATTAAAGCTCCTATGGCACTGAGATATGGCATTTCGGGACCAAGGTCATCTTCATCGTCCATCTTGGGACGGAATGAGTCAGTGTCCAAGCCGAGAGACCTCACAACCATGGGACTGGTCAGAGAATGGCAATCGGCCATATTGAATCTCTTGAGTACCTTTTCAGTGTATGCCATCTGATGCACAAGGATCCCATCATTTATGTACTCAAGTTGTAATCCCAAACAGAATGTTGTTTTCCCGAGATCTTTCATCTAGAATTCTTTCTTAAGGTATTCAACCGTTTGGGAAATTGTATCCAGAGGTTCCTAGGATATTCAAATCATATATTTCGATGATTATCAATATTGTTCTCGAGAACTTGCTGTACATTCAGCTCAATACCCTCTAGTACTTTCATTATCCAGTGGACCATATAAATATGCAGTCACTACATCAGTTTGCTGCAAGTCTAATTTTCTCTCTTATATAGCCAGACTTATGAGAAATCTTAAAAGTAGTTGCATCCACCACATGGGAGTATATCTCCTCATAATCTATTACTGGTCTTTGTGAGAATCCTTGTGCAACATTAGCTTTATATCTCACGATTTCTATTCCTCACAAGACCCATTTATATCCACTGGTTTTAACATCACATGGCGTCTTAATCATATAGACAAATATGCCTTTCTTCTTTAAACTATTTAACCCCACGTTCCCATTCAATCTGTTCTACGAGTGCGCACTCTTTTATTGACGAGGGTTCATGATCCTCGCTTATATTCATAAATTCAACTGCTACCTTGTATCATCTTATGTCGACATTCCTTATTGTGTTCCATTATGTTCCAGACATGATATAATCGATTGAAATTCATTATTATCAGGATCTTTAATACTTTGCAGCTTGACGTCCCAAGCTACATTGTTTGGTACCTGTACCTTAGAGCCGACCGGCCTTATCTCTATGTCTGGGATGGTTTCCTTGACCTCAGATTTGTTTTATCATTCTATGCACTTTTCTCTTTTGTTTCTGAGAATTCTTATCTTTTGAAACTTATTGGTCTATCTTGTATAGACTCTGTAGCAACTTGACTGTGTCTCTCTTGTACATCAATTTAGTTGGTGCTTTACAAGCTGGTTTATATATGACTTAGTCATTCTTTTTCGGGTCAGCAAATGTGTCTGGCATTTGATTAGCTAGCTTTGTAAATATATAATCTTTGGACGTCTATTTCACATTCTTTAGTCCGAGGATCTTTCCAAGACAATGATGGTCGATGTCATTCTGTTTCTCTTACCAGCTTATTATTTTCTCCCCCTAATGTTGGATAGTCGGATCCATTAAACTTTGCAATCCGTGTTTTTGGCCACTAAATAGATCACCCATAATTGGCTCAAGGTACTTCATTATTTGTGGAAGATTCATATCCAACATATATCCCCATCCTCATCCTCTTCTAAGGATCCATTTTAGACGGCACATATATTTGTGGTGGCTTATCCAAATATCTCAAGATGTTATATGTCTGGCTCATGACCCGTAATAAATTTGAGATGGGAATATCTATGCTCACTTAATGGTCTGATGCTTATTAGTTAAGATGCATGTAAATTCGTGTGTTCCCAAGCCTTGGACTGAGAGTTTGGACATATGGGTAATGGCCAATACAGATTTATAACAGGATTCAGCCAAGCTATATATAGTATGGACATGTGCGGATTTGTCCTCACTGCCCCCTCATGGACATACTATAATCTTTAAGTGCTTTGGGACATCATGGCCTAATGAGTTTCCCTTGTGTTCATGCTACACACGTGAGATTCTATGGGATAACTCTTTGTGCCCTTTCCAATATCAATTTCGCATCATGTTTTGGACCAGGATGGCCAATCCGGTCATACCATAAAGTGTATAATTTCGTGGGTAAACCATTCTGGTTACCATGACTATTGCCTCTATCATACTGATCTTGGCATAGTCTAGATCAATAGAGAATGCAGGTATAGTTTTTTTTTTTTAGGACTCATTATGGCCTTGGGCGATTTTATACATATATCTGAAAGAACTCTTTGTTTCCTTCGCCCATTGTTTCAATATGGAAACTATTCATTCTTATATCTCTATATAATCTCAATGGATTTTTCTGGATGAATATAAAGCATCTAAATGCTTGCCCTTATACATATCTGGCCATAACTCTTAATGTGTACCATACCTGCAAATCATATTGGCGTTTTCAAAAATCATTCATTCCTTTTATTAAGTTTTAATAAAACAAGTTCATAGAAATGAAAAACATAGAAATGAAAAACATCAAAACAAAGAACATAAAATTTAGATTACAAATGTCGAAATCAATCTTCAGTTCTTTTTTTTTTTAGACAATCTGAAGTTTCATAATCCGTAAGATCGTCCTTCTCATGATTGAAGACGTTTTCATCATCTTGGTAAGTCATATGGGCTTCAGGATTCTTCCCTTTCAAGCTCTCTTGATAGAGGTCAACTAGATGCTTGGGAGTCCTACAAGTCTTAGCCCAATGATTGCTCATTCCACATCTATGGCACACGTATTTCTCTGATTTAGTCGAGTGTTGGGGTTTGAAAGAAGATCCACGGCCACGACCATGGCCTCGTCCAAATGAGCCACGGTCCCGTCCATGGTCTCGACCATTTCCTCGCCCGCGGCCAAAGGATCTTCGACCGCGGCCACGTCCGTTCGATTTGTCTCGACCACGGCCATGCTGGCCGTTTCCTTGGACGTGGTTGGACTCTTTATTGTCCTCTGTAGCGTGTGCATCAGGTAGTGGAGCTGATCCAAGTGGTCTCATCTGACTGTCTCTCATTAGTAATTCATTGTTCTGCTCAGTGAGCAAGAGACAAGAAATAAGATTAGCATAGGTTTTGAAACCTTTCTCTCGGTACTGTTGTTGTAACAGCACATTGCTTGCATGGAAAGTGAAAAATGTTTTCTCAAGCATATCCCTGTTCCGTAATACTTTCACCACACAGTTTCATTTTGGAAACAATCTTAAACAGTGCAGAGTATATTCGTCCACAGACTTATAGTCTTGGATCCTCAGATTCGTCCAATCAAACCGAGCTTTTGGTAAGATCACCGTTCTCTGGTGATCATATCTCGATTTCAATTCATTCCAAAGATCTAGTGGATTCTCAATGGTTAGGTATTGATCCTTGAGACTCTAAGCTAGATGATGACGAATGATCACGATGGCTCTGTAACGATCCTTTCATTGGCATTATTGTTCTCGGTGATACACTCACCGAGTCCCTTGGATTTCAGGATGATCTTAGCATCGAGCGCCCACTGAAGGTAATTGTCTCCAGATAGATTTAGGGCAGCGAAATCAAGGTTGTTGATTTTCGACATCTGAAGTTATAGATTAATATTTTTAGATCTTTTAGGAATAGTTTTTAATGTTTAAACGATTAGGGTTTTATGTTCAAACAATCAAACAAGCCTTCACAGCCAAGATCTATGCCTCACGGCCAATGAGCAAGCCGCACGGCCATGGATGCAAACTAGTTCGTTTTTATGCATTTAGTTTGTCGTGTAATTGCAATCCTAACATGGTTTGTTTCTATCAGTTCATGATGCAATCAAAACAAGCAAACCTATCGGCCAAGCAAACATCAAGCCACACGGCTATTTGATTCAATTCAACACCATTCCTAGAATAAGTTCTAAGTGTAATTGCAATCAATCAATGTGATTAAGTTATGGTATGAATGCAACAAGGCCATACGGCCACGAGTATGATCAAGTCTAGAACAGTTTAACCTAATATGTAGTTTCAGATTTTGATTTTAAAATAATCTAAACTAGGTCATTAGGGTTTTAGTTTAAACAAGCCAAACAATCAGATTCGAGTTTGAACAATCCTAACAATAGTTCTAGGTGATCAAATCAACCAATCAATGTTCAATTTCAAACAATCAAAATCGATTTTCAGAATTAGGGTTTTAGGGTTTCAATTTTATTAACAAGCAATTTTAATTTCAGGATGATCAAATTTAATCTCAATCAATCAATCAATCAGTTTTAATTAATCAATAGTTTTTGAATTAGGGTTTAGGGATTTCAAAATTTTGATTTTAGATCAAAGGGATTTGATTTGAGATTCAAAACCTTTAAGGTTCTGATTTTAATTGATCAATGGATCAATCTCGATTTTTTAGGGTTTGGGGATCGAACTTATAGAGCTTTGATTTACTCGCTTAGGGATTGATCTACTATCCTATGGCTTTCATCTTAGAGATCATATTTTAGGGTTTCATTCTTTACAATCAACCAAATTCGATTCATTATGTTCTTAGAATTCGAAATACCTTTAGTTTAGTTGTTTGTAGAAACCGGACCACCAAGAATGAACCTCGAGCTTAGACACGATCGGGACGCAAGCTGGCTAAGACGCGGGCTGGCCTGGAACGCGAATGGATTGAGGTTGGAGACGTGAGCTGCTTCTATCGGATCGCGAGCTGTCCTTGATGTAGGATGGAGCTGAGTTTGTCTAGGATCAGGAACGCCTTGGGGCTGGATCTGATCAGGTGGACACGAGCTGGAACGGAGTCGCGAACGGATTAGGGTTCGTCGGTATCGTCGGGTTCGGATTAGGGTTCCAAAGCAAATCGGTGCGTACTGTATCCGTGCTTGACGGCGCGTCAGTGGTCAGATTGACAAGCGGTTTGCACTGACTGATTCGTCTCGGCCAGGGCTTCGATTTGATATCTTGATCGTTTTCTGGGTCCTCACGGTTTGGGAGAACGGCCTCTTCGAAGTTCCGAGGCAGATTCTTTTTCATTTAGGGTTTTAGGGTTTTAGCGATTTGGTTTTAAGCTCAGGGTGTTAGAGGCTATCGTGCTGATAACGTGTTGTAAACTTAAGAATTTAGAACTGTAAATAGCTGTATATTATTAATGAATAAGTGTTCCCTTTATATAGGGGTTACAATAATAGGAAAGATTACAAATCATAAACATAAACGAATTAGGAAATAGGCAAGTTGTAGCCGCCTCTCTCTCCTCTCCAAGTCTCGCGGCCGCCTCTCTCTCTCTAGGGTTGAACCGTCTCTCTCTAAGTGTATGGACCGGTTATGGACATCCACCAATTGATTTATAACACTAGTTACATACGTAGCTTTTTTTCTTTTTTTCTAATTTTTTTTTCTTTGTGGTACATCATTTTTTTTCTTTATGGGTAAATTGACAAAATATGTTTTACATGACTGAATTTGTTTCCCATATATCTTTTTCTTTTTTTACCTTATTACTTCCTAGATGATTGAATTTTGTTTGTTTTTTTTTTCTTAACTCGAAATCTTTCATAGATGATTGAATTTGTTTCCCAAACTTTGGTCTGTGCAAGAATAAACGGGCCTACAATCCCGAATCATAAAACTCAGATTTTTCATATAAATCATAAGACTATATATGTATGTCTGGTTGTTGACTCTACAAAATATTTACATTGCCTAGCCTCTGTTGCTCTCTAAGTAATAATATGTCTTCCCAGTTGGTAGTAGCATACTAACATCCCAACCACTTTCATATCTTTCTAAGAGATCAACTAACCAAACATTCTCCAGAATGGTTTTCAAATGAATGTCCAGAAAAATAGGGATGTTAATATGGTCTCAACCTAACATGGTTGGATACATGGTTTAAAACGTGTTGACCATAATTAGTCTTGGGGATTATAGATTTAAATTTAGCCAATTTATTTTAGTTCACACAACTTTTATATATACATATATATATATATATTTAACTTTGTATTGAAATTTTTAATTTGTTCGATTATACAAAATCAATTTTTTTTACCAAACCTTAAAATCAAAATTTCTCAACAAAACCTTGAAAAACAAGTTTTCTCATAAAAACCGCAAAAATGAGTTCTTTTACCAAAACCTCAAAAAAGAGTTTCTCTGTTCAAACTGCAAAACCGCGTTCTCTCACCTAAGTTGCAAAATTGAGTTTTCAAGTTTAAACCAAAAATTGAGTTTTCCTGGTGAAGCCAAAAAGTTTGAGTTTTCTCTCCAAAACCACAAAATCGATTTTCGGGCTAAAATCCAGTTTTCCCGCCAACCCGCAAAATTGAATTTTCCCGTGAGTTTTTCCGTCAAAATCAGAAAATCGAGTTTTTCCACCAAAGCCGCAAATCAAATATTCCCGCCAAAACCGAAAAATCGAGTTTCCCGCCAAAACAAAAAAAAAAACAATTTTCTGGCAAAACTGAAAATATGCAAAATCGAGTTTTCCCGTCAAATCGCAAAATCAAGTTTTGTCGTCAAATCTACAAAATAAGGAGATGTTTGTTTCACCATCCAGATGATCCATATTAGTGGAGATGAGATTGTTGTTCGTTTAGACTTAATGATTCATCTAGATGACTTTTATAGATTTATATTTAATTTTTAAAGGGTAAAATTTTTAAAGAGCTTTTTATAAGTTTTTGTCACCAAGAAACCTCCAAAGAGTAAATGATCAAAAGAGGTTTCATTAAGAATAAAAAGACCATTCTACTCCTTCATTTATATATATATATAATAAAAATAAAAAAAAATATTTTTTTATATATTTTCGAAATATATGTTTTCAAATTCGAACTTTTTATAAATTTTTTTCTTTCCGACTTTTTTCATTTCATTTTTCTTTTGCTTTTCAAAATTTCTTTCTGAGATTAAAAATGCTTTTTGAATCGTTTTTTAATTTAAATTTATATTTCTTAAATTTTTAACTCCACGCCAAAAGCCCACCATTAACTCTAAATTTTAATTCTAGATTAATTAACCTTAAATATATAAATATACATGTACCTTTTAATGAAATCATTTTTGGTTATTTTCCTCTTTGTGTCTTTAAAAAATATTAAAAAGTTATCCTAGGAAATTTCTGATTTTGAAATTAGACAGATGAACCAAATTGAATCATCCCGATGGAGATGGTTTAGTTAAAACAGAAAATATTGATTATACCCCTAAAACAATTCAAAAATTACATGAGGATCTAAAATCAAAAATCACATTTTCACCAAAAAATGACATTGTGTTATCTGCAAAAAAATGGAAAATCGCGTTTATTTGCCAAAATAGAAAAACTCATTTTTCCGCCAAAACTAGAAAGGTTCGGTTTCTCGTAAAAACCAAAAAAATTGTTTTCTGGTTAAAACCGAAAAATCGTGTCTTTCCTCAAAACTGGAAAATTCCGTTTTCCACCTAAACCGAAAAATCTCTTTTTCTGCCTACACCGAAAAAATCTCGTTTTCTTTTCTGCCAAAACAAAAAAAATTCGTTTTGCGGCCAATACCAAAAAATCATTTTCCCTCTAAAACCAAAAAATCTTATTTTCCCGCAAAACCAGAAAGTGTTGTTTTCCCGCAAAAAAAAACTCTTTTTCTGCTAAAAACCAAAAGATCTTGTTTTCCGTGCCAAAACCAAAAAATTTTGTTTTCCTGCCCGGTAAATCGTGTTTTTACGCCTAAGCCGAAAATCCCATTTTCTTGTAGCGGCCTATATAAAACCTACAAGGTTTTAGCAAAATCCATCAACGCCAAAATATTAACAAAAAGCTACACATACAGTTAAATAAAAAAAAATCTATTTCAAAAAACAAAAGAATGGAGCAGATCAGATTTAGAGATGTTGTTTCTACAGGTTAATCAAAGAATTCTCATTTTAATATTCTTAACTCTTTAAACATTATTTTAATCATGTTGAATTTTAATTTCTTAAGTTTGACATTAGTTAAACAGAAATTGCACCTACTGTCCAAATAAAAACTCAAATTCACCAACTATCCATTTGTTGCTGTTCTAGGCTAGATAGAGGCTGTTTATTGTTTCTTTTGTTTTAAGTTGATGTCGCAAATTTAGAGACACTAAAGATCTCATTGGGCTCAAATCTCCTATTCAGGTTTTCCACATTTCAGGCAATACTATAGATGCGGATCAGAAACTCACTCGTGACCTGGAAAAGTTAACCACTGACTTGTCTGGCCTTCTTACTGGAATGGTAAGCCATCTGTTGACATTCTCACGTAAGTGCACTTAAAAGTTGTTATTAATTATTAATGCATACTACTAGGTTCTTTTCTTTTTAGTTGGTTTGAATTATAAATTACGCAAATAAAATTTGAATTTGAATTGAAGGTTCACCTGGAGGATGAAGCTATTGACTGGTCAGTTCGAACTGGTACTTGCGAGGAAAGAAGCAATGCATGACCACTTTATTGAATAACGCTTTTAACAGCGTTGACCTGATTTTTTTTTTTTTGTATGAACAACTCAAAAGAAAGTTATAACAATTCTCTGGAAGATTTCTGATTCACTTGCAGTATTTGTGAACTGTGAACAACTAAGTATTTACAAGATTCTCAATCCCATGCGAGCACCGAGGCTCAATGATTCGAGAGAGAGCATTTGTTAGCTTCTGAGACAAGTTACTTTGCAGAGAGTAGACTGTCCCAGCCACTAGTAAAAATCTATCGCATAGCCACTGTATTGCCACTTAAAAACCGTGGCTATTTAAAAGAGGCCACGACAACGCCACGTCAAAGCCACGAAACGTAAAAAGCCACGGTAAAATTAAAATAGCCATGATAGAGTCACGAAACAAAGCGTGGCTAGATTTAGCCATGGAAACGCTACGAAATTTTCGTGGTTAAAGAATATAGCCACGAATTTGCCACTAATAAAACGTGGTAATGTTTTGTTTTTTTGTGCCGACATCGAAAAGAAAGTGTTACGTCCAATCGTTCGACGAAATGGGATATAGCCACGGTTGTTTCATGGCAGTTTCGTGGCTACACTTGCTTTTTCAGTCTTTATTCGGTCTATGGCAGAGAAATATTCGTTTGGCAATGATATTTTAACAGAGCCACAAATTTTTCGTGGCTATGTCGTGGCTATTTTGTGTTATATATATATACACTTCATAACCGTAACATTTAGAACTTTTGTTCTTCTCTCAAATTTTCAGAACAAAATGTCTTTCTACTTTCAATCTAGAGAATGGATGGATCAAAGGATTGATCCTGAGAGTAATCAGGTTTCAGAAATATTTCTTGGAGGTGTTGATGCATTTATTCAATTTGCGTGTAATCAAGAAGATTACAAAGAAAGAGAAACTTTGTTGTGTCCGTGTGCTCGATGCAAAAATGTGAAGCAACGCGAAGCAAGAGTTGTCGCACGACATCTATTCTTGTACGGTTTCAAGGGAAAATATTATTTTTGGACGAGTCATGGAGAGAAATTCTACGATGTTGGTGAGAGTTCCGGGGCGAATCATTCGACGGGTGAAGAAGAAATGTTAGAGACTCCTATTTGGAATGCTTATGAAGATCACCACCAGAATATTCCTGAGGTACCCGCAGACATTGCGCCAGCTTACATGGCGGAAGCTATAGAAGAGACGGACATAGCAGAACCCTATCATGATAGTGTTTTTGAAGCATTTGAAGCAGCCACTCAACCTCTCTACGAAGGATGTGCAGAAGGAATTTCTCAGTTGTCTCTTGCTTCACGGATGATGAAAGTGAAGACAGATTATAATCTACCAGAAGCTTGTGTAGATGAGATATCTGAAGTATTTAAAAACATACTTCCGCAGCCAAATAAAGCTCCAGCAACATATTACGAGACAAAGAAACTGACACGGTCGCTTGGGTTACCCTTACAGAAGATTGACGTATGTGTGCAAAACTGTATGTTATTTTGGAAGGGAGACGATGCGAAGTTGGTCAGTTGTTGGTTTTGTGGAGAAGATCGCTACTACCCGAAGAACGGAAAAGGTAAAAACAAACCGAAACAGAGAATGTTTTACCTCCCAATAGCAGATCGTCTGAAACGTCTATACCAACTTGAGGCGACAGCTTCCAATATGCGGTGGCATAAGGAACATGTAACTCCGGAAGGAGAAATACATCATCCATCTGATGCCATAGCGTGGAAACACTTCAATGAGTTATATCCTGGATTTGCTGCTGAAAGCCGGAACATTTATCTATGCTTATCAACGGATGGGTTTAATCCGATTGGTATGAATGGCGAAGCACATTCCCTTTGGCCAGTTATTATAACTCCATACAATTTGCCTCCGGGAATGTGTATGAAAAGAGAATTCTTATACCTTTCGGTGCTAATTCCCAGGCCCAAACATCCAAGAAAAAACTTAGATATTTACCTTCAGCCGCTGATTGAAGAGTTACAGAGTTTATGGAAGGATGGTGTGGAGGCATATGATATTTCAAGGAAAGAAAGATTCATAATCCGAGCAGTGTTGATGTGGACGATAAGCGATTTTCCAGCGTATGGGATGCTTTCAGGTTAGACGACACATGGTCGGTTATCGTGCCCATATTGTCAAGATGAGACAGGTGCGTTCTGGTTACGTAATGGACGGAAACATAGTTGGTTTGATTGCCACATAAGATTTTTAGATGAAGATCATCCTTACAGGAGAAACACTCAAGCATTTACACGGGGAAAAACAGCTGTGGATCCTCCTCCACCATGGTTGACCGGAGAAGAAATATTGCGTGAGAGAATAAATAATATAAGGGGTTTATCAAAGTCCGTTGAATGTGGAGGGAATGGACATGATAATCCATCCAAGACAATATCCGAATACGGAGTTACTCACAATTGGGTTAAGAAGAGTATTTTCTGGGAGTTACCGTATTGGGAAACTCATCTTCTTCGGCATAACCTTGATTTCATGCACATTGAGAAAAACTTCTTCGATAACCTCACGAACACATTGTTAAATGCTCCTGGAAAGACAAAAGACAACGTCAAAAGAAGATTGGATCTTCCAGGACTATGCAAAAGGCGTGATTTAGAGATGAAAGAGGATGGAACGATGCCCGTGCCAATATTCAGGCTGTCAAATCCGGCAAAGCGAGAATTCCTTCTGTGGCTGAAAAATGATATAAAATTCCCCGATGGATATTCTTCCAAATTTAGTCGATGTATTGACGAAAGCAATTTAAAGTTACATGGACTGAAAAGTCATGATTGTCATGTCATTATGCAACGACTCTATCCATTTGCATTCGCGGAACTTCTTCCAAAAAATGTTCATACGGCAATTAGAGGTATTTATTTTTTATATTATCTAAATAATTACTATGATTGATGTTATAACTTTAATGTTTTGTTTACAGATATTGCCCTCTTTTTCCGAGATATCTCTTCGAAGATTTTGAAAGAATCAGATGTTGGTCTTTTAAAGGCAAATATCGGTGTGAAGCTTTGTAACTTGGAAAAGATTTTTCCTCCATCGTTCTTCGATGTTATGCAACATCTTCTTGTGCACCTTCCAGATGAGGTAGCCTTAGGTGGGCCCGTCCATTTTAGGTGGATGTCCGAAATTATTCCTCGAGGAATCCGAGAAACGTCCGAAATTGCTTTAACTGCGTGGCAGGATGATAGACGTGACCAAGTTGCAGAAAGTTCATTGTTACGGGTGGAAACACATGTTGTTGACGATGTTTCTGATTATGATCTTGCCCCGGTGAATCCTCCAAACGATGAATATGTATCAGATGTTGAGGTACAATCAGACGGTGATTCAGAGTAGTCAAATATATGCTTAAGGTTGTAAAATATGTTGTAGGATTGTAAAATATGTTATAAGGTTTGTAAAATATATTGTAAGGTTTGTAAAATATGTTGTGAGATTGTTTGAAAAAAATATATTATGTAAAATATATGAATGTATGAAGGGTTTGAATTGTAGTTGTTGTATGGGTATAAGGTTTGATGGAAAAGAGTTTGGGGATTAGGGATTGTACTTTAGGGGTTGGGTGTTTATGGTTTCGCGTTTTTAGATATAGCCACGGTTTATTAGTGGCTGTTTCGTGGCTATACCAAAATTTTGGTAAACCAATTGGATTGGGTCCAATTTATTTGGTTTTGGCTCCAATTGTTTTTAATTTCGCGGTTCAGTGCCACGGTTTAGCCACTGATATTTCGTGGCTGGAGAAAAGGGTTTAATAATTCAGTTTTCTTCTTTTTTCTCAACACTTAGAGAAAAAAAAAGACAAACTCTCTCTCTCGACTCGCGACGGAACGGTTCTTCTCCTCTCCGTTTCTTATGTCGCCGTCTCCGGTTCAATCTCGCCGTCTCCGATTCAATTCGCCATCTCCGATTCCATATCCCACCTCTCATGGTAACCCTCTCTCTCTCTCTTCTCCTTTCTCGGATCTGAAACCCTTCGATTCTCGATTCGATATGATGTTTTAGGGTTTTCGATCTAGGGTTTCGATTTCTCTCTGTCTTGTTTCATTTGTTGTTGCATGTCTACTTTCTGTTTCGATCTAGGGTTTTTTTTTATTTTAGGGTTTCGATTTAGGGTTTCGATTAGGGGTTTTGTCTGTCTACTTTCTGTTCTTCGTTTAGATTTTTCTTTCTCTCTTTCTTGACTCTAAAGATGTGTTCTTGTTGGTTTTGTACAGATGAACTCAACAAGAGCACCTGGAACATATGCTGCGTCTCCTCCTATGCCTCCGGGTGCTACTGGACCCGCTGTTTACCATGATGGGTCTCCTCCTATGCCTCCGGGTGCTACTGGACCCGCTGTTTACCATGATGGGTCTCCTCCTATGCCTCCTGGTGCTACTGGAGCTGCTCCAAACCATAGTGCTTCCTCATCTCGTTCCAACAGTTACCCGCAGATGACCCTTAATGCGATGCTCAACTCACCTGCTAGGCTCTCACAGCCACATCTCCATCCTGATAAGCCGAATGGAGCTTTATGGTAAGATCACTTCCTCATCTTTGAATGTTTCTGTTATTTGAATTGTGTCTTTGATTGGTTAGGATTGTTTCTGTTAGGATTGTTTTGTGAAATTTTATGTAGGATTTTGTCATAGTCTAGTTTCTGTTACTGATGTTTGTTATCATCTTAGGTTTGGTATTGACCCATGTGTCCATGCTTTCATCCGTGCAACTTGGCAAGGATACTACATGGGTCCTTGGAAGAGTTGGAATAAGGTGCCTGAGGAAAGGAAGGATTTCTGGTGGCAAACATTTGTGGTAATCAAAAATTACATCTTTTTAAATCCCTTACTGTTATTTATTCCTGTTTCTAAACCCCTTACTGTTTTTTTTTGTTGTAGCAAAATTTCTACTGGGAGCCTCAGTTTAATGATTTGGTCTACGGTCTGTGGAAGAAGGAAACTATGACAACAGTTGGTGAAAGGATTAGCAAGAAGAAGAGGCAACACAAGAAGCTAAAGTACATCAATGATACCGACTGGACACTCCTTCTGGAGTATTGGGCGACTAATGCAGCTAAAAAGAAAAGCAAGAAGGCTGCTAAAAGTCGCAAGGCTGATCCTGTGGGTAAAGGGTGCCACAAGCATAATGCAGGCCCTAGGTGTTTTGCAAGGATAGCGTATAACATGGTATCTTCCATGTCTGTACTGTAAATATTTTTTTTTCTAATCTGTCTTCCTAATTTTTTTTTTTGCAGACGCAAGCCTCTGGTGAACCACCATCCTACACTGCCCTTGTCAGGGAGACACACTCCCGACCAGATGGGACTTTTGTGGACTATCGTGCAGAAGAACTGGTAACTCAGGCCGAGATGGAAGCCACACAGCTCTCTAGCACTGAAGGATCACCAGGGAGTCCAAGTGCATAATCTGCTCCTTCTCGCCTCATGTTAAACAAGGCTTATCTGAAGGTATGATAACTTAACATTTTCATTCTCGGACACTTTTAATCTTCTGTTCTGTTTTGACAATTGCATTACATATGATCAATTTATTTACAATGCGGCAATGTGTTACCTGAGTTGATCAAATAGCCTTATGTTAGTTTCTGTTTGGTCTTGCTTGGTTTTGAATATTTTTCCATTTCTCTTGACAGAATGCTAAGAGTAAGAGGGGATATGTTTACGGACTGGGCAGTGAACAATTCAGGGAGCATGCGCCTTCTTCACGCGTCCCCAATGGTATTGCACGCAACCTGGACCTGTAGATGCGTGTGGGCGGTCTTGAGACAACCCTCCAAAGTGTCACTTCTGATGTTGCTGGGGTGAAGCAGGACGTTTCTGGGGTGAAACAGGACGTCTCAGACATGAGGCATGACTTTGGAGCAACAAGAGAAGCAATCAATCAGCTCCTCCAAACACTTAGGCCCCCGCAAGCACCTACTGGACAGGCTTCTGATCATCAGCCTCAAGCACCAACTGGTCAGCCTAATCCTCCCAATGGCATTTAGAAGTTGGTACTTTATCTTATAACCTCTTTTTGTAACAAGGTCCTTTGATAGTCTTTTTAGACTTAAAACTCTTAACCTTGTCTTATGTAACTTTTTATGAATGTTGAACCTTGACTATCTTTTATACTAGGGATTAACCCGGGCTATGCCCGGGATTTTTATTTTTTTTCTAATTTAAGTTGCTAAATTATTTATAGTTAAGTTATGATATATATTTATATAAATGTTAAGATGCATGTCATAATTAAACTTTATTTTTAAATTTTAACACGTTAAATTAACATATTTTTTACTATTTAAATATTTTTTTTATAATTTTGTTGGCTATCTAGTTATCATATTTAGCAAAACTATCTGTTGAGTGTTGCAATAAATATTTTAGATATTTAATTAAACTGCAGAGTATTTTCGGATCGACCACATGCTCAACAATCGATCGATCCGTAAAAAGATGGTCGATCTCCTTGGCCAGGTAAGTACAATTTTAGCAAAAGTATCTTTGATTTTCAAATATTAAGTATATAACTATTCTTTTGAATATTGATTTTTTGAATTGTATTTTTTGATTAAATTACTATATTATAATGTTTATGTAAATATTTTTTGTGATGTTTGAATTTGTGCTGTTTGTATACTTAACCTAGATGATATTGATGTTTAACAATTTATTTTTTTCTGGAAATATAAAATAATGATATATCAAAATGTATCTAATACTTGTTAAATGATAGTATAATGTAAATTACATCCATTATTTGAAAATAACCATTTGTTGTTTTTATTTTTTTTTAAATCAGAAATTATTTTTATTTAAAAACATTATTCATATATAATATAATAGTTTAAGTTTGGAAGATTAATATATATATATATAAATTATGTATCTTTAAAAAAAAAAAAATTTAAGATATTATATATTGGGTAACTGAATAAAAGCTGAATTTCTTATCTTGAAAATGAAATATTTATATTTTTGTCATCATGTTATACTCACCAATCCAGCATTGATATTTATAACTCAGTATGTTTTTAAAAAAACTTAGTTTTAAGTAATAAACGAATTTAATAAATTAAATTCATCACCTATAATGTTTTGTAAACTATATTTGAAAACTCTCTAAAATTATATTTTAAGCATAATATTACTATTATTTAATTTAAGTTATTTTAAGCATAATATATTTACAATAGGACCATCCTAAACCGGTTAATAAACCAAAAACAATACTAAACCAACATGAACCAATACCTGATTCGGCGAGGAAAGAAGTGTTTGCGATAAACGCTTGAATGGTTATTAACTGTAACGGTTTGATCATGAAAGAGTTAGTATGAATATTAACAATAAAATTATGGACTAGATTAATTTAAATTTGTAAAAATACCTTTGAGTCTATGAAAAGCAATTCAATTCTCACGAATAAGTTTGGCTTTTGGAAGTTGTGGGTTTCCCAACAATGAATCCACCTAACAAAAAGTTCGTTGTTATAAAATCCTTCAAGGTCATTAAAGGTTTTTGGGACGGCAAGAATTGATGGTGCAACCATTTTTTTGCTCGAGTGCTTTGAAGTTTTCCTTGATAGTGTGAGGTTGATGTTGATGGAATAATAAATTTTATAGGGACTTTCTTGATGTAAAACTATACATTTTTATTTATTTTTTGTTTAATGTGGTATTTTCATTTTTATATAATTTACTACCATTTTAAGATAAATGTTTAAATCTTAATGTACTTTTTTCATTTTTTAAAATGTTTATTTCCATTTCTTATATTTTTTATTTACGTAATATCTATATTTTATATTTTAAAATAGATATTTAAATCTTACTGTACTTTTTTCATTTTTTTGAAATTGTGTATTTACTTATATTATATATTTTACATTTTAAGATAGATGTTTAATGCTTAATGAACTTTTTCCATTTTTTAAAAAAAAATTGTGTATTTACTTATTATTATATATATAATTCATATATTATATATTTACATTATTTACTTATTGTTTATTTTTATGTATATGTATTTCCATTTCTTGTACTTTTTATTTACTTAATATCTCTATTTTATATTTTAAGATAGATGTTTAAATCTTAAAGTACATTTTCCATTTTCTTTAAATTGTATATTTCCATTTTTGTTATACTTTCTATTTACGTAATATATATATTTTAAATTTTAAGATATATTTTTAAATCTTAATGTAATTTTCCATTTTTAATTGCGTATTTACTTATATTATATATTTACTTATTATTTGTTTTTTCATTATATTGTGTATTTATATTTCTTATACTTTCTATTTACTAATAATTTTATATTTTAAGATAGATTTACAATTTAAGATAGATGTTTAAATACTAATGTACTTTTTTCATTTTTTTAAATTATGTATATCCTTTTCTTATACTTTCTATTTGCGTAATGTCTATATTTTACATTTTAAGATAGATGTTTAAATATTAATATATTTTTTCCATTGTTTTTAAGTTGTGTATTTCTTTTTCTTATACTTTCTATTTATTTAATATTTATATTTTACATTTTAAGATAGATGTTTAATATTTAATGTACTCTTTCCATATTTTAAAAATTGTGCATTTACTTATTATTGTATATATAATTCATATATTTATAATATTTACTTATTATTTATTTTTCTATATATTGAGTATTTCTCTTTCTTATACTTTATATTTAGTTAATATCTATATTTTATATTTTAAGATAGATGTTTAAATCTTAATGTTTTTTTTCCACTTTTAATGTAAAACGGCAATGTTTAATAGAAGAAACTTGGACAAATAGTCAAATAGTTATATTTATGTTTTTTTTTCTTTTTTTATAAAACGGTAATGTTACATTACGGAGATAAGCGGTTTTTTATAGTGAAAAATGGTAATCTTACATATGTTTAATGTAGTTTTTCCATTTTTTTTATGTTGTATGTTTACATATTATTGTTATTTTTAAATGTAAAATGATAATCTTACATATGTTTAATGTAGTATTTCCACATGGAACCATTTTTTTGCTCGAGTGCTTTGAGTTTTCCTTGATAGTGTGAGGTTGATGTTGATGGAATAATAAATTTTATAGGGACTTTCTTGAGGTAAAACTATACATTTTTATTTATTTTTTGTTTAATGTGGTATTTCCATTTTTATATAATTTACTACCATTTTAAGATAGATGTACATTTTAAGATAGATGTTTAAATCTTAATGTACTTTTTCCATTTTTTAAAATGTTTATTTCCATTTCTTATACTTTTTATTTACGTAATATCTATATTTTATATTTTAAAATAGATATTTAAATTTTAATGTACTTTTTCCATTTTTTTTGAAATTGTGTATTTACTTATATTATATATTTTACATTTTAAGATAGATGTTTAATGCTTAATGAACTTTTTCCATACTTTTAAAAAAATTGTGTATTTACTTATTATTATATATATAATTCAAATATTATATATTTACATTATTTACTTATTATTTATTTTTCTGTATATGTATTTCCATTTCTTGTACTTTTTATTTACTTAATATCTTTATTTTACATTTTAAGATAGATGTTTAAATCTTAATGTACATTTTCCATTTTCTTTAAATTGTATATTTCCATTTTTGTTATACTTTCTATTTACGTACTATCTATATTTTAAATTTTAAGATATATTTTTAAATCTTAATGTATTTTTCCATTTTTAATTGCGTATTTACTTATATTATATATTTACTTATTATTTATTTTTCTTTATATTGTGTATTTATATTTCTTATACTTTCTATTTACTAATAATTTTATATTTTAAGATAGATTTACATTTTAAGATAGATGTTTAAATACTAATGTACTTTTTCCATTTTTTTAAATTGTGTATTTCCTTTCTTATACTTTCTATTTGCGTAATATCTATATTTTACATTTTAAGATAGATGTTTAATATTTAATGTACTCTTTCCATATTTTAAAAATTATGCATTTACTTATTATTGTATATATAATTCATATATTTATATATTTATAATATTTACTTATTATTTATTTTTCTATATATTGAGTATTTTTCTTTCTTATACTTTATATTTAATTAATATCTATATTTTATATTTTAAGATAGATGTTAAAATCGTAATGTTTTTTTTCCACTTTTAATGTAAAACAGCGATGTTTAATAGAAGAAACTTGGACAAATAGTAAAATAGTTATATTTATGTTTTTTTTTTCTTTTTTTTATAAAATGGTAATGTTACTTTATGGAGATAAGCCATTTT
The DNA here is from genome assembly GCF_020379485.1 of Brassica napus. NCBI lineage: Eukaryota > Viridiplantae > Streptophyta > Magnoliopsida > Brassicales > Brassicaceae > Brassica > Brassica napus. The sequence continues at coordinate 59,779,341 of NC_063446.1, read as the reverse complement.
TTTTAGTGAAAAATGGTAATCTTACATATGTTTAATGTAGTTTTTCCATTTTTTTTATATTGTATGTTTACATATTATTGTTATTTTTAAATGTAAAATGGTAATCTTACATATGTTTAATGTAGTATTTCCACTTTTTATGTTGTATGTTTACATATTATTTATTATTTTCGAAATTATATATAATGGTTTTTTTTTACAAAATAGTAATATTACATTATTGAGATAAGCCGTCTTTTTTTATAAGCCGTCTTTTTTTTTAATGAAAAATGGTAATCTTACATATGTTTAAAGTTGTTTTTCCATTTTTTATGTTGCATGTTTACATATTATTATTTTAAATAAAAATGTAAAATGGTAATCTTACATATGTTTAATGTAGTATTTACATTTTTTATGTTGTATGTTTACGTATATTTATTATTTTCGAAATTATATATAATATTTTTCTTTTATAAAACGGTAATGTTACATTATGGAGATAAACCGTCTTTTTTTTAAGTGAAAAATAGTAATTTTACATATGTTTAATGTAGTTTTTCCATTTTTATGCTGTATTTTTACATATTATTTATAATTTTCGAAAATTAGTAATATTAAAATGTAAAACTATATTTTATGCCACGTGTCATCTTTCGGGAGAAATTTGTTTTGCTGATGTGGACGCTCTATGGAGCCTCAAAAGGATAATTCATATATTTATATATTTATAATATTTACTTATTATTTATTTTTCTATATATTGAGTATTTCTCTTTCTTATACTTTATATTTAGTTAATAACTATATTTTATATTTTAAGATAGATGTTTAAATCTTAATGTTTTTTTTCACTTTTAATGTAAAACGGCAATGTTTAATAGAAGAAACTTGGACAAATAGTCAAATAGTTATATCTATGTTTTTTTTTTCTTTTCTATAAAATGGTAATGTTACATTATGGAGATAAGCCTTTTTTTTAGTGAAAAATGGTAATCTTACATATGTTTAATGTAGTTTTTCCATTTTTTTATGTTGTATGTTTACATATTATTGTTATTTTTAAATGTAAAATTGTAATCTTACATATGTTTAACGTAGAATTTCACTTTTTATGTTGTATGTTTACATATTATTTATTATTTTCGAAATTACATATAATATTTTTTTTTACAAAATAATAATGTTACATTATTGAGATAAGCCGTCTTTTTTTTTAGTGAAAAATGGTAATCTTACATATGTTTAATGTTGTTTTTCCATTTTTTATGTTGTATGTTTACGTATTTATTTTTTAAAATAAAAATGTAAAATGGTAATCTTACATATGTTTAATGTAGTATTTCCATTTTTTATGTTGTATGTTTACGTATATTTATTATTTTTGAAATTATATATAATATTTTTTTTTATAAAACGGTAATGTTACATCTTGGAGATAAGCCGTCTTTTTTTTTAAGTGAAAAATAGTAATTTTACATATGTTTAATGTAGTTTTTCCATTTTTTATGCTGTATTTTTACATATTATTTATAATTTTCGAAAATTAGTAATATTAAAATGTAAAACTATATTTTATGCCACGTGTCATCTTTCGGGAGAAATTTTTTTTTTGCTGATGTGGACTCTCTATGGAGCCGCAAAAGGTCCCTTTTATTAGTAAGGACTAGGAGTTAACCCGCGCTACGCGCAAGGCTATTTTGATTTTTAAATGTTAACTATATAGTTATTCATTTGGACGTTGTATTCTGAACAACAAAAAAATTCTAAATTGTATGTTTGTGTCAATAGTAATTTCTTTAGAAAAAAAACAGAAAACTCTACATTTTTCGTATAGATATTTGATATTGTTTTCCATTTTTTATATTATATATTTACTTATTATTTAAATTTTCTTAATTTGTACGGCAATTCTTTCAAATAGTCGTTTTTAAATTTTTGTCACAAAATAGTCATTAATAAAGAAATGACCAAAATAACCCATTTTATTTTGAAAATTTTAATATTTCTTTTTTATTTTTCAAACTTTAAAATCATATCCACAAAACTGCTCCCCATAACTCTAAACCCTAAGTCTAGTTTATTTAACCTTATAGCATAGATGTATTTTAACTCTTTAATAAATGTTTAATTCAGATAAATGTTTAATTTAGTTTTTCTATTTTTTATATTGTATATTTACTTACTGTTTATCTTCTCTTATTTTGTATAGTTATTTATTATAAATTTTCTGCTTTTATATCAATCATAATATTACGATATATATTTAATATAATATTTCATTTCTTATATACTATATTTACTTATTATTTTTTTTTTTTATATTTTATATTTACTTATTATAGTATATAACATTTCTATATGATTAATATTACTAACAATAATATTTAAATATTACATAATATTAAATTATAAATCTATTATAATATTAGAATAAAAATAAAATATCATAATAATATTTCTTATTATTTATTTTTATACTAATATTTTTATCTCTTTTTTTTTACATCAATCATCTACAAACTCATGCTGACTCTGTAAACCAAACCGGTAACTCTGTCCATGTGAACGACGAAAGACGGTTGTTTCCTAGCACTGCGTGCTAAGCTATCCGCCTTTTGATTTTATGTCTGAGGTACATGAACGATCTCTGAGTTTAGAAAACTTATTTTCAGCAGTTTAATGTCTTCCTGATAATTGTCAAACGCTAGTCATTCTTCTGGTTCCGAAACCATCTTTATCAATTGAGAACAATCTGTCGCAAATGTGACCTGAAATTACCGTAAATTCCACATGCATTCCATTGCCCATATTAGCGCTTCTACCTCCGAATGAAGAAGTGAAAGACTTGCCCGGACATTCCGTGCCCCTAGCAATCCATCAAAACTCGCTAAAGTGATGTACCAGCCTTGTACTCACACCATTCCCCTGGTATTGTTGGTACAATTCTTTCATGTAATTGATTTGCAACCCTCTAATTATTTGTTACATGTGCCTCCGTCCAAAGTGTTGATTCTAATTCCGGTAGTTTAAGCGTATCTCTTGGATCAACATCCAAATTGCTAAAAACTTTGTTGTTTCGACCTTTCCAAATATACAATAATATCCACGCAAATTGGTGATCCTCCATTTTTGGATTAACTCTCCAAAAAAGATGATCCATATTTTTATGTCTTATAATCTATATTTACTAATTATTTATTTTACTATACATTTTTTCAGATAGATGTTTAATCTAGTTTTTCCAGTTCTAATATTGTAAATTTACTTATTTTGTATTTTTCCTTATACTGTATATTTAGTTATTCTAATATTACGGTAGATGTTTAATATAATACTTGTATTTCTTATATAGTATATTTACTTATTATTTATTTTACTATACATTTTTTTCAGAGATATGTTTAATTTAGTCTTTTCATTTCTTAATTGTATTTTACCTTTTTTTTCTTATACTATAAATTTACTTATTCTAATTTTTTTGTTTTTATATCAAATGATAATATTATGATAGATGTTTAATGTGATAAAAATATTATCTTATATTCTATGCTTATCTTTCTTATATTGTATATTTACTTACAAAATTATTTGAAAATAATAAAATGTTAAACTATACATTTTCATATAGACTTTTAATGTAGTTTTTTTATTATAATAAAATTTAAAATTTATATTTACTTATTGTATTTTTAAATAATAAAAATGTAAAACAATACATTTTTCAGATAGATGTTTAATGTAGTTTTTGCATTTTTTAATTGTATTTTACCTAATTTTATTTTTCTTATATTGTATATTTACTTATTCTATTTTTTTACTTTTATATCAAAAGGTAATATTATTTATAAATGTTTAATGTAATATTTTTATTTCTTATATTGTATATTTACTTATAATTTATTTTACTGTATGTTTCTCAGATTTGTTTTTATTTTGCTTATATAGTATATTTACTTATTCTAATATTACGATAGATGTTTAATATAATATTTCTATTTATTATATTGTATATTTACTTATTATTAATTTTACTATACATTTTTTGAGAGAGATTTTTAATTTAGTTTTTTTTTAATTTATTAATAGTATTTTACCTATTGTTTATTTTTCTTATATTGTATATTTATTTATTCTAATTTTCGTGCTTTTATATCAAATGATAATATTATAATAGATGTTTCATGTAAAATTTATATTTCTTATATTGTAGGCTTAGTTTTCTTATATTGTATATTTACTTATAAAAATATTTGGAAGTAATAAAAATGTAAAACTCTACATTTTTCAAATAGATGTTTAATGTAGTTATTCCGTTTCTTATATTGTATATTTATTTATTTTATTGTATATTTACTTATCTAACTGTTTTTCTTTTAAATCAAATTATAATATTATGATATATGTTTAATGTAATATTTTTTATTTTTTATATTTTATATTTACTTATTATTTATTTCTTATATTGTATATTTACTTATTATTTAATTTTCTTATATTTTATTTAGTTATTCCAATATTGTAATATATGTGTAATCTAATATTTTTATGTTGGATATTTAGTTATTATTTATTTAACTATATATTTTTCAGATATATGTTTAATTTAGTTTTTCCATTTTTTATATTGTATATTTATTTACTGTTTATCGTTCTTATTTTGTATATTTATTTATTCTAAATTTTGTTGCTTTTATATCATTGATTATATTACGATATATATTTAATGTAATATTTTTATTTCTTATATACTATATTTAATTAATATTTATTTTTTCTTATATTTTATATTTATTTTTTCTTATATTACGATAATTGTATAATATAATATTTCTATATTTTATATTGTGTATTTAATTATTATTTATTTAACTATACATTTTTCAGATAGATGTTTAATTTAGTTTTTTTTTCATTTCTTGATTGTATATTTATTTATTCTAATTTTCTTGCTTTATATCAAATGATAAATTATGATAGATGTTTAATGTAATATTTCTATTTCTTATATTGTATATTTCCTTTTTATTTATGTTTTTTCTTATATTATATATTTACTTCTTATTTCTTTTTGAATTAGTTTTTTTCCGCTGATGTGGACGCTGCCTTAAAAGTTCCCTTTTATTAGTATAGTTTGTATATTTTATATTTAGTTATTTTAATATCATAATAGATGTTTAATCTAATATTTTGATGTTAAATATTTACTTATTATTTATTGAACTATACATTTTTCAGATATATGCTTAATTTAGTTTTTCCATTTTTAATATTGTATATTTTCTTACTGTTTATCTTTCTTATTTTTTTATTCTAAATTGTTCGCTTTTATATCAATGATAATATTCCGATATATATTTAATGTAATATTATTATTTATTATATACTATATTTACTTAATATTTAGTTTTTCTAATATTTTTTATTTATTTATTCTAATATTACGATAATTGTATAATATAATATTTCTATTTTTTTATATTGTGTATTTAGTTATTATTTATTTTATTATACATTTCTCGGATAGATTTTTAATTTTGTTTTTTTTCATTTCTTAAATGTATCAAATGATAAATTATGATTGATGTTTAATGTAATTATAATAGATGTTTAATGTAATATTTCTATTTTTTATTGTATATTTACTTTTTATTTATTTTTTCCTATATTTTATATTTACTTATTATTTTTTAATGTAATATTTCTATTTCTTATGTTGTATATTTACTTATTATTTATTTTTCTTTATATGTATATTTATTATTTATTTTTTATTAATGACACGTGTCATCTTTTAGAAGAAGTTTTTTTCGGTGATGTGGACGCTCTATGGAGCCTCAAAAGCTCAATTTTATTAATATAGATACATTTTTCAGATAGATGTTTAATTTACTTTTTTTTCATTTTTTAATTATATATTTACGTAATCTAATTTTTTTACTTTTATATCAGATGATAAATTATGATACATGTTTAATGTAATATTCTATTTCTTATATTGTATATTTACTTTTTATTTATTTTCCTTATATTGTATATTTACTTATTATTGTTTAACGTAACATTTCTATTTCTTATATTATATATTTACTTATTATTTTTTTTCTTTATATGTATATTTATTTTTTATTTTTTTGTTAATGTCTTGTGTCATCTTTTAGAAGAATTTTTTTTCGTTGATGTGGACGCCCTATGGAGCCTCAAAAGCTCCATTTTATTAGTATAGAGCTCCATTTTATTAGTATAGATACATTTTTCAGATAGATGTTTAATTTAGTTTTTTCATTTTTTAATTATATATTTACGTTTTCTAATTTTCTTGCTTTTATATCAGATTATAAATTATGATAGATATTTAATGTAATATTTCTATTTCTTATATTGTATATTTTTTTTTTATTTATTTTCTTTATATTGTATATTTACTTATTATTGTTTAATGTAACATTTCTATTTCTTATATTATATATTTACTTATTATTTATTTTTCTTTATATGTATTTTTATTTTTATTTTTTGTTAATGCCACGTGTCATCTTTTAGAATAAGTTTTTTCCGCTGATGTGGACGCCCTATGGAGCCTCAAAAGTAGATACATTTTTCAGATAGATGTTTAATTTAGTTTTTTTTATTTTTTAATTATACATTTACGTTTTCTACTTTTCTTGCTTTTATATCAGATTATAAATTATGATAGATGTTTAATGTAATATTTCTATTTCTTATATTGTATATTTACTTTTTATTTATCTTCATTATATTGTATATTTACTTATTATTGTTTAATGTAACATTTATATTTCTTATATTATATATTTACTTATTATTTATTTTTCTTTATATGTATTTTATTTTTATTTTTTGTTAAAACCATGTGTCATCTTTTAGAAGAATTTTTTTTCCGTTGATGTGGACCCCCTATGGAGCCTCAAAAGCTCTATTTTATTAGTATAAAGCTCCATTTTATTAGTATAAAGCTCCATTTTATTAGTATATATACATTTTTCAGATAGATGTTTAATTTAGTTTTTTCATTTTTTAATTATATATTTATGTTTTCTAATTTTCTTGCTTTTATATCAGATTATAAATTATGATAGATGTTTAATGTAATATTTCTATTTTTATTTATTTTTCTTATATTGTATATTTACTTATTATTGTTTAATGTAACATTTATATTTCTTATATTATATATTTACTTATTATTTATTTTTCTTTATATGTATATTTTTTTTTTGTTAATGCCACGTGTCATCTTTTAGAATAAGTTTTTTCCGCTGATGTGGATGTCTTATGGAGCCTCAAAAGCTCCCTTTTATTAGTATAGATTAAGTTCTGTGTTTATTGAATGTGCAATTTTAATAATTTGAATGAATGAAAATTGGCTAATTAAAACTAATCAAACCGAATGTTTTTCAAAACAGTGGATACTATAAAGCCACTGAATCTTAGTAGCTAAATCGTGGCTATACTAGCCACTGGAAAATAGTTTTAAACCGTGGCTAATAATGCCACGTCGAATAAGTGGCAGTATCGTGGCTATTATAGCCACTAGCAATAGCCACGTCTTAATATTATATCGTGGCTATTATAGCCACGAAAACACGCGTGGTAATAACGTGGCTACTAGCCACGAAAAGCCACGATTATTTATAGCCACGCTACTTTTCGGACATCTAAGCGTGGCTGATTTCTTTTATAGCCACGATTATTTGCTCTATAGTCACAACTTTGCAGTGGCTATGCGTTGGATTTTTACTAGTGAGCCAACCCATCTATGCTTCTGAATCTTACTCTTGCACTTGAACTCCAAAAGACCCTGCCCAGTTTTCGGACCAAAATAGTCTTCTTCTGAGTTTTCTTCATCTTTCATGTAAGGCCATGAAGATATCTCGTTGTAGACTCCATAAAAAACGCCTTCAGAAGGCACCAATAGATGCATCAGTGATAAGAATCACAGCTGTGTTGCTACTGCTATCATATTTGGAACAAAATTAGAATACCAAAACAAAGTTAAACTTCAAAAAATTATCTACAAGTAAACTACACATATCAGAAGCATATACGTACCTAGTAAAACAAGAAGGTCTGTCAATTCTCGATGCCTCTTGAGAAGATTAATAACTAGGAAAAGAGCAGATAAATCTCTATTACACATTAATTGGGTCTAACTATTGTTGTTTCATAAAAAACAATGAGCTTATACATCAATAGCATTTGACCCAAAAAAAAAAATACATCAATAGCAAAACCATCTCTAGTTTATTGATTGATACGTTGTGTTTCCAAAATCGATCTCTCTTACTTACCTTAGAGTTGCACCGATCATCAAAAACATACAAACTTTTCTCACTCAAATCGAATTGATTCAACGAAATAAACCATCAAAACACACACACTTCACAACATCAACCAAATGAAATCTAGGAGATATCAAAGATAACCCTAACAACATTTTAAATGGGCGAAGGCATACTTGCTGGGTGAGGATCCAGATCGTGACAGAATATAGGAAATTATGTTACTATTCAGTTTTAGATTATACAGAGATCTCTCTCTCTTTGTTAGATGGTCCTGGATTCTCTGTAACAACATTGACTATATATAGTCCGGAAAATATATCAAACATGTACAAAGATATTCACACACCGAACCAATATGAATAAGAACCAGATTTGAACTCAACTCACTTACTAAAAGAGCCAAATACCAAATATAGGAAAGAAACCCTAACCTTTTTTCCAGGACAGAGGGCTGCGATTCCCTGAACTGTCACTCCGGGAGGGAGATGAAGAAGAAGAGCGCCAAAGAGACCTAGACGGACTCAAATCCGAGCGGGAAGGAGATCTGGAAACGGAAGGAGAATGACGGCCACGGCTTTGAGAATTCTTTTTTCTTCCTTTCTTATTTTATAAATTAATTAATCATTAAAAAAAAACTAAGTGTAAATTTTCCTTTAACTTTTTCCCTAAAATGTCATAACACAAGCGCACACACACACTCATTCTCTTTTGACTTTCTCAGTCACGCTTGTCTGTCTTTGTAGAGAGAAAAAAGAGTTTATCTTGTATGTCTACATGTTACTTCTCAAACTATTTTTCTTTATTAGAGTTGGATATCTTACAACATTACACACACATACATACTAATAGTAGATTTCTCTACTTACTACATGTTGTCCAAGTTGGATCTTCTTCTAGCTCCTCCGTTTCTTGCAGGCCAAGTCTCTTCTTCATCTTTCTTCTTTGTTCTGCTACACTTCGTTCTTCTTCTTCTAAGTGACGCCTTGGTCACTTCCTTCATTCTTATTTTCTTGTGTGGCAAGCTTTCTTGCTTCCACTTGTTCTTCTCTCTTGATTTCACCTTCTCTTTGTGTGTTTAATCAAAGGTTCAATTCCAACAAACACACAACCAACAACACAGACAACTTATTACTTTAAGCGATGGACAATTACAGCAACAACTCCAACAAAACCACAAAGACACTTCGTCTCTCAAAGATTACACTTTTATGGCGAACATTCTGAAAGCGAGAACAAAGTGATTTTTTTTTTGACGTGAAGAGTGACTTGTTTTTTTTTTTCTTTTTGACGTCAAGAAGGTGATTTGTTTTATGAAAATTAATTGCTCTCTTTCTTAGAAATTAGGGTTTTCCGGTTTGGGGAGAGTAAACTAATCGACATGTTTAAGATAAAAGATTAGTTTGTTAACCATGGTTTAACATTAAACGGCAAGATTGCTAATTTACGGTGTTAACAGTTTTGGTAATGGTGGTAATGAGTCAAACTAAAATGGCTTCATGGCCTTTGGTGTTTTAAAGGAATACAAAAAAATTAGTTTGTATATTGTTTCGGTCACTTTAAAAACCTGTGTATTAAGTTGAAAATAATAATTAATGTTGTGTATTTATATGGAATTTTCCCATTCAATTAATATATAGTTATATCCCTATTAGAGTAATAGGAAAATTAGGGCCAAGAGTATTGCTTACTTGGTGACCAATCCGACAAGTTAATATATCCTCTTACTTCTGATCAAGAGACTGGTAATTTATCCTCGTAACCTCCAAAGCAGCCATGTCTCATCTTCTCAGGCGGCTCAAGCGATCCTTCGGAGTAAGCCACCTCACCGCTTCTTCTCGGAGCTTCTCTAATCACATCTTCAAAGTAACACCTTGTGGAACTACTGTGAGAGATGGTGACGTTGGATATCTAGCTATCTACAGCTACGTTGATAACTTGATAGACTGCACAGAAAAGAAAGTGCCTATGGAGTTAGCAAAAGGGATGGGAACAATAGGAGCATCCCACGGCTGGGTAGCAACTTTGAAAAATGGGACCATTCGTCTTCAAGATGATCTAGACCCCTATGCGTCGTATACAGACCCAAAACGCATTCCTCTGCCTCCTCTTGTAACTCTGCCTCATTGCCAAACCCAAATTGTAACCAACGTAGCCATGTCCTCTTCTTCTTTTTTTTTTTTTTTTTTTTTTATGTCCTCATTCTTCTCCTGAGGATGAAGACTGCATCGTGGCTGTCAAAGTTCTTGGGACTTCAGCTAAGCTTATGTAGGCCTGCTCAGCGAAATTGCAAGTGGAGCAACATCAGAATCTCAGACCCCAGCTTCTTCTCCTCCCATTTAATGTACTCCAAGAGAGACGGTCTGTTCTCCATGCCCGCTGCTGGAGGAAACTACACAGCATCGTGTGATCTTGGGAGACACGTGAACGAACCAAAGATTCAGATGTTGTCGTACCCGAAACAACGCGTGTTTGAAGACATGTATGTAAAGAGCACGGGTACGTTTTTCGACAAAGAGTTTCTGAGAAAGTTCGACTGGAAGCACTCGGACTGGTCATGCAGGATGGAGCACTACTTGGTGGACTCGTCACACACAGGTGAGACTTTTCTGGTGAAATTGTCTAAAGATATTAACCCACAAGACGGGAGAAGTGAATTGGACAAATTCCTTGTGTTGAAAATAGACGAGGAAGGAAACGCTGAATATACTAAAGACTTTGGAGGTGAGTGCATTTTCATCTCTAAGGCTGAATCTTTTTGTCTCCCGGCATCTTGTTTGCATGACAAGGGACCAAACTGCATCTATCATTTAAGCGACACGAGCTTTGGAATAAAATGCATGGATGATGTTTGGAAAGAGAGGGGTGGGGACCTAGCTTTCCCAGGCCCTTTTTGGTTCCCACCAAAGCTAGACACCAAAGGTAAACGTATCCTTTCTTCAGGTATTCAGTATCCAGTGTAATAAAATTATGCTCTTTCATTGATTTCTTTTGTTGGCCTTCGTTGTTTTCTGACTCTAGTTGCTGTTTTAAATATACAATTCCAAAAGTATTTATCCTTATCTTCCCCCTTCACTGATCGATACTTGTCTTGATGTCACAAAAAAAAGAGGACTTTCTTGATCCATTCTTTTGTTTGCTTCACAAGTTTCACAAGTGCCTCCTCCTCCTCTTTATAATGAATTTGAAGTGTTCTTTTTTTAAACTCTAAATATTAACATAGAAAATGGTGAATAAAACGACTGAAATCATTCATATAGGAGAAATACATAAGAAAATAGTTCACTGGACTGCTGGAACACGTACGAAATGATATCTGGAGATGTGATAATTCATTTTCTTCATAACCATCGTTTCAATATCAACACATTTTTCTGATTAGAACACCTGTTGTCAAGCGTGTGTTATGCCTAACCTTAAAGGTAATGTGTATTCTTGTAAGGAGTGTTAATTTGTACTTCACGAAACATATGCTAATCTTTTCCCCGCATAACACAAACATGTGTTTACATCCTATTGCAAACTGCAGAAAATTGCAGGTTTTCTTCATGTTTCTTTTGTTCTGTTTTTGTTAGTTTTCAAAGAAAAGAAAACAGAGGAACGTTTGTGTATGAGTGAGAGACAGTAGACTACTGCAACAAGAAAACTCAAAGACTTTTAACTTACCAAAACAACAGCTTGACTTGTTACTCTTCTTTTCCCATGTTTTCTGTTTTGTGGTTTGAGGACAAATAGGCATCATTAAACACATCCTGATCACCCGCTAGCTTATATAAACTAGATCTTGACCCGCATGATCGTACGAATATGCATTTTCCTTTTTTTTTTTATGTTTTATTAACTGATGTACTTGTAATATTTAATCGCATTACATTCACTAAGTCTTGAATATTTTTTCGTGTTAAACCATCTATTGTATGGCAAATATTTGATATCATATAAACAATTCATCATATATATGTAATTAGAAAATTATATGTGATATATAAAAACAATATTTATGAATTTAAAATATGAAGAAATAAAGAACTGTAACTTGGCATGCTATAGAAAAAATTATAAATTATTATACATGTTTAAAGAAAATGCAATGATTTTTAAAATTGAAAAATAAATTAAATATATAAAACAGCTGATTAATATAATTAAAAACATAAATAATTTCATAATTTTATTAATAATAAATTATTTATGGGTTTGGTTTTTAGTCAAAGTAATTATTAAATGTCTATCCCCTAGACTATATTTGCGAAATGATTTTGCCACATGTCCTCTCTACAATCAATTTCACAAAACAAATATGACATGGCTACTGAAATTGATGACATGGCTTCCGAAAAAATATGACATGAATAATTTTATTTAATGTTGATTTATATTTTTGAAAAAAACTGATTAGAATATGGTAATAATTCATATATTACATTTAATATTGATATTTCTTTTTGGTAAACTTTTTTTTAAATAAGGTAATAGTTCATACATCATCTATAAAATAAATATATTCATATAACATTTCAAATTTCGAAATATTAATATTTTTGTATAATTATACAATTTGTATTACTAAAGCTTTCAAAAATTTATATAATTTTTAAAAAATTTAAATATCCAATCGTAAGATCATTAGTTTTTTTATATACCTACAAATTTTATAAATATGTTTAGGCTAAGTTTTTGATAATTATACAATTTTATGTCATTTTATTAGTTTTATACAAATTGATTTAATATATATCAAACCTATATTAAATATTAGTAAGAAAATAATAAAATCTATAATATTTAATAAAATTTATTTTAAAATATAAGTTAGATTAAAAAAATTGTTTACTGCACATGGTGCATGAAAACATCTACTAACACTAATATGTAAAGGTCCATACTATGAAAGCCGTGTTGAATATCCCGCAAATTAGTAATCTCTATAATATTATTTGAGAAGTCAGTTTCCTACGTGTCGCGTTCACGTTAACTTTCACAATGGTTTATTACACTGATACCTTTAATAAACTAATAATATTATTTCTTATTGCCATTATTAACAATTATTTATGTTTTCTTTTTCTTAATAATTGTGATTAACTTCTTAATGTAATTTCCTTTTTTACTAAAGCATAAAAAAAATAAAAAAGAAATATTTGTAAAATATAAACATAGATTTTTATATAAAAACGAATTTAATTTTATTATTCTTTATGTTTCCTGCAACAAAAAAAAATATCTATAAATTTTAAATATATATACTTATAAATATGTATAAACATAACTTCACAAAACAAATTAAAAATAGAATAATTCAGATATTCTTATAAATATCTTTTGATCTAATAATTTTTTTTGATTAAAATTTGTATTGATCTAATAATTAATAAAGAAAAAAAATTCTAAAAAACATAAATTATTATTTAATATCTCATTCTTTTTCAAAAATGATTATATCTTATGATTATTTTAAAACTAATAAATATTTAAAATTGTGTGGCTGCAACAAAATAAATAAGATTTCTTATTTATCAATATATTTTTGATTGAATGATTAGAATTTTTATAGAAAATTTTATCAACACTTCAATTTTTTTTTCTAATTTGATTGAAAACAGTATATATCAAATTATACATAATCTTACAAAATATATATTTCATCCTAAGATAAAAGCAAACAAAATTGAATAATATGTTATTATTTTAATTTAATTGTAACAAAAAAATTGTAATCAGAAAATTGGTACAATCCAGTATACTAAAACATAAATAACCAATCATTCTTAATAATTAAATAAAAAATATTATGATTTAATGTGTAGTAGTGTTAAAAACCGTATATAAAATTGTAAAATATTACAAGTTATGTTTATTAATACAACTCTGATTTAATAGTTATGTTTTCTAATTTTTTTAAAACATATACCCATTTATACAAAATTTACAAATATAAGAGAATGAATTGAACTACATGAAATTAAGAAAATGATAATCCAATATTAAAATCACTGTTTAATTTAAATAAGAGATGTAATTTAACATATGAAAAATAAATATTTGAAATAATACAAAATAGTATATGTGAAATCACATATTCAATTAATATGGGAAGATAATAATAATAATATATTTTTATTATACATGAAAATTACAAAATAACTTTAAAATTCTAAACAATTAAACTTTTATAAATTATTTTAATTCAAATATTACGTAAATATTTATATCCGTGCATGAGCACAGGAGAATCACCTAGTATATAATGAAAAAAAGAAAAACTTATAAAGTTTAAAAACGAATTTAAATCGAAAATATATGTATGTATAATATGATTTCATTAACAAGGAAAGTTCACAAAATAGTAATATTCCATTAAAAAATATTTTTAAATAACATACAATATACTTCAAAGTAATAAAATACTTTATATATCTATATTTTCTTAAATGAAAAAAATATATATTTGTATATAATGTGAAATCATAAAAAAAAATTTCATACATATAATCTTGATATTAGAAAAAGAAATATTATTTCTTTTTAAAAAATTTAAAAAATACAAAAAAAATATTGTCAAAGTCATAAAATATGTTTTGTATATATCTATCTATTTTCCTTGATGATTACATAAAATAATAAAATAAAATGATATATGTTTAATTGACTGAAAATAGTTTATAATTATTATTATTGAAAGTTTTATTTATTTTTTCATATATTTAGTTGATTATATATCTTTCTATAATAGAAAGAATATATAAATTAAATTTTACTTGGATAATATCTTTTCTCAATAACAATCACAAATATTTTTACTTCTTATTTTTAAGAGATTTAAGAAAACTAAAAATAAATTTTAACAATAAACATCTTTTGATCAAATAATTAAAAAATATTTTGAAATAGCATAACACGGTATACTTTAACGAGGTAGATATATTATATTTATCATTATTAAAATTATTTATTTTCGTAATTATTTAATCTGAGTCACTATTATAGTTTATCATTATAAAATTTTTATATATAATCAGTAAAAACTTTACAATTATTTTTGAGAAATCATATAATATAAGCAAATTTTAATTTATATTTTTTCTATAATTGAAAGATATTATAGTCAAAAATAAATAAAATATTTTAACAATAAGCATCTTTTGATCAAATAATTAAAAAACTATTTTGAAATAGCATAAAACTATATACTTTAACAAGGTAAATATAATATAGTTTATCATTATTAAAATTATTCATTTTCGTAATATTTAGGTTGCTTTTTAATTTGATGGTTTTATGTTTGTGGAACTTGATATAATCATAATTAAAATACCCAAGAAAATCTAATTCTCATTTTTAATATTATTTAAAATAATTTTCAGTTTACCGTTCAATAAACCTAAAGCATAAATTATTTAAAATTTATAAATATTTTAATTATTATAAATATTGATATGTGTTCATGAGTTTCTAAAATTTTATCAGTTATTTATGTATGTAAATTCTTATTGATTATCGCTTTATTTTTTGATATTCTTTAAAAAACTTCATATAATTTGATAAATATTATGAAAATATATGCGTACTGAATTGATAAATAAAATTAATTTTATTTGACTTAAATATAATCAAAAATAATTATATTTAAGTTTGAATTTGAAAGAATATGTGTAACTCAATATACTCACAAAATGAGTGACTCAATATACATTTACTTACAATGAGAATAAATAATTTTATAATAAAAATTTATTTATTTTGTAAATATAAATTATACGATTACTCAAAGTATATTAAAAATAAAAATAAAATATTAACCAACTGTTACAATTTAGTTCTTTTGTAAAATTTATATATATGCATGAGACTTCAGAATATTATCGTTATATTAATTTATGTAATTTGGAATCTGATACTTTAGTTTATCTTTTATTTCTCTCTAAGCATAATATTTCTTAAGTTATACACAATTTTCCTAAAAATATATTTACATATCTGAGACAACAACCAACCTAAATGCAAATAATAAAATTAATTAAAATTTCAATATATGTAGAGTAAAAATATTATAGTTAAATTCAGAAAAATAAATGCAATCCAATATACCTAAATAATAATTAAATCGACTGTAAAAACAACAAGTCGGACTATATATAACATATCTAATATTATATTTCTAACTAAAGTAATATAATGTTATTAATATAAATTATAAATACAAATTATAAATTAATTTAAAAGTAAAAGTAAATATCAACCAATTATTGTAGTGTATTTACTTTATAAATATTTATATCCGTGCATGAGCACCAGAAAATCACCTAGCGAAGATTTTATTTGAAACAAAATTATAGATAATTTATTATTTACTTAACTATAGATAGTTGCTGAAAATCATGTCAATATATCATAGGTAACTAATATTCGACATTGATTATAGAATTGGATAGACTAATAAAGATATTAACTGATTTGGTTTGTTGAGAAAGCTTAGGAAAGATCGATCTGTTTTTGGTTTGTTGATAAAGGTTAACAAAAGTCGATTTGTGTAGGCACGTATAACATTAAGGAAAAAATTATATTCATACGATACCATTGTACTTATTGAAGCCTAGCTCTATGTGAGGTGAATGAGCATTGGACTTTTAATAATGGAAGATTTACCATGACTCAAAACTTGATTTTTAAATACAAAATTGTATTCAATCTTGAATCAAATGCAAAATTAACCTAAAAGCCTTGTAAAATAATAGCCAGTCTCCTTTACGGCCAAATAAAAAAAACAGAACTCATTTTTACGAATATAGCTCTGGAAAGTCGTTTGAGTCTTCTGAGATATTGTAGTCGTTTAGACGACTTCCATGGAAGTCTTCTGGTGTAGTTGATCTTAAAAATAATTTTTAAATTTAAAAAAAAAAATATTTTGACAAGTGAAAAATTAAAATCATGTAATTATAAACAATTTTAAGTGATATAAATTAAGATATAATAAAATTGAATAGTTTAGATTAATAAATCTAAAGCATAAAATTATTTTAAATTTATAAATATTTTAGTTATTATAAATATTGATATGTATTCATGAGCTTCCAAAATTTTACCAGTTATTTATGTATGTAAATTCTTATTGATTATCGTAAATAATAGTTAAATTCAAATAGTATAATTAATCAAAATTTTAATATATGTAGAATAAAAATATTATAGTTAAATTCAGAGAAATAGATGCAATCCAATATACCTAAATAATAACTAAATCGACAGCAAAAACAACAAACGGACTAGATATAACATATCTAATATTATATTTCTAACTAAAGTAATATAATATTATTAATATATATTATAAATACAAATTATAAATTAATTTAAAATTAAAAGTAAATAGCAACCAATTATTATACTATATTTACTTTATAAATATTTATATATGTGCATGAGCATGGGAAAATCACATAAGGAAGATTTTATTTGGAACAAAAATATAGATAATTTAGTATTTACTTAACTATAGATAGTTGCTGAAAATCATGTCAATATATTATTGGTAACTAATATTCGACACTGATTATAGAATTGGATAGACTAATAAAGATATTAACTGATTTGGTTTGTTGAGAAAGCTTAGAAAAAAATCGATCTGTTTTTGGTTTGTTGAGAAAGGTTAACAAAAGTCGATTTGTGTAGGCACGTATCATTAAGGAAAAAAATATATTCATACGATACCATCTTATATATTAAAACAGAAGTCACAACCTTGATTCATGTGTGATTTTTTAAAAAATCGACCTAATAGACTTGTTCCTAGAAAGTCATGTTACATTTAATCTCTAATCTTATCATTTAAATTTTGGGCCTAATAGAAATTTTTATTCGGCTATCAATAATTTAATTTAAACAATAGATGATCCATTAGATTTATAGATAGTATAAATTAAATAGATATAATTTAATGTTGTAATACTATACCTCCATATGTTAAATATTTAAATTTTTATCTATGTTAACTTTTAAAATTATAAATATTTTATTTTAAATAACAAAAATCATATTATCTAACAATACACTACAAGAAAACATATTTTTTACGAGGGCGGTATTCGTTGTAAATTCGTCGTAATAGGGGCTTTACGACGAATTAACATCGATACGCGTTTCGTTGTTAAACGCTCGTCGTAACGGAGGTTTCGTCGTAAAGTCCTAGTTACGTTTACAAGGAAGTCAATTCCTCGTAAAGCGGAAGGAAACTATTCGTCGTAATGCCCTCGTAAACGACGATGTAAATACCTCGTAATAGTTCGTTGTAAAAGCCACGTAAGGCTTCCACGTAAAGTCGATGTAAATTTTACGAGGACTTTACAACGACTTCATGTAAATTCCTCGTAAACGTTACGAGGACTTAACGTGGAATTTTACAACGAATTTACATCTCCATATTTAAAATATTAATTAATTATAATAATTATATAAATTTTATAAAACAATAATTTTAAAATTTAAAATATTTGAAATAAAATTAAATATGAAACCAAATAATTTTTTTTAAAACTATAAATTCATTAATTAAATAGAATTTAAATTTTTTATACAAAACAAAAGAAATTAAAAAAGGAAACTAAAGGCCAACATCATGGTCATCGAAGTAGTTGGCTGAGGGGTTCGGGTCTGTAGACGTTCCTGCTTCGGGATCCGGCTGGCTCATCCCGAGAGCTGCTCGTCTCTCCGCCAAAGCTCTCTGCAAAGTTGGATTTCCCACCGCCATCACATCCAGCAAACCCTCGAGAGAGTCCAAACGCTGCTGCTGGGTATCCATGCGAGCCTGCATCCGGTCGTTGTCCTGGTCCCGTCTCGAATAGTATGACGAAGTCGCCCTTGCAACTTCGTTAACGGAACCTATTCCAACCGTCCTTCCCTTCTTTCTAGGAGCCACCTATATGTATATATATAAAACCGTATTTAGAGTTAATAATAAAATAAAGAAAAAAAATTAAAATTATTAAATTTTACCTCCTCGAAGATCCGGTCGACCTCTACGGTTGACAACTTGACGGGTAATCCATCTGCAGACTGTTGGGTAAGTTGCGTCTCTTGCTCTTCAACCCGAGACGCCACAGCGTTGAAGAGTTTCTCGGATGCAGGATCCACAAAAACCCCATCTGGTGAGGCGTGAGTCATCTTGAATAAGTCCGAGAGAGATGGCAAAACTCCCGTCTTCTCCAACTAATAAACAACAATAATAAATAAATTAAATATAATTAATAAATACAAGTTTAAAATAATGAAAATTATAAATTTAAATAAAACTTACAGCTTCGAGACGAATTCCGGCATGGGGTTTTTGGCCGGATCTATGAACCATGGGCAAATGGCCATCTTTATCCCTCGTTCTTCGGGAAGCGGAGCAGGAGTTGGCTTTGCGGATGGAGCTGGGTTCGTTCCAATAGGTGATGAGGCCATCCCATGCTTCCTTTGTGACCCCGCTCGGCTTCCCCTCATAGCCGTAAATCTCCCACTTGTCCTTCCAATCGGAGACGGTGTTGCAAAGACGAGTTTTCGCCTTTGCAATAAATTCGCTCTTCACCCTCTCGGTGATTCCTACGGACCAGTTCCACCTTTGCTGAAAAAACAAACATTTTAAAAGATTAGAAAAAAAAAATAATAATTATTTAATTAACAATATAAATATTAATAATATGTAAATATAATTACCGCAAAACATTTAAACCACGTCGTCTTGACGTGATCGGGAGTCATGGTCCAGTTGGGATAAGGGCCGTCATAATATCCCTTCATCGTCTCTGAAACGCTCCGGCTAACACGGTTGTTAGCCCCAAACCTGCAAATATAACAAATTTGTTAAAAAAATTGATCAAAGATTTTAAATTTAAAATTAATAATTTTATGTACTTACCAATAAGTACCCGGGGGTCTATCGGGGTCCAGAACGTGTAAACCCTCTCGTCCGGGCTGGGCAAGCAAATCCTCGACGGTGTATCTTGCGAATGGTGCATGAGCTGGCACCCGCAAATCGGGATGAACTGCAGCCGGTGGGGCAGGCTGATCCGGGGCGACAGGTGGAGCTCGTGGGGGAGGCATCTGAGATGGAAGAGGAGGAGGGGTCGAAGGAACTCTCCGAGATGTGTGAGAGTCTGGAACTGTCCCGGAAGAAGACGATGGACCGCTAGAGGAAGATCCATCGCCAAACAAATCCGCATACGTAGGTGCAGGAGCTGCTGGTCTCGGTCTAGGAGCCATCTAGAAAATTTAAAAAAATTAAATTAATATATATCCTAAACGAATTGTTTAAAATAATTTTCTAAACTAATCATCTAAACTAATTCCGTTAACTAATCACCTAAACTAATTCCCTAAACTAATCACCTAAACTAACAACCTAAACTATAAAAAAAAAAAAAAAAGATAGAGAGAGAAAGTTACCTTAGAGGGGGAGAGGAGTTAGGGAGGAAGATACGAGCAGTGCTCGTATCTTCGACTTCTCCCATATATATAAAAACGGTTTCCTCGTAACTTCCTCGTAACATTACGACGAAGTTACCAGGCCCGTGTTTTTCCATTTACGACGAAGTTACCAGGCCCGTGTTTTTCGATTTACGACGAAATTACGTCGAAACATTGGTTTACGACGAATTTACAAGGCCCACGTTTACGACGAAGTTACCAGGCCCGCGTTTTTCCATTTACGACGAAATTACGTCGAAAAATCGGTTTACGACGATTTTACAACGCTTAACCCTAAACACCGAGAATGAAATCCCTAAACCCCAAAGTCACATATCATCTAACATCATATCTCTTCTTCTCTACTACTTTGTGCTCTTTCTCCAACTTAAACTCTAAAACCCTAAAACTCCAAATAATTTTTTTAAAATTAACACAAATACATATTATATAAAACAACATTTGTTACACATACATTAGGATGGTAAAAAAACAATATTTCTTTAAACATACGTTACAATAGAGAAATACAACATCAGAGACATATATTACATCACTCTAAATCGTTTTCGTTCTCATCAATATTACATCACTCTAAATCGTTTTCGTTCTCATCACTATCATTACAATCATCATCGTCGCTTCTCTCGAACTCGTCTTCACGTGCTTCATCTGTCGCATCTTCGGGAATATCTTCATATTGAAAGTTTTGCGGGTCGATCAAAAGGATTTCATCAGTTGGTTGTTCTGGTACCTCAACTTCATTGATAGCGTCTTCTTCTTGCAAGGGCGGTTCTTCTCCAGCGACAATGCGTCCACGAGGTGTAATTTTGATAGCAGCTAACCAGTTTATCCCGGAAGTTCGAAGCCGAGGATAAGGAAGGAAGCTTACTTGCTCGGCTTGTGAAGCTAAAATGAAAGGCTCAAATTTGTTGTATCTTCTCCCAAAATTGACATCCACAACACCAAATTTGTTATACCGAATCCCTCGGTTCACAACAGGATCGAACCATTCACATTTGAAGAGGACGCATTTTAGCTTCAATAACCCCGGAAATTCCACTTCAATAATCTCCTGCAAGATCCCGTAAAAGTCCGTTTCACCTTTCACACATATTCCGTAGTTACTCGTTGCCCGATGTCTCCCATACTCGTATGTGTGAAAGGTAAATCCTCGTGTGAAATACATAGGTGATGTGGTGACCTTTGCAACTGGACCTTGAACCAATTCGTGAAACCATACGGGATAATAAGGATCGTCGTAATCAACCTGCAAAAAGCAGTTATTCTTAATTAATATTGAAGTATCAAAACACTTACTTAATTAATCAATGTATGAGATATATTACGTACCTGTGATTTTAACCACTTGACAAAGTGCTTATCTTTACGTGTCTCCACATCAGTTGCAGATATTCCTGGTATTGCTTCTTCAACTTGAGATACAAACATGCTGCAAATTAAACAAATAATCAAGTCATACATAATTAACTGCAATTCATATAATTAACATTCACAAAAATATTTACCTTTCAAAGTAACGGGTCATTGCATCCTCGCAGTTGAGCAGAATATAAGTGTGGGCACTATGTTTATCCTCTTCACATGACCACCATACTTCTTTCGTTTTACCACCAAACCTTGCAATTTCGCAGAAAATGTCAGGAACACCATCAATTGGATATGATGTCGGTACTCCACCATCATCATATCTTCTAGGAACTCTTTTCCTCGTACGAACAGTTGGAGCAAAGTAGTATGATGTGAAGTTAGATGTTTCGGCTGTCAAACTTCCCGCAACTATTGAACCTTCCACCTTTGCAAGATTTCTTGCTTTCCCCTTCAAATGTTTCATCTGTCGCTCATACGGATACATCCATCCGTTGTGAACAGGTCCACGAAGCAATGCTTCATATGGTAGGTGGACAACTAGATGCTCCATGACGTCAAAAAATGAAGGAGGAAATATCTTCTCCAGGTTGCACAATATGATCGGAATGTTATGATGAAGTTGTTCGATGACTTCTTCCTTGAACGTACGTGTGCTGAGATCTCTGAAAAAAGCGCCGATGGCTGTATATTGCAAAAGTAATCAAATTAATAACATTTCATAACATATGTATATATATTAACGTTTTATAATTACCTGCAAGTGCTTCATGGACATTTGCTGGAAGGAGCTCGGCAAAAGCAAATGGAAGAAGTCGTTGCATAAACACATGACAATCATGACTCTTCATTCCGGAGAACTTTTGACCTCGTTCAACACATTTTGACAGATTTGAAACATAACCATCAGGAAACTTAACTTCTGATGCAACCCAGTCAAACAAGGTTGTTTTGGCTTCTGATGACAACCGGAAGATGGGAACAGGAACGTTTCCATTGCTCTTGATATGTAACTCACTTCTTGAGCAAATATCAGGTAAGTCCATCCTTGACTTTTTGTTATCTTTTGTCTTCCCAGGGACGTTAAGTAATGTATTCATGATGTTCTCAAAAAAGTTCTTCTCAATATGCATGACATCCAGATTGTGGCGTAAGAGAAGATCCTTCCAATAGGGTAGCTCCCAAAATATACTCTTCTTATGCCAATTGTGAGACACACCATATCCATCAGGCATATTTCCAGGAACATGCCAATTTCCTCCAACTTTAACTGTTTCCTGAGCTCCGTAATAATCAATGTCTGCTTCGATCTGCTGGCCGGTGAGATATGGAGGAGGACCGTCTCTGACAATTTTTTTGTGCCGAAACAATGTCTTATTTCTTCTGTACGGATGGGCAAGTGGAAGAAAGCGACGATGACAGTCAAACCAACAACTCTTCCTACCATTCTTCAGTTGAAAAGCATCCGTCGATCCAAGACAATATGGACAAGATAATCTTCCATGTGTTGTCCAGCCAGACAACATCCCATAAGCAGGGAAATCACTTATCGTCCACAGCAGAACTGCTCGCATCGTAAAATTGTTTTTCAAGGAACAATCGTACGTCCACACCCCTTCTGACCACAATTGCTTTAGCTCTTCTATCAACGGTTGAAGAAAAACATCAAGAGACCGTTTTGGATGCTTCGGCCCAGGGATTAATATGGTCAAAAATAGAAATTCTTGTTCCATGCACATATCCGGCGGTAAATTGTACGGCGTAAGAATGACTGGCCACAAAGAATATTGTCTACCAGACATTCCAAATGGAGAAAATCCATCGGTGCATAACCCAAGATAGACATTCCGAATATTTGTAGCAAAATCTGCGTGTACCTTGTTGAAATGTTTCCACGCTCTTGCGTCTGATGGATGTGCAACCTCACCATCTCTCTGGACATGTTCCGCATGCCACCTCATCGATGCAGCAGTCCTCTCAGATTGATATAATCTTTTCAATCTGTCTGTAATTGGTAGGTACCACATCCTTTGGTACGGTACCCTATTCCTCCCACGGCCTTGCGGTTTGAATCGTGGTTTTTTGCAGAATCGACACTCTTCTAACTTGTCATCTTCTTTCCAGTAGATCATGCAGTTGTCGATGCAAACATCAATCATCTCCGAAGGCAACCCAAGACTATAAACCAATTTCTGAATCTCATAATAAGATTCAGCAGACACGTTGTCTTCTGGCAAATACTCTTTAAACAACTCCGCCCATGCATCCATGCAATTCTCAGGTAAATTATGATCCGTTTTAATATTCATCATCCTAGCTGCTAGAGACAATTTAGAGAGACCTTCTCTACAACCAGTGTAGATTGGTTGATTTGCAGCATCTAGCATTTCATAAAACCTTTTTGCATCCAAATTAGGTTCTTCTACATTTCCAGTTCCATCAGCTATTGTTGTAGTTGTTTCTAAAAATGCATCACTAATCATATCTTGAACCCTATCATGATCTACCATCTGCTCATGATCTTGATGATAATTATATTCATTATGCAAATGATTCGGTTCTTCACTATGATGACCATCCTCAAAATTATTATTACTACTACTAGCTTCATTTCCCCCATAACCCTCTCCATGTTGATACCAAATGTAGTACTGTGGTGTAAATCCTCTGTTTACTAAATGCTTCCATACAGTTTCACTACGTGCAAATTTTGAATTCTTGCATTTCCGACAGGGGCAGAACATCTTACCGCTTTCCTGTGTGATCGGTGTACAGCCCGCCTGGTGCATGAATGTCTCTAGCCCGCTCAGAAATGCGTTTGTCACCCTCCCGTCGGAATCTTTGTGCAAATACATCCAACTCCGTAACTCGTAAATACTACCGCCACCGGCCATTTTTTCTTAGATTTTTTTTTCAAATCTTTTTTTTTTCTGATTTTTTTTCGGATTTTTTTTCTCCCGTTTGTGTGTTGTGAGGAAGAGAGTTGTGGGAAATGACATATATATAGAGAAATTTTCGAGTTGGGTAGTTGAAAAATAACAACGATTTTACAAGGAATATTTTACATGGATTTTACATGGTTTTAACATATTATTTACAACGAATTTACGACGAAATTAGGTAAGTTAAAGCACATTGAATACACGTTTTCACCTAAATATAACGGTAACATGATTCGTTGTAATGTCGATGTAAAGTTTACTTTTCGACGTACTTGCGTCGTAATATTACATGGCGTTTACGACGAAATTTGGTTTCGTTGGTTTCGTCGTAATTGCGTTGTTAAGCCACCAGTTACTATTTCTAAGACGACGATAAGGAACCTGTGTCGTTCGTCTGTCTGCCAATTCAGTGGAATGACAAGGAGAAAGTGGACGGAAGTGCAGCTGGTTTGTACTTGAGAGGAACCTTTGACGATGGTTGGAGGTTCCTTTCAAGTATAAACCAACTGCACTTCCGTCCACTTCTCCTTGTCGCTCCACTGAATTGGCAGACAGACGAATGACTCATGTTCCTTATCGTCATCTTCGAAATAGTAATTGGTGGCTGAATGAGGAACATAGTCTAAACGCCATCAGGTTCGAGAGGAAGAGAGTTGTGTGTTGTGAAGAAGAGAGTTGTGGGAAATGACATATATATATAGAGAAATATAACAATGATTTTACAAGAAAAGTTTTACATGGATTTTACATGGAACATTTACAACGACTTTACAACGAATTTAGGTAAGTTAAAGCACATTGAATGCACGTTTTCACCTTTATATAACGGTAACATGATTCGTTGTAATGTCGATGTAACGTTTACAACTATTTCGCATTCCACGTACTTTCGTCGTAAACTTACATTGACTTTACGACGAAATCCTTTCGTCGTAAATTACCATGGAGTTTACGACGAAATAATGTCTCGTCGTAATTGCGTTGTAAAGCTCATGTAAAGTTACGAGGAAATAATAAACCGCCGTTGTTACTGCTACGTTTTCTTGTAGTGTTAATTATTAATCTTTACTACCTTAAACCAATGAAAAGAAATTGTTTACTCGATAATATAAATATATGAAACGAAAAGTTTAATTTTTAAAAACTTTCTAAATTTGTGAAATGTTACAATATTTTGAATATGACAATAAAATAATATTTTACTAATCTTTATATATATAGTTACGATTTTAATAATGAAATAATAATCCAAAAATATATATATAGAAGAAGATACAAATACATGTAAAAGTTTGAAACAATCTATTCAATGAAAAAAATATACCGTAAACTTATTATGTTTTAAAAATTGATAGACATATATATATATATATTATAATATAACCAATTTAGAATTGAAAACAAAATATTTATATAAAAATAAATGAAAACAAAAATTCGCGCGGTTGCGCGGATCGAGATCAAGTTGTACTTATTGAAGCCTAGCTCTATGTGAGGTGAATGAGCATTG
The DNA here is from genome assembly GCF_020379485.1 of Brassica napus. NCBI lineage: Eukaryota > Viridiplantae > Streptophyta > Magnoliopsida > Brassicales > Brassicaceae > Brassica > Brassica napus. Next base: position 59,752,777 of record NC_063446.1, on the reverse strand, counting down.
GACTTTTAATAAAAGATGATTTGTCAAATATGATTCAAAACTTAATTTTAAATACAAAATTGTACTCAAACTTGAATCAAATGCAAAACTAACCTAAAAGATTTGTAAAATTACAGCCAGTCCTTTGTGACCAAACAAAAAAAACAAAATTTATTTTTACGAATATATCCCTAGAAAGTCGTCTGAGTCTTCTGAGATACTATAAGTCGTTTAGACGACTTCCATGGAAGTCTTCTGGTGTAGTTGATCTTAAAAATAATTTTTAAATTTTAAAAAAAATATTTTGACAAGTGAAAAATTAAAATCATGTAATTATAAACAATTTTAAGTGATATAAATTAAGATATAATAAAATTGAATAGTTTACATTAATAAATCTAAAGCATAAAATTATTTAAAATTTATAAATATTTTAGTTATTATAAATATTGATATGTATTCATGAGCTTCCAAAATTTTACCAGTTATTTATGTATGTAAATTCCTATTGATTATCGTAAATAGTAGTTAAATTCAAATAATATAATTAATCAAAATTTTAATATATGTAGAATAAAAATATTAGAGTTAAATTCAGAGAAATAAATGCAATCCAATATACCTAAATAATAACTAAATCGACAGCAAAAACAACAAATCGGACTAGTTATAACATATCTAATATTATATTTCTAACTAAAGTAATATAATATTATTAATATATATTATAAATACAAATTATAAATTAATTTAAAATTAAAAGTAAATAGCAACCAATTATTATACTATATTTACTTTATAAATATTTATATATGTGCATGAGCACGGGAAAATCACCTAATGAAGATTTTATTTGGAACAAAAATATAGATAATTTAGTATTTACTTAACTATAGATAGTTGCTGAAAATCATGTCAACATATTATTGGTAACTAATATTCGACACTGATTATAGAATTGGATAGACTAATAAAGATATTAACTGATTTGGTTTGTTGAGAAAGCTTAGAAAAAAATCGATCTGTTTTTCGTTTGTTGAGAAAGGTTAACAAAAGTCGATTTGTGTAGGCACGTATCATTAAGGAAAAAAAATATATTCATACGATACCATCTTATATATTAAAACAGAAGTCACAACATTGATTCATGTGTGATTTTTTAAAAAATCGACCTAATAGACTTATTCCTAGAAAGTCATGTTACATTTAATCTCTAATCTTATCATTTAAATTTTGGGCCTAATAAAATTTTTTATTCGGTTATCAATAATTTAATTTAAAAAAATAGATGATCCATTAGATTTATAGATAGTATAAATTAAATAGATATAATTTAATGTTGTAATACTATACCTCCATATGTTAAATATTTAAATTTTTCTCGATGTTAACTTTTAAAATTATAAATATTTTATTTTAAATAACAAAAATCATATTATCTAACAATGATTAATCTTTACTACCTTAAACCAATGAAAAGAAATTGTTTACTCGATAATATAAATCTATGAAACGAAAAGTTTAATTTTTAAAAACTTTCTAAATTTTTGAAATGTTACAATATCTTTGAATATAACAATAAAATAATATTTTACAAATCTTTATATATATATTTACGATTTTAATAATGAAATAATAATCCGAAAATATATATATAGAAGAAGATACAAATACATGTAAAAGTTTGAAACAATCTATTCAATGAAAAAATATACCGTAAACTTATTATGTTTTAAAAATTGATAGACATATATATATATATATATATATATATATTATAATATAACCAATTTAGAATTGAAAACAAAATATTTATATAAAAATAAATGAAAACAAAAACCCGCGCGGTTGCGCGGATCGAGATCAAGTTGTACTTATTGAAGCCTAGCTCTATGTGAGGTGAATGAGCATTGGACTTTTAATAAAAGATGATTTGTCAAATATGACTCAAAACTTAATTTTAAATACAAAATTGTACTCAAACTTGAATCAAATGAAAAACTAACCTAAAAGATTTGTAAAATTACAGCCAGCCCTTTGTGACCAAACAAAAAAACAAAATTTATTTTTACGAATATATCCCTAGAAAGTCGTCTGAGTCTTCTGAGATACTATAAGTCGTTTAGACGACTTCCATGGAAGTCTTCTGGTGTAGTTGATCTTAAAAATAATTTATAATTTTTAAAAAAAATATTTTGCCAAGTGAAAAATTAAAATCATGTAATTATAAATAGTTTTAAGTGATATAAATTAAGATATAATAAAATTGAATAGTTTTCAACATAGATGGGTGAAAGTAGTTAATCATGATATTCTTTGGCTTATGGTTTGACAACATATGTTGTAGTATTGTATGTATTCTTAGGGTTAGATTTTGGAAAGTTTAAATGTTTTTTGAAAAATTAAAATTTCACGTATATGTGTTTCTTTTTGTGTATAGTAAACATTTTTTAAGTTTAATTTGATTTTTTGAAGTGTTTAGTTAGTTAATTTAGTTTAAGGGTTATGTTTAGGGTCTAGACGACTAACATGTAAGTCGTCTGGCGATTAGAAGACTTCTCTGAAAGTCTTCTATCTCCCGCTAAAATATTTTAGTTTCCCGCTAAAAATATTGAAGTCTTCTGGAAGACTTACTTGAAAGTCTTTTGAATCAAAAATATTTAACTTTATTGAAATTTTTGTTTCCTTATATAAAGAAAAATTTACACATTCTTTCTCCTCCTCTCAAATGGTTGTAACAAAAATGGTATGTTCCTCATTTTAACTCTCCAACCTCTTTCTAATCTTTTTGAACTTATAAACACCAAACTTTATATCAATTTATTGTTTTTGTCTCATGTCTCTCACACTAGTTTATCTTGTTTTGCAGGTTTTCATCACATGGTTCTCATCTTCCACTCATTTAAAGGTAGATCTATTAATTTTAGATATGTATTTTTTTGTGTTCTATAAAGGTAGATATATCTAATCTTCCACTCATTTTCTCGGTTTGTAAGTCATTTGAACGTTTTTGGATATGCATATTTTTTAGATCTGGATTTGAATATGCAGGTTTTTCAGATCTGGAAGAGTTCTAGGACGACTTACCTGTTAGTCGTCTAAAATATAATGCGCTAGAAGACTTCCAGGACGACTTACCTGGAAGTCTTCTGACGTAGTCTTTTCACATGTCTCCCTTTCATAACAGATCTGAGCATTTTGGTAAGTTTTTATGTCTGATTTTTCTTCATTTGGTAACTTCATGTTGCATAAAGTTTTTACCTTTTTCTCAAACTAAAAATCTTCAAACCCATTATAATCTCTTTGACTTAAAAACACCAAACTTTATATTAATTTTTCATTTTTGTCTCATGTCTTTCTCACTAATCTATCTTTTTGTTGCAGGTTTTTAACTAGATGGTTCTTATCTTCCACTTGGATACGTACTTTGTGTGTTCTATAAAAGTATATTTATATAATATTCCACTCACTTTCTCTGTTTTTAAGCCATTTGAACATTTTTTGATATGCAGGTTTTTCAGATCTGAAGCAAATTTTGGAAGATTTATGGGAAGTCTTCTCGGAAGTCTTCTAAAATATAATGCGCTAGAAGACTTCTAAAATATAATGTGCTAAAAGACTTAGAAGTCTTCTGATGGAGTCTTCTTTCATATCAAGTGGAGTCCAAGCTTGTCTTTGTAGAAGAATGATCTATAATAATTTTGTTTCTGATCTATTTTGTGATTTGCATGTGTACTAATTTTGTTGTGATTTTTTTTTGTAAATTTGAAGAGATATTAGTAAAAACATTGGTAAATATGTTCATATTCCACAATATTATCTTGCCAAAATTACTTGACATAATTGAAGTTATTGATACAACTTCAATAGCAAAACACAATAACAGAAAAAATTAATCATATTTATTACAACTAAGGGAGAATCATTTTAACCATTCTACTCACTCATAGCAAACAACATCATTGATGCATATAACAATAATCATACTTAAGTCATTGATACAACATTTTAAGAAACAAGTATTTTACCCACTCATAGCAATAATCATCATTGGTGCATACTTAAGAGATGGAAACAAACAATAGTAGCCCTGTTCTTTTGTCAACCGCTGTGGTAGCGGTAGGGGCAGCGTCGAGAAAAGTAACGTTAACAGAGAACAAAATAATCACGGAAGAAATAGAAACAGCCGCCAGAAACGATCGCCGGTGCTATCCAAGGCTTATCCAATGGACACCAGTATTTTCAGCGTCATCTTCTGTGTGTAATATGTCTATCGTGTCTTAATCGAGCGATACTTAATAACTCCATCTTTTCCGTTTTTCTCTACAATTAGTCAATTACTGTTGTTTTTCTCGCCGCTGCCGCTGCCGCGACAAAAGAACATGGCTAGTAACTAGTCAAAACATATCACAATTTTTACAAGTTTGTGTTGAAAAACTTAGTCAAATTTAGTAAAACTAAGGCATAAAACATATTTTGAAAATATGAGTTTTAAATATCTTGAAGTTACTTAATATTCTTAAAAATACAAGTTATTCAAAAACCAGCGTAGAAGACTTCCACGAAAGTCTTCTCGGATCAGCTAGAAACTTTAATAAACATGAATGTTGGTAACCTCATAAATATCACGAATTAAGTTATAAATTTCATTTAGAAGCTACAATATTGATTAATAGACATGAATTAACAAGAAAATGTTAAATTTTTTTAATAGTTTTATAAAAAATGAAAGTTTATTAAACATTGATGCAAGCGACTTCCACGGAGGTCGTCTGGCAGACTTCTAGGATGTCGTCCATTTAGGTTAGTTTTGCAGTTGATTTTTAACCTAGACAACTTACATGAAAGTCGTCCAACTTTGTTTGTTAAAAAAGAAACTCGAGACGACTTACATGTAAGTCGTCTCGGGAAAAGGGGTTAGTTTTGCATTTGACCGGATTGTGTCAGAAATTTGACTTTTCCTGGACGACTTACATCCAATAGAAAATTTAAAAATCAATATTTTGTTATACCTAGACGACTTCCATGTAAGTCGTCTTAGGTTAGTTTTGCAATTAAAAAATAAAATAAAAATTATTTTTTTCTAGACGACTTATCAGAAGTCGTCTGTCTGACGACTTACATGGAAGTCGTCCAAGATAAGCAAAGTTTGACCAGAATCTCAGAATAAAATCATGGACGACTTCAATGTATGTTTTCAGACGGACGACTTCCGTGTAAGTTGTCGGACGGACGACTTCCGTGTAAGTCGTCTAGAAAAAATAATTTTTTTGTTTTATTTTTCAATTGCAAAACTAACCTGAGACGATTTCCATGTAAGTCGTCTAGGTATAACAAAATATTGATTTTTTAATTTTCTACTGGACGACTTACACGTAAGTCATCCAGGAAAAGTCAAATTTATGACACAATCCGGTCAAGCAAAACTAACCCGTTTACCCTAGACGACTTACATGGAACTCGTCTCAATTTTTTTTAACACACAAAGATGGACGACTTCCATGTAAGTCGTCTATAAAACACATTTAAAAGTCAATTACAAAACTAACTTATGCATTGACCAGAAGACTTCCATGTAAGTCGTCTACAGCCAGACGACTTCCGAGTAAGTCGTCTGGACGAACAGATCTGGGAAAAAAACTGATTTCATAGTTTCAACCAGTGAGATAACTTATTTAGCACACATAAGTCTTCTCCAAGCACCTAGAATCTCAAACAAAAGTGACCCACCAAGAATCGTAAGCTTCAATGGCTCTATGAACCATAAAAATTTTGGAATCAAAATCTTGGGTTTTTTGGATGAATATGGAGAAAACGTGAAAGAGATGTTGTTTTTAGTTCATAAGAATTGAGAAAGAAAGAGTGTAAATCGATTTTTAGGTGCATTAAGAGTTTCAAATTGGTTGTTCATAGTGGTTGGTGTATTGATGACAATTGTAATATTGTGAATACTTGAGGAAGATGAGGGTGATAGAGTAAAATATGCATTTTCGAAAGAAAAAAAGTGATTGTTATAAATCATGGAGTGGATTGCTATTAACCAAGACCAGAAGAGAAGGCCCATCAGCCACGACCAGGCCCAGCCGCGGCCGCGGCCAAGAGGAGAGAGAGTCGGTCGGTTTAGACCGACTTAGGATTAGGACGTTTTCTTTTTCTTGTTATCTTTAGTTTTCCTATTTCCTTTTGGATTAGGTTTTGTATTCTTTCCATTTATCTGTTCTTTGTATCCCCTATATAAAGGAAACCTATTATTCAGAAATAAAACACACAGTTTCCCCATTCTTTTACAACACGTTATCAGCACGATAGCCTCCAGAACCCTGAGACAAAATTGAAACCTAAAAGCCTAAAACCGGCGACTCATAAACCCTAAGGACGTTCTTCGTTTGTTCTAAACTCAGACGATCCATCTCAACCCTTGATGTCCTCTGTCCGTTCGGATCCGACGGCCCCAGCTCAGGCTCCAGCTCAGACTAAACCCGATCAGCACACGGCCCGCGTCCGAGAGACCTCGCACCCGAGACAAGCCGACAGCTCGTGTCCGTCCCGGTTTCCGCGACCCGATAGGAGCCTGCAAGCGTCCGATCGTCCCGTCTTGAAGCTCCGTCCGTTCTCTCTCTTTTCTTTGGTGGTCCGGTTCTAAACCTCTACAAAGCAAAGGTATAACTTGATCTGAGAACCTAGAAAGATCAAAACCCTAATCCATTATTATACTTTGTTCTTGATGAAACCCTAGAAATTACAAATTTAAAATCTACAAATCTTATAACTAGCAATATAGAAATCGATTCCATTAGAACATAATTGATTGATTATTTGTTTCTGATCCGAATTTGAGAAACCCTAATTTTGGAATCGAAAAACCCTAAACCTAAAGCTTGAATCCGATTTTATTTTGTTCTTGATTGATTGATTGAATTAATAAAATCTGAGGTTTAGGATTGTTAAATTGATTAAATTAATCTAATCTAGAATTTAAATCCTAAAGGCCTTGAAACCTTAATCTTGAAATCGAATCCTACTAGTGTTTAAATCTGAAACCCTAGGATTGTTTTAGATTACTTGTATACATATGAATCTGAATATGGATTGCATTCATACTTTTTAAATAAGAATCGACCAGCATGTAGTTTATACAATCTTAAAACCGGTTGCATTAGATAGAACTACATGGCCGTGTGGCTTGATGATTGTTTCGCACCATGGTCGATTAGATTTACATAAATGCGTAAGACAGGTTTGTGGCCGAGCTTTTTAATTACCATGCGGCCACATGATCACGTTATGAACCTAAATTGTGAATGATAATGTGATTCAGATGTCGAAAATCTCAAACAGAGACTATGCAGCCCTTAATCACTCCGGAGATAACTACTTGCAGTAGGCGCTAGATACAAAGATCAGTCTAAGGTCAAAGGGACTTGGTGATACAATCATCAAGTGCATAAGGTTCGTACACAAATCCATGGCTTACCGTCAACACTCTAACAGCACCCTGAACTCATAAATAGTTGATGTGAGACATCAAATCATAGGAAACAACTGACATATGAGACAAAAATGCAAGAAAGAGCAACAGAAACTGAGTTATTTAACACACCGTTTTCTGCAACTGAGGTGGAGCTTTCTCATGCGTTGTAGCATACCTTTTATCACTGCTAAAGGGAACAGACTCTGCAATCTAAGACATAAGAAGAAACTAAAAAAAATATCAATGATTGGTCAATAAGACTTAAGAAAAAAACAAGAGCCAATGATGAATTTGGTGATTACCATTGTAGATCGATGCAAATGTGTGATGGCAGGGTTGTGGCTCTCATATAAGCTTGAACATACGCTTCTTTCATGAGTGTCGGGAACTGAACATGTCACTTACATTACTAAATAACTTAGATTTATAAAGGGTTATAAATTTTCAAAAACTCAATGTTCACTATCGGAAATCTTTCTCTTAGATCCGACTATTAATAGATAACTCTTTCTCTTAGATCGAAACAAAAAAATCCAAAAAGATTACTTACAAGTTGTGATTCTTGCTGAGGATTCAACATTTTGAGGTTTTGAGTCTCGATCTCGTCTGCTTCGTGGATCTGGACGGAGACGACGGATCTGGACGACGGAGATTCGCGAAGGAGATAGATCGAGAGAGAGAGAGAGAGAGATGAGCTGAAGATAAGTTAAGGGCAGTATTATCTTTTACACATTAATGAATATGGTATTTATGAAAATGCTCTTTGATTGATGGTAAAGTTGAATAGTGGTATCAAGAAAAGTGTATAAGTAAAATTTCCCCTATGAAATTGGTGTTAATATTAAGGTGATTTTATCATATGTATTGCTATAATATACAATTTATGGTTTTTTATTTAAAAATGCTAAAATAGAACTAAGAATCAATCAAATGGATTGTCAATGAAATGTGAATACAAGCTGACAGCAACATGGTTATTCAAATTGATCAATGATTTTGCAATATTTTTTTATGTCTTATATTTTATTTTTTGGATACTAATTAAGTTTTAACAATATGTATGTTGATTATATATAAAAATACAGTAAAAATAGTTATAATTATGGGCATAACGTTATGGGTGCGCTTTAGGCGCCAAATTGGTCTGGACCGGCACTGCGTAAAAGCCTAGTGAAAAGCCGCCATAACCATTGGCTCTTCTTTGATGCTGAGAACGTGGAGATAATTGAAGAATCAGAGCATTGCTGAAATGCTGATCATGGTTACATTTTGTTCTATGAGAACCTTGGACCAACAAAGTAAGGGAAAATCACTTAGAGAGCAACAGAGGCTAGGCAATGTAAATATCTTGTAGAGTCAACAACCAGACATACATATATAGTTGTATATATGATTCATATGAAAAAGACTTCCATGATTCGGTATTGTAGGCACGTTTATCCTTTCACAGACCCAAGTTTGGGAAACAAATTCAATCATCTAGGAAGTAATAAGGTAAAAAGAGAAAAAAAGATATATGGGTTCAATCATCTATAACGGTACATGTTTTTTTAGTCATCTATACTTTTATTATTATGGAAAACAGACATATTTTTTTAAGGAATAAAATATATTATCAATACAACATATTTTGTCAAATATCCCATAAAAGAAAAAAAAAATGCTGTATTTTGACCACAAAGAAAATAAAAGAAAAAAGAAAAAAGCTACGTATGTAACTAGGTAATAAGGTAAAAAAAGAAAAGGGTATATGGGACACGAATTCAATCTTCTATAACGGCAACTTTTTTTAGTCATCTATACTTTTATTATTATGGAAACCAGCAATGTTGTTTTTTTCTCAAAAAGGAATAAATTCAGTATAACATATTTTGCCAATTTACCCATAAAAGAAAGTTGCTATATCCAGTTACAAAAAAAAGTTGCTATATTTGACCATAAAGAAAAAAATAGAAAAGGAAAAAGATATGTACGTAATTTAGGAAGTAATAAGGTAAAAAGGTAGGAGGATTTACCAAATATAACTCAAAACTTGACTTTGATTGCAAAAATATACCCAAATTTGAATCAAATGCAAAACTAACCTAAAAGCTTTGTGAAATTACCGTCAGCCCCTTGTGACCAAACAAAAAAACATAAGCCATTTATACGAATATAGCCCCACTAAGTCGTCTGAGATGCTGGAAGTCGTCTGGTGTAATTGATCTTAAAAATAATTTATAAAAAATTTTTAAAAATATTTTGACAAATGAAAAATTAAAATCATGTAATTATAAACAGTTTTAAGTAATATAAATTAAGATATAATAAAATTGAATAGTTTTCAGCATAGATGAGTGAAAGTAGTTAATCATGATATTCTTTGGTTTTATGGTTTGACAACATATGTTGTAATATTGTATGTATTCTTAGGGTTAGATTTTGGAAAGCTTGAATGTTTTTTTGAAAAATTAAATTTTTACCTATAAGTGTTTATTTTTGTGGATAGTAAACACTTTTGAAGTTTAATTTGATTTTATGAAGTGTTTAGTTAGTTAAATTAAGTTTAGGGGTTATGTTTAGAGTCTAGACGACTAACTTGTAAGTCGTCTGGTGAATAATTTAAACCAGACGACTTACATATAAGTCGTCCAAATATTCCCGCCTAAATTTTTTTAAGAAATTATTTTTCCGCTTAAATAATTTAAACTAGACGACTTACAAGGAAGTCTTCTATTTTAGTTTCTCGCTAAAAATATTTTAATTTCCCGCTACAAATATTAAAGTCTTCTGGACGACTTACAACTAAGTCGTATGAATCAAAAATATTTTAACCTAATTGGATTTTTTTGTCTCCTTATATAAAGAAAAATTTACACATTCTCTCTCCTCCTCTCAAATGGCTGCAACAAAAATGTAATGTTCATCATTCTAAAACTCTTCAACCTCTCTCTAATCTCTTTGAACTTATAAACACTAAGCTTTATATCAATTTATTGTTTTTGTCTCATGTCTTTCTCAATAATTTATCTTGTTTTTGCAGGTTTTTCATCACATGATTCTCATCTTCCACTCATTTAAATGTAGATCTATCAATTTTAGATATGTATTTTCGTGTGTTCTATAAAGGTAGATTTATCTAATCTTCCACTCATTTTCTCTGTTTTTAAGTCATTTGAACGTTTTTGGATATGCAGACTTTTCAGATCTGGATTTGGATATGCAGGTTTTTCAGATCTGAAAGACTTATGAGACGACTTACCTGTTAGTCGTCTAAAATATATGCGCTAGACAACTACCAGGAAGTCATCCAGACGACTTCCTGGAAGTCGTCTGGACTTCCTGGAAGTCTTCTGACGAAGTCTCCCTTTCATAACAGATCTGAGCGTTTTGGTAAGTTTTTATGTCTGATTTTTCTTCGTTTGGTAACTTCATGTTGTACAAAGTTCTTACTTTTTTCCCAAACTAAAACTCTCCAAACCCACTCTAGTCTCTTTGACTTGAAAATATCAAACTTTATATGAATTTTTCAGTTTTGTCTCATGTCTTTCTCACTAATCTATCTTTTTTTTTGCAGATTTTTAATCAGATGGTTCTCATCTTCCACTCATTTAAAGGCAGATCTATTAATTTTAGATATGTATTTTTGTGTGTTCTATATAGGTAGATTTATCTAATCTTCCACTCATTTTCTCTGTTTTTCAGCTATTTGAACGTTTTTTGATATGCAGGTTTTTCAAATCTGGATTTGATATGCAGGTTTTTTTCAGATCTGGAAGACTTCTGGGACGACTTACCTGTTAGTCGTCTAAAATATAATGCGCTAGACGACTTCCAGGAAGTCGTCTGGACTTCTCCTGGAAGTCTTCTGACGAAGTCTCCCGTTCATAACAGATCTGAGCGTTTTGGTAAGTTTTTATATCTAATTTTTCTTCATTTGGTAACTTCCTATTGTATAAAGTTCTTATTTTTTCCAAACTAAAACTCTCCAAACCCACTCTAATTTCTTTGACTTGAAAACACCAAATTTTATATGAATTTTTCAGTTTTGTCTCATGTCTTTCTCACTAATCTATCTTTTTTTGCATGTTTTTAATCAGATAGTTCTCACCTTCCACTCATTTAAAGGTTGATCTATTAATTTTAAATAAGTATTTTTGTGTGTTCTATAAAGGTAGATTTATCTAATCTTCCACTCATTTTCTCTGTTTTTAAGATCTGGATTTGATATGCAGGTTTTTCAGATCTGAAAGACTTCTGGGACGACTTACCTGTTAGTCGTCTAAAATATAATGCGCTAGACGACTTTCAGGAAGTCTTCCAGACGACTTCCAGGAAGTCTTCCAGACGACTTCCTTCCAGACGACTTCCTGGAAGTCGTCTGGACTTCTTGGAAGTCTTCTGACGAAGTCTTCTTCCATATCAAGTGGAGTCCAAGCTTGTCTTTGTAGAGAAGTCGTCTAGACTTCTTGGAAGTCTTCTGACGAAGTCTTCTTCCATATCAAGTGGAGTCCAAGCTTGTCTTTGTAGAGGAATGATCTATAATAGTTTTGTTTGTGGTCTGTTTTGTGATTTGCATGTCTACTCTTTTAATTGTGAATTTTTTATAAAATCAGTAATAATATTTCCCAAGATGTAATACATGTGCTAACAATGTGTTTATACTACAAATCAATGAAATAATAGACTTCAATAGCCTTTTTCTTATCTTTGGATCTCCCATATGCAATAATAAACTCCAATGGCCTTCTTCTCATCTTAATAAACAAGAATGTTGGTAGCTTCATATTGATACAACATTTTAAGAAGCATTTTAACTCTTCTTCCAACTCATAACAATAATTATCATTAGTGTCTATAACAATAATACTTAAGAGATGGAAACACACAATAGTAACTAGTAAAAACATATCACAATTTTATAAGTTTGTGTTGAAAAACTTAGTCAAATTTAGTAAAACTAAGGGAGAAAACATATTTTGAAAATATGAGTTTTACATATCTTGAAGTTACTTAATACTCTTAAAAATACAAGTTATTCAAAAATTAGCGTAGAAGACTTCCACGGAATGTTGGTAACCTCAAAAAAATCACGAATTAAGTTATAAATTTCATTCAGTAGCTAAAATATTGATTAATAGACATGAATTAACAAGAAAATGTTCAAAATTCTTTATAGTTTCAAAAAAAATGAAAATTTATTAAACATTGACGCATACGACTTCCACGGAGGTTGTCTGGCAGACTTCTAGGAAGTCGTCCATTTAGGTTAGTTTTGCAATTGGTTTTTAACTTAGACGACTTACATGGAAGTCGTCCATCTTTGTTTGTTAAAAAACAAATTTGAGACGACTTCCATGTAAGTCATCTAGAGAAAACGGGTTAGTTTTGCATTTGACCGGATTGTGTCAGAAATTTGACTTTTCCTGGACGACTTCTAATAGAAAATTAAAAAATCAATATTTTGTTATACCTAGACGACTTTCATGTAAGTCTTCTCAGGTTAGTTTTGAAATTGAAAAATAAAACAAAAAAAATATTTTTTTTCTAGACGACTTACACGGTAGTCGTCCGTCCGACGACTTACACAGAAGTTGTCCAAGATAAGCAAGGTTTGACCAGAATCTCAGAATAAAATCATGGACGACTTCAATGTAACTCGTCGGACGGACGACTTCCGTGTAAGTCGTCTAGAAAAAAAATAATTTTTTTTGTTTTATTTTTCAGTTGCAAAACTAACCTCGTCTAGGTATAACAAAATATTGATTTTTTAATTTTCTAAGTCATCTAGGAAAAGTCAAATTTCTGACATAATCCAGTCAATAAAGATTACTGCTAAAATTTTTTGATACTGGGTTAGGGCTAAACCATGTTAGGTTGAGCCCATATTAATATCCCTATTTTTCTGGACATTCATTTGAAAACCATTCTGGAGAATGTTTGGTTAGTTGATCTCTTAGAAAGATATGAAAGTGGTTGGGATGTTAGTATGCTACTACCAACTGGGAAGACATATTAGCAACAGAGGCTAGGCAATGTAAATAGCTTGTAGAGTCAACAACCAGACATACATATATATAGTCTTATGATTCATATGAAAAATCTGAGTTTTATGATTCGGTATTGTAGGCACGTTTATTCTTTCACAGACCAAAGTTTGGGAAACAAATTCAATCATCTACGAAAGATTTAATAAAATTTCGAGTTAAGAAAAAAAACAAACAAATTCAATCATCTAGGAAGTAATAAGGTAAAAAAAGAAAAAGATAAATTGGAAACAAATTCAGTCATGTAAAATATATTTTGTCAATTTACCCATAAAGAAAATAAAATGATGTACCACAAAGAAAATAAAATTAGAAAAAAAGAAAAAAAGCTACGTATGTAACTAGAAGGTAATAAGGCGAAAAAAAAGAAAAAGGTATATGGGACACGAATTCAATCTGTAAAAGTAACTTTTTTAGTCATCTATACTTTTATTATTATGGAAAACAGCAATGTTGTTTTTTTTTCTTTTAAAAAAGGAATAAATAGAGTCTCAGTATAACATATTTTGTCAATTTACCCATAAAAGAAAGTTGCTATATCCAGTTACAAAAAAAAGTTGCTATATTTGACCATAAAGAAAAAAAATAGAAAAGGAAAAAGATATGTACGTAATTTAGGAAGTAATAAGGTAAAAAAGGTATATGGGCAACAAATTCACTCAACGGTAAAATGATTTTAGTCAATATTGGTCTTTTTAAAAGAAAAAAGAAGGAACAAAAATGGAAATGTTAGCTTAACATGTTTATCCAAAAAGAAAAATGGAAATGTTCGTATGATAGAGAAAATGGAAACTTAGCACGCTCGCCCTAACTCTCTCCCGATAGAGACTCCGCCGCACATCATCTCCCTCGGCGCCGGAGAGGCCTTTGGCCGCCGGCGTCGGGCCATTTCCACCACCGCTCGCTCCTCACCGTCCTCTGCTTCCTTTTTCGTGGTTCTCAGTCTCTGTTCCGTGGTCAGCGTCGTCTCTAACAACGCCGTCTCGTCGAGTTTCTCCGTCACCACCGCCCCTGTTCTCAGCTCCACCTACCTCCAGGTTCCCCCTCCGCCTCCGCTTCTAACAGTGATGAAAAGCTCCCACCTTTCCACACTTCCTGAGACCATCTCCAACCACGGTCGCTCTCCATTGCTAACACTCTCCGTGCTTCCGTTCCATCCCGGGATAGTCAAGCCTCGAACCTGCGGATCTATGCTTTCCATGAAAAATCTTCAGTTAGATCCGACGTATGCAGAGCCCCTTGAGCCAGATCTCCTTGTCAACCTCGTCTTGGGTTTTACGTCGCCGTCGCCAGTTCGGAGGTTGTGTCAGAGCACTCCTCTATCTCGTCTCTCCCCTTCGCCGGATCGAGTCACCAACTCCAGCCACCACCTCCATCCAACTCCCGCTAGCTTCCTCACATGTCTTTATGCCACCGATTATACACCCAACATTGAGGCAGCTCCATCCCACCAAGGTTTCTATGGAGCTAAGCTACATCGATTAGATCTTCGTCTCCTAGTTACCACCGGACCTATTGTGCAAGAGTGTTGTTTCGCCAGATTTCCTCACGAAGTTTTCACCATTGCGTCTCTATCACACTATGCCGTCTCAAGCATCGACGGTTCTTCGCAAAACCGGATTTGTGGCCTTCCCGATCTCCTCGTCGCTGGAACTATTGTGCAAGAGTGTGGACTCGCCAGATTTACTAACTCCATCACCGCTGCGATTCCATCACATTACGCCGTCTCAAGCATCGACGGTTCTTCACAACTATGCGACTTTCACACCGGAGTTGTTACACGGAGACCAATCCATCCCGAAGCTTTTTACCTCTTATCCGATGTTTTCTCACACACACTCTGGTTGAACGAGAGTGATGACTGTCTGCTTAGGTCTTCGGTTACAACTTGTTGGGCTCGACACGGTAATGTTGAGTTCCGAGTCTTGGACCCAATTAAACCTTCAGCTCTGTCATCAAACCTCATTTCCCCAAGCGCCTCTTTGGAGGTGAAGTTAGAGCTTGAGATTCACCTAGTCTATTCGGTAAGCCATGTTGGGTTTAAAGCTGATCGTACTTGTTTCAGCGCCAAATCAAGTCAAATAGGACTTAGTTCTCTCAATGTTGTCTACGGATCTGGAGCTTCTCACCTAAAGTTCTTGCCAATCAACATTCCAACCTCTTCGTATAGGTGTTTCAACGTCGTTTTCGACTATCAATTGTTCTTTCGAACAATCGCCATGGGAACAAAAGTGAAGCTTCTCTTTGGGTTTCTTCATTTCGCTGAGCGTGACTCGTCCCTAGATGGTTCTATCTCTAGTTTTTCTGTATTGTTTTCTAGTTTCATTCTACCGTCGAGCAGGGCTCCGGGACTTTCTGCTTCAGTTGTAAACGTTGCTCTTAGAACCTTTTATAATATAAGTTTGTGTTACAAAAAAAAAAAAAAGTCTACAAATAAGAGCCAGTTTCCTACTTCTTTCTCCACCAGTCTCCTACTTCTTTCTCCACCAAGAACTTTCAGCTATTTCGGTTCTTTTAGTTCTTCGTGCTTGCTTTTTTCTTTAGTTTGATTGCTTGATTGCAACCATGGCTGGCAAATATTATTTTACATTTCTGAAAAAAGCAATAATGAAGTCAGTTGAGAGTAACAAAAATGTTTCAACTGAGAAGTTACTGGAGTTGGAGTTGGGTCAGGCTACTGAGGCAGTGAAACTGGCAAATTTAGTGGCATTGGAAGAACAACTACCTTTGGAAAGTTTCGGTTTCAAAGTGGGAGAAAACTCACACAAAATTTATGCTGACAAACAAGGTATAACCTATCATCGTATGACGAAAAGTGGCATGGCATTTACAGAGCAGATTTTATACAAAGAACTTGAAATCTTCAACAAGATGACGAAAGAAGACAAGAAGGAAGAGCTTCCAAAAGATTCACTCAAAACAAAAATATCATGAAAATATCTGGAAAAGCAAATTAGTTGACCAGCATACATTACCTAAGACAGTGGAAAAAAAGCCAGAGAGAGAGAGTATACTTTTCAACATGCTCATTGACGGTCTCATGGAGAAGATCCCCGCTACAACAACATCTGCTGATTCAATAACCCAAAACTTGTGGTGGAGTTTTGCATCTGAGGTTGCAAGGGTTCTAGTAGACGGCGATAAAGATCTAGAAGAAACAGATGCCAGAGATCGTGACGGCAAAAAAATCATACATATCCTTGCTGTTGGTGACATACTTCACGAGTTTGAGTTGAGTACAAAGGGCATTACCTACAAACTCGAAGAAGAAGAAGAAGAAAAGCCATTGTTTAAGGGGTACGAAGAGATAGTTAGTGATTATTGAGGAGATTCAGGAACAAGAACCTGTGGGAGAGGAAGCTGAAGTTGATCCAGTTCAAGAGGAATATGAACGGAACATTGAAGCCATGGAGAACGAGGCAGATGATGAGGAACTTTGGAGCGGGGCTGGAAAGCAAACCATGTATAATCCCATTGATCCTTTTGGGATTCGGAAGGAGATGGAGCTGGAACGAAGAGAAAGGTTTGGCTGGATGAAGCAGAGATGAATGTTACAAGATTTGGGTGTGTTGAAGCAGGGGAAGCGAGTAGCAGTCACGGTAGCAAGCGACAGAGAGGCAGCGTGATTCAGAGCAGTGGTGAGGTTTGTAAGGAGGTGACTGAGACTACAGATGATCAGGGAGGCGCGGTGGGCCCAGAACCACCTCTTCCACCATGAGGACACTGGCTTGGAACTGTCGAGGTCTGCGCATTGACTCGACAGTTCGACGCCTCAAAGAGATAAATAGAAAATATCTCTTGGACATCATATGCCTGTCTGAAACGAAGCAACAAGATGACTACATCCGAGACATAGGAGCTCAACTTGGTATTTTCCCTTCTGTTATTGTAACACCTCAGGGTACTGGTGGTGGTTTGGTTATTTTTACTAGGCAGCATGTACAGTTATCTATTCTTAGTCAGTCATCAAATCTCGTTGATTGTAATGTTCAGTTAAATGGAATTCAGTTTCACTTTTCTTTTGTTTATGGTCACCCTAACCCTGCGTTGAGACACCATACATGGGAGAAGTTAATGAGATTGAGTTTTGGAAGAAGAAATCAACCGTGGATTATTCTTGGAGATTTCAATGAAATCTTAGGGAATCATGAGAAGAGGGGAGGAAGAATCAGACCTGAGGCCTCCTTTCAGGAATTTCGACAGATGGTTAGAACTTGTGACTTTACAGACATTATGACTGTTGGTAACAGATTTTCTTGGGCTGGAAAGAGAGGTCATCATCTAGTAGAATGCTGCCTTGATCGTGTTATGGCTAATAGTCAGTGGTTGAATCTATTCCCTGCTTCTGTAACAGAGTTTTTAGAGATTGAAGAATCTGATCATCGCCCCCTGGTGACATTTATATCAGCTGAAGAAGAACTTCCAAGACGGTACTTTAAGTTTGATAGTAGGATGGTAAATAGAGGGATTCCCTGAATCAGTTAGGAAAGGATGGAAGGGTTCTGGCCAGTCACAACTTCTACGAAAGGAAATCTCCATTTGGAAAAGACAAAACAAAACCAATGCTGCTGAGAAAATTGAGTCATTAAGAAGGCAACTGGATCAGGCCGTTGTAACGGCCAGTGTTACTACACAGGAGCAAAATGAAATTAAAGATCAATTACATCAGGCCTACCTTGAGGAAGAGATCACTAAGGCAAAAAGGATTCGTAATACTCTCACTACAATACAAGATGATGATGGAGTCATCTTCAGAGGTCAAAAGGACATCTCTAATGTACCGATTAAGTATTTCCAAAGTTTATATACATCGTCTCCTACTAACCAACAGCTCTATGAGAGTATATTTCAAGGTTTTGAGAAGCGTGTTACTGATGATATGAATCAAGACCTTATCAGGAGAGTAACAGAAGATGAAGTTAGAGAAGCAGTCTTTGATACGGGACCGAACCGAACACCGGGACCTGATGGCTTCTCAGCAGCTTTCTATCAAACGTTTTGGGAAGATATTAAAGATGATCTGATGCAAGAGGTATCATCTTTCTTTGAAGGGGATGGTCTGGATACAACACATAATCACACAAACCTGTGCCTTATCCCAAAGGTGTACCCGCCAACTGGTATGAAAGAGTTCAGACCTATTGCGTTATGTAATGTTGCTTATAAAATCTTCGCCAAGATTCTAGTTAACAGACTGAAGCAGCATCTGAACAACATCATCTCTGAGAATCAGAATGCTTTCATTCCTGGGCGTGTCATAACTGATAATATAGTTATAGCACACGAAGTTTTTCACAGTCTCAAGGCAAGAAAGAGGCAAGCTACTTCATATATGGCTGTGAAAACAGATATTGCAAAAGCTTATGATAGGCTCGAGTGGCGGTTTTTGGAGAAAAAAATGATGTATATGGGATTTGATGCTAAATGGATCAACTGGATAATGAACTGCATCTCAACAGTTTCATACTCCGTGATTATCAATGGAACTCCGGAAGGACACATAACACCACAGCGCGGCATCAGACAGGGAGATCCTTTGTCTCCCTATCTCTTCATATTATGTGCAGAAGTTCTCTCTCATATGATGAATAAAGCAATGAAGAATCGATCTTTGATGGGTATTAAGATAGCAATTAGAGCTCCTCCGGTTAATCATCTATTATTTTTCTGATGATTCTCTGTTCTTCTCATTGGCAAACATCAAGGCAGCAAAGAAACTGAAAAGAATTTTTGCGGAATATGAAGATATCTCTGGACAAGCAATCAACCTTACTAAGTCTTCAATAACGTTTGGATCGAAGGTTCGGGCAGTTGTGAAAACTCAAATGCGAAATGTATTGGGTATACATAATGAGGGAGGTATTGGAAAATACTTAGGACTGCCGGAGCAGTTTGGTGCTAAGAAGAGTGAGATGTTTGCTTTCATACTTGAAAGAGTCAGAGCTGTTACACAAGGTTGGAAACAACGTCATCTCTCTTTAGGAGGTAAAGAGACTCTGTTGAAAGCAGTAGCTCAAGCTATGCCTATATACTCGATGGGTGTTTTTAAATTACCTAAGGAAGTTTGTGATGCCATCAATAGTATATTGGCTCATTTCTGGTGGAGTACTGGAGATAGGAAAGGTCTACATTGGTATGCTTGGAAGAGGGTATGTATACCAAAAAGAGAAGGCGGGCTCGGAGTTAAAGATCTTCAACTATTCAATCAAGCCTTGTTAGGCAAGCAAGTCTGGAGAATTTTACAGAATCCTTCTTGTCTGATGGCTAGGATCCTTAAAGCTCGTTACTTCCCAGATTGTTGTATTCTTGAAGCTGGATCACAAAGAAAGGCTTCACATGGTTGGAAGTCAAATTCTATATGGAAAAGAGTTGATTAAATCAGGGATGAGGTATGTGATTGGAGATGGAACCTCCATTAATACTTGGACGGATTCTTGGATCCCGGATCATCCACCTAGACCTCCACGAGCTTTAGGTGAAATTGAGTTATCTTCTCGAGTAAGTCATCTACTCTTGCCCAATAAAAGTAATTGGGATGAAGCAAAATTACGAGAGCTGATAGTGGAAGAAGATGTGGAATGTATCAAGAATATTAAGGTTAGTGCTATAGCCCAACAAGATCTCTTAGGGTGGCACTACAATGAAGATGGCATTTATACGGTTCGGTCTGGTTATTGGCTGGCAACTCAAACTCTTCTTGTTAAAGGAGGAGGAGTTTGCATTTCCTTTGAAAGAAGACCATTGGTATCCATCATTGTCACTAGTGAGTTCCTTCTTTCTTTTCTTTTTTCTTTTTGTAGTTTACAATTCCTCCCAAGTTTAACGAACCAAAACTCAAACCCACATGCAAATCTGCGTTTACATTCTTATCACAGAAACTTAAATCCATAGACAAAAAAATATAAGATAGTTTTTCTTTAATTAAAATAAAACACAACAATAAGATTCTAAAAGCATAAATAGATTTTGAGAGTGAGAGTACACTATATTAGTAGTCTTTTTGAAATATAGTAAGGTAAAGAGGAAGGGAAAGGTCTTTGACAAAACTTCTGGTTAGTGTCGATCATGACAATGGCAAACTTGTGCTCTCTCAACATATAGACGCTGTTTTTGACTTTGCGGTTCGATTTAGATGGAATACAAATAGCTTCAGACTTGGAGAGTAAAATGCAGAGATGTCCAATGTCTTTGGTGTAAACAGCATTTCCTTCCTTGTCTATCTTCAACACAAGGAAATGATCCCATAAATTCAAAGTATTATTGGCAATGGGATGGCTTTCTGTGTACCACTTCACCATAAAAGTCTCATCAGTGTGTAACGACTCCACTAAGTAGTGTTGCTTCGTACAACAAGACTCTAATCTCTGCCACTTTTTCTCTGTCATTTCTGGAATTGGATCTTCATCGGGAAGCCGCAGCATCTGAATCTTTGGTTCCTTCATGTGTCTCCCAAGATTCCATGATCCGATGTAGTGGCCTCTAGAAGCGGGCATGGAGAACATGCCATCTCTCTTGGAGTACATTACATGGGAGGAGTAGAAGCTGGGGTCTGTGATTCTGATGTTGCTCCACTTGCAATCTCTCTGAGCAGGCGTGCACAAGCTTAGCTGAGGTCCCAAGAACTTTGAAGATGCAGTCTGCTGAGATATACTGTTTCAATTCGTGAAGTACTACAGAAGGTAGTACAGGCGTGCGTCATGAAGATGGAGCTGAATGGGAGTTTGGGTTTTGTGATTGCGTGAACTTGCTGAGCTTGGAAAAGGAAAGAGGATATATGTTTGAAGACATATGGACGTTTTCCATAAAGCAAAAGAGAGTTACTTAAAGATGAAGTTTTCCATTAAAGAAAATGGAAAGTTGTCTTAAGTGTATTTGGAAGACTTGGAGAGCGAGTTGAAGACGTGGAGAGCAAGTTCTGGTAGCTATATAAGG
The DNA here is from genome assembly GCF_020379485.1 of Brassica napus. NCBI lineage: Eukaryota > Viridiplantae > Streptophyta > Magnoliopsida > Brassicales > Brassicaceae > Brassica > Brassica napus. The sequence goes on along the minus strand of NC_063446.1, from coordinate 59,731,369 downwards.
AGGGGCGTGCCTTATGAGACAGCTAGACCTCATAGAAGAGAGAGAGAGAGGTTTCCTTGGTGTGTGGTACTGCTTGGTGTCGAAGGACATTCTGAAGCATTGTCTGATGGAGTCCGATGTGGACTTAGTTTGGTGGCGTTTGAGTTGGCGCTTTGTGTGGTGGAGTTAGCCATCCTTTGTAGCTCGTGTGAGCTTTGTGTGTGCTTGGGTGATCAAGCGTTTTGGTGTTACTGGTGTGCGTTAGATGCTGACGTACTTGGTGAAGTACTTCCGAGAAGTGGAAGATTTTCAGCCTAGACTCAGGGGGAGTTTAGCAATGGCGGTTTCATTGAAGAAATCTGTGAAGATTGCAGCTGTAGAAGACAGTGTGCTCCGGTGAGCCGGATGGTGATCTATGCATGCGTGCTTGATTCCTAATCTTTGTAGATTGCTACTTAGAAGAGAGTGGTAAACACTAGTGTGTGTGCTGTATCATATAGAAATTGTAGGTTGCTCCTTGTTCTAAGTCAATGAAATCTGGACGAGGTCCCGAGGATGTAGGAAACGAACCCCGTTAACAAATTTTGTGTGTTTTACTTTCTGCACTTGTTTTTCGTCGCCTCATCTGCACTAACAATTGGTATCAGAGCGGGTCACCTAAGTTACTGGTGAGATCGTGGATGATGAGGACGAAACTTGTTCAGGAAGTAAGACAAAGTTTGATTGAAGATTGATGAAGATGGCGTGATGGGATTTCTTCCTAGGTTTGGAAGCTGATGATCTTCGAGTTGGTTTTTGACCATGATGTGACTCATAGGGGGAGATTGAAGACGTGGTTTTCAAGCCAGTTATGATGAGTGCACGTGCATAGTCAAAAAGGGGAAGATTGAAGATGCAGTCTGCTGAGATGTTCTGTTTCAATTCGTGAAGTACTACAGAAGGTAGTACAGGCGTGCGTCATGAAGATGGAGCTGAATGGGAGTTTGGGTTTTGTGATTGCGTGAACTTGCTGAGCTTGGAAAAGGAAAGAGGATATATGTTTGAAGACATATGGACGTTTTCCGTAAAGCAAAAGAGAGTTACTTGAAGATGAAGTTTTCCATTAAAGAAAATGGAAAGTTGTCTTAAGTGTATTTGGAAGACTTGGAGAGCAAGTTGAAGACGTGGAGAGCAAGTTCTGGTAGCTATATAAGGAGGGGCGTGCCTTATGAGACAGCTAGACCTCATAGAAGAGAGAGAGAGAGAGAGGTTTCCTTGGTGTGTGGTACTGCTTGGTGTCGAAGGACATTCTGAAGCATTGTCTGATGGAGTCCGATGTGGACTTAGTTTGGTGGCGTTTGAGTTGGCGCTTTGTGTGGTGGAGTTAGCCATCCTTTGTAGCTCGTGTGAGCTTTGTGTGCGCTTGGGTGATCAAGCGTTTTGGTGTTACTGGTGTGCGTTGGATGCTGACGTACTTGGTGAAGTACTTTCGAGAAGTGGAAGATTGAAGCCTAGACTCAGGGGGAGTTTAGCAATAGCGGTTTCATTGAAGAAATCTGTGAAGATTGCAGCTGTAGAAGACAGTGTGCTCCGGTGAGCCGGATGGTGATCTATGCATGCGTGCTTGATTCGTAATCTTTGTAGATTGCTACTTAGAAGAGAGTGGTAAACACTAGTGTGTGTGCTGTATCATATAGAAATTGTAGGTTGCTCCTTGTTCTAAGTCAATGAAATCTAGACGAGATCCCGAGGATGTAGGAAACGTACTCCGTTAACAAATTTTGTGTGTTTTACTTTCTGCATTTGTTTTTCGTCGCCTCATCTGCACTAACAAACTTGACAGCCACGATGCAGTTTTCATCATCATCAGGAGAAGAAGAGGACATAGATACGTTGGTTACGATTTGGGTTTTGCACTCTCTCTGAGCTGGCCTATGATTCCTATCTCCTTCAGTAACTCCATAGGCACCTTAAGATAAGGAACCGAGATAGTTTCGCCAGATACTGGTTCCCATGATTCAGCACCCCTGACATAATAATACGAGAAGCACCTAGAAGAAGTGGTGAGGTTTCGCTGCGAAATGATAGTTTGTAAATAAACCAAACATACGAAAGCAAAAAAATAAAAAATAAAAGACATGTGACTAAGACCAAGAGAAGATGGAGGTAGGTAGCTTACTCGGAGGGATAGCCTGAGCCGCCTGAGAAGATGAGACATGGCTGCTTCTTCCTTTTTTGGGGTAAAAGCGAAATAAGAACACAAAATAAAAGTGAATATCCACTTTCATCCATTTAAATATCTGTATATTAATTGTCCCTTAATTGTATAATATTCTTAGGGAAATAACTAATTACACTTAAATATCTTCCGCTCCTTGGATCGGGGAGAAAGAATCCAGAAACTACACACCAAATAACTTGGGGTACAAAATTGCTTGCATTTTTGCATAGGCTCAAATAGCTTTAGCTTTGTTATTGTTTTCAAACTGAAAGGAAATTAAAGGGAAAAAAACTGAGATAAATTGCACCAATTAATAAGAGTTTTATCTAAAATACTTTTTAAAAAACTATTCAAAACCCGCTTCATCTTCATTCTTCACTCAGATGTTCTCTTCTTCATGTAACCCAAGTCTATAAACTTATCAAATTAAAAAAAACAACTGTTCAAAGCCGCTATCAAATTTTGCAGCCAAAATCACAAAAACAAATTTTCTGCCATATAATTTTCAAAAAAAAAAAAAAAATTTCTGCCATACTAAAAAAATGATTTTTCCTGTCAAAATTTCAAAAAAGTGTTTTTTTCCGGAAAATAACAAAACGAGTTTTTACCACTAGATAAATTGAATATAACCGCAAAACTACAAAATCAAACTTTTTCTGAACCGCAAAATCATGTTTTCTCGTTAATATCGCGAAAACTAATTTTCTTACTAAAACCGTAAAATCAAGTTTTCCCGCTAAAATCACTAAAACGAATTTTCCTCGAAAACATCACAAATTTTAGTTTTTACTTTAAAACCGCAAAATGAAGTTTCTGTAAAAACTCACAAAATTGAGTTTTCTCCCAAAACTGTAAAATAAGTCGTTTTTCGCCAAAAATATCAAGCTATTAATGATTTAAAAAAAATATTGATACACATACTTGGTTGGAAATATTTATGATTTGCGATTCAAATATTTTTAAATTTTATTTTATATTGAAATATATATGTCAAAATTTAATATTTTTATATTTTATATGTACCTCTTTATGACGATGGAATGTGGAAGTCACTGAAGAACATCATGATCCTATTGTTTCTACATGTAAGAGTTGAAAAGATTTTGTATTATTTATATTCCCTATTACTTTTTATTTGGTTTATCAGGTAAGACATTTATTTTAGTTTTTAATTTTATAAACATATATGAATGATTATTTAAATTTTGAATTAAATTAATTTTGGTTTTAAACTTAATTTATTCAATTTTAAATATTTTTAAATTTTTTGAAAAGCCCAAAAGCCTTATAAACTTTTTAAGGTCGGATCGAACTTTAAAATATACACCCAAAATTTTTGTGAACAGACTTTGCGGTTTGAGTCGAACCAGACCAAATCTGCCCGGTTGACACCCCTAATCATAGTGCGATAACTTGAAACTTGAACTGTTTCTACAGAAAACGTCATAACACTACATAAGAAATTAAATCTGATTATTAACATAGTGTAATCACTTGCACCCTTTTTTTTTTCCTGAGAATACTTCACACTACAATAGTCATTTTTTATGAATGTTAAGTTTATTCATGTCAAAACATTTTTACAATAACTGCAAACGTTAAAATGGATTACTTAGAGAATCTTTATTGCATATACGTTTCTTATTTTTTTTTTCTGATTTAAAAAAAAAATAAAATTAAACCAATCGCGGACCGCCACGTGTCAGCGGGACCCGCGAACAGTTCAACAGACGTCTCCTATTTCGCGATTTCTGGAGACGTTTTCTCGGGTTTCAGTGGAGTCCACACCCACTTTTTCCTAAAAACCCACCCTAGAAACGTGGGATAAAGGTGCTCTAAAGTAGATTAGCTCAGGCCTGTATCAAAATCTTTAATCTTAAATTTTGGTATTTGAAACATGGCTTAAAAAGACTGACCATAATTAGTCAAAGAAAAATTGTCACAAATATCACATTCATAGTACCATTTTTTCATGTTTACACTAACCACTTTTACCTTCATTTTTAACGAATGGTAAAAAACATTTATACCCCTAGTATTAAGTAATCTAGACTTAGGGTTTAGAGTTGAGGGGTAGGGTAGGATTTTTGGAATGTGAAATTTAAGATTCTAATAAATATATAAATAAATACTTAAACAAAAAAAATTAAAAAATAGTTTCAAACATAATTTTCGATTTTAAAAAATAAATTTTGAAAAAACAATTTCGAAAAAAAATATTCAAAAAGTTTGAATTTGAAAAAGTATAATTCGAAAATATTAAAAAATATTATTATTTTATTTATTTTTATTTAAATAATTATTTATTATATATAAAGAGAACAATAGTATAATAGACTTTAACCACTTATTAAAAAATGTATTTTTGAAAATGTTATTTTAGTGGTGATAAAAATGAATAATGGTACCATGAAAGTGGTTAATTCTAGCCCAATTATTTAGTTTCACAAAAAATTTATACACTATTTAAAGATATGTTAAATATTAATTTTGTTCGATTGTACAAAATTATTTTTTCAATAAGATTGAAAATCATGTTATTAGTTCAGAAACGGAAAAAATTAAAAATTTCCACTAAAATGACAAAATTGAAATTTTCCACTAAATCAGAAAAATTAGTTTTTCAACTAGAGTTATAAACACGATGACAAAAAAAATAGTTATAAACACAAATTGTCCGGCTAAAATCACAAAACTGCCAAATAACAAAATTAAATATTCGTTCAAAAACTGTCAAACCGTATTTTCCTATCAAACCCGCAAAAACCTGTTTTTTCTCTCCAAAACCGTAAATTGAGTCCCCCCCCCCTGCCCCCCAAACCATAAAATTGAGATTTCTCTTCAATGCGGCAAAATCAGTTTTTCGCCAAAACTGTAAAAATGAGTTTTCTTGTCAAAACCGTAGAGAAATGAGTTTTCGCAAAAACCCCCATAATAGAGTTTTCCCGCCAAATATCACAACAGCAAAATTTCCCATCAAAATCAAAAATGAAATTTCCCATCAAAATCGTAAAACATGTTTTTTGCCAAAATCACAAAAACAAGTTTTTCCTCCAAACTCTAAAATGAAAATTATTGTCAAAATCGCAAAAAAAAAAAATTTCTTGCCAAAATCGCAAAATCAAGTTTCTTGCCAAAACCATAAACTCAAAAAATTTCGCAATAAGAGTTTTGTCGCAAAAAGCGCAAAACAAGTTTTTTCGCCGAAACCGTAAAAACAAGTTTTTCACCAAAATTGCAAAATCAAAATTTTCCGCCAAAAAAAAAAAACGAGTTTTCTGCAAAATCCTCCAAAAACCATTCTTCCATCAAAATTGAAAAATGTGTTTTCTCGCTAAAACGGAAAATTAAGTTTTCTCGCCAAAACCGAAAAATCAAGTTTACCTAGCAAAATCACAAAAAAAATAAAAAAAAATTTTGCTCTCTGCCAAAACCGCAAAATCACAAAAAAAAAGACAAAATTTCCGCTCTCTGCCAAAATCACAAAACGAGTTTTCCCATCAAAAACACAAAAATTAATTTTTCGCGTCAAAACCGCAAGTTTTCTCGCCAAAATCGCAAAATGAAAGTTTCTCCTCAAAACTGTAAAATCAAAATTTCTCCACTAAAACCACAAAAGGGTTTCTCTCCAAAAGCACTAGATCAAATTTTTCTGCCAAAATCACAAAAATGCATGGATAACCGAGGACAAAGAAATCAATCAAACATATCATATCATCTATCCCAATATGTTATGAAAGTTCGCATGATTGTTGTTTGATAAATTGGTTTTGCCACGTCAACAGAGTAGAGAAGGTGAAACTGAGAGATTATTGCAGATTGTCATCACTCTTGAGATATCTGAGAGAGAGAGAGAGAGAGAGACCTTTTTTGTAGATGTTATGAAAGTTCGCATGATTGTTGTTTGATAAATTATTGCAGATTGTTATCACTCTTGAGATTTATGGTGTTAATAAAAAATTGTTGAGATTCCTTTTTTGATTATCATGGCTTCAATACATGATCATTGTGATAAATTTTCACTGTGAGATTGTTGAACACTGTGAGATTGTTGAACACTGAATCTATGTTCCTCTTCACCTAACCATATGATTTTGTTTATCTTAATTACAGAACGTGTGAAGGAGATTATGATGGATTCGAAAGGTGGTAAAAAGAAGTCTAGAGTAATAGTTCCTTATCTTATGAAGCCCCCCTTGGTTACAGCCTTGAAGATGTTTGTCCTAGCAATGGAATCAAGAAACTCAGATCTTCTGATTGCCACAATGCAACTCAAATCTTCTGTTTGATTACATCTTACGAAGCCCCCTCCTAATATAGTTTAGATTTCTTCAATTTCCACTTAATAATTTACTTTCTTCTAAGATATTTTTCTGCTGATTCCTGATGGTGTTTATGGCTTATCCGCAATCGGTTTCGAAGGTTACGAGAAGCGGCTCGAGGTTTCTTTCTTCGAGCCAAGCATCTTTCAATACTCCAAGGGATTGGGTCTCTGTGCCCTGACCAAGTCCCAGTTGGACGAAATACTCACCTGCATGCATGCAAGATCGTGTCCCCTTTCTACAACGATATTTGATAAATTATATACACCTTACAAACAAAAATATACGCCTTAAGTTTTTAAGTTTGGCTAAACATATACACCATGTCCACATTTTTATTGTTTAGTAGCATTTGAAGATAACTAATGCCAATTTAACAAATATCAACTGTAATTTGATCTTTACCATAAAATATTTATCCCAAATGATTTTATCTAAATATTATTACATTTAGGAAAAACAAAAACATAGATTCAGTAATTTAAATCAAACCATTTCCCATATTTTAATAAAAACATTAAACCTTGACAATAGTTTGTCATTGCCAAACATCCAATAGTTGTGCCATGGTTCCTCTTAACTGTAGCATATTAGTCGTATGATTTTCCTAAATGGCTAAACTTTTTTTAGGGTATGTAACATGTATAAAATTAATAATGTAATTAATTTATTTAACTAAGTGTAAAAAATTTGAGCAAATGACAAATGTATGGGCAGGAGTGGACCCACGTGAAGAAGTGTGGGTTCAATTGACACCGCAAAAATGAAAAAAAAATGTGATTTGTAAACTATAACATAAATAAATTATAGCGTAGTAGGTCAGAAACATTTCTCAGTTTAATAGTTATAATTTCTGGAGAACTATTTAAGATATTTTGTGGCTAATGTACTTTTTAATACTAAAACAAGTAATACTGATTTTTTAAAAAAGATTTTTTTAACAATTATTTTAGGTATAGTTACAAGATACACATTATATATGATATAATAGTAAAATATATAACATTTTTGTGAGAAAAAAAAATGGGCGTACCCCGGGGCAAGTCCTAGTTATTATAACATTGAATACCAGATGAAAGGATCAGTTTACCTTTAACACTGAAAACATATCATATTTTTACTTGAAAAGGTCGGTTTGGTTCTCAATAGCCACACAAATATAACTGCTCTGCAGAGAAAGATCTATGAGTCTGATCCCAAGTTACATTATAGATTTTTCAGTAAACATTAATATGTTCTTGTTTTTATATGATCTAATTGCCTCCTTTGTGATTATCATTATCTTCGCAGATGATGCATACAGAGAAAGAGGTTCAGGCGACGTTATTGTTGTTGTTGGTGACAAAACTGACGTGTTTTCTTGCATGATGTCTTTGATACCAGGTGAACTCGGCACATGCATTCTTGCTTCCGCTTGTCTATCAAAGCTTTATGGCGTTTCTTGAACTAAGTTACTTGAGCCTCTCACGTGGTATAACTGAAACTTTTTGAGCTTGATGAGTTTTTTGGATGTTTCTCAGTCAGCTACTACTACTACCTGTGATTTAAAAAGCGCTAGGCGCACTAAGGCGATATGCTCCTAGCTTTGCGCCTTGCGCCATGGCGCATTAAATCGCTCGCCTTTGGGACGTTTCTCAGTTCCAGAAAATTGTTTCAATTGGTTCTAAATTGGTTTAAAAAACTTTCATACTTGGTTCAATAAACCTTCTTCTTGGTTAATTAGTTTATTAATTGAGTTGGTTCATTAAAATAACATGAAATGCACATGGTTTAGTGAATTAAACCGAGCTGAGTTATTATCTAAACTATTAAAACAGAAGTACAAATAGAAAATAACCCTGAGTTTTCCTCACTAATTACTTATTCATGTCATTGGATTAAAACACATCGTTTAACGCTTTACCTATCTACTAGATTAAGACTCGCGCCTTGCGCGGGATAAATATTATATATATAAATTATTATATGTATTATATGTTCTTACATATTATGAAATAATAAATATATATTGAATAATTATTACATATATAATTAAATTGGTGCGAACTATTACATATATAATTACATATATAAATTATTACATATATAATTAAATCAGTAACTATTACATATATAATTAAATTGGTACAAACGTTTAAATCAATTTTATTAATCCAAACATTTTTTTAAAAAAAAAAATTGATAGGATATGTAATTAAATTTAAATGATATTAACAAACACAATATATTTTTAATATTAATGTCTATTTTATTTTTTTTTATTTTTTAAAAAATGATGCTTTCTACTCATATATTTTTATTATTATGTGTATTTTTAATAGCAAAAACTTTAAATTACTGATAACAAATTTTTATTGTGGGATCAATAATTTTAGTAATTGATAATTTAAAAACAATTATCAATGTTAGTTCAAAACTTTTATCAAAAAAAATTATTCAAAGTAAATTTTGAAACTAAAATATTTATTTATTCAATATGGTTTATAGTTTAATTTAGAATGATATATATACATATATATTTTAAATCTTAGTGATTAATTAAGTTAGACTTTTACTTATATGATTTTTTAATCATTTGTATTTTGTCATAACAAAAATTTTAAACCAAGGATCACAAAATTTGAATGTGAGACTTTTAACAGTTTTAGTAATTTATAGTCATTTTTTAAAATTCAAAATATAAAATATACAGAAAAATCTAAATTTTTATAATATGGTTATTGTGTTTTTTTTTTAAATTATTTTAATAGTTTTAAATTAAACAAATTTGATAGAAGATACATTTTTTTTATCAGATCTTTATTATTCAAAATCATTAATTGTCATATATAATTTATCCACATCAGGCAATTCCGTAATCTTTATTTAAGGAAATAATAAATGACATTAATAATGAATTTATGGTTAGTTTAATAAAAAGTTTATTATATAATTAGATGGACCAACCTATTTCTCTAATAATTCTAAGAATCATCCTAGTGATGACATGTGGCTACAAAAAGAAGTTGTAATGTTTCACAAATAATATATAGGGGATTAATTCGCTTTTAATAAATTCGCCATTAACAAACCGCCTTACAACAAGAAAATTGTCCTTAGCAAAACACATCGTTTTACGATTTAACTATCTATCTTTTGCCGTTTAAAATAGATATATTATACTGAAAAGATATTTTTTGGGACACAAAACTCAATTAGCTCCACCAAATAACATAAAAATCTGAATCACTCCAAAACAGCCCCTGTTTTCAAGCTATCACATTAACCCAAGCGTATCGATCTTTCAAATCCAGTCGATATTCTTATATGATCAACCAGAATATTCCTTTCATATATACTATCACTAAATTATTGGAAACATGTTAATCTTTTTATCAATTTCCATTTCCTTTACAACATTATTCGACATACCAATTTAATTGGAACTAAGGGTATGACTGGTTTCTTCGCTACCATCTGCAAACGCAGTTTTGCGATTGGTAGCGATTATTGGCGTTTTGCAACAATCAATCAAACCGTTTTTAAGTGTTTCAAACCATTCTAAACCTGATAAATTCAAAAGGTGGTTCCAATTAGCGTTTGCGGTTGCGCGCGGTTGCGGAATGATAACTTTTTTTCTATTTAAAAAAAACAATATAAATACAAAAATAAAACTATTCAATAAAAAATTTAAATTGTAATTATAAAATTGCTAAATTATATCTATTATATTTTAAATAATATTATAAAATTTTAAAATAAAAATATTTTCTATAATTTTTAAAAATTTAAAACTATAATTTTCTAAATATAATTTTTATACTTACTATAATATTATGATTTTTGATATTTTATAATTATATAAAATGTAAATATTATTAATTTATTATTTAACCGATGATGTATTTGGTAGTTAACCAGTCATAAGTATTCCGCACCAATTTATAACCGCAGAACCAGTCGTATAAATATCTTAAAATCGCTAGAAACCGCAACCATTTGTATCCGCAAACTCTCGCAACCGCAACCGCTGCGTTTGAACCAGGCCCTAAGTCAATTATATTATTATAAATATAAGACTACTCCTTCTATTAAACTTCTAATGTAATAGGTTTATAAAGTATTGTTCTAAATTTAAATTTCTAATCTTAACATATTCCTTTCAAGTGTTAAAAACACTATTTTTAATATTTTGTTAAGATTTCTTTCTTAACATGCATAGTCGCACCAACAATATAAATAAATTTCATTCCTATAGTATGATAACATATTCATATTAAAAACAATATAAAGTTATAAAAAAGCACCTGTGCGGACGCACGGGTCAGAATCTAGTTAGAGTTAATTTAGTCGTCTTCTTCACCTAAGAGTATGTAACAGAACGGCCGCCATGTCACGATTAGAACATATGACATGAATACAGTTAGGTCAAAACATTATGTTTTGATAGGAATCTACAAGGCGCGCCTAAGATTTAAGCTAAAAGCGCACCATGGCGCGCGCCTTAAGGACCATACCCTCGCCTGGGAGGTGCATGGCGATGGGGCTGTCGCCTGAGTGCGCCTTGCGCCTTGGCGCATAAGGCGAGCGCTTTTTTAAACACAGACTACTACTAATAGTTTTGTGATTCGGGTCGAAATTTATCTCTGTAATTGAGCTTATTGCATATGAGTCCAGAGCTAACACTAGCAAAATTTCAGGTCCAATTAACACTGGAAAGACTTACGTATGTGACTTGTGTGAGGGAATAGAATCTCTTTTTGTCTCTTGTACATGTTTTAGGGACGCTGAGAGATCAGATTGCATACCCTCTAAGCAGAGAAAAGGGTTGACAAAACTGACGTGTGTTTGGAGTGATGTTCACTAATAAGACAAGCGCCAAAGAAAATCTCGACACTAAGTTATTAAAGGACATGGTTGATGTGAACCAAAGCTTTATGGCATTTCTTGAACGACTTGGGAATTCGGGTCCTCTGGTTGGATTTGGATCGGGTTTTGTCGAGTCCTGGGTCCTTCAGATCTTAGATATTTAGACCCAATAGGATAATTAGAATTTGTCGGTTCGGGTTCGGATTGGGTCTTGTCGAGTCTGGGTCGGTTCGGGTTTTAGGTACTTGGACCCAATAGTAATTAGAATTTGTCGGTCCGGGTCGGATTTGGTTCGGGTTCTGTTGGGCTTGAAAAATACCAAAAAACAAAAAAATACCCGAAAATATATATAAACATTTGAAAATGCCCAAAAATATATATAAACATTTGAAAATGCCCAAAATTTTATCCAAAATCTGGTCCAAAGACATGAAAAATATCCAAAAACACAAACTTGAAACTTAAATAAATATATGTAATACCAAAAATATACTGAAACACCCATATATGCTTAATATATACTAGGACTTTCAGGTATTTTGGATATCCATCGGATCTCGGGATCAGGTCAGGTCGGGTCGGGTCCAAGACCCGCAGGTCCTCCACAACAAGACCCAATAGGGTAAAAATTATATTTTCTCTACCCGACCTGAACCGGTTTTTAGTCGGTTCCGGTTCAGATTTTTGGGTCCGGATAAAATGTATAGGCTTCTAATCTTACTAATAAAAGAGACATTTTGAGACTCGATAGAGCATCGAATGTCCATAGAGGAAGACGTGAAGACGCCACTGTTAGGGAGCCACTGGATCTGATTCGATTGAGTATCAAGGAGAGAATCTACGTCAAGCTCTGATTCAATCGTGAACTCCCTACGGAGTGAAAGATTAACAGCGCGGATTACCTATGCAGTGAGTGATATCCCTTTATGTCTATAGGGTTTCATCATCACCACTCCTCACTGGTGCTCCAATGTGCTCCTCCGCTTCTTCTTCCTCATATTATTCAAGTCAAGGAGGTTAACCCTTAATTTCAAGTATTGAAGTCCATAGTCAAAATCGTTCAAAAGAATACCCACCAAGAAGAAGCGATTGGTCTTCTTCTTGACCAATCGAGGAGGATGAGCTTTAAAGCGGAGAACTCTTCTCTGAGATGGATGAGCTTCAGTGAGATGGTTAATGGTTGTGAAGGAACTGAGAGCTCAAATGCCGCCACGGCTAAAACTCCCGAACCTTCTGGCCGGCCGCAACAAAAGGGTAGCTACGTTTTCTAGATAATCAAGCTGGATTTGGTTTATCTGAAGGAATGTGATCTCTACATTTATGTTTCTTGGTAGCTATACTGTGAGAAGGAAAGGCTGTCAGGTGATCAGTTTGAAGAGCTGAAGGCATTCATAGACATTGGTGATATTTTGAATGCTTGTGACTCAATGAAGAGGTCCGACAAAGGTGAACTTGAATAAAATGAGAGAAGCATTGTTTTAGGTTTGTTTATTTGTTAGTACCTCTTAACTCCTCAACAACCGATCAAATTATAAATATTTTTAAAACTTAACCTATTAAAGACACATAATCAAAAGTAAATTAAGTGATTTCTCAATTAATATATAGTAGGATTTATCTTTTTAAAACTAAGGATAAATTTGGTTAAGGTAAACATAAAAACATATATTAGGAAAATGATAGTTTAAGCAAATTTTTTTCATAATTTGGTCCAAATCACACTTTCTCACTCATTTTTTTTTAATTTAGTGTTTGGCATAAAACTCAAATGGGTTAATCAAACAAATTCTTCCTTAAATTATCTCTGAGTATCACACTATTTTATAAAACACTAACTCATTCAACCAAATGTTTTTAATTAAAACAAATCATAGTTTACATATCTTTTAAAATTATTGTTTCAATTTATTTTAAATTAAATTAAAACTTACCTATATTAATTAAATCTGATTCGCTAATAAGAAAAAATAATATTTCAATTTTTAAATAACCAAACGTCGTTATTTTAGGCATATATACTTAATATTAATGTGAGATCCAATATTATATGAAATAAAATATTTTTATTTGTATAATTTTTGTTAAAATTTTATTATAGTACATTTTAAAAATTTATTATAGCGTAACAAATACATCTCATTAATTTTTAAATATTTTTTCTTACTTTCAATTTACATTATATTTTCCATCTTTGACTTTAACAATTGTAGAGAATATCATTTTTATTGAATTTCCTTACTAAATTTATCTTAACATTTTAAAAACACATAAAACTAATTAGTTCACATTTATATTACCACAAAAAAATAAATGTACCTCGACAAACAAATAAAAATTAAATACATAAGAATATAAAAATGCCAAGAAGACAACAAACATATTTTATTATTCTTCTCTCTTGTTCTTTTATTTATGTCTGTTTTTTTCCTATTAAAAATAAGCATGTTAATTTTATTATAATCCAAGATATATAAATTATATTAATAGAATATTAACTCTAGAAAAATCCTGTGAAAAATAATTTTATAAATATAATTAAATGACTTACCATATAATAAATTAAATGAATTACCAAATAATATAATTTTAAATGACTTACCATATAATAATATTAATTCATCTGTTTATATTAATAGATGAATTAAATAAACTTTTTCATGATTAATATACATTAAATAACTACCATATAATTTTTATGTTTTAAAATAAAAAAATATTTTAATCATTTCTAAAAGTGATAACGCATATATGATATTACATTGTCATTGGACAATGATTGAAATTTTTTAGAATTATATATTTGACTATTTTGCATTCATTTGACACATTTTTATACTATATATATAGTGAATGAGTGAATTTAATTAATATTATTAAGTTTATATTAATTAGTTTTCTAAAATCTATAATTTATTATTCACTACTAATATAAACATAATAAAAATCGTTTTTATAATTGTTTCTATAGTATCATATGTGTTTATATGTATCTTATCAATTTATATAATGTAATCGAGATATTTAATTATTTCTATAAACAAATTATATTAATTCATCATATTTAAGATGTTTAATTGTATGTTTGGAAATTTAAATTAGATTAGATAATCCTATGAATAGTTTCCTTTTAAAAACTTTAATTAAATAAATGAAAAATGAAAAATCATCAACCAATCAAATTATAAAAATTAATTGGAGAGCTCTTCTATGAGCGACACGTCAGCATAAATCAATAAAGTGACTTCTCAATTAATATATAGGAGGATCTTTGATAAGAATAACAAAACATACACAATGGAGATTAATATCACCTTAAATTTAAGTAAACTAAACATTTTGAAATATTCATTAACATAATGATATATATATATATATATATATGTATTTTTTTGTTACTAACTCACCCGTAGCCCGGGCCAAACCCTAGTCTATACTAATAAAAAGGACTAATCGAGGCTCCATGGAACGTCCACATCGTTTTAGAAACCCTCTTCAAAAAGAAGCCATGAAAATGTATATTTAAAACTGAATTAAACATCTATATAAAAATGTATATTAAAAACTAATAAATAAATATAAGAAATAGAAATATCACATTAAGCATCTATTATAATATTAAAATAAATAAATATATTATATAAAGAAATTAAATATACAATATAAGAAATATAAAAACTACATTAAGCACATATCTCAAAATTATATATTAAAATAAATATATAGTATAAAAAATAAAAATATTACATTAAACATATATCATTATATTACCATTAGATATAAAAGTAAGAAAATTAGATTGAGTAAATATACAATATAAGAAACAATAAATAATAAAGCCCTTTTCTCAAAGGAAAACAAGAAATAATAAGTAAATATACAATATAAGAAAATGAAAAACTACATTAAAAATTTATTTGAAAAATGTATACTTTTACATATTTATTATTTCCAAATATTTTTATAAGTAAATATATAATATAAAAATAAATAATAAGTAAATATTCAATATAAGAAATAGAAATATTACATATTATCGTAATATTATTATTTGATATAAAAGCAAAAAAAAATAGAATAAGTAAATATAAAATATAAGGAAAAATAACCAATAAGTAAATATACAATATAAGAAATTAGAAAAACAAAATTAAACATTTATCTAAAAACTTTATGATAAAATAAATAATTAGTAAATGTACAATATAAGAAATATAACTATTACATTAAACATCTATCATAATATTAGAATAAATAAATATGCAATATAAGAAAAAAAAATAATAAGTAAATATGCAGTAGAAGAAATACAAATATTACGCTCAAATTGATTGTAATATTTTTATTTAATATAAAATCAAAAATTTTGAATAAATAAATATATAATATAATTAAAAAACTAAAAAATAAGTAAATATACAATATAGGAAATAAGAATATTGCATTAAACATCTAGCGTAATATTAGTATAAGCATATATACAATATATAAGAAATAAATAAATAAATATTTATCTGAAATAGAAAAAAGTATATTAACTATCTATCTGAAAAATGTTAAATAAAAGGTATGTGAAAAGACAATTTTATCCACTTATATATTTTAATAAATAAAATT
Source organism: Brassica napus (assembly GCF_020379485.1). Taxonomy (NCBI): domain Eukaryota; kingdom Viridiplantae; phylum Streptophyta; class Magnoliopsida; order Brassicales; family Brassicaceae; genus Brassica; species Brassica napus. The sequence goes on along the minus strand of NC_063446.1, from coordinate 59,715,406 downwards.
AAATCCGAAAGTAATAATAATAGTATAATTATTTATATTTAAGATAAATCTATGTTTGAGATGAATGTGTTATTTTATTATTTAAAATTTTAAAATAACAAGTTTTTTTTCTTATAATTGGTTTTAAAAATAACAATGATGTTATGAAAGAAAAAAAATATGATGTGTTGGTACCTTTATTAAGAAGTTTATCTGTATAAGCTTTAATTTTTTTAGTCTTATACAAAGAAAGTTGCACAACAACCCTAATACCCCATATACAAAAGTAATCACGTCATTTCTTACATATATATATCTTTCGTAAATTTATTTCTCTGATTTTTTTAAAAAAACATTTCTCTGAATTTTAAACAGAAAGGTATGCTTTGTGCAAGAAGAGAAAATGAGAATTTAAGAAATTGAGTTACACTTAATGGATGAAGAAATAAAAAAACTTATGAATGAAAAGAAGAAGAAACTATGAAACAAAGAGACAATGTTTTGTTACAGAGAAGATACTACTAACCCACGAGAAGCTGGTTTTTTTTTTTTTCAATAAATTTGTAAGATATGCGGTGGTGCGTAGATATATTATTAAGATTTTGATTTATCTTATTTTTTTGAAATTATTAAGTTTAATTAATATTCAAATTGGACAATTTAGTCAATTTACATATACATAAGTGTAGTTTTATAAAATTATAAAAAATGGTGTAGTTTTCAAATTAAAATCTTATATAAGTGTATTTTTTCTAATTTTCCCTAAATAAAATAAATAATAAGTAAATATTACATTAAAATATATTTTAGTATTATCATTTGATATAAAATAATAAGATTAGTTAGATAATTAATTTACGTGTGGATTATTCCCTAGTCTATATTTATATAAATAACAGTTTGCTTCTCTCCCAATGTGTCCATATCGTCTGCCACGTCACTAACTCAATATACAGCGTTTCATTTATTCAAGTTTAAGTTTGGTTTGGGCTTTTGATAATAGAAACTGGGCTTTTGATAATAGAAACTGCCCATCCTCAATAATAGAAACTGGGCATTCTTGAAACTCGCGATATCGGCTCAAACTATAGGCTTTCGATTCACCTTCTTCCTCAGTCCCCATGTAGGTATTAATGGCGTGGTGATTAAACTTTCCACTAACCCAAATTTTAATCGTGAAGGATCAGATGAGACAGTAAACCTGTAACGTAAGTCCCAAGCTAGTAATCCTACTTGCGGATTAGAATAACGGGGATGCACAGACCTAGAAGATGATCACTGAGGTAGAAGGATCAACTCAAAGAACCTGACATCTTAAGGATAGTTGTGTTGCTTGCACAGAAAGTAATTGAAGAGTTTAAGAGATTGTAAAAGTATTCTTATTATTAAAACTCTGTGAAGGCTACGCCTTATATAAGAAACAAAGAATCCTAATCTCAAAACATAAAGTATGTTTATCGTAACAAACCGATAATTATCCAAAGACAAAGAAATATAAATAAAACCAATGTGTAAAGAATTCTGAATAAAACCGGTACGAGATTGGTTTGAGTAACCCGTGACATAATCTTGTCACAATACTCCCCCGTTGAGAACATACTTGGCCTCAAGTATGAAAATCTGCATACTTCGCTGCAAAGTCTTGATAGAATTCCCAAGTAGCATTGTCCGGGGACTGTCCCTTCCAATGAACCAGCACCTTAGTGACAGCACGATTCCGGCGATTCACCGTGGGATGAAGGTTTAACCTGCAGTTCTGAGATGATTTTCTTAAGGACTGGATCAGAGTCCCAGAGCAGTTTAAGTTCCTCATAGAAGCCATGGTGAATCTGAGAGAGCGTTATCTGAAGCAATTGAGAACCAGATACCCGTGATAGTGCATCGGCTGCGATGTTTTCTTTTCCTTGCTTGTATTCGATGTCGAAGGTGTAACCCATTAGTTTCGATAACCACATATTTTGGAATGGCGTCGTGATCTTCTGCTCCAAGAGAAACTTGAGACTTTTCTGATCTGTCCGAATAATAAACTTGTTATGAGCCAAGTAGGGATTCCACGTCTGTACTGCGTGAACAACGGCAAGGAGTTCTTTCTCATAAACGGATAGTCCTTGATGGCGTTTCCCCAAAGCTCGACTGATATAGCATATGGGATGATTGTCTTGCATTAGTACCGCTCCTATGCTGGTGTTAGAGGCGTCTGTTTCGACGACAAACGTCTTCTTAAAGTCTGGTAACGCAAGGACAGCGGCCGTCGTAAGCGCTTCTTTGAGTAATCTGAAAGCCATAGATTCATCTGATCCCCATATGTACCCATCTTTACGTAGTAGCAGAGTAAGGGGACGTGCGATAATACTATATCCCTGAATAAATCGTCGATAGTAATTGGCGAGACCCAAGAAGCTGCGAACTTGTTTCTGGTTCGTTGGAGTAGGCCAGCTCTCGACTGATTTTATTTTTGTGGGATCAGTGCTGACGCCCTCATTAGATATAAAGTGTCCCAGATACTCTATTCTTGTAGCGCCGAAAGTACACTTAGACATCTTGAGGTATAGCTGTTGGTGTCGCAAGATAGAGAAAACCATGTCCAAGTGAATGAGATGATCTTCCCAGCTTTTACTATATATGAGTATGTCATCGAAGAAGACTAGAAGAAACTTTCATAGTACTGGCTCAAAGACGTGGTTCATGAGACCTTGGAATGTGCAAGGGGAGTTTGTAAGGCCGAACGGCATAACAAGGTATTCGTAGTGACCGGCGTGTGTCTTAAAAGCTGTCTTGTGCACATCTTCTGGTGCCATACGGAGTTGATGGAATCCCACCCGCAAATCTAGTTTCGAAAAATATGTAGAGCCTCCCAACTCGTCAAGTAAATCTTCTAGTAATGGTATCGGGTACTTGTCCTTGATAGTTTGTTTGTTTAAGCCTCTGTAGTCGACGCAGAGACGCCAACACCCGTCTTTCTTTTTAACGAGCACCACAGGGGACGCGTAAGGACTAGAGCTATACTGAATGATGCCTTGAGTAAGCATCTCTTGGATCATCTTATCGATTGAATTGCTCCTGTTTCCAACGGAATTTTGTGGTTATAGCCATCTCGGTATGGAGGTAGGTGAGTTGGTTCCTCAAATATGTCAGCGAAGGAAGAGAGCAGTTGTTGTAATGATCCGTTTTCATCCATGTTTTCGCCACTAGCTTCAATGTGATATAAGATTGTTGCAGAGTCGAGCGGTTGTTGCGTCTTTACTGTACCGTCCAGTTCTCGGAGGTGGAGAAGAGCAATTTGGGGTTCTTGTAACATGATTTTGTTAAGACTGCTGCCCGTGATTATTTTTCCGCTGTTAGGTGAGATTCCTATGAGAACATGTTTCAAACCCTGGAAATTGAACTCCATGCGTAAGTTAAGAAAATCCCATAGGATTGGTCCCAACGTTGATAGCCATTGAACACCTAGCACCAGATCGCTACATCCCAATGGTAAGGTTCTTATTTTAGTACTAAATCCATAACCTTGCATCTTCCAAGAGAACGGATTGCATTTGTATTTAGTAATCAAATCTCCGCTTGCTGCAACTACAGCCATCGGCTTGGTTGGAATCAATGAGCATCCCAAGCCTTTAGGGATTTGTATGTCCAGGAAATTATGAGTACTTCCCGGGTCGATCAAGATGTGCAGCTTCCTTTTCCCATATTGTCCCATTAGACGCATACAATTGAACGTCGGACAGTCGTTTAGGGCGTGTACAGAGATAGTAGGGACCTTGTCGTCGTCTTGATCATCTGCGAGGGTTGTTTCTCGTATCTGTTCCTCTAGCGCAATTTCTTCGTCGAACTCTGTATCAGCTTCCAAGAGTAAGAACTCAGCACGCCGGTGCTTGAGTTGATGTCCTGGTGTGAATGTTTCGTCACAGAACATGCATAAACCTTTACGCTTGCGCTCCTGCATTTCTTCAAAAGAGACCCGTTTTTTAGGAGTATTAGCGATGATTGGTTTATTGTTTTGATTGCCGACATTGGTGGTCGTTGGTGGTGTTCGATTGTACAAAATTATGTTAATTATTAATTTTGTTCGATTGTACAAAATTATTTTTCAGTAAGATTGAAAATCGTGTTATTCGTACAGAAACGAAAAATCAAAATTTTCCACTAAAATGACAAAATTGAAATTTTCCAATAAATCGAAAAACTAATTTTTCAACTAGAGTTATAAACACGAATAATGCGGCTAAATCACAAAATTGCAAAAATAACAAAATTAAATTTTTTTTAAACAACGTCAAACCGTGTTTTCCTATCAAACCCGCAAAAATGTGTTTTCTCTTCAAAACCGTAAATTAATTCCCCCCAAACCATAAAATGGAGATTTCTCGTCAAAGCTGTAAAATCAGTTTTCCGCCAAAACTGCAAAATGAGTTTTCTCGTCAATACCGCAGAAATGAGTTTCCGCAAAAACCCCCATAATAGAGTTTTCCTGCCAAATATCACAAAAAAAAAAACAAAATTTCCAATCAAAACGTAAAAAAAATATGAATTTTTCCGTCAAAATCAAGTTTTCTCGCCAAAATCACAAAAACGAGTTTCTCCTCCAAAACTGTAAAAATGAAATTTCTAGTCAAACTCGCAAAAAAAAACGTTTTCTCGCCAGAACCGCAAAATCAGGTTTCTTGCCAAAACTATAAACTCAAATTTCTCGCAATAAAAATTTTGTTGCCAAAACCGCAAAACAAGTTTTCTCGACAAAACCGTAAAACAAGTTTTTCACAAAAATCGCAAAATCAAAATTTTCCCCCTAAATTAGAAAACTAGTTTTTGCAAAACCCTCCAAAAACTATTTTCCCGTCAAAACTGAAAAATTTGTTTTCTCAGTAAAAATGAAACTTATGTTTTCTCGCCAAAACCGCAAAATCAAGTTTACCTGGCAAAATCACAAAAAAAAAATACAAATTTTCCGCTCTCCGCCAAAATCACAAAACGAGTTTTCCCATCGAAAATGCAAAAATTAAGTTTTCACGTCAAAATCGAAAGTTTTCTCGCCAAAACCGCAAAATCAAATTTTGCCATTAAAAGCCGCAAAATCAAGGTTTCTCCTCAAAACTGCAAAATAGAATTTTTCCACTGACCACAAAAAAAAAGAGGTTTCTGGCCGAAATTATCACTAAATCAAATTTTCGTGCCAAAATCACAAAAATGCATGGATAACCAAAGAGAAAGAAATCAATTAAACATATCATATTATTATAACATTGAATATGAAAGGATCAGTTTACTTTAACACTGAAAACATATCATATTTTTACTTGAAAAGGTCGGTTTGGTTCTCAATAGCCACACAAATATAACTGATCTGCAGAGAAAAATTCCTGAGTCTGATCCCAAGTTACATATTAGATTTTTCAGTAAACATTAATATGTTCTTGTTTTTTTATGATCTAATCGTCTCCTTTGTGATTATCACTATCTTTGCAGATGATGCATACAGAGAAAGAAGTTCAGGCGACGTTATTATTGTTGTTGTTGGTGACAAAACTGACGTGTTTTCTTGCATGATGTCTTTGATACCAGGTGAACTCGGCACATGCATTCTTGCTTCCGCTCGTCTAGCAAAGCTTTATGGCGTTTCTTGAACTACACAAGAAGTTACTTGAGCCTCTCACGTGGTATTAACTGAAACTTTTTGACCTTGATGAGTTTTTTGGATGCTTCTCAGTCAGGTACTACTACTACTACTAATAGTTTTGTGATTCGGGTCGAAATTTATCTTTGTAATTGAGCTTATTGCATATGAGTCCAGAGCTAACAGTAGCAAATTTCAGGTCCAATTAACACTGGAAAGACTTACGTATATGACGTGTGTGAGGGAATAGAATCTCTTTTTGTCCCTTGTACATGTTTTAGGGACGCTGAGAGATCAGATTACACACCCTCTAGGCAGAGAAAAGGAGCGACAAAACTGACGTGTGTTTGGAGTGATGTTCACTAATAAGACCAGCGCCAAAGAAACTTTGACACTTAAGTTATTAAAGGACATGGTTGATGTGAACCAAAAGAACACTTCAAATTCATTACAAGGAGGAGGAGGAGGCTGTTCTTGTTTAATTGAAAATTTAAGAAACTTGTGAAGCAAACAAAAGAACGGATCAAGAAAGTTTTCTTTTTTGGTTCTTTAATCATACCCAGCCTTAAATTTTTGTGACATCAAGACAAGTATCGATCAGTAAAGCGGAAAATAAGGATAAATACTTTTGGAATGGTATATTTAAATAGATTCAAAAAAAAAACGAAGGCCAACAAGAAATCAAATGAAACAGCATAATTTTATTACACTTGATATTGAATACCAGATGAAAGGATACGTTTACCTTTGGAGTCTAGCTTTGGTGGGAACCAAAAAGGGCCTGGGAAAGCTAGGTCTCCACCCCCTCTCTTTCCAATCATCATCCATGCAACTTATTCCAAAACTCGTGTCGCTTAAATGATAGATGCAGTTTGGTCTCTTGTCATTTAAACAAGATGCCGGGAGACAAAAAGATTCAGCCTTAGAGATGAAAATGCACTCACCTCCAAAGTCTTTAGTATAAACAGCGTTTCCTTCCTCGTCTATTCTCAACACAAGGAATAGGTCCAATTCACTTCTCCTGTCTTGTGGGTTGATATCTTTAGACCATTTCACCAGAAACGTCTCACCTGTGTGTGACGACTCCACCAAGTAGTGCTCCATCCTGCATGACCAGTCCGAGTGCTTCCAGTCGAACTTTCTCAGAAACTCTTTCTCGATAAACGTACCCGTGCTCTTTACATACAGGTCTTCAAACACGCGTTGTTTCGGGTACGACAGCATCTGAATCTTTGGTTCGTTCACGTGTCTCCCAAGATCACACGATGCTGTGTAGTTTCCTCCAGCAGCGGGCATGGAGAACATGCCATCTCTCTTGGAGTACATTACATGGGAGGAGAAGAAGCTGGGGTCTGTGATTCTGATGTTGCTCCACTTGCAATCTCCCTGAGAAGGCCTACACAAGCTTAGCTGAGGTCCCAAGAACTTGACAGCCACGATGCAGTCTTCATCCTCTGGAGAGGAAGAGGACATTGCTATGTTGGTTACGATTTGGGTTTGGCAATGAGGCAGAGTTACAAGAGGAGGCAGAGGAATGCGTTTTGGGTCTGTATACGACGCATAGGGGTCGAGGTCATCTTGAAGACGAATGATCCCATTTTTCAAAGTTGCTACCCAGCCGTGGGATGCTCCTATGGTGGTTCCCATCCCCTTTGCTAACTCCATAGGCACCTTCTTTTGTGTGCAGTCGATCAATTTATCAACATAGCTGTAGATAGCTAGATATCCAACGTCACCGTCTCTCACAGTAGTTCCACAAGGTTTAACCTTAAAGATGCAATTAGAGAAGCTCCGAGAAGAAGCTGCTGTGAGGTGGCTTACTCCAAAGGATGGCTTGAGCCGCCTGAGATGATGAGACATGGCTGCTTCTTCTTTTTACTCCTTCATACGTTAAATATATAAACCCTTGGACCTCCAAGTCTGATTTTCCTATTACTACTCTACTAACAATCAAAGTGAATATTCCTTTCATTCCATATATATTGATTGAATCATATTTTTTAAGGGAAATAATTTAATCAAATTAATTACATTCTATTTCCTCCAAATCAAACGAAATCAGTAACATGGATGGAAGCGTTCTATTTCTGCGGAGAAAGAATCGAGAAACTACATACCATATAATCTGTGGTACAAGAGGTATTCGCATAAGGTTCTAATAGCTTTTGGCTTTATTATTGTTTTAAAACTACGCAAGTGTCTTGCTGAGTCTACTCTGCTGTCTGCTCGATAGAACGTAGCTCCCAGTTTCCTTCTCCATCAATCAGCCTTAGCTCCAAGGAGTGGAACGGGATCAGAGCCGGACGCTGACGTTTTTTGTGAGAAGAAGAAATAGTGAGATTTTGGTTGGTCATGTGGCCTCATGGTAATGAGTGAATGGGCAACAAAAAAGAACTTACTTGTGATGAGGTTATGAAAGTAACTCCCATGTCTTTTGCAACCCTGTAGAGCTGTTCCTCAACATCTACACTCGTCGCGCTGCAAAACCCAAAAGAGCAGATATAAGTGAGAAAAAAATGATGATTGCAAACTTCATTATATAAGAGAAGAAGACTCTGATCATTTTACTTGGTGCATTCATCAAGGATTCCAAACTTGGGTCTGTGAAAGAACAAACGTGCCTACAATACAAAAACTCAGATTATTCACGTTAATCATAAAGCTGTATATGTCTGGTTGTTGCCTCTACAGAAGACTTACCATGCCTAGCCTCTGTTGCTCTCCAAGAGATAATATGTCTTCCCAGTTGGTTGTAGCATCCCAACCACTTTCATCTCTTTCCAATAGATAAACTAATCGAACATTCTCCAGGATGGTTTTCAAATGAACGTCCAGAATGCTTCCAGCTTCAGCTGAGGTTTCTCCTGTTACTTGCAACAATAAACCATGAGAGATGGGAAGATCATCAAATAGCTCTACAGATTGTGTTCGGAGAGTATTGATTTGAGAATCAAACCGACCTTTTGAAGTAAATGACTTACCATTGGTGTACAACTTTGCTGCCCTGTTCTCTGCTTCTTCTTTAGATAGAGGATATATAATCTGATCTCTCAGCGTCCCTAAACATGTATAAGGTCGCTGAGGGACAAAAAAGATGCCATTCCCTGACCCAAGTTCCTTGATATCCAATGATGGTTTGGCAAGTCTTCCACATACAGTGGGCCAGATATCTCTAAGGACTCTAAATACAGAAGTCTTTCCACTACCATTTGGACCTGAATTTTTTTTGCTAGTGTTAGCTCTGGGACTCATGCAATAAGTTCAATTACAAAAAATTAATTTCACTAACCTGTGACGAGGAGGCTTTTCCCTGAAACTATTTCGCATGACAACTTGCTTGCCATCAACTTCTGAGCTGGGGTAATGATGTCCACCTCTGAAAAGGAAATTCGATCTTGAGAATCCAAACGGCTTATGTGATTATCTGAGCTAGCACCTGAAAACAGTTAAACAAAACGAATATGATCAACGGACGTTCTCTACAGCATATGTCTATGCCTTGTGAAATGTATGCTCTTAGTACCTGACTGAGAAGCATCCAAAAACTCATCGAGCTCAAAAATTCTGTTAATACCACCGGAGAGCTCAAGGAACTTCTTGTGTAGTTCAAGAATATCACCAAACGCCATAAAGCTTTGAGAGACGACGGAAGCTAGATACCGCAATGCATGAGCCAATTCACCTGGTATCAAGACATCATGCAAGAAAGCGTCATATAGAGAGAATTTGCAAAATTAATTGGCTCACGTCGAAAAGTATGTCAGATCTTCACCTTGAGTGGAGACCAGTGCTCTGTCTCCCTTGTGTTCTAGAGCATACAACAAACTCAATCCCCAAGTCACATTATTGGGAAGTTGCTTTGTCACGAAATCATCAAGAATGCCATACACCCATTTCTTCTTCAGGAGCATGAGAGAGTGGTCCAGTAGTGCCCTGAATTTTGTGTCAACCATCTGCTCCATGAAAAACAAAGACACATAAGGGCAGGTTCCCCTATAAGACGAGCTTTGTTAAAGCTCCACGCTCGCAAGTGAAACAATATTTGGCATGATAAGGCCATCATCACACAAATTCGAATAACTTTTTTTCTTAAGAATCCTTATCGGATTTCTCTTGTTGTAGCTCTGCTTCACAATTAGACCGCGCAAAATCCAACAGTTATAGCTTGGGAAGTTAAGACACTTACAGCTTTTTCTCGAGCTCCACCTCCAAAGAATGCAATGGATTCAGCATGCGTGTTCAGCCTCTCGTGCATAAACCTATATTAGCAGGAAGAAGTTGGTCCAGCTAGACGCTATAACGCAATCATCTGCAAAGTGGAAGAAACGTAAAAAAAACTTACCTAAACTTCCCCTCGAGTTGCTGTTCTTCACCGGCTAGATCACCAAAATCGGGAGCAACACGTCTCAGAAAACCCAAACCAAGTAACATGTACGTGTAAAGTATGGCAACTCCTCTCTGTCCAGTCAATAGCTTCATCCTCCAGGTAAACCTTCAATTCAATTTTTTTTTGGCGTTATTTATATTTCAAACCAATTAAGAAGCATGAAACAAATATCAGGAAAACAATCCAAAAAAATGTACTTACCAAAGAATGTCAACCGATGGCTTTACCATTCCAGTAAGAAGTCCAGACAAGTCATGGGTTAATTTTTCCAGGTCACGAGTGAGTCTTTGGTCCGCATCAATACTATTGCCTGACATGTGGAAGACCTGAAAAGAAGATATGAACCCAATGAGTTCCTAAGTGTCTCTAAATTTGCAACATCAATTTAAAAGAAAAGAACAATAAACAGCCTCTATGAAGCATAGAACTAGTAATTTGTAAGGATTGGTAATCTCAGCATATTTCTTACATTTGTAAGGATATTTCTTTTAGCCTTTAATTCAAGTTGCACTGAATAACTCAAGTTCAGTCATAATTCACAGTTCATAAATCATGTTAGCATAGTATCTTTGAACGTTAAAGATTTGACCTAACCTTGTAAAACGCATTATTTCTCAGGTAATTCCGTAGCAGATGTTGAGTCAAGCGAATCCTCCACCCTAGAGCTAGTCTTTGCGTTAGATGTCTGAAGAAAATGTAACAAAAAAGGTTAGGTGAAACCACATAAGCAAGGGGTTCCTCAACTGTAACTAATAATCAAACAAAAACTAATTTCATAAGACAACAAAAAGAAAAAGAAAAAAAAAAGCACAATGAGGTTTTAAACATGCATAAAAAGGAAAGATTACTTTAATGAAGGAGCAATGACAGAAGATGCACCACTTTGGAGAACACTCAAGCCAATCAGACGAACAAAGGCTGCCTTATCTTGCTCCAAGACATACTTCACAGTGGTCCCTGAAAAATCACGTGCGGTTGTTAGAAAAAGGAGCCCTATCAATAAAACTAATCAGGTAAGAGATCGGAGTATGTTTACCATTCAACGATGCTATTCGGTCAGAGATCAGGGTTCTTGAGACGACAAGGCAAGCAACCAAAAGCAGCTGTCCTCCTTGTTTGTCAAATAGAGTGGGTATCTGAAACGTAACAATGAAGTGGTCAGATACTTTTAGCATTAATGTGGGACGAATAGCCAAGCGGAACAAATAGTGGAGCTTCCACGGAAGCTAAGGAAATGCACTGACATGCGTATGTATCTTTTTGCTAGATTAACAAAATATGTTACAAGTGTTTTTCTCATAAATTTCACAGTAATAACCGAAGCTCACCAATGTGTTCAACATTGCAGCTACTCTTAGTGGCAACGCCCTTGGGGATGTTCGAGGTTGAGGAAAACGAGGCAACACAACACTTTTATCAACAACAGGTGATTTTTCGATTAACTGCGTCGAGTACGGCTGAGCCTTTGAATTAGTTTTGGCAGATTCCTACATAGCACCAAGTAACAAGGTTACAACCACCAAAAAAGCACCTCTCAACGAAGATTAAAAATATTCATGAGCTTCTGAAGACCTTTCTAGCTGCGGCAAACGCTCGTTGAACAACCATCGCATCATTTTGCCGATTAGTATCTGAAATTTGCACTGAATCAACTCCAGCGTCCGTCAGAAGTACAGAGTCGTCCCTGAAAGTTAGTCATTTTAAATTATAGATGCAAGAATCTTCAGAAATATGGTTAAGAAACAATTCCAACCTCTTGTAGTGAACATTCCATCCACCTTCACCGTCTAATGACAGAATGACATCATGGAATGCAACAAGGGCTGGACGATGGGATATTGTTATGCAAGAAGTTCCCATAGCTCGAACCTTAGCAGCAAAACGTTCTTCCATATCAGTTGTCACAGCACTTGTGCATTCATCAAGAATTGCAAATTTGGGTTTGTGATAGAACAGTCTGGCCATTCCCAATCTCTGTTGCTCTCCAAGAGATAATTCATCACCCCAGTTAACCTCTCTGTCTGGTTGGTATCGATCCAATAAATATTCTAGGTCGACCTATAAGTAGCAGTCAAAGAAATAAGCAAGACGCACAATTGACAGAAAACGAACTTTAACCACACAAACTATTCTCCTAGAGAATAGAGAAACTAGGATACCAACATTTTTCAATAGCTCCACCATCCCCGTTTCAGTGAGTGGTACAGACTCTTGATCAGAAGTAAGAGGATATATTAACTGGTCACGAAGTGTTCCTACTGCCATATACGGCCGCTGAGGGACATAGAAGATCTCCTTGTTAAGATCAGAACCAACTCCTGGCTTCACAATATGCCCAGACACCAGGGGCCATAGACCTCCTAATACTCGGAAAAGGGAACTCTTGCCACTTCCGTTAGGACCTAATGATACATATTGATTAATAAACAATAAAATGGGAGAATAATGATAATATCAGGCAAGCCGACCAACATAACATAAATTAAAGTAACAAAAATTTGAAAACCAGGATTCTAAAGAACTCCAGTAAATCAATCCCAGAAAATGATGTGCAGACACAACATTCCACTAAGGCCCTCATTATTGAACTGAACATGAAAGAATCGTCTATAACTAGGCATGGCAAATCTAATTTTGGCAAAGGTTAGATTGCTATCCCTTCCAGCGTACAAGAATGATTGCTTCTTCCAGAATAGTACTTCACATTTACATTCCCATTTTTTTTATTTCCTTCATAAGTACAACAAGGGTACTACTTTTCTCCTCGTCTCAAGAATCATAGAACAATATTTTTGTACTGAGAATAATTGACGGTTTGCCAAAATAGGCCATGAAAAGGGAAATCGATGGTTCACCTGTAATCAGAAGATTAGACCCTTGCTCAACTCGAAGGGTGAGATCCTCCACCAAAACATTTCCCGTTGGAGTAACAACCTGAAGTAAGCGACATTAAGAACACATCATTTTGGGAAAGGATTACCAGTAACATGAATCTATGTTCCACCTACCTTGACGCCGGAAAACTCAACATAGTTAGCTTCACTTAGGTAATTTCTGCTTCTATTTCTCTGGAAAGATATTTTATCATCGCCACTGAGTTCTCTCGAGACAGCCATCAACTCATGGATTCGGTCAGCATAACCACTGTTGGAAGTAAAGACATTTCAATAATTAAAAAGCGTAGCCACCACTACTGATGGGTGTAAAAGTAAATTTAACTATTCCTCTCTCCTCCGTATATGATTTCACCAATAGCGCAAAATCAAACACCCAGACTTATTTTTTGAATCAGAAATCTTTTTCATCCTTTGCCAATGTTTTTCAGGGGGCTACCAACTGAACTCGTACTATTTCTCTTAAACGCGAAAGAAACAGATACACGACGTTTACCATCTGAGCGTCTAGCAAAAGATCTAACATAAAGAATTACCTGAGTCGGCTGAGCCGCCTGGAGCTTATAGAAAGTGTTCCCAACGCCTGAAAGAGAGAAATAATGACACTGGTGTGATATCTTATATTGCTTAGCATCTCGGCTCTCCCTAGTGTCGAGTCATCAGGTCTTAGATTCCCAGAGAAGAATGGTTCTATAATCAGAATAACAGCAACTGTGGCACCAAGATACTTCAGCAGGAAATCTTGGATCATGCCAAACCACCAGTGATCATGAAGCACGACACTCATATGGCTAACAAGGTTCTTGAACTTTCGTTGTATGTGAGATTCTTCCCTGGTTTCCCCACCATAGAATGCTATGCTTTCCGAATGTGTCCTCAAGCGTGAATGAAGTTGCCGGTACTCCCCTTCCAACTGCTGCTCTTTGGACATCAATTTCCCAAAAGAAGGAGAAAAGTTCCTTATCGCAGTACCAGCTCCTAGTACATATGCCTACACAACAATTGTTGAGGTTAGTACATAAACATCAGATCGAAAGAACTGTACTGTGAACGGATATAAGGCAAAGCAGCATAAATGGCTCAACGGAAAGTCATTCTTGTAAACGTATAAGGTTAAACAAGAATCACCAGTATCCAGAAGATGTATTTTGGACTAGCATATGAGCACAGACGCCATGCATACAATATCCCATCAGTAACTGCCGTCAAATCATCCTGAATAAGTTCGCTCAACTCAGAGGAGAATCTTGGTACATCGCTGGCAATTCGTTGCTCGGGATGCGTAATCCGACCATCCACATGTGATATTTTATAGTATACCATATTCTGAAACAATAATAAAGGAAGACTAAAGTGATGTCCAGCAGAAAGAAGTATAAAGAAATGGTAGAGGAGACGGCAATGGCTACCTCAAAATAATGTGAATGGATAAGTTTCGTCAATATCTTTCTGAATCGCAAACTCAAGGCCCCAGTTATGTACTTTGATGTAGAGTGCATAGTGGAAAGCATGAAACACAACATAATATTCTCGGTGATAAGACGTAGAAACAATGGCGCACGCCTTAAGAAAGCAGCACGGAATAGGAAACCTTGAACTTTCGCCAATCTATTGCTCAAAGCAGTTCTGAAAACCTGCATTTTGTAAAATAACGGATTAGAAAGAGTACTAAGCTCGCACCAATAAGATAATAAGAATTTTCCAAGCTCTTGGCCATAAACTTGAGACATCCGGAATTCTATAACATTGAAGCAACAGTTCGTACACGAAGATAACACAAGTATTGAGAGGAAATGCATACCACAGTGCCCACAAGTGCGAGAAGATCCCTGGCACCCATTTTCCCCATCTGGGAGAGAAGAATAGCAGTCAGAACCTGAAGAGACTTCAATCCTCCTCCTTTCTTCTTTTTCGCGGTTTTCTTATGGTTTCCAGTCATCTTTTCCAACGCCTCATCATCATCACTACGACCATTGCATTGACGCGAAGAACCAAGCCTCCGGGAGCTGATCCTTGATTTCAAGTAAACAGCAGCCCCACCGGCAGCTACAATCCCAGCCGCAAGCAGTATAGATTTCCTATAGAGAATTTAACAGAGTAGGCGAGCAATTAAACAAAAATAACTAATGAGCACAGAGCAAAAAAAACAGTATGAATGCTAATCCCCAAGAACATCACAAGAATAAGCAAAGCAATAACTTTTTTCACTAAAAATACAAATTCAGAGGAAAGTAAAAAGTTACCGTCTTGAAGCTACAAGACCACGACCACGCTCAGTTAACTGCAATAGCTGGAGAGAAGGCATGGCTGGAATGGAATGGAATTGAATTGAATTCTCCAAAACCAAAAACTAGGTTCTTCTTCTTCTTCTTGATAACAAGTGTCCACAACACCTGAAACGACCAAGGTTATGAACAACTAAACAATAACAAGTATAACGCAAAGTAACCACTAGATTATAACGCTTGAGTAAAAAAGAAGAAAGCTGTATTAAAAAGAAATGTGATTTACGCACAAAACACCAACAACAAACAAACAAAAAAAAAACAATGAAAATGAGATTCTGTAAAGTAACACGCGTAACAAGAAGAGCAACAAAGAACAAAAACGTTTTAAGAACCCAACGAAACAGCTGGTTCAAAACTTTCGAATCATCGAAAAAATTGAATCAATCTAATCGCCCACTGAATCAATAAAGCGAGATAATCACAAATAGCTTGTAAAAGAACAAATATAAAAAAACGGATTCAATTCGAATATAAATTTCTAATTAACAGCTAACGATCGCGACGAATTAGCCAATCCATGACTAATTACCTCAGCATCAGAGATTCAACCAACCAACGAATCTCTTCACCGGAACAAACAAAAATTGCAGCGAAATCGCTCGAATCTCTGGCTCCGTGACCAACGAGACGTAAACAGTCGACCGCAACGGAACTCCTCAAATCAAGATAGAGAAGAGCGAGCGAGCGGAGCCCAAACTGGGGAAGAGGAGAAGATGATGACGATTCTTCACACGTGTGAATAGTATATATCACTCGTGTCGTTTTTTTTTTTTCCCCCTCTTTTATCGATTTCGTTACGAATTAATAAATTTATTTGAGATTGATTTTTCTATTATGAGATATATATATGCATGTAACTTGTTGAATCCTATGGACCTACGCCCATTCTCTGATTGGTAAGATTGTCTTTCCTGGAAAGGAAAATGTGATTGGGAGTGTAATCTTTGATATGATATAGACATATTAACTTACGTAGAGAGATTAAGTGCTATGTTTCCTCTGATAATTGGAGTAATGGAGTGTAATCATTAACTGATATGATATAGACATTTTAACTACAGAAATCCTATTTTTATTTAATTCTTTTGGAAAGAAAGGTTAAGAAGATTCATTCGAAATTACAAAGGACATGCCAAGTTTGCAAAAAATCATGAGAGAGTTACATTGAAGGACACAATATGACTTTGTTTAACACTGAGACACACAATAGCAAGTTGACACAGATTCTCTATATAGCTGTCTTTTTTTATACAGAAATACCCATGTTTTTGGTCTAAAGAGAAGTCTATTCTCTTTAAGGAAAAAACGATAAGGTTAATGAGTTGTAACTAGAATAACTGATTCGCAATGCATAAGAAATACCCATATATACAATGTGTCTTTTAGAGAAATTGTAAACTGAACTTATGTCTCCCGGTGTAATTATTTCAAAAAAATCATGGCATCATCAAGTACAGATTCGCAATGCATAAGACGCTTTATTTGTAACTATGTTTGTAGAGCTGCTACTAGTACTGCACCACCATAAGAAAACTTTGGCACAAATAAATAGTACCTCTCTACATGTCAATTGGTAAAGTCTAGAGTTTTAAGTTTTATAAGTTTATTGTTTTTGTAATCTTGATTTTAAGTAAGTTTTGGTACTTAAAGACAAAAACCTTTGTTTCATGAAAATTGTTTATGAGATTTGGCAAGAAAGAGAAAAGTTCATGAGTGAAATTTTGTGGAGTGGGCAAAGTGCAAATTGTACACCGAATGTCTGAAGCACACAAATCAATGTGTGATGTCTTTCACATATTTTCTGACAATATTACATCACCCATAACAAAAGAAAAACCTTGGATGGGAGTGCTTTACGACCTTAACTTCATATGAAGCCCCATGTAAAAATGTTATGGGCAAAAAAGTATGGGCTTTGAACCATCATGTGCTATACAATATATACAACATGAGGAACTTTCTTTAATGGGTTAATTAAAAGTAATTTGAACCTTAACTGAAAAAAGGAACACGGATACGTAATATGGGGAATGGGCTTGAAATAAAAAGGCCCTTTGCCTCACCACACGTCGTCAACGTCAATCGTAGAGCCACCGACACAAGTTTTCAATCACAACACCTAGATCTGTCGGCAACTTCTAAATGACTGTTATACCCCCTTCTCACCGAAGCCGTCGATTCGCGATTCTGTGGACCCCACCTTAATCAATTTTGACTTCTGATGTTTAACAATGTTTATTTTCCCGCCGTCTACAATATATTTTACAAAATTCTGTTATAATTTATAAAGACACATTTTACGAGTTATATTTGTTGCGTACATATCAGTTCGTGTATACTTTACAAAACAAAAATATTATTTTGTTGATTATTTACAAGGATAAAAGGAGAAATGGTAGTATGGAATTTAATTCCACATTTATCGATTTGCCTAATGAAGTAAATATCTCCAACGTCCACTAGTAATTGTTCTTCTATTGCACTTTCAGCTAATTTTGCCGAAATTATAAAAATACAACGTACCAAAAAAAAAAGAGAAATACAAAATGCAAAAATTTAATTTTTCTTCCCTTCGTCGCCGCCTTCTTCCAAGTACTCTTTCTTCCTCCTCTCCGCACTAGACAACACACAAATGAGAAGAAAGCACGTGGCATAAACCCCATGCACCTTCCAGTTCGTCTTCGGAGGCTGACGAAGCACCACCCTATGAAACACCGTCACGTAATAATGCAACCCCACAGCAAACCCCACGAACGTCTGCGCCAAACCTAGTACCTTGAGGGCCAAGCCACAGTCCGTGGAGAAGACGAGAACAAGGTACATGAGAAGAACCAAGAGGTAGAACACGTAGCCTAGGGTTTGCATGATCTGCAAGCACACGTAGGTCGAGCCTGACGTGGCGTATAGGAACTTGAGAGGTTCGATGCCAGTCACGAGGGACGAGAGGCATAGGATTGAGAAGTAGATGGAGAGATAGATTTGGATGAAGATGAGGAGTTTTTGGAGTGAGAAGTAGGCTTTGAAGCGGTTGAAGACGAGGGAGACTAGGAGAAGAGGGACGAGGATGAAGACGAAGGAGACTACGGAGGTGATGATTGGTGCGTACTTGTTGCCGAAGTAGGGTTTGAAGTACTTCTTGGTGATCTCTTTGTTGGCTTTGTTGATGTAGCTTTTGGATGTGGTTGAGATTTTTTCTAGGTCTGGGATTAGGGTTCTTTGGAATCTCGTGGGGAGGTCTCTGAACTCGTTGACGAAGTCGTCGTCTTCCTCGTTGTCTAGCCAGATTGGTTTTATTTCTTTCTCTGCTGGTTTTGGTTTGGTTGTGGGTTTTGAGGAGGATGGTGTTTTCTTCTTTTCTGGAGGAGGAGGAGATAGTTTGGAACTTGGGGGCTTTGTGGTGGTTTTGTTCTTGGATGAGGCTGATTTGGACAGATCTGATGACTTCTTGATCGAAGAAGTAGTGGGTTTTGTAGAGTTTGAGGACTTCTTGAGGTCTGATCCGTTCTTGGTTGTGTTAGAAGAAGATTTGGTGGAGTTGAGTTTGGAAGACGTAGTCTTGGCGAGTTTAGTTTGGTTCTTGGTAGAAGAAGAAGAAGAGATCGGTTTGATGAGCTTGGTTTGATTCTTCTTAATACTAGGTGTTGATGGAACAGAACCAGTAAGCTTCTTCTTCTTAGGGGGAGGGGGATTGGTTTCTTCATCACCCTCACCAGTTTCGAGATCTTTCAACAACAATCTTCTCACTCTAAAATGTGGATCTAAGGATTGTACTTGTTGTCGGTCATCATCAACAGAAGTTTCTGATGAGCCAAAAGTAACAAAGAAAGAAGAACAAGAGAAAAGGAAAAGAATGAAATAAAGCAACAACAGTAACTTTCTAAAACACAAGTATTTGAGTGGTGCCATTATTTTCTCTGAAACCTAGGAATCCCCTCACTATTCAGACAGATCTTGCAAAAGAGAGATCGCAAGGTTGTCAATATATTTTTTTGAAAATTAAGGTTGTCAATATATATAAAGAGAGAAAAGCATTAGTGACAGTGTGCGTATGTGTGTGTATATATATGAGGGTTTGTGTGTGAACGAGAGGGAGAAGATGGAGACCAGAGAATTTACTCGTTCAGTGGTTTTGATAATATCAATGTACATTACTTGTTTAACCTCACCGACTGGTCATGTTGCGCAGATTCTCTGTCATTCTTATTTAGTTAATTCATTTTTGGTATGTATATGTATGTGATTCGTATTCTGAAATAAGCAAGAACCTAAAACAAAATTGAAATATTAATTGTACGTGGGAGAGTGAAAACAATTGCCATCGTCGTCTGAGGGATCTGACAAATTTTTAAGCTGATTTATTATAATATTACAATTAAGAAAAAAGATTAGATAAACGATTCCACGACCAATAATAATAATATTTTTTTTATGGAAATCTAAGCATAATTGCATCACCAGAACCGTCGTATCATGATCCATGTATGACCGACACCATGTTGAAGATCGATTGTAAAAAAAAATTTTGTAGTCATTTTTTTGGAAATTGAAATATAAACCTCTTATAATGTGTAATATGCAAAAAAAAAAAAATTGTATAGCCTAGGATTCACCGTAAACATCTAACGATTAGAAAAGTCGCTTTCGCATAATTGAAGAAGCTTTTGTGTACTACTGTACATATAATCAAAATATTCATACACTTTTATATATTAAAAGCAAAAGTAATTTAATACCCACAACTCTTACTCGATTTTCGATTCAATGTAATGTTGACCCCATTCTCTTTTTTTTTTTTTTTTTGCTAACTGCGTATCCTGACCCTACCGAGGTGGTCCAGACTAGAGACCGAAGTGAGCATGGACGCTGTCAGAACATCACCATGTGGCTCACCGTGTAACGGTCTTCGGTCTCGGGTGCTGCAACCCACATGTAAATTCCGCAGTGGCCAAAACTCGAACCCAGGGGTGAGCAATTCGGCTGGAGCTCCTATACCACTAGCCCAAAGCCGAACTTGGTTCATTCTCTTTTTATAACACAATTTTTTTAAACACAAGTTGATCCCATTCTCTTTTTTTTTGGACAACTTTGTTAATTTGATCCCATTCTCTCTTATCTTTCCAAATCAAACTTATATTTTAGTTTGGTTTCTAGATGACATGTATACACCTGGTTTAAAATAATGATAATTACAAAACTAACAAAACAAAAGTGGTTTGGTTTCTTTGGTTATAGCTTTAAATTTGCCTTGTTTTTCACCACTTCAACGAATGTATAGTTTCATAAAATACGCACACTACTAACTACTTACAACAAATTAAAAAAAGATTTATTTTTGGGTTCACCCCTGGGATGAACCTCTAGGTTCACAATCAATAGGATTGTGTTATTTCATATTAGATATCTTTTAAAAAATGAAACAAAATATTGTCAAATTATATTATCTTTTTTAAATTAAAAGGTAAAAATAAATAAATAAAAAATAGTAGTAATTACAAAAAAAATATTTTTAACGTCGTCAGCAAAACATTAAACCATAAATCATAATCCCTAAACACTAAATCCTAAACTCTAAACCATTGGGTAAACCATAAACTCTAGGATAAATCTTAAACTCTAAATCAAAATCACTAAACACTAAAACACTCAAGGGTTTAGGGTTTAGTATTTAGGGTTTAGGGTTTAGATTTTTAGTGTTTAGTGTTTTTATTTAGAGTTTAGGATTTTACCAAGGGTTTAGGGTATACCCAGGGTTTAGAGTTTACCCAAAAGTTTAGGGTTTACCCAAGGGTTTAGGGTTTACCCAAAAATTTAAGGTTTACCCAAAGGTTTAGGGTTTAGGATTTAGGGTTTATGGATTATGATTTAGGGTTTAGTGTTTTGTTGACGATGTTGATAATATTTTTCTGTAACTTTTTTTTCTATAACTACTATATTTTTTTTAATTTTTTTATTAAAAAAATAATATAACTTGACAATATTTTGTTTCTTTTTTTAAAAGATATCGAATTTGAAATAATGAAATCCTATTGGTTGATGAACCTAGAGGTTCACCATACGTGTAAACCCAAAAACAACTCTTTAAAAAATTTACGTCAGCTACTCGTCAATGCAAACATGTAAAGGAAATAAAGAAAAGGATAAGAATTTAATGCCAAAGTGAGAAAGTTGAGATCACTCACATGGAGGACCAAAACCTACACTTTTTAATCTCTTTTTCATTCTCAACGCGCTTCCATTTGGTTTTTGCTCATGTGCTTAGCAAATTAAAATCAAATAATTGTAGTTCATCATGATGCATAACTTTATTGATAACTTGCAAATTGCATATTCATAATAATAATTGACTGGCTAATTGTTAGTTTGTAAACTATATAGACTCCTTCAGTGTTCATTTTTCTACTTTTTGTATGATTAACATGTACTTATACATAATCAATACCTTGGATGTAAAGATAGTCACATCACTACAAGAAAACACACCTAATTCCGACGGAGGTTCCGACGGACACCAAGGTCGTCGGATATTTGTGACGGAATACTGACAAATTTCCGACCAAATCCAAGAAAACTAAGTCGTCGGAATTCCGTCGGCCATTTCCGACGGAATTCCGACGAAATAGGGTTCGTCGGAATTTTCCGACGACTTTTCGACGACATTCCTATAAAAAATGTAACCGTTGTAGTCGTCGGAATTCCGTCGGAAAATACCGACGAATTTCCGACGGAATTCCGACGAACCATGTGACCGTTGCCGACAAATATATATGACCGTTGTATAGCCGTTTGAGATTGGACAATACCGACGGAATTCCGACGGACTGCTTTACATCCGTCGGAATTCCGTCGGAAAGTCGTCGGAGGTCCGTAAGCAATTTCCTATAAATACAACCCCTCCTCATTCAACTCATTCACACTTCATTCTCTCTTCATTCTCTTTAGTCATAACAATTCCGTGAAAATCATGTCTTCAGAAGTTTATTATCGTTCGTGGATGGATAAACCTCATTTGGATCCGAACACCAATTTGCTTACGGAAGAATACGTTCAAGGGATTGGAGAATTCATGAGGCTTGTTCAACAGCAACCGGATGCAAAAAGTGGTATGTTAAGATGTCCCTGCTCTTCTTGCAATAATAATAAGGTTATAAAAGAATTTGATGTTTGGACTCATTTGTATATGAAAGGGTTTTCACGTAATTATAAAGTTTGGTACCTTCATGGGGAAACTGGTTATGAATATGGTAGTACTAGCGAACCTCAGCCTGTTAGTGAACCTCAGCCTGATATTAGGTTAGAAGAATCTAGAACGGATATAGATTATGGTGTAGGTACTGAGCAGATGGTACATGATCATTATAGAGGGGAAGAACCAAACCCCGAGTCTAGGAGATTTTTTGACATGTTGGATGCAGGAAAACAACCTTTGTATCAAAATTGTAGAGATGGTCATTCAGTCTTATCATCTGCAACTAGATTAATGGGTATTAAGACAGACTATAATTTGGCTGAAGAATGTATGGATGCGATTACTGATTTTGTCAAAGGTATTCTACCTGAGGATAACCTTGCACCGGGTTCATACTACGAGGTTCAGAAACTTGTTGCAGGTCTTCAACTACCGTATGAAGTGATAGATGTATGTATTGACAACTGCATGATCTACTGGAGAGCGGATGAGACACGGAATGTATGCAAATTTTGTGGGAAACCTCGTTATCAGGAGACGAGGGGAAGAGTTCCGATCCCATTCAAAAGAATGTGGTATTTGCCTTTGACGGAAAGATTGAAGAGGTTGTATCAGTGTGAGCGCACAGCAAAAGCAATGAGATGGCATGCAGAGCATTCCACAAATGGTGAGATTAGACATCCTTCAGATGCAAAGGCTTGGAAACATTTCCAGTCAACATATCCAGAATTTGCGGAAGAGAGAAGAAATGTTTATCTTGGATTATCTACTGATGGTTTCAGCCCATTTGGAAAGCATGGAAGACAGTATTCTCTATGGCCAGTTATTGTGACACCGTACAACTTACGGCCGAGCTTGTGCATGCGACGAGAGTTTTTGTTTCTCTCAATTCTCGTCCCCGGGCCAGATCATCCTAAAAGATCACTAGATGTGTTTCTTCAACCACTAATATATGAGTTGCAACAACTATGGGCGCATGGTTTTGAGACATACGATGTTTCGCGCAAAGAAAACTTTCAGATGCGGGCAGTACTTATGTGGACAATAAGTGACTTTCCAGCATATGGTATGTTATCTGGATGGACAACACATGGGAAGCTATCATGTCCATATTGTCAAGATGACACAGATGCTTTCCAACTAAAGAACGGAAGGAAAACGTGTTGGTTTGACTGTCACAGACGATTTCTACCACCTGATCATCCATACCGCAGGAGTAAGACTTCGTTTACGAAGAACAAGCAGGTGTTTGATGGTCCACCTGAGGAAGTTAGTGGGAAAGATTTGTTGAAGCAGTTTAGGTATTTTGATGCAGAAAGGACGCCAGATGTAGGTGGACATGAAAACATTCGAGTCAATGCGGTTGGAGAGCTACATAACTGGCACAAAAAGAGTATTTTCTGGGATCTGCCATATTGGGAGAGTCATCTATTGCGGCATAATTTAGATGTCATGCATATTGAGAAGAACTTCTTCGATAATCTGATGAACACAGTCCTTAACATCCAAGGTAAAACGAAGGATAATTTGAAGTCAAGGTTGGATTTAGTCGATATTTGTGATCGTTCTGAACTTCACGTTGATGAGAACGGTACGGCCCTTTTTCCCATTTATCGGCTAGATGGTGCTAG
Source organism: Brassica napus (assembly GCF_020379485.1). Classification (NCBI taxonomy): domain Eukaryota; kingdom Viridiplantae; phylum Streptophyta; class Magnoliopsida; order Brassicales; family Brassicaceae; genus Brassica; species Brassica napus. The sequence continues at coordinate 59,691,430 of NC_063446.1, read as the reverse complement.
AAAAGAAGAGTTCTTTGATTGGATTACAGATAAAGTGAAATTTCCTGACAGATATGCATCAAATTTGGGGAACTGCGTTGATAGAAGCGAAGGAAAGTTTACTGGCTTGAAGAGTCATGATTGTCATGTAATTATGCAGCGCCTCCTTCCGTTTGCTTTTTCAGCATTATTGCCACGTAATGTTCATGAAGCAATTGCAGGTATATTATATTTTTACAATTTAATTTATTTTTATATTTAACAATTATGCTTATAAAAACTTAATACTTACGAAAATTATGTCTTTTATCTATGTAGGGATTAGTGTTTTTTTCCGCGACTTATGCAGCAGAGTAGTGACTGAAGAGGGTATTAATAATTTGAAGACAAACGCACCAGTCAGCATGTGCAACCTTGAGAAGATATTTCCTCCATCATTCTTTGATGTAATGGAACATCTTGCTATTCATCTCGCAAGAGAATTGGAACTTGGTGGTCCTGTGCAGTACAGATGGATGTATATTTTTGAGCGTTATATGCATCATCTGAAGAAGATGGTCAAAAATCAAAGCAGGGTGGAAGGATCTATAGTGGCACAGGTGATCAATGAAGAAACTGCAATCTTTGCTGAAAATTATTTTCCACCAGAAGTGCAAACAAAACACCGAAGACCTGCTCGGCATGATGATAGAGGGGAGAGAGCAACATATCATGTTACTGTCCCAAGCATGTTCAAGGAAATAGGACGACTTAGTGGAAAATTCACGAAGCGGAGACTTACGGACACTGAGCACGCTCATTTGCAAACATATTTGCTCACCAACTGTGAAGATGTTCTACAATATGAGAGGTAAAAATATTTATTCATTTATTGTTAGATTAATATTCAATAAATTTATTTCATATTGATAATATTTTTGTATATAGTGTATATATGGCGGAGTTGCGTATGACTCACAGGCATGCAACAGAAGATGAGCTTCGACAACTTAGAGATAACGGATTTGCTGCGTGGCTTCGTAGTTATGTGAGTCATATATCATATTACCCTATGCAAATGATTAGTTTAAATTTAATATATATAAACTAATTAATTTTGCAATCATATATGTTTTTTTTTATAGGTGAATGATGGTTTGGCCAGAGGTCTTGTGTTCGATGATTGGATACGCGAATTTGTGCAGGGACCAAACTATGTGGTCAAATCATATCCTAAATTTTGTACGCGAGGATATGCATTCACAAGGAAAGGTCATTCTAAGACAACATATGATGCTGGTGTTTCATCTTCTTCTGGTGACGATGTCTACTACGGCAACATAAAAGAAATATTGGAAATCCAATTTCCTGGAATGGTTGGATTGCGTTGTGTAGTATTCTATTGTGATTGGTATGACACCACCCCAGATAGAGGAGTGAAGATTGATGCGTTTGGTGTTACATCAGTTCATTCGCGGCGGAAACTTCAATATTATGATCCCTTCATTCTTGGTTCGCAAGCTGATCAGGTATGTCAATCTATTCATAATTTTTTACAATATAATTAATTAATGTTATATATTGAACTAATACTTGTATAATTGATATGTATAGGTGTGCTACATCAGTTACCCTCGGGTGACGTACAGAGACGATCCATGGGTTACTGTAACGCAAATCAACCCAAGAGGACGAGTGGATGGAACTTCTGATGATGATGAACCATTGCAACCAGAGTCTACCAGCAACGCCCAGGCAGTTGAAGATTTGGAAAATGTTCAACTCGTTGAGAATTTGACTGTGTTTGGACATGATGCTGTCGTACATTCAGAGCCGGAAGCCGAGGTTGGGGAGTTTGATGAAGATTCAGAAGATTCTGATTAGTTTTTTTTTTTTTTTTTTTTTAATGGTCCGTCGGAAATCCCTCGCAATACACCGACGACATACCGACGACAACTGGTTTCATTGAAAATTGGAAAGGTCGTCGGTATTTCGTCGGAAAATACCGACGACATGTTTTTCTATAAAGTTTCAATCATAAAAATCTATAAATTTAGATGCCAAAACTATGAAAATAACACATAATAAGTGTTTAGTATAGTATTAGATCGCAACCGTTCAAATATAACAACTCATTAAAATATTTATGTATGCATATCATTGTTTTCATAACATCTCATCTTAACATTATATACTTATACAATCATATTTATATAAGCTTACACTACAAAAAATGTTGTTGTGTAAAATCGTGTTATAAAACATTTTTATTGTTAAATCTTTATGCAAATACTATATATATTATCAAAGATTGGATTTTGCATTTAGAAACTTGAAATGAACACCCTAAACACTAAGTCGTCGGAATTCCGTCGGAATATACCGACGGAATGTGTCCGTCGGAAAATACTGACGGACACGTTCCGTCGGAATTTCAATTAGCCCGGGAGAACCAAACCGCTTGAAAATTTTCGCGAATCGGCATTTGGTATATTTTAATTATACCGACGGAATACCGACGAACCAGTGTCCGTCGGAATCCTTGGAAATAAAAACCCTTCTCCTTCCTTCTTCGTTATCTCCGTGGCCTCTCTCTCTCACAAACACTCCGGCGATTTCTCCCCCTCTCCGGCGATTCCGGCCTTTCTCCACCTCTCTTCACCGGCGAATCCTCTCCTCACCCTCATATCTCTTCCCCAAACCCCAAATCATGTAAGAATCATCCCAAACCTTTTTTTAATCAATTGTTTAGGGTTTTGGAAGTTGATCTCGGATTTTAGGTTGTTTGATTGAAAATTTTAGGATTGAATGGATAGTTTAGGATATATAAGTTAGGATTGTTGTTTGGATTGTTGTTTTAGTTTTTTTTGGAACATTTTTTGATTTTTAAAACGTTTTTTGATTTTAAAAAACGTTTTTTGATTTTTTAAAACTTTTTTTTTATTTTTAAAAACGTTTTTTGATTTTTAAAAACGTTTTTTGATATTTAAAACGTTTTTAAAATTTTTTAAAAATATTTAACAACATTTTTCTATATTTATAAATTTTTATAATTTTGTATACATATATATATATATATATAAAATCATGTATAAAAAATTTAAAATTTTTTATAATTTTTTAAAGTAATAAACTATGTATAATAAAACGTTTTTTTCAAAAAATATAAATATTTAACAACATTTTTCATTTATAAATTTTTAACAACATTTTTCTATATTTATAAATTTTTTATAATTTTGTATACATATATATATATATATATGTAAATCATGTATAATAAAAACTTTAAAATTTTTTATAATTTTTTTTCCACTAATAAACTATGTATAATAAAACGTTTTTAAAAAAAATATAAATATTTAACAACATTTTTCTTCATTATACAACATTTTTCTATATTTATAATTTTTTATAATTTTGTATACATATATATATATATATATATAAATCATGTATAATAAAAAAAATTTTTTATAATTTTTTTTAAGTTTCCACTAATAAACTATGTATAATAAAACATTTTTAAAAAAAATATAAATATTTAACAACATTTTTCTTCATTTATAAATTTTTAACAACATTTTTCTATATTTATAAATTTTTTATAATTTTGTATACATATATATATATATAAAAGGTTTAATAGTTTTTTTTAAAACGTTTATAAAACCTTTTGTAAATATATAAATGAAAATATGTTTGATGGGTTAATTTTTTTTTTTAGGGCCGAGGATGAAGCCCGCCCCGCAGCCCGTCTTCGACGTAGTTCGGTGAGCGGTTCCCGTGCATCGGTATCGTCTCATGACTCGGTTCCCGCATATATTCCCGCTCCAGCTCCCTCTGCCCCTCACGCTGCCCCTCACGCTGCTGCTCAACAGGATCCGGGGGTCATGCCGGTTCATCTATTGGTTCAACAACCAGGTCGAGAGCATCTCCCGTTTCTCCAACCCAACCCACGACGAGGCCATAGCACTTGGTTAGTATTTTTTTTTATTTGTACCGTTATATTTTTTCCTTTAATTAACTTGCTAACTTGTATTTTTTTTAAAGGTTCACCAAGTCGAAAAATGGCATTAGCCGGAGCATCAACCAGATGATGTACTCCATGCTCCGTTTTGGATATCCAAAGTGGAGTGTGATCCCTTCCGACGAACGAGAGTTGTGGTTTCGTCAGTTTGCGGTATAGTAACTCTTCATTTTTTTAAAGTTTTTACATTTTTTTACATATATTTACTTATTAAATTGTGTTTGTTTTGTAGCAAGAGTTCAACTGGCACTCCGATCTTACGGAAACAGTCCGTAAGAAATTCAACGAAAAGGCCATGGACTCTTACACAAAGCAGATAAACGCGTGGAAGACAGTTTGGCAGAAGAACAAGAAGCCACGGTTCATCAACGGGACGGTGTGGGAGCAGTTGATAGCTCATTGGGAGAGGGAAGACACTGCAGCGACGTCTTCTAGGAACTCCAGGAACCGGAAGAGCGATCGTGGCGGGAAAGGTATGTATGTGCACAACCTCGGCGCTTGCTCCATGTCTACTAAGGAGGATGAACTTGTAAGTTTTTTATTATTATTTATCTTTATATTTTTTAAATAAATATTTTATATATTTCTTGGCTAATAATGGCGGTTTTTTTAGATCGAAGCAAATGACGGTAATCCCGTTGATCGTCTCCAACTCATTAAGGTGGCTCACACTAACAAGACGACGGGTCAAATTCAGGACCCCGTGATCAAAGGTGTAGTTGATTTGGTGGAAGCTAAGATAGTTTCTCAATCTCAGCCTCTCTCTGATGACGGCGACTCCACGGGAGCTTCAACCAACCTGTCTCTATTGCAAATAAATGAGATGGTTGAAAAGGTAATTTTTTTTATTAATATATTTTTTTTATAATGTCGATTACTTACTTGTCCCTATTTACTTACTTTAAATATTTTTGTAGGCGGTTCCTAAAAGGAAAGGAGGCCGTTTAGTTGGGTTGGCCCGTCGTGCTTCTTCGTATCCGGCATCTTCTTCGCAAGCTCCGTATGCCGATCCCATGATTCTCGAGGAGCTACATGACAAAGATGAACGGATTGGGGCATTGGAGGAGCAGAACACCACTATCCTTTCGGAGAATGCCACTATCCGTTCGGAGAATGCCACTATCCTTGCTGAGTTGGCATCCCAGAAGAAGTTCAACACCGAGATTATGCAGAAGCTAGATCGTTTGATGTCTTCGAGTTCATCTTAGTTTATTTCGGCTTTTTAAAACTTTCGGAATGTTTTTTTTTTCTATTTCGGTTTGTATGAATTTTAAACTTTATGAATGTTTTTTTCCTATTTCGGTTTTTATGAATTTAAATTTTATAATATTATTAGTTTTAAATTTCCGATTTTTTAAATTTATTAATATCAAAAAATATATAAAAATGCAAAATTAATTTGTAAAAAAAAAGGGTATATACCGACGGACAATGGTCGTCGGAATATACCGACGGACATATATCCGTCGGAATTTACCGACAAACCACATTTCCGTCGGAATATACCGACGAACGTGGTTCGTCGGTATATTCCGACGAACGTTGTCCGTCGGTAATTTCCGACGCCCAAAGTTCGTCGGAATAAACTGAGGAACACTCTACGTCGGAATTGTCCGACGAACGTTCTTCGTCGGTACGTAGTTTTCCGATGAACTCTGGTCTCGTGTATCCGCATCGTAATATCGTCGGAAGTTCGTCAGAATGACGTTTCTCGGTATTCGTCAGAAAGTCGTCGGAAGTTCTGACGAAATTCTGACGAATTTTTTTTTTCCGACGAAACGATACCGACGGACGGGTACGTCGGAAATTCGTCGGAATCAGTCTATTCCGACGAATTTCCGACGATTTCGGCCATCAGAATCCCCCTGTTTTCTTGTAGTGCATGCCACGTACGTCTACCTAAGTTTGATTCATTTTTAACTTGAGACAAATGTGTTAGATAATGAAATCGCTTGCTTGTATTCCACTCATAGTAATGCAAGTATCGAGTTTATGGATATACACAAAATCAAAATATCAATGGATTTTTTTTTTTATCAATGGATATTTTAATAATCACTTTTCTTATGAGTCAGATGGTGAATCATTTCCGTTAACTATTCACAAATATTTTATAACAGTTGATCGTTGTCTTATATTACAAACGATGTGATTGTTCGTATTTTATACACTAACTCACAGCGTACAAATACAAAAGTTGTTTGATAAACTCATAAACACTACAAATTCAATATTAGTTTCTCTTAAGCAACTATGACAAACACGCTTAAAGAAAAATCAAAATTTTGGTTGGACACCTAACACTTACTCAACCATTTGTCCCGAGTCAATGATCGACGACTTTTGACTCCACGAGTCTTTGACTAGGGAGTTTGGTAAAAAGTGAAAGTTGTGAAAAAATAATTAGATGCATAGAAGTGCGATAAAAACTGAAATATTGTAGGATTTTTGTAAATAGAGAGATTACCTGATGATTTGAACAGAGTTAATATTGTAGGATTTTTGTAAATATTGTAGGATTTTTGTAAATAATGTTAGCTACAAAAGTTTTGATTCGTTGACCAAGGCCTTTGATCTAGAATATGGTGTGTACTACAAACTCGGAAACAGATCCCAAAATGTGAATGTGGACTTTGGAATCATATAAATTGGAAAATAATTGACAAATTTTTGGCACACTATATTTAATGTAATTTGTAATCATGTAATGCGAATAAATTATTATTTATAAGATCTATATCCTAATACCCTGACATTTAAATAACTGTTATCTGCATGACATTAATGTTTTGTCCCCTATATCGCCGGATCCTATGCAAATAGTGGGAGAAAGCCAATAGTATCTGAACAAGAACGCTAAAACAAGACACAACAAGACAAATCTGTAACAAGAAACTGCTTAAACTGTAACATATAAACTGTAACAGGAATTTAAATGCATAAGTTCAGTTAAGTCATCTGTTCCCAAACATATAAAGACATAAATTTAATGGCAAGACATAAACAATACCAAGATTTTTTATTAACACAGAACAAAGGCAGTTTCATACAAAGATCAGATCAAAAGCAAAAGTTCCATACTAGTTCTAAGTTTCATACTAGTCCTAAGTTCCATAATAGTCCTAAGCTCCATACTAGTTCTAAGTTCCATAATAGTCCTAAGCTTCATAGTCACGTTTTATCTTAGTCCTAAGCTCTAGAAACTTAATCTTAGCTTCATATGTCTTCATTGTTATAAAAGCCCTTCTGCTCCCTTCACTGTCTATAAGATGTTCCATTGCTGCTTCATATAATGGAGACCACTCTCTCACTCCAGGCAATGTGTACAGAATCTCTAATACATTCTCAACCATATCCAACATCTTGACGCTCCAACATCCGTTCTGCTATCTTATTCTTCACCATAAGAGCTTCAGTACGTTTGTCATAAGCTTCTACAACCATATCCTTCTCCTTACGCTTTCTTTTTCCTCTCGAACTTCCAGAATGAGTCTGAGTTTGGCGCTGGGTTTGTGTCTGAGCTTGTGGTTGAGTTTCTGTCTCTGCTGCTGGCTGAGAATCGGCTTCATCACCATCATCTACACCGACTCTAGAACTCAAGCTTGCTTCTCCATGTTGAGCACTCCATCCTTCTGCTCCAGTTACTACTACAGCTCGAAACTCCTCTTCAAACATATCCATATTAAATTCCTCTTTCCATATGGATCTTCTAATCCCAGAACACTCCTATATAACAAAAAATAAAGAGTGAGTCAATGAGGAATCATGAAGCAAATATAAGCTCATGAAGCAAATATAAGGAAAAAAATACACAGAAGACACTACAAGAAAAATGGGTTTTAATAGCAGACCGGAATAGCGTTTTTTTCAATTGTGTTATGCTTGATATACGCGGGTTTTAAAGATAGCGTTTGTATATTCGAAACGCTATGTTAGAGTTGTGAACTGAAAAAAAAAATTAAGTGTATGTTAAAGAAGAAATAGGAGTGTAATAATAGCAATAAATGATTAAAAGTGTTATGGTTGAGTTTCGCGGTTATACCCGGGACACTTGGTAAAATTTTGGCTCCTAAACAAGATTAGTGTCGAAAAAAAAACCCAAATTATTAGGGTTACGATCTTCCCTCTCTCTCGTATCTCCTTGCCTCTTTTGTGCTGAAAGAATCAATCTCAATCTCTATCACTTCTAATTTCATTTTTAATTCCTAAGCTCTTACCTTTTCTCATCTCGAATCCACTTTCTCGTAATGTCGAATCCATTTTCAATTCCTCTTCTCTTGTCGTAATCCATTCCCAATCCGTCGAAGGTGAGTTCGCTTTTACTAACCTACCCATCAGATTATATTTCGATTTTCTTTTTCTTATATATGTTCTAGTGTTATTGCATTGTCAATTGATGCGTTTCTGTATACTATTTTGCAGGAAGGATTTCGTTTGTAGATCTTCGGATTAAGGTCCATTTTCTTCTTTTCATCTCTCTTTTACTTAGTTTTTTTCTTTCTATTTTAACACAATTCTCTTATTTTGTAGCTGACTCGAAGCAAAATTGAAGAGATTTTATCGAAAGGTAAAAACAAGTGACACTATCATCTTTTATTTACAAAACTCGTTCTGTTTTGGTTTTCTGGGTTGATAAAGTGAGCGTCTTGTATGTACAATTGCTCGGAGCGGTAACATGGATAAATCGTGGGTCTGGTTACCAAGGTATTAACTTCACTTCACTATCTTTTAGAAATTGTTTTGTGTTGATCTCATTTATTTGGAAGACTGAATGTTGTATTCTCATTTGTTCTACATGACAGGAATAGCCTTGAGTATGAGAAAGGAGCTAGTGAATTTGTGTCTTCTTCATCAAGACGTTTAGGAGATCCAGCTGAAATGTTCTGCCCTTGTGTTGATTGTCGCAATGTCTGCCATCAAGCTTGTGAGACAGTTTTGGAGCACCTGGTGATTAGAGGAATGGATCAGAAGTACAAGAGTTGTGTGTTTTGGACAAAACACGGGGAGACAAGACCAGATAAGTCAGCTGATGTGTACTCATCTGAAAATGAGGCTTACGAGTTGTTCAGAACGACTTTCTTGGCAAGTGAAGGCAATGAGACTGCTGAACAAGAGAATGCAGGAGCGTTTGAGGGGCCTGACAGTCCAGAAGAGGCTGAGTTCAGAAAGAAGTTAGAGGATGCAGAAACTCCGTTGTACCCGGAGTGTGAGAAATTTTCAAAAGTTGCTGCAATCATGGGACTTTACAGGATAAAGGTGAAGAGTGGGATGTCTGAGAACTATTTTGATCAGCTACTGTCCTTGGTTCATGACATGCTTCCCGTTGAAAATGTGCTACCTAAGTCTACTGATGAGATGAAGAAGTTTCTGAAACAGTTTGGTTTTGGCTACGACGTCATCCACGCCTGCAAGAATGACTGTATTTTATATAGAAAACAGTATGAAGATGCGGTCAGCTGTCCAAGATGTAGTGAATCAAGATGGGAGAAGGATAAGCAATCTGGTGAGGAGAAGAAAGGGGTTCCTGCTAAGGTGCTTAGGTATTTCCCGATCAAAGACAGGTTCAGGAGAATGTTTAGATCAAAGCGGTTGGCTGAGGAGTTGTGTTGGCACTCCACTAATGCTTCTGAAGATGGAACTATGCGACATCCAGTGGATTCGTTGACTTGGGTGCAGATAAACAACAAATGGCCGGAGTTCGCAGCTGAGGCAAGAAACCTAAGACTAGGTATTTCAACCGATGGCATGAATCCATTCTCCATCCAGAACACCAACCACAGCACATGGCCTGTTCTCTTGGTCAACTACAATATGTCTCCAACGCAGTGTATGAGGTCCGAGAACATTATGTTGACCATGCTAATTCCTGGCCCAACCGCACCTAGCAACAATATTGATGTATATCTACAACCATTGATGGAAGACTTGCAGGAACTGTGGACAGAAGGTATACAAGTTTATGACGCCTTTAAGAAGGAGAGTTTCACTCTTAGAGCCATGTTGCTGTGGAGTATCACAGATTACCCTGGTTTAGGAACTTTAGCTGGTTGTAAAGTGAAGGGCAAGCAAGCGTGTAATGTCTGTGGGAAGGATACACCACATAGGTGGCTAAAGTTCAGTCGTAAACATGTATACATGAAGAACAGGAGGCGGCTCATGCCTAGTCATCCATACAGACGAAAGAAAGGATGGTTTGACAATACGGTTGAGGTTGGTTCTGCAAAGAGGATTCAGAGCGGTTCAGAAATATTAGACAGTATAAGGGACTTTAAAAACGATTTTGGAAAACTCTTACCTAAGAAGAGTAAGAGAAAGAGGAGTGAAGGAGATGAGGATGATGTTGTTTCAGCTGAGGAGTACGAAGAAGATCATGATATGTGGCGGTGGAAGAAAAAATCTATTTTCTTTGACTTACCTTATTGGAAGGTATTTTATTTGATTTACCTTCTTTAACCTACCTTATTAGTCTGAAATTGTTAATATTATTTATGCTAAATACTTGTAAAATTTCTTGTAGGATATGCCTGTGAGGCATAACATCGACGTGATGCACGTGGAGAAGAATGTGAGCGATGCCCTGTTGTCTATTCTGATGAATAGTTGCAAATCAAAGGATGGCCTGAAAGCGAGAAAGGATTTAGAAGATATGGGTATTCGAAGCAGCTTACATACACAAGTAAGGGGGAAGAGAACTTATCTGCCTCCAGCTGCGTATTGGCTCTCTAAAGAAGAAAAAAAAATATTCTGCAGAAGATTATCCAACTTCAGAGGCCCTGATGGATATTGTGCAAATATATCCAATTGTGTCTCACTGGATCCTCCTTCTATTGGCGGCATGAAGTCACATGACCATCATGTTCTTATGCAGAATCTGTTTCCGGTTGCGTTGAGAGGTTTACTCCCAAAAGGACCTCGGATTGCAGTGAGTCGTATGTGCAATTACTTCAACAGAATCTGTCAACGCGTTCTTGATCCTGAGAAGCTACTTGCTCTAGAAACAGAGATTGTGGAGACAATGTGCCAGTTAGAGAGATTCTTTCCACCTTCATTGTTTGATATCATGTTCCACCTTCCACTGCATCTGGCGAGAGAAGCACGATTGGGTGGCCCTGTACACTTCAGGTGGATGTATCCATTTGAGAGGTAAGTATATTGTTTTCATTAGAAGCTTAATTATTATATGAAGCGAATTTCAATATTTTAACCATCTTCATTTGCAGGTATATGAAGACACTGAAAGCTTTTGTGAAGAATTTTGCAAGACCTGAAGCTTGTATGGCAGAGGGTTATCTAGCCGGTGAATGTCTTGCATTTTGTATGGAGTTCTTACAGAAATCGGTACCAGTTGAGGAACCAATGACAAGAAATGAAGATTTAGAGGCACATGATAATGTACTTGAAGGGCGCCCTTTGCAAAAAGCTACAGAAGTGAAACTTACTGATAAGGAGAGCTCATCGTTATGTCCTCATGAATACTGCAGTGATGGATCCTTATGTTCAGTAAGTGTGGATATAGATATTTTATGTTTTACTATCAGTGTAGATAACTGTAGATGAAGATATTTTTGCCTTTACAGGATGCATTTAGAGGAACTTCAAGCAAAAGATGGAAGATGTGCAAGAAATGGTACCATATTATGGAAAACTCATACAGAAAGGTTTTCGACATAGATAAAAGATAAGGTATGTGATCTGGTCATGGTAATGATATTGATATGTGATGTGGTAATGATATTGATATGTGATCTGTTCATGCTAGATACCAAATAACTCAAAGGATCATTCTCAGCGGCTCAGATGGCTTGCGTTTGGACCAAGGAATGTCGCACACACCTACAAGGGATATATAGTTAATGGACATCGATACCAGACAGACGATGTCAAAAGGAAGACTCAGAACTGTGGGGTTTCAAATGAAGCATTCTCCATGTGCAGAGCTAGTGCGAAAGATTCTAATCAAATGGCGGACATGGTAGCATACTATGGAGTCATAAAGGAGATCATATTGCTTGATTACCACATGTTTCAGGTGCCTCTGTTTAAGTGTAGTTGGGCACATAAAGGGAAAGGTGTTAAAGAGGAAGACGGTTTTACACTTGTGAATCTCCACACGAACCAGTCAGCATTTGTTAATGATCCATACATTCTGCCTTCTCAAGCTAAACAAGTTTTTTACTCAAGAGAGGATGACAGCTCTCCTTGGTATGTTGTTATGAGAGCACCTCCGAGAGGATATCATGAGTTAGAGACTGAAGAGGAAATTTGCCCTGCAACGTTAACAGTCCAGCATGATGAAGATATCGGAGATCACGCTTCAGATGACGAGAGTTTTTGTGTTAGGAATGATTGTGAGGGTATTATTCTTTGAGATTAATAATAAGTTTGTTGTTGTAACAGGTAAACTGATACAATGAACGAGAATGCTGTTACTGAGAAGGCGCGTCGCAGTAAACGTCAAGCAGGCCTTGCTGTTAGTCCTGTGGTGTCTTTATCTACCAAGAAACAGAAGAAGAATTGCCCGAAGAAGAATGTGGAACAGGAGTCACAGCACGACGAACTCGAGCAACATACCGGTTCAGAAGAAGTGGAACAAGAACCAGAAACTGTAGAAGCCGAAGAAGAAAATGATGATGATGAAACACAACCACCCGAAGAACATGATCAGTACGAAACACAACCAGCTGAAGAAGAACATGACGAGGAAAATGTACAAGACGAAGAAGAAGAAGTCATTCCTAGCTCTGAGACACAAACACAGCAATCTGATAACCAAGTGAAGAAGACTAGAGGTCCAACTAAAATGCGAAAAGTGGCGAAACATATAGAGGACAAGGTAGATGTGGAGTTCAATTCTTTGGGAGAGCATGTTGGTCGTGGATCAGTGACACTGTCCTCATTCCTTGGTCCTCTTGTGAGAGAGCATGTGCCTGTATTGCTAGATGACTGGAGACATCTGGAAGAGAAAACAAAAGACGCTCTGTGGGAGGAAATACAGGTAATTCTGTTACCTATGTATATACATACACACGAGTTCAGTATTAATATGAATATTATGTACAGGGACGATTCAACTTGACAGAAGACTGGCAAAAGGATGTAGTCTTTAAGCAGATGGGTTGTTTGTGGAGGGCCTCTAAATCTAGACTCTCTTCCATAGTTAGAGCAGCAAAAAACAAGGCGCAACTACAGATAATTAAACCCAGCAACATACAATCGGTAACAGCTTGGAACAATTGGGTGAAAGGAAGATGTACTGCAGCTTTTCAGGTAACATTTTGTGTCTTGCGTATTTACATTTGGGTTATGTAAGTAACATTTATTACAAAATGGTATTTGGTTTATGTAGGAACAAAGTAATAAGTACAGGGAACTCAGAAAGGCTCAAATTCCCCACACCACTAGTCGAAAAGGCATGAATCGGCTTGCAGAGGAGATGGTATGTTTTACAATTTGAAATAATAATTGGTGTGTTATTGGGTTTATGAGATCTGATGACTACTACTTTATTTAACTTGTAGAAAAAAAACAGTTCTGATCCTAAGCTAGTCACTAGAACTAAGGTTTGGGTCGCTGGTCATACACATTCTGATGGAACACCCGTTCGTCAAGAATTTGCAGATACAATAGTAAGATTACTTGTAACAATAATATTGTTGGCTATAGAATACAATTTACATAACTTGTGTAATTTTTAATTGCAGGAGAAGATAAAGAGAATTGACAGTGAAATGGAATCAAGTTCAGCAGATAATATCGGTGAAGATGCTGTCACTCAGGTTCTAGGAAAAGATAAGCCAGGAAGAATTAGGGGGTTGGGACGAGGGGTTACTGTAACCAAGTTGGCATTCTTACATGCTAGAGATTCACATGTCAAGCAACTTGAAGCAGCTCAAGCAGAACTAATCAACAAGGTTCAAGATTTGCAAAATGTGGTTAAAGACTTGGCTGGTAAAAAGGTAACTTCGTTATTCTTCTTGTTTTATTATTCAAACTTCTGATATGTATAAGGTTGTAACAAAAATGATTGTGGTTGTTGGGTATAGGAAAAAAACGGATTTGATTCTAATTCTGAGAGAAGCGATGTGAGCAAGGGCGGAGGAATAAGGTGCCAAATACTGGATTGGGTTTCGAATGATGATTTGGTTGTTGCTGAAGGAGAATTCTACTCTAGTGAGCCCACATATAAGATTGGTCGCATTCCACTGGGTCCTAATGCGGCTGCTGTTATAGTGAAGTCTGTATCAGTCGTAACAGCGCCTATATGGAGACCTACTCCAACTTGTGTATCGCTTAGTCAGGCTGTTGGAGTCAAAATTGCATGGCCATCTGAGAAGCTCATCTTGGATGATGGCATTGACATTTCAAACAATGGCAACAACGACGAGTCGGAGGTAAATAAATTCCGTCCTCCAAATCTTGATAATCATTCATTAATGTACTCCTGAAATGTGTGAATATATTTTACATGATTCAGGATGTAGCTGCATCTTTAGGAAATGTTAAAATATTTGATTACTGGAAAATAGAAGAGGAGTTGATAGCTGAGGGTGTCTTGTTGACAACCGAACCTACTCACCTCGTCAACCAAATTCCACTGGGACCGAATGCAGCAGTTCTTAGAGTCGAAATGGTTTTTAAACCTAATGCCTATATCTGGAGACCTACACCTGAAATGACAAAGATGGGTGATGCAGTACATGGGACAATAGCGTGGCCTCTAGATAAGATAAGACTACCCGATCAAAATTCGCCTACTGATCAACATTCACCTACTGAATCAAACAAGATATCCAATCAGGTAAGTTTGTAAATTCTTAGAAGGTGATTAGATATTGAATTGTTAGGTTGCCGGTGTTGATATTGTGGTGAATGTGTTTGTCTTTTTGGGTTTTAGAGTGGTGGTAACAGCACTAGTAGTAGCAACAAAGGTGGCAAACAGAAGGTTGCTCTCTTGGACTGTCATAACTTAGGACAGAGAGTTGCTTTAGGTCGTGTGTTCTCAACTGATCCAGCAGAGAAAGTGCATTTCGTTCCTTTAGGTCCCAATGCTACGAAGGTTTGGGTAGAGGTTTCCGAGTTCGATGGGGCTCGAGTGTGGAGGCCAAACTCTGAAATCGAATTCATGGGTGATGCAGTAGGAAGCACCGTGGCTTGGCCAAATGATAACATTGTGTATCTCTAAGGATTACAATGTTGCTTTAGTGTGAACTTATAATGTAATCTCTAAGGATGTGTGAACAACTATGTAATCTGTTTAAGTTGAATCTATGAAATTTATGTTTATTTATATAAGTTGATATTTTGTTTCAAAATCCCAGAAAACGAATTTGTGTAAATTTAAAAATATAAATATATAAAAATTAAAATTTAAAATATATAAATATATTAACATTATATATACAGCACAAATGAAACTGCTATAGTAGTACATATATACATTGCACTTTGGTAACTGCTATAGTAGAATTAACTAAAACAAACAGAAAACGCTATTTATAAAATTAGTAATAGCAGTAAAAAGACGCTATTAAATAATATTTAATTGCAGAAATAAAAGCGCTATCGTAGCGGAAGAAAAGATAGCACAACGAAATACTGCTATTTAATGTCCTCGACCTATTATGACGGGCGATGATACATCGCTTAACAAACCGCTATCCTATCGTTAGATAGCGTTATTCGGCCGCTATAAAAACGCGTTTTTCTTGTAGTGATAGATAAGAGAAACTGACCTTTTCGCGTTCACTCCACCAATCATCTGACATATCAACCCTTCCCATGCTGTCAAACCCAAAACCTGTCCTATTCTTAATCAACTTCCTAAATTTGGTGTACTTCTTTCTACTTGTGTCGTACTTGTTCTTGAACACAGACCAATCGAGATACCTTTCTTAAACCTCTCTTCAAACGCCTCTATGATTTTTGTTTCCCTATTTTATTCATTGATGTCGTCCTATTTCATTTTCTTCTCTCTTCCGCGTGGAGTTCGAAAAAATACCTAACTTCTTCAGGAGTCCAAGTCTAAATCATAGAAACACATAAACTCAAATTCTATACTGACCTAACGACAGTTCAGTTCCATACACTACTCAAGTTCTATACTGACCTAAAGCAAGACAGTTCCATACATATAACAAACAAGACTAGTGTGAGAGAGCCTTACATCTTTTTGACATCTTAAAAAGTGAGAGGAACAGCGGTAGAGAGTGAGCTTGAGAGGAACAGGGACAGTCTGAGAAAAAAAAATTAGTTGGAATATCAGAAGTGAATTAAAAAGCTAACGAGAAAAGGAGGAGAGACAAACTCAAACTTAGGAAACAAACCTTACTAAAGAGAGTGAGCTTGAGAGGGTCTGAGCTTGAGAGAGTGAGCTTGAGAGGAACAGGGACAGTCTGAGAAAAAAATTAGTTGGAATATCAGAAGTGAATTAAAAAGCTAACGAGAAAAGGAGGAGAGACAAACTCAAACTTAGGAAACAAGCCTTACTAAAGAGAGTGAGCTTGAGAGGGTCTGAGCTTGAGAGGGTCTGAGCTTGAGAGAGTGAGCTTGAGAGGAACATGGACAGTCTGAGAAATAAATTAGTTGGAATATCAGAAGTGAATTAAAAAGCTAACGAGAAAAGGAGGAGAGACAAACTCAAACTTAGGAAACAAACCTTACTAAAGAGAGTGAGCTTGAGAGGGTCTGAGCTTGAGAGAGTGAGCTTGAGAGGAACATGGACAATCTGAGAAAAAAAATTAGTTGGAATATCATAAGTGAATTAAAAAGCTAACGAGAAAAGGAGGATAGACAAACTCAAACTTAGGAAACAAACCTTACTAAAGAGAGTGAGCTTGAGAGGGTCTGAGCTTGAGAGAGTGAGCTTGAGAGGGTTTGAGCTTGGAGAGGGTTTGAACTTGAGAGACCTGCAACCTGCAAAAAAAAATAACAGAGAGAGCTCGTGAGAGAGAGCTCGGCTTTACACAAACCTAAGCATAAACAAGACATGATGGGTTAGTGTCAGAGACCGATCATAACAAAGCTATAGACATTCCATCAAGTTCAACCAATCTGGTCATTTTCAAACCAGTACGCATGATGTATAAATGTTTATAAATGGAAACAAGATCAAGACAGAGCCAAGACATATCAATCTCATGTCTCAGATTACAAAAGCAAACACACAACACATTCATCAACAAGGTAAAGACTTACACTTTAACATAAAGAAACTAAACTCAGATACACTACGATTGATTAGCTCTAAGAAACCTTAACATAACCTCTAAAAGCAGAACTCACAACCAATCAAAAGTAGTCATAAGCTTCAGAATCTATGACAAGAAGATATCTTTTCTGAAACCAATCAAAAGTACTTATAATAAGCTTATAATACGTCTTCTTCCTGTAAACAACAGAGCCCATAAACAAATACTCAAACGATCAATCAATACGCAGAGTAAACTAAGACCAAACTCGTACAACATCAATCAATACGCAGAGATGGAAGTAATGAGCTTAAGATGTACAATGCTTACAAGAGAGAGAGCTCGAGAGGGAGAAGAGAGAGAGCTGGAGAGTGTGAGCTTGAGAAGAGTGCCTGCAAAAAAGACAAAAAGACAGAGAGATGGAGACAGAGTGTTAATCTCAAAGAGCTTGGTTCGAAATTAAAACTACAACCTACAACAACAAACATAAGTATCAAACAGAGCTTGAAATGCAACATACCTCAAAGAGAGAGCGTCGGAGAAAAGAGAGAGCGTCGTCGGAGAAGAGAGAGAGAGAGCTCTGGAGATGGGTTTCCGTCGGAGAAGAGAGATGGAGAGAGAGAGCTTGAGAAGGTTTTGTGTCGGGGAAGAGAGTTGAGAGAGAGAGAGAGAGAGCTCGAGGGAGATGGAGACAGAGAGCTCAAAGGAGATGGAGACATAGAGCTCGAGAGAGATGGAGAGCTTGAGAAGGGTTTGTGTCGGAGAAGAGAGATGAGAGAGAGAGAGAGAGAGAGAGAGAGCTCGAGGGAGATGGAGACAGAGAGCTCGAAGGAGATGGAGACAAAGAGCTCGAGAGAGAGAGAGAGAGCTTGAGAAGGGTTTGTGTCAGGGAAGAGAGTTGAGAGAGAGAGAGAGCTCGAGGGAGATGGAGACAGAGAGCTCAAAGGAGATGGAGACAGAGAGCTCGAGAGCTCAAAATCGAGAAATATGGAGATGAGAGATCGAGATGAGAAATATGGAGATGAGAGATCGAGATATGAATCGGGAGAAGAGAGCTCAAGCAAAGTTGCGGCTGCGTCAAATGGGAAAGGGGAGAGATGCGGCTGCGTCTAATTAGGGCTAGGTTTATTTGTAAATATTGAAAGATGTTAAGGATAAAAATGTAAATTGACTTCTGGCCGCATCATTTATGTCGCGACCGCGGGATTTCAGAGCGTCGATCGCAGGTCATGGCATCAGACGCAGCGATTGGACGCAAGAACTTGCGTCAATCAAACGAACAAAAAAATTGAAAAACATTGCCGCAGCCGCAGGAACCTGCGGGAACCAAACGAACAGCCCTATTAATGTTTTGTCCCCTATATCGCCGGATCCTATGCAAATAGTGGGAGAAAGCCAATAGTATCTTTAGAATACGCCTAACTATAGTGCTAACTTTTCTATCTATTTCATCAGATCATCTCTGAGAGCCAATCTTAATAATTTACTTTTGAATACATGTAATTTGTATATTAGTTTTATTGTAAAGCTAAGCGAAACATGCGTTTTCTTTAATCGTTTGCTCAAATGAGTGAGGAGGACTAGGCCTGAGCATAAAAATCGAAATCTAACCCGAACTCGAATCCGAACCAAAAATCCGACCCGCTGTCCGATCGAAATGTAAAAATATCTAGGCGGATTTTATAGAATGGTATAAAATATATACGAATCCGAAGTGTTATTAACCGAATTCAAACGGATAATCTAAAAATATCTAAAATTAATAGTCAATAAAAATATTTAAAATATATATAAGTATTTCAAATAATCAGTTTAATGTTTATATTGATATGAGTATAAATCGAAAATCCGAAATACCGGATCCGAACCCGAACGGGTATCCGAATGACTAGACGTAAGGAGGACCATGCGTTAAGCATGTGCCCGAAACTGAAACGGGCCTTGATTGGGCCCATTTATAAGAACATATCAAAACCATCAAACAGTCCAACCCCACAAATTTCCATAACGTGCTCTTCCACGATGTTCTCGGACTCGTCTCCGGTAATGGATCCGACTTCACCCGAATCCGAGACCCGACCCGAAATCAATCCATCCTCCGCCGCTACCAATCCCGCCGCCGTACAACCAATCGAAGCTAGACCCGAAGCGACGGCGTTCGAATCAACCCCATCACCCGTCGCCGATCCACCACCGGAACGATCCAATTCCCTCGACGAGCTAACTCACGACCTCAGCTCCCTCCACGATCTCTCCACCCGCGGCCAATGGGAAGCGATCCTCGACAAAATATCCCAATCCCGAGCCCTCTTCCTCCTCACCAAGCCTCACGAGCACCTCACCTACCTAACCTACCAAGTCATCGCCCTCACGAAGCTCCGCCGCTCCGACGAAGCCTCGCACGAGCTCAACTCCCTGCACGACTTCGACGGGGAGCACTACAGGTACGAATCGTTCCCCGAGATCTACCCTGACCGGAAGGGATCCATGGTGCCTTTCTCGTTACGGTGGATGTACGCTTTGGTTCCGACTAGGCTAGGGAATCGCCAGGAAGGGTTAGATCGGTTGTACACGTTGCTCGACTTCGTTAGGGAGAGGATTAAAGAGAAAGAGGGGAATGATGATTCTGTGGAGTTGTGGAAGAAGAGAGAGATCTTTGTGATGAGTTGTCTGTTAGGGTTTCACTTAGGTCACAAGGAGTTTGGTGTTTCTTTGGAGTTGATTAAGGAGTTGATAAAGCGTGATCCTTTGGATCCTGTCTTGGTTTCGAAGCTAGGCTCTGTTCAGATGCAGTTTGGGGATATAGAAGGAGCTAAAGCCACGTTTGATCGTGTCGAGAAGATGAGCAATCACAATGGGTTGGTGAGTGAGACTCAGTTCAAGAATCTTGTAGGGAGGAACAAGGCTTTGGTTCACGTTGTGGCCAAGGACTATGCTGCTGCTGTGAGAGAGTATGAAGAGTGTATTGAGAGAGATAACTCTGATGTTGTCGCGGTTAACAACAAGGCGCTTTGTTTGATGTACTCGAGAGATTTGTCTGATGCGATCAAGGTGATGGAGAGTGCGTTGGAGAGAGTGCCGACCGCGGCTTTGAACGAGAGCTTGGTGGGGAACTTGTGTAGTATGTATGAGTTGGCTTATGTTAATCACACTGATGTCAAGAGGACTTTGAACAATTGGATTGCACGTGTTGCTCCTGATGACTTTGATTCTTCTTGTACCAGAGTTTGAGGTATTGTGCTCTTCCATTCTTCAACTTCCTTTAGAACTGATTGGTTAATGTTATGGTTACAAAATTGATCCTTTAGCATTCAAAATTGCAGTTTTCAGCTAAGCAAATGTAATTAGCCAAAGACTAAGAAAAGAACCAAGGATCTTGATCTTGCTGAGTTTGGCCTCCAGCTTGAGTCTCTGTTGATGCGAGTAATGATGACTGCATATTGTTTGTACGTTTCTCTATTGTGCGAGTCAGGAAATGGTTGTTGCCCCTAAACCCTTGGAACTTTCTTGCATGGTACGCCATGTCCATTTTCATATAAAGATTTTTGCTACACTTGCTGTTAAACACTAATGAAGAGAGTTTGTTAATTCAACACTAATGGATGATTTAAAGCCATGTATTTTGAGTAATTCGAGTAGAATATATGGCGTTTATAGAAGTTAATAAACACACAAGAAAGCTTTGTGGGGGCAATTAAAAATTAAGGAATTGTTTTTAATTGAATCAGATAAAGAAAAGCTAAAGATTCTTACTTACCCTACACAGCAAAGTTTTCTCCATGAAGCTAAATAACCACCGAAGTAACCTCCAAGACGAACCTACAGTTAGCTTGTGTCACAAGTAACAAACCCTAACTCTACATTATATACATACACACGTACGCTTTACAAATCGACCAAAAAAGCATAAATTGATATGGAGATCCAAACATTTCCCAGCGAAATCGTCTTCTTTGATTTAGAAACAACCGTACCAAACAAAACAGGACAACATTTTCACATCCTAGAGTTTGGTGCAATCATCGTATGCCCAAGAAAACTTGAGGAGCTAGATAGCTTCACAACGCTTATACAGCCGAAAGACATATCGGTGGTCTCACTAAGGTCGTCTAGGTCCGGTGGGATCACGAGGGCTAAGGTCAGGGACGCACCAAGCTTCGAAGATGTGGCTGAAAAGATCTATGGTTTGTTGCATGGTCGGATTTGGGCTGGTCATAACATTAGAAGATTCGATTGCGTTAGAATTAAAGAAGCTTTTGCTGAGATTGGTAAAGCTGCCCCTGAGCCCTCTGGGATCATTGATTCTTTGGGGTTATTAAGCGACAAGTTTGGCAAAAGAGCTGGTAACATGAAGGTACATCCGAGATTCTTTAAATGATATTACCATATTTTAAAACTGATTAGAGACCTAAAGCTTTATTATTTAAAATCATATAGTATAATACATTTATTTTGATAAAATCGAATTTATATCATGGTCTTTGCGAAATCAAAAAGATTAAAAATGTGTATTTAACAAGCTTAAATCATATTATGTTGTAGATGGCAAGTTTGGCTGCCTATTTTGGTCTTGGAGTGCAAAAACACAGGTACATAGATAATAGAAAAAATTTCTATGATAATCATTTTTAAGTTTTTGTCATAAAAATAGCTATCAATGAAGAAAATAACTAAAATAAGTTTTATTAAATGGTAAAAATGTATTTTTAACCTAGAGTTAACTAATATAGACTTAAGGTTTATAGTTAAGGGGTGGAGTTTTGGAGATATGGTTTCAAATTTGAAAAAAAATTAAAAATTAAAAATTAAAAATTTCAAAATAAAAAAAGTTATTTTGGTCATTTTATTTCTTGAGTGCTATTTTTATGACAAAAACTTAAAAAATGTTATTTGAAAGAATTGCCCTAAATAATATTTGTGTATATTAATGTTATGTTTTTTGTAAGATAATGTTACACACATATATACGTTGATAATTGCAGGAGTCTTGACGATGTTCGAATGAATTTAGAGGTCCTCAAGCACTGTGCAACAGTTCTTTTCTTGGTATGTCGTATTCACGTATTTTCTTCCCATTTCTTTATTCTTTTTCATTATAATATATATCAAATTCATTTACGATAAATTCCCTATGATAGTTTTTTTAAAAATTTTATCACAAAATAGCTATCAATGAAGAAAATGGCCAAAAATGTTTTATTAAAGGATAAAATTTTTATTAAAAGATAAAAATGTATTTTTACCCGAGGGTTAACTAATCTATACTTATGGTTTAGAGTTAAGGGGTGAAATTTTGGGGATATGGTTTCAAATTTTAAAAAATAAAAAATTAAAATTTTCAAAATAAAAAGAAGTTATTTTGGTCATTTTCTTTCTTAAGAGCTATTTTTGTAACAAAAACTTAAAAATAGCTATGTGAGAGTTTATTATATGAAATGTATTTATACAGGAATCTACACTTCCCAATCAACTGGAAGCACAATGGCAAAGTTCTTCAAAGATCATGACAAGAAGTCGAAGTAATAAACAAATAGCTCCAAGGGCTATGCCTTACTCGAAGGGTGGTAGTCTCGGGAAGGTAATACTATTGTTTTTCTCCTCTCAGGTTATTAAATTTTTATATAAGATTTTACTATATATATATCTTTTAGTTATAACTTGTTTTTGAATCAATACAGATGACACAAAATGTAAAGAATCTCTTAAGCAAAGCTCAAGGCAACCAAGCTCTTCAAAACTTGATCAAACATTCTCATTCTTTGCTTAGATGATTAATATATATCCTTAGTAATTATTAATTTGTTTATTTAAAATAAAAAGGAATTCAATTGTATATATTGTAGAAGTATCCTCAACAACTGTAAATTAGTATGGGTCAAACTAATTAGCTATTTCATTTATCAATAAATCATGTTTTCAATCTGAAGTGAAATTCAACAAAACAATATATATCATGTCAAATTTTTTAATAGATTTACCTATAAGAACAAAAAAAATTGTAATTAAGAACAAATTTTTAATAGATTTAACTAATTAGCTATTTCATTTATCAATAAATCATGTTTACATATAATATGATTTAAGAGTGAAAAACAAGACAGTGAAATAAAGAGAAATATGTGATGTTGAGAAATATAGAAGAAGGGTTTAGAAATTAGGACAAATTATTAATGTTCAAACGTGCGCATGCATGGCTACAACTATACCTATCAAAAACATCCCCTTCATCAATGGAAGCCCTCAGAACCCCTTTGTTTCAGGTCGTATTGACTTGGCTATTAAGAACAATTTTTTAATCGGTGGAGATGATTTCAAGACTCAAGAGTGGTCAGAACAAGATGAAATCTGTCTTCAACCAAAAAAAAAAAAGATGAAATCTGTCTTGGTTGATTTCCCTGTCGCAATACCTTTGTGTGTCCTTTGTGTGTTTTATTATTATTAAATGTTTATGATGAATGTTGTATTTTCACTTTTCAGAGATCAGAGAGCTTTTAGTTTGATCTTTATATGGTGTGAAGTAACTTGTATGTGTAGTAAACCGGATGGGTTAGTACATTGTGCAAGTGTTCTAGGTTGGACCATAATTTCATAATCGGTTCCATATGTGTGTAAACAACTTATATATAAAATCGTGGTTTCAGTCCAAAGAAATTTGTCAATTCAGTTTTTTTTTTAATGTTTAAATTATCAATGTAGTTCTATATCTACTAAGTAAATATTAGAAATAATATTCTAGGGTTCAAGAACTATTTTGAATACATCCACTACAAAAAAAGAGGTGAATTGTATCACTTAATTTATATCACATAATTAAGTGATCCTATTTTAAATCATTTATTTGTAAATGAGACAAATATATATAATTTAGCATCACTTCTAAGAAAGTGATGTTTTATTAAATCATTTGGCATCATTTTAACAAACGACATATTTTTGTTGCAAATTGTATCACTTTAACAAAAAAATGATACTAAAGTTATATCAATTATATAAATGATGTACTTATTTTGTTGTTGACATCGCTTATTAAATAAAACCGATGCCAATAATGTTTTTTTATCAGAAATAATTATTGTATAATAACTTCAGTTATAGAAACTGATGTAACCATTACAAAACTAAATAAAACAACCCACTAAAACCAATCAGTTACAAAATATTTTAAACTTCAAAATCCAGAGATTACGTGAAGTAGTTACTCTATATTATTTGAATTTAACCTGTTTTTCTTTAATTCAATTATCATTTTAAATTCTATAACTGTTTACCTCAACCAAAAATCTTCTCTATTGTGATCCTCATTCATGAGTTCTTCTCCTTCTCTCAAATTTAAGCTTTTTATTACTTTAAAATTTTCAACAAAAACCATTCATTTCTTTCTTAAATTGAGTTAACTTCTCTCTATTTTTTTTTTCTGTACATTGTCGACATTTCAGATTGTGATGACAATGAGGTGTATAAAGAGAAACGGATGATGAGACATGACGTGTCCAGGGTTCTTGGTATTTTTAAGGTATTATAAACATATTTTAACTTTAGAATGAATCTCATGTGTTTAAGTCTTTTTCCTAAAGATTGGTACTATTGTTTCGTCAGGTTTCAATAACAATAGGGTTTGATGCTGGAGTATTATCGTGTATGGAGTACATGAAAGCAGCACCGTGGTTTGAAGATGAAGAGTACAAGACTGGCTCATGTTGTCTGAGCTATATCTTGAAAAAGTAGGAGCAACAACCTTCATGCCATGATCGAAGATTGAGGATGAAAATAAAATACAAGATCAAGAAGAAGAGTAGATCCTAGATAGAAGAAAGTCATGATCATTTATTTTTAACTATTTTTTCTATGTATTCATTTATCACTGATTCATTTGTAACGCTTCTTTTTTTTCTTCTTTGTCATATTATATTTTCAGTGGAAAAGAATAAAAATAGTCAATGCAAATGATTTTTATTATTTATTGACAAATTTATTTATCGGATAACAGTAATAATATTTAAATTGAAAATTATAAACAATATAAAATTTAAAATATTTTCCAAATTTTAATATTAGTTAAATTTTAATAATTGATAAATAATAGATAGTTGACATCAGTTATTTTAATTGATGTTAATACTAACATCATTTTTTAAAAACTGATCCAAATTTTAGTATCATTTTCTACAATTGATACATATTGACATCACTTAAAAATTGATGCAAATATTCAATTATTTTACATCAATTATTAATAAAATGATGTAAATTATTTGCATCACCACTTTCAGAGTCATTTACATAAGTGATACAAAATTCTTTTACATCATTTATAAGTAATACAAATATATAAAATAAATGATGTTAAATCATCTTTTTTTTGTAGTGATCCTTGCAGATTTGCATTCTATAAACTAGAATTAGAAAGCATAAATTATAAAGAACGGTTATATCTCAGTCACCAGAGGACAATAGTCAAAAAGTTGGGTCACCGTCAGGGAATCATAGCTTTCATTTGATGTTATCTTGACTTCCAAGCCTCCAATGGTGGAGGAAGAGTTGACATTTACAAAAGTCAAACCGTTGAATTTTAAACAATATCCAAGACTTTATAATAATTACTCAATGTGTTCAGTGGCCACTACATCACCATGATCTTGTCCATATAGAATTAGAAAATAAATTTAAATACACTTCGGGGATGACTTTGGATATTAACTATTGTCCATGATAAGGTTAGGTTGTCATGCTAATATGATTACATGGCTTCTTTCTATTAGATAATAAGATTAAAGGATTATAAGAAAATGTACATGAACTTCATAATCATTCTTACAATATTTAAGTGAGTGGTTGTAAAGCTTGAAAATTTGATGCGATAAGTTAAGGTCTAAGAGCTGTTTTGGGTAGGCCTTTCTATTAGATTTGTGTGTCGGTTTACGTGTCTTTTTTTTTTTTTTTTTTGATTTACGTGTCTTTGCCATATTCTAGATCATTATCTACGAATATTCTTATAGTTAACATTGCCGATCAAGGATAAAAACTATCTTTTGAAGGAAAAATATAGAAAGTTAAGATTCTCTATCGGCCAACTTTATCAGACGTGTAATCAGAGTTTATCTCGATGGCTTTAGATTAGATCAAAGATAGGGGTTCTTTCTTTATCTTTTGTCAGTTGTCAGGTCTTACAGAACCGAGAGATAGTGACTTCCATGTAGGATCTTACGTGTGAACACGCCAAAGCAGGTCCCATAAATTATTTTCTTGCTCGTTAAATAGTTGGCCACATACTGGCTTTTTTTCGCGTAATATAGTTTTCAAGAATCTGTTTTCTTGAAGTAAGACAATAAGAGAATACAATTACGTGGAGGGCTGCTCTTAATTGATATTAAATCCACCGTTAATTTGAAATTTTAATTTCCTTTTTGGGAATAAACGTGGAGGGAAAACAACCCTGCTGATGTAAGAAAGTGGTGCTTTATCGGTGAAGAAGAACATCCATTAGCTGCCTTGTGACGCAAACTTTATACCAATTCTAACCTCTTTCCATCAACCTCTAATAGCTTTCTTGACGTTCTTTCACTATATTTCTTGCTCACAAACTTATAAGCCTTTTAGTTTAATGTTAAATCTTCATATTCCCTACTTTTACATACATTATATTATATATATGCATGCCAACGTATAATTTGCTAAAGAGTTTCACTTCTGTGCGGTATACGCAATACGACTTTATGACCGTAGAAAAAATACTATGACCACCAAATGTTCTCATGGTTGGTATTACACTATCACTACAACTTCTTCATTTTATTGACATGGATGATATACAATACTTCCATGAATTATTTCACGCTTTTTCTCTTCTAATTCACATTAGTTATATATATGATACAGT
Organism: Brassica napus; assembly: GCF_020379485.1. Taxonomy (NCBI): domain Eukaryota; kingdom Viridiplantae; phylum Streptophyta; class Magnoliopsida; order Brassicales; family Brassicaceae; genus Brassica; species Brassica napus. The sequence goes on along the minus strand of NC_063446.1, from coordinate 59,664,378 downwards.
TTATGAAAGAAAAAATGATCCAGTTTATGAAATTTTCATGTAATTTGGTGTTATAGTTTGACGTAATGAAAAAAATGATACTGACCTTTCAACCTGCCTTAGAATCAACAATACCCCTTTTGGCTCTTATGATTTTTACTGCTGAAAAGATTCTTTTCGGAATTTTATTGAAAACATTTTCCAAAACAAGTGTGAAACATCAAATTAATTTTTTTTCTTTTTAAAAGCATCAAACAGAATGTGAATAGAACAAAAGCATCAAACAAAATGTAGACAAAGATATAATAATGAAAAAAATTGCATTGACCTACTTTTTATAATTAAAAACATATACTACGAATTCAATGGGGGGCTTGATTTCTCGTATTATATAAGCAAAGAAGTTTGCATCCAGCAAAGCCAAGAGCAACAAAAAAATCAAATCAAATCAAATTTATAGAGAGAAAAAAAAAACACCAAGTATCAAACCAACAAGGTGTGTTTCTGATCCTTCTCTGTTACTTGTTATTTCAATCTAAATATCAAACATCTATCCTTTTTAAGATCCATGGCAGCAATAGATATGTTCAATAGCAGCACAAATCTCTCAGATCCTTTCAAAGAAGAGCTCATGAAAGTACTTAAACCTTTCACCAACTCTGTTTCTTCTCTTCCTCCAATTCCAAACCCAATCTTCGGTTTCAATCAAACCACACCTCTCGGTCTGAACCAGCTCACACCTTACCAAATCCACCAGATCCAAAACCAGCTTAACCAGAAACGCAACGCCACCATCTCAACCCTCTCCCCAAAGCCAGTGCCAATGAAGAACATGGCAGCTCAGAAACTCTACAGAGGAGTTAGACAAAGGCACTGGGGGAAATGGGTTGCTGAGATACGTTTACCCAAGAACCGGACCCGACTCTGGCTTGGAACTTTCAACACAGCTGAAGAAGCAGCCATGGCTTATGATCGAGCTGCTTACAAGCTCCGAGGCGAGTTAGCGAGGCTTAATTTCCCATACATCAGGCACGAGTATGGTGATAGCAGATTCAAGGCTCTTCATCCCTCTGTTGAAGTAAAACTCGAGGCGATTTGTCAGAGCTTGGGGAAAACAGAGGATGATGATGATCTCCCCTGTTCTGAAACAGAGCTTTTCCCGCCAAAAGCAGAGTATCAAGAAAGTGAATGTAGGTGGTCTTTGAGAGCTGATGAGAGTTTGTTCTCTGATGAGTCTCAGGTGGGATCTTCGTCGCCGGGTACGTTCTTGGATTTTTCGGATTCAGGGTTTGATGATGAGAGTGGGAGTTTCGTGCTGGAGAAGTTTCCTTCTGTGGAGATTGATTGGGATGCGATTAGCAAATTGTCCGAATCTTAGGAGCCTGTCTTCGACTCAGTGTCTATTGATGTCTCATATTAGTTAGTAGTTAATCTCTGCAACTGAAATTTTTACAGTTGTAGAGACTTGTTTAAGGCTTTGTTTATGCTAAAGAAGTCCTCTATGTGTTTGGTCTGGCTGGTTTATGTTTTTTTTTGTTCAGAAACCTTGTCATTGACCAATCAGAGAAGCTTTTGTGTATTATCATATTTTTAAGTTTTTATTGAATGTAAATTATTACTCTTTTATTTTACGATCTTATGTTCATAGTCTTTTCTATTTCTTCTAAAGAAATCCTTTTATAAAAACAAATTATGAATTTATCCACGAGATTATTTTTAAAAGGTTTATGTTGCCATCGTGTTTATTCTTTATTGTGGAAGGAAGAGGGTCAGAGAGGGGTCCATAATTGACATATAAGAACACATAAACCACAGAGTTTGATTTTTTAAGGTAAAGAATCTTTGCAATACAACAAATTTGGTTTTTAGTTAAAAAAAAACAAATGTTAAAAATTATGTACACATATAACTAATTTAAGGAGGTGTATTCTTTTTTTTTTGTCAATAGGGAGGTGTATTCAACTGGTAATTTTAAGTTATTGATATTAAAATGACAAATCTACTATAATTCAAACGTGGATGAAAAAAAAACATTTTAAAATCCAGTGTTTTTAAACTTATCATTTTATAAAATACTCCGAAATTTACTATTATTAAAAGAAAATTAAGTTGAAGATTTTAAAATATTTTAGTTACAATCGGGCCTCGTAGTCTGGTGGTAAAGGAACCTCGACTGAGGTGCCCGCCATCACGAGTTCGAGCCTTGACAACAGCGGATTTAACATGGTTTCCGTTTGGCTTCCAGGACCTTCCTCGCCAGTTCCGGTTGGACGCGGTTCCGGACTAAGTGAGAGGTCCGGATACCTGGATTATCCAAAAAAAAAATATATATTTTAGTTACTTCTAAAATATTTAAGAAGGGTTCCTTCGTTTTTTTTTTTTTTTTGCTAAATAGGGTTCCTTAGTTATAAAAATAAAAATAAAAATTTATATAAAATTCTAGAATTGACAAAAATCACACCAAATTTTCTGATTCGCTTAACAATCAAACACTTTACATTTCATATTCGATATATCCCTCTAAAAGTATATATGAAGCCAGTATAGTATTTTATTAATATTATACAGATAAAAATAACAAAACAGCCTTATCCAACCCCAAGATTCTGATTCTTTTCTTTCAGCACATACAGACAGTGTTCCATACGCCAAAAGTTGAAATGGAGGTTTGTAAACATTTAGTTCTTTATAACTACTAAATATTTATTTATACTGGCATATACTTGAATAAACTAATGTTGCATAGATATATATGTATAATATTATTTGAGAAGTCACTTTCTATGTGTCACACTCACGTTAATTTTCAGGACGGTTAATTACGTAACTACCCTTAATAAACTAAAAATATTTTATATGATTTCCATTAATAACAACTATTTTTATTTCTTTTTTTTTCTTAATAAAATTTAAATAAACTTTTAAAATAATTTTTCCTTTTTTCAAAAGCACATAAATAAGACAAAGGAATATTTATAAAATATATACATATAATTTTTTATATATAAATGAGTTTAAATTTTATTACCTCTTATATTTTCCCAAAAACATAAATAAAAATAAAATATCTAGAAATTTTTAAAATGTATTTACTTATGTATATGAAACACAACTTCACAAAAAAATTTTAAAAAGTAAAATAATTTAGACATTATTTTATATAAGATAATGATATTTTATTATGAATGTTTTATCAAATGATTAATAATAAAATAATCTAAAAACATAAATCATCATCTAATATCATATGTTTCACAAATATTAATTACATAGATAATCTTAATGAGCTAAAATTATACCTAAATACCATTTTTGATAATTATTTTGTTTCTCTTTTTGAAAAAAAATAATAATTAGCTTTTTAACTCGAATTTCCATTTTTCAAAAAAGCTTAAACTTCCTTTTTCACAATGGCACATAAAAATACAAGTAAATATTTATAAAATATAAAAAGATAGATTATATATAAAAAATTATTTTTCTTTATATTTGTCCAAAAACACAAACAAAAATTAAATATCTATAAATTTTAAAAATATAGATATATATTTTATCGAATTACATATATAAAATTATACAAAAATATTTTTATCAACCTAAGGAAAAACTAAAAAATATAATTAACAATATTATTCTTATTTTAATTTAATTATAACAAAAAAATATGATTCATTTCAAAAAATGATATAATCCAATATACCAAAATATAAATAATGCAACCAATCAAAATATGAAAAATTAAATCAACCCATTATTATGATTTATCTATTATATATATATATATATATTCATATATGTGCCTTAATTTTCATAATATTACAAGTAATTTTTATTAATGCATATCTAATTTGATATTTCTCTTTTCTATTTCTGAACCATACAAAATTTTATAAAATATATTTACAAATATAAGAGGATAAACTGAACTACCAACTAATAAGTCAATTTAAACCTGATTAAAACAAAAACAAAAAATCATCGTCAATTTAAAAAAATAGAAACAAATCAACATACCGTAATGAATAGTTAAACTAATACAAAATATTTTATATGAAATCATATATCTAATTAAGATCGTAACATAAATATACTTAATACAGTTTTTCTTCATACATAGAAATAACAAAATTGTTTAAAACATATAAACAAACAAAAGAAAATATTTTTAATACTATAGTTACTAATTTTGTAAATTTTTATTCACGTGCAAGAGCACAAGAGAATCAACTAGTTGATCTATTATCTATATGTTTAGTTCTTTTGAAATTTATTGATATATATTTGTTGGAATCATTATACAAAAGTACCATTATAGGCCTTTTGGGCATGGTATAGCAGAATTGGAGATAATTGGGCCAAAGTATAGATGATATACTACTAGTGTTTTCAGTGAGTATGACCCAAAAAGATTGGATTATGATTCCATTTGTAAAACCAGGCCCGATAAGCTTTCAGAAAAAACAATATTTATACTAAAATTGGCCAGGCCAGCCCATTGATGTAGCTACAATTGATTAAACAAATTTCATAAATTAAATGAATGGTATTTAGTGTTAAGAGAGATTTTAATTATATAATATTTATTTAATGTGGCTTAATTAACAGTCATAACTTTTTTTAATTTATATATCTAATAATTTGGTTCATATTATAATTAATTTGATATTTTGTTTATTAATTAGTGTTAAGCATTTATCTTTAAATAATATATATTTTGAAATTTTTCATAATTATTTGTGTTACTATATTTATTGTACATTGTAGTTATTTTCAATGTATAATGTTTATATATATATATAATTTTTAATGTAATGGCTATTATTGAATTATTATGTTACTTAAATAAACACAATAATGTTTTATTATTTATATTTATTTTGATTTTTCATTAATTTTTTTGAATGTTTTAATCAATTATAATGTTTTGGACTTAAGATTAATTATGATGTTGTTTGGAAATATAGATAGTAATATAATATTATTTCCATAGTTACTTTATAATAGTCTAATAAATGAATGAATTTAATTTGAAAACTTACAAAAAGACTGGGTCCAAAGGAAAGTTTATGTTTTAATAAGAAAGATTTCATCAATCGATTTCTTTATATTTTCCATCGCATGCCAAATATATAGCATATGCAGTATAACCCCTATAAATTATTATTTCATAAATTAGAAGAATTCGTAAATCTTAAATTAGATCTGGTATTTTTATAAACTGATCTCTCTAAAATTAATAAAATATTATAATCTAAATGTGATTATTCTATAGAAATCTACTATATATACTTTCATCCAGTTGGGAGTAGATATATGATTTAAGTGTTTGTAGTGTAGATTTAGACGTGTATACACTAATATACACGTCAAACTTTAAATATATGTGTTTATAATATAAATACACATATACACATTAATGTGATGGAGGTACGTGCTTGGTCGATTAAGGACAAAATAAAGAGAACATTAGAGGATATTTCAACTTTATGAGTTTAGATAAAATAATAATGTTTTGTTTCTTATATATCTAATCATATAAAACAAAAAGGGGCTTAGGATTAATCTCTAATGCAAGACACGTCGAAAGTGAACAACTCCAACGCGAAGCTTACTATGATCCATTTCTAATTCTTTACAAATATCACAATCAGTTCAACTAGTTTCTGTTCAAATCCGTCGAACGATTTCATTTTGTAATATACACATATGATCTCTAATGGATTGTCTTTTCACGTTGTTAGAATGGTTAACCAGTTGATCATTTTCTATAAGAAAACTAAAATAATTCCGTGATCGACATCCCTAGCTACATTTATGCACTGTGTGGTTCGCGTGGGATAGATATATGTATTTTTAGTGATTAAATTGGATTCAATATTACAGTGATATGCTTCTGAGTTATTTAATTTGTGCGTTAAACGGTACAATGAATTCAATATAGTATAGAAATATTTCACATCGCGACAATTCAGCTATAGATATCATACAAATGGAGATCACATTTATAACCAGGTAATTTCCTTTACGGATATTTCATAACTAAAAGTATATATCCGTAAAAACTTCATCGCATGAAAACGAGCTGGGATGATTAACATATATGCATTTCAGATACGTTAAAAGGAAGATCATATCAACCTCATAGCTTTAGTTATCGAAAAGGTGTCGGTCCACTAAAGGTCTGATGAAGGCCATGGAGATATAAAGAGAAGCCACCCAAGTTGTAGATTGGCGACTCTTGGAGATGATAAAGAGTAACCTAAGACATTTCCTTTTAACACATATATCGATGATTATAAAGTAAGAACGTGCTTGTTTTACTCTTTAGCGAATTTTCTGCACTACATATTTAGCCCCAACACTTTTTTTTTTTTTTTTTAGGTAACCGCGGGTTTCCGACGACCGTGGTCAACCGACTATTCCCGCGAGGCCCACGGCACTCCACGTATTCTTGGGATTTAACCCTAGCCCGGGTGGTCAGCGGAGTTCGAACTGCTGGTACCGTATTGGGGGTTTTCCCCTCAAGTACCACTAGCCCAAAAGGCCGCTGGTGATTTAGCCCCAACACTTCTGAAAGGTTCTCAGTATTAGTAAACCTTAATATATATTTCTGTTTTATTTTATGTGGTGATGGTTGGAATTGGTAGTACATACTTGATTTAAGAAAATAAAAGTATCCTAAAACAATATTGTCTGCATTTGTTGAAGAATAATTTTACATAGTACATTTTAAACTAGTGTATTTTTTTTTATATCGAGAGTGTAAGAATCAAATGTGACATGAAAAATAAGTTGTACGAGTTCATTATGATCGTATATATGTGCATGTTCATTTTTATTTGCCGAACCTTAGCAAATCGATCATTTCTAGATATTATAACTGAGCTATTTATATAATTAACAAAGTAATACATAGCTTGTGCTTAATTTATTACTTTTATAAATAGTGGAAAAGGTCTCAATGATTGGGGCATTTTGACCTAAGATTATATCATTACACCAATATCAGAACCCAAAATCTTAGTTTAATAGTGGCATATAGTATCTATGTGATCTATAATATTCTTCATATCACATAGTAATTACAATGTTTATTGCATATATAGGTTCATATAATGTAGCCGTGGATCGACTCTACAAAATAAATTAAACGATTTAGAATGTTTTACTGGTTGGTTGGGACGCCAGGTAAACTTAATTAGAATTTGGTATCTAGAATGAAAATATAGAGCAACTTGTTATTAAAGAAACGAGAGCAACTTGATGGAATAGTGAAATATATATTGACAAAAAGAATCGTTCCTTTTCTCCTTTCATAGGCGACGTCCATATAGTGATCTGTTAATATTCTCATATTAAAGGCTATCAACTTTTTATATTCTTTTGAAATTTAACAAAACCTATCGCAGATATAGATTTTCATAAATTTCATCACAGCTATATATTTGGTTTATTTATGCAATATATTTGGTTTTACGGAAGAAAAGTACTTAATTTTATGGAAGAAAGTATTAACCGGAAAGCAGGTATAGCAGGACCTGTGAACACCCATGGACTATCCCACGTGGCGAATTCTGTCGAGGTTGCACGCTTGGGACCCACCAATCAAGAGTTACGCCGAAAAGTTTGGAGAAGCGGTTGCCGTTAACAGTTTAGTCAAAGCCATTGACTCAATTGTCAAGATTTTTATTTTCTCTCCCATTATTTGTTTTGTTTTTTTATATTTCCCAAAAGAAAAGAGGTCAGATTTTTGATTTTTAGGATTTTCATCATGTTTTTTCTAACGGGGTTATAATTATTCTATGCCTTTTCCATAAAGTACACAGTCCTGGAATTTACTCGTTTGGTGGTTTACAATAAGAGCTTGTCTCATCCAAAAATGTCATGTGATATAATTATATGGTCAAAGAAGTACTATAAAATATGTCTGATGCCTACGACATTATGCTTGGTTTTCTTAAAAGTGCTAACTTATTGAAAAAGGAATCGATGTAAATGTGGATGATGTCAAATTGTCAACCATTAACATGAAACTTACTTGTTACATATCGAAAATTAATTGTCATTAGATTGTTTTAACTACTTAATTCTGAAATGTCTCCAGTAGTATAAACTTAATTCTGAACTGTCTCCAGTAGTATAAACTTATAATCTTGTTCCAAATTTTTCTTTCGATCAGGCGTAATTAACTAACCCATCATACCGCTTTAATATCATCCGATTTGAGGTAATTAAGGATTCGATAAGAGAGGGTTAACAAAAATGGACAATTATTTGATAGGACACTCGCGATTCGTTACATGTGATGTGTCGGTTCGGAATTTTGAACATGGCCTAAATGTCATGCAATGAGACGCATATATTACTTTCATGCAATTCACACACACAAACTCACGTATACCGGTATAAATATATGTATCATATAATGATATATGTCAATTTCTTGGTTATTTAATTTTTAGAAAAATATTTTCAAATAGCACTAATTCATGTTTTATGACAAAATTAGCACATCAAAAATCTCACATTTTATCAAAGATAAAAAAAAAAAAATTCTTATTTTGATTTAGATTTTAGTTACTAAGGGTTAGGATTTAGAATTCAGAATTTTGATTTAGATTTTATCATTGTATGCTATTTTAGATTTTTAACACTATTTTGGAGATTTTTCCTAATTTCTTATACTAAGTTTAGGTTTGTTCAAGCTAGTATTACGACGCGAAAACTTCTTTATGCATTGTATATATGTGCTTTAGAATTCGTCAAGCAGATAAAAACGTTGGTTAAGAATATCAAATTTAATTCAAATTTTAGGTGTTAATTACTTTTGGAGACTGATGATTTATGTTTTATAGACCTGTCAGAAGTTATATAAAAATGTGATATTAGTTGTTTTTATGTATGTGAAACGTTTGAACTTTTCATGTTATCTATTCTAGGAGTGTGATTGGATGTACCTATTAGAGTAAAATTTTACTCTAACTTTAGTTTTTACTCTCATTTTCACTTCTTTCCACTAATCAAGTGAATAATATTTCAACCATTTTACTCAAAAATTTGAGAAAACTCAACAAAAGTAGAGTAAGATTTATCTCCACTCCCCATTTTCTAATTTCTGTCCTCCTTTTCCCATTTTTTTTTTCACCATTTACTCTCATATTAACCAATCACACCTTAAATATGCTAATTAAAAGTTCTACGCAAATGTAAACCGAACTATTTGAAAAGACTGGCCACGAGAATAATCTTAGACTCTTTTAGTCCCACAATCATGTTTTTCACGAGGTTTCCTTCTCCTAGAAGTCACTAAGAACCCTATTCGGATTCTTCAAATTTTCATAATTAAATCCTGAGCTAAGCATACGTGCGGCGCGGGGGCATGCAGGTTTAAATATATCAATGAAATGTTCGATCAACTTGGTTGGTTAATTGATTTTAATACTCGTATACGATCCATAATCGATTCTGCAAATCATTCTTGGATAATTTATTGGATCGAAACTGACGACGGAATAAACCCGAATATATGCTTTGCATACAAGTGTGATTCGAACTCTCGAGGAATCTCTATTAGTGATGACTGCTTACCCACGTGGTATTTAAAAAAATTTCAACATCTATATAGTCTACAGACTATAGCTATTAGCTAACAGAAATTATTAATGGAAATGTTCGATGCAACTACGAGACACTTGTCATTTTATAAAATTACATATTAGCGGGAATGATTGGCTGATGCACCACTAAAGTCTTTATTCGTAAATCGTAACCGTTAAAATAATGAGCTAACATGATTATTTTGTTTAATAAAAAAATTCTTCAACTCATTTTGAATTTTTTTAATTGCGGAACAATGTAATAGAATATGGGGTTTCGATTTTAATCGATCGTACTCCGAATTAGATGATAAATATGGTTGCCTAATCTTTATTTTAATAATATACAACACATTTATAATAAGGCGAATTAATAAAGAAAAATATAGAACGGTCGATATCCCCAGAGTTTCCAAGAGAGCTAAGCTAACTCAAGGAGTTAAGATATGCGTAGATGTATTTACATCACATGTATCTCACCATAAGAAAATATTTTGTATGAATACATCTTTTGATGGAATCAAACAGTAAAACCTTTTAAAAGTATGGGTACTACAGAATTAGACTAATTAACAATATAATATTTTCTTAGACTAATTAACAATATAATTAACAGTTAAAAAAAACAATATAATATTTCTAAGTTAGTATATAATATATCCACACTCACTCATTATTAATTAGAACTCATGATTTATTGAAAAAAAAAACTAAGAAAAAAAATTAACCAGCAGACTAGCATATATTGAAATTTTATGTATCTTGTAATTTTCATAAACCTCCCAAAACAATTGCAACTTTACAATTTAATGCATAATATTATTTTGTTAATATTGCAACAAAAAAATAGAAGAAACTGAGAAAGCATATGGTGTAGTAATGGAAGGGGACCACGTAGCAGTTGCTGGGAACTCTGCAGCGCGAACTCTGAGCACGATTATTGAAGAATTCTTAAAGTAGGATTTTTAGCGGAATATAAGAACCTGTTTCTTAATTTTTAAGTAAAAAAACTAAGAATCGGTTCTTAAAACGGTTTTTAACTTTTTTAGTTAAAAGTTAAGAGACAGGTTTTTGTATTCCGCTAAGACCTCCACCTTAAGAATCCCAATAATCATGTTATTAGCAAATAATCATGTTCTTAGCGATCGGTAAGAGCGGGAAAGGCGGAAAGCGCTTTGTAGGCCCCACAGTCAAATGGGTTCCAGCGTTCAGACACACCGCAGTATCTGGTTTTCCTTTTTCTTTTTTAGTCAAGTAAAAACATTTGCCAAAACATTAAAGTCTCATGTTTTATTTTCCTATAATAATTTGCAACTATAAATTTAGACCATACCACGCTTCAGCCTCTGTCTCTATCAAGCCCACACACACACTTACTGATTTACAATTTCACAACTCAAATCTCTTTCTCTTTCGGCTCATATTTGCAAACAGAAACAATTAATGGGTACGTAAGTTGTTCAGTTTGTTAGATAATACGTAAACAAACTTTTATATAGTTCATATGTCCTCATCTGTTTTTATGTTACTTTCAGTAAGATTCGTTGAAGAAAACACAAAACATATGGAAAAAGAAACAGGAAACATATCAAACACGGATGTAACGACGGTGAAGAAGAAAGTTCTTCAAGATCTTAGTATCAACAATGGAGGAGGATTAGTCAATTCATGGGTCAATTCCATGAGAGCTTGTTCTCCTACTCATCTCAAATCTTTGATGAAACAAAGCTCTTGGCTCGTACGTATATTATTCAGTGATCATCAAGCTTTTATATCTGCTTCTTATCTTCTCTCTTATAATAGAAGAGGGTTGTATAATATTTGCAGACAGAGCATCCACCAGCTTTAGATATGTTCGAAGAGATTCTTCATGTTTCTGAAGGAAAACAAATCGTTATGTTCTTGGATTATGATGGCACTTTATCCCCCATTGTTGATAATCCAGATCGAGCTTTCATGTCTAAGAAGGTTCATTTCTAAACCTATATATATAAACAATAGAAGAAATCTAATTATTCAAAAAGAAAATATGTTTTACTTATTCTCTTTTTCGGTCTGATTTTTAGATGAGAAGAACATTAAGGAAACTAGCAATTTGCTTTCCGACTGCCATAGTTAGTGGGAGGTGCAGAGAAAAGGTATTTTAAATTTTAAAGTAGCGCGATTAATTACTAGTCATGACTAAATACTGAATCTAAATACAACAATGACAATATTCAGGTTTATAATTTCGTGAAATTAACTGAGTTGTACTATGCTGGAAGTCATGGCATGGACATCAAGGGACCAGCGCAAGGGTCCAAGTATAAGGAAGTAAGTTTTTTTTTCTATAGTGTTGAGTCCGTTGACGTAAATAAACCATTAATATTTTTCTACTTTAGAATTTTTCTTATATATTTCTCATTTTCAATTATTATTATGAAAATTACAGGGTAAATCTCTTCTTTGCCAACCAGCTACAGAGTTCCTCCCCATGATCGACGAGGTCACATTCGCCTTCAAGATTCAGTCTCATATATACAATAAGAAAAAGCTACTTTATTGTTACTTACATTATTTTAAATGTTTTTGTGCAGGTTTATCAAAAATTAGTGGAGAAAACAAAAGTAACTCCTGGAGCCAACGTAGAGAACAATAAGTTTTGTGCATCTGTTCACTTCCGACGCGTAGATGAGAAAGTACGATAATATTCTATTTATTATTCTATTTAATATTCTATTATTAGTGTGACAAAAATAAAATGACGCGATCAATTAATTTATTTATATATTGACAGAACTGGAGTGATCTGGCTAATCAAGTTGGATCAGTAATTAAGGAATACCCTAAACTCCGTATTACTCAAGGAAGAAAAGTAAGATATTAATTAATACTATTTTACTTAATGGTTTTATGTTTACTTTCTTAATTAATGGGTTATGTTTTGGTAAAATCGTTCAGGTTTTGGAGATTCGTCCTATCATTAAGTGGGATAAAGGCAAAGCACTAGAGTTTTTATTAGAGTCACTTGGTAAAATCTTCACCAATTAATTAATTATGAGTAACATGACTACTGTTGAGATTTATAGTATTAATTAAAATTAATATTGGCCTGCGTAGGGTATGCTAATTGTACTGACGTTTTCCCCATTTACATCGGCGATGATCGCACAGACGAAGATGCATTTAAGGTATATATATATATATAATCGTAATTACTGTAATATTCAAATTAAATCGTTATTGTTCTTTTGCCCAAGAAAAAAAGTCATTTTCAACGATCTAAGTAAATTTGATTCAACTGATGTTGTAGATATTAAGAGACAAAAGACAAGGTCTTGGCATTCTTGTATCCAAATTTCCGAAGGAGACTAATGCGTCTTATTCTCTGCAAGAGCCTGATGAGGTATTAAGTTTATAGTTCGATCTATGTTATTAAGTTCCTATCAAATAATTTACAGTTCCTTAAACTGTTCTTTATTGTGCATATGTCATTAACTGACCACACCATTTTTAAATTATTCACAGGTTATGGATTTCTTGCAACGTTTAGTGGAATGGGAACAACTGAGATCTGGCGCATGATGAGAGCTATAAGTACATAAGAATGAAATCTTTTTTAATAACTTGTTAATCTAGTTTTTCCCTATTGTACTCACCGTATCTTTGACAAACAGAGAAAAAAAATTGTACTCAAAGGCTCAACGCGTATGTATAAAATCTTATTACTAATTGTTGTCAATTCTTAAAGAACATATTTATATAATTGCGATTAGTTTTGTATAATTTTTTTGCGCATGTATATAAATACTTGACATATATCATCTAAATGTTATCATGATTTTAAAAATGAAATGAAACTATAATGGTATAAGTAACTCTTTCATTTCAGTATTAAATAATATTTCAGTCTTTAATAAGTTTTTTTGGATTTTAAGTTCAAAATAATGACAATTAATCAAAGTAAACAAATTCTACCAGATATTGATGCAATTAGCACTTTTCAGTTCAGGGTTGAATGTTTGATAATAGTCAATCAAATATACTACTAACTTACTTTTAATTAAAAATTTTGAGTTTTTATATTCTTATTCTGATTCTCCATTTCATATATAAAAGTATAAAACTAAAATATCTGAACTAAATAAAAATTGGTTTATATTATATTGCCAAATTAGAATTTTGAATAAAATTGGTTTAAAATTTTTGGCGGTGAGATGCTTCTTTATTTTGATAGTAGATTATAGACTATCAATTTATACTTTTCAAAATACTTTTTTGTTTTTTGTTTTTGAGTAGGTTATAATCGACTGCTAGTTAATATTCTTAACCATGTTTTGGGAGTTATTGTTCGGGTTTTAATTTTAAATTTTTTAAATTTTATTTTTGAAAAGTGATAAATCTTTGTAAAATGATTAAATCACACATGTACACCATTTATTTGTTTTCATTTCTCTGATTATATATATATATACTATTAGCAAGTTTTAAAATTTAAACTACATACACATTAGTTTTTTAAAAAACATAAATTATTAAAAATTTATTTGAAAACCATTTTCTATTTATTTAATTCCTTAACTCATTGTTATTTGTTAGTAAATTTTTGATACTTTCCAAAAAAAAATAGAATCTAGACAGTCTAGTATTAATATTTGAATTGTTATAGGGTCACCATCCCATGTGGTCAATTCAATATTTTGACTCCGAGAGAAGATGCAAAATAAGACTTTTCAATATTTTCCTTATAAATAATTAATGTAAGGAAAAAACAACTAGCTCTAGTTAAATAACATGTTCAAGGACCAACTTGATTGACTTCTTATATCCTAGACGTGGACCTAATTATAAGTGTGTTTGTAGTCATGAGAGGTTAGGAAGAAAACATTTTGTTAATGACTGTAGGTAATTAGATAAATAATTATCGTTATTTAGGCTTTGATTAGGGTTTTGTCTTACGTTATTGGCTGTCAACTTTAGAACAAACCATTAGTGATACTACACCCATTTCTCCCGACGTGCCACAAGAAGATCGTTGTGAGATTTGGTGGCGATTAATTTATAGCTTTAACTATACGATCCATTAACTAGTTTAAATGTTAAAGCTCCAAAATTGTTATCGCAGTAATATTTTAATCTATATGAAGTGCGTATACATTTTAAACGACCCTAATAAGTTCTTAGGGAGACTCCTATGCTACAGAAAAATAATTGAGACTTAAGCCAATTGGCTCGTGAACTGTGAAGCTTGTCTGAGATTTCCAATCACACCATCATTGACACGTGTTATCACTAAATTTAACTAATGTATTTTCTTATTCAAACGATTCAACAAACCTCGGAGTATTTAATGTATATCGACTACACAAACCCTAATTTGCTTTTATTAATAAGGGAAGCAACTCTAGATCCGAATCTTTCATAGAATCATATGTGCCTCATAAATCATAATGCATCTGAGAATTGAGTCGTTTGGCAATGTTCTGTAAGATATAAAAACATAGTTACGATAAATTTCGAACTCTCGCCAACTATTTTACCAAATAATTAGAGTTTAGCAAGGAAATTCTATCATATATTCCTTTAGCAAAAAAAAAAAAAAAAAAAAAAAAATTCTATCATATTCTTTTTAAAATCGGTTACTCATAAGAAATTTGGAAAGCAGAATTACCTATTTGTAGAATTTAAAATATGAAAGAGGCAAAAATGCAAAACCGAGGACAAGCTTTGAGACTTTGACCTTATATTATATATGTCCACTATGATTAAATCAAGCCAAAATTAATAAGTATGTAGTATCATTATTTTTATTTTGGCTTAAACACTTTTTCCTACTCTGGCTTAAGAAAAATAAAACCTTTTCCATTGGGTTAGGAATTTCAACTAAGAAAAAGCATAGGTTAACAATGCATGACTCTAAACAATATCTTAAAACTTGTTGGAAAGAAAAAAAGTTAAGGCCCTGTTCGTTTACGTGTCGCACGACATGCGACATGCGATCTACAACTAAGATTACGTTCGTTTTCGTGTCGTGCGACCTGCGATTTGCAACCTGCGACTAAGATTACGTTCGTTTTCGTTTCGCGCGACCTGCAACTTGCGACCTGCGACCTGCGACTAAAACTATGTTCGTTTACGTGCAGGTCGCGCGATCAAAATTTTCTTAATTTTTAGTCGCTGTTTTTTCGGACGATTTGAATGGGAACCCGCGACTGGTCGTGCGATCAGTCGCGCGACATCAAAACGAATAACAACCTGCGACTTGCGACATGCGACCAATCGCATGTTACACGACAGCAAAACGTACAACAATCTGCGACTTGCGATAAGTCGCAGGTCGCATGTCGCAGGTCGCGCGATAGATAAACGAACAGGCCTTGGTTGTGAAGAGTTGGAACCCACCAGAAAAGGTGAGATAGATTCTCTATAATTTCACCTTTTAAACTTTAATTTCTACAACTATGTCTTTTGAAAAATAAATATCTCAGGCTCCAATTATTGGCCGACAAAAATTCACAATCCTAGAAACACGATAATAGTAGTATTCGACCAATTATTGTTCGCCGTAATTTTCTAAGTTCGTAGACCTTTTCTTTTACACGTAGGTCAATCTTAAGAGATTTATTCACTCAAGAAAGTATGAAAATAATGCATGCATTCTTTGAAATTTTAGTTTGATATCAAGTGAATGCAAGCGTACTAAAGCTAACGTGCTTCACTTTGACATAAAATAAATTGGAAATTTCGGGCATTACTTTCCTTGTAATAATAATGTTAGCACTTTAACACAATAAAAACAAAGCCGAGATTAAATTTCTAAGGAACCTGCCCAAATCGACTATTCTCCAAAAAGTTCTACTTATTATATATATATAAATATTCCACGAATCGTATTTCTTGTTAAATGTTATAATCTTTAATGTTTTAATGAAATATATTTTAAGAAATATGTGTAAAGACGAAACACATAGAAAGTTTCCTAAATTTGTAATAAGTAAAACAACAAGCAATTAATCAAAACAATAAAAATTGGGTAAATGAACCCTTCAATTAAATAAATCCAAGACCAGCAAGACTTGCGTACTATGTATTATATAATACCTCATTGGATGTATCTACAATGTAAAAGAAATTATATATTATAGTTGTTCATTAGAAACCCCAAGAACAGTTCACATGACCAAGATTCTTTTTTTCTTGAACCATCTGGGATCATCTTAAGGTGTTCTTATGAATGACTTTCTAAAACGTGTTCTCTGAATGTTGTGTTCATACGCATACCACATCTAATATATAATATATATATGTGTGTATGGGAAGTTCCAAACTCTTTGGCAGCATGTGGAAGCATGTGACTCAGATGCCCTCATTATAGGGAGCAGAACTTATGTGTCGATATTTTACTTGGACAATCTTCTCTAACTTGTTATAATTATTTGTTTACTAAGTCTAAATGATTTAGTGAATAGTTGATGGGCTTTAAACTAAATAAATCAAGGGAAATAAGAAAGTAATACTTTTAAGGGAATACGGTTAAAGAAAGTACAAAAACCATAAGAAGAAACATATATAAATAAGAGATGGCAAGAACCATGCGTTCCAACGAGACCATGTGGAAGTGTAGGAGAAAAAGTTTGTATTGTTCTTTTTAATTTCCGGCGTTTAACTTGTATCACCAACCACTGGTCTCCAAATGGGATAGAAATTTTGATCACCAATAAAATTATATGAAGAACAAAACATGTCAATTGTATTAATTTGTTTATAAAAATGATTTTCGAATAAGATGAGTATGAGGCTGTGGATTTTGTACACACAAGATTTTTCTAGGTGATCATCATATGATTTTTTTTTCCTTTTAGTATTAGCCGGTGGCTCAAAGTAGTTCCACTGCCCAACTATATTTTTTATAAACCTCGCCCATTTATGCATCTTCAGTGTAAATGGCCAATTTGCCTCGCCTGTTGATATCCACTATCTAGTTCCACTTATTCGCTAATTAAAGCTTAATGGGTTGTTGTGGTATGTGGTTAACTAGCATAATACCGATTCCAAAATCCATTGCACTAGCTATGGCAGTATACTATGGTGACCATATCTGAATGTATTCCCATTCGTGTTGCCAATAACTTATTTGAATATAGTACTTATTTTAGATAACTGCTTGTTTAAGAGCTAAATATAAAACCACAATACACAACCATCAGAAAAAAGGCATTGTCGATGGTCAAATCAACAGAATCAAAACAAAAGCATGACCACAGATATTTATCAAACCGGCTTCACTTCACAACGCAAGAAAACATATGATTTAGGAACCGTAAGGACAACACTAGCCCACTCAACCTTTCCCCAAACTTCCTCATCGTTGTTGCCCCTTTCAAGCGCAATCACCGCACACCAAATGTTCTTGTTTTGCCGACGAGGCGGCGCAAACTTTCCCCACAAGATCAACAGTTTCCCACCGTAGTTAGCTATTTCAACAAAATAACAAAGACGATTCCCGTTCAATGTAGCCAAACCTTTAACAGCTTTCCATTCATTATGCTTTATGTCATACCACAAGCAACTTTGTCTACCACATTGATACCTTACGTTATCTATCTCACACTCACTTTCGATCACAAATGCTTCTGGAACATCCCATTTACCTTCCTTCGGATCATAAACATAATCCATCTCCTCAATGCTCTTAACGCAAATTTTTCCTGTTTTCACCTCCACTTTCTTAATCAAAGTTACACGTAGCTCAGCTCCAGGGTCTGGTAACACTACAAGAAAACAGCGATATTCTGACGGACATTCCGACGGAAAATGAAATCCTCGGAATATCCCGAGGAATTTCCGAGGAAATTCCGAGGAAACACAAAATTTGGTTTCCTTGGAATTTCTTCGGAATATACCGACGGAATTCCGAGGAAATATCAATCCGTCGGAATATTTCGAGGAAATTCCGAGTAAATTTATTTCCTCGGAAAAAACCGATGAATTCCGAGGAAATATTATAGCCGTTGGAGAGCCGTTTGGGGATTTTACAAAATTCCGAGGAAATTCCAACGAACTAGCCGTTGGCGTCGGAATTCCGTCGGAATTTCCTCGGTCTGTCGGCAAGATTTAACCTATAAATACAAGCACTCCTCTTCCTCTTCATTCACTCCATATCTTCATCCTCCCTCTTACTCTATTTACACACGAATTTGATTCATAAAAAATATGTCTTCTTCAAATTATTTTCGTTCTTGGATCGATCGACCTCATTTGGATCCGAACACGAGATTGCTTACGGAAGAATACCAACGAGGTATAACCGAATTCATGGGGTTAGTTCACCGACAACCGGAAGCAAAAACAGGTAAGTTAAGATGTCCTTGCTCTAATTGTAAAAATAGAAAGGTTATTAAAGAGTGGGATGTTTGGACTCATCTATATTTGAGTGGGTTTACACGAAGTTACAAAATTTGGTATCATCATGGGGAAACTGATTATGAACATGGTAGTACTAGCGAACCTCAGCCAGCGGTTAGATTAGAAGAACCAATTAGAGCGGATGTAGATTATGGTGTAGGTACTGAGCAGATGGTAAATGATCATTTTAGAGGGGAAGATTTACCCAATGCAGAAGCTAGGAGATTTTATGATATGTTGGATGCTGGAAAGCAACCATTGTACGAAGGTTGCAGAGATGGTCATTCAGCTTTATCATCTGCTACATGATTGATGGGCATTAAAACAGATTATAATTTGGCTGAAGACTGTGTGGATGCGATTGCTGATTTTGTAAAAGGTATTCTACCCGAGGATAATGTAGCTCCTGGTTCATACTACGAGGTTCAGAAACTCGTAGCTGGTCTTGGTTTATCGTATCAGGTAATAGATGTATGCAGCGACAACTGCATGATTTATTGGAGGGCGGATGAACAGCGGGTTACATGCAAATTTTGTGGGAAGCCTCATTATAAAGATACGAGTGGAAGAGTTCCAGTGCCATATAAAAGGATGTGGTATTTGCCTTTGACGGAAAGGTTGCAGAGGTTGTATATGTCTGAACGCACAGCGCAACCAATGAGATGGCATGCGGAGCACTCAACAGATGGTGAGATCAGACATCCTTCAGATGCAAAAGCGTGGAAGCATTTCCAATCAAAGTATCCCGACTTTGCGTATGAGAGAAGAAATGTCTACCTTGGATTATGTACTGATGGTTTCAGTCCGTTTGGCAAGAGTGGAAGACAGTATTATCTATGGCCCGTCATTCTTACACCATACAACCTACCCCCAAACTTGTGCTTGCGGCGAGAGTTTTTGTTTCTCTCGATTCTCGTTCCCGGACCAGAGCATCCTAAGAGATCACTTGATGTGTTTCTTCAGCCACTAATATATGAGTTGCAACAACTATGGGCTCAAGGTGCTGAAACATACGATGTTTCGTGTAAAGAAAACTTTCAAATGCGGGCAGTACTAATGTGGACAATAAGTGATTTTCCAGCATATGGTATGTTGTCTGGATGGACAACGCATGGAAGGCTATCATGTCCATATTGTCAAGATAACACTGATGCTTTCCTCAATGGTATACATTACAATTGTATAAGAAATGAAATACGGCAAAAAAAATTGATGTTTTGAAACCCCAAACACTAGTTCCTCGGTATTTCCTCGGAATATTCCTAGGAAATTCCGACGGATATTTTACTATCCGTCGGAATGTCCTCGGAATATTTTCATTTTACCGGGCAAATATTTCGCGAAAATTGAAATTAGAATTCCGACGGATAATATCCGTCGGACCCTAGGTTTTATAACCACGAGCCACTTCTTCTTCCCCATTTCTTTCTTCTTCCTCTGCGCGACTCCTCTCTTTTATCTCCGGCGATTTCCCCCTGAAATCCGACGATATCTCCGGCGATCTCCCTCTTTTCTCACACAAATCATGTAAGGACCCTATCCCACTCTCTTAGGTTCTATTTGTTAGGTTTTTGTGTAGTTTTGATAGATTTTTGTTAGGATGATTGGTTAGATTGGTTAGGACTGTTATTTTTGGTTGTATAATAGGTTTAGAATTGTGATTTGGTTAAATAATTTGTTTTGTTGAATTGATTTATAATTTTTTTATTTTTTTTGTATTTATAAAATCGATTTTTGTATATAAAATCGATTTTTGTATTTTACAAAACGATTTTTTCTATATAAATTCGATTTTTTGGATTTTACAAAATCTTTTTTGTATATAAATTTGATTTTTTTGGATTTTACAAAACATTTTTTAATATCTATAAAACTTTTTTTTTGATTAAAAACTATTATTTGGGATTTAAAAATATTTTTAATATATTTATATATTATTAAAACTATTTTTTGTAATTATTAAACTATTTTTTATTTATTAAAACTATTTTTTATTAGAACTATTTTTATATATTTATTAAATATTTTTAATATCTATAAATATTTTTGTTTGATTAAATTATTTGAGACTTTTAAAAAAACAAAAATAATTTATATATTTATGTATTTATTAAATATATTTTTTTAATTTACAGGTCTTATGATGATCAGATCCGGCCTCGACAGCGTCGTGGTCGTGGTGGTACGGGGAGCCAGTCTCGGGATTCCAGCCATTTTCAGGATTCTCCTTCGCCCCACAGCTCCAACCATACATCTCCCTCTGCTGCACCCGCTCCTGCTCCTCTCGCTCCCGCTGCTGCATCCGCTCCTCCTCCTCCGGGTCCTCCGGGAGTGATGAGTGTTGCGGAGTTGGTTCAACAGCCCGGTCGTGACCATCTTCCGTATCTCACTCCGTATCCACATGGACGGGGTCAAACATGGTAATTAAACATTTTTTTTCTTTAAATTTGGATTCATTATTAACCGTTTGTTCTTTTTATTAGGTTCAACCGATCCGGGAACGGGATCAGCGCATGGATCAACCGTATGATGTACTCGGCCCTCGACAAGGGACATCCGATTTTCACTCACTTCCCTACCGACAAGCAGGTTCTGTGGTTTCGTCAGTTTGCGGTAAGTATTCTAATTTTTTACTTCCATTTTTAATCTTTAATATAAATTTTCTACTAATTGTGTTTTTTTTTCCAGCAAAAGTTCAACTGGAATTCCGATGAGACGCTCTTTATCTATCACCACTTCGTCCATAAAGTTATGGACAACTATGGGAAGCAGATCCACGAGTGGAAGAAGAAGTGGGAAATCAATAAGGTTCGATTTAATTTATTAAACAATTTTTTAATTTATTAAACTATTTTTAAATTTAATAAACTATTTTTTTTTTATTAAAAGGTCCCAAAGTCGATGAACGACACGGTCTGGAAGGAGTTGTGTGCGCATTGGGATAAGGAAGAGACGAAAGAAACTTCTTCCACCAACTCCACCAACCGCAGGAGCGACCGTAAAGGGATGGACATCTACAAGCATAACTTGGGTGCTCAATCTATTGCCACTCTAGGAGATCGCATGGTAAGTTCAACTGTTTTTTCTTCAATTATTTGAGTTTCAGAATTTTAATTTATTGTGCATTTCTTCTAATTTCTAATGTTTCTTTAATTTATGTTTTTTTTCAAGGCGGAATAAAATGATGGCGAGCCGGTTGATGATCTCGCCCTAATGAGGAGGGCGTATACCAACAAGAAGACCGGCCAGATTGATGACGGTCTTGTGAGGGACGTGGTCGACCTGATCCAAACTCAGGTGGTAGACGAGGTGTCTCAGCTTCAAACCGAGGATGACGCTTCGACGGCTTCGACCAATTTGTCCCGGTTTCGAATCAACGAAATCGTTGAATCCGTAAGTTCTTTTTTTTTTAAAGTTCAATTCATTTATTTCTTGGTTTAAATTTGTAAATTTGGCTATTTTCTATTCAGTCGGTTCCAAAGAAGAAGGGACGTTTGGTCGGTTTGGGTCGTCGCACCCGGTCGGTTCCTCCTTCTTCTGCACCACCGCCCTTTGTTGATCCAGAAGTACTTACGGCTCAGTTGAAGGACAAGGATGATCGCATATCTTTGTTGGAGACCCAGATGGCGGCTCAACAGGCGGTCTATGAGGCACAGAGGAGGCTGAACCAGCAAATGATGGAGATGATGCAGAGGATGTACCCGAACGAGGTGTTCCCGGACGTGCCAGACCCGTAGTTTTTTTTTTTTCCAAAAACTCGGAATGTTTTATTTTTATTTCTGAAACTTTGAATATTAATTAATATGATTTCAATTTTAATTTTAATTTTATATTTTCGAATTTAAATTTCAAAATTTTTTTTTTTTATAAAAAATTAATATTTTTTACATTCCGAGGAAATTAATTATATTTTTTACTCGAT
Source organism: Brassica napus (assembly GCF_020379485.1). Lineage (NCBI taxonomy): Eukaryota > Viridiplantae > Streptophyta > Magnoliopsida > Brassicales > Brassicaceae > Brassica > Brassica napus. The sequence goes on along the minus strand of NC_063446.1, from coordinate 59,641,497 downwards.
CGATCGATGCGTTTTTGGACATATACCCATCAATCGATCCGTTTATATAAAAACGTTCGGAATATACCGAGGGACATCTTCCTCGGAATATACCGAGGGAGATGTTCCTCGGAATATACCGAGGGAGATGTTCCTCGGAATATACCGAGGGACATGTTCCTCGGAATATTCCGAGGAAAGGTGTCCCTCGGTATATTCCGAACGTGTTTTTATAAACGGGTCGATCGATGGGTATAAGTTCAAAAACGCATCGATCGATGAATATCCCGACGAAGATCTCCCTCGGTATATTCCGAGGAGATTTCCGATAAACTAGTGCTCCTCGGAATTTCCTCGGAAATGTGTTTCCTCAGAATTCCGTCGGAAATATCTGAGGGATTTCCGAGGAAAGAAAAAATTCTGAGGAATTATTTCCGAGGACTTGTTTCGTCGGTATGTCGTCGGAATAACGTTATTCCGACGAAATTCCGACGATTTTTTCCCTCAGTATCCATGTTGTTTTCTTGTAGTGTAAGGGTTCCCATGTTTGAGTCTCTGGATCAAAAACCCAGCCCAATTTGTATATTCATCTGCATGACAACCTCCCATCACGTAAATTTTATCATCAAAGACGCACGCAACGGCATTTGCTCTAGCTACCGTCATGCTAGGGGCTTGACGCCACGAGGGACGGGTTTTATCGAGCAACTGTAAGCAGACGTGAAGGACGTTTTCATGGGTTTCAAGTTCCAATCTAGCCACGTAGAGCTCCATGGATAAGATGAGAGAGCAAATGGTCTTGCAGACTAGGGAGAGTTTTGGATAGTAAGATTTTGATATTCGGGCTAGACAGTTTACAACTATTTCTTCTGGAAGTGACAACAACGACGGAGGAGATGGATTCTTCTTCTTCTTCTGCAGTTGTTCGACATCGGAACTCATAGCGGCTGAGATTGTAACAAAAGTAAGATGAAGCTTTGTAGATTATGATAAAATACGAATTATCATATAGTAATCTTATGTTAAAAATACCTCTTCGCCTTCTTGAGATCAAACCAGCCTCGAGATGTTGTTTCTTCTGTATACTTCATTATTAAGAAAAGAGACAGATTAGGTCTTTTATAAAAACCTGCATTCACAGTATATATATATATATATACCCTTTGTTTAACCTGCTTGAAAACTGACCCATTGACTTAATTATAGTCAAAGTCCGTCTTGAGAAGACAAATGGGCCTTATAAGAAGGCTTCAAACAAGGCCTATTATTGGGCTCTGGAACCTAATCATGTGGTTCTAGTTTCTCACAAAGAAGCCCTCGTACGTCCAGATAAGTTTGCTTGCGGGTTAATTAATTGACGTGTGATCCAAAATTTGAAATTGTTATAAACCATATATGATGGATGTCCATAACCGTCCCGGTCCATAAACCGGCCCAATACCTAGAGAAAGAGAGAGGTGGCCGCAACAAAAGGAGAGAGAGAAAGGCGGCTAGGAGAGACAACAAACCCTAGTTTCATTTTACTTGTATTTGTATACTTTCCATATTTGTATCTTTCCATTTATCTCTTTGTAATTCTCATATATAAGGGCACATTATGTTATGAATAATAATAAGAACTTACAGATTCTAAATCCTTAAGTTTACAACACGTTATCAGCACGAAACTCTAAACACCCTGAGCCAAAACCAAAATCGCAAAACCCTAAACGTAGTCGCGACCCGACGAACCCTAATCATCCGATCGCGTCTTTTGTTCCAGCTCACGTCCCCGATCAGCTCCAGCCCAAGGCGTTCCTGATCCTAGACGAACTCAGCCTCAGCTACCATCCAGGACAGCTCGCGTTCCCGGACAGCAAGCGTCCCGTTCGCACCAGACGATCAAGCCGTTCGCGATCCGACATCAAACAGCTCGCGTCCCCGATCAGCCACTCGCGACCTCAGCCTCAATCCGTTCGCAGTCAGCTCGCGTCCAGGCCAGCTCGCGTCCAGGCCAGCTCGCGTCCAGTCCAGCTCGAGGTTCATTCTTTGGTGGTTCGGTTTCAACAATAAACTAAGCTAAAAGTTAGGATTGATAGAATTATTTTCTCATCCTGCTTGGTTAATTGTTCATCTGATTTAAAATTGATTAAACCGACCAGCCTGTTAAAGCATTGATTGAATCCGATAGGTTGCTAGCTTGCTTTGCTTATATAATCCGATAGGTTGATAGATTCATGATAAAATCTAATGTCTTGAGGTTTAAGATTGTATGCTAGGTTTGATTTTATTGATTGATCTGATTAGAAATCATGAAACCCTAATTCTAGTCCTAACCTTAATCCTCATATCTGAAACTTGAAACCCTAAATTCATTATGCTTATGAGTTCTATTAAATTGATTGATCTGATTATATGTTTTTGAGGTTTAATAAATTTGGATACTAGATAGATTATTTACACACGGTTTATGCTAAATACCAAGCAGCCTTGAAACTGATTCATTGAAATTCATGCTTGATATTTATATTCTAGTATTGCTAAAATCAGCCTTGAAACAGATTGAGTGATTAATTGAATCTGATTTTGCTAGTCTTAATAAACCATAATATTATGAGCACATAGAAATAGTATTGCTGAGACTTGCTAGAAATTGACTGATTGATTAAATGCTTTTAAGATTGACAGTTTCATTGTTCTCACAAGATTGAAATCCGAATTGATTGTTTTTAAGAATAAGACCGTATGAAAAATTATACCTAAATATTGAGTGATATATGATTTGAGATGTCGAAAATCAACCTGGATTTTGCTGCCCTAAATCTCTCTGGAGATAATTATTTACAGTGGGCATTGGATACAAAGATTATCCTAAAGTCAAAAAGACTTGGTGAATGTATCATAGAAGCAATAATGCAAATGAGAAAGATTGATACAAGGCAATATTAATTATTCGCCATCATCTTATTGACAATTGAGAATCCTCTAGATCTTTGGACATAATTCAAATCGAGATATGATCACCAAAGAAATGTGTTATTACCAAAAGCTATGGAGGAATCTCAGAATCCAGGACTACAAGTCCGTGGATGAGTCTATTGCTAGCTAAGCCTCCAATACTGATGAGAAACAATGAATTGAGACCTCCTGGATCAATCCTATTACCTGAAGCCAATAAGGCCACAAAGGAAAAGAAAGAATCCAAAGAATCTAACCACGTCCAGGATGATAGACCACACGGTCATGGCCGTGGAGGTTAGAAAGGACGTGGCCATGGCCAGTATTATACATTTGGCCGTGGGAACCATTATGGCAAAGGCCGTGGGTATCAACCTAATTTGATACCATGGTCGAGGCAGAGACCGTGGTATATCCTTTAAACCACAAAGCTCGACCAAATCAGTGTGCCATAGATGTGGAATGGGGAACCATTCGGCTAAGATATGTAGGACTCCCAAACATCTTTGTGACCTCAATCAAGAGAGTCTGAAAGGGAAGAATCCTGAAGCCCACTTGGTATATAAAGATGGTAAAGATGATTTTGATCATGAAAGAGATGATCCTACGGAATATGAAATTTCTGATTGCCTAAAAGAATAATGTTGATTTCGACTTCTGTGTTTGTTTTGCTTTTATACTTGCTTTGTTTTATCACTTTGAATTTATTTTATTGCTTTGTTGGCTCCGAACTTAATAAAAGGAATGAATGATTTTTTCAAATATATAAGTTAATAAGAAATATAGTTGCGGGTATAGCCATTCTCATGATAAGCTACGACCAGACTAAAGAAGTTTAATGATTTATATTCACTCATAGAAGCCCATTGAGTTTAAAAGATATAAGAGTGGTTTCCATATTGAAACAATGAACAAAAGAAATAAAAAGTTCCTTTTAGAAATATAAAATTCGCCCAAGACCATAGAAAAATGGTCGAAACTATACATGCATTCTCTACTGGTCTTTACTATGCCAAGATCTGGATGACAGAGGCTAAATACCTGCGAAAAATATTCACTTTATGACATAACCGGATTGGCCATCATGGTTCAAACATGATGCGAAATTGATATACAAATGGGCACACATTGAAAGAAAGAAAGAGTTATCCCAAAGAATCTCACGTGTGTAGCATGTACACAAGGGAAACTCATTGATAGGCCATCACCAGTCAAAGAGACTAAGTAAATAATAAACTGGTGAATACATGTCTCAAGCGTTTAAATGATTATGGTATGTCCATGGGGGTAAGTGTGGACAATTCTGTGATACATGTCCATACCAAGTACGGCTTGGCCGAAATCTTTTATTAAACGCATACAGCTGATTGCTAGACCATTACTTATGAGGTCAAAACTCCTAGTCACAGGTTGGGCCACACAAAATTTACATGCATCTAAGTTAATACGCATCAGGCCATTTAGTGAGCATAGATATTCCCCATCGATTAGATAACAAGTCAAGAGCCAGACATATCCCATCGTAAGACATTTGGATGTGCCGTCTATATACAAATTACTCCACCACAGAGAACTAAGATGGGACCTCAAAGGAGGATGGATATAAATGTTGGATATGATTCTCCCACGATTATTAAGTACCTTGAGCCAAATATGGGTGATCAATTTGAGGCCAGGTACACAGATTAGGGGGGAGAAAGTAATAAGCTGGTAAAAGAGTAAAAGAAATTACATGGAATTATACATCCTTATATTGGCAAGATCCTCAGACTCAAGAATGAGATTTAGAAGTCCAAAAGATTATACAAAAGCTAGCTTAAACAATTGCCAGATTCCGTTACTGACCCGAATAGAATGACTAAGTCATATATACCAGCTGTAAATGCACCAAATTCGAATTGATGTTCAAGAAGGACACAATCAAGTTACTACTGAGTCTAAGGCACGTTTGAAGGTGCTAATGAATCCGTGGACGAGGGAATCCTAGACATGGTCGATCCTAAGATGGACAAACTTAAAAGCCACAACTGTGGATGAGAAAACCATAAACATGGTTGTACCTAAGGTGCCTAACAATGAGGCTTGGGAAGCCAAGCTTCAGGGTACTGAAGGTCATAATGAAACCTCAATAAGTTATGTCATGTACGGGGAACAAATGGAACAAGAGAAAGAAAGTCGACATTGATGATATATTTGCATGCAGTGTAGCACTTGAGATTATGAAATGAATAAGGATCATGAACCCACGTCCATACGTGAGTGCACTCAACAAATCAGATTAGATCAAATGGAAAGGGGACGTGGAATTAAGTTCATTAAGAAAAGAGAGGTTTTGGTCCCATAGTTCGGACACCTCTAGATGTGAAACCAGTTGGACAAAAATGGGTTTTTGTGAAAGAAATGATACATGACGTGATAGCAAGATATAAGGCACGACCATATGCACAAGGATTCCACAAAGACCAGTAATCAATTATGAGGAGACATACTCCCCTGTGGTGGATGCAACAAACATTTAGATTCCTAATAAGTCTGGCCATAAAAGAAGAAAAATAGACTTGCCTTTAAAGAATGTAGAAACCGCCTACTTGTATGGTCCACTGGATAATGAGATATATATAAAATTCCCAGAGGGTATTGAGTTGTCAAATGTAACAGGTTCTCGAGAACTAAAGTATACAAGTATATGTTAATGATCTAAAATATCCTAGGAACCTCTGGAGAGACTTTCAAACGATTATCTAAAGAAAGAGATTGAAATGAAAATTTGGGACAAACAAAGTTTTGTTTAGGATTACAAATTGAACATCTTAAAAGATGGAATCCTTGTGCATCAAAGGACTTATAGAAAGGTATTCAAACGGTTTTAACATGGACCAAATCTCGCCCATTGAGTTGTCCCATAAGGTCCTTGGTCCGGACACAAACCCATTGTAAGTCCCAAGAAGGACATGGTCGTGAGTACCCCTGACTTGGACACAGATTCTTTGGTCCCAAGAAGGAAAATAAATATGTCCTTGGTCCGGTAAAGTCCCTTACCCAAGTGCCATTGGCGCCTTGATGTAATAGGCAAGCCATACTAGGCCGGACATGTGTTCTTGCCGTGACTCTCTTATATATGTTTAGCTCATTTTCGACCATGAGGCACTGGAAATAAAGACATACACGTCCCTTACCTTAAGTACTATTGGCGCCTTGCCTTGATGTATTTGTCATGTCATACACATCCGGACATGAGTATTGATGTAAACCTATTGTCTAGGTTTAGGTCATGTCCGAACATAAGGGACTGGGACATGATAAAATACATCCTATGTTACCTACAAGGAACTAAGAATTTGAGATTACATTGTACTAACCAAAACCCAAAGAAGGGTTAATATGTTTTGATTGATACATGTTATCTCTCGGATCCACAATGATAGATCCCAGGCAAGTTATGTCTTTGCAACGCGGTAGCACTACTTTACCTTGGTATTGAGACCATTAGTCATTGGCGTCCATGAAGCTCAACCATCAGGTTGGGATGCGCCAACTTGAAGGACATATACGGAGGTACACACCAGGGGGAGTAATACGTGTTGTACTCTTTTTCCTTCATCATGGTTTTGTCCCACTGGGTTTTCCTGATAAGGTTTTAATGAGGCAACATCCAAAGCGTATTACAAACTCTGAATGGTTATGACATCAAAAGGGGAGTGTTATAAACCATATGATGGATGTCCATAACCGGCCCGGTCCATAAGCCGGCCCAATACCTAGAGAGAGAAAGAGGCGGCCGCAGCAAGAGGAGAGAGAGAGAGAGGCGGCTAGGAGAGACAACAAACCCTAGTTTCATTTTACTTGTATTTGTATACTTTTCATATTTGTATCTTTCCATTTATCTCTTTGTAATTCCCATATATAAGAGCACCTTATGTTATGAATAATAATAAGAACTTACCGATTCTAAATCTTTAAGTTTACAACATAAATGACTTTTTGTTTGTTTTGCTGAAATGAGTCTATGATAGTTAAAGAAATAAAAATAATTTCTGACAATAATTAAGATCAATTAATTAATAATCTATCTTATTGTAGATTTAACACCAAACTCACAACTCACGTACAAATGTACTAGGTGTTTTGTCCGCATATATTCATTTGACTTTCATCGATAAGTTATCGTTTATGCTCTCAAAAAGTTTAAACCGAACAAAGTTCATTAACATTTTTGGAAACTTTCACTTGTTATAAATATATTTTTAAATATTTTATATACTACATTTGTTGATAATAAGTAAATCTTATAAATAAAATTTTCAAATCACTGAATATTTCCTTTTCGATTATACAACATCCAATTTTTATTTAATTAATATTTAATTATACATTTTTGTTTCTTAATTTTTAAAACTTTTATGATTGAAACATATTTTCGGATAATAACAGATTATATATGATTTATCTTTTATTTTAAAATATATTTCTATGCTTTTAGCAAATTTATGTTATATTAATAAATTATCTTATCTAAAAAATAAATTATATATATATATATATATTAAAAAGTGGTGTGTTCAAGTTGGGGTACCTCCTCTCAATCCCGATCTATACTATTAATAAACTCTCTTTCAGAAAAATACTGAATATAACATCCAATTAATTGAATTTTATAATAGTGAAATCCCAAAACCAAATTTAAGACTAGGCATGGGCATTCGGGGTCCCAATCGGGTTTCGGTTTTGTCCAATCGGATCTCGGTTTTTTGGATTTATAAAAAACAGCCCCATTCGGGTTATATGAAAGTTCAGTTCGGGACCGGTTCGGGTTCTGCCGGGTTCGGGTCGGGGTTAGTAAATTTCCAAAAAACCGGTACAACCCGATGTACTTTCGGGTTTGGGTCCCAATCGGTTATTCGGTTTAAAACTACATGATTTGTATCTACTTTCTAAGCAAAACATTAATAAAATCGGTTCTTCGGTTTTAAAATACTTGATTTATACCTATTTTGTAACCAAAACATAAGTAAAATCTATTCAAAAATAAGAATAGAACATCAAACATGATCATTCAAAATCAAACGAAAGGTAAACATAGTTATTGGGTGAAATAAAATCAAATAAATGAAAGCATAAAATAAAAACCAAGTTCTCATGAAATGAGAAACATTATTCAATGAAAACAAAACCAAAATCTAAAAACTTCAAGTTTCAACCCGCCACCTTTAACCATCAACCTTCATGTAATAGATAATATTTTAGATGTTCAATAATATATTAGTGTATTTTGGATATATATTAGAAACCGAGTCATGTTCGCTACAAATTCTTTTTTTGAGATTTTGAATCTTTTGGGTTCTATCGGGTATCCATTTAGGTTCAGATTCGGTTCGGATAATACCCATAACCCGAAATACCATAAAACAAGTTCCATTTGGTATTTACATCGGATTCAGATCGGTTCAGATTCTTTTTTATCGGATCGGGTTCGGTTCGGGTTTTCGGTTTCGGTTTATTTGCCCAGCCCTAGTTAAGACTAACAAAAAAATCTGTGAAGAATATAGATAACATGATTTGCTGCATGACTTCCTAAACCATGAGAAAACTGCAGATGCACAATCTTTATGTTTTCATGTAACGATACACAATAAAACAAAAACTCTTAAACTTTAACAAAAAAATTTGAAAAACTCACAAATTTAATATGGCTGGGATTGTTTCTAAACGCTAAATCATCAAAGATGTTACAATAGTTAATATTTATCTATTAATTAAATATTCTAAATATCATGATAAGTATAAATATTAAAATAAAAATTTAAATAATAATATTAATTATACTAATGGCTTTTCCTAAAATCATAAAGAATATAACAAGTAAACAAATTATTTTAAATAATAATATTAATTAAACTAATAATTTATCCTAAAACCATGGAAAAAAAGAACAAATAAAAAAATTAAATTCTCAAATAATAGTATAGATAAATATTGTGATAGTATCATACCAAAACTATTTAATAAAGGTTAAGTAATGCCACCTAACTTTTCATAGAGTTAACCAAATCAACGTTAATAAAAGCCAATCTTGACGGCCAAAGCAAAAAAGATCATCTAATCGATTAATTTAGGGTCCTATTTTTATCTACTATTAATAAGCCATAGTAGGACCACTTAGAAAATGAGTTCTTATGACATATTTAATTATTTACATAAATAATAAACTAACTATAAATTTAAATTTTTTTAATTATAACAAAATCTGTTGAGAAGGTATCTAACAAAATCTTAATTAAGAATTGAAATATTTTTATTAAAATAACACATTAATAATTTCGTAATTAGTAATATAATATATAATAAATCATTATTAACTAAACTTTTATTATAAAAAAAGAAAATAAAAATTCAATACTATTTTTTATAAATTCTATAATAATATTAGAGGTTCTTTCAAAAAATGACTCAAAATTTTAAGTCAAACACAAAAATAACTTTTTTTTTTTTAACTTTGTTTTGTCATATTCACCTTAGAAGTTCTAGTTATTCACGAAAATGCCATTATTTTTTTTTTCTTTTTTTTTCAAAAATAAGGCTTTTACCTTACCGTCCTCATCTTCACCAAATATTAACAATTTTGCCATTGACATCAATACCTCAACCACCATGAACTACCAAATTGAGAGTGTTAATGCCCTAAAGTTTTGACTTTTTCTCTTCTTTTCTCATTTCCTATCCACACAAACCACACATCTTACACTTTCTCTCAAAATTCATCAAAAAAACTGAAGATTTTGATTACAAATTATGTAAGGTTCATAAGCTCACGATTCTTGGTGATTAACTAGTAAGTAGCTGTTGTGGTGAAGTTCTGGGTGATTGGAGAAACCATGCAAGTCATCTCACGAGTTAAAGGTATAAAATCACGAACTATATTTTATTTTTCAGATCTGTTCGACGAAGAAGATCACTTCTTTAGAAGTTATCTTCATCGAGAAGACTTTTTTAGAAGTCTTCTGGTCAATGCATATGTTAGTTTTGCAATTGATCTTTTGTGTGTTTTCAATAACTTTCCTTTGTAAACAAAAAAATTCAAAATTCCCAGAGAAGACTTCTTTGGATAAACATGTTACTTTTAAATTTGACCGAAATTAGTCAGAAATTTGACTTTTTGTAGAAGTCTTCTTGGAGAAAACTTCTACAATAGTCTTCTGAAAATCTTCCCTAAGTCTTCTCAATGTCAGAAGATGTCTGCGTGGGTTATTTTTGCAATTGAAAAATAATAGTAAAACATTTAATATCAATGAGACTTCTTTAGAAGTCTTTTCGAGTTTAATTCTGGGTTTTGGTCAAAACTTTGCCCTTGAGAGAAGACTTCTAGAGAAGTCATCCGACGGAAGACTTCTAAAGAAGTCTTCTCTCGAAAAGTCAAATATAGTCAATTGCAAAAGTAATCCAGCAGACTTCTTGCGATATTGAAAAGACTTCCGGAAGACTTAGAGAAGACTTTTTTGAAGTATTCTCCAGGTACACTTCCCTACAAGTCTTCTACAAAAAATCAAAATTCTAACTAACTTCGGTCAAATTCAAAAGTAACCTGTTTATAAGAGAAGACTTTGGAAATTTTGAAAAAATTTCAATTTCAAAAGTAAGCCAATATTTACAAATGAAGACTTCCGAAGATGTCTTCTGTAGAGTAGACTTCTTAAAAAATCATCCTTCGTAAATTTGCAATTGCAAAAATGACCTAAATAAAATACTTCTTTTGAAGTCTACACAGAGTAGACTTCTTTTGAAGTCTTCCGTGGATGACTTCAAAAGAAGTTTTCAACGTAAATCTTTATTAAACTTCAAATTTATCCAAAATTAAAATGAATTTTTAATATCTTCTTGATAATTCATGTTTATTAGTCAATATTGGAACTACTGAGTCGAATTTATAACTTAATTGGTGATAATTATGAAGTTACAAGCTTTGATGTTTAATAATGTTTCTAGCTAAACAGAAGTCTTCTGTAAGTCTTTCTAGCTAAACAGAAGTCTTCTCCGATGATTTTGTTTTATTAAGATGATGTTTTGTGTTTGTGTTGTCTTCCTCATATGATACAATTTTTAGCTTCCACGAGATTTAAAATTTCAACTTTCGTTTAAAATTCAATTTTGATCTTTTGTGAATTTGACTAAGGTTTCTTGAGAAGTCTTCTCTCTTAGTTTTAGCAAATTTTACTAAGTTTTTGTGTTGTTGTGCTTTGTTATGTGTGGGTAGAATGATTAAAATATTTTTTGGTATGTTGCATCAATAACCTTAATGAAGTCAAGTACTTTTGGCAAAACATGTACATATTTACCGTTCTTTTGATTAACATCTCTTAAAGTTTACAAAATAATTCACAACTAAAATATTACACATACAAATCATAAAAAGACCATAAACAAAATTATTACACCGCTCGATATTATTCTTCAACATAGATAAGCTTGGACTCCACTTCACATCATCTCTTTGTACCACTTTGGGCAGAAGACTTTGGAAAACTTTCTGAAGACTTCGTGGGAAGTCTTCTAGCATAAAATACATTAGAAGATTTCCCAAGAAGTCATCCGAGAGTCTTTCGACAGTCTTCCGAGAGTCTTCCAAGAATTATCCCAGAAGTCTTCCAAAATCTGTCTTGGATCTGAAAAATATTCATATTCAAAAGCATTCAAATGACTTCAAAATAGAGAAGACTTCAAAAATAAATTTTTAGATAATAAGCAAAACAGTTACATTTGGTTGGATCTATAATTTTTTAAAATCTAATATATAAAACACACAAAATACATAACCAAAATTTATACCACTTTAGGCAGAAGACTTCGGAAGATTTCCTGAAGATTTCGTGGGAAGTCTTCTAGCATTTTTATGCCAGAAGACTTTCTAAGAAGGCTTCTGAGAAGTCTTCCGAGAGTCTTTCGAGAGTCTTCCAAGAATGATCCCAGAAGTCTTCCAAAATCTATCTCGGATTTGAAAAACCTGCAAATTCAAAAACATTCAAATGATTTCAAAACAGAGAAAAATTTCAAAAATGAAAATTTTGTGCTTGAAAAATAAACAAAACAGTCACACTATGTTGAGTTTATAGCTTTTTAGAGTCTAACATATAAACACACACATAAATTCATATCCAAAATTTAGAGATCTACCTTTGAAAGAGTGAAAGATGAGAATCATGTAATGAAAAACCTGCAAAAAAAGATAAATTAGTGAGAAGACATAAGAAAAAGTGAGAAGACATAAGAAAAAGTGAGAAATAGATATAAAGTTTGGTGTTTTGATGTTCAAAGAGATTAGAGAGAGGTTGGAGAGTTTTAGAGTGAGAAACATTACATTTTGCTGCAGTCATTTGAGAGGAAGAAAGAGAATGTGTAAATTTTCTTTATATATGGAGACAAAAATTCTAATTAGGTTAATTATTTTCGATCCAGAAGACTTCTGGAAGACTTATGGAAGATTCATGGAAAACTTATGGAAGACTTATGGAAGACTTTGATTTAGGCGGGAAACATAAATTATTCCAAAATTTAGGCGTGAACCTTAAATTTTACTTAAATGTAGGTGAGATGTGTCGGAAGACTTCTTTTTAAGTCTTATGTGAGTCTTCTAGACCCTAAAATCAAATAATTATGCAAAAAAAGCTTTTTAAACTTAAAAAAACTTAGAAGGTGTTTAAATCAAATTATTAGATAATTACTAAACATATATAGGTCAATTTGAAAAAGAAAAAAAATGAAGATAAGATTTCAAATCTAACCCTAAAGATACCAACAATACTATAACATATGTTACCAAACCCTAAACCAATGACTCATGAACCAATTTACATTCACTCATCTATATTGAAAATAATTCAATTTCAGATAAACTAAATTTACATCATTAAAAATGTTTATTATTACATGTTTCAAATTTTAACCCATGAAAATATTTTTTATAAAAAATTTAAATTATTTTTAAGATCTAATCCATAAGAAGACTTGTTCTGGAAGACTTCTGGAAGACTTATAGAAGACTTTGATTTAGGCGGGAAACCTAAATTATTCCAAAATTTAGGCGGGAACCATAAATTTTACTAAAATTTAGGCGGGATGTGTCTGCAGAGTTCTTTTTAAGTCTTCTATAAGTCTTCGAGACCCTAAAATCAATTAACTATGCAAAAAAACACTTTCTTAAACTTTTAAAAAAAACTTAGAAAGTATTTAAATCAAGTTATTAGATAGTTATTAAACATATATGAGTCAATTTGAAAGAGAAAAAAATGAAGGTAAAACTTCAGAATTTAACCCTAATGATACATACAATACTATAACATATGTTACCAAACCATAAACTAATGACTCATGAACCAATATACATTCACTCATCTATGTTGAAAATAATTCAATTTCAGATGAACTAAATTTACATCATTGAGAAATGTTTATTATTACATGATTTCAATTTTTACCCATCAAAATATTTCTTATAAAATTATAAACTTTTTTTAAAGATCTACTAAAAGAGAAGACTTACAAAGAAGTCATCATAGAGAAGACTTCTTTGTAAGTCTTCTCTAACGGAGGGTTATAATGGTAAAATTGAATACATGTTTTTTGTTCGTTCATAAAGTGGCTGTTGTAATTTCACTATGCTTTTGGATTACTTTTGCAATTGATTGAATTTGGGGTACATTTTTGTATTCAAAATCAAGTTTTGAGCCATTTTTGGCAAATCCCCCATAATATTATGTATTATATATAAACAGAAGTGATACATGAATTAAATATAAAAAAATTATATTAATAGTTAAGTTAACAAAATTTATTTTTAAGATTGTTTCATTTAAATAAGTTATCACTTATCTTTAAAATGGGTTAAAATTCGTAAAATGTATAATATTTTTATATAAAGATAAATTTATTAACATATGTTAAACTTTTATATCTACAACTATATATTATCTTTTTATTTATTTTGAAACTCTCAACAATATATATATATATATATATATATTTTAAATGTTTATATACAAAAATATAATAGTATATAATAACCTTTGGTTCATATACTACATTATTTAAAAAAGTATGTTATTAGAAAACTATGAAATTTTAGTAACTCATTTAAAATATTAATAATAAATCAAATTTTAATTATAAAAAAATGTGTTGAGAAAAATTTAGAAAATATAGAGAAAAATTCAAATATTTTTTATAAAATAATGTATTAATGTAATAGAAAAAAAATCAAAATATATGTAGTCTTCCAAACTCAAAATAGTTGTGTAATTTTCTAAAGTTTTTTTTTAACAAATATGAAATTTTGAAAATAAATATTCAAACTTAAAATGAAAATATTTCAAATTTTACAAAAGATAAAATCATAGATAATAATAAATATTCAAACTTAAAATGATAATATTTTCAAATTTTGAAAATAAAACAAAATATATATGTGGTAAATATTACTGCAATCTAATATTTTGAAATCTTAATTAAAAAAAATTAATATCATAACATCCAAAAAATATCCTATATAAATACAATTTAGTAAAATAATATAATGATTCTATTATGTACAAAATTTACTAAAATAATAGAGCTGTATTATTTAAACAAAACAATGCTTTTATTTATAAATCCCGTAAAATACTAAAGTATATTTTTTAAACACAACATGTAATTATAATTTTTTTAACATATTTTTTTCTATAATATAAATAAATTTTAAAATGTATTATATGCAAAATGTATAAATTAAAGAAACAATATATTTCGAAGGAGGTTCTCCATCTGATTATTTCAGATTGTTATTTTATTGTAACTAACTCGAAAATATATTAGTAAGTAATAAAAATGAATAACAAAGTAAAAGTACTAAATAAATCACTATATACAAATATTGCTGAATAAGAAATATAAACAATAATATTATAGAATACACAATATATAACACTAAAATGGAAATTATATATTTAAAACATTTGTAATAATATTAAATACATTTATAAAATGTATTTGGAGTATTTGGAGTAAAAAAACAACATTCCTCTATATTTCACTCTATTATAGAATAACTCTATTATATAAATACCATATTTGGAGTAAAAAAACAACATTCCTCTATATTTCACTCTATTATAGAATAACTCTATTATAGAGTAAACCATTGGAGCAAATTCAACTCTATAATAAAGTTATTCTATTTTAGTGTAAAATATAGAGGAAAAAATAGCGTTCCTAAGCACAATATCACACACTGTCTCCGCTAACTTCATCACCATTGCGTTCTCTAAGTGCAATCACCGCACGCCAGCTATATTCGTATCGAATTCATAAACTTGTCCCACAAGATTATTTAAGAGTTTGAGAGTTTCCCATGGTATACTTCATTAACGAAAACATCACATGAGGTTTTTCTACATTATTCGATTTAATTTTTAGAAGAATTGGAAAAAAAAAAAACACTTTCAATTTTTATTTGTCCCAATAGGATTTTTGATATTTTTGGTCATTTTGGACTTGTTTTACCCTTATGTAGTGGGAAAAGAGTAAAATAAGTGTTAAAAAAAAAAAAAAATGAAAACCATTGGAAACATAAGTATGACCATTTATATATTTATTTTTATTTTTTAAATAGTAGAATCATATTTTATTTTATATCATAGCTACAGATAAAATACTCATTCTAGCCTTTTACTTAATATAGAAATCGGATATTAAGTATTATACATAGATTCATCTTAGATATAGAATACAAACAAAAATTTCTTGTATATTCTATCTTATCTAGATTTCGTCAGGTATTATTCTAGCATGATGTCATTTGTCTACATGTAGTTTTATTAAAATCTATAACCACGACTCTATAAAATACTTTTTTTTTATGTGTCATAACTTGTTCTGCTTTTTAGCTTACGATATGCGTACAAGAGAATAAAATTTTCACCCTCTCTACAGTGTTCTTCTCTACATATGATACATATTATAACCAAATCACAAAAAATATAGAAGTTACCATATTTCGGTTATTATTTTCCTAAATCTACTCTATAAATCTAAAGTAAATCTCACACAATATCTTATTTCCCAAGTTTTTCTCTACCAAGATGTTTGAATTAATTAAATTTCGAGCAAAGGTCAAAAAAGTACAGAACTGTTGTTCGAACCCACCACCATCGACAACTTCACAAAGCATTTTAACACTAGGACACAAAGACTTTGGGTATTTCTAACCTGGATTTTAAATATAACTATTAGCTAAAATATGTTTCTTGTTAAGATTGTTGATTTGTGTGATATCAAAATTGTTAAGAAGCTTGGTGGGGCTGTTGATTATACACACGGTAAAAAGTTTGGTCTTTGATAAGAAGGTGAGCCATGCTGCTGGTGGACCTACTCGATGGAGAATGCTAAAATTTATGTGTCTCAGTTCCAGGTCTCACTGACTGACATTGAGCAGAGTAATGCTTTGTTTGTTATTACGTGCACCAGAGACGACTTCAGTTTAGTAATGCTTTGTATGAATATTAGTTTTACCATACAAAAGAAACATTCTTCATAATGAACAAGCACCAGTAACAAAAACCAAAAGAACAAATTTTTTCTTTCTAAAAGTTTGAAATATTGAATACAAGACTAGTTTGAAGCTCTCAAATACTCGATCATCTTGTTATATCCCTCCTCCAATTGCACTAGCTCTTTATCACTCTCATCCAAAAACCTTAAAGTTCCTTCATACGTTTTTATGACCCCCCTGGCGTGCTGCACCATGAGTTCATACCTCTTAACCATCTGAAACTCCAAAAAAAAAAACACAAGAAAGGTTGAGAAGCCACCTATGTAATGTCTTTCATAACATGTCCCATTCACTGTTTCCAACCATATGATTTTTGCAATTAAGTAACCATATAACTCTTTCACTTATAAATCTATAAGAATGAACTTCTCCTTGATACAAAGAGGGATCTCTGAAACTCTATCAAGATTATCACCGACCAAATCTGAAAAATATGACTTTCATCCTCTGACCACTTATAAAAAATATGACTTTCATCCGCTGCAGTGGCCAATGCAGGCTTGCAAGTTTTGGTCTCATCGTAAGTGCAAGGCTTGTTTTTTGTGCTGTATCTATACCCCATGAATATGAATGGATTTGCACCTGTTCCCAAACCCACAATCAGAATCCAAAGTTATTTCACTTTTACGAACAGAGACAGCAGATTTTAACCTGTGAAGGAAAAATAAGAAATCATCATTGAAGAGAAGAGGAAGCTCTCCTTTGAGAAGACGAGAGAAGAAAGTAAAAATTAGGTTAGCTGTATTTTTTTCCTTTTCTTTTTTTACGTTTTTCTTTTTAACTATAAAATTACTTTAACAAAACAATTAACAAATATTATTTATTTTAATTAAGCTAAATCTATATTATTAAAATAGAAGTATCCATTAAAAAATACCCTTAAGTTTTCTAACTTATTTACACTTCCATGCCACTGAGAATTAAATTAAACTACCTATTTCAATACTTGTCTTTTTCAGTTAAATTAATGAGTTTTCCTTAATCAAATTTAAACTTAATGTCATTAAATGTCATTAAATGAACCTACATATTTTAATGATTGTCTTTTCCAGTAAAATTAATGAGTTTTCTTTAATGAAATTTAAACTTAATGTCATTAAATGAACCTAAAAATACATCATATTTAACGTAGCTTATTACGGACGAGTACGGCCCAATAATGAACTTGAATTTTATTTTTACGAAAACGTGAATCACTTGACTTATGTAATATTTAAAATATATTAACTACAATATAACAAATGCATATAACCTACATATACTTTCGTTTGAAATGATCATGCTCAAGTTTTATATAGTCAACTTACATCATGCATCGATCGATGTACAATAGTCAAACCACCTATCGTTTTCGTTTTCTTTATAGGATGTATCAACCAACCAATCATCCCACTACTTTTCTAAGCTTTATAAAAAAATAAATCAATAAATACAAACTCAAAATCCAATATCTTCTATTAATCAAAACAAAATATCTTCAATGTCGTATCTTTAATGTACCTATTAAATATAGAAACTGTAACCATAATTACACTAATTATAAGAATAGATTTGATTCCAACCAATTGATCTATTACTTCGGTAATTGATTTGCTTGCAGAAGAGGAAACAATAAATTTAAAATTTATAAGAATATAAAAATATAGAAATTCCAACCAATTGCCTATATTTGCGTATGATTTTCGCATAATAAGCTTCAAATTGAACATTGAAAAAGATAGAGAGATTTTTTTTAATCTTTTACCGACACAGAACTTAAACAAAACGAAGAGTTAAAGGTAATTTCTTTTTGTTACACTTCCCGGAAAAAACGGTTACAACATGGGCTTTCATAATATGACCTTTTAACATATTAATGTTATGGACATTTAATAATTATCTTGACGAAATCAAGGACTATAAATAATCTATTATTAACAAAATTATGAAATTATTTACAATTTGATGATTAATTCATCACCCTTTTTTATATGTTAAATTTTTCATAGAAGTTTAAAAATCATTTTATTTTCTTTAAACATGTATAACTAATTTATAATCTTTTATGCCGTACTAAGTCATGATATAATATTTCTTCATATTTTACACATTAATAACCATTGTTTTTATATATCGTCTACAATTCTCTAATTACGTCTATTTGTTCAATTTTATATATGATATCGAATATTCATCATAAATAGATGGTTTAAGATGCCAAAAAAATTATTTACTTGGTGAATATAATACATCAAATATTACAAATACATCATTTATTTAAATAAATAACCAAAAACCGGAAATTCATATCCGCGCTGGCGCGCAGGTCAGAGTCTAGTTTTGATTAATCTAAGGGTATAACGTATAATCGTATTAACAGTAATTAAAATCGAGACAAAAATCATAGACAAAATCTTAATGGGACAAATCCAAGTTCTAAGTGTCTCTTTTAGCCAATTTTCTCTTAATTTTTTCTCGGATCACAAACATAATCCATCTTCTCGTTGTTATAAGGTAAACCTTACTTTGAATATAATCTCTATTGTTTTAATGGGAGAATGGCGGATCTAGCTCCCCCAAGTTTAAGTCTCAGAGTCGAAAACCTCGCCCCAAGTTCATAGATTCATCTGCCCCCAACCTCCTTCGACGATTTATATTCAACTAGATAAACCTTTCCTCTATATGTGTTGTTCTTCTACTATTTTGTATTCATCAGGCACCAAACATAGACGAAAAAAAAACATAAGCAAAAAAAACAAGTTACAAACTGATTAATAAAGGTTAAGCAAAAATAAAATAAAATAAAGGCTAAGCAAAGCCACCAATCTATCTATCTTCTATAATACTCCCCCCTCCGTTCCTTAATGTTACATATTCTAAATTTTTCACACGTTTTAATAAAACACATTATATTTACATATTTTTTTGTGTTTATCTTTTTTTCATAATTTTAAGCCAATAAAAATTCAACTAGAACAATTAAGTTTTTTGAAGTTTGCAATTAGTTAATAAAATATGCATAGGAAATGTAAAAAATGGAACTTTTTGAAACAATTTTTTTCTAAAATATGTAACTTTAAAGAACGGAGGGAGTAATAAAGTAGGGTATTCTCCATTCTCCTGCTACCACGTGTCGACACACCATGTATTTTCGATTTTTGCTTCCTGCCGGTCTCTACATCCTTTTATTTAAACTGGGCTTTTATTTATTTTGGCCCAAACTTTTGCAAACCCTTTAGAAACCAAAATGGGATTAGGGTTCCCCCTCTGTCTTCCTCTGCGCTGCGACAGAAGCTTAAAGTGACGATCCGATCTACATAACGTCTGCACCATCCATAACTCAGAGGTTTTGGCAATGGCGAGATTCAACACCAGTAGATTCCTCACACCATCGAGGCAAGAGAAAATCATAAGCTGCATATGGTATTTGGTCGTATTTGTTTCCTTCATCATTTGTTTTCGTTTAAGTGAATTATATAGCTTGAGCAGTAGCAAATATTGTTTCTTTCTGTTCTTTATATTTGGTACGAAATTGCTTTTGTTCTTTTGTAAGGTCTCTGGATCACTGATTGTTACCTTCTTTTTTGTTTCAAGTACTTCCCTTTATAAGAAATCTTTTGTTTGCTCTATAAATCTCTCCAAAACCATTAAATTGCATCCTTTATTTTTATTCTGCAGATGGTACTCCGAGAAGACTGTGTTGCTGAGTTAAACAATTACATAGACCCTCTCTACCGGTAACTCACCACTATTCTTCTCTTTTTTAGCTCTATTCATGTTTAGTCTGATGTTCCTAATCAATTCATAAGCTCTCTTTCTGAGTTCCGGTTTTGTCGGCTCTCATGTATTCAAACAGGAGAATTTAGATGGAAAACTTCTGACTTGCATTTTGGAGGTTGATGGTAAGCTGAATCCATGAAAGTGCAGTACCGAATCAGGTGCTTCAATTATGCTATTCTACTTTATATATATAATGCTCACTTTACGACTAGAAAGGTACTTTAGGTTGTCTAATCTCTAAAAAAACAATAAGCTTGAAGGCAGAGTCCTGGGCACAGTATCATCTATTTGAAAGTCATGTTACATACTCACATGACTGGGTCTAGATGAAAAGGATCATGGCACCATCTTTAACACATAGATATATATATAAATATTTGGACTGCCGGACACTAACTCCGAACCGTTTTGTGGTGTTGATGCAGGCAGGGTCTTAAGAACGCTGATTAGCAGAGCATACTTGATGATTTAAACAAGCATGACCCAGGGTTCACACAGCCCTCTGTTTCAGAGGCAAGGCCACAAGTGGTTCCAACCAACCTGGACTGCCGCTGGTAATCACTAATCCGGGTACAACAACTGTTTTTTTTTATCACGCTGCTTTCTCAGCCTTCATTTAATTGTTTTTTCTAACTTATGTTTCTCTCAAGTCAATTACACTTAACAAATATGCTCATGGTGTGCAGAATGTGTCGATTTTGGCCTAATTAGAGGTCTTCGTCCAAAATCACATTTTGGGTATGATATTCTTTCATCTAGAAGCTTTTATGTATTTTTGTGTGTGTTGTTCCTATTATGTGCGCCTATTCCTTGCTTTGACGTTTTTTTCCTTACTTTTAGGTTCAAGTTTGGTACCATGCATGCTGGTACTGGTCAGTAGGAAGGTCAGTAATTTATGTTCTATTCTTCAAGTGTTGTTTTAATGTCAACCAAGACATAGTAATATTCTCAAAAGTGGACGTGTTTATATAACAGACTTTGGACGCTATAATTTTGTTGATGAGCTCGAGATTCTGAAACGGTCGACCATGAATCCTTTGGTGTTGGGTGCCACATCTGGCAGTGACCTACAATATAACGCAGTACAGTGGTGTTAGGAAACTGGAGACTGTTACAGTGGCGGAGGTGAATGCCTACGTTCTGAACTCGCCCCTAAGAAGATTTACTGATCCAAAGGGGTCAGCTGGTCAGGAAACCCAACAAGAAAGGCCCGAAGAGCTTAGTTTCCTTCATGGAGCACTGTCATTAAACCACTCTATCGTTACTCCCAGTGCTTAATATTATTTCTATAAATCTTATGCTATGCAAATAAGGGATTGGGCACTTTGCGTTTTTGTCTCACTTCTGATTTTGATACTTCCTGAATTTTTTTTGCTTTTTTAAATATGAATTACTTCTTAGTTTCCACATAAATTCAAATGTTCAGCCTTTGTTATTTATCTACTGACATTATATGCCATACATTATTTGTCAAAGTAGCCACCTTGGCCGCACTAAGAGCATCATTATCCCTGAAACTCATTAAGGGTTACTTAAATTTTTTTTTTGTCTGATTTAAAAATAAAAAAAATAAAAATGGGAACCAATCGCGGGCTGCCACGTATAAGTGGGCCTCACGAACAGTGCCAGAAACGAACAAAGCACGTTCTTTATTTTGCATACAGAAGGTAAAATTTGCCAAAATAGAATTAAAAGAGTCACATATTGTCCCCTAATAATTATTTTGGAAATTCTTGTCCACTTAGAATAAATATTAATGTTAACCCCATTCTAACCCTCTAATTATACAATTATAAATTTTCTAAAAACAAACTAATTAAAAACAAATTTTAGTATTAATTTTACTTAAAAGAATTACAGAAACAATGTTGGTCGTTCAGCCTCTCTAGTAGCCGGCTTACTTCTGCCTCAATGCATTCTTCCTAGCGTTTTCAGGTCAATCTGAACATTATTAATTTCGAGGCAATAGGATTGTAGTTTCAAGTATGACATCTTTCTGATTTAGATATTTCAATCTCACATTCACTTGTCTTCATGTTGGTTTTTGAGATTGCACTGCATATTTTGTGTTGAAAATTTCATGTTTGTCTGTTAAATGTCAAGGATAGTGCTTTGCCTTGTGTTAATTCCTGACTGAGAATATTACCTTTTTTTTTTTAATTTGGATTAGTGATTGCTGGAAAATCAGCTTTAGTGTTCGTAGATGGAATCTGGGTTGTTGTTTATTATTCAGGGACAATAGAATACTTTGAATAATATGCTTCTGTTTTTGTGCTATATACTTTGGATAAACATTGACAAAGAACAGAGTGTGTGCATCTGAGGAGCTTGTATCAGTTTAAAATTAGTGAACCGAATTGTTACAAGGCAGAAGATATTTGTATAATAATAGCATAGGAGCAATAGTCTCATTGCTTAGATAGTTTACGTTGATGATGGTCACACATTGCTTTTCATCTTTCTCCCTTCCTTGTAAACATTTGTATAATATTTTTTCTCGCCTGAACACGTAAAGACAATACTGATTTGACAGGTTATGCATCATGAAATCGAACGGGCTGTCGCAAATGATAGATCAAGTGCTCTAAAGGAATGTCATGTATCAGGAAGGCTAGAAGAAAAAGAAATGGAGAGTGAGACAAGACTCCTGACAGAGTTAACTTACGACTTGGACATATCCAACACATAAACATTCAACATTGCGAAGTCTGCTCACTCGGGACTTGTCAACATTGTGAGGCTAGACTTCACATCAAACCATGGAAGCAATTCACACACTTGTATCTACAGATTAGGGTTCATGGCTGTGAACTAGACTCACTCTCTACTGTTCATGCTTTATCTGATGTTCCACGTTGAACTCATCTTCCCTTTGTAACACTTCCTCATATGTATCTTTTTTCTTACTTATGTGGAATAGGAAACACATCACTTTTATCTTATGGGCAAATATTGTTGAGCCTATCAGTTGTCGTGCTCTATGATTCATTCATTATTAAGATCTTTATCCAACATAAAAAGAAAAAAGAACAGATGCAAAATCTCCAGAAATGTTGAAAACATGAACAAAATAGCTCATGTGTGGCCATCGACAGCTTAAGAATTTTTTGGAACTGCATGGTCTGCAACTTGGGATCATTGATGGGTTTGCAGGGATTCCATGACCCGATGAGGTGGCCTCCATATACGAGAATGTGAAGCTCTCGTTTTTCTTTAAAAACAAGACACATGAGGAGTAGAAACATGATTTTTTTCCTGTGTTGGTCCACTCGGGTTTAGTCTTGGTAACGTTGACGAGCTGGTTGCCAACAAGTCTATATCACAATTCACACATGTATTGCTCTGGTTTGACTAGATATGTAAATACCAAAAAAAAAGTTAGCCTTCTCTAGAGTCGAACTTAGGATATAGACATCAAACTATTCTCTCTTACCATTAGACCACGACAATGTATTAATATGTATTTGCAAATCATTCACTAATATATCGTTGTGGAAGAAGAAGAATTTGGTCAATCTTTTGCAAAAATAAGAAAAGGAAAGTAATAAAAATTTAAAAGATCTTCAAAATATTTTCTAACCATTTTTTTAGCTAGATTTTCGGATATTAGTTACAAATTTATTAGAAATCACATTATACAAAGTTAGAAAAGAGATGAAGTGGTAGATATGAAAAAATGAGATCGTAGATAAAGGAAAAAGGTGAAGAAAGTATGTTCTGCCGCGGCAGATGTGAGAAGTTTTATTATGCCTTATAATCTACCAAATATACAGAACGTAGAAGGAAATGTAGATTTGTTATTCTGTCTTAGTAGGTCGAAGTGTTTTCGGTGTATTGTGCATTCTACGTTGGATAGATCATTGTGTCTTAGGTAGACTGTATATTCTAAATCGTCGTAGATGGTAGATTTGATATTCTAACACCTTTTAGCCCATTTTTAAACTTATTTTTTTAATCCAAAAATATTTTTCATATATGCACATGCTTGACTACTTCATGTTTTATATTTTTCTTATTATTTTTGCATTGTAAATATATTGGTATGAATTTTTATTTACAAAAAAGATAGTGAAAGTCCAAAAGTGACAAAATTTGATTCAGTACTAAGGGGACAATAGTTTAATTTACTTGTTCATTTTTCCCAAAATTCCCATACAGAAGAGCCGTATATCTCCAATTTCTATGGGGCCCAGACCACAAGAACTTTTTTTTTTATGCGATAAAGATACTCTAACAATGGAATGTATCCAAAGAAAACCTAATATTTAAACATCTGAGGCAACATGTTTCTTAGTAGCCTTGCTCTAATTCGACTTGATATTTCCCGTAATCCGCGTCAATATTCTCATCTCAGTTAATAGAATTTGCTTCAAAGTGCTATCTGTTAATAATAGCAGATAAAAAAACACCCTCGTGTTCTACACTTTTTTCGTTTTAAAAGTATATGAATTTCATTATAAAAATGAGATTGTTTGCTTATTACAAAAATGTATATAAATTTCACTAAACAACTCTGACTTATGAGTCCATCATCTCTAATTAGCCTTAGAAGAAGGTTTGTATCTCTATCGTTTACCAATATGGCATAACCATATTATGCAGAGAATGATATATATAGGACAAACTTGAATGGAAATAAATAAAACCATAAAAGATCAATTTTATAAACAAATCGGAATATCTTTGCACGGAATACATGTAAAACAGCTCTCATGTTACATAACAATCCTCATGACAACAGTGTGGACAATAACATGTCATCCAATAACATAAATAATTGATGCAACTTATGCTACTATTACAAGAAAGAGAGAAAAAAATTTTGTACTTCAGAAAAAAAATTTGTACTTCAGAAAAACCATCTCCCACAAACAAATATGTAACTGAAATCCTTGAAATGATTGAAAATAAGAACTCATCAATGTCTTTGCCACTTTCCCTGAATCAATTCTTCTTTCTAGATAAATCAGACGAGAACTGCCAACCAAAAAAAAAGAAATCACACCACTATTGGAAAACTATAAATAACATTTTCCATACCTCACGTCCAAGTGTTAATTTGCAATGCCACTAAGATACTCAACAATCATTGTGCTACACAAGTTATCGACGCTCCACGCGTATCGCAGACAAACCACTAAATTATATTGTAACTCCTACTTCCTGATTCATTATAATGTCTTATTAAATTTCATGACCAGAGAAAACATAAGCTGAGCAATTTTGCACGTTATAAAGTGCACCTGCCCTTTCTTTATGAACCATACGTCCACTACATCTTACAGATGCAAATATTCCAACTCCTAGTCATTTTTAGTAATTTGTAACAAAACACTAAGATCAAACCACTCAACTAAGAAGTAACGAAACCATCAGACACACCACACTTTCTGTGACAATTTTTTTTTGTGTAGAACAACTTCCGGCACAAGAATACTCTGTCTGATGAGGTTCATACGTGTACCTTTAATTACAGTGCATGCATGGTCACATCAATGTTAAAAGAAACTCAAAAGTCAATCCGTCCTTGCCGTTACTAATCAAAGCCCCTCAGGACATCCATAAGTTGTACAACCGAGCATTTACTAAAACTCCATAACCTTATTACATCATCTAGTTGCACAGAAAAACAACATAGACTAGAAACTGTATAAATTAATACTCGATATATTAATACGCAATAAATTAATAATTTTCTCCTGTCCAAACTGGTTCAAAATATGACACAAATCGATAAAATAATAAGATAGTATTTTTTTAAAAGAAAATTATAGGTAAATATATTGTCACATTAAAATTATAAATTAATAATTTATCTGTATATATTTTTTATATTTACAAATAAAATATTATATTAAGTTAACACTTAATATATATAGTTTGATGAGATTTAGTAAAACTATATCTAAAACCACATTTGAAATCTATGAAACATATTTTATATGCACCAAATAATATAATAAAAACAAGATGAATGTTGAATTTCAAAAAATTAATTAATTTATATGCAAAAATAAAACATTTTCTTATTTTTTTAAAAAATATATATTTAAGATAAACAAATTCTAAAAAAATTGATTAAGATAGAAAGATTTAAAAATATTTTTTTTCTAAATTAATAACTTTATAAATTAGTAAAATCTCATAGTCCCATTATTATAAATTTATAGTTTTATTGTATCTAAACCATAATTTTTTACAGAGAATAATATCTCACCACACACAACCACCAATACAAACACACAAAACCAACCCAAACAAATAAAAATAATTTGCAAAAAAATATAATGACATTTCGCATGGATGTCACTACTAGATAATCAAAAAAGCAAACACAAGCATTACATGTTTCTGTTTTTGAACAACAATTTTACTTTATGTTTTAATTTCAACTAACATTTAAATCTGTACTATCAACTATTTTTTTTTTTTTGAATCGATCAATGAGAACCAGTGACAGTACTATCACTAACTACTACCAAATGATTCACGAAAACAATTTTGAAATCATTAGAGAATAAAAAATATGAATCCGGCCCTCCACTAGTGATTTTATATAATCAATGTTTAAGCAAAAAAAATCTAAAAGCCATTCTTGATAGTATAAAAATAGATACAGTTGATCAAGTCCGTATCACTGAAGAACGCAAGAAAACGTATGAACTGGGAACCGTAAGCACACCATTAGACCACTCAACCTTTCCCCAAACTTGACCATTTTGGCGCTTTTCAAGCGCAACCAATGCACAACAAATAGTCTTTTCTTGACAATTACGACGAAGACGAGGCTGCGCCAACTTGTCCCACATGATTAAGAGTTTCCCACAGTAATTAACTGTTTCAATCAAACCACTACGATAATTCTTATTGAATGAAGACAACCCCTTGACCTGTTTCCACTTGTTACACTCTTTGTCATACCACATGCAACTTTTCGCACGACAAGCGTAATATATATTACCTACCATACACCTACTGTCACCCTCGCGTGCTTTTGGCGTAGCTTTCCACTTACGTGTTTTCGGATCATAGACAGAGTCTTTCTCCTCGTTACTCCTAACGTAAAGCTTCCCTTGGGTAATCTCTATTTTTCTAATCACTGAAGAGAACCGAAGCTCGTCTCCAGGGTCAGGTAAAGGCTCCCATGTTCGAGCCTTTATATCCAAAACCTCACCCCAGCTTTCCGCGGATTCATTTGCCTTGCAACCTCCAAATACGTATATCTTCCCGTGGAGTACGCACGCAACTGGATTCACTCGAGCTACAGTCATACTAGGTGCGTTACTCCATAAAACGTTCTCATTGTGGCGGACTAACATGACTTGGGACGGAGGATAACGTTGTCTGAGTGCGTAGATATCTGAACCCACCCTACGAAGGAACAATGGTTCTCGAGAAGCATAGGAAGAAGGAACTTGTACCAATGTAGCTTTCTTCTTCTCGATTTGATCAGGTTGTATCCAGAGGGTGAACCATGAGGGAAGAGGACGGTCGGGAAGCTGTAAACATATAGAAAAGAGCGATTCTTGTGTTTTGTGGTGAAACCGTGCGTGGTTGAGCTCAATGGATAAGATAAGAGAGCGAAAGGACTTGGAGACTAGGGAGAGTATAGGGTAGTAGGATTTGGATACGCGCGCTAAGCAGTTTAGAATGATCACATCAGGAAGCGACAAAAACGACGGTGGAGATGGATTCGGTTTCATCTTTTTCCACGGTGGTTCGACTGCCGCAGAGGCTGCGGCTTGAACCGAAGAGTGTAGCATTAGGGTAAAACACACGAATATGTTAGGAGCTTAAGTATATAAAAATACCTTTGTTTTATATATTGAAAACTCACCCCTTGATTTTTGTTTAACATCTAGTCGATCCGGTTTAGAAATTAAAACACAAAGAGAACCCAATATATATTGGTCGAAGCTGTAGCTTTCTGTTTTTTGCTCTAAGATTTAGGCTTTAAATTTTTAGCTTTGGCTTTTATTTATTTTGTTGTAGAAATTTTTTCAGAGCACTAAATAAAAACTCTAGAGAAAGTGTTTTCTAAAGCTAATATATTTCCTATTTTAATGTTTTGACTTTGGATTCTATTTTAAATATAAAAGCATGATTGCTTTTAAAAATAACTGTAGAAATTAAAAGTCTGTCTACAGCTTCGGAAATAAAAGCACAATTGCTTTAAAAGATGACTCTAAAAATTAAAAAGGCCGTCCACAACTTCTACAGTCATTATCAATCACCCACATACTCTAGTTGATGACTATTAGAAAAATAATAGAAACTAAAGGGAAAAGAATGACTATGAACAAAGAATGAAAAGCAAAAACATGATCATAATTGATCAAATCTGCAACACTAATGACCCTTTAATTGTATATGAAATTCTAAGTCAGGAGAACTAAAAGGGACAAAAATTCCCTAAAAAGCACTTTTTCAGTTTTTTCATAAAAATAGCATTTAAAAAGAAAAATGATCAAATTTTTTTTATTAAAGTGTGGAAAAACATTTATACCTTAGGGTTAACTAATCTAAACTTAGTGTTTATAATTAAAGAGTGAAGTTTTGAGAATATGGTTTCAAATTTTAAGAAAAAAAATATTAAAATTTTCAAAATAGAAAGAAACTATTTTAGTCAATTTCCTCTTTCATAACTATTTTTTGACAAAAACTTAAAAAATGTTATTCGAGAGAATTGCCCAAAACTCATTGGCAATGGTTTTTTAAAAAGGACCATTAGAGCATGATTTTTGGGGATTTCTTAGCGTAGGGTTTTTAGCGGAATATAAGACCACATCCGACGGATCCAATAAGGAGGTTATTAGGAAAAACACAAAAAAAATAAATCAAAAATGTATTAAAGGAGCAGAACCGGTGTGAAACATGAGACTTTAAGAATCACTAAACACCTCATACTTGGCCATTTTGTATTGGCTATTCAAAAGGGGAAAAAAATCCCCTCTCTCTCTCTCTCCTTCTTTCTCTTTTGGCCAAGAACACGTAAAAGAGTTGAAGCTGTTCGTCGTGCTGCTGATGGAAGCGCTTTTGAGAAATGGTACTGCTCTCACCTCTCTCATAAAGTCTTAATTTTTTTTGATTCGTAGATTCAAGTTTTCTTAGGGTTCAATCTAGATTCGTGATACTCTGTTTTGGGCTTTGATTCCAGTGAAGAAAGTGGAGTTATGATCGCGAAGGGAAGTGAAGAGATTCAAGTGCGTTTCGAGTGGAAATATCGATGATGATATATCGAAACCAAGCTTTGAAGATGAACCTAGATCACCTTTTGTCTTCTTCTAGTACGGTACCCAAAACCTTCCTCTGTTACTTCTCTGAGTAGTATCTTCCTTTATTTAGAGAGGATTTTGAAAAGCTACGATGGGAACATGGTTGATGCTAGCAGAATATGTTTCATTGTGTGGAAGAACATGTCAGAAGAGGTATCAGTTTATTCACAATCACTTAAAAACTTAATTTTTCCTCTTCAAACCTTTATTTATATGCTTGGTTTTTGCAAATTCTGCAAATCAAATGCTCTACCGTATTCTCGTACGAATCCAAATTGAGATTTACTGTCTATTGTTGTGTCCCAATCCAAATTGAAATTCTGCCTTGTGCGCTCTTCACGAGCAAAACGCTGGTTAAGCTGACACTGGGATCACATATTGATCTTGGGAACATTCCTCCAGGTGTGTCTCTTCCAGCGCTCAAGAGTCTCTTCATCAACACCATCTTTTTCACTTATGGAGATTTGTGTAATGTGCTTCTTCCTGGTTGCCCAGTACTCGAGGAGCTGTCTGTACGTCATGTGAATTGTGAAAGAATCCCATTCTGCATATCCAGTAGAAGCATCAAGAAACTATCAGTTTACTACAACTTTGAGACTGTGATTACAGATATGTCCGGCATGTCATCTGATTCTTACTCCTGCTTCTGCTGATGTAAGTTTTTACTTAACATAACTCATTAAAAAAAACATTCTCAATATTGATGCTTATATGTGTGTGTGATGATGTTTCAGGTGATTTCTCCATGTGTTAAACGCGGAATATCTCTACCGGTGTTCAAGAATCTGGTTGCCTTACCTTATTTTCCTTCCTTCATGTTTCAGGCCCTATTGAAGAAGACGCTGGCTTGAGAGATTTAATCAGCTGGCTTCCTGAAGAGGTTCTAGGCAGCATCTTGTCCTTACTTCCGACGAAACAAGCCGCATCAACATCTGTACTTGCTAAAAAGTGGAGGCATGTGTGATGATGGTAATATATTGTAAACTCATGGCGCTCGTTGGAGCTGCAGCATCCAAGTGCTAGACCGATTTCGTTTCTTACTTCTAGCTAGACTTTCATCATAAACTTTTTTTTTTTGTTAAACGTATCTAATTCATAGGCAAGATCATGATGTGAATCACTCAGTGTGCTAGTTTGCACCACTTACAAATCATGGCAAAACTACTTTACTACAGTTAATTATGTTCAAATACATTATCTAGTTGAAAACCATTTCTCTTTATAAGCTTTACAATATTGGTTATCAAGAGAGTCGGAT
This sequence comes from Brassica napus, assembly GCF_020379485.1. NCBI lineage: Eukaryota > Viridiplantae > Streptophyta > Magnoliopsida > Brassicales > Brassicaceae > Brassica > Brassica napus. Next base: position 59,610,713 of record NC_063446.1, on the reverse strand, counting down.
CTATTGGTTATCACGGTTGAAAACCATTTCTCTTTATAAGCTTTGCAATATGAGTTGATGCTATGAAAACCATTTCTCTTTCGAGTGAAGCATTTTTTTTCTTTACATGCTTTATAAGATTATTTTGTTAACCATTTCTCTTACCATTTCACAAGTGATGAGTTACCATTTCTCTTACCATTTCGAGTGAAGCACAAGTGTAGTTACCATTTCATTTTTCAAATCAAGATTTCAACTAATCGGTTTTTTCTGGTTTATGATTTGTATTTATATTTTTAATATGCTTTTATGTAATTTTTATTTAAATTTTTATGTATGTTTTTCTTTCATGTTATAAAATCCAATCATTCAACTTTTAAAAAATATAAAAAAAAAATAAAAAATTTTAAGAACCTCAAAGAAGTTCTCCCATTGGAGCATAAAATTTTTAATTACATTAACAAGGGTTCTAAACTTTTCAAATCACAAAATTAATTACTAAACTATTCATTAGAACCCTTAATGGGCTCTTACCAATGGAGTTGCTCTAATAAACTGTCTCTTAATTTTTAACTAAAAAAGTTAAGAGTCAGCTCTTAAATAAGATGTTTAAGAGTTGGTTCTTAACTTTTTTAGTTAAAAGTTAATAGACGGTTTCTTATATTCCGCTAAGAACCTCCGATAAACATGCTCTTATAGTTGATCAAAGGAAGGTCACCAGCCCAAACAAGAAAACATATGAACTGGAACCCTATGTACAACTGCAAAAAATGTACAATCTCTCCTCAAACTTCATCATCAGTGCGTTTTCTAAGTGCAATCACCGCACGCCAACGATATTAATATTGACGATCGGGATGCACAAACTTGTCCCACAATATTATTTAAGAATTAAGAGTTTCGCATGCTAGTTAACTATATCAATCACATTACCGAGATAATTTTCTGCACCGTAAAGGTACCATACATTCTTTACCAAAAAGAAACACATAGGCTTCTTATACATTATTCCATTTTTTTTTCTCGGATCGTAAACATAATCCATCTTCTCGTGGTTATAAGGTAAACCTACCTTACTTTGCATATAACCTCTATTGTTTTAATGGGAGAATCGAGGATCTAGCTCCCCCCCAAGTTTAAGTCTTAGAGTCGAAAACCTCGCCTCAAGTTCATAGATTTATCTGCCCCCAACCTCCTTTGACGATTTATATTCAACTAGTTAAACATTTCCTCTAATGTGTTGTTCTTCTACTATTTTGTAGTCATCAGCACTAAAAAACCATTAGAGAAAAAACAAGTTGCAAACTGATTAATAAAGGCTAAGCAAAGCTACCAATAGTTTTATATAACCAATGTTTAAACAAATAAATCTAAAAGCCATTCCCGACAGAAAAAAAGTAGATACAATTGATCAAATCCGTATCACGGAAGAACGCAAGAAAACGTATGAACTGGGAACCGTAAGCACAACATTAGACCACTCAACCTTCCCCCAAACTTGACCATTTTGGCGCTTTTCAAGCGCAACCAAAGCACAACAAATAGTTTTTTCTTCTTCACAATTCGCAAACTTGTCCCACAAGATTAAAAGTTTCCCACAGTATTCAACTGTTTTAATCAAACCACGACGACAACTCCTATTGAATGAAGACAACCCCTTGACATGTTTCCACTCGTTACCCTCTTTGTCATACCACATGCAACATTCCCTACGACAAGAGTAATTTATATTACCTACCATACACCTACTGTCACCCTCGCGTGCTTTTGCCGTAGCTTTCCACTTACGTGTTTTCGGATCATAGACAGAGTCTTTCTCGTCGTTGCTCCTAACGAGGAGCTTCCCTCTGATAATCTTTATTTTTCTAATCACTGAAGAGAACCGGAGCTCGTCTCCGGGGTCAGGTAAAGGCTCCCATGTTCGAGTCTCTGTATCGAAAACCTCACCCCAGCTTTTCGCGGATTTATTTGCATTGCACCCTCCCATTACGTATATCTTCCCGTGGAGTACGCATGCAGCGGGATTCACTCGAGCGACAGTCATGTTAGGTGTGTTACGCCATATATATCTCTCTTTATTGCGGACTAGCATGAACGGGGACGGGGGATAGCGTTGTCTTAATGCATAGATATCTGAACCAACCGTACGGACTAACAATGGTTCTTTAGGAGCATAGGAAGAGGGTACTTGTACCAAGGTAGCTTTCTTCTTCTTCATATTCTCTTCCTCGGTTTGATAAGGTTTTATCCAGAGGGTGAACCATGAGGGAAGAGGACGGTCAGGAAGCTGCAAACATATATAAAATAACTTTTCTCGTGTTTTGTGGTAAGACCGTGCGTGGTTGAGCTTTCTAGATAAGATGAGAGAGCGAAAGGTCTTGGAGACTAGGGAGAGTATAGGGTAGTAGGACTTGGATATGCAGGCTAAGCAGTTTAGTATTATTACATCTGGAAGCGACGAAAACGACGGTGGAGATGGATTCGGTTTCCTCTTTTTCCACCGTGGTTCGACTACCGCAGAGGCGGCGGCTTGAACCGAAGAGTCTATCATTATACTATAGGCTAAACACACGATTAGGTTAGGTACGTAAGTGAATAAATACCTTTGTTTTATATATTGAAAACTCATCCCTTGATTTATTATAATATCTAGTCGATCCGGTTTAGAAATCTATAAAATTATTTACAAAGTAAGTTTTTGGAATTGAACTCTCACGTTAAAAGTTAGAGTAGTTAATATCGTTTATATCCTTAATGAATAAAATTTATAATTAAATTAAAAAATAAAAAGAAATTTTAATTTATTTGATTAGATAATTGATTGAAATTAATAATAGTAAGAATTATCCAAAATCTGAAAATATAATTTTAAAAAGAGATAATTTATGTATATATTGTATTGTTATCTGAAAAAGTCTTTTAGTAAAAAGTTAAAAACATGAATTATATAACTAAATATTAATCAAATAAAATTGTTAATTATATAATTAAAAATAGAATATTGAATTAACCAAAATCTAAAATATACTTTAAAAAAAGGGTTTTTTGCAGAATTGACCTATAACTTAAAGTCAAACACAAAACTAACCTCCTTTTTTTTTGAAAATTGGTTTTGCCCTATTCACCCCACAAGTTCATATAATTTACGAAAATGCCATCAATTTTTTTTTTCTTTTTTTTTCGAAAATGACATTTTTACTCTCTCACCCTCATCATCTTCAAGTAATTACAAGATTGCCATTGTCATCAATACCACAACCACCATGAACAACCAATTTGAAGCTCTTAATGCTCCCAAAATCGATTTACCCTTCTTCTTTTTCCATTCTTGTGAACTAAACACAACATATCTCTCACTTTCTCTCCACAATGAGCTAAAAAAACCCAAGATTTTGATTCTAAATTTTTTATGGTTCATAGAGTCATAGAAGCTAACGATTCTGGGTGGGTTACTTTCGTTTGTGATTATGTGTGCTTGGAGAAGCCTTACGTATGCTAAGGAACTTATCTCACCAATTTAAGGTATGACATCGATTTTTTTCCAGATCTGTTCGTCAGACGACTTACTTGGGAAGTCGCCTGGCTGTAGACAACTTACCTGGAAGTCGTCTGGTCAACGCAGAGGTTATTTTTGCAATTGACTTTGAAATCTATAACCTGAGACGACTGAAAGTTAAGTCGTATGTTTTTGTTTGGTTTCAAAAAAATTTCCAAAGAACCTAGACGACTTACATTTCAGTCGTCATAGGTTAGTTTTGCATTTGACTGCATAATTTCAGAAGTTTGACTTCCCCAGACGACTTACATTTCAGTCGTCTGGCGAAAATTAAAATAATAATATTTTTTTTAAAGTAGACGACTTACAGTTAAGTCGTCATAGGTTAGTTTTGCAATCGAAAAAAAAAACTTCAAAATTTAATTATACACAGACGACTTATACTTCAGTCGTCCACGAGACGACTTACTTGTAAGTCGTCCAGGATTTTTTTCTGAGATTCTGGTCAAACCTCGTAAATCCTGGACGACTTACATTTCAGTCGTCTCGTGGACGACTGAATTATAAGTCGTCTGTATATAATTAAATCTTGAAGTTTTTTTTTCAATTGCAAAACTAACCTATGACGACTTAACTGTAAGTCGTCTACTTTTAAAAAAATATTATTATTTTAATTTTCACTAGACGACTGAAATGTAAGTCGTCCAGAAAAGTCAAACTTCTGAAATTATCCAGTCAAATGCAAAACTAACCTATGACGACTGAAATGTAAGTCGTCTAGCTTTTTTGGAGTTTTTTTTTTAGCCAAACAATAGTAGACGACTTATTTTTCAGTCGTCCGAAATAACAGATTTCAAAGTCAATTGCAAAAATAACCTCTGTGTTGACCAGACGACGTATAGTTTAGTCGTCTGGACAACTTAGATTGAAGTCGTCCGCGTCTTCTCCGCTAGTTTTTAAGTCTTCTACGTTAGTTTTTGAATAACTTGTATTTTTAAGAGTGATAAGTAACTTCAAGATATGTAAAACTCATATTTACAAAATATGTTCTCTCCCTTAGTTTTACTAAATTTGACTAAGTTTTTCAACGCAAACTTATAATAAAATATGATATGCTTTGACTAGTTACTATTGTTTGTTTCCATCTCTTAAGTATTATTGTTATAGACAATAATGATGACTATTGTTATGAGTTGGAAGAAGGGTTAAAATACTTCTTAAAATGTTGTATCAATATAAAGCTACCAACATTCTTGTTTATTAAGATGAGAAAAAGGCCATTGGAGTTTATTATTGCATATGAGAGATCCAAAGATAAGAAAAAGGCTACTGAAGTCTATTATTTCATTGATTTGTAAATGTGTAAACACATTGTTAGCACATTTAATACATCTTGGAAAACATTATTACTGATTTTACAAAAAATTTACAACTAAAAGAGTAGACATGCAATTCACAAAACAGACCACAAACAAAACTATTATAGATCATTCCTCTAGAAAGACAAGCTTGGATTCCACTTGAGTAGACAAGACCACACGACTTTTAAGAAGTCCAGACGACTTCTAAGAAGTCCAGACGACTTCCAAGAAGTTCAGACGACTTTGTCAGAAGACTTTTAGGAAGTTCAGACGACTTCCATACGACTTTACAGGAAGTCCAGACGACTTTACAGGAAGTCCAGACGACTTTGTCAGAAGACTTCCAAGAAGTCCAGACGACTTCCAGACGACTAACAGGTAAGTCGTCCCAGAAGTCTTCCAGATCTGAAAAACCTGAATATTAAATCCAGATCTGAAAAACCTGCATATCCAAAAACGTTCAAATGGCTTAAAAACAGAAAAAATGAGTGAAAGATTAGATAAATCTACCTTTACAGAACACACAAAAATACATATCTAAAAATAATAGATCTACCTTTAAATTAGTGGAAGATGAGTACCATCTAATTAAAAACCTGCAAAAAAGATAGATTAGTAAAAAAGACATGAGACAAAACTGGAAAATTCATATAAAGTTTGGTGTTTTCAAGTCAAAGAGATTAGATTGGGTTTGGAGAGTTTTAGTTTGGGAAAAAAAGTAAGAACTTTATACAACAAGAAGTTCCCAAATGAAGAAAAATTAGACATAAGAACTTACCAAAACGCTCAGATCTATTATGAAAGGGAAACTTCGTCAGAAGACTTCCATGAAGTTCAGACGACTTCCTGGAAGTCCAGACGACTTCCCTGAAGTCCAGACGACTTCCTGGAAGTCCAGACGACTTCCTGGAAGTCCAGACGACTTTGTCAGAAGACTTCCAAGAAGTCCAGATGACTTCCAGACGACTTCCAGACGACTTCCAGACGACTAACAGGTAAGTCGTCCAAGAAGTCTTCCAGATCTGAAAAACCTGCATATCAAATCCAGATCTGAAAAACCTGCATATCCAAAAACGTTCAAATGACTTAAAAATAGAGAAAATGAGTGGAAGATTAGATAAATCTACATTTATAGAACACACAAAAATACATATCTAAAATTAATAGATTTACCTTTAAATTAATGGAAGATGAGTACCATTTGATTAAAAACCTGTAAAAGAGATAGATTAATAAGAAATACATGAGACAAAACTGAAAAATTCATATAAAGTTTGGTGTTTTCAAGTCAAAGAGATTAGAGAGAGGTTGGAGAGTTTTAGAATGATGAACATTACATTTTTGTTGCAGCCATTTGAGAGGAGGAGAGAGAATGTGTAAATTTTTCTTTATATAGGGAGACAAAAAATCCAATTAGATTAAATATTTTTTACTCAGACGACTTCCTGGACGACTTACATTTCAGTCGTCTGGTGAAGAAATTAAAACAGACGACTTACATGTAAGTCGTCCAGAAGAGTTTAATATTTTTAGCGGGAAATTAAATATTTTTAGCGGGAAACTAAAATAGAAGACTTTCCAGACGACTTACAAGTAAGTCGTCTGGTTTAAATTATTTAAGCGGGAAAATAATTTTTTTAAAAAATTTTAGGCGGGAATATTTGGACGACTTACATGTAAGTCATCTGTTTTAATTTCTTCACCAGACGACTGAAATGTAAGTCGTCCGAGTAAATTATTCAACAGACGACTAAAATATACGTCGTCCGAGTAAATTATTCAACAGACGACTGAAATATAAGTCGTCCACACCCTAAACATAACCCCTAAACTTAATTATCTAATTAAAGACTTCATAAAATCAAATCAAACTTGAAAAGTGTTTACTATACACATAAATAAACACATATAGGTGAAAACTAATTTTTGAAAAAAACATTTTAGTTTTCCAAAATCTAACCCTAAAAATACATACAATACTACAACATATGTTTGCCAAACTCCTAAACCAAAGTATTTCATGATTCACTACTTCCACTCATCTATCTTCAAAACAAATCAATTTTATCATATCTTAATTTATATCACTTAAAACTGTTTATAATTACTTGATTTTTATTTTTCACGCATCAAAATATTTTTTTACAAGATTTATAAATTATTTTTAAAATAAACCGGTACCAGACGACTTACACTTCAGTCGTCCAGACGACTTCCAACATCTCAGACGACTCAGACGATTTACTAGGGCTATATTCGTAAAAATGGCTTCTGTTTTTTTGTTTGGTCACAAGGGGCTGAACTGTAATTTCACTAGGCTTTTAGGTTAGTTTTGCATTTGATTCAAGTTTGGGTATAAGTTTGGGGTTAAAATCAAGTTATGGGTTAGTTTGGCAAAAACCCCTTAAAAAAAAAATAATTTCTATATATATATATTGTATTGTTATTTGAAAAACTAATTTAGTAAGAAGTTAAAAACCTAAATTATATAATTAAATATTAATCAAATAAAAGTTTTTGGAATCGAGCTTTCACGTTAAAAATTAGAGTAGTTAATATCGTTTATACCCTTAATGAATAAAATGTATAACTAAATTAAAAATAAAAATGAAATTTTAATTCATTTGATTAGATAATTGATTAAAATTAATAATAGTAAGAATTATCCAAAATTTGAAAATATAATTTTAAAAAGAGATAATTTTTGTATATATTGTATTGTTATCTGAAAAAGTCTTTTAGTAAAAAGTTAAAAACATGAATTATATAACTAAATATTAATCAAATAAAATTCTTAATTATATAATTAAAAATAGAATATTGAATTAACCAAAATCTAAAAATATAATTAAAAAAGATAATTTCTATCTATATATTGTATTGTTATTTGAAAAAGTAATTTAGTAAAAACTTAAAAACATAAATTATATAATTAAATATTAATCAAATAAAATTTTTACTAAAATTATGAATATAATGTACAAAGAACTTTACAAAAATTATGAAAATGTTTAAACCCGCATCGCGGGAAAAACACCTAGTTAAAACATAAAGAGAGCCTGTTTTTTTTTTCTTGTCAGCAAAAAGAAACCGATATATAGGGGTTTTATAAGTTCTCCCAAATTTTAGCTTATTAGAAAATATGGATTTTATAGTAAAAAAACAATGAATCCAAATACGATTTCCAATGATGCTATTTGAAACATAAAAAAAATATTATTTCACATTTTTAAAATGAAAATCAGACTGTTTGAAATGAAAAATGAATTTTGAAAATCAAATTTTAAAAACTATATAATTTATATATTTCATAAAACAATAAAAATATCAAACTATAGTAATTTAAAAAATAAAATATTATTTTGAATAGATATTTAAAATATAATTTTTTAAAAAAAAAAACTCTGGATTTTCTTTAAAAACCTTTGAAATTTGTAACAAATTGTTTTAAGATTACTCAAATCTCTGATTTCTTTTTTATTTATTCAAATCTTAATTTTTTCTCAAATCCTGGATTCAGTAGGCCCCTTATGTTTTATTTTTGTAAACCGAATCGACTAGATAATTAAACAAAAGCAGGGGGTTAGTTTTTTTTTTTTTTTTTTTTTGGTAAAATAAGGGCGTTAGTTTTCAATATCAAAAACGAAAGTATTTATAAACTTGATAGTGTTTTTGGAAAGACCTAATCGTGGGTTTACTTTACACTAATGTTATACTCTTGGGTTCAAGCCGTCGCCTCTGCGGCTACAAGTCTCATAGTCGAACCACCGTGGAAAAAGAGGAAACCGAATCCACCTCCTCCACTGTCGTTTTTGTCGCTTCCAGATGTAATAATTCTAAACTGCTTAGCCCGCGTATCGAGGTCCTACTACCCTAAACTTTCCCTAGTCTCCAAAACCTTTCGCTCTCTCATCTTATCCATTGACCTCAACCACGCACGCTTTCACCACCAAACACAAGAAGACATTTTTTATATATGTTTACAGCTTCCCGACCGTCCTCTTCCAACATGGTTCACCCTTTGGATAAAACCTGACGAGGAGGAGGTGAAGAAGAGATCTATCTTTGTACAAGTGCCGTCTTCCTACGATTCTCGAGAACCGTTGTCCTATTGTACGGTTGGCTCAGATCTCTATGCACTCAGACAAAGCTATCCTCCGTCCCCCTCAATGTTTGTCCGCAACAAGAAGAGTGTTGTATGGCGTAACGCACCCAACATGACTGTACCTCGAGCGTATCCCGTTGCGTGCAAACTAGATGGCAAGATATATGTAATGGGAGGTTGCAATGATGACAAATCCAAAAAATCATGTTGGGGTGAGGTTTTCGATACAAATACTCAAACATGGGAAACTTTACCTAACCCTAAGGCTGAGCTCCGGTTCTCTTCGATGATCAGAGAAACGCAGATTATCGAAGGAAAGATATACGTTAGGAGCATCGATGAGATAGATTCTGTTTATGATCCGAAAACACGAAAGTGGGACGCTACAGAAAAAGCACTCGTGGATGATAGTAGGTCTATGGTAATGGTAGGTGATTTATATTACTCTTGTCGTGCGAAAAGTTGCAAGTGGTATGACACAAAGTGTGACAAGTGGAAACTAGTCAAGGGGTTGTCTTCGTTGAATAAGAGTTATTGTCGTCGTGGTTTGATTGAAACAGTTGAGTATTGTGGGAAACTCTTAATCATTTGGGACAAGTTTGCGCAGCCTCGTCGTTATTGTCATGAAAAGACTATTTGTTGTGCTTTGGTTGCGTTTGAAAAGCGCCAAAATGGTCAAGTTTGGGGAAAGGTTGAGTGGTCTAATGCTGGGCTTACGGTTCCAAGTTCATACGTCTACATGCGTTATTTAGTGAATGTCTTATAAATTTAATTCTTATAACATTGTTTAGAATCTTTGGTAGCACCAACGATTCATATAGATCTATTACCTATTCTTTGGTGTGGCTTTTCTGAACCTTTATTAATTAGTTTGGTGTGACACTATGCCACTTGTTTTTTTGTTTTTGTTTGTCTTTGTTTTTGTTTTTGTCTGTGCTTGGTGCTGACTTTAAAATAGTATAAGAGGAACAAATGTAGAGGAAATGTTTTCTTGTTGATTTTAAATCTGGTAAACTGAGGTTGTGGGCATTGGCTGAGCTAGATTTCATTTTTATATGGGTTATAACTCATCTATTATGGATAAAAAAAAGTACATCTATGAATTTGAACCTATGGCATGTGGGTCAAAAGGTGGGATCTTAACTAAATTATCACAATAACAACGTGCACATTAGGCCTACAAACTTATATTTATAGATTCCACATGGTTCAGTTGACCACCATACCTCTTAAGTGGGCTCGGCCACTGGTTTGTGGGCAAATGAATCCAAGAATTGGGACTAGGTTTTCGACCTAAAACTCAAACATGGGAATCACTACGACATTACCTGACCCTGGCTCCGAACTAGTGCTGGAAAGCGGGTCAAACCAGCCCGCCGCGGGTTGTGTCATTTTTTTACTCAAAAATTTGACCCGTAAGAAGAAAATATAACACCCGCATCCGCTCCGCTTAGTTTTGCGAGTAACCGCGAGACCCACAGATAATTATTTAAATAATAAAAATAATTATTTTATCTATTTTAAAAAAAAAACCAATATATTTATGATTAAAATTTTATATATATTTTTAATTATTTTTTTCTTACTTTTAACGAAAGTCAGTATAAAAAAAAACCTTTTGAAAAATAAAAATAAAAATTTTATTTTGCGGATTGACGAGTTTCTGCGATTCAATTTCAACCAACCGGCAGCCGTACCACATAAAATAGATCTGACCCACACCCACACACACAATTTAATTTTATCAAATTTTTCGATTCGCATGCGTCCCGCGGCGGGTCAAACGGGACAGGACCCGCAGATTATGAATAAAATTCCCAGCCTACTCCGGAATCGGCCACTCTTCCATTATAACAATAGATGATATTACGGAAGTTATCGATATTCATAAAAGTAAAGATACACATATGTATATTTGCCTCATTGTAGATTTCCTTTTGATCTTTTCCTATTGTCCAATGCAATCCGATTGTATATATACAAGCCTAAAGGTTAATGAATAACACAAGTTGATTCCATCGATATTCATCTCTTGTCATGGTATCAGAGCAGAAGATCTAGGAACCCTAAATTGTCCTTTCTCTTCTCTCTTACATCAATTTCACCTCTGTTTTCTCACGCAAGAAACAAAGCATTCTCATCTGCTACACTCTGTTTTCTCATTCAAGTTGCAGAGCATCCTTTCCTACTTAACCCTTCACGATGTCTATCACAACTACTGAAGGAAATTCGAAAAGAAAAACCATCTCACCATACAATTTGACGTCTGGTGACAACCCTGGAGCAATAATATCTCAGCCACTTCTCAATGGTCTCAACTATGAAGAATGGGCTATTAATTTTTGAATGGCTTTGAGCAGTCGAAAGAAGTTTGGTTTCCTTGACGGAACCATTCCTAAACCTGCGGCTGGATCTCCTTATCTTGAAGACTGGACCGCCAATAACCATCTACTGGTTGGATGGATCAAACTTACCATTGAACCTAAGATCCGTTCAACAATATCTACCCGTGAGGTTGCGAAAGACTTGTGGGACATCATTCAGAAACGTTTCTCAATCAAAAGTGGAGCTCGACTGCAACAACTTCGAAATCAGCTGGCTACTTGCAAGCAACAAGGAACTAGCGTAGACGATTATTTTGGTCGATTGACCAAACTGTGGGATAGTATTGCAGAGTGCACCAACTCCAAAAGATGCAGCTGTAATAAATGTGAGTGTGATCTTAACACTGCCCGTGAAAAGGAACTCGAAGTCTTGAAGGTTCATGACTTTCTTTCTGGTCTTGATGATGCTGTTCATGGAGTGGTGCGTTCTCAGATATGTGCCATCTCCCCTCTTCCTGATCTCGATACAGTCTATCAAACTATAGTTCAGAACGAAACTATAAGATCAGGCGTGGTTAAAGATGCTGAAGTTATGAGTTTTGCGTCACAGATCTCTGCATCCTCACGCTCTCTTCCTCGTGATGATTCTCGTACCGGAGGATTCTCACAGAATCGTGACGCATCCCGCTTCATTCCTGGAAATCGAGATCCTTCCCGTGTTTGCACAGGTTGCGGACGCTGGTAATAGGTTTTTTGCCTATTGCAAATGTTGTAGTATAGTGGGGTGAATGTCGAACCAGTCCTAGTGATGTGAATCAGTGAGAATACAAGTCATTTCTTAAGCTAAGCAGATTCAATAGTGGTGAGTGTGTGACAAGTAGCAATAGCAAACAGAGCAATACAACAAGGTTTTAATCAATTTAGACAAGTGAATCCATGGGTATTGGGAATTGACTTCAAGTAACTAAGATCCAATCTAGGTGACAAGCTTTCAATCAAAGTAATCTCTTAAGTCTAAACACAATTTTAGACAAGTCCTATGTCTAGGTAAATGTCCATTTGCTTAGAAATCATTAAACATCAAATGTCTTTGGCTTAATTCAATCAAGCAATCTTTAAGTTCAAGTTTAATAACTATCTAGCAATTTTAACATCAAGTGTCCTTGGCTAATCTCACTAGAGCTTAGTTGAGTTGATTCAAACACTTCATCTAATCATGTCTGATGAGAAGTGTTTAGAAATCAGGTTTAGAGTGATCAAGACTAAACAAGCATTAAAAATACTCAACAAGCAAGTTCATACAAGGATCTAATACAATAACACCATAGATCTTCACTAAGTTACTCTAATCTCCCTAACCCATGAATTCTTAAGGAAACTACTCACTAATCTCCATGAAAACACTTAATCTCATAATAGATTGAAGCATATTCAAGTAGATACAACAGAGAATAAAGATAAACAAGGATTAAACAAGCAAATTCAAGAGAATAAGAAGAAAAGAAACTAAAGATTCAAGCTTTCTCTCTCAAGAGTTCTTGTGTTCTCCATAAAAAAGTAGATAGATCCCCCAATTATTGTCTGAAAAGTAGTTATATATATCTAAAACTCGAGCTGGGGTTGACCCATAAAAACAGATATTTTTCTCCGTAGTGACCATAAAAGGTCGCTACCAGAGGTCACTACGCCTGTAGCGACCTGACATGCCCGCTACGGGTGGCCGCTAGGACACTTAGACGATTTTTTTCGCATTCTTGAACTCATAGCGACCTCATTATGCCGCTACGGAAGACCGCTACAGAAAGCGCTTCAACTATAGTGGTCTCTCTAACCCGCTACACACTCCCGCTACGGTACTTAGGCGCCTCAGCTCTATCTTCTGTAGCGACCATCTTTTGCCGCTACGCCTGGCCGCTAGGAATGTCATATTGATATGTGTGTAGTATTTTGATCATAAATCCCTCAATACAGCTCCAAACGACTTGAAACCACCTCCATTGTAAAGCTAACTCAATTTCCAGTGTCTCCATAAATTTTGAGCTTCAGAAGAGATCTTTAAGGCCTTCATCCGTGTTCATCTTTCACTCTTTGGACTCAAAATCCCTCCAATGGTCTTCTAACTCATCCATGGTGCTCTCCAACACCTGATATGTACAAATGCAATGATATGCAACTTAAATTTGCCTAAATGATACTCTAGATGACCAAACCATGCAAGAATAAGAAGTTAAAAACATGTAAATTCACAAGATATCAACTCCCCCACACTAGTCCTTTACTTGTCCTCAAGTAAACTTTCAAGTCCTAAGAAGGAAAAAGTTTGAAAAAGGGAGCTCATAGCCAAAAGACACACATCCTAGCTCTTCTACAACATTCCAAATGATCATAGCAAACAATCATTGGTCATTCTTTTATCAGTCTAGCCTCTCAATGCCTATCAAACTCTTTTTATTTCTTTATACAAAGTGCAATGCTCATCAATCAACAAGTAACTTCAACCAATTCTCACATTCATTCACACACACACACACAAGGTGGATTCTCACAAATGGGCACATGATCTCAATCACTTGGCTTGGTAGATTAATGGTCTTTTATGAATGAAAAGAAAGGTTCAAATACAATCTTTTTAATGGTGGTAATCACTCAAGAACAAGGAGCATGATCATTATGCAAAATTTATCTAAGACTAGGAGCAATTCATGCATACATAGCTCATTCACATCATTCTACTCTTCTTCCTAAGTGATTACAAATTCTACCCATCTTTTATATTTCAAAACCCAAGTATATACACTTCACTCACATTTCTCACCAAGTGAACTCTCTCCCTTTTTTTTTTTTTTTTTTTATTTACATGATCAACCAACTAAGAACTTGACACTCTTTTTCTTTCCCCATTATGATTTTTCATTCATTTTTTTTTTTTACTTTGGGGAATTCTAATTGACACACTTAAGAGTTTTTCTTCTTTTATTTTCTTGGTTCCTATTGGTTTTCTTTTCTTATTGACACTCTTTGATCTTTTTCTCTTCTCTCAAACCCAAGATATAACAACTTAAAAACACACAAACTCACTCACCATCCTAGTTGCTAGTTCAAATGAGGATCTTATGCTAGCAATAGATGAGAACAAACATATGTCGCTCCCAATACTCTCAAGATTTTGCACATGACAGGCTATCAATAAGAGACCTCACTCAACAAATCAATATTGGTTTCAAAGAATGGCAAGGGTTTAAGGGTAGGGGAGTGCCATTCGGGTTAATCAAAGGATAATACATGGAATAAGATAACCCAAATGTGTATGAAATCCATGATCAAGTATGCAAGTGCCCATATGCAAGAGAGATTAAATTCATTATGCCCAAGTTCAGTTTGTAATTGGTTTCAAGAACAATGTCAATATCATATGAGCAACATGTTTGAAAAAGAGTTTTCAAGGCTCAAGAGATGCTTGTAGATATGTTCTTTTCATGGCAATTTCAATCATGGCTCCCTATGCATAATTCAAAACACATAACTCTTTTTAAGATTTTTTTTTTTTTTAGAAATCACAAGAAAATCCAAAATGAAATCATTAAAATCCACACAAATGCAAAGTGCTAGATATGTCAAATGCAAATCATCCAAATAAAAACAAGCAAAATGATCAGTTTTTATAGTACCTCCACCATACTCAAATCACACAGTCTCTTGTGTGACTTTGAATTTGGAGTGGTTTACATGATAGGTAAAATAAAAATTACTAGAGATGTGGAGAGATTTTAAACCGGATTAGAGTACTTACCTTGTGACTGTAGCGACATGAGCATGTCACTATGGATATGTCGCTACGGTCCTTAGCCAAATATTGCATTCTCCTCGTTTGGTCGTAGCAACATGAGGATGTCGCTATGCACGTCGCTAAGGTTGTCCGTAAAGGGTTATAGCGACATGTGTGGGTCGCTATGAGCATGTCTCCACAGCACTTGTGTTTCTTTCCTAGCCTCTTTTGAAACCTTTCCTTTTCCTGAGCACATTCCAAACTGAAATCACACACAATTCACACAAACAAACACACAAACAAGGATAGTTCACACAATTTATTAAAAGCATTCACACATATATACAAAGGATACTCTTGGGATTTCCTCCCAAGTGAGCTTGTTTTAAGTCTCTAGCTTGACTTTGCCTCCTTTAGGTTAGACTGTGGTTGGATCGGAAAGTGGAACTGAAGTTCCCAGGTCTTCCGATTTGGTTCCCAAGTAAAGCTTAGCCCTTTGTCCATTGATGGTGAACTCTCTTCCATCAGAACTCCACAAAACTATTGCTCCATAAGGTTTAACCTCTTTAACTTTGAAAGGACCAGACCACCTTGACTTGAGCTTGCCTGGAAACAACTTCAGTCTGGAGTTGTAGAGAAGAACTTGATCTCCTTCTTTAAAGTCTCTTTTCAGGATATGTTTGTCATGGAGAGCCTTTGTTTTCTCTTTGTAGATCTTTGAACTTTCAAAAGCTTCAAGTCTTATCTCATCAAGTTCGTTCAGCTGGATCAATCTCTTCTCCTTGGCACTCTTGATGTCAAAGTTCAGCAACTTGACTGCCCATAGTGCCTTGTACTCAAGCTCAACTGGTAGATGGCAAGACTTTCCATAGAGAAGGTTGAAAGGTGTAGTTCCCAAAGGTGTCTTGTAAGCTGTCCTATAAGCCCACAATGCATCATCAAGCTTGATGGACCAATCTTTCCTTGTAACCCCCACAATCTTCTCCAGAATGGACTTGATCTCCCTATTGGAAATCTCAACTTGACCACTTGTTTGGGGGTGGTAAGGAGTTGCAACCTTGTGCTTCACACCATTCTTCTTAAGGAGGTTTGCAAACAGTTTGTTGATGAAGTGAGACCCTCCATCACTGATCACAACTCTTGGAATCCCAAACCTTGGAAAGATTATGCTCTTGAACATTTTTAGAACCACCTTTGCTTCATTGGTTGGACTTGCAATTGCTTCAACCCACTTAGAGACATAATCTACAGCCACCAATATGTACTTGTTGCTATAAGATGAAGGAAAAGGCCCCATGAAGTCAATACCCCAGACATCAAACACTTCAACTTCTAGGATGGGGTTTTGAGGCATTTCATTCCTCTTGGTGATGTTTCCTCTTCTTTGACAAGAGTCACACCTTGAGACAAAGTCTTGGGTGTCTTTAAACATGTGAGGCCACCAAAATCCAGCTTGTAGCACCTTTGCAACTGTCTTAAATGTAGCAAAGTGGCCTCCATAGGATGATCCATGACAATGTGTAAGGATGCCATCAATTTCTTCTTCAGCCACTGCCCTTCTATAGAGTTGATCTCTACAAAGTATGTAGAGGTAAGGGTCATCCCAATAATATCTCTTCACATCCTTATAGAATTTCTTCTTGGCATAACCTTCAAGGTTCAATGGCTCTTTTCCACTAGCTAAGTAGTTGACTATATCAGCATACCAAGGACCCTTCTCATCAGCCGCCTTCACCTCTTCAAGTTTCTTTCCTGTCTCACAAACAGCTACCACTGCATGAATAGCCATCATTTGCTCTTCTGGAAGTCTGTCATCAATAGGGATTCCACACTCCACCTTCAACCTGGACAGGTGATCAGCTACTCCATTCTCAACTCCAGGCCTGTCCTTGATCTCAAGATCAAACTCTTGTAGCAGCAGAATCCACCTCAATAGTCTTGGTTTTGCATCTTTCTTGGCTAAGAGGTGTCTCAATGCAGCATGATCAGTGTAGACAGTCACCTTTGACCCAACCAAGTAGCTTCTGAACTTCTCAAATGCAAAGACAATGGCCAATAGCTCCTTCTCAGTTGTAGAGTATTTAGCTTGAGCTTCATCAAGGGTTCTACTTGCATAGTAGATCACATGTGACTTCTTGTCTCTCTTCTGGCCTAGGACTGCTCCTACAGCAAAGTCACTTGCATCACACATGATCTCAAAGGGGAGATCCCAATCTGGCGGTTGAACTATGGGTGCAGTGATGAGTGCATTCTTCAGGTTTTTGAAAGCTTCCATACATTCCCCATCGAAGTGAAATGCAGCTTCTTTGCATAACAGCCTGGTCAATGGTCTAGCTATCTTAGAGAAATCCATGATGAATCTTCTATAGAAACCGGCATGACCCAGAAAGCTCCTTATATCCTTCACTGTTCTTGGTGGAGCTAGACCAACCATGACATCTATCTTGGCTTTGTCCACTTCAATTCCTTTCTGAGAAACTTTGTGTCCAAGAACAATCCCTTCCTTGACCATGAAGTGACACTTCTCCCAATTGAGCACCAGGTTAGTGTCCTCACATCTCTGTAATACCCTTACACCATGTGGAAGAGGTTTAAGCTCCACTTTTGGTGCCTTGAGCTCACTCCAATCAGCTTCATGGTGGTTCTCTTGAATGTCTGCTGAGGCAGCATGTTGAGTCATTTGTGGCAACTCCATGAACTCATCTTTTGCATCCTCCTCAAGGTGAACATCTAGCCTTCTTACTAGCTCATCACTCTCTTTGTTTTCAATCATTTGGGTCTCTCTTTCAATGGTCAGGGCATGTTGAAGAGAGTCCTCAATCGTTAACTCCTCAAGGAAATCATCAGCCAAGGCATCCATCTCATCAATATAGAATATTTCTCCTTGAGTTGTGGGCTTCTTCATCATCTCCTTGATATCAAAATGGAGAATGTGATCTTTTCCAAGGTGGAGATCAATTGTGCCATCTCTCACATTCACCATTGCTCCAGCAGTTGCCAAGAAAGGTCTTCCAAAGATCAAAGGATCTCTAGGCTCTTCATCCATCTCAAGCACTACAAAGTCAGTAGGCACTTCACAATTTCCTATCTTGACAGGAAGATCTTCTAGGATGCCAATGGGGAGCTTGACAGATCGATCAGCTAGCACCAAAGAGATCTTGCACTTTTTATATTGTGTAAACCCAAGCTTCTTGGCAATGGATAGTGGCATGAGGCTGACACTTGCTCCCAAATCACATAGACATTTCTCAAATGTCAAAGGTCCAATGGCGCATGGCAGGGTGAAACTACCAGGGTCTTCTAGTTTCCTTGGGACAGTCAGTCTCTGAATAATGGCACTGCACTCATGAGTAAGAATCACCATCCCTTCCATCTCTTTCTTCTTTTGTTCTACAGCATCTTTCAAGAACTTGTTGTATTGTGGAACCAGCATAAATGCATCAATTATGGGCATTGTGAGCTGAACTTCACTCATTTGCTTGTCAAACAAGGCTTTGTACTTCTCTAGGAGTTGCTTCTTGAATCTTCCAGGAAAGGGAAGCTTCGGCTCATATGGAGGAGGAGTGAACAATTTCTCCTTTGTTGATGTAGCAGCCTCATTTTTGTTCTCAACTTTCTCCTCTCCCATCTTTCTCTTGCCCTTAGCTTCAACTATCTTCTCCAAGATTTCCTCATTAGTCTTCTCATCCACAATCACCACATCATCATCTACATTGATGACCACCTCCCCACCTTGTTTCTCATTATCCTTAATGAGAACTTTAGGAGGTAACTCTCTTCCACTCCTTAGGGTGATTGCCTTCATTGTCTCCTTTGGGTTTTGTTCAGGCTTTCCAGGTAGGGAACCTTGTTGGCGACTTGAGCTGGCTGTCATAGAGACAAACTGGTTCTCCAAGGCTTTGAACTTGTTGTTTAGATCATGGTAATTCCCATCAATCTTGTTGTGGAGATTTTTCAGCTCATACCCTAATTGTTTCTCACTTCTTGTTTGTCCCTCCAATAATTGTTTCAGCATAGCTTCAGTACTACTCTCTTGTGGAGGTTGTGTTGATGATCCAGTTTGGTCTTGTGCAGGTTGACTTGGTTTTGGTGAGAATCCAGGAGGGAAGTTCTGTTTGGGTTGGTAACCACCTTGGTTGTTGTTGTAAAATGGCTTAGGCTGATTGTTGTAGAATGGTCTTGGCTGGTAGTTGTTGAATGGCTTCTGTTGGTTGTTGTAAAAGGGTTTCTGCTGGTAGTTGTTCTGGTATTGATAGTCAGGCTCCTTCTTGTACCATGTACCCTGAGCATTGACATAGTACATATCTTCTTGGCATTCTACTCCATCAACTTCAGCAACCATATGTAACTCCTCTTTCTTGGTCTTTTCTGATAGTAGCATGTCAATCTTGTCTTGAAGTGCTTTCAGCTCTCTCTTTGTGGTCATATCTTCTCCTCCACCACCTCTGTCTCTTCTATCATATTCATCATTGTATACAGAGTCACTCTGTGCCATGTTCTCCAAGAGTTCTAAAGCATCTTCGACAGTCCTCCCCAAGAAGTTTCCATTGCTTGCTGTGTCGAGTTGGCTTTTGAATTTAGGCAAGACTCCTCTGTAGAAAGTGCTTAGCAAGCTCTCATTGTTGAATCCATGGTGGGGACATTGAGACAAGTAGCTTCTGAATCTCTCCCATGCCTCTGAAAATCCTTCAAGTCCTCTTTGTTGAAAACCAGAGATCTGATTTCTAAGGTTGGCAGTCCTTGTAGCAGAGAAGAACTTGTTGAGGAAGACCTTCTTGCATTCATCCCAAGTGGTGATAGTATCACTTGAGATGTTTTTCTCCCAAGTGTGAGCCTTGTCTCCCAAAGAGAAGGGAAACAATCTGAGCTTGAAAGCATCCTCTGAAACTCCATTTGTTTTTGACAAGCCACAGTACTTATCAAATCTGTCAAGGTGATCTAGTGGGTCTTCCAAGGCAAGTCCATGGTACTTGTTGTTTTCAATCATGTTGATGAGGCTGGACTTGATCTCGAAATTATTGTTGGCAACTGGGGGTGCCCTAATGCCCAACCTATTCCCATTTATGTTCGGTTGATCATATGTACCGATGGCTCTAGCTTGGCGTTGTGGTTGTCTAGGTCGAAGGTTGGCAGCTCCTTGACCATTGCCCTCTTCAGCATGAGGTTGTTCTGGAACTGGTTCCATCATAAATCCCAATCTGTGTAGGTGAGCCTGTTGCTCTTCTTCTCTTCTTCTCCTTGCGATCTGCCTTTCAAGTGCTTTAATGTCTTCAACTGGTGGAACTAGGTTTGTTGGGCCTCTGCTCCTCAAGTTCATGCACCTGAGATACAAATTGGCTAGGATAGAGTATCAGTAACTAGATATAATAAAAGTAAGACTTAGTCTCAAGGAAGGGCCAAATCTCAATGTCACAATCAGACTAGGATTGGCAACGGCGCCAATTTGGTAATAGGTTTTTTGCCTATTGCAAATGTTGTAGTATAGTGGGGTGAATGTCGAACCAGTCCTAGTGATGTGAATCAGTGAGAATACAAGTCATTTCTTAAGCTAAGCAGATTCAATAGTGGTGAGTGTGTGACAAGTAGCAATAGCAAACAGAGCAATACAACAAGGTTTTAATCAATTTAGACAAGTGAATCCATGGGTATTGGGAATTGACTTCAAGTAACTAAGATCCAATCTAGGTGACAAGCTTTCAATCAAAGTAATCTCTTAAGTCTAAACACAATTTTAGACAAGTCCTATGTCTAGGTAAATGTCCATTTGCTTAGAAATCATTAAACATCAAATGTCTTTGGCTTAATTCAATCAAGCAATCTTTAAGTTCAAGTTTAATAACTATCTAGCAATTTTAACATCAAGTGTCCTTGGCTAATCTCACTAGAGCTTAGTTGAGTTGATTCAAACACTTCATCTAATCATGTCTGATGAGAAGTGTTTAGAAATCAGGTTTAGAGTGATCAAGACTAAACAAGCATTAAAAATACTCAACAAGCAAGTTCATACAAGGATCTAATACAATAACACCATAGATCTTCACTAAGTTACTCTAATCTCCCTAACCCATGAATTCTTAAGGAAACTACTCACTAATCTCCATGAAAACACTTAATCTCATAATAGATTGAAGCATATTCAAGTAGATACAACAGAGAATAAAGATAAACAAGGATTAAACAAGCAAATTCAAGAGAATAAGAAGAAAAGAAACTAAAGATTCAAGCTTTCTCTCTCAAGAGTTCTTGTGTTCTCCATAAAAAAGTAGATAGATCCCCCAATTATTGTCTGAAAAGTAGTTATATATATCTAAAACTCGAGCTGGGGTTGACCCATAAAAACAGATATTTTTCTCCGTAGTGACCATAAAAGGTCGCTACCAGAGGTCACTACGCCTGTAGCGACCTGACATGCCCGCTACGGGTGGCCGCTAGGACACTTAGACGATTTTTTTCGCATTCTTGAACTCATAGCGACCTCATTATGCCGCTACGGAAGACCGCTACAGAAAGCGCTTCAACTATAGC
The DNA here is from genome assembly GCF_020379485.1 of Brassica napus. Taxonomy (NCBI): domain Eukaryota; kingdom Viridiplantae; phylum Streptophyta; class Magnoliopsida; order Brassicales; family Brassicaceae; genus Brassica; species Brassica napus. The sequence continues at coordinate 59,589,157 of NC_063446.1, read as the reverse complement.
GGTCTCTCTAACCCGCTACACACTCCCGCTACGGTACTTAGGCGCCTCAGCTCTATCTTCTGTAGCGACCATCTTTTGCCGCTACGCCTGGCCGCTAGGAATGTCATATTGATATGTGTGTAGTATTTTGATCATAAATCCCTCAATACAGCTCCAAACGACTTGAAACCACCTCCATTGTAAAGCTAACTCAATTTCCAGTGTCTCCATAAATTTTTAGCTTCAGAAGAGATCTTTAAGGCCTTCATCCGTGTTCATCTTTCACTCTTTGGACTCAAAATCCCTCCAATGGTCTTCTAACTCATCCATGGTGCTCTCCAACACCTGATATGTACAAATGCAATGATATGCAACCTAAATTTGCCTAAATGATACTCTAGATGACCAAACCATGCAAGAATAAGAAGTTAAAAACATGTAAATTCACAAGATATCAGACGCTCAGGACATGAAGTATCAGGCTGTTTCAAAATCATTGGCTATCCTGAGTGGTGGGAAGACAAACCACGTAAGAATAAAGCTCCGTCTAGACGTGGTCATGGATTCACACCAAAAGCAAACAATGCTCAAATCATTTCTGCAAATTCGGCCTCTACGAGCTCTGCTTTTCCTATTACTGATGTTGATCGACAAGGATTAGCTGGTGTCTCAGATGCTCAGTGGCGTACTATCCAAAAGATGTTTTCCTCTGCCAATATCAGTGATCGTTTGAGTGGTAAGAATGGCAGTGTTATGTGGATTTTAGACACTGGTGCTACTCACCATATGACAGGACAATCTGACTTACTTCAGGACATTCGTCCTATCTCTCCTGTCTTTGTCAAACAGCCTGTCGGTGAACTAGTTCCCTCATCACAGCGGGGAATTTTGTTTCTTACACCTTACTTATGTTTGAAAAATGTTTATCTTGTTCCTGGCTTGCATACTAATTTGATCACTTTTGGTCAGTTGGCCACTGATAATCATATTGTGGGAGAAATCACTGATCGTTTGTTGATAATACAAGACCGCACTACGAGGATGCTGATTGGAGTGGGTGATCGTGAGGGAGAGGGACTGTACCATTTTCACGAGATTGAGACTGTGACATCAAATCAGACTAATGTCGAACCTGCTGTTGATGAAGCTTCCGCTGACACTACTCTCTGGCATCGTCGTTTGGGCCATCCTTCTTCTCGTGTACTTGGGAAAGTTCCTGGCATCAGTGGTTTATCTAGTAGTAGTTTATCGCTTTTACATGACAGTTGTGATATTTGCTTCCGCGCAAAACAAACTAGACAATGTTTTCCAGATTCTTTGATTAATGCAAAAGAAGTTTTTGATTTGATTCATTGCGATTTATGAGGTCCGTATCATACACCAGCGTTCTGTGGATCTCGTTACTTCTTGAAAATTGTTGATGATTGTTCTAGAGCAGTCTGGTTGTATCTTCTTCCCGACAAGACGAATGTTGCTCAACATCTACGGAATTTTCTGTCTATGGTTACACGCCATTTTTCAAAGAAAGTCAAGACGATCCGTAGTGATAACGGTACGGAGTTCATGTGTATGTCTCGGTTCTTTCAAGAGCAAGGAATCATTCATGAAACTTCATGCGTACATACCCCACAACAGAATGGTCGAGTTGAGCGCAAACATCGCCATATCCTTAACGTTGCTCGAGCTTTGCGATTTCAAGGCAACTTACCAATTGAATTATGGGGAGAGTGTGTTCTTAATGCTGCGTATCTGATCAATAGGACACCATCCCATGTGCTTAAAGGGAAAACGCCATTTGAAGTGTTGCATAGCAAACCGCCATCTTTTAAACACTTGCGGGTGTTTGGTTGTCTCGCTTATGCTCATAATCTTGACCACAAAGGCGACAAATTTGAATCAAGGAGTCGACGTTGTGTCTTTGTAGGATATCTGTATGGAAAGAAAGGTTGGCGTTTGTATGATCTTGATAGACAAATATTTTTTACTTCTCGGGATGTTGTTTTCTGCGAAACAATATTCCCACTTTCTCAAAAACAACCAGAGAAACCTATCTTACAGCAGCCTGAGGAACCACCAGTTATAGTCTCCACTGAGGATTCTATTGAAGAATTTTCTGTCCCCTGCTGAGATCGATGGGGTTACTGTGAGTTCTTCAGCAGAATCAGAACCACCTAATTTTGGCGAGTCTGCTACAGTTCCTACAAGTGAAACTCAATCATCAGATACTGCTCCACTGGGGCGTGGACATCGTTCAAAAACTGCCTCTACTCGTCTTTGCGATTATGTCATTAGTACAGTCTCTCTCGAACTTCCCTCCGAATCATCTGCTCCTCAGTCTTCCTTAGGTATGTGTTATCCTTTATCTCATTATATTTCTGATGAAAGTTTTTCAGAAGGATATCGGTGTTATCTCGCTGCAATTACCTCAGCAGTTGAACCTAAATCCTTTAAAGAAGCAATGAAGTTTGAAGAATGGAAACAAGCTATGATAGTTGAGATCAATTCTCTCGAGGATAATCACACATGGGATTTACAGGAACTTCCTCCTAACAAAACTCTTATCGGGAGTCAATGGGTTTTTCGTGTGAAATTCAAAGCTGATGGTACAATAGAGCGATGCAAGGCTCGTGTTGTGGCTCTCGGGAATCATCAAAAGGAAGGTCTTGACTATAAAGACACATTTTCACCTGTTGCTAAGATGATCACGATTCGTCTTATTCTTGACATTGCTGCCAAGAGAAATTATGAAGTTCATCAAATGGACGTTCATAATGCTTTTCTTCATGGGGATCTAGAAGAAGAGCTGTACATGAAACCTCCACCAGGTTTTTCTCGACCAGGTGATAACTGTGTTTGTCATCTTCGAAAATCCATTTACGGGCTTAAACAATCACCGCGGTGTTGGTTCTCGAAACTCGCGGATGCTCTTATAAAATATGGCTTTAAGCAAACAAGATCGGATTATTCCTTGTTTGTCTTTCATCATGGCGGCATCTCTCTCCAAATTTTGGTCTATGTGGATGACCTAATCATATCGGGTAATTCTCCGTCTGCCGTTAAAGTCTTTAAGGAGTATCTCTCTACTTGCTTTCATATGAAGGATCTGGGCATTGCAAAATATTTTCTTGGATTGGAAATTGCTCGTAGCCCTTCTGGGATTTATCTTTGTCAGCGTAAATACGCACTTGATATTGTTACAGAAACTGGTCTGTTAGGATGCAAACCAGCCGGCTCTCCTATTGATCAGAATCACAAATTAGCTCTCACGGAAAGCCCACTTCTTGATGATCCATTGCCGTATAGCCGCTTAGTTGGCAGACTGGTCTACTTGGCTTCAACACGTCCGGATTTGGCTTATTCGATTCATGTCTTATCTCAGTTTATGCAAAAACCTTGTGAAGAACATTGGCATGCTGCGCTGAAGGTGGTGCGATTTTTAAAGGGTACAATTGGTCAATGAATTCTTTTGCGTTCTGATTCTCCTCTACATGTTACTGGATGGTGTGACGCTGATTGGGCAAGCTGTCCACTGTCTCGACGATCTCTTACTGGCTGGTTTGTTCAGTTTGGCGATTCTCCTATTTCCTGGAAAACAAAGAAGCAGAAGACTGTTTCGTGTTCTTCAGCTGAAGCTGAATATCGAGCTATGGCAGAAATATGTAAGGAGTTGCGGTGGATTAAATCCTTACTATACAAAATTGGAATTGATCACACTGCTCCGATGACTCTCCATTGTGACAACAAAGCTGCATTGCATATTAGTTCTAATCCAGTTTTTCATGAGCGTACGAAGCATATCGAGCTCGATTGTCATCGTGTTCGTGATTACATGTTGGATGGTACGGTCAAGGCGTCTTATATTCCTACAAAAGAACAACTAGCTGACATCCTGACAAAGGCGTTGGGTCGAAAGGAGTTTGATTCATTTCATCTCAAGTTGCACTACAAGAAAACAACGGTATTTTGACGGACATTCCGACGGAAAATGAAATCCTCGGAATATCCCGAGGAATTTCCGAGGAAATTCCGAGGAAACACAAAATATGGTTTCCTCGGAATATACCGACGGAATTCCGAGGAAATACTAATCCGTCGGAATATTCTTATCGAATACTGAGGAAAAACGTATTCCTCGGAAAAAACCAATGAATTCCGAGGATAGATTATAGCCGTTAGAGAGCCGTTGGGGGATTTTAAAAATTCCGAGGAAATAACGACGAACTAGCCGTTTCCGTCGGAATTCCGTCGGAATTTCCTCGGTCTGTCGGCAGGATTTCAACTATAAATACAAGCACCCCTCTTCCTCTTCATTCACTTCATATCTTCATCCTCCCTCTTACCCTTACACACGAATTTGATTCATAAAAAACATGTCTTCTTCAAATTATTTTCGTTCTTGGATCGATCGACCTCATTTGGATCCGAACACGAGATTGCTTACGGAAGAATACCAACGAGGTATAACCGAATTCATGGGGTTAGTTCACCGACAACCGGAAGCAAAAACAGGTATGTTAAGATGTCTTTGCTCTAATTGTAAAAATAGAAAGGTTATTAAAGAGTGGGATGTTTGGACTCATCTATATTTGAGTGGGTTTACACGAAGTTACAAAATTTGGTATCATCATGGGGAAACTGATTATGAACATGGTAGTACTAGCGAACCTCAGCCAGCGGTTAGATTAGAAGAACCAATTAGAACAGATGTAGATTATGGTGTAGGTAATGAGCAGATGGTAAATGATCATTTTAGAGGGGAAGATTTACCCAATGCACAAGCTAAGAGATTTTATGATATGTTGGATGCTGGAAAGCAACCATTGTACGAAGGTTGCAGAGATGGTCATTCAGCTTTATCATCTGCTACAAGATTGATGGGCATTAAAATAGATTATAATTTGGCTGAAGACTGTGTGGATGCGATTGCTGATTTTGTAAAAGGTATTCTACCCGAGGATAATGTAGCTCCTGGTTCATACTACGAGGTTCAGAAACTCTTAGCTGGTATTGGTTTATCGTATCAGGTAATAGATGTATGCAGCGACAACAGCATGATTTATTGGAGGGCGGATGAACAGCGGGTTACATGCAAATTTTGTGGAAAGCCTCGTTATAAAGATACGAGTGGAAGAGTTCCAGTGCCATATAAAAGGATGTGGTATTTGCCTTTAACGGAAAGGTTGCAGAGGTTGTATCTGTCTGAACGCACAGCGCAACCAATGAGATGGCATACGGAGCACTCAACAGATGGTGAGATCAGACATCCTTCAGATGCAAAAGCGTGGAAGCATTTCCAATCAAAGTATCCCGACTTTGCGTATGAGAGAAGAAATATCCACCTTGGATTATGTACTGATGGTTTCAGTCCGTTTGGCAAGAGTGGAAGACAGTATTCTCTATGGCCCGTCATTCTTACACCATACAACCTACCCCCAAACTTGTGCTTGCGACGAGAGTTTTTGTTTCTCTCAATTCTCGTTCCCGGACCAGAGCATCCTAAGAGATCACTTGATGTGTTTCTTCAGCCACTAATATATGAGTTACAACAACTATGGGCTCCAGGTGCTGAAACATACGATGTTTCGTGTAAAGAAAACTTTCAAATGCGGGCAGTACTAATGTGGACAATAAGTGATTTTCCAGCATATGGTATGTTGTCTGGATGGACAACGCATGGAAGGCTATCATGTCCATATTGTCAAGATAACACTGATGCTTTCCAACTAAAACACGGAAGGAAAACGTGTTGGTTTGACTGTCACAGGAGATTCCTACCACCTGATCATCCATATCGTAGGAGTAGGAATTTGTTTACGAAGAACAAGAGGGTGTTTGACAGTCCACCTCCGGAAATTTGTGGGAAAGATTTGAAGATACAACTAAGAGATTTTGGTGCAGAAAGGACGCCAGACGTCGGTGGACATGAGCGATTTCCGGTAGATGCTGTTGGAGAACTACATAACTGGCACACAAAAAAGTATTTTCTGGGATCTGCCATACTGGGAGGATCATCTGCTAAGGCATAATTTAGATGTCATGCATATTGAGAAGAACTTTTTTGACAATCTCATGAACACGATCCTTAATGTTCAAGGTCAAACAAAGGATAATTTGAAGTCAAAACTAGATTTAGTCGATATATGTGCTCGTTCAGAACTTCATGTTGATGAGAATGGAAGGGCTCCTTTTCCCATATACCGACTTGATGCAGAGGGAAAAGATGCGTTCTTTGATTGAATTTCAAACGATGTGGAATTTCCAGACGGTTACGCATCAAATTTGCGTAACTGTATCGACCGAAAGGAAGGAAAGTTTACTGGCTTGAAAAGACACGATTGCCATGTAATGATGCAGCGCCTCCTTCCGTTCGCCTTCAAGGAACTATTAGCACGAAATGTTCATGAAGCAATTGCAGGGATAAGTGGTTTCTTCCGCGATTTATGCACGAGATCAGTGACTCTTGAAGGTATTGAAAATTTGAAGACTAACATAGCCGTGATTCAGTGCAACCTTGAGAAGATATTTCCTCCCTCATTTTTTGATGTTATGGAGCATCTTGTTATTCACCTGGCAAGAGAATTGGAACTTGGTGGTCCTGTGCAGTATAGATGGATGTATCTATTTGAGCGGTATATGTTCCATTTGAAGAAGATTGTGAAAATTTTAAGTAGGGTGGAAGGTTCTATAGTCGCACAGATGATCAATCAAGAAACTTCAAACTTTGCCGAGTACTACTTTCCAACAGAAGTTCAGACCAAAAACAGAAGACCTGCTCGGCATGATGATAGAGGCGACCGGGCAACATATCATGTTACGGTTCCAGACATTTTCACAGACGTTGGACGAATTAGCGGAAAACTAAAGGACCGTCGACTTACTGAGCAGGAGCGCAGTCATTTGCAAACATATTTGCTCACCAACTGCGAAGACGTTCTTCAATATGAGAGGTAAATAAATTAGCTTACAAATTTTTATTTTAACAAGTTGAAATTTAAATCTTAATTAATTACATTATTGTCATCATATACATGATTTTCATGGCAGAAAAGCGGTTCGAGTATAGATACGCCACAGAGGACGAACTAGAAGAAATGAAGCAGAGATAATTTACTGAATGGATGTTTACTTATGTGAGTGCTTTAAACAAATTAAAATATATTTTATCACATATTTATTGATATAACATATATATATGTGCTATTAATAGGTGTCTGCTGGTTTGGCCAGAGGTGAAACATTTGACGATTGGATACGTAAGATGGTCGTTGGACCAAACTTTGTTGTGAAGTCATATCCAAGATTTTGTACTCGAGGATATGCATTCACAACTCAGAAGAGGAGACGTTCGAGTACGACTTATGATGCTGGCGCTTGTTCTGCATCAGGAGATGATGTATACTACGGACACATACATGAGATTTTGGAAATCAAGTATTTGGGCATGGTTGGATTGCGCTGTATTGTTTTCTATTGTGATTGGCACGACAACACTCCAGATCGAGGTGTGAGAACAGATGCATTTGGTGTTACATCAGTAAATTCGAGGCGAAAGCTGCAATATTATGATCCTTTCATTCTTGCTTCTCAGGCCGATCTGGTAATTAAATGTTAATTATTCAGAATGATTCATCATCATGTGTATTAATTTATAATTTTACTAATAATTTTCTAAATGTTACAGGTTTGTTATATCAAGTACCCCCGGGTAAGGAACAGAGATGATCCATGGGTTACTGTTACAAGACTCAACCCGAGAGGCCGAGTTCAGGGAAGTTCTGAGCTGGAAGACCCACTACAACCAAACACATCTGACAACTTAAGTGCAGCAGAAGATTTAGCTGGAGTTGGCCTTGTAGTCGATTTAACCGACTTCGGAGAGGAAGTCGTCGTTCCCGTAGAGGATGAACCAGTGATTGGAGAGTTTCACCAAGATCCAGATTCAGATTCATCTGGTGATGACGACTCGGAAGCAGACTACCATTGATTTTTTTTTTTTTTTTTTAATAAATACCGAGGAAATTCCGAGGAAAACTTGATATACTCGATCGATCGATCACATTATTTTTTTTTTTTTAAGAAATACCGAGGAATTTGTTTTTCCTTAGAATTTCCTCGGAATATTCCGAGGCTTTTCCGAGGAAACAAGATTTTTAAATCCAAAACAACGTTTTTCGGTTTGAATAACACTTATATAACCCTTATTAAGTGTCTTAGACTTATTATGTAGTCAAAAATTTGTTTCTTACCCTATAATAAACACTTTTCCGATTGTATGAACGAAATCCCCACAACATAAGAAAAACACTTATACACTTTAATGAACGGTAAAGGGAATACTTACAATTCGTTTTGAAATTTTGTTATTTCATGGTTTATGCTCATCTATACAAAGAATCATCAATGGTATGCATTACAATTATATAAGAAATGAAATACGGCAAAAAAAATTGATGTTTTGAAACCCCAAACACTAGTTCCTCGGTATTTCCTCGGAATATTCCGACGGAATTCCGAGGAAGATAAGGGTTTCCTCGGAATTCCCTCGGAATATTCCGAGGAAATTCCGAAGAAATAGAGGTTTTAAATCGAAAACAACGTTTTTCGGTTTGAATAACACTTATATAACCCTTATTAAGTGTCTTAGACTTATTATGTAGTCAAAAATTTGTTTCTTACCCTATAATAAACACTTTTCCGATTGTATGAACGAAATCCCCACAACATAAGAGAAACACTTATACATTTTAATGAACGGTAAAGGGAATACTTACAAATCGTTTTGAAATTTGTTATTTCATGGTTTATGCTCATCTATACAAAGAATCCTCAATGGTATGCATTACAATTGTATAAGAAATGAAATACGGCAAAAAAAATTGATGTTTTGAAACCCCAAACACTAGTTCCTCGGTATTTGCTCGGAATATTCCGACGGAATTCCGACGGATATTTTACTATCCGTCGGAATTTCCTCGGAATATTTTCATTTAACTGGGCAAATATTTCGCGAAAATTGAAATTAGAATTCCGACGGAATTCCGACGGATAGTATCCGTCGGACCCTAGGTTTTATAACCACGAGCCTCTTCTTCTTCCCCATTTCTCTCTTCTTCCTCTGCGCGACTCCTCCGGCGATTTCCCACTGAAATCCGGCGATCTCCCCCTTCTCTTACACAAATCATGTAAGGACCCTATCCCTCTCTCTTAGGTTCTATTTGTTAGGTTTTTGTGTAGTTTTGATAGATTTTTGTTAGGGTGATTGGTTAGGATTGTGATTTGGTTGTATAATAGGTTTAGAATTGTGATTTGGTTGAATAATTTGTTTTGTTGAATAGATTTAGAATTTTTTAATAATTTTTTTTATTTTTTTTGTATTTTACAAAACGATTTTTTTATATAAATTCTATTTTTTGGATTTTACAAAATGTTTTTTGTATATAAATTCGATTTTTTCTCATTTTTCATTTTAAATGAGACTTGCCAAGGCTTTGGCTTCCCCACGCAAAAGGACTGTAGGTATAACTGGAACTCGCCATGGGGAACCTGGTAAGCAGATGGAGAATAAGGGCCCCTCAATCCCGAAGCTGGTACCTCCTAAACCATAATTTTATGGATCAGAGTATAAGAAAGAGATGGAGAGAGCAGGGGTTGGCTCGTGGTGGTAGTGGTATTGGTTTTTTATTAAGTTCTATGAGTATTATCATAGTCAGTATAAGGGTTATGGGTTTTATTATTATCATGGTTTCTCATATGTTTATGATTGTCAGTTCAGTTTTAAGTTTGAATACCTATTGGAATAAAAGTCGGTTATGTTGGGTCTCGGTTTTATGGTTTCTGGTTTCATGGTATGAAGTATTCTCATTTGCTGGTTTCGTTTATTATCGAGTGTATGGATCACAGGAGAATAAAGGCTTACAATATGAGGTTACTTGTATGGAACTAGGTTTGATTGTCACTAAGACATTATGGCTTCTTCAAGTAGCATCATATGATAATTTGCTGGATTTCATTGGGTTTTGTCTTTGGTACAGGAACAGTACGTTCGTACTATGGATGGGAGTTAGGAAGCGAGTTGGTTATCTGCAGAAAGCGGGTCTGCGGACAATGTTTGGGTCTTCCTTTGGCACAAATTTGTTGGTTTTTGGAATGGTTCATTGGTTTGGATACCGGGATGACGATTTCAGAATCATTTTCTGGATGCGTTTACTCTGTTGGGTCTCATTAAACCCAACACAGAGAGTCCTTACCATGCAGAAAACGGGTTTATGCCGAGAATGTAGATTGAGGTTGATGGTTTTAAATACGGTTATGAGACGTTTGACTTTGTCTTATGAGCTGGGGCTGTGGAACAAGGTACATAAAGTGGGACAGTTATACGTCCAGAGCGGAATATATGGAGTCCATTTGATAGGAAAAACCTTTTCGATGGCTTTCACAATATTAACTTTTGCTTGTGTACTGGAATATATGTATTCGAGCTATAATAGGATTGGGCGCTGGGGTTACAACGGTTCTAATAATGGATATATGGGATTTATAAAAGCTGAAAATTATCTTTTAGTATGGCAAATACATGAATTTGTTCATGACACAGTTTGGAAAATTGGTATGGAATTATTGTATGACAAGGTTCTACATAAGGATAAGGTTTGGGTTGAGAATTTTGGGCCTCATTATTCCCATCAATTTGGCTTTTCGAAGCATATAAAATTCATTTTTTAATGAGAGTACTAAGTTGGAATTGTAAAGGAATGGGTAGCAAATGGACAATAAGTTATTTACGGGAAATAAGACATAAGCATAAACCTGATTTTCTTTTTTTATCAGAAACGAAACAAGAGAAAGAGTTTGTTCAGAATTTTCAGGCCCATTTGGGTTTCGATAATTTGTTCACAGTGGATCCAACCGGAATAAGTGGTGGATTAGCACTTTATTATAACAATGAGTATCAAGTTAAAGTGCTATATTCTAGTAACCGGATGATAGATGTGGAAACAGAGGTCATGGGGAAAACGGCTTATATCACTTTTGTGTATGGAGATCCAAATCAACAAATGAGGGACCATGTATGGGAGCGCTTAACTAGATATGGAATTTCACGATCTGAACCATGGTTCGTTATTGGAGATCTAAATGAGATCACAGGAAACCATGAAAAAGATGGAGGAGCTTTAAGAAATGCGGATTCTTTTATTCCTTTTAATAATATGATCAGAAATAGTGGGTTACTGGAATTTCCGGCGAGGGGTAATAAAATGTCATGGCAAGGGAGAAGAGGAAAAGGGAAAGGGGCAGTGATGGTTCGGTGTCGGCTGGATCGTGCTTTGGCAAATGAAGAATGGCATACTTTATTTCCATGCTCTTATACAGAATATTTAAAAATGGTGGCATCGGATCATCGACCAGTGGTAGCTTATTTAGAAGATAAAATTACTAGAAGAAAAGGGCAATTTCGATTTGATAAGAGATGGGTTGGAAGAGATGGTTTCATGGAATCAATATCAATGGGATGGTCGGATTCTAGGGAAGATAGAACTGAGGGTACAGGGAAGAGTTTTGTGGCAAAAATTAGTAATTGTCGTCATGAAATTGCTAAATGGCGGAAAAACAATCCACCTTATGGAAAAGAAAAAATAAATGAATTACAGCAAGCTCTGGAGGATGTACAGACAGATAACACAAGGACTCAAGAAGATATAATGGAAGTGTCTAGGAAATTACAAGAGGCTTATAGGGATGAAGAAGAGTACTGGCATCAGAAAAGTAGGAATATGTGGCACTCATCTGGAGATCTTAACACAAAATTCTATCATGCTTTGACAAAACAGCGACGGATACGTAACAGGATTGTTGGGTTACATGATGCAGATGGGAATTGGATTACCGAGGAAAATGGGGTAGAAAGGGTGGCTGTTAGTTATTTTGAGGATTTATTTACCTCTTCTTCACCATCGGAGTTTGATGATTTTCTGATGGAAATTCCTTTGACTATCACCCCTCAAATAAATCAACGATTGTTGAGAATAGCTACGAAGGAGGAGGTTAAGGAGGCTCTTTTTATGATGCACCCAGAAAAGGCACCTGGACCGGACGGTATGACAGCATTATTTTTCCAACACTCCTGGCACATTATTAAAGCAGATTTGGTTGAGCTGGTGAACGATTTTTTGGTTTCCGGAGAAATGGATGCTAGATTAAATATTACTAATATATGTATGATTCCAAAAACTGAGAGACCTACAAGGATGACGGAATTGAGACCAATAAGTCTTTGTAATGTGGGATACAAGATTATTTCAAAGGTATTATGCCAGAGATTGAAATTATATCTCCCCAGGCTCATCTCAGAAACTCAATCGGCATTTGTAGCTGGACGGTTGATTTCGGATAATATTCTTATAGCGCAGGAAATGTTTCATGGGCTGCGAACTAATAAAGCATGCAAAGGAAAGTATATGGCAATAAAAACAGATATGAGTAAGGCATATGAAAGAGTGGAATGGGATTTTATTAAGGCTTTACATCGAAAGATGGGTTTTGATTCTCACTGGATCAAGTTAATGATGGAATGTATAACCCCAGTTCAATATCGGGTTCTACTAAATGGACAACCGCGCGGTCTCATTGTTCCACATAGAGGATTACGTCAGGGGGATCCTCTGTCTCCCTACTTATTTATTCTTTGCACAGAGGCTTTGATCGCAAATATACGAAAGGCAGAGGCAGAGAAACAGTTAACGGGAATGAAGGTGGCAAGAGCATGTCCATCAATATCTCATTTGCTTTTTCCGGATGACAGTCTTTTCTTTTGTAAAGCTCAAAAAGAAGAATGTCGAATTTTAATGGAATATGAACATGTATCTGGTCAGCTTATAAATTTCGCTAAGTCATCAATTCAATTTGGACATGAGATTGAGGAAATGACCAGACAGGAATTACGGGATATTCTGGGGATTCCAAATTTAGGCGGAATGGGTTCTTATCTGGGGCTGCCTGAAAACTTGGGGGGATCTAAGATACAAGTTTTCAGCTTTTTACAGGAGAGATTAAATTGTAGAGTTACAGGATGGGCTTTTCGGTTTTTCACAAAAGGAGGAAAAGAGGTGATTATTAAATCAGTGGTCACAGCTCTACCTAATCATGTGATGTCATGTTATCGACTACCTAAGGCAACTGCAAAGAAGTTGACGAGTGCGGTAGCACAATTCTGGTGGAGTCCAGGGGGAAGTACTAGGGGTTTGCATTGGAAATCGTGGGACAAAGTATGTCTTGATAAGGAAAAAGGGGGTTTGGGGTTTAAAGACATCACTGATTTTAATACAGCGATGCTTGGCAAACAGCTTTGGCGTCTCATAGAGAAACCAAACTCGTTATTTGCCAGAGTTTTTAAAGGTCGGTACTACAGGAATGCTTCACCCCTGGAACCGATTCGCTCATATTCTCCATCCTATGGATGGCGGAGTATTGTCTCTGCTAGATCTCTGGTAAGCAAAGGACTAATCAAAAGGGTGGGAACAGGCTCTTCTATATTTGTATGGAATGATCCATGGCTCCCAACCACTCGCCCGAGACCAGCTAATAAAAATCAACATAATTTATATCCGGACCTCACAGTGGAGTCACTCATTAACTCCACTTCGCGTACTTGGAATTCTCAGGCAATTCGGGCATTGGTGGAACCACAGGATGCAAAACTTATAGAAAGTCTACCACTGAGTAGAACTCAGAGGATAGATCGGGATGGATGGCATTTTACCAAAAATGGAAAATATACAGTTAAATCAGGATATCAGGTGGAGAGGATTTACCCAGATAGGGCACGACCACCCTCTATGCTTGGGCCCACGGTTAATGTCTTAAAGGCTTATTGCTGGAAAATAAAATGTCCACCAAAGTTAAAACATTTCCTCTGGCAGCTCGTGTCAGGAAGTATAGCAGTTAGGAAAAATTTACAAGGGAGAGGGATTAAAGGAGATATCTGTTGTGCCAGGTGTGGAGCCGATGAGGAATCGATAAATCATGTTTTTTTTGAATGTCCTCCAGTGCTTCAGGTTTGGGCTCTTTCGAAGATACCGTCGAACCTAGATGTTTTTCCAACAAAGTCGCTTTTCACAAATATAGATCATCTATTTTGGAGAGTTTTACCACAAATGGAGGATCATCAGTTTGCCTGGATTTTATGGTACATTTGGAAAGGACGTAATAACAAAGTGTTTAGTAATTTGGATATTGACCCTATGGATACACTCAAGTTGGCAGAAACAGAATCTAAATTATGGGCGGAGGCCCAGGTTTTAAACGAGCAGAGAACAGAACCACGACCTATGGTTACGTCTTTGCCGAGAATTCCGGGTAGATGGTGTTTTATAGATGGTTCTTGGAAAGATAAGGATATCTTTTCAGGGCAAGGATGGCTTAGTACACTAGTGGGTTTTAATGGTTTATTGGGGGCGAGGAATGTTCGGGCTAGTCTCTCTCCTCTTCATGCGGAGATGGAAGCGCTACTCTGGGCAATGGAATGTATGAGGAACCTACGTTAATTTCAGGTCACATTTGCAACGGATTGTTCTCAATTGGTGAAGATGGTTTCCGAACCAGAAGAATGGCCGGCTTTTGCAGATTATTTAGACGATTACAAGATCCTGAAGGAGAGTTTCACAAGATCAGACATCATCCATGTTCCACGAACGCTAAACACTATGGCGGATAGTCTAGCCCGTAAAGCTAGGATGCAGCTGTCGTATGTTGTTCATATGGATGTAGATCACCCAGTTTGGTTTACAGAATCAATATGAGTCTGTAAAAGTCGATGACAAAAAAAAAAAAAAAATATTCGATTTTTTAGATTTTACAAAACATTTTTAATATCTATAAAACATTTTTTGTGATTAAAAACTATTATTTGGGATTTAAAAAAAAATATATATATATATATATATTATTAAAACTATTTTTTGTAATTATTAAACTATTTTTTATTTATTAAAACTATTTTTTGTTTATTAGAACTATTTTTATATATTTATTAATATTTTTAATATCTATAAAACTTTTTTGTGATTAAAAACTGTTATTTGGGATTTTTTTTTAAAAAAACAAAAAAATATATATATATATATATATTATATAAATTTCTATATTTATTAAACATTTTTAATATTATTAAAACTATTTTTTGTAATTATTAAACTATTTTTTATTTATTAAAACTATTTTTTGTTTATTAGAACTATTTTTATATATTTATTAAAAAATTTTAATATCTATAAAACTTTTTTTGTGATTAAAAACTATTATTTGGGATTTTTTTTTTTTAAATATATATATATATATATATATTTATTATATAAATTTATATATTTATTAAACATTTTTAATATTATTAAAACTATTTTTTGTAATTATTAAACTATTTTTTATTTATTAAAACTATTTTTTATTTATTAGAACTATTTTTATATATTTATTAAACATTTTTAATATCTATAAAACTTTTTTTGTGATTAAAAACTATTATTTGGGATTTTTATTTTAAAAAAAAATATATATATATATATATTATATAAATTTCTATATTTATTAAACATTTTTAATTTTATTAAAACTATTTTTTGTAATTATTAAACTATTTTTTATTTATTAAAACTATTTTTTGTTTATTAGAACTATTTTTATATATTTATTAAACATTTTTAATATCTATAAATCTTTTTTTGTGATTAAAAACTATTATTTGGGATTTTTTTTTTTAAAAAAATTAATTTATATATTTCTATATTTATTATATATTTTTTTTTTAATATACAGGTCTCATTATGATCAGACCCGGCCTCGACAGCGTCGTGGTCGTGGTGGTACGGGGAGCCAGTCTCGGGATTCCAGCCATTTTCAGGATTCCCCTTCGTCCCACAGCTCCTACCATACATCTCCCTCTGCTGCAGCCGCTCCTGCTCCTCTCGCTCCCGCTGCTGCATCCGCTCCTGCTCCTCAGGGTCCTCCGGGAGTGATGAGTGTTGCGGAGTTGGTTCAACAGCCCGGTCGTGACCATCTTCCCTATCTCACTCCGTATCCACATGGACGGGGTCAAACATGGTAATTAAACATTTTTTTTCTTTAAATTTGAATTCATTATTAACCGTTTGTTCTTTTTATTAGGTTCAACCGATCCGGGAACGGGATCAGCGCATGGATCAACCGTATGATGTACTCGGCCCTCGACAGGGGACATCCGACTTTCACTCACTTCCCTACCGACAAGCAGCATCTATGGTTTCGTCAGTTTGCGGTAAGTATTCTAATTTTTTACTTATATTTTTAATCTTTAATATAAATTTTCTACTAATTGTGTTTTTTTTTCAGCAATAGTTCAACTGGAATTCCGATGAGACGCTCTTTATCTATCACCACTTCGTCCATAAAGTTATGGACAACTATGGGAAGCAGATCCACGAGTGGAAGAAGAAATGGGAAATCAATAAGGTTCGATTTAATTTATTAAACAATTTTTTAATTTATTAAACTATTTTTTAATTTATTAAACTATTTTCTTTTTTTTATTATTAAAAGGTCCCAAAGTCGATGAACGACACGGTCTGGAAGGAGTTGTGTGCGCATTGGGATAAGGAAGAGACGAAAGAAACTTCTTCCACCAACTCCACCAACCGCAGGAGCGACCGTAAAGGGAAGGACATCTACAAGCATAACTTGGGTGCTCAATCTATTGCCACTCTGGGAGATCGCATGGTAAGTTCAACCGTTTTTTTTTCAATTATTTGAGTTTCAGAATTTTAATTTATTGTGCATTTCTTCTAATTTCTAATGTTTCTTTAATTTATGTTTTTTTTCAAGGCGGAAGAAAATGATGGCGAGCCGGTTGATGATCTCGCCCTAATGAAGAGGGCATATACCAACAAGAAGACCGGCGAGATTGATGACGGTCTTGTGAGGGACGTGGTCGACCTGGTCCAAACTCAGGTGGTAGACGAAGTGTCTCAGCTTCAAACCGAGGATGACGCTTCGACGGCTTCGACCAACTTGTCCCGGTTTCGAATCAACGAAATCGTTGAATCGGTATGTTCTTTTTTCTAAAGTTCAATTTATTTATTTCTTGATTTTTATTTTATCATCGATTTATATTATTTAAATTTGGCTATTTATATTTCAGTCGGTTCCAAAGAAGAAGGGACGTTTGGTCGGTTTGGGTCGTCGCTCCCGGTCGGCTGCTCCTTCTTCTGCACCACCGCCATATGTTGATCCAGAAGTTCTTACGGCTCAGCTGAAGGACAAGGATGATCGGATATCTGCGTTGGAGACCCAGATGGCAGCTCAACAGGCGGGCTATAAGACACAGAAGAGGCTGAACGAGCAGATGATGGAGATGATGAAGAGGGTATACCCGAACGAGGTGTTCCCGAACATTCAAGACCCGTAGTTTTTTTTTTTTTTTAACCAAAAACTCGGAATGTTTTATTTTTATTTGTAGAACTTTGAATTATCTAATATGTTTTCAGTTTTAATTTTAATTTTATATTTTCGAATTTAAATTTCACAAATTTTAATTTTTTTAAAAAAATTAATTTTTTCGAAATTCCGAGGAAAAGCACCCTCGGAAATTTCCGACGACCTTTTCCTCGGAATAAGTCGTCGGAATTTTAAAAAAAATCTGAGGGAAAGTTCCTCAGAATTTTCCGAGGGGCTACGTTCTTCGGAAATTTCCGAGGGCCACGTTCCTCGGAAATTCCCGATGCAAATTCCGAGGAATATTTTGTCGGAACTTCCGAGGATTGGACCATCGGAAATTTCCTCGGAATATACCGAGGAAGTCCTCCCTCGGTATATTCCGAGGAACTTTCCGACGATCTAGTGGTCCTCGGAGTTTCCTCGGAAATTCAGTTCCTCGGAATTCCGTCGGAAATTTCCGAGGAATAAGGAATTTCCGAGGAGTTATTTCCGAGGACTTTTGTCGTTGGTATGTCGTCGGAATAGCGTTATTCCGACGGCATACCGACGATTTTTTCCCTCAGTATGCCGCTGTTTTCTTGTAGTGTTGGGCATTCGAAACTTGCATGCTCCTGCTCCAACTTGACGGGGGGAATTAAAGAAGTTATCGATATTCATAAAAGTAAAGATACACATATGTATATTTGCCTCATTGTAGATTTCCTTTTGATCTTTTCCTATTGTCCAATGCAATCCGATTGTATATATACAAGCCTAAAGGCTAATGAATAACACAAGTTGATTCCATCGATATTCATCTCTTGTCAGATGATCCAAAGAAAGCTTTTCCTTAGCAGATTTATTGTTTGTGTTATGTTCTGAGAACGAATAAACGGAATGTTGTAGAAAAACCTTACGTTTAGTACCGTTGTGGTATATAAAACTTATTGCAGTGTGGCGCAAAGGCTAAAGAATGAAGAGTAGGGTTAGGTTTGGCTATACTTTGAATAGAAATTGTCGTGATGTGTAACTGATATAGCCAAGTACCATATGCCCTACGTAACATAGGTATGGATCAAAAAGAGATCCAAGTAACTAAATTCTCTCTCTTTATCGACAGACCGATCTGAAGCTGGATTGTGTTGTTTATTAATCCAACGCTCAAACACTATAACCGAGGCCCAATAAGTTTTGTTAACTATAAGGGCCCGTAAAGGATATAGCGTGTCAACCAACCCAAAAAAGTAATTACACTACCCATAAAAAAAGAGGAGATTTTGAGAACACGAAGACGAGCTTGGGCAACAAGAAAAAACATTAGTAAATTAATTTTCTTTTTAGCTTCTGACCAAGAAAAAAGACTCTTCTAACAGAAGGAGAAAGTAGAGATTTTTTTTGTAGTCGAATTCGGAAAAAAAATGGCTCTAAGCTTTGGATTGATTTGAATATTTTTTCGAAGAAAACAAAAATGTTTGCAGCTCGGCGTCTTCTTCTTTCCTGCAAACAAGGTGCGAATCAGGCCGCCAGTTTTCTCCGAGGGTTAGTCATATTCTTCTTTCTTAAACCCTAATTCCTACTCGGTGAGGGCTTGTTCTTGGTTTGTTACTTCATCTCCGAACAATAAAGCTTCGATTTTTATTTAGTTGGGTTTTCTCGAAAAGTTTCGATCTTTAAACATTGTAACGACTTAGAAGCACTGATTCATCTTCAATTTTGACAAAAAAAAAAAATTGTAGAAGAAGAATTCAATCGTCCAATTACAGTCAATCGACAAGACAGGGGACGACCCATGGAAGGACAGATCTTAACCCTTTGCCTGTCGGAACTGCTCAGACTTATTCTCGCTCGCGTGCTCGTTATGCTGCTGTAATAACTCTTTTGAAAAAAAAACACTTCTCTTTGTTGTTAGCTTTCACTTGTTTGTTTTTTTTTTTGGAGTTTTGATTAGATGTTTCCTTTGTATGCAGCCAGCGCTTGCGCTTGGGTTTACTGGATTCTTAGCCTTTCTTCATTACAACGACGAGAGGAGAGCTGTTCCTAAAGGTATGGTATAGAGAGATTCTTCGTTGGCTTGATAGAGTGTTTCTAAGATCTTGTCTCTGCTTCCTACGTTTTGCAGGTCAACCAAGCAGCAGCAATAGTAGCGGTTGTGGCTGTGGTTCTAATACAACAGTTAGAGGTCCTATTATCGGAGGTCCGTTCACGCTTATGAGTACACAGAACAAGATTGTTACTGAGAAAGACTTGCGTAATAAATGGGTGCTGCTCTACTTTGGATACTCGTTTTCCCCTGATGTTGGACCCGAGCAGTTGAAGATGATCTCCAGAGTTGTTGATAAACTAGGTTTGTTGAGTCTTATTCATCGATTTAGTCATAGAATGTGATCTTTTACTAAGCATGTCTTGTTTTGATTGAAACAGAGTCTAATCATGACAAGAAGATTCTGCCTGTCTTTGTCACTCTTGACCCTGTACGAGATACACCTTCTCATCTCCACGCCTACTTGAAAGGTCCGTGCACCAGTCTATTTTATAAACTCTCAGGGGTTACACTGCTGTTGACCTTTTTTTTGTTTGCAGAATTTGATGATAGAATACTTGGATTGACGGGATCTGCAAGTGCGATGAGGCATATGGCGCAAGAGTATCGTGTTTATTTCAAGAAGGTTCAAGAAGATGGAGACGATTATCTCGTTGATACATCTCACAACATGTAAGTATTTAGGATACCAAATCAAATTCTTGTTTGTTCATAAGAAGAAAAAGAGAGCTAAATGTTCATTGGGTGTGTAGGTACTTGTTGAATCCGAAGATGGAGGTTGTAAGATGCTTTGGGGTTGAGTATAATCCAGATGACCTCTCACAAGAGGTTCTTAAAGAAGTTACTTCCGCTTCACAATGACCAAACACTAAAGAGAGATGTTCACAGAATGAAACTACTAAGTTCCTTTTTTTCCCTCCATTGGTCAAATTTCATTTAGACGATTTTGCTAGTTCTTTGGTCATGCAACAACTATGGTTATGGCGAGATGATCTGATAGTTGCAATTGATTCATCTTCCTCCTTTTAGAGTGGGATCAAGCATCTTTCTTTGGGAAAAGTGCATATTTCAACCTGAACTTTATCCATCGTGCTTATTCCTACCCGAATTTTATAATAGTGCATATTTCATACCGATCTACATAAAAACTCAAAAAATACTACATGAACTTTAAGCGTTGTGCATTTTCCTTTAGGAACTTTACAGTAGTGCATATTTCATACCGAACTAAACAAAAATTCAAAAATACTACATGAACTCTCAAAATCGTGCTTATATATATATTGACAATCAAAGCTGTTAGTCATCCGTTAATTTATCAAAATGACGTCATTTTGGATTTTTTTTGTAAAATTAATTGTGACTGTGACTGAATCATTGGGAAAATTGCTTATTTCAAACTGAACTTTACCCGTCGTGCTTATTTCCTCCTGAACTTTGAAGTGGTGGGTATTCCATACCAAATTACATAAAACTCTAAAATACTACATAAACTTTAAGTGTTGTGCCTTTTCCTTTCTGAAATTTATAGTAGTGCATATTTCATACTGAATTAAACAAAAAATTCAAAAACACTACATAAATTCTCAAAATTGTGCTAATATATATATTAATCGTCAAATGTGTTATTCAACCATTAATCTATCAAACGACGTCGTTTTTGATAAATTCTGTAAAATGTAAAATTTAAAAATACTATATAAACTCTCAAAATCGTGTTTATATATATATTGACGTCAAAAAATAATAGTCATCCGTTAATTTATCAAATGATATCATTTTGGATAAATTCTGTAAAATTAAAAATTAATTTTTGGAAGGTTCAAATTCTCATACTGGTGGACAAGTAAGATCAGATTAATTACTAGACCAAAGTAAATTTCTTGTATAAATTTGTAAACAATAACTGATATTTAAGTTTTATTTTAATCAAATAAATATTATCAAAGTTTTATTGTTTCAGTTTTATAAAAAAATATATAATCATTTATTTTTTAATTTAACTTTAAAAATTATTATTTTATAAATTTTGACCAATTATTATTAATTTAAATATTTACTTTATAGTATTACTAAGAATTGAACTATATTGCAAAATTTTAGAATTTTGTGTTGGTTTGCCTTTAGATCAGAGGCAAAAAAAATTGTTTTTGATAAATTCTGTAAAATTTAAAATTTAAAAATACTACATAAACTTTCAAAATCGTTTATATATAGATTGACAATCAAAGATGTTAGTCATCCGTTAATTTATCAAAATGACGTCATTTTGGATAAATTTTGTAAAATTAAAAATTAATACGTAAACACGATTTTGAGAGTTTGTGTAATATTTTTAAGGCATTTAAAAATGTAGTATTTTTAAATTAAAAATTTGCAGAATTTATTCAAAAAACGTCGTTTGATAAATTATTGGTTGAATAACACTTTTGATGGTCAATATATATGTAAGCACGATTTTGAGAGTTCATGTAGTATTTTCGAATTTTTGTTTAGTTCAATATGAATTCTGCACTACTGTAAAGTTCGTGAAGAAAAAAACACAACGTTTAAAGTTCATGTAGTATTTTTTGAGTTTATGGGGTCAGATGGTCCCTTTTCTTGTTTTGGTTTTCTGAAAATATTTTGCAATAAAACTTTAAATTTTCCAAGAGAGCCAGCCCAATATTGTTTTTACAACATAAGCCCATTGAGAACCACAGAAAGAAAGATGGGAAAAGTGCTTCTTGGCGATTTTAGCTACAATTTTTTTCATCAGAAAATCAAGACCCCTTCGAAAACAAAACAATGGCTTCTTCGTCTTCTGCATCTCTTTTGGCTCCACTGTCTTCTTGTTCACGCAGTTGGAAACACCATGTCTTCCCAAGCTTCTACGGGGCAGATGTCCGCACAAACTTTCTGTTATGTACGAGGCTATAAGGCTACCTATTATCCATCACTACAAGAGGAGGTCCAAGGTCGGAACAGTAGAGAAGGAGAATGAGACAAGAAAGGATCTAGAAGGATAAGAATACAAGGAAGGAGGAGAGGACGTAGTAACCGTATTGTCTGCGCACATGGGTTGTCTGTGACGTGGCTATTTGCTTTATGCTTTCTATAAGAGTAGTAATGAATAAGAGAAATGTATCGAGTGTGATCATCGATCTTTTGTGAGAGGAGAGAGAGTACTCCTGTGTAAAAACTCTAAAACCTTTGTATTAGCTTGTTCTCCAAGGAATAACTTTACAATTTCTTTACGAGTGCAAACTTTTAAAATCTAGTCGTATCAAATTTGGTATCAGAGCAAGACGAACCTGCGGCTTGGCGATGGCACCAAAGAAGAACGATGACAAGGCGATCGAGCTGGCCCAACGTGACGATGAGAGATTTGTCGCGATGGAGGGGGAGCTATCGACGATGAAAGAACAAATGGGTGAGTTGATGAAGATTATGGCTAGTGGGTTTGAGAAACTCGCGCTGAGGAAGGTAGATCCGACAGGGGAGAAGGATCGGCGTGTAGGAGGGCCGATAACCCCTGATCTGATCTCCAACCCAGCCGATGCTCTCAAACCAACAGCGTATCAGGGAGAAGGATCAGGGAAGTCGATTATGGAGGAACCAAGGAGCGTTTCCGGTGGAAGGTTCGTAGCGGAGTCGGGTCAGGAGACAAGCTCCGCAGCGACACTATACCGCCGGAAGACTGCTATGGAAGAACGAGAAGATTCACTCGCACGGAAGATAGAGATTCCTCTGTTTGACGGTGACGGAGTGGAGAGTTGGGTGCTCCGGGTGGAGCAGTACTTTGAGATGTTTGATTTCACGGAGGAAGAGAAGCTACGTGCGGTTAGGATGTGTTATACCGGCGAGGCTCTACCGTGGTACCGTTGGGAGAGGAACCGAAACCCGTTTCTCAGTTGGGAGCAGATGAAGATCCGGGTGCTGGAACAGTTCTCACCGGCTCAAGACACGAGTGCAGGGGAGCGGGTGCTGTGCCTACGACAGAAGGACACCGTGCGCAACTACCGCCGCGATTTCATCGCACTCGCGTCTAACGCGCCGGAGATACCAGATCCGATACTCGAGATGGAATTTCTGAACGGGCTGCGACCAAAAATCAAGGCCGGGGTGAAGTTGATGAGTCCGAGGGGGTTGCAGAGGGTGATAGATGTAGCGAAGCTGGTCGAAGATTGGTCGGAAGGGGGAGATACGACGGAGGAAACATCGGAGGAAAAAGACAAAACGAGCCGTAGCGTTAATGGACGTCCTCAGGCTCAAAATAATAAACCGGCCCAACAGAGTGGGAACGGGTCGAGCCCAAACAAGAATAAAGCTGGTTCCGGGTCTACGACGTCGCAGAACAACACGACCACCAAACCTAACCATAACCGTCTCAAACCTCCGTTTCGCCGTTTGACACCGGCGGAGGTGGCAAAATGGAAGGCGGAGGGACTGTTCTACAGATGTGACAAGAAGTACGTCTATCCACACCGTTGTTCTCAGGCGGAGTTGCTGGTTATAATGGTGCTAGAAGACGGAACGGAGGTGGCCATATCGAGCTTAGCGGTGGAGATGGATGAAATGGGAGGAATGGCTGAGATCGAGGTGGCAGAGATATCTATTAGCTCCATCGTTGGCATATCAACTTCCTGAACCATCAAGCTAAAGGGAACATTGATGGGAAAGGAAGTGATAGTCTTGATTGATAGTGGGGCGACACACAATTTTGTGTCTCGAGAGTTGATGAAGCAACTAAATTTGGGTACCGACGACACGCAAGGCTACAGCGTGTTGACGGCAGGAGGAGTCACATTTAAGGGAGCGGGGTTGTGCAAGGAGATGGAGGTGGAGTTACAAGGTTGTACTGTGGTTTGCAACTTCTTACCCTTAGAGTTGGGAAGCGCTGATGTAATCTTGGGTATGCAATGGCTTAAGACCCTCGGTAATATGAAGGTTAATTGGAAGTTGCAGATACTAAGGTTCAAGATAGGAGACGACAAGGATGAACTACAAGGGGATCCAGGCCTTTGTTGCTCTGCGGCTTCTCTCAAGTCGATTTGGAAGACGGTGCAGCAAGGGGGAGAAGCAATGTTGATCGAGTACAATGGGTTGCAGCTGGAGGAGGAAAAGGGTGGAGGGTCAATTCCTCAGCCGTTGCAGAACATTCTGAAGGAGTACGAGGAGGTGTTCGCAGAGCCACAGGGTCTGCCTCCTTCGAGAGGGAAGGAACACGCGATCGTCCTAAAGACGGATGCCAGCCCAGTGAGTGTTCGACCCTTTCGTTACCCAGAAGCGCAACAGGAGGAGATCGAGAAGCAGGTGGCATTGATGTTGTCGGCAGGAATTATCAGGGATAGTAGCAGCCCTTTCTCGAGTCCGGTACTGCTAATCAAGAAGAAGGACGGGAGTTGGAGGTTTTGTGTGGACTACCGCGCCTTGAATAAAGTGACCATCGCGGATAGCTACCTTATACCTATGATTGACTAGTTGCTGGATGAACTACAAGGGGCGAAGGTGTTTTCAAAGCTTGATCTGAAGTCAGAGTATCATCAGATTCTGGTGAAAGCAGAGGATGTACAGAAGACAGTGTTTCGAACCCACGACGGCCACTACGAATTCCTTGTTATGCCGTTTGGGTTATCCAACGCGCCAGCTACATTCCAGTCTTTGATGAACGATATTTTTCGAAGCTACCTGAGGAAGTTTGTATTGGTCTTCTTTGATGACATACTCGTGTACAGTCAGACACAAAGCGAGCACGAAGAACATTTACGCTTAGTGTTGGAGGTGTTAAAAGAACAGGGCTTGTACGCAAATCGCAAGAAATGTGAGTTTGGAAGCTCTCGCATAGAGTATCTTGGTCATGTGATAAGCGCAGAAGGAGTGGCAGCTGATGAAGGGAAGGTACGCGCTATGCTAGACTGGATGGAACCAAAAGCAGTTAAGGAGCTGAGGGGATTCTTGGGTTGACAGGGTATTACAGAAAATTTGTTCAAGGGTACGGTGATATTGCGAGGCCTCTCACGTCCCTACTAAAGAAGGATCAGTTCAAATGGTCCGGTGAAGCAGCGTTAGCCTTTCAGAAACTGAAGCAGGCAATGGCGACGGTGCCGGTACTGGCATTGCCTGATTTCAACGAGCAATTCGTGATAGAGTGGGACGCGTCTGGAGTAGGATTGGGCGCTGTGTTGATGCAGCGACAGCGACCGATCGCATACTTCAGCCAGGCTTTGACGGAGCGACAGCAAATGAAGTCTGTATATGAAAGAGAGCTCATGGCGATAGTCTTTGCCATACAAAAGTGGCGTCACTACTTATTGGGGAGGAAGTTTGTTGTAAGAACGGACCAGAAAAGTCTCAAGTTCTTGCTGGAACAGAGGGAGATTAACATGGAATATCAGCGGTGGTTGACTAAGATACTCGGGTTTGATTTCGATATACACTACAAGCCGGGGCTAGAGAATAAAGCAGCTAACGCCCTGTCTCGGAAGAGTCCAGTTACTGAGCTGTTTGCAGTATCAGTTCCGGTTTCAATTCAGTTGGAGGAGGTGGGATCAGAAGTGGAGCGAGACAGTGAGTTATCGAAGTTGATCCAAGAGTTAACTCAGGACCCTAGCTCACACCCTGACTATACTCTGGTGCAAGGGAGGTTACTGAGGCAAGGGAAGCTGGTGCTGCCAAAGACATCCAAGTTGATTGAGTTGATACTAAAAGAATATCATGACAGCAAATATGGAGGACATGGGGGGGGGGGGGGGGGGGGGGTACTAAAGACACAGAAGCGCATTGGAGGTTTGTTTTACTGGGCAGGAAAGATGACAGACATCAGGAAGTACGTGGCGTCGTGTCAAATCTGTCAGCGTCACAAGTATTCAACACTCGCGCCAGGGGGGCTGCTACAACCCTTACCAGTTCCTACTAACGTATGGGAGGACATCTCACTTGACTTCATCGAAGGGTTACCGAAATCAGAGGGAGTTAATGTCATACTGGTGGTGATCGATCGACTCACCAAGTATGCATATTTCATCGGCCTTAGACATCCGTTTACAGCCATTGACGTTGCAAGGTCTTTTGTTCAGGAGGTGATCAGGTTACACGGCTACCCTAAGACTATTGTGTCGGACCGAGACCGTATCTTCACGGGGCAGTTTTGGAAGGAGTTATTCAGGTTGTCGGGAACTATTCTGTGTTTCTCAACAGCCTACCATCCGCAGACGGATTGGCAGACGGAAGTGACGAACCGAGGTCTTGAGACCTATTTGAGGTGCTTTGCAGGAGAGAAACCACGGACATGGGCAAGGTACTTACAGTGGGCTGAGTTCAGTTACAATACGTCGTACCATTCTACCATCCAGATGTCTCCTTTTACCGCGTTGTATGGGCGTGAACCACCAACTCTTCTCCACTACGAGAACGGTTCCACCAACAATGCTGACCTGGAGTCTCGTCTGCAAGAGAGGGACGACAATTTGGCTCTGTTGAGACAGCAGTTACTAAAGGTACAACAGATCATGAAGGCACGAGCAGATGAGCATCGCAGGGAAGTAGAATTTGCGGTTGGTGATAAGGTGTTCTTGAAGTTACGTCCCTACAGACAGAAGTCATTGGCCAGGAAGATGAATGAGAAGTTGGCCGCTAGGTTCTACGGTCCGTATGAGGTTGCTGCGTGTGTGGGTAAGGTGGCATATCGCTTGAACTTACCGCCAGAGGCTCACATCCACCCAACATTCCATGTTTCTCAACTTAAGAAAGCAGTGGGAGGATCTTTGGAAGCAGCCACCATTCCGCCTCAACTAACAGAAGAAGGAGTGTTAGAGGTCAAACCGGAAGTAGTTTTAGCACACAGGAGCAACGCACAGACTGGGCATGAGGAAGTCTTGGTTAAATGGAATGGGTTACCTGCTGCAGATTGTACGTGGGAGTGGAAGAGCGTCATGGAGAAGCAGTTTCCTGAGCTTGACCTTGAGGACAAGGTCAGTTTCCATGGAGGGAGTAATGTTATCTACGAGGCTATAAGGCCACCTATTATCCATCACTACAAGAGGAGGCCCAAGGTCGGAACAGTAGAGAAGGAAAATGAGACAAGAAAGGATCTAAAAGGATAAGAATACAAGGAAGGAGGAGAGGACGTAGTAACTGTATTGTCTGCGCACATGGGTTGTCTGTGACGTGGCTATTTGCTTTATGCTTTCTATAAGAGTAGTAATGAATAAGAGAAATGTATCGAGTGTGATCATCGATTTTTTGTGAGAGGAGAGAGAGTACTCCTGTGTAAAAACTCTAAAACCTTTGTATTAGCTTGTTCTCCAAGGAATAACTCTACAGTTTCTTTACGAGTGCAAACTTTTACAATCTAGTCGTATCACTTTCTCAGCCACATCGTCAAGGAGCTCAAGAGCAAAGCAATCGACCTATTCATTGACGATGATATGGAGAGGAGCAAGCTGATCGGTCCTGAGCTCGTAGAAGCTATTAGAGGATCTAGGATTGCTATTGTCTTGCTCTCGAGGAACTACGCTTCTTTGACATGGTGCTTGAACGAGCTGGTGGAGATCATCAAGTGCAAAGAAGGGTTTGGTCAAACAGTGATGCCCCTTTTCTATGATGTGGATCCAACTGATGTAAAGAAGTAGAGATGATTTTGGGAAGGTCTTCCGAAAAACATGTAAAGGTAAAGCAAGTGAAGACATTCAAAGATGGAAATGTGCTTTGACGGAAGTGGCTCAAATCACAGGTTACCATTCAACAAACTGGTTAGTCGTCCTCTTCTTCCCCCACATGTTCTTAATCTTTCTTACACATGAACAGCATATACATATGTTATACGTAGCTTTTAAACAACAGCCACCCTGGATCAAAATATTGAATAAGTGTTGGTTTCTTTTTTTAATACAGTATTTGAATAATATGTGCAATTTTTTCATGGCTATAACAGAACTATTCATCATCCCCTTTGTTCAGGAAGAGTGAAGCAGAGATGATTGAAGATATTGCCACTGATGTTTCGAACAAGTTGAACCTTTCAGCACCATCCAATGATTTCGTCAGCTTAGTTGGGATGGAATCTAAGATGAAAGAAATGAGACGACTGTTACAGCTAGATTCAGATGAAGTGAGAAAAATAGGGATTTGGGGTTCGCCTGGGATTGGTAAAACCACTATTGCTAGATCTTTATTTAACCGACACTCTCAAGATTTTCAACTAAGTGTCTTTATGCAATACCAGCTTCTTCCGATGACTACAGTGTGAAGTTGTATTTACAGAGGCAGCTTATGTCTCAACTAACCAACGAGACAGGTATCAGTATTTCACATTTGGGAGTTGTCAAAGATAGGTTGAAAGACAAGAAAGTTCTTGTGGTCCTTGATGATGTGGATCATTTAATACAATTGGAAGCTATGGCAAAAGAAACTTATTGGTTTGGTCCTGGGAGTCGGATTATAATCACAACACAAGATCAAAGGGTTTAAAAGCAAGTGGAATCAACCATATATACAAGGTGAATTTACCATCAAATGATGAAGCTCTTTAAATGTTCTGCATGTATGCTTTTGACCAGAAATACCCAAAGGATGGTTTCAAGGAGCTTGCTTGTGAAGTTAGGCGGCGTCTTGTAGGTGAACTTCCATTGGGGCTAAAAGTTATGGGCTCATATTTCCGGGGAATGTCCGAGCAAGATTGGACAGAGGCACTACCAAGGTTAAGGTTCCACCTCGACCGAGATGGAGAAATTGCGAGCATTTTAAAGTTTAGTTATGATGCCTTGAATGATGAAGATAAAATATTATTTCTTTATATAGCCTGCTTTTTCATTGGTGAACGATTTAATATGGTTGAAAGATGTCTAGAAAAATGTTTTGAGGATGTGAGACAAGGGCTTCGCGTCTTATATGAAAAATCTCTCATATCTGCGGATTCAATATGGATAAAGATGCCTAAGTTGCTCGTCCGACTTGGAAGACAAATTGTGCGAAAAGAATCGGTTAGTGAACCTGGAAAACACCAGTTTTTGAATGATGCAAACGATATTGGTGAAGTACTTAGTGATGATAAAGCAGTAAGTTTTGAGATTGGTATTATAATCGCAGTGCTGTCTAAAATATGAGATTAGTTAATCCTCTATTGACGTTGTATTGGGTTGTTTTACAGGGTAGTAGTAGTGTCATAGGAATAGATGTTGAGTGGAATAAGGACATAACGTGGACAAGTGAAAGAGCTTTTGAAAGATTGTCTAATCTTCAATTCATAAGAATCCTTGGCAGAGGCGTTAATCCACTAAGTATGAACAACATATCCCAAAAACTTAAAGTACTAATTTGGCCGATGTTTCCTTCAAGATTCAATCCAGAGTTCCTAGTCGTAGTCTTGAGAAATTGTGGGAAGAAAATAAAGTAAGTAGTATTTTAGTTTTGAAAATAACTTCCCAAGTTAGGCTATCTAACCAATTTTCTTATGTGTTTAAATACTAATTGTGTCAATTTGCCGTTCTCCCTTTATTTTGTCAATTACAGCCGCTCCCAAATCTCAAGGAGATGGATTTGAGTGACTCGGGAAATTTGAAAGAGCTTCCTGATCTCTCAACCGCCACTAATCTATATTATTACTTGGATCTCAGTAGCTCAAGACTGCTGAAGCTCCCTTTTTCTATCGGGAACGCAATTAATCTCGAAGAACTATATCTCAATCATTGTTCGAGTCTGGTGAAGCTCCCTTCTTCTGTGAGAAACCTTAGTAGTTTGTCAACATTGGGATTAAAGAGTTGCTCAAAGTTAGAGGTTTTTCTGGCCAACATCAACTTGGAATCTCTAGATGAACTCGATCTCTCAGATTGCTCTTCGTTGAAAAGTTATCATGAGAGTTCCACAAACATTCAAGAGCTTGCTTGATCCATGCATCGGGAGAATATCGCGTCTACATCGACTTGTAATAAATAGAATGGAGAAGCTGGTATCACTCCCACAGCTTCCGTATTCGCTATTGTATTTAGATGCAGAATATTGCGAGTCCCTGGAGAGACTAGATTTATCCTTTCGCAATCCGGATATTCGTCTCAACTTCAGAAACTGCTTCAAACTAAATGAAGAAGCCAGAGATCTCATCATCCACACGCCGACTAATCAATATGCGGTCTTTCCCGCTGACGAAGTACCTATGTGCTTCACTTACCGGTCTTCTGGGAGTTCCTTAACCTTGAAGTTGAATCAAATGCCTCTTGGCAAATCAACCAAATTTAAGGCTTGCATCATATTTGCTAGTAAGCATGAAAATATCTTTATATATGGGGGATCTGTCTGGAGGTAATGCTCTAAATGCTTGTTATAAACCTGTAAAAGGAATTTCGCCGGGGCATCTGTACACATTCGAGGTTGAGGTTGAAACAGAGGATGTCACTTCCACCGAGCTTGTCTTTGAGTTCGAATACGAATTGGAGTCGTACAATTCCAGAAGATGGAAGATAGTTATAAAAGAATGCGGGATACTCCCACTCCTGGAACCTTCCGACAAAGAGATCTGAGGCAGACCTTGAAACCCCAAGTAAGACAGAGAAGCATCTGAAGAATGACATCCCAAAATCACCAGTGCTTGTTCGTGAAGATGATGGTGTAATGAGACAACTTTCTTTTGTGATTTTGTTTCATATTTCATTCCCTGATAATATTTTGCTTCATACGTCCTGCAATGACAGACGGAAAGTATCACATGAGGAAAAAACTGCAACCATTCTGAAACTAGAAACACAGAGAAGTTGAAGCAAATTCGTTTTAGCATATTTTTTTTGGGCTTTCAACTTCATTATCATCATTAAGTTGTATTCTCTCCCTTTATGAGAAACCGTTGCAGTTAGTGAACATGCCATGAAGCAAGCCTAACTTCACTGCAGTTGACTTTTACAACGTGTTTCTTTGTCAAAAACTCAAAAACATTTTCTTTGACCATTTCTTTTGCTCTAATCAGCCTAGAAGTCCTGCTTTCAATCGCAGAGGAGCTGTTGGGTGAAGCAAACGGTCTGTCTCACATCTGGTTGTGACAACTTAGCCTCCATCGCAAGGTATAGATAATTCAATCGTTCAATTACAGTCCATCGACAAGACAGAGCAGCCATGGAAGGACAGATCTTATCCCTCGGTTGCCTGTCGGAACTGCTCAACATGCACGGAACCTTTTTCGAATACCAAATCATAATCTTGTTTTTCATAAGAAAAAAATAGAGCTAAAATGTTCATATGTGTTGGGTGTATAGATACTTGTTGAATTGGGGTTGAGTATAATCCTGAGATGGCCTCTCTCTCACAAAGAGGTTCTTAAAGAAGTTACGTCCCTTTCACAATGACCAAACACTAAAGACAGATGTTCACAGAGAGAAACTACCAAGTTCCTTTTTCCCTCCATTGGTTCACTAAAGACAGATGTTCACAGAGAGAAACTACTAAGTTCCTTTTTCCCTCCATTGGTCAAATTTCATTAGACGATTTTGCTAGTACTTTGGTCACGCAAGTATGCAAGTATGGTTCTGGCGGAGATGATATGATCCTTGCGATTGATTCATCTTCCTCCTTTCAGAGTGGGCTCAAGAAAATGGGCTTCTTTACTTTCTATGGTTCTTTATGAGCTTTATGCTGTAAAAACAATATTTGGCTCTCTTGCTGCATTTATAAGTATATTGCAAAATATTTTCAGAAAAGAAAAACGTGAAAAGGGACCATTTGACACCATATATAGATATTAAATTTATTTTGGTCAGCAAATGTAAGAGACAGTTTAGTAATTTATGAAACATAGACGTGGCATCATTTCCCCAATGTATTACTTGTCCAATCAAACTTGTTCTCCGCTTGTTAGTATATGTTATCGTGTTCATGTCTTAGTCCTAAAGATTACATAAATATATGGGAAATAAATATATGGGAAATTAGAGTGCATAACTATAGGAAAAATTGAAACTAAGATTCTAACCATAGCATATGTTAGGCTACGAAATAGGGAACATATTTATGTACAAAACCAAAAAACCAGAAACTGCGCGTGAGAAAGCGTTGAACTCATCTGTTTTAGCGGTTTTACTCACCGAGGAAACTAAACAGTTTCCATTCTCCTTCTAACCCTACAAAAGCGACAACCATAACGTTTTAGAGAGCGGCAACATTTGAGAGAATTGCGGTTCGATTTTGGGTTGGGAAGTCGGCTCTTACGCTGCGACGGTGGCCGATTTCGGTCGGTGAATCGTCGGATTGAATCGAGGTTAGTCTGATTTTTGCGCTTCGCACTACCGTAATTTCTTTTTCCAAAATTTTCCTCTGCTGTTTTGAAATTGTTAAACACCGTGTCACGCAATTGCAGATCTGGGCGACAGAGGTGCGGGACAGAAGCGTTGGAAGGTAATAGTGAAACCGTTTCACCCATCTAATTTACATTTCTGTCATGTTGTCATGCTCAAGTATCACTGTTGTTTGTATCTTCCTTTGAAAAGAGGCTTATGTTTCTGTATCGAAAATGCGACCGTGTTTAAGTGAAAATTAGTCTTTGGTTACCTAGTCCATTCGATAAAAGTAAGCAGTATAGTCGGTTGATATTCGTTGTATATTTGTCTCCTCGCCTTGTTCCGCCTTGTGTCTACACCTGCATTATGTAAGAGTCCTTTCTGATGTGAAACTGAAGTAGACCCTCCTGAATGTTGTTCTGCATGTGTGTACTTTGTATTGTAAAGAAGCGACTACATTGAGTTACGTAAACATCACTAGATTATGATATGTACATGACTGACTATTATTAGTTTTATGTAGTATAGTCTAAGCTAAGCAAAGAACACTTTCAATCTTGCTGGTGTTCTCATTTTAATAGGTCATTCGATAAACATAAGTAGTATAGGCTCATGGTACGCAGTATTTATTTGGGTCTTCTCCTTGTTCCAATTGGTGTCTGCAAATGCATCTGATAAGTCCCTTTTGATGTGAAATAGAAGTAGACCCTTGTGAATGTATATGTACCTTTTAATGGATGTGTCATTGCTAAAACCGTTTGTAGTCCTGATGCCTTTGCTAATACGCCACAATGGAGGTAACACATTGAATGAAGCAGCTACGGAATCACCTTTGCATATAACCCGGCTTGACCTACCTATATGTTGTGAGCCAACCGGTACGTATACTTCATTTTATTTACCGAAACAGTATAGAATCCGGAAATGACGCACTAACTCAGTTTAACTGTCTTACTTCCGTTCCCACGACCCGGCAGGATTATCATGTGTTGCAACCTATATCCTCTTGGAACTGCATGCAACAGACAACATCTCGCAGGTCTCCAATCTCACCGAAAAGCGGCTTTCAATTGCAGCACAGACGTATGCAATTGAAGCTTTCGCATGTTTCAATCTGGAACACTTGAAGGAATTCCCAAGGGAGTAAGAAGTTGTAATCCACTTTATATGCAATGTCGTATTTAGAATTTTAGTTGTTTGTGGACCTATCTATTGTCAATTTATACCGTTGTTTATGTATTTTTAAAACATAAAATCTCGATTATCGTTGTTTCTTTTTACCCACCCTGTGTTTCGGTTTAGTAATACTTTTTCAGATTCTCATGTACCATAATGTTTTGGTTGTGTGGCAGTTCATTTTTTAGCCACATCAATTGTCAGGCTATTTGAAAATGAATTATAGTATAGTTTGCCTTGTAATAATTGTAATGCCTTTTGCTTCTATTTACGTTACTAAACTACAACACCGATAGTATGAAACGACCACACCTACTTACAATTGGAAATTTTCAATTTCAATCTATTATATTTTTGGTCGTCCTCAGAACATCTGGCCTCTTTATTTGTATCATAACTTAATGAAATGTACATATACGGCAGCCGGTGCGTATGGTAAGCCGTGTGACAAAATACTCGGACAAAACTTTTACTTTACATAATATAGTTTACGTCTTTATCAGCCCAATTTAGACTTCGACCCCCTTCCCCACCTACACTATGTCGTTTTTCACCGCATTTACCCCTTCTATTACTCGTTGAGTTGTTGCTAACGGTTATCTTACTTGGAGTCTTAGTGTTTTAGTTTTGCGTTCATGTCTGACTATACTATTGTAATTGTAGTATGTTATTGCTCTCGCTTTGAATACCAGCTCGAAGTTTTTTAGTCAAAACACTGACAGAAATTTTCCCTGGTTTGAATTATTTATATGTGGTTATGGTATTGAAATGACTTCCTATAATAATAGAGTTGGTTACCTTATAACCCACA
The DNA here is from genome assembly GCF_020379485.1 of Brassica napus. NCBI lineage: Eukaryota > Viridiplantae > Streptophyta > Magnoliopsida > Brassicales > Brassicaceae > Brassica > Brassica napus. The sequence continues at coordinate 59,554,473 of NC_063446.1, read as the reverse complement.
TTTTGAGTTGTTTAACATCTACAGACACATTGAGCTTTTGTGACACTTTACTTGGACAACTATCATTTTTCTTACCTTTATGCCCTCAAGCCCAGTTAGTTGTGTTTTGTATGGTTAGGTTACTTTAACTCAGTTCAATTGTAGACATTAAAGAGTTTTGGTATATGGATAGGTGTGTCTTAATCTGGGCCACAAGTTTAAAAGTGTCTAAAGGGATCTAATGGATGTGAGTAGCGTACGATGTTTTTGCTTTAATAACGATAAAGATGGCGACTTGCATTTATCACCAGCTCGTTCCTTCCTTTTGTCTTCGGCTCTAGCGACGTCAGAGATTTGCGAAGGCGTTTTTTGGTGAGATTCAAGGAAATTTTTGAGTTATTATGAGTTAAGCTGAATGTGTAAGCTCATGATGTTCATCTTGTCTTGTTGCAGGTTCTAATCATGGAGGAACAATGTATGGTGATTTGCGGCGAGTGGGATTGTGGTGGAGGAGCGAGCTGGGATTTCGTTATTGACAAGAGGCAGATGGCGAGGCTTGTGCCGCTGTACGAGGGAATCAGTTTGGTTGAGCTGGAAGGAAACGTGCTAAAGGAATTCAGGGTTCAAGAGGGTGATTTCAAAGTGTCGCTCAGTTATTAGTCACCAACGAGCTACGAGCTAGCGACAGGGATTAAAACACTGCCTGTTTTGCTGACTAGTGATGGTGGTATACGTTATTTCCTGGAGCATATGATGGTGAGGGGAGCAATGAACCTGTTTGCTAAGTTCGAGAAGGTTGAAAAGCAGGAAGGGAGTGAGCACATAGATGATTCTGGTATGGGTTTCGTGACTCCTGCAAGGGTAATAAGGAAAGAATCTTTCGTCGGTAGTGGGGTGTCCAAAGAAGCATGTGCTTCAACAGGCGTTTCAAAATTAGATGTTGTTAACCTTGAAGATGAAGAGCTTGTCCGGGCGGTTGAGAAGGTGGAGGAGACAATAAAATCTCAAAGCAGGCAGAAGAGAGAATCTGAACAAGGAAGCAGAAGTCAAAGCCTTGGGGGAACTGTGGATGGTAGTGGAGATGTGGATGAGAGGGACATCAGACCCCGTGGTTATGACAAAGAATTTTGGAGTCCACTGCTAAAAGGGGACTTTGGAGGTTCCAATGCGGTCGATGTAGTCTACAATGCAGATGAAATTGTTGCTGGTTTGACAAAGAAGGATGGGCTTCGAACTTACATGTGCACAATAAACAATGCATTCGATCACATGGTTGAAGTTGGCTGAACAAGCAGTAGAAAATATCCCAAAGGAGAGAACTTTCAAGACAGCAACCTGTGGTTTGGGAATGGTGCGGAAGCCACTGGAGTGGGCTCTGGTAGCAAACCGTGTCAGAGCAAGCTTGAAGAGATTGATGATGAAGAGTTTGACATTCCTCCAATGTTTGATGATACAAGCTATGATGCTGATGAGATACATGACATGGATGTGGATGAAGATGATGGAATAATATATGTTGGGAAAGTATTTGGCAACAAAGAGGATTGTCAGATAGCGTAAGCTATTTATGCTATTAAACATCAGTTCCATTTCAAACAGACAAGAACGAAGGTGAACTCGTTTGTTGTGGAATGTCCAGATGAACATTGTGATTGGCGTGTGACAACACATGAGGTGAGGGGCTGTGGGTATTATGAAATTCGGAAGGCTCAACTTGATCATCTGTGTCCTTATGAGTCAAGGATGGGATACAAAAGCAAAGCCACCTCCTGTGTGATTGCTGCTGTGTACAGGTCCAAGTTTGGTGAACCGGGGAAAGGTCCAGTGCCTCGCGAGTTGCAGAAGCTTGTTTTGGAGGATCTTTGCATTACTGCATCTTACATGAAGTGCTACAGAACTAAAGAGAAAGTTGTTATTGGTATTAGAGGTTCAGATGAGGATGCTTATAGTAAACTCCCTGAGTACTTATACATGTTGAAGCTAGCAAATCCCGGGACTGTTGCTGACATTGAGACAGAGGCAGATGATGATGGTGATGAGCGTTTTTTGTATTTGTTCCTAGCCTTTGGTGCTTCTATAGCTGGATTTAAGAAGCTGAGGCATGTGCTTGTGATTGATGGAACGCATTTAGGAGGTAAATATAAAGGGGTGTTGCTGACAACTAGTGGGCAGGATGCTAATTTCCAGATCTTCCCGCTGGCTTTTGGAGTTGTGGATGCAGAGAACGATAAAGCGTGGACATGGTTTCTGCAAAAAGTTGAACGCATCTTAGCTGACTCCCCGCAGCTGGCTATTGTATCTGATCGTGCTTCAAGTATTGCGACAGCTGTGGCACGAGTTTATCCTATGGCTCACCATGGGGCGTGCATCGTGCATCTGGCCCGTAATGTGAACTCTCGCTATTCAAGCAAAGGACTAGCAAAACTGGTAACTGAGCAGCAATGGCACATAGACCTCGGGAGTACAAAGAGCTATACAGCCAGATCAGAGCTACGAGTAGTGCCTGCGGAGTTTATTTGGGGAATATAGGAGTTTCACATTGGTCAAGGGCAGAATTCAGGGGTAACCGCTATAATATTATGACAAGCAACATAGCAGAGTAGTTGAACAAAGCTTTGTTAGAAGGAAGAAACGGTACTATAACAGAGCTAATTATGTTCATTCAACGGATGATGACACGATGGTTTTGTGCAAGGAGGAAAAAAGCAGAGAAGCATCAAGATCTTCTAAGCATAGAGATGGACAAAGAGATGACGAATAATATGACCACGGTCAAGGGGAGCAAAATTCACTCTGTCTCGAGTTGGTGCACTTCTATTGTGGGGAAGTTTGGAGCAAATGATCAAGTTATGCTCGATGAGAAGAAATGTTTGTGCAAATATTTTGAGAATATTAAAATTTCGTGCGGACATGCTATGATTGCAGCAGATAGAATAGGACTGCCGCATACAACTTTGGTTGGTCACTGTTACAGGACAACAACATGGAGAGATACATATGTTGGCATGATATACCCTGAAGGTAATCCTCGAGACGTGGACATTCCAGAGGATGTGAGAGAGTGTTCTTTGCTACCCCCTTTGCTAAAGAGACCAGCAGGACGCCACAGGAAAAACAAGATTCCTTCTACTGGAGAATTCTCGGTAAGTGTTATAGTGTGGTTTAGATAAAGAGAAGAATTGTTGTTTATTGTAGGAGTAGATTGCGATTGATTAAATACGTTATTGTGGCAGGTACCTAAGAAGAAGAAACTAGTTCTAAACAAGTGTGGAAGGTGCAGGTGTGAAGGACATAACAGGACCAATTGCACTAACCCCATATAGGTGGGAGTTAAAAGTGTGAAAAGAGGTTCTTGATTTAAGAGAATCCTAATTTTGGTTTGGTGAAGGGAAACATTAGTGGTGAAGGTGCTTGATTTTAGGTTTTTCTTTTGTGTAATGACCTTAAAACAATATGAGGTTGGCTTTTGGTTTCAGTTTCATATGTTGGTATGAGAACTGATTTATTGTGCCAAGTGTGGCAGTCGATTATATGTTGTGTCTAAACAAAATAAGTTTTAGCTGGTTGATGCAATGTGACATTTGACAAAAATGGGGGAATTGTGGTCATGCAAACTATTATCTTTTTGTAAAGGAGATTAGAATCTCATAACAATGACAGAGCGTTGTGTTGAATTGCTGCGTGAACTGGGTTAAGTGTCGGTGTGTTTTCTATTTTCTACCATAAACCGAGTTGTGGCTGGAGTTCCTGTGGATGCATGTTTGTGGTCAGCTTAGTTTAGTGGATGACATAGTCTTGCTAAGCAAAGATTAAATGAGCATAATAGTGGCTGAACATACATAACATCAAGAACTAACATACATAACATTATGTTGGAATTCAAGTACAAATAGGAGAGGAGAAAACCAGAAGGTGGTTGATTAAAGGTTCCTAACGATTGGAACTAAATCAACTAGAGTATAGAATGTGGTTATGTCTATTATTTTTATTAACTAAATCAACTAGATTAAAGGTTCATAACGATTGTACACAACGATATTATTTCTATTATTTCTAAAACTGAAAACTTGCGAGTAAATAAGTTGTGGATGTGGTTATTGGTTCATGTTCTGTTCCACTTGCATTGTGGATGTTGATGCTAGGTAAGACAAATCTTCCTCAGATGTTTTGCATAGTTGATATGGATGGTAAACGACTGGTAAGAGAAAGCAATGAAATATGTATTAGGAATAGAAGTCTCCTACTAGATAAGCCTTAGAGTACTGAATACATATTAAGACCTTCTCTAGGAAGGAGGTCAAATGAAGTCTCAGACGACAGATAGTAGAATATTACAAAAGTAGCTTAAAATCACCATTGAAGGAGGAGAAGCCACTAGCACCGAGAGTAACTTAGTTGATTAACAGCAGAAAATATAGCAGAGAAATGTAAAACATAGAGTAGCTGTGAGAAACTAGCAATCTAGTTGAGTGGTGGGTGGTAGGCAGGAAGGACAATTATCTTGTAGACATCCAGGATGTATTGCTTGCGGAGGTCGTCAACGTTTTCATCGGTTAAAGAAGACATGTTAGGCTCAGGGTCGCCGTGTGTGTGAATCTCCAAAAACTTTACACTAACTGGCCCGCAATCACCAGAACGCTGGTTGATGTAGAGATCTGGTATTCGGTTTCAAGCAAAAGGAAATAGATGGCGAAACTGCGTTAGTTGTGGATCAGCAAACCGGTTGATGAGGTATGGCAGAGACGTTGTAACTGGTTCGTTAAATTTCGCCACCTTTCTATCCGAATACAAAGTTGGGTTGGAGTCTAATATTTCAACAAGTCCTACATCGAGATTAATAGCAAAGCCAGCCCAGTGACGATCAGCCCAAATCATGGGTGTGTACAGAGTCGTAGCATCCTCCATCCATTTCTTCCCCGGAGTAGTGATAAACTCTGAGATGCGCTTATCCCAATGAAATGTGTCTTTAATCCTAGCGGCTTTGGACTTTCTCCATTTTTTTCTGAATAATAGACGTCAGATGCGGAGTAGAAAAGAGGAGGTTCTCTCCCTCGAGAAGTTGGACGTGCCTCTCAGCTAGCATGTACAACAATATCTCAATATGCTGAAAAATGAGACAAAACCGAGGATTGAGTATCAAGCAAATGGGATAATTACAAGATTAAAATCAAAGAAATAATTACAAGATAAATAAAGTGTGTATAGGAGTGCACATACGTAGGTGGTGGTCCAGTATGTTGGTACAAATAATTCTAATAAGAATTTGTTGGAGAAGTCGAACTTTGAGGGGGTAATGTGGAAGTTGTGGAAAATACAAGATTAAAATCAAAGAAATAGTGGAAAAAGGTATAAGAATTGTAAAGGTAGATGATTTTTTACACATTCTTCGCTGAGGAAATCGTGTCATGGAAAAACTCTCATATCTGTGAGGGAAGGGGAGATATCAATCTCTACGATGGCACCAAAGGGCAGTGTAAGAGTTCATTGGCTAAGTGCATCTCCGCATCAGAAGGATTGTGCGTTAGAGCTTCTCTTGCAGGGGAAGAGTCACTTAGTTCCATCACTTCAGATTCGTTTTGACCTCCCTGTTAAATACAACAGCCATTCAGTTGTTGAAGTCTTCCACAAGAGCGTTGTGGTGTGGAATGCGGCTTGATGAGGCGGTAGCTGAAAAAACATTGACGGAAGCAGCGTGTTGAGCCAAACCTGATCCACTGTCGGTACTCTTGGTTGGAGATGGGTTAGGTGTTAAATGGGGACGTGTGATAGGAGATAAAGGAGGTTGAGGGGTAAAAGGAAGTTCCAGACCATCATCAGCGGGTGTTTGGTCATAGATAGGCTCAAAGATTTCAAGACCCTGGTAGAGTAAGTGGTGGGAAAGAGGGCTGTTGGAGTGATCACTCGCATCATAAATTACTCCCCTTCGTGCCAGTGAAGTCATTGGGGTAGCTACGGGGCATTCCGGCGTGGTGTGGACCGGTGAGGTATGGACAACTGAAACGTGGAGGAGTGGGGACTGATTTTCAGATTGGTGGACCGGGGAGATGTGGATGGGGTATTTACGTTCAGGTGACGGCGAAGTCTGGACGGGTGAGCTGTGGTCAGGTGATTTATGGATGGGAGCTGTGGTCAGGTGATTTTTGGATGGGTGAGCTGTGGTCAGGTGATTTCTATGTAAGGGGTTCGCTGTCTTGTATGTTGTCTACAGTTGAGCGATGATGTTGAGCAGCGTACTGGCTGAGTATTGGTAACTGGCACGGGGTATTATCTTCGTGATGGAGAGGACTTGACATCTGAGACATGGACATTTTGCGACAATGTTAATGGCGTAACATTTTGCGACAATGTTAATTGAGATAGAGGTGGCAATATGGTTACCGTGTTGTTGCATGGAAAATCGGTGGGCTAAAGAGCTGAATGAGTGACTTTTCTGACGGCGTCTCTTTTTGAACTTCTTCATACGAGGTAGCAGAGAGGTGATAGACGAGCGTTTGGTGTGAGGACGTTGTTTAAGTTTTTCAATCATCTCAAGCAACCTCTTTTGCTCAGCTTGAACATCTGTAACTTGGCTAGAAAGCTCGGTGATAATCTCCAAAAGTTGCTCGTGGGACTTGCTTGACGTAGACCCATTATGGACAAAGTAGTTGCTGATCCGTCTCTGCTTCTGGGCTGTTGATGTTTTCCTGGTACTCCGGTTTGGCTGTAGAGGCTTGTTCTTTCCAGTGTGTTTCGATTTGAGGGCTTTCTTGTGGACTGGTTTCTCTTCGACAGTTGAAGGAGGGATGAGAGGCAAAGAAGTATTTCCCCCTGGCCACATCCACTTTTTGAAAGGTCGTTTGTCAGCTATGAGTTCCTCCATGTAAGCTAATCTTTCATCGTTGACAATGTCTGGCCACACTCCCCATCCAGGATCTGTTTGTATCTCGATTGGTATGATTGGTGTCACGGAAAGATGAAAATACCAAACATGACACTTTTGTTGTTACTAAATGAGAGGGAGAGACAGAACAACAAAAAGAGTAATCTTGGGGACTCACATTTTCCTCAGCTTTAATTGTTAGTACGTCGTTGATGTTGATCGAGGGGTAGTCCGGCAGATGGTCTTCTTCGAGTTCCATGATTGTGAGAGAGCTGCGGGGAGCTGGGATTATTGACAAAAGCTTCGGAATAGCACGAAACACGACCAACTGTAGGACAAGTGGGAACCCCTTTAGGTGTAGCGTTTCTTGCTTAAGACCCCGAACAAGGGAGCTAGGATCTTCTCCTTGTTGAGGTTTCATGCTAGCAAGTGTCTTGCAAAAAGACTCTCTGCCCCAAGGGAATTGGAAAAAAGTTTCCAGATTATCAACCATTTGAACATATTTGAGGTGGGTCGGGGAGTTTGTTAGTGAGCGATAAGAACTCCATCTACAATCAAGATTAACGCCAAACGTACCTTCCTCCACTCATCCATATTCGTTTCTGTCTCGAGCAAGTGTCGTATATCAGCACAAGTTGTGAGTTCATGTTTACCAATAAGCTTGTTCAAGATCTGATCTTTCAATGCTTGATTCCGCTTGTTTTTAGGTGGGAGATGGCCAACAGGAAAGGCACCGCAAGGCAGACCAGTGATGGTGCCAAATTCTTGAAGGCCGAATCGTAAAGGTTGACCTGATAAAGCGGTCCAGAGGGTGTGTGGATCATCAACTATCAGCTGTCGAGAGAGTAAAGAGTGAATCAGTTTGCAAGAGACAGGACATTGACGTGCCGGCATGTCAAACAACTTCCCAAAACAAGAATCTCTAATCGTCTGGAACTCAGAAGTGCTGCGGAGAACATCATGGACGAATGCGAGCATATCTGGTTTGGAGTAAATGTTAAAGCGACGAATGGGGAATCTATCGGTCGCAAACAGCCTCTGAGGAAAACGGTTGTCGGGTTCATTGACGGGTTCATTGTCTCCTTACAATGATAACTAAAGTAAAGTAAAAATATAAGAAGAAAGGAAAGAGAACAGATCTAGGATTTCGAAAATCGTCAAAAAAAAAATGTTTAATCAACGATGTCATTGAATAAAGTCTTATACAAGAAGAGAAATCGGAAATCGAAAGGTTTTAGGGATAGATCTATGAAATCTGGAGAAGATTTAAGAGGACAACTAACCTTGCATGTCGGAGAGCCGATGCACACGGAGGTGATACGACGGAGGCAAACCCAGAAGTCTCGAATATCGGTGGACGCTAAGAGTCGGAGATCTAGGGTTCCGTGGAGATCGGTGGCTAGAAGAGAAAGATGAGAACTGAAAGGGTGAGTCTGAGATCTAAGGTAAAATTTACACGTGTGAGACAGGTTGTGAGCGTGACTCCTTCTGTGGACTCCTTCTGTGGAGTTGAAACACGAAACTGTAGTCTGGTTAGTTTTAAAGGTTTTTGTGTCTTTACTCATATCTAATGGATGATTAAAATCAAATGTCTCCCCATCAGTAATTGATAATTGAAAAAGTGTTTTAAATAGTAAAATTCTTCTATACTATCTATAGGTTTGGTACAATGGAGAATTACACACATAGTTTTTACTTCTTCATTTTTCTTCACGCGTACGGACTAGACAAGAATCGTTTCAGAAATTTTGGCCGAAACCGGTATCTCATGTGGACTCATACTGTAGCATGATTATTTTTTACCTTTTTTCCCTCTTTATGAATATCTGCCAAATATCAGCGTTAAAAAAAAAAATATCCGCCGAATTCACCCTAAATATATTGCATTGATTGGTTCGACGTAAGACCGAGACAAATCAAATAGTGTTATGGCTCAATTAACGAGTTAATTGTAAATCTTTCACTAATTACGGCTTAAACGTTGTTAAGTAATAAAAAGTTTTATTTATCGAATCATATAATCAAAGGCCACATTACACTCATAAGACGATGATAAACATACAATACAAAAGACCTTATGAATTACACACTCATCTCACTCAGATGACCCAAGAAAGCTGTTTCCGGATCTCCGACCCGACCCGACTAACGCTATCCCTTAGCGACACGGGACAATTGTTCCTCACCGCGGTGAGCTCATAAGGAGACGTATCGGTGGCGAGCCACTGCTCGATCTCGAAGTTCTGCGTGGAGCACTGAGCGTGAACTCCAGCTGTCGAAACCTCGACGTAATTGACGTACCAGCCATGGTGATCGCCGGAGCCGTCGGAGGTAAGGTTTAGAGAGCAGATCGGACTAGGCAAACACGGTGCTCTTCCGCTGAAAATGTCGAGGTTGCCTCTCTCGAAGTAGTTGTAGTCAGGGCCCATTAGCCCACCCCAAGCCTCTAGGTTCTTGATCCCGATGTAGTCACCGTACTTGTCGTAGATTCTAGCGCTGATGATCGAGTCGGTTCCGGCTTTCCAGATTGATCCGGTTCGGAGGTAGAACGTGTAGACGCAGTCCGGTTCATCGTCCTGTGGGAATTATCAGAGAGAAATTAGAAAAGAATAAAAATATGAAAGCCTGTAAAAATAGGGATCGAGGAAGTTACGGCGAATGCGACGGCGGAGACGGTGGCGATGAGGAGGAGTAAAGGGAGGAGACGAGTCATCGGTTTTTGACCTTTTGTTGTTTGTGTTTTTCTTGTCGGAAGAGGATGTTATTAATAGATGCGAATATTGAGGAAAGGTTATTATTGGGAATTAACATTTGGAGCTACAATCTGCTGTTTTTCGGTGTAGCGTGTAGTGTCGACGTGGCGGATTGTGTACCGCTATGATGTGATAATTCATAATTTGATATGGATGATTTGAGAAGCTTCTTTCGAACACGGCGTTAAGTCGGCGAGTCGGTAGATATGGATTTAATAGATGACGTAACTACCCCTTATACATCTATCTTGCCTGCGTGTATGGACCAGGTACAAAATAAGAATTATATATTTATTTATGACTATAGAAATTTTGATAATTCATCCTTCCAATTTTTTATTTCTATGTTAATAAGAATTTAACGTTTCTAGATATACTTGGTTTTATTTGCCATGTCATATACGAATCATATTTGTTTTTTCTTTCTTTATCTATGAGTCTGATTATATTCATCCTCCAATTTTTATTTGTATATTAATAATTATTTATATTTTCTAAATATACTTGGTTAATTTTCTGTCAGATTTTGATTAACTTATGGCCAGACATAATATATACCCAACAAAGCCTTTTAATTATTACCATACACTTTTATAAACAAACAATTTGTCCAATATGTTGTTAAGCCTGTGGACTAACAAATATCAAATATATTTTTGTAGTATTGGGCTTTAGTTAGGTGGAGTCTTGAGCCTAAGGCCTCAAGTGAAATTTTAAGCTTTTCCATATTAAGTAGCTAATTCAAACCCAGCAAATAAATCCTGATCAAACCCATATTTTAAGTTTAGAAGGAAATAAGGGTTGGCTGCCTAAAACCCCCTGCAGACTTGCACACCCTATTTATTTCTTCTTTTTTTTTTTTTTTTTTTTTTTCTTTTTGTGGGGGCTGCGCGAACGCAAACCCCCTGCCACAAATAATGACGTAGGCTCTTCCACTTGGGAAGACCTTAGGCTAAGCACCCTTCCGGTATGTGCAATAGAAGTCACTAGCCTAGGCCACTCGTCTTCTTGATCACGAGTCGACCCCGTCCAGGTAAGTCACCCTATTTATTTCCCCCCAAACTTCTTGACTCTGGACCAATCCACCCAGAAATACAAATGCTCTTCATATTTTCCCCCAAACTTTTTTAACCCCCCTCCCTAATCAATTTCAAAATCGAAATTAGAGATAACTTAATTGCGTTTGTAAATTGCGATTGCCCAATTAAAAGGAAAACCCGACCCGACACTAAAAATAAAACCCGGCAGAAGTTAATTACAAAATGAAATCGAATTGGGGCTAAATTTAAATTAGGGTTCGACTTTATTGTTTTAACACAAAGAACAAACTACGAAGAACACACAGATGACGACGGGAACAAGGAGAGACACCACGACGACAGGAACAGAGAGACACGACGACGACGGGAACAGAGAAAGACAACGACGACGACGAGAACATAGAGACACGACGACGATGACGAGGAACAGAGAGAGAGAGAGAGAGAGACAACAACGAGGAACACAGAGACAGAGAGACGAATCCATCGATGATGAGCAACTCAGCTTCATCTTCTTCGTGACAGAGAGCAATGGGAGGCGTACCAACACAATGTTGGTGTGGTAAGAATGTGGCCACCTTTGTCTCAAAGACCGAAAAGAACCCATATAGGAGGTTTTACAGGTGTGAGATTGCATTTCAGGTATGAGATTGTATCTTGCATCGCCATTGTATCTTGTAATTTTACTACTTTCAAAGAGAGAATCATGTTGTTTGTGTTTGATAATAGAGAAAGACGGAGAGACATCTTTTCAGATGGGTCGATGAAGCAGTGATAGATGAGATAGGGAAGGTGGATGCAAAACATGATGAACTTGTGAATGATGTTAAGGATCTGCGAGAGAGTATGATGGAGCGCTTTAAGTTTCAAGAAACAAGACTTGAGAAGGTGGAAGAAGAAGCTATGAGAGTTAAGATGAATGAAGAGATGATTGAAAGCTATGATAGGATATGGTTCTTTGGAAAGGGATCTAATAACTGAGATGATCATGTTCATTATGTCATGAATTTCTCATATGTTTTTAGAGATCTGTAAGACTCTTATCTTAAGTGTAAGGCTGATCCCTTCACACTGATCATGTTTTCAGTGTCAAGATTATGTTCTTATGTGTTTCAGTAACTGAGATTATCATGTTCTTTATGCTTGGTTATGCTTGAGTTTAAAACATGAATCTTACTTGTTTATGCTCAAAAATTATCAAACAGACATAATCTAAAAAACACAAACGAAATAAAACATGTTTTAAAGAACCACAAAAGACATGAAAATAGAGTTTTAGAGTTTGAAAGAACAACAAAAGGCACAAAAGACATGAAAATAGAGTTTTAAGCGACAATAAAAAAACCACTAGTCTTGAGCTAGAGTAGATTGAGTAGGCTGTGTAAGTCTGATCTCTTCATGGACATGAGAAGAAGTGCCCTGCCACAAAACCAAACATGAGGATAAATACATTAACAATTTTCGAAATTTGATTAATATTATACCTCTTCCACGGTTTGGTGTGTCTTTTTCATCTTCTTCTTTGGATGGACTTTACAACCGTTGGCATTATGGCCTGCCTCACCACATGAACCACAATGGACTGTCCGACCACCCCTTCCAAGCTTCTCCACTTCCCTCTTCTTCTTCTTCTTCTTCTTTGGTGATTCAAATTTGCCTTTTATTCTAGGAAACTTCTTTTGCTTCTTCTTCTTCTTTCTCCCAGGTTGATCAGGCTCAGGAGGAGCAACTATCAATCCTAAACCGGACTTCATCCATACTCGTGGTCCTCTAACAGGTTCTAGATTGGTGTTGTAAATATATTGCCACATATGCGTAGAGAAGAAGCCTGAGACATATTCATCAACATTCATACCTTTATCGATCATTGCTCCATAAGCATGTTCACACGGAACTCCACTTATTTGCCATTTTCCGCATGAACATGTATGCCTTACTGTGTTGACATTATATGAATTGGCATCTACAGTGACCTCAAAGACTCCACGGGTTGCAGGTGTCGTCACACACTCATCTGCGATTTTCTTCTCCTCTGCAAGCAGACCAGCTACATACTCTGAACAAACCCCCTCATGCCTCATCGATATTTTGTGTCTTTTAGCGATGCGTACCATTGCTTGCCTCCTTATCATCTCAAGCATCGGGACCAATGCTTTGGCTCTTGCTTTTGTGATGGTGGAGTTAAAGGACTCTGTTGCGTTGTTGTCAACGTCTTCACAACAGCTTCCAAGCTTGTAAGCATATCGAGACCAAGTTTCCGGCAGCTCCTTCATAACATCATTGTACAAGTCCAAATTGTATGCTTCTAACTTTTTGATATTGTAGTCAAATTCTGACTTCGTATAGCTCCGAGCAATATCCCATATCCTCGGTTTCAGCAAGTCTTTCTTGGCATGATTCTTCTTCACATTCTCCACAATGTGTTTCACACATTTTCTATGCTCAGCTTTCGTTAACTCTGACTCCATGGCACTTTTTAGTCCCTTTGATCTATCTGAAATGATGACAAACCCATTCCCATCTTGTAGAACTAAGTCATGTTTTAGTTTCTTGATAAACCATAGCCAACTATCAGTTGTCTCGGATTGAACAACAGCCCAAGCAATCGGGTAGATTTGATTGTTGGCATCATGTCCAACAGCAGTTAGCAACGCCCCTTTCACAGCTCTCTTCAAGAAAGTACCATCAACACCGATAATTGGCCTACAATATCCTCTCTAAGTGTCCCGAAGAATCCCAAAGCAGACATAAAAACCATTGAACACATCTTCCCCTGCTTTGTTTTTGTACGTGTCTACAATGGCTGTGGAACCCTGATTTGTCACCATGATCTCCTGTGCGTATCCTCGAAGATGAGCAAACTGCTCTTCATACTCTTTCTCAAGCCATTTTAGAGCTAAAAGTCTCCCTCGTTGGCACTGGTTCCGTGTACTGACTATTTTCCACTTCTCTTTTATAATCTGTTGAATCTCCTCGGGCATCAAATCCGCTTTCTGTCTCAGCTTATCCAAAAATAGTCTTGCAATCACCGGACTTTTCAACAGCTTGCATTTTCCATCCGGAGTGCAACTATGAAACTTGTACTTCGTTTTCAGCAACCATTTCTGACTTTCAGTATCATATGAGCAATAAATTCGCCATTTACACTTCTTACCGATGCCACACACAAATGAAACTTTTGTCTTATCCCACCTGTCTTGCTTAATGTTTCTTCTCTTGCTCAAAGCATATTCCAAAACAACTTCTTTAAACTCATACAAGGTGTAGTAGCTACTCCCCAAAGCTAATCTATCATGACTTCTTCTTCTTTTCATTCTCTTCTCACGCACATCGATCTCATCCTCAGAAGAGTCATCTGAACTCTCTGGTATCTGGTTTCTTTCAGTTGGCTCCTCATCCTCAAATTCAGCGACTGATTCTTCGATTTCAAATTCATATCGACCAAGAGTATCCTCATCTTCATCCATCTTATCTTTTTCCCCAGATTTTTTCTTTTCCTCGTACTCATACTCAATTTCATAACCTTCTTCGAAGTCCTTTTTCTCTGTTTCAACCATGGTTTCAGCACTTTCAATTTCGCCTCTTTCATCTCTGTCAAATTAAAACAACTCAAACTCAAGCCAAGACATAAACAAATAAGAAATTTAAGTTTAACAAGCTTAAAATCCAGACTTTCGATTTCTCCATACCTAACAACAACAGATCCTTCAACATTCTTCACACTGTCGAACGGTTCTTCAATGCTTCTCAGGTCGTGACTTTGTGTATGGGTTTCGTCCATGGTACCATCTTCATCGTTCCTCATTGTCCCTCTCTCCCCAGCATTATCTTCTCTCTCCTTTGCATTCTCTTCTGTCGATTTTGTCTCTCTCTCTTTCTCTGTCATGTTCTTCGTTTGTGTCATGAAACAGAGACAGGAAACCTAATTTCAATTTGATCTCCAATTTTTTTTTTAAGTTAACTCGGGTCGGGTTTTATTTTTAGTGTCGGGTCGGGTTTTCCTTTTAACTGGGCAATCGCAATTTACAAAACGAAATTAAGTTATCTCTAATTTCGATTTTGAAATTGATTAGGGAGGGGGATTAAAAAAGTTTGGGGGGAGATATAAAGAGCATTTGTATTTTTGGGTGGATTGGTCCAGAGTCGAGAAGTTTGGGGGGAATAGATAGGGTGTGCAAGTCTGCAGGGGGTTTTAGGCAGCCAACCCAGAAAATAATTACTTGTGATTCATGAGTAATACCAGATTCAAAAATCAGGTAGTCTTAAAATCTACTGGTAGAAAGGTTATGATAGATCAGATTGCTACAATATTTTACAAAAACAAATGAAAGAGCTTAATATCCGTTTTTAAAAATTAGGGTACATCATCAGTACATGGATATGGAGACTGCACATTAAAACATGAAGGTTTATGCTACCATATCCCGCTTACAGATTTCCATTTTATCGGATACGCAAAATAAGATTTCAATAGTTCTACCAGTTATGTTATTAATATAAATAATTGGTCATATTCTATGTATGATCTCAGTTGAATTTTCTGTCTATATGTAAACTATTCATCTCCGTGATTTTTGTTTAAATGTGTCCTGCGACAATCCAAATTCAATTAACCAATCACTTTCATCTCACCCCACCCTCACACGTGTTTGATAAATATTCCTTCAATCTATTTAGTACTATACCTAATATCTTCTCAATGTACTATACGAAAGCTAAGTTTTCACTATAGTTTAGTAATTATTTACATGTTAATTCAAAAGATGTCGACAACAATTCAAAGAGATCGTCGAACATTAA
The DNA here is from genome assembly GCF_020379485.1 of Brassica napus. Classification (NCBI taxonomy): domain Eukaryota; kingdom Viridiplantae; phylum Streptophyta; class Magnoliopsida; order Brassicales; family Brassicaceae; genus Brassica; species Brassica napus. Next base: position 59,539,042 of record NC_063446.1, on the reverse strand, counting down.
ACCCAATGGATCACCGATAGACTTTTAGATGCCTATATAACCGAAGTTGCATGTACTTGTTTCCTGGGCACTACATAATGCGATGTCTAGAACCTGTTTGTTTAGGTTAAAAATACTACATACTTTTGTCACCATGTAAAAGACCTACACAAATTACAGTGTGTTTCAAAATCAGTATATGTGATTTTTTTTTTGACCAAAAAAAAAAAGTATCTGTGATTTTTTTTGTATAACATGACATTGTTAGACATGATCCTATTTATGTTATGACTAAAATAAATATCATATGATGATCTCTCAAGGTGTAAACTGTAAACTCAAGGTTTGGAGCTTGGATGGGTTACACAGTTGCAACAGTGTGTGACGTGGTACTATGAAGTTAGTTGTGGAGCAATGACGTGTCGGATGCTCATTGGTCCGAGATATTATCTTTGTGGAAAGCAAATAAGATTTGGGTTTATCACAATATTTGGGATCAGAAAAAACGTATAAAACTAGATTATCTTGGGTAGAGCTAGGTTGAACGTTTTTATTGAGAAAAGCTTGAGCAAGAGGCGAGTTCTTGTCAAGCTAACTTAGGCGAGTAACTTGTGAAGTTTGACTCGACCTTTGTGTGTTTTAAGAGTTTAGAAACTGGTCCGTCTCTAGTCGTGTGTGACTGAGTGTAAATCGAATTAAACAGATCTAGGAAGATTGTTTAAAGGGTTTCTAATATACAAGAATAAAGTTCATGAATTCTTGTTCCCCATTCTGGTTGTCTCTGAACTTTCATAAACTATATTGGCTCAGAAAATATTTAGCTAAATGGTTTAATTAATTATCGTCATCATTACGCTGATCTCAGTTGATAATTGATTTTTACTGTAGATATTTTCTTTTTGCCATATAATGATTATAAGTTTGATAGTTTAAATCTTATGTATAATTTCTCGATCATTTATGTATAAATAAAGTAGATCTCGACAACATTTTAAATGAGTGTGGGTAACCAAACAAACTTAAGCCGTATGGGTAAAGTGAAAATAGGGTTATGGCATTTTGGTTAATGGCCCCATATATATACGTATTTCATTTAAGAACTAAAATTTGATATGTCGATTATTGTTATCCGACCAAACTTTACATTGATCGAGATACACTCAAACTATTGTTTATATAGTATCAATCTATAGACTATAGTATATTATTGCTTGCAAAGTAATCAGGTGGAAACAAATGAATGGCAATGATTATTTACATGATTATGCACATCTTTTGAATTTATGATTTTGTAAATATTACTCAGTGAAAAGGAGAAAAGAATCCAAATAAATATTATCTTAGTTATCTGATGACATGACATCTAATTATTATGATACATAACTGACCCAATTCGGACATCATGTCATCATGTTTCATGTAGTATAGTCTAATAGATTAACCAGATGTCTAGATAATTGAATATGCCTTCAGTTGTTTCCCTAGTCTTAAGACATGTATATATTACAGAGAAATCGAAAAAGATCACAACAACCTAAACACATACTGAAACCAGCAGCCTGGTTGGGAAGGAGGGGTTAAGAGTAACCACATCAATACCAAAACAAATCATCCACGAGACAGAGATGAAAGGAGACTTTGCTTAAAGACCAAAGATGCATCAAAGCCTTACCATGTTATTTTTAGCTATATAATAATATTTATAAACAGTTATCTTTTCATACTAATATTGTACATATATAAAAATTAACGAGAGCTGAATTTTGTTATCTTTTATATTCTTAAAATTTTATTAGATATGTTATACTTTTTTGGCACTCATGAATAACGAAGAAAGGTAAACAATTCTTAGGAAGATACGAAAGCAAAGTTAAATATCATCATATGATGTATTGACATATATCCTCCTAAAGTGGTTGAAAAACAAAACATCTCATTATACAAACCAAATATCTACCATCAAACCGAATTTGACTAAAGTGAATAAATTTAAATATAAGCCAAACCTTAGATACATGTACATAATATATAGAGTAGACAATAGTGGATGGTGGTAGTGGAACCACTTAATGCGATTTCACCTTCCCTGTTTTTCTCCCTTTCACACAAAAATCAAAATATAATAATTAAAAAAATCATGTCACACCAAATATCTTATTTACCGTAATACCATATCTCATAAACTCCTTATTCAAGTATCTATTCTCATCTAAACCACTTCTAAAGTTTTCTCTCATCAAAAACATACCCCAAAAGTTTTGTTTTCTTTGTTTGGTCAGAAGATGGAGTCCGGTAATAGTAGTAGCATGCAATCTTCAAGCGGCGGTGGAAGAGGAGGCGAAGAAGAGTATGATTCACGCGCCGTCGATCAATCCATCTCAGCCTTCGACCACCACGCGCCATCTCTACCTCCGCAGCAACAAAGCCACCTTAACCTCCTCCACTTCGACCACAACAACGACAACAACTCTCTAATACTACCAAACTACTTCAACAACAACACGTTCTTACCCGTAAACCAACAACCCGACCCGACATCTCAACCCGACCTCCGTGCCTTCTCCGCCACATCATCATTCCCTCCTCCTAACAACATAGGAGTAACCAAGAAAGCCAAGAAAAGATCACGAGCATCAAGAAGAGCACCAACGACGGTTCTAATGACGGAAACTTCGAACTTCCGGGCGATGGTTCAAGAGTTCACCGGAATCCCATCTCCGCCACTATTTAACAACTCCGTCGTGAACACCACGCGCCTCAACACTTTCCTCGGCCTGTCTTCTTCTTCATCACCAAACTCTTACAACAACAATCTCTTGTTACGACCTTTCGCTCAACAACTCCTCCCAACAACGTCTCCTCTCCTATCCGGATCACAGATTCATCAGCAATATCAAAACCCTAACAACGGTTTCGAGAATATTAATCTACAGTCTCTTCTTCAAGCTCAGATTTCAAACATTACTTCAAACCCTAGAAGCAATAATAACGATCAGTTTGGTCAAGCTATGTTGCAGAGTGCATCTACTATTCCTATGACGACAACGGCAGTGGCTAACGGGAACATAACAACCGGTGAAAATGGAGGTTACGGTGGTTCCGATCATGATCATAATAATGACAGTACGTGGTTATGTTCATCTTCAGACCAAAGAACATAATAGTATGTGTATATATATAGTCCGAAATCAAAGTTAGTCTGTTAACATGATTATTCAACAAATTAAATATAGCACATATATGATGTTAAAGTTACTCGTTCATGATTTCTATTTTTCGTATTAATTACACTTTTAGAATTAGTTTTTCGTTTGTTTGCTTGTGGGTAGGATATATTCTTTAACAAATCAACATATATGCCTTTATCTTAGTTTTTACCAAAAGTATATATTGGTGATTATTTTTTTATCGTTGGATCTAATTTAAATCAATTTTTCTTTGTATATTCTTATAATATATAGCACCTTAATCATGTAAATGTGGTTTTGAATCCGTGCAAATATTTCTCTTGTTAATCATGGAGTAAATGGTGGCGAAAATTGTGGAATCTTCGACTGCCGCAGGATTCTGGAATGTAGTGCTGGGACCATAGTATATAATTATAATATTATAAATGTATAATTATAATTATATAGTATAAATTTTATATCGTGGTGATGATTTGAAATTTGATAATTTACTGTTCTCCCATGTGCTTAGTCTTTCTTGGTGTCTGCTCTAGCATCATTTACATTAAAGAGTCAAGTTCCCATTATGATATTTAACTCTGTTCTATATTTGCTTTTATTGACTTTTTTTACCACACCATTAGATTTGAAATTTGAAAAATTCCAAGAGAAGCATAATGCAAAAGGGAATATATGTAGATATCAAATGTCAAAAAATTTAAAAGTGATTTCCACGAAGTTCTTACTTAGTGGCCTCTTTCTTCCATCTCTCTAATTAAACTTTTTTTTTTTGCTAAATGTCTCTCTAATTAAACTTCTTCTCACTAAACTATTCGTCAGATTATTCATTATTCAGCTTATTAATTGTCAACTCTCTAGTCTATAGCAACACTTCAGAAATGTCAGTTTGTTTGTTAGGATTTTTCAACAATATCATAGCTACCGTATATCGTAGATAATAGTATTTCTTTCTTACTGATGGTAATACAATATACAACACTATTTATACACTGAAATTAAAGGCGATATTGATGTAAATTGAACTTAACGTCTAATTGAATATTTTTTAGTATATCCTATATATATAACTTTACAAAAAATCTTCTTTCATCACCAAGAGACTTGATGGTGGTAAAAAAAAACCCCATGAGATTTGATGAGAATATATTTTGCTTGTTCATGTACATAAAAGTTCAAATGATTTTGATTGTTCTGTCCACGGACCAGTTGCACTAATTTACATATAGACTGACCACACTATGCTTATATGCCTATCTAAAAGGAATATATGATGATGATTATCATTATTATGGTGGTGGTTATGGTGGGTCATGCTACGTAGCTATTGTTGCACTGATGGATTTTCTGCACTCATATAGACGGATCATGCCAATACTCGGTGTCACATAGTTCAGTGGTGTAAGCCACTGGTATGGCCATTATGTTACGATCCATATGATTCGATTCATGTTGTCTATATTCTGTGGGCCATTTGACCCCAATAGTTTAAAGTTGGTGAAGGGAAGTGAAAACATAAACATCAAATGGGATGGAAATCTAATTTGACCTCGTTACAAATCTACATCGATCACAAACAAAGCATAAACCTAAGATTAATATATATCTATAGTTGGTTTTGAATTGAAAATTAGTACAACTAAGTGAAAGATTTGATAATTACACAGTTTAAACTCTTATATCTATATGTTGTTACAGCACATTTTATCAAAGATGTACATACATTTATCCTTATACGTCCGATGATATGAAAAATGTTTAATACAGATGGTGCAGAGTTTTGGCAATGTTACATCTTGAATAAAAATATATGTTGCTTAATTCTTAGATTGCAGATGAGGCAGTTCATAATATTTTTAGCTTTTGATGTATCATCCTTTCAATGGTGCGTTTGGTCTAAAAACAATCATGTCAAAGGATATGACCAAACACCCAGCAATACAGAATGATATCGAAATTTAATTGGTTTAGTGGTCTAATCACTCAATAATTGTGATTATAGATGATGTTCATAATTGAAGTTTTGTTTATGGGTTTAATCACACCCTTCCTCACCATCATTCTTCTGTCTCAGTTCATCTTCCACGCAATGCGAGATGAAACTGACACATGAGCTTCTCGTGTGGTTGTTATTCGCTACGATTCTCTCTCTGTCTGCCAATGGTATAAAAAAAGAAAACTAAACTTGTTTCCACATCACCTCTATCTACAATGAAGGTAACAAAAACTTGAAATCATAATTCATGAGATTCTCTTATTTTGATTCACACTTCCTGAAACCAACTCTCTCTCGAGAAACTGTGATTTTAAACACCAAACCGGTGATTGAATCCCAAAAGAAACACTGTCTGATTAATCTTGCAGAGATAAACACAAGAAGAGAGTATTGTAACAACCATTGATTCTTCCTCTGACCAAAAAAGGGTTGGTACTACTTCCCGCAAAATCAAGGAAACCGAGGACTCTCGAGTATCGAATTAAAAAAGTTACCTTTTAATGGAAGATCTGAGAGGGGAATGATCAAGTGAGGCTGGCACAAGTTGCATAAGATCGGAGAATTGTAACAGCTTGTTCTGTAATTGCTCTGTTTCTTGCAAGTCTCACCCATTCACTGACTACTTCCTCCGCTTTACTTCCTTTAACGCCTTCTTCAAGTGCAGCTGCTGCCTCTGCTAGTTTTTCCTCGGCCAAGTAATTATCAACTTTTTTAATAACAGATTCAATGCCTCCATTAGCTTGGTCCACTTCCTTGAACTGTACGAAAGAAATTCAAGTAAGCAATAAAATTTCAGAGTTTGTTCCGGAAGTAGCATTACAGCATACCTTGAGCCAAGATGCTATATGTGCTAGTGAATGTGCTAAGATTCCTCCGCCACCAGGTGGAATGAGACTGAAGTGTCTAAGTGTTCCTTTCAAAGTATCAAACTGAAAATAATAAAGAGAAGTGAGTAATAAATAAGTTGAACTGCCTTATATATAACATCGGTTGTGATCTGTGAATAATAATAAGTGCACCTTCTGGTTTAGCTGCAGCGTTGTATCGGTTCCTTTGGATTTTGCTTCTTCTGGAAGAGATGATAAAACCAAGTCCAAGACTGAGTCCTCGTGAGTGCCTTCAAGGTAACTCTGAAGCATACTTATTTCTTTATGGATTGGTAGTCCTTTCGAGAGTGAATCTTCCAAAGCAAGTGCACCCTACAACAACCAGAATTTACTTGTTAGTCATATATCAATTTACAAGATGCTATAGAAAAGCATAGTTACATGACATTAACATGAAGCCACGATAAAACATTCGTTTCTTACCAATGCAAGCTTATGAACTGAATGACTTTTGCGAGCCTCTTCAGATCGCGCATAGAATGCCATATGCAATGCCTTTATCTACAAAAATTAGAAGAGAAGAAAAGAACATTCAGGAATTCTACTTAGTTAAAAAGAGATAGGTAACACAAATTCATATAATGTGGGCTACAGTTCATTAGAACAGAGATTTTGCGTTCAACATCTTCACTAAATGCCCATCGCAGCATATGTATGCATTTCTCAGCCTTGATGGAATTCTTGGATAACGTATTTCAAGAACAATTCCTTCACTTTCTTTGACTTGATGAAATGTTTTCAACGTGCATCTGATTTCCTAAACTTCTTCCTAATTATGATTTCGAAACAGTATGTGCATATTCTATACTATGAGGTTGGAATCATTAGATACTAGGAAATGAAATACATTGTTGCGTCTTTACTTACGTTAAGATCTGCCTCTGCCATTTTCTCAATCTGTGCTGCCTTTTCTTTAACAATTGCCGCAGTCAACTCAGCTTTTGCCATTTCTTCGGCTTTACTCAAAGCCAACTGAGCTTCACTTTCCTGCAGTGAATAAAAATTATCAGTTATGACTTTCCAAATCGACAGACTATTCTCAGCTTCCTGAAATGACCAAACCTTTTGTTCAATTTCTGTTTTGAGCTTGTCTTCCATTCTCTCTTGGATTGACTTGATAGCAGCGGCTGCTTTTGTTTTCTCTCTTTTTAGCTCCTGGATAAGTAACAGTGGCACGTAAATTGAAGTTGTGAGTTTTCTTTCTACCCAGGAACATGGGAAACCGAGATTAGATGGTTATTTACAAGAATCTAGTGAAAAATCGCATCAGATGCCATGTTTATACGAGAAGCAAATGTAAAACTTAACAACTTCATGTTAGTCTGATGCAGCAGTGCGAATGGGCATATGTCCTTGAAGTGAGTTAACCAAGCAGAGGTAAAGAGAGAAGCACCTTATCCAATATTGCCGCCTCCTCTATACGCATTAATTCACGTGCCCTAAGATCTCTCAACTCATTTTCGTACTTCTCCTGAGGACAGTCATACCAATTTTCAGTAAATAAAATCTCACAGATAACGCAAGGGCGGTACAGAAATTAAATCATAGTATGAGATATTTTCTCTTTCAAGCAACCTTCAAGGTTCGTAATTTTTCAGCAAAAACTTGGGCTTCCAAATGCGACTGTCTTTCTTCAGCTGCATGAATGGCATCCAGAAAATCAAGTACCAACTTTCCATCCTGAGTCATGTAGCCATCTTTAAGCCCCTCAGTTGAGTTAGGAAGAGCCTAAATCACGAAACAACGCGGTTAAGAATATTTTCACACAGATTATCAATCAATACAAAGCCCTGCAGGAGTAGAGAGAGGAAAGTCAAGTTTGAAACCTCAGTTTCATTAGTTAGTTGCTCCCCAGCTGGTGAGGATCCATTGCTTTCAGTACCATTGCCGTCTAGATTGTATTCCTTAAGGAGAGAACCTGGCGTTTTCACTTCCCGCTCAATGCCATCCTGTAAGAGAAGGATTGATTAGAGATTAACATCAAACCTTCTTTGTTTATGCAGGAAAAAAATATCAACTAGGAAAAACGCAACTTCCGCAAGAGGAGTCTTATTCTTCAATTAGGTACGTAATGTTAGACTTTTACGGACAAATCATGTCTGTACTACAAGATTTGCTCGAACCTTTCATAGATTGTAAGAGATAAGTGATAATTGCGAGTCTAATAAAAATTCTATCGAGATAGATAGTTAGCCGGTCTTTCAAGAGGCTGAATATTCTCCTTATTGGATTCTAAGGGACAAAAAAATGTATGAAATGCATGAAAAAAAAGGGAGCTCTGAGGCATTCATCTGCTGCATTTTAACCTATAATATATTTCTCTTTCAATTTCAACAAAAGGAAAATTTAGTACCTCAGATGCCTTTTCAGTGGCAGGATCCTTTGGTGCAGCAGATTCCACTTCACTTTCACTAAGAACCGAACCAGGCTGGGGACTAATGACAGTACTGTCCTCAGGTTTTGGTACAGCTTCCATCCTCACATTTTCTGCCTCTGAAATAATTTCTGGGGACGCATCAGACTTAGTTTTCGAGTCATCCGAAGAAAGAGGGAAGCTTTTCTCTGCTTTAACAACAACATTTTCTGGAGGTGTAGAAACATATGTGTAACGGTCAGGTGTTGGATCAGACTCGGGTTGCACTTCTATATCACTCTGCACCTCAGGTTGCGTTTCACCTTTACCATCCACTGATGAGCCAATCCCAGCAGAATCTTCAACACCGGGAGATACACTCGAATGATGAGACTCCTCAACTTTTACAGTGACAGCATCAGACTTAACAAGCTCACTTAGTTTCTGCTTTTCATTTCCAATGTACTGATCCAAATAGCCAGTCTGATACGCTACCAGAAAAGCACCAGCGATGGCAGCGCCTCCAATAACCACTTTCGAAGAACCGCCTTTGGAGCCATCTGGTTTCCCCACAGAAGGAGGAGGAGGAGGCACTTTTGAGGCATCTGGTTTCCCTACAGGTTTAGCTCCAGGGACACCGTTTTTACCAGAAGTAGAGGAGGCCTTTCTCAAATGAAATCTCTGAGGCAAGCCAACAAACACAATCAGAAAACAAACGTATACTAAAAACAAGAATCACCAGTACATACTCACCTGAGATCCCAGATTCCTCGGGAACCTCTTTATCGACAGCTCGAGAACAGACCTAATCAAATGATCAATCACACATTAAGATTCACAATGAATCAAATCACAATAACCCTCAATTTTCGAGAGATCCTAAACCTACGCGGATTTGATTTTGCTACAACAAGAGAATCGGTACAGCACTGAGGTATCTCCATCGGAAAACTCAAATCGATTATACGATTTTATAGGGTTGAGGAAACATACTTCCGCAGCATTCTGGCGTTTGCTCCTCGTCAAGAACCCAAACGGAGACGACTTGGAGAGCTTTCCGGTGAGTAAATTATTCTCTCCTTTTGGCATTAAAACCGACGCCGTATGAAGCGATACGAAGCGCGTTTTAGCGTTAAAACGACAACGTTTAGGTGATAGCGTTAATACGACGCCGTATGAAGCACTTGACCATCAAGGGTAATATCGAGATTTGCGTTGGAAATTAATGGTATTTATTTCCCCCTGTTATCAAAAAACAGCCGACGAACAAGAACCCTAGAAATCGATCCTTCGCCTCCTCCTCTTCCGAATTTCCCAAATTTTGATTCCTTATCCAGAAAGTAAAGACGGGATAGAAGATTCCCAATGTACGCTTTATCTGTTCGTCTCGTTTAGAATCACTCACACTCCTCTCTCTCTCTCTCTCTCCGTTTCGTATCGTCTAGATTTCGTTTCTCAGGTTTGTCTTCTTTCTCTGGTTTTGATTGAAAAAAAGTTGAATTCTTTTCGCCTGATTTGAGCTGGAAGAGTGAAAATTTGTAATCTTCCCTGGTGGGTTTTGATCATTGGCTTCTCTAATCGTCCTTCTCCTTCTTTTACAATTTTAGGGTTCTGCACAGTTCCAAGCGTTCGTTCACGCACATCAACAAGTCTCAGGCCAATTCAATGTAAGTCATATCAAAAAGTTTATCTCTTTCCTATCGGGTTTGTTGAAAAATTGTAGATTTTTTGTTTCGTTGCATTGCTATTCATCTGGTTTGTTTTTGCTGGTTAATTTGGATTAAGAGAGGAGCTTTCATTCCCCTACTTTAGATATCTATAGCTTCTTGGATTTTATATTGATTTTTTTTTGTCTTGTCTTATAGACTGAAGATGTCGTCATCACCTTTTCCAATCTTGGACAACCGCCCAATTGACAAGTGGAAGGTTACTGAGTTGAAGGAAGAGCTTAAGAGACGGAGACTCACTACACAAGGCTTGAAGGTCGATTTGGTTAGGCGTCTTGATGACGCCCTTCGTGCTGAGCAACAAGAGTCTCAAAGCCTCAATACTGCTGCTACTGTGGCAGCGAATCAACAGGCTGAGATTACTAATGCAACTGGAGGCAACGTTACACCAGATCAGATGCAAACCACTCCTGTTGCTCTAGTTGGAGCGGCATTCAGCACTGACACCACTCCATCTGCAGCTGAGACAACTCCAGAACCAGCTGTGGTTAAGACAACAACTGAAGCATCGGCTGCGATTGAGACAACGCCACCTCCGGTGGTTTCTAAACCAGAGGTTGACGCTGGTGACCTTGATGATGTTAGAGAAGTAGCTGGTCTTGATAGTTCAGTGGTTGATGATGCGAAGCTACAAGAGCCTGAGGTTGCAGATGTGGAAGATGGAGTGGGATCTGGTGTGACTGCAACTGATGCACTAGTTGCTGATGAGGCGTCTAATAAGGCCCAACCTACAGATTCGGAGCTTGAAAAAGCTGCTACGGACAACCAGGTATCTGTTGTTACAGGGTATGAGGTAAAATCTGATTGTATTTCTACTGATTCTGTGCCAACTAATGAAAAAATGGATAACGAAATTGCTGCTGATGATGTCAAATTAGAACAAAATGTTAGTAAGTCCCAAGAGCCATCAACAGTCATTGGTGAATCGCATCCAATGGATGTCGAGAAGGTTTCTGTTGGAGGTGGAGTTGTCAGCGATGCTGCTAATGCAGCAGATATGACCAAAGGAAATAATAATAATATCGATGCAGGCGACTCAGAGAAGTTGAATTTAGATAGAAGTTCTGGTGATGAATCTATGGAGGATGAGCCTGAGTCCAAGCAAACCGAATCAGTTACATCTCATGAAGTGGTGGATAAGTCTGAGAAAAACGATATTGTGGATGCTGGGAAAGTGGAAACCCCTGAAAACAAAAGCCATCCACTTGTGGCATCTGACAAGAGAAAGCTTCCTGGTAACGGTACGGCTTCTCATTTCTCATTGTTCCATCTTTTGTGTGTTATGGCTTAGATATGATGGAATCTTTTTGCTTTTTACCTCATTGTAGATCAAGAAGCTGTTGGAAACAATGAGCCTGTGAAAAGGCAACGCAGATGGAACTCTGGGAGTGTTAAAGTTCCTGAAGCACAGGCCACTAATAGCGTGGCACCACCCACTACAACACCGAGGTCAACTGGTCTGAAGAGTGACTTCTCCCGCTCTGACTCTTCGGTTAGTGAGGATGGACCCAAGGAACGCGTAGGTATGTAAACCATCACCCCTCCATATGTATGTTTCCATCTCTTGCTCGTTGTTTTATAATACATGTGCTCAATATTTGTTGGCAGTTCCTCCATCATCGAAGGAGCCTACGGATTCACTCAGGATTGATCGTTTCCTTAGGCCGTTCACACTGAAAGCTGTTCAAGAGCTTCTGGGCAAAACTGGAAACGTCACTAGTTTCTGGATGGACAGCATTAAGACCCACTGCTATGTATCTGTAAGACCGCTTCTTCAATCTTTTCGTTTTACGAAAATAATGTCTTGTAACTGATTGTTGTCGTGGTGTGAATGCAGTATTCTTCAGTTGAAGAAGCGGCAGCAACAAGAGATGCAGTGTATAACCTCCAGTGGCCTACCAACGGAGGCCGCCTTCTGACAGCTGAATTTGTTGGATCAGAAGAAGTGAAGGCGAAACTGGAACCTCCTCCTCCTCCTCAGGCTAAGCCTCAGCCACAGGCTCAGGCTCCTTCTCGCCCACCAGCAACTACTTTGCCACCACCACCGCCTTTGGCAAAAGCACCTCCAGTCATTGAACGTCTTCCTCCTCCACCTCCTCTAGTTGCTGAGGAACAAGAGGCTCCCATAGTCACTCTGGATGATCTTTTCAAGAAGACAAAAGCTATCCCCAGGATATATTACTTGCCCTTGTCAGATGACCAGGTTGCAGCTAAACTTGCGGCTAATAACAAGAAGTGATCTTGGTTGCTTCTTGTGGTGATTTCATGTCATTGTTTTCGTAGCAGGCTTCTTAGGGAATTTAGCTCAGTGCGGACAAAAGTTGAGGACTTGGTTTGGCTATTATCTAGTGTTAGAACGCAGGAGAAGACTTTATGTTTTTTTACTAGACTTTTGCTTGGAACTTATTGTGCTGGACCCTCTTTGCTCTCCATCTCCTTTTTTTTTTCTTTTCTTCTATGGAGCTTTGAACTATTGTTGGTTCAATAAATAAGTACTGAAAAGCCAATACTATTAATCGTCAAGTAAAATTACAGATCCATTAACATATACATCTTGCATACAACAACCTCTTAACACTCAGACAAGGGGACACCAAGTAACTCACATATATATAAACACCAAGATATGTTTTAGACCCATCCCAATATACACATATACACACATATATAAACATGTTACATACAAAGACAAGTTACATGGAGATATGTCTGAATCAGTCCTCTTCCTTACTTTAGATTTTACTCTTGTGATTTGGTCTCTCTACGTGTTCACTGTAAGATGAGCGGGAAGGGTAGATTTTGTTAGACTTCCTTCCTGTGTCCAAAGAGATTTCACCGACAGCGAGACTTTGGGCTTTATCTGCTCTCTCCTTTTCTCTCTTTATCATCTTCTTCTCCTTGAGCTGCTTCTGCATAAGATATAATGGTGCGTAACTTGCTCCTATGGATGACATTTTCTCTTTTAGTGTTTATTAACGAAATGAATAATTGTAAGAATGCTATGTAGTTTGAGAGTTTTCAAGTGAATGCTGAGTTTCGTTGAAGAGTGCCTATTTATAGAAGGTTTATAAGACTTCGTTACCCCTTATTTTATATATAGTTAGTTTTCATTAAAACTAATTAACTAGAAGGAATTGTCATCTAATATGTGGCTTTCGCTTTAAGGGCGGCTCTTATCTTAGTGACATAAGTTAAAAGTTATGGTCCATTATATTCATCTTCGCCATATATAAATATCACTAATTTTTGCATTCTTCCCTAAGTAATCTGAAATAATTAATCGAGCAAAACTATATAAATTAGTATATTGTTCAGATTAGTGAGTTTCCATCTTATAACCGATTAATAAGTTATAAATATTTCTACATTACATCCAAAGTTATTATCGTTGTGAAATTTTATAATCAGGTAACCATATGCTTCCAAGATATGCTGATCTCCAAATATAATAATATATCAGTTTTAGGAAAATACTATCAACATATGAGTGGCGTAGCTTTTACTTTGTGGGCGGCTCGTAGATTATTAGATGAATGGCATTAGACACAGCCCATAGGTCGATCAATAAAACTGTGGACTGATGATTATTTTATCAACAAATTGACGAAGCGATGGAATAGTTTAACTGAAATAGCGGTTTCAGAAATTAATATGATTGGTGAGAAACTAGTTTCTGTATAAATGCTTGCACAACGTATCTGATGTGGTTCAATTTACTCATGTATACTTGCTTTATGTATTAGGTACGTAGCAATAAATTTGATTATAACATCAACTTCTGCAACGTGCAAATAAAAACATTATCTTTCTCTCCCCTGGGAACGTAAATTATTTCTACATTCAATAATAACAAGGTGTGAGTTAAAAGACGTAGAATGATAACAATTAATGCATAACTAATACTCCATCCGTTTCATCATAATTGTCGTTTTAGATTTGAGCACACAAATTAAAAAAATAATTAATTTTATATATTTACTAGATAAAAACATCGTTACCAATACACCTAATCACATATCAATCAATAAAAAAATATATTGAAATACAGAATCATTAAATTTTGCATTGAAATTATAAAACGATACTTATTTTGAAACGAAAATTTTATTCTACAACAATAAGTAAATTAAAACGGAGGGATACCCTCGAATCAGATACCATGCATAGATTTTTATAAACAAAAAAAATAACGTTACGGTTACATATTTTAGAAAAATATACATCGTATTATGTGGCAGCTTCGTAATTGACTACATATATCATGTCTTATAATCGGATGTAGTATATATATAAAATTATGTGAATATAAATTAGATCATGTGCACGTATAGGTGTATACCCTATAAATTAAATCAAATTTTTTTTTTTTGACGAAACTTTTTTGTTGTTGTTGCAAATGTAACATGGTTATCACATTAATATGGATCTTTTTAAAAAAGATAATATCGTTCGTATATATCGTTTGTATGTTAAAGCAGAAACATAAAACGTGCATGTCTACATCTAATTTGATGTAAATGTGTACGCATGTTATGTGTTCGTGATATCCTTTACAAAGCACATGTGTTTAGAAATTGTTCGAACAGTATATAACATCTTTTTCTCTTATCTTTTAAACAAGTCAAATTTCACATAAAGGAATAATAACTGGAGTTCGACTAGTTGGCCACTAATCTCCAGTCTCCACCTATATTTTGACTACTTAGATTATCTACTCATCAATCAAATATGATTTTGACTTATTAGATTGTTTATAATTATTGAAGTACCGGTACCTCGTTAACTTCTATATTTACGGAAAATACGTAGAAACCTTGACACCAAAGGTACTTAATAGTAACACAATAACACTTGACCATGGAAAAATTTATTGATAAGTATTCTCCAATAGTATATAGATTCACATATATACACACAACCACATGTATATAGGGGACCTAGGAACATCATGGTGAATTGGTGATAGTGATGAATTGATGATAATATATTAAAGTCCATGCTAGTGCTAAATGCTAATAAGGGAATGCTAATTATAATTATCTTTATGGTAATTAAATATAATTAGCACCAAACGCTTAGAATAAGCACCAAGCTATTGTAATGGAAAACTAAAGTTGAGATGCTTTAAGGAAGGGGGGCACATGCACCTATATTCACCAACATAACTTTTGGGATTTCATAATTATTTCTACATTTGGCTGTAATTGACCGACTCATTCAATTTATTTAAATTAAGGCTAATCAATTAGTTTTAATTAAAGACTTAGAAATGGTGGACCGACTTTAGTTATTGGTTCATGTGGGTTTTCAAATTTATGTATATTTGCTAATGGCCAATACTTGCCAGCCCACTCCCGAAATACATCACTATCATAATTCACTCATTAATATGTATCACCAAGAACTTATATATGCGTTAATCCATAATAAATTTGAAGATTAACTAGTTTGGAGCCAATAACAAGTGATTAAGGGACAACTTGTCTCATACCTCTCTCTAAAGGCCAATGCATAAAACTAATCTCTTCTTTTTTCTATTATTCTTGACATCTCAATCAATATTCTTTAATCTAACGTTCATTGTGGATAATGGAACCAGCAAGAGTAGAATCCTATAAGGGTAACTTAAAAATAAAAATGAAAAATTATGTCTGAGCCCGGGTTCGAACCGGGGACCTCTAGTGTGTGAGACTAGCGTGATAACCGACTACACCACCCAGACTTCGATGCTAATCATTTGTCCACAAGAAAAGTTAATATCAAACAAAATAGTGTCTTTTAAAGTGTTGTATAACATAACTGGCCAACGTATATTCATTGATCCGCTTTCTGCATACGTGACAAGGCGCGGAACGTAATTTGTTAACAAACAAGAAACTGATAGTAATCAAAAGTAGAAAAAGGAAGATGATCTCTTCGTTGCTCTATTTCGTTTTCATTTACTCAACGTATAACATAAAGCTGACAAACTCTTGTTTTCTTTGGCCTTCAGACAAAAGCTCCAGTTTTAATTTACAAGGACGATAAATATAATATTAATAGTAAGATGGGCTTTTTTACAAGGACGATAAATATAATATTAATAATAAGATGGGATTTTTGCAAGATTGACTCAAAACTGAAATTCAAACCTAAAACTAATCCATGTTTTTCTTGGAATTTTCTTTTGTCCTATTCACCCCACAAGTTCATGATATTCACGAAAATGCCATCACATTTTTTTTATTTTTTTTTCCGAAAATGACATTTTTACTCTCTCACCCTCATCATCTTCAAGTAATTACAAGATTGCCATTATCATCAATACCCCAACCACCATGAACAACCAATTTGAAGCTCTTAATGCACCTAAAATCGATTTACACTCTCTCTTTCTCACTTGTTATGAACTAAAAACAACATCTCTTTCACTTTGCCTCCATATTCATCCAAAAAACTCAAGCTTTTGATTCAAATTTTTTTATGGTTTATAGAGCCATTCAAGCATACTATTCTTGGTGGGTTACTTTCGTTTGAGATTGTGGGTGGTTGGAGAAGACTCTGTGTGCTAAGGAAGTCATCTCACTAGTTTAAGGTATGAAACTGAAATTTTTTCCAGATCTGTTTGTGTAGAAGACTTACCCGTAAGTAGTCTGGCTGTAGAAAACTTGCGGGTAGGTCTTCTGGTCAAACGGATGACTTACTTTTAAGTCGTCATCTTTGTTTGTTAAAAAAAATCTAGAGAATACCCTAGACGACTTACTGATAAGTCGTCTAGGATAAATGAGTTAGTTTTGCATTTGACCGAATTGTGTCAGATATTTGACTTTTCCTGGACGATTTACCAGTAAGTCTTCTCCGGGAAAACAAAAATTTCAATATTTTATTAAATCTGGACGACTTATCTGTAAGTCGTCTCAGATTACTTTTGCAATTGGAAAATAAAACATAAATATTTAACTTTTCTCAGGCGACTTACGCGGAAGTCGTCAAGTAAGATGACTTACTTGAAAGTCGTCCAGGATAAGCAAAGTCGTCCAGATTTAATTCCTAGATTATGGTCAAACCTTGCTTATCTCGGACGACTTTCTTGTACGTCGTCTTCCTGGACGACTTTCAAGTAAGTCGTCTAGGTAAAGTTAAATATATAAGTTTCTTTTTCGAATTGCAAACTAACCTGAGAAGACTTACAAATAAGTCGTCTAGCTTTAATAAAATATTGAAATTTTTGTTTTCCCTGAGACGAGGAAAAGTCAAATATCTGATACAATTCGGTCAAATGCAAAACTAACCCATTTATCCTAGACGACTTACTGGTAAGTCGTCTAGGTTTTTTTTTTAACAAACAAAGCTGGACGACTTACAAGTAAGTCGTCCTATTTAAAATTCAATTGCAAAAATGACCTGTTTGGACGACTTACTGGTAAGTCTTCCAGATGACTTGCTGGTATGTCGTCTGCGTCAATGTTTAGTAAACTTTCATTTTCTCTATGTTTACTAATGTGTTTTATTTTAAATTTTTGTAGATGATGCGTCAGTTACATGCAGTGTATGGAGAATGGTTGTTGAATGATTGCCGTTGGGATTTTGTGGTTGATAATGTCAAAGGAGCGAGAATCATTTTTTTGGGGGAAGGTTCGACACATGCTGAACTTCTTGCAATGACTCAAGAAGATTATAACCTATACATGAGCACATAATCTGTGGAGATAACCTACTCATTACCAGCAGAAATGATGCATACTCCAGACACCCCTCATATTCATGTTACAAGTGATAGACAAGTTCGAAACTTGCTCGAGATAACCAAAACGCATGGAGTAAGGCTTTGTGTATCAAGCCGTAGCAAGGTGGAAACGGTTTCAGAGTTCAGGGAAGATGATGAAGCTGATGAATGTTTTGAAGATGATGATGATGATTTGGTTGAAGATGAAAATCATGACGGGGAGGAGGACGATGGGGAGGAGGATGCTGGTATCTCTATTGTTGCTGAAGCGGACGAGAATGGTGAGGATTACAGTGTTTATGGAAAGGTTGAAGATGAGGATGAGGAAGATGATGATATGTGTTTTGAAGATATCTAAAAGATTGAAGGAGGAAGATCGAATGGTAACAGTATCTATGTCAACCAGAGTTTTGTTAGCAAGGATGCACTGCTTTCAGAGCTGCGGTTGACAGCAGTGAGGTTTAAGTTCTCCTTCAGAATATACAAGTCAACGAAATCTCTCCTTGTGACAACATGTCCGGTTAGTGGTTGTCAATGGAAGGTCAGAGCGAGTGTGAAACATGGGACAAACACGTTTTGGGTAACAAAGTATGTGGAAAAACATACATGCTCAGCGGGAGACCGACTCGCTCAGCGGAGACACTGTACTCCGAAGTATGTTGGTAGGCTTTTCACTGATCGTGTTGGAATCATTGATGGGTTGAATCCGCAGCATATCACTGATGCAATGAAGAACATGTTTGGCATGACGCTTGATTACACCACTTCATACAGAGCACTTTTATATGTACAAACATTGGTGAGAGGATCAGCAGAAGATGGGTATTCGCGTCTGCCATCATATCTCGAGCAAATCTCCTTAGCAAATCCCGATTCTATCACGGCTATAGAACTTGATTCTATCAATAGATTTAAGTATCTATTTCTCTCTTTTGGAGCTTCTATCAAAGGTTTTAAGTATCAGAGAAGGGTCATTGTGGTGGATGGGACTCACCTAAGTGGGAAATATGGAGGTGTTATGTTAGTTGCAGCCGCACAAGATGGGAATTTTCAGATATTTCCATTGGCTTTTGGGATCGTAGATGCTGAAGATGAACCTTCTTGGGAATGGTTTTTCACAAAATTGGCTAGTTGTGTATCTGATGAGCAGCCTCTGGTGATAGTCTCTGGCCGGCATGCAGCCATTAAAAGTGCGTGTGATAAGGTGTTTCCTTGGGCAACCTGAGCAATATGTTATTATCACCTTCAAGATAACATTGTCAAAAAGTATAAAGGGAAACATCTCTTGTACTTGGTGAAAGGTGCTGCTTATGCTCATACGGTTTCAGATTTTGACCGGTACATGGCTGAGATACGGAGTGCAAACCCGGACCTTGCAACGTATTTGGAGAATGCCGACGTCAGCCTATGGTCAGGGGTTTATTGTCAGGGGGACATGTACAACATAAAGACAAGCAACATCGCTGAATCTAATAATTCCGCTCTGAAGCGAGCTAGAGGATTTTCGGTTCAGTTCCTGTTGGAGTTCATAAGGGAGAAGCTAGGAAAGTGGTTTTGGAAAAGGAGAGAAGATGCTTTGAGTCTCCCAACTCAACATAGTCGAGGTGTTGAATACTTGCTTGTTGTTCGATCGGAGATAGCGGATACGATGACGGTACAACCAATTGATGGATGGCGATTCTTTGTGAAAGGTGGGAAAATGGACTGTGTGGTTGATTTGGAACATGGAAAGTGTGATTGTGGTGTCTATACAGTGGAGAAAATACCTTGCTCTCATGCTATAGCTGCTGGAACATCTGTTGGTTTGCATATCTCCACACTTGTATGTCCAATGTACTCAAAGGATTTTCTGTTTGCAGGATACTCAGAGAATATATATCCTTGTGTTGGACAACAAGTTGAGGAACACACATGCTTTCCTCTGGAAGTAAAACGTGGTCCGGGAAGACATAAGAAATCAAGATGGAAATCTTGGTTGGAGCTATCCAGGATGAGAGGACGCAAACCCCGGAAGCAACACAGGGCTTATAGATGCTCAAAATGCAAGGAAACTGGCCATACGAAACCACAATGTAAGTCGTCTAGTGATTAGTCTTCCAGAAGACTTTCTATTAAGTCGTCCAGAAGGTAGTCCAGTTAGTCGTCCAGGCTTTTTTCTTCCAGAAGACCTTCAAGTTAGTCGTCCAGTGATTAGTCTTCCAGAAGACCTTCAATTAAGTCGTCCAGAAGGTCGTCCAGTTAGTCGTCCAGGGTTTTTTCTTCCAGAAGACCTTCAAGTTAGTCGTCCAGTGTTTAGTCTTCCAGAAGACCTTCAATTAAGTCGTCCAGAAGGTCGTCCAGTTAGTCGTCCAGGGTTTTTTCTTCCAGAAGACCTTCAAGTTAGTCGTCCAGTGTTTAGTCTTCCAGAAGATTTAGTCTTCCAGAAGACCTTCAATTAAGTCGTCCAGAAGGTCGTCCAGAAGGTCGTCCAGTTAGTCGTCCATAGTTTTTTCTTCCAGAAGACCTTCAAGTTAGTCGTCCAGTGTTCAGTCTATGTACTAAAAATTTGTGTTATGAACTTATATGTGTCAACTTCTTTGTCAAATTGCACTACCATACACTATAAACAAAGCACACATGTTCTGACATACAAGAAACAAAGCAAATGCGACTTTTCAATTCTTATTCTTAAGACTTTGTCTAGTCAATCTCTTGTTGGGAGAGGATTTGTTACTAACCCCGGGTTCGAGCGTTGGTTTAGGTGGAGAGGTAGTGTTTTGAGATGATGTCCCTTTCCGTTTTGTGGTGATACCAACCTTCTTCTCTACAGCTTCCACCCTTTCCGACAGATACTTGATCTCCTTAAGGCACGTCCCAAACCCTTCCCTCATGGCATCAGCTATGTCTTTGAACATGGTTTTAATATTCTCTTTGGTCAACCCACCAACAGTCATAGTCACCTCTTCACTAGCCTCTGCAGCTGCCTCTTCACTAGCTTCAGCAGGTGCCTCTTTACGAGCTTTCTTCCGAGGTCTTGGACTGTCTTCCTTCACTACCTTTTTCTTTGCTTGACTCACAACCGCCGACTTTGTATTGACCCAAGTACCGGTGACTTCCCAACAATCCATGGTCCACTTCCACGGTTTCTTCACAAACATGAGTTTAATTATGTTCTCCGCGAGCGGGTTCTCAACATCAAACTCCCATTTTGGAAACATTTCACCAGTGTCCTTTTGAACAAAGTTGATCATCCTAGTCTGTAGTAAATAGAAGATATGAACTTAGATATTTGACGGATTAAGAAAGATGGAAAGAAAAGACTTCACAGACGACTTATAATTAAGTCGTCTGGAAAGTCTTCCAGCTGGACGACTTAGTAGACGACTTATAATTAAGTCGTCTGTAAAGTCTTCCAGCTGGAAGACTTAGTAGAAGACTTATATTTAAGTAGTCTGGATAGTCTTCCCAGACGACTTAATTATAAGACTTCTACTAAGTCATCCAGCTGGAAGACTTTCCAGACGACTTAATTATAAGTCTTCTACTAAGTCGTCTAATTGGAAGACTTATCAGATGACTTAATTATAAGTTTTCTGCGAAGTCGTCCAGATTGAAGTAAATACTTGACTGAGGATAGCCTCTTTAAACTGTTTGCGTCCTTTGCGACCCTTGTAAGCCAGTATCGGGGGAAACGGATTGTTTGGGAGAGGATTACCAAAAGTAGTACCCAATTCCGGAAGAGTTGTGTACACCCAGACCTGGAGAGCTTGCGCAAACCCATTAATAGTGTAACAACCCGAAATATCTCTGCCCTTCACAGAGTCCATCAGCACCTTAAACGCGACTCTCCCCATGGATAATTCTCAAACCGTTCTAGCTCCATCACTAGCCTTGCCAAACTAACCCGTGTAGGGGTTGAATACTTTCTGATGCGCCTCGGATCATAGACCCGGGCCAGGATGATACGACCATGGCTGAGCCAGATGATTCTTCAACAAAGGACAAACCAGGATGGATTAATGGTGAGGATACTGATCTAAAACCAGCTGATGAGACTGAGGACGAGCTGGAACCAGCTGAAGAGAGTATGCTTGAGCTGAAACCAGCTGAAGTGATAGTAGATGAGCTGGATGAGCTGAGTGAGCTAAGTGATACTAGCTTGGAGCTGAATGAGCTAAGTGACACTGAAGATGGAGCTGGTTTAGTTGCTGGGCGAAATGAGCCTTTTTCAGCCCAAAGAAAAATTCATAACAAATTCAATTTGGGTCGGTTTTACACCAAATTCGACCAGACCTTTCCTCAGTCCATTTCAAGCCCATTCTCAACAAGAATGCCAAGAGGGAGTCAGCAAGGAAGTCTTGGTCGTGCATGGAAAAAAGAATTCAACAAAAATCATTAATTTCGGTCTTTAGTCAAAGTCTTCATTTCTAGTTTCTATGTCTTGTTTTTAGCACATTCTTCTTTGGATTTCTACAACTTGTAATCCTATATATAGGGCCTAAGAACCACGAAATAAGATAAGCTTTTTCCCCTTTTATTTGAGTTTATCTCTTTGTTCTTTGTAGAACACTTCTTTGTTTCTTCGTGAGGTTATCTCCGAGTAAACAACCTCTAATTCGTTGGACCTGTGCGTCATATCAGGCAACGTTTAGAAATCCTTCTTTTGGTGGACTTGTGAGTCATATCAAGCACCAACTGAAGTCTGGTAGTATCATTGGGCCATCCGCAACCCATTGTGTCACCATTCAATCCATCAGTTCTCCCTTTTGGCGAGTTCATATCCCTTAAGTTCGATTGAGTGATCCTTCCCTAATTTAGGGCGTATCACTTTCTCCCTTCAATGTATCCAGTGAAGATGGCAAGGTACGCGAGCCGCTTGCGATCATCCCGAGACCACCCTTCGCATCTCTCAAGTGCTGCTACTATCTCCTGAGTAGATGGCCCAACTTCGACATGAACTCCCAGCATCTCCCAAAAAGAAGTCAACTCCTTTATAACAACAGAGTGAGGTCTCTCAAGGTCGTTGATGTTTAAAAAAGTAGTTTTTAATAAATAAAAAATAGTTTAATAATTACAAAAAATAGTTTTAATAAATAAAAAATAGTTTAATAATTACAAAAAATAGTTTTTAATAAATAAAAAATAGTTTAATAATTACAAAAAATAGTTTTAATAATATTTAAAATGTTTAGTAATTACAAAAAATAGTTTTAATAAATAAAAAATAGTTTAATAATTACAAAAAACCGTTTTAATAATATTAAAAATGTTTAATAATTACAAAAAATAGTTTTAATAAATAAAAAATAGTTTAATAATTATAAAAAATAGTTTTAATAAATAAAAATAGATTTTATATACAAAAAACGTTTTAATATTATATATACATAATTATCAATTAGATTTTTATAACCACAAAATTAATAAAAACTAAAAAAAAATTCCAAATCAAGTGAAACCATAATCAAACTCGATTTTACACAATCCTACCATTCACCCTAACAAAAATCTATAAATATCATTCCATAATCATCAAATCTACTTAAAAACCTAACAAATCTAGGGTTTGTGGGATAGGGTTCATACATGTTGTGTGACTGGAATTGAGGAAGGATCGCGAGAGAGAATCGCGAGAGGGAGAGAGCGGTCGGCGAGAGAGAGAGAGCGGGAGAGAGAGAGCGGTCGGCGAGAGAGAGTTCGCGAGAGAGAGGAAGAGACAAATGGGGAAGAAGATCTGGTTCGACCTAATAAAATGAGGCGTCCGATGGAAAATGTCCATCGGAATTTCCTCAGACTAATTAAATATTTCCGTCGGAATTTCCTCGGAAATCATTAATTCAATTTTCGCGAAATATTTGGCGGCTTGGTTTACCCGGTGAAAAACCCTTATCTTCCTCGGAATTCCGTCGGAATATTCCGAGGAAATTCCGAGGAAAAAGGGTTTGTGGTTTCAAAACATCGATTTTTTTTTTGCCGTATTTCATTTCTTATACAATTGTAATGCATACCATTGAGGATTCTTTGTATAGATGATCATAAACCATGAAATAACAAAATTTCAAAAATAATTGTAGGTATTCCTTTTACCGTTTATTAAAGTGTGTAAGTGTTTCTCTTATGTTGTGTGGTTTTCGTTCATGCAATCGTAAAAGTGTTTGTTATTGGGTAAAACACCAAAGTTTGACTTCATAATCTGGTTAAGACACTTAATGAATGTTATATACGTGTTATTCAATCCGCAAAACGTTGTTTTCGGTTAAAAACCCCTAGTTCCTCGAAATTTCCTCGGAATATTCCGAGGAAATTCCGAGGAAACCCTTATCTTCCTCAGAATTCCGTCGGAATATTCCGAGGAAATTCCGAGGAAAAAGGGTTTGTGGTTTCAAAACATCGATTTTTTTTTGCCGTATTTCATTTCTTATACAATTGTAATGCATACCATTGAGGATTCTTCGTATAGATGATCATAAACCATGAAATAACAAAATTTCAAAAATAATTGTAAGTATTCCTTTTACCGTTTATTAAAGTGTATAAGTGTTTCTCTTATGTTGTGTGGTTTTCGTTCATGCAATCGTAAAAGTGTTTGTTATTGGGTAAAACACCAAAGTTTGACTTCATAATCTGGTTAAGACACTTATTGAAGGTTATATACGTGGTATTCAATCCGCAAAACGTTGTTTTTGGTTAAAAAACCCTAGTTCCTCGGAATTTCCTCAGAATATTCCGAGGGAATTCCGAGGAAACCCTTATCTTCCTCGGAATTCCGTCGGAATATTCCGAGGAAATTCCGAGGAAAAAGGGTTTGTGGTTTCAAAACATCGATTTTTTTTGCCGTATTTCATTTCTTATACAATTGTAATGCATACCATTGAGGATTCTTTGTATAGATGATCATAAACCATGAAATAACAAAATTTCAAAAATAATTGCAAGTATTCCTGTTACCGTTTATTAAAGTGTATAAGTGTTTCTCTTATGTTGTGTGGTTTTCGTTCATGCAATCGTAAAAGTGTTTGTTATTGGGTAAAACACCAAAGTTTGACTTCATAATCTGGTTAAGACACTTTATGAAGGTTATATACGTGTTATTCAATCCGCAAAACGTTGTTTTCGGTTAAAAACCCCTAGTTCCTCGGAAAAATTCCGAGGAAAACCTATCTTCCTTCGGAATTTCCTCGGTATTTCTATTAAAAAAAAAAAAAGTCGATGCTAGTCTGTTTCCGAGTCATCATCACCAGATGAATCTGAATCTGGATCTTGGAGAAACTCTCCAATCACTGGTTCATCCTCTACGTGAACGACGGCTTCCTCTCCGAAGTCAGTTAAATCGACTACAAGGCCAACTCCAGCTAAATCTTCTGCTGCACTTAAGTTACCGGATGTGCTTGGTTGTAGTGGGTCTTCCAGCTCAGAACTTCCCTGAACTCGGCCTCTCGGGTTGAGTCTTGTAACAGTAACCCATGGATCATCTCTGTTCCTTACTCGGGGGTACTTGATATAACAAACCTGTAACATTAAAAAAATTATTAGTAAAATTATAAATTAATACAAATGATGATGAATCATTCTGAATAATTAACATTTAATTACCTGATCGGCCTGAGAAGCAAGAATGAAAGGATCATACTATTGCAGCTTTCGCCTCGAATTTACTGATGTAACACCAAATGCATCGGTTCTCACACCTCGATCTAGAGTGTTGTCGTGCCAATCACAATAGAAAACAATACAGCGCAATCCAACCATGCCCAGATACTTGATTTCCAAAATCTCATGTATGTGTCCGTAGTATACATCATCTCCTGATACAGAACAAACGCCAGCATCATAAGTCGTACTCGAACGTCTCCTCTTCTGAGTTGTGAATGCATATCCTCGAGTACAAAATCTCGGATATGACTTCACAACAAAGTTTGGTCCAACGACCATCTCGCGTATCCAGTCGTCAAATGTTTCACCTCTGGCCAAACCAGCAGACACCTATTAATAGCACATATATATGTTATATCAATAAATGTGAATTAGTATAAATATGTGATAAATGATATTTTAATTTGTTTAAAGCATTCACATAAGTAAACATCCATCCAGCAAATTCTCTCTGCTTCATTTCTTCTAGTTCGTCCTCTATGGCGTATCTATATTCGAACCGCTTTTCTACCATGAAAATCATGTACATATGATGACAATAATGTAATTAATTAAGATTTAAATTTTAACTTGTTAAAATAAAAATTTGTAAGCTAATTTATTTACCTCTCATATTGAAGAACATCTTCGCAGTTGGTGAGCAAATATGTTTGCAAATGACTGCGCTCCTGCTCAGTAAGTCGACGGTCCTTTGGTTTTCCGCTAAGTCGTCCAACGTCTGTGAAAATGTCTGGAACCGTAACATGATATGTTGCCCGTTCGCCTCTATCATCATGCCGAGCAGGTCTTCTGTTTTTGGTCTGAACTTCTGCTGGAAAGTAGTACTCGGCAAAGTTTGAAAATACTTCATTGATCATCTGTGCAACTATAGAACCTTCCACCCTACTTAAATTTTTCACCATCTTCTTCAAATGGAACATATACCGCTCATACAGATACATCCATCTATACTGCACAGGACCACCAAGTTCCAATTCTCTTGTCAGGTGAATAACAAGATGCTCCATAACATCAAAAAATGAGGGAGGAAATATCTTCTCAAGGTTGCACTGAATCACGGCTATGTTAGTCTTCAAATTTTCAATACCTTCAAGAGTCACTGATCTCGTGCATAAATCGCGGAAGAAACCATTTATCCCTGCAATTGCTTCATGAACATTTCGTGGTAATAGTTCCTTGAAGGCAAACGGAAGGAGGCGCTGCATCACTATATGGCAATCGTGGCTTTTCAAGCCAGTAAACTTTCCTTCCTTTCTGTCGATACAGTTACGCAAATTAGATGCGTAACCGTCTGGAAATTTCACATCCTTAGAAATCCAATCAAAGAACGCATCTTTTCCCTCTGCATCAAGTCGGTATATGGGAAAAGGAGCCCTACCATTCTCATCAACATGAAGTTCTGAACGAGCACATATATCGACTAAATCCAGTCTTGACTTCAAATTATCCTTTGTTTTACCTTGAACATTAAGGATCTTGTTCATGAGATTGTCAAAAAAGTTCTTCTCAATATGCATGACATCTAAATTATGCCTTAGCAGATGATCCTCACAGTATGGCAGATCCCAGAAAATACTTTTTTTGTGCCAGTTATGTAGGTCTCTAACAGCATCTACCGAAAAACGCTCATGTCCACCGACGTCTGGTGTCCTTTCTGCACCAAAATCTCTTAGTTGTGTCTTCAAATCTTTCCCACAAATTTCCGGAGGTGGATTGTCAAACACCCTCTTGTTCTTCGTAAACAAATTCTTACTCCTACGATATGGATGATCAGGTGGTAGGAATCTCCTGTGACAGTCAAACCCACACGTTTTCCTTCCGTGTTTTAGTTGGAAAGCATCAGTGTTATCTTGACAATATGGACATGATAGCCTTCCATGCGTTGTCCATCCAGATAACATACCATATGCTGGAAAATCACTTATTGTCCACATTAGTACTGCCCGCATTTGAAAGTTTTCTTTACACGAAACATCGTATGTTTCAGCACCTTGAGCCCATAGTTGTTGCAACTCATATATTAGTGGCTGAAGAAACATATCAAGTGATCTCTTAGGATGCTCTGGTCCGGGAACGAGAATCGAGAGAAACAAAAACTCTCGTCGCAAGCACAAGTTTGGGGGTAGGTTGTATGGTGTAAGAATGACTGGCCATAGAGAATACTGTCTTCCACTCTTGCCAAACGGGCTGAAACCATCAGTACATAATCCAAGGTAGACATTTCTTCTCTCATACGCAAAGTCGGGATACTTTGATTGGAAGTGCTTCCACGCTTTTGCATCTGAAGGATGTCTGATCTCACCATCTGTTGAGTGCTCTGCATGCCATCTCATTGGTTGCGCTGTGCGTTCAGACATATACAACCTCTGCAACCTTTCCGTCAAAGGCAAATACCACATCCTTTTATATGGTACTGGAACTCTTCCACTCGTATCTTTATAACGAGGCTTCCCACAAAATTTGCATGTAACCCGCTGTTCATCCGCCCTCCAATAAATCATGTAGTTGTCGCTGCATACATCTATTACCTGATACGATAAACCAAGACCAGCTACGAGTTTTTGAACCTCGTAGTATGAACCAGGAGCTACATTATCCTCGGGTAGAATACCTTTTACAAAATCAGCAATCGCATCCACACAGTCTTCAGCCAAATTATAATCTGTTTTAATGCCCATCAATCTTGTAGCAGATGATAAAGCTGAATGACCATCTCTACAACCTTCGTACAATGGTTGCTTTCCAGCATCCAACATATCATAAAATCTCCTTGCTTCTGCATTGGGTAAATCTTCCCTTCTAAAATGATCATTTACCATCTGCTCAGTACCTACACCATAATCTACATCCGTTCTAATTGGTTCTTCTAATCTAACCGCTGGCTGAGGTTCGCTAGTACTACCATGTTCATAATCAGTTTCCCCATGATGATACCAAATTTTGTAACTTCGTGTAAACCCACTCAAATATAGATGAGTCCAAACATCTCACTCTTTAATAACCTTTCTATTTTTACAATTAGAGCAAGGACATCTTAACATACCTGTTTTTGCTTCCGGTTGTCGGTGAACTAACCCCATGAATTCGTTTATACCTCGTTGGTATTTTTTCGTAAGCAATCTCGTGTTCGGATCCAAATGAGGTCGATCGATCCAAGAACGAAAATAATTTGAAGAAGACATGTTTTTTATGAATCAAATTCGTGTGTAAAGAGAGTAAGAGGGAGGATGAAGATATGGAGTGAATGAAGAGCAAGAGGGGTGCTTGTATTTATAGTTGAAATCCTGCCGACAGACCGAGGAAATTCCGACGGAATTCCGACGCCAACGGCTAGTTCGTCGGAATTTCCTCGGAATTTTTAAAATACCCCAACGGCTCTCTAACGGCTATAATATATCCTCGGAATTCATCGGTTTTTCCGAGGAATACATTTTTCCTCGGTATTCCATAAAAATATTCCGACGGATTGATATTTCCTCGGAATTCTGTCGGTATATTCCGAGGAAATTCCGAGGAACCCAAATTTTGTGTTTCCTCGGAATATCCTCGGAAATTACTCGGGATATTGCGAAGATTTCATTTTCTGTTGGAATGGCCGTCAGAATACCGCTGTTTTCTTGTAGTGGATGGAGACGTGAGTGCATGCACTGCAGAAAGCATCAAGACTCAAACCGTCCACATCCGTTGATATGTTCGGTTTAAGGAGATCCGCTAGGTTTTCGAACGCTTCGGTTATTACCGACAAAGGTGTGTTGAGTCTGGCTGGTGTCTTGTTGGACACGGCATCCTCGAATGTGTCGCCTTCTTCCTCTTCTTCCTCCATTACCTTCTTTCTCTCCGCCTCTTCCTTTCTATATAGCTTCGCCACGATTGCTGAACTTTAGAAAACTCTTTTGGTAATGATCGTGATGGTTCACTTACGAGGAAATGAAAGACCTAGTGTCTGCGGTTATGTTTTTGAGACGTGATGTTTTGCAAGGTGAGAAACATTTTTTTATAATGGAAAAACTTTACTATATAAAGAAGAATGGCTAAAAATGCTTGCAATCAATCTATTTTGGTGATAAAAATATGATATATTTTAGCAAAAAACAAAAAAAGATATATTGTCTTTGTCACCTACGTAAAAATTTTACAAGTAACATTTAAATGTTAGATTTGTCAAACATAACTTATTAACATTAACGTTTGCAGTAGTTAATTTTTGTAAAAAAAATTCTATAAGAACTCGGGACTATATGTGTATAAATAACACTCATGATCATAAGATAATTCATACAAACTCAAGAAATTATATTTATTTATTCGCAAATCAAAGGAAGATGGAGTTGGATTGCTTCATTAAAAGGATGGAAAAGAACATTAAAACAGATCACACGATCCTTTAAAACTCTCGTTTGATTTCTTCACAACCTGGAGATGGAATAGTCCAATGCATCAACCAAGAAATCTGTGGATACAAAAAACAATTAATTACATTGTACATCTAGCTAGTTTGAAACCGAAAACAAAAACAAATTGTCATTAGAGCGAATATGTATATATGAATTTACCTGCATCGTCTTTGGTGAAACACATTGGTGGCTTTATCCTGAAAACATTTCCATGAAGCCCTCCTTTTCCAACGAGTATGCCAAGTTCTTCATAGAGAGTAAGAGAGAGTAAGATTCTTGTACTCAATTTGATGCATTGGCTTTAAATGTTTGTTTACCTCTAAGTTGCTCAAACAAGACAGCTGTTTCAGCCTTGGCTGGTGCCTTGTCCTGCCGGTCAGTCACAAGCTCGATCCCAACCATTAATCCTCTTCCTCTCACATCTCCAATGACTTGAACCAAACAGAAACGGTTAAGTTCAAAAAAAAAAAAACAGAGTAATAATCTGATTAAAGAAAAGCTCAAATATTGTTTGTTTGCTTACTATCATGTTTTTTCTGAAGACCTTTCAAACGTTGAATAAGGTGTGAACCAACTTCAGCACAGTGTGTTTGTCGTCTCTCCTTGTCAATAACGTTTAGAACTGCAAGTCCACCAGCTGAACACACCGGATTCCCACCAAAAGTGTTGAACTGAATTTTTGTAGCTAAAACGCTGGCGATCTCTGGAGTAGTCACCACAGCTCCTAACGGCAATCCATTTCCAATTCCCTGTGGAAAAAATCGATACCAACAGTCAATGTAGAAGATGATTAAAGAAGAAAACAAATGGTAAAAAACTTATTCTGACAAACCTTAGCCATTGTGACTATGTCAGGAACAACATCTTGAGTCTGAAAACCCCAATAGTGACTTCCTGTCCTACCAAAACCTGTTTGGACTTCATCAGCGATGCATACACCACCAGCTTTGCGTACAATGTCATAAACCGACTTTAGGTAACCAGGAGCTAATTCTACAGCTCCTCCAACCCCTGAAAGTTTTTAAATGATTATGACATGACTCAAAAGAAAAATAGTTCTAAACTTAATGGTTCTTTTAGACAAATAAAAAACCTGGATGGTCTCTGCAATAAATCCAGCCACTTTGCCAGAAGTGCCATAGTCAATATGGTCTTGGACATCTTTAGCATACATAGAACCATCAGAACCAAATACTCCACGGTATGGATCTGGATTCACTACATGATGTATCTCCCCCTGCATAATAACAAAGTTGGCTAACAAAAGTTACAAACACATGATCAGATAGAATTATATTGCATAGATTTTTACTCTCATAGGTGAAGTTAGAGACACTATATGGTCAAACAAACCTGTGGTAAAGGGTACTTCCATGTGTTGAGAGCTGTGAGTCCAATAGTATTAGAACTTCCACCATGATAAGCATTTCTCAAAGAAATCATCTCAAGGCTACCAGTGTAAAGCCTAGCCATCATCATTGCTAACTCATTAGCTTCTGAGCCAGAATTCACAAAGTACACAACCTGCATCCAAAAATAATGAAGCTTACTGGTTTTTTTTTGTTCAAAAAAAAAATGAAGCTTTCTGATTATCATCAACAAAAAGCAATAAACATAAACCTCACTATATTACCTTTAGGTTTCCAGGCATCTTGGCAGCTAACGCTTCAGCGAAATCGCCAATGGCGTGATGTAGGTATATGGTTGTTGCGTGCTGAAGAAGCTTGCTTTGTTCATTAATAGCGTTGAGTATGTCGGGATGGCAGTGACCGCATGAGACAGTGACTATTCCAGCAAAGGCGTCGAGATATCGCCTACCGGTTTCATCAAACAAGTACTGCATCTTCCCTTCCACGATATTAAGCTGCAAGCAATACAAATAGATCAAGAAGAACCCTAAAGATTGATCATAAGAATGCAAAAAAAAAAATATTAATTCTTTCAATACAACTATTCGATTTGTGCAGTCAAAATCACGTACAGGCTTTTGGTAGAAATGGAAACGAGAAGGTCCGAGAAACTTCTTCCGTCTCTGGAAGACTTCATCTGCGGAAGGACCATTATACGGCCGCGCCTGGTAATCAAACGGTGGAAGCTGCGGCGGAGAAGAGGTGGAGTAATCAGAGCGGAGGAAGGTGATCGCAGGGGAATGGATCCGGGAGGAAGTTGAAGCTCGATCTACGACTCTCTTGAGCAGTTGCCTCTGTAAAGCCATTGTTCTGTTCTGTACGGAGCAGTTAGAGAAAGATTAGGACCAATCACGGTCTTTATAAGCCTGCTAAGTAAAGATTAGTACATGGTATCAAATATTTTGAGTAATAATGACGTGGCAATATGATTCTAAGATTCCATGTGAATTAGATTTGCTGATAGATGTACTGACACAGTCGCACATCACCGTCGATTAATTATCCTCAGCAGATTAAAATAATGACGTGTCAGTGACTAGAGGCGGAGTATCCAAGATCCTCTAAATCAATTATTAATTTTCAATTTTACGATGATAATACCGAGCAAAATATGCTTTCATTAAGATTTTTTTGTTTGAATTAATTAACCAAAGGAATGTGAATGGATACAAACGATGACATAAATCTTATAATCGTCATGCGTTATTGAAGAAATAAAACCAAGGGAAATTGCATCGTAGTCATCATGCTACGGGTCAGGTGTCATATGCGTCCAAACCAAATATGCCATGCATTATTATTTGCACGGTTAGAATTAAGGATATATTATAATGTTTCGATGAGATATGTTTTGGAAGCTAATTTACAATAGGTAAAGAAAGGATATACGTACTCAAAAATTATGATCTGAATTTCTACTATATATAAATGACATAAACACTCATTTTTCCGCAATATGCAAAATATAATTTTTTTTTTATCAAACAACTTTCATGGAAACTTAAAAGAGTTCAACTCCATCAATGAAGGATACAATATGGCTACAGGGAGCCATGAACAAACAAATCACAAAGCTTAAACAACAAGTACTCAAATAAAAGTTTAAAGATAGATGTAATATCACGAGTTCAACCACCGTTGTCTCCGAAAGAGGGCAGTCAATCAAGAAGACTTCTTCAAATTGACGTTCCTGTTCGAAACAATAAAGGGGAGGAATGAAAACCTCCATGGCCAAAGAGGTCAGACAGTTGACACCATCAAAACGAGAGACGATAAACATCTTCGCTTCTGCTTCAAACAGAACCATCTTCAAAACAATGCTCCCTATAACAATTTCACTAATAACAAGTGATAGATGTGGGAGAACGAAACACTCCTTAAAGGAGAAACGAGGGCAATTACTGCCCAAACAAACCATATTTTCTGGAAGGATACATAACTTAAGAACTTTCATTCCAAGCTGCCACAAGAGGAGAGAATACCTTATCATTGCAAAAGCCATTAGAGCAAAGGTGGAAGGAAGCCTGCATACTGCAGTAAAAGGACAACATCTGCATACCGCAGTAAATGGACAACTGCATACTGCAGTAAAGGACCACACATAGACCACAAAGGTACCAACAATAAAGGCCACAATAGCATAACTAAATGTGACCGAAACAGTCGGGACTAACAGAGAAAAGCTCGAATCCAACAAACCTAGTTCATATGAAATCATCAAACCTAGCTTTGGATCTGAGAACTTATGGGGAAAGGTAACTGTGGCCCATAAATCATACAACCAAAGGAACCCCGTGAATAGAGTATCAGGCGGAGGGTCAGGAGGAACAGGTGGATCTGGAGCATTTGACGAGAGATCAATCTTCAAAGTCGAATCTGGTGGATCTGAGGGAGGGCGTGTAACGGAAGCTGGACCTGCTACGAGCGGCGCCATGGACGGAGAGGAAGGGAAGAAGAAGAAGCTTCTCGTTGATATGCGTGAGGCGAAACCAACGATAGCGAAAGGGTGGTGAAACCCTAATCGCATTTGCTATCTCCCTTTTTTAGAGAGCGATTTTAGATGAGTAGTTGCAAAATATAATCTTAGGTTTGGAAGCGTGACTTTGATTTTTTCACAACATATGTAATTGTTTTTATGTTCATGAATGTTAGTATGTGACCGTCTTAGGCTAAAGTTTTTGTGTTATCTTTAATAACAAAAAACATCTTACAATACTAAAAGGGCAATATGCTCAACATATAGAGTGTCCACGTATGCAATTAAATTCAGTCCAATCAGCAGTTGACACATCTGCTACACTTACACGTAATACTTGAGCTTTTCAAACGTTAACAAACCTCTTCACAGCCCATTTTAATTATACTAAAGTTAGTACTATGGCCCATTACAAAACTCATATTCTCTAATCTAAAAAATCTTCTCTCAGACGCAATCCATTCACCTTTCTCATTCTTACGGAGACATCTTTTATCTTTATCTTCCGGTCCGATTACCATGTCTAACGTCTTCACTCCCTAACTATGTCTCATGAAGGCTCATTCATTTCTGTAATGATGATAAGGCAACCACCTTATCGATTTCCCCAGCCTCTCACCCTATATATTATTACTCCTTTATCGTACTTCTGAATTCCAGTTACAATCATCTAAATAGTGACCTTTGTCCTTCCTCTTGCTCACTCACACCTGAGAATACATGGCAGCCAATACAGAGAAATCAACCGGCCAAGCCTCACACTGCTCTATTCTTCAGTGACGTTGCTTCTGGCTTGGGAGAGGCAGAGCTGAGCTGCACGTTCATTCCCATAACACAGCCAAAGGAGTCTGTTCATCGATTAACATGTACGACATCAAATCCTAATCATTATTCCCACATCTTAGCAGATTCGATTCCACTGCTAAATTCTCCTAACTACAGGTACTTTCATACATGGCTGCTTTCATTTAACTACATGTACTTTTTACACTCTACTATCGCATCTAAGTGACTCAGATAATGATGGTTAGCTAATTAGCGAGCGTTTAAAGATAGTTTCCCGTCACTAATTTCTCCTGTGTCAGATGGACTATTGCTTGTGCTAGCCAAAAACTATTATGTTAACTAAGATCAATTCCGAGAACTCATGAAGCAATTATCTTGGACTTGAAACCCCAACAAGTACGTCTTTTGTTTGTATTTTGATTGATATTCTCCTTGATTGATGATGAACTAGCCCTCTTCAGGTGACATTGGAGATTTTCATTTGCCAAAAAAGTAAGATTTATCTTCTGTATTCTACTGCATTAAGTGGAACTGAGACACGCTCACAAGCCAACATATGAAACGTTCTGTGAGAGATTGAATACACACCCATGAGGGTTGAGACTTTTTTTCATCCTCTGTGCTGATCTTCTTTTGATACTCACGTAATGCTTCTCATCCTCCTGTTATGTGACTAAAACTCAAATAGTTGAAGATTAGTTGGTTAAAATATTCATGTTGAATCTTCCACTGGTGGTTGTAAGAAATAAAATCTGTCTATGGGAACTTTAGATTCAAATCTTAAGGAGAAGGTCGGAATGTGGATTAGGAAATGTTTAGCTAATGAACGTGTTGTGTGGAAATGTCCATGTATGACAATGGCGACATGGAAACTTTTGTCCTCCTTTGTGATGCCAGTACCGAGGTTATGGGCAGGCAAGCTCAAAACTTAATGGACTACTACTTGGAGGTATCGTCTTTGCTTCTTACTCAACTCTCAGACATTTATACTCACGTTCAGTTTACTTTATACCCCAGGCCAATAGAGACATGTCCACTCAACATAAGATATGATAGAAATCTGATTTATATCATCCAATTTCTGCTATAAATAAAACTATCTTTAGTTCCCGCTCATATTACGTTGGTGTTGCTGACATGGTAATCTTTCGTTAAAATATTCTTACATTTGACAGGAGAAGAAAGCTTTGAAGAAGGGATCTTCAGAGGCTGTGTAGAACATCTCGAGGGTATTTTCATTTCCTAGAGACTTATCTTGTGAAGTTGTGATCAAAATACCTTAGCATGATCGATTCTCTTTTTTTTTTTTTCAAAACCTATATACTGTCTGTGTTTTTTAGATGGGAAAAATAAAGAATCGTATCAGTCCATCTGAAATGACCATGAATATCGAGGAAGAGGCTAAGGCGATGGGATACCCAAATACATTCCGCAAATACAGTACAAATAGTAAGATATAAGCTGCTTACTGGATCCACTGCAAACTGGAAAATGCGAAGCGTTCTTAGATATGCGGATCCAACCAATTAGAATCTAAATATGCAGTGATATGTTTTTTACATGGATAAGACTTGGATTATAAGTTTTCTCTAA
Source organism: Brassica napus (assembly GCF_020379485.1). NCBI lineage: Eukaryota > Viridiplantae > Streptophyta > Magnoliopsida > Brassicales > Brassicaceae > Brassica > Brassica napus. Next base: position 59,502,920 of record NC_063446.1, on the reverse strand, counting down.
AGAAATTGATTATCACAATTTAGCATACGATAATTATATACAGTGAATGGAGATTAGGTTAGCAAACGTACCAGGTGATACAGTGGCCAACGAAGTACAAGATTCGTATTGTCTTTAGAAGTCGACCTAAGGAGATTGTTGAAAGACCCATCTTGAGGAGAGTAAGTCACTGAAGGAAGATCCTCAGACCCTTCACCGTGTTTGAAGCTGGTACTTTATAATCATGTTATGAAATCTCTTGATTTTCAATGTAAATAATGCGTTTCGTCCATTTGTGATATAGGAAATAGTGCATCTAAAACAAAACAGTGCACAACAACAAATATTTTGTATAACACGTTTACACAGTCTGAGAGCAAACGAGACTGCTTACGCTGAAATTCTTTATCGACATGTGAATTGTCGAATGAAGGAACATGCAGAGCAGTTGTAATGAAGAGGCAAAACAAGAGATATGGAAGAAGACAGTGTTAATCATTCCAAATGACGAATAGATAATTTTTCCAAAATTTTTAAGTCCATTTCTGATTAAAAAAAACTACAAAATCTATATAAAAAGAGAACCTACACACCTTTTAAAAAAAAGAAATTAATTGCCTTTAATTATAAAGTAACAAGGGAAATATCCTATTACAAACTTATTTTTTGATGAAATTTTAAATTTATTGATCATCGCTAAAAGAATATATGAAAATATGTACAACTATGAGTAGTTCATACAACTACCTCTGAAAAATAATTTGAAAACTCTAATTTGCAGTGTCATGAGCTGCAAACTACCTGATCATTAAACCTTGCAGTCGCGGGTTGAGAGTGTACTTTGTAGATGAGATGCGGTTCCTAACTGTTTTATCAATCAACTTTGCAAGCTGCTCAACTGTCTTATGGCTAGTACTGTGCTTCCTCTCGTTGCGTTCACGCCAGATGAAGTAAATGGTGACTTGCAGGACCAGTCGGAGGAGTATGAAAGTCAAGCGGTCATATGATCTAGACAGCATTGTAGACAGAGTGATGTCCCAGTCTGGATCCGGATCAGTCCCAAACAAATTCCCTACCATCTTTAGCCAAAGAGTGAAAGTATAAGGACACGCAAAGAAAATGTGGTCTCTAGTCTCGTCTAGTTCACCATAGTAGCGGCAATGTTGCGGTTGACCCCACCGTCGAGAACGATGACCAGTGGCGAGCCTATCCTTGACCGCAAGCCAAGTGATGAAAGCAAAGCGAGGAACACCTTGAGGGAACCAAACAATTTTGCTCCAAAGTACAGTCTCCTTGTGCACCCCGATTTGATCCCAAGTTTCAGAAGAATTAAACTTAGTGCCATAATCATTAGCACCACGCTTCCATAAAACTTCATCCCTTCAATCCGTTAGCGTTAACTGAAACGTTCGTATCTCTGTTACCAAGCTTTGGATATGTCTGTCACGACATCTGCGGAATCTCCATTGACCCTCTCTAAAGACATCACAAATCTTCATATCTCTACTGATGCCCAGATTTTGTGTACCAAGTTCCCCAGCAATCTCAATAAGTCTTCCTTTAGGAAACCACGGATCAGTCCAGAACCTTGCAGTGGCGCCATCCTTAACATCCATCAGAAGGAAGTTTTTTTTGCCAGAGATCGAAACTTCAGCAACTTGCGCCACGCCCATGAACCCAAACCCGTGTCTTTTGAATCCCATAAGGTCTCACCTCGCAAGAGATACCTCTTCACCCAAATGACCCAAAGCGAATCAGACTGGACAAATAAGCGCCATATAAGCTTTAGAGTGAACACCGTACTGACCTCCTGAATGCGGCGAATACCTAGACCTCCCTCAGCATAAGGACAACACACATCTTCCCAAGAAATTTTTGCCTTTGACGTTATATTTGGCGAACCACTCCAGAGGAATGCAGAGCACATGCTCTCAATCTCGTCGATACAGCTCTGCGGAAGATAGAAAGCAGCACACCAGAAATTTGTGATGCTTGCTATGACTGACTTGATAAGAGTCAACCTTCCCGCATATGAGAGGGCCTTGCTCATCCATGATAAAAGCCGGTTCCTGATCGTCGTTATCAGAGGCTCATAATCGCTTCTAGTCATGACTTTAGTAGTGAGAGGGAGTCCAAGATACTTGATAGGCAGCGCAGAGATAGATAAACCCGAGCCTGCTACTGCATCCTCAAGAACGAGCTTCCCTCTTCCTGCTGCAAAGACCGTGGATTTGGCTACATTAATTCTCAAACCCGACATTACAGCAAACTCCTCGAACACTTGGAGAGTACCAAGAAGTGAATCTGGTGTTCCATCATTGAAGACAACTATATCATCTGCAAAACTCAAATGTGACAGATTAACTTCTTGGCACTGAGGATGAAACCCAATATGGCCTGCCGAGACTGCTTTGTTGATGAGTTTGGACAGAACGTTACTGACGATGACGTAGAGATAAGGAGAGAGGGAGAACCCTTGTCGTATGCCTCTGCTGCTCGTAAAAAAACCCTCTAGCTCTCTATTGACATAAATTGAAAAGGTTGCAGTTTCTATACATTTCATTATCCAGGTTACAAAGATATCTGGATAGTTCATCGCACGAAGAGTACTCTCGATGAAAGACCATCTTACTGTATCAAAAGCTTTGGAGATGTCCAGTTTAATAGCAGATCTGGAGGAGACCGATGGCTTATGGTAGTCTTTAACAAGCTCCGTAGCTAAGAGGACGTTTGCTAGGAGTAATCTGCCCTCCACAAAAGCACATTGGTTCAGTTCTATAGCTTCCGGGAAAGTGGCTTTGAGTCTTCTAGCAAGGATCTTGTTGATAACCTTATAGATGACGTTGCAGCAAGAAATAGGTCTGAAGTCGGTCATCTTCTCAGCATCAGTAGTTTTCGGAATCAGCGACAGCAGGGTGGCGTTGACACTATGAGGCATGAAGCCGAAGAGCAAAAAATACTGGATAGCTATGATGAGATCCTTTCCAATCACTGGCCAAGCTGCTTTATAGAACTTCATTGGGTACCCATCAGGTCCCGGCGCTTTGTTTGCAGGCATGGAAAACAACACCTCTTTAATTTCTGAGGCCTCCACCGGTTTAGTAAGGATGACTCTATCTTCATTTGAACAACGATAGTCAACAAGATCACTAATATAGTCAGGAGAGACATCTGAAGTGAGTGGAGGAGAGCCGTTGAGGAAGTTCTCAAAGTGAGCAGCAGCCTCTAGTTTGATGTCAGACGGAGAGGTGAGAATTATGCCATCTTCGGTGACTATACGCCTGATAGTGTTCCTCACATTATGACTTTGGGTGACTTTATGGAAAAACCGTGAGTTCCTGTCTCCAAAACCCAACCACTGCACCCTAGACTTCTGATAATAAAATTGCTCCTCAATACCCGATATGTGATGCCAGTGCTCCCAAGCATCAGACGCGGCTTCAAAAGTGGAGGTTTGGGGGTTCTGCATAGCTTTAGTTTGTTTCGCACACAAGCCCTCATAAGCATGTTTCACATGACTGGGTAAATCACCACACATATTACGGTTTAAACCACACATCTCCGATTTTAGAGCTTTCAATTTATCCTGGAATCTCTGAAGAGCAGTGCGAGAATGGAACAGGGGCACAGTCTCATGCCCAACCCTATCAACAACTTCAAGAAAGCGGGGATGCGAGGCTGTGTGGTTGAATAATTTAAAAGGCTTCACGTTCCCTTGCGGCACCTCGCGGAGCTGTATGTTCATACGTAAGTGATCAGACACGCCACCTGATTCAAAAGTAACAAAGGAGTTCGGAAGGGCACTGATCCAACAGCTGTTGATCATAACACGGTCCAACTTCTTACTAATAGGATTCTCATCTTGACAATTTGTCCAAGTAAAAGAAGGGCCAACTTGAGCTAAATCCATCATATCGAAATTGCGCACTACATTTTGGAACTCTCTGATTGAGCTCCTATCCGCAGCAGTTTCCATGAGGCGAGAATGCTCCGTAGAGGATAAAGCGACATTAAAATCACCCTGGATGATCCAAGGGTTAGTATCTCCTGCCACTGATACAACAATAACCTCCATCTCATTCCAAAGCTCCCTTCTCTCCATCCTTCAGTTTGATGCGTAGATGAAGGAACATAGAAAAGTGTCACCAGATGCTTTGTATCTCACCCAAACTGTAATCATTTGCATACTCGTAGAGACCAGTATAACTTCCACTTCATTGGACCAACAAACCCAAATCCTTCCGAGCCTATGATTGGAGTAGTTGTTTACACAACACCAGCCCGGGAAAGTAGTATCAAATATCTTTTTAAAATTTTCCTCTGGCACTCTAGTTTCCAGGAAGCACCCAAAAGACAATTTTGCAGCATTGACCCAATAATTAACTACCTTTTGTTTACGTGGCTTATTGAACCCACGCATGTTCCAAGCGAAGATTGACGACATCAGTGCTTCCTAGAGGAAGCTTTCCTTGCTTGACTATTAGCCTTTTGCTGTTGAGTCACAGCCTGAACCAAATCCCTCGAGTTAGCTATCCCTCGCTTAGCACCTCTGCCTTTATTTCGCTGAGAGCCTCCCTGTCGCTGAACTGTCACTGATGTTTTCTCATTTGTGACCACAACCACTGGTAAGCTTCCCACGTTCAGACTAGCAGAATCAGCTACCTCCGCTTCTTCATCCTCCTCATCTTCTTCTATCTCTCCTTCACAGATATCCTGAAGAGCTTGAAAACCATTAGGAGAGATGCAATCATTGCTGGTGTTCTGTAATTTACGAGGAGATGCTGGAGGGCTACTCTGACCCGGAACTAGAGACCAAGAGTTACTTTCTGGAGCCAAACTATAGTTTGAAACCGTCTGATCTACCTCCGCCTTGGAGCTACCTTCACCAGAGAGACTAGCATTTCTAGTCATAAGACTCCAGATCTTCCATAAGTTTTGTAACAATCTCAGAAGGGAATTTCTCCGTAGTGTCCTTTGTCGAAAAACCCTCCAGTACAACAGAGTCATTCGCCACCACTACAGCCTGCTCAATCACCACATTTGCCTGCTTTGCCGCCTCTACGTTGGCCTTTGGAGCTGAGCAATCCTTCTCAACATGTCCCCATTTAGAGCAAGAGAGACAGCGAGGAGGTAGCCAGGGGTAGGTAATGGGAACAACAACATCAGAGCCATCTCTCCCTTTGAAGTTGATCTTGGTAGGCAGTGGTTTAGTTAGGTCAACCTCCACCAGCACACGAGCAACATCCAAGCGAACACAATGTTCCATATTAGGGTGAAGTTTAATGAACTTCCCAGAAGTTCTAGACAAAAAGCTCAAGCCTTTCTTGGAGTAGAGATAACCGGGTACATTCATCAAGTCAACCCACAATGGCATTGCAGAGAGATCTGGAGGGGAACGAGCCGTTTCAGGAGTCCATTCACCCAACATTAGCGGAACATCAGAGATGTGCCAGAACTTTCGCTTTAAGATCCTGTTACGGATCCCTGCATCCTCAATCCTGAATAGTACCGTTGTTTTTCCTATGAACTGAACATCAATCTTGGTCTTCTTCAGAGGAGAAGCCCAAATCCTGTTAACTGTCGCGTGAATCGATCCAATGTGGGGAGCATCATTCATGAAATACCCTACAATGAAACTAGTCCACAATGGCTCAGCCTCTTCCATTAACGACATTGGAACTTCCACTTCCGCAACACCGTCTTTCACCACAAACTCAGGATACTCCTCCGATCTTGAGGATCCATCGACTAGAACGTCAGAGTACGAAACTTTCGGACTTGTTCCTTCCACTTCAAGCGCTTTCTGATCAGGAGAGTTCTCGTTTTCTTCCGGGGCACTGTCTCCACCTGCGCCTCCTGCGCTATTCTGTCGAACACCCAGATCCGGTGCCTCCTGCGCAGTACGATCTTGGTCGGATGGGTTTGGGGAATCGTCGCCGCCGTCGTCTGTCATTAGCCAAAGAAATCTTTTCAATTTTCGAAAGTTTAGGTCGAAGATTGGAACATTGGGAACGTGCCCTATTACAAACTTACACACATTGCAAGCATATATCTATGCTCATACATATGATCAATATAGCCTTCTATCTTAAGTCAAGTATCGTATAATTTAATTTTGTTATACACTAATTTAGATTATGAAGAGTCTGGATTTTTAGTTTTTTTTTTCTACAATGGAACTTTTTATTGTTTATATTTGCTAAACTTTCATATTAACAAAGAAAGATCGGAGGAAATAGAAATGCTTCATGTTTTATTTTCATAAGTAACACATCTGTTAGTAAGATATTGTGTATATATTAATAGTATTTTATATAAGAAAACAAATACAAATTTAATATTATTTTGAAAATATAAATAATTATATGAAATTATATCATTATAATTTTAAATATTCAGATTGAATTAGTCAATTTATATAAACATAAAAGTGTTGCTTTCAAAAATTTGAAATAAAAGCATAGTTTCAAATAAAATTTCATATAAAACTATTTTCTTAAAAATTCTAAAATTAAAAATACATAAACCGCGCATGGCGCGGTGAAAAACTCTAATATACCTAATAACTATTAAAATGAGCATTATCTTAGAACAAAAATATGTTAATTAATTAACGTTTAAGCATGACCCCACCAACGCATGACCCTAAAATACCTAATAAGCACTATCTTAGAACAAAAATATGTTAATTAATTAACGTTAATTAACATATTTTTGTTTAGAGCATCATTATCCAGAGTTTCTTAAGAAACCGTTTCTTAACTTTTTAGTTAAAAACAGTTTTTTATATTCCCCTAATAATCTCGTTCTAAAAAATCCTGGATAACGATGCTCTTAGTAAAATAGAATTGAAACATGGAAGTGAAGAGTCAGACGTGTACGTGACTATCGCTTGCAAACGTAACACAATAAAGTCATGCTGATAGAGCTGTCGTTGAAAACAACCAAAGCATTTGATTTGTAAAAGCTATATATTAATTACTCTCATTCCTAACTCTTTGATTTGTCTTTAATTGGTCATCGATACGTACTGCTACCGAACTCATCATATTTATTTGGCTAATCACCAATACAAACAAAAGTTCATATATCTCTTTTATACACCAGTCCATAGATGTTAGGTCAGATACGGTAGATCCAAACTTATACCACAAAGTTTGATTTGATTGGGTTTGTGAGATCTGATCTGGTTATATGAAATGAAATAAATTTTTATAGTTTTCGTATTTTTTTCTCTTTAAGCCATATGGTTTATGGTTATATGACTTATATTATTGTTAGCTTGTTTATGCCAATATAGCGATAATTACAACAATTTCATATAGCGGGATGATAATTTGAAAATAATGTAAGCCAGACTTTTATCCGCGTTTTGCAAGCGCTGAATATTTTATGATGACAAATTCTACATCTTAAAAAATATTTTATTAATTTTTAAGAATTTTTGTATTTAAAATATTTTTGCATTTAAATTAGTGTTTTTAAATTTGATCCGAACCCACGGTCAAACCGATTAATCCGGTGGTTCGATAATTCAATTTAGGTTTTTAAAAATATCCATATTTAAAAAACCACGAAAACCCGAAACTAAATCGATTGAACCGATAGATGGCCAATATGTAATATAATTTGATTTAAATTGTTATAGTTTCATAATTTGTCATCTTTTAATCCAAAAGATTATATGTATTTTCGTTTTTTTTATAAATTATTTGATTTTTTCCGTTATTTAATTTATCTAAATAATTTGAGAGAAAATTGTTAGAAATTATAAAAAAAGATGAAATATTAGTTAAACATAAATATTAACATCTAATTAATACACTAAATACATATTAGGGACTATGTATTTGAAACCAATTATTAAATAACAGAGTAAAGGGTCTCAAACTATTAGTATTTGTATTTCTGAAAACGATGTCTTCGTATAAAGCTCAGAAGGATTGGACATCAGATTGGCTGTTGTTCCTGCGATGAAAGTGATTTAGTCAATGTATTTTTTTTTTTAAATCGGACCAGAGATAGCAGAAGAACGTATCCAAATTGATACTAACCCTATGTGTCTCCGCGGCCCTGTATATACGCTGGTTGCTGTCACTGTGAGTCATGAGGTGTTCTAAGTCAGTAGTAAACGAAATCAGAATGATATTTAGTGAATTTATGACTGATATCTAACTCTGAAACTCCGCATGAAGCATTAGCAGATGCTGTATATCCTAACTTCCTCCAGAACTATCGAAGCAAGTAGTACTTAAAAGAGAGAGTTGTCTTGACACCTACAAATAATACTGTGCATGAGGTGAACGCCTATCTCCTCTCCGAAGTCCCATCAAATGCTAAAGTGTATTTAAGCTCTGATTTCATTGAGTTAGAAGCTACATCAGATGATGACAAAACACTAAAGATAATGAATCTTGAAATCTCAGTTAAAAATATAACTCACTAATCAGTGTCATGTTGCTCATATATCATATAAAACTGGTACCCGAAGCAAAAGCCTTGGGTAACCAAATAAAAAACTGTTAAAAATAAATTAATTCGTAAATTACATTTAAAATATTTAGTTTATTATATCTATAATGAAAGTTAGACTACCTTGACTACTTTGTTACCCATTACGTCTTTTCTTTTGTTTTTGAATGAATTGAGACTTTTAGTTTCTCGTATAGATTTTCTTTTAAACATATTGATTCAAAACTAACCAATCTCACTGTGCTAAACTTTAAACAAACCATTTAATCTATAATATAATTTTGTCATATAAACATATAGTATACATGCAAACTTTGTATTATACGTATATATTAAATAGCACAACAAATTTCTTCCTGCGTACTTTTTGTTTTGTTAAAGTACGTTTTATTCCTTTTGTGTTTTTAATAACTCGTTAGATTTCGGTATGCCACATACCTTAGCGAATAGTGAGTTTCCTACAAACTAAAATAAAATGAATTGGTTTACAAAATATTTGGTATTAGTATAGATTATATTATTACATTTCATTATTTAGATGTGATAAAATCATAATGAAAACATTTATAAATTTATAGATCTTATGTTTTACTGCTATATAAAAATTTATAACGGTTATAAAATATATTATGTGTTATACTACTAATTCATTTTAAAAGTTAATATTATTCTCTTAGCAAAGATTACTATTTGTGTATGTTAGTTAGATACTTTCTTTTGAGCCACTGAGACAATATTCACTGAGATGATATTTGTTCACCAATCCATCGACATACAAAACCTATGAAAGATGACACGTAGTTTGTTTCATAAAATACTCGATTTAATATTTTCTTATAAAATATTATTAGATTTATAAAATATTTTTTATAAAGTGGTTTTATTGTATGATAGATTTATTCCAGTTACCAAAAAAGAATAGGAGAAGATAGATTTATTCATCAAATCGTTCTTCTTCCTTAATTTGTTTTTATTTTTTTCTTCGCTTTCTTTTCGACTCCTGCAATTTTCTTTTTTCAATTTCTTCAAATCTTTTCTTAACTTCTTCAGATCTTTTTTTTTGAAAAAATTCAGATTTTTCTTTATGCTTTGACGTTTACTTTAATTTCTTTTAATATATTTTTTATTTTCTTTCATTGATCATACATCTTTTGCTTTTAAATCCAATAGTTGCATTAACTTCTGGGATCCTTGACCTTTTTTTTCCCAACACACTCATTTTCTTGTCTTCGCCTTTTTTCTATCCTTGACTTATTTTTTCCTTTTCATTTGCATGTTTCAGATCTGACTTCTTGGAGAAGAACGTGGAGAACCATTTACACATCACCACCGACGCTGTTTACATTTACCATATTTGCAACTGAGCACTGTCATTTGTTCCGGCCACCACCGTTGTCATTTCTTCCACCATCGCCATTATTGTCATATCTTTTTCTACCGACATAAGTATTCTACATTTAGATTTATTATAATTTCTGTTTATTTTCGTCTATAATATTTTAATGATTTAAAATCGTTTTATATTTTCTATTTTATTATTTTGTTAAGATTAGAATTTGGTCCAATTTAACAAAGTAGTCCAATATGTATAAGTCTCGAATATACATTTGGAGTTAATTCTTAGTGGACTGGACTTTATAAACTAAAATAGTGACAACAGAAAAACGAAAACCCAGACAGAACACAAACAAAAATAAATGAAACGCATCATTTTTGTGAAAGGGGACAGGTGTCGCTTTTATGATGCACGACTTTCCACGTGGCATCACAGGAGAGTCACCAACATCTTTATATATATATAGATAGATACCTCCCATATTACAATGGGGGCACGGTGATCACACCAATCACAGCACAAACCCCACCAACGCATGACCCTAAAATTAGTGATTTACTTCCCATATAATTGTTTTAGAAATATACCTGGATCAATATTATCGCAAATAAAATAAAAAATTTAATATTTTATTATCACGATTAAAAGTTAATTACATCTTAATATCCTGACGGGAACCCTCCTTTTCTTGGATCACTAACTGCTACAAGCCTATTCGTTCCGTTTGAATTTCCACCGGATTCTACAACTATTAACTGAGATATTGCTCCATCAGCGATCGGCGTTAGGACATGACCTTTATTCTCCAAAACGTCTCTTGTCTCTTTAGGAAGCTCGAAATGATCATTGTAAACCGTCCTCCAATCCTCATACAATTTGGTTTCAGCTGCAAAATGACATCACAAAAAAAATTAGCTATAAACAAAAGAACAAGAAAGTTTCAAATTTGGGTAAAAAATGACGCAAAAACCTGGTGGAAGATTCTTGGAGCCATGACGGAAGAGAGAGGATCCATGTTGAGGAAAAAAATGATTCAAGAAAACTTGTGTTGCTCTAGAATGATATAATCCTCCGCTCGCACGGAAACCAAAGCAGGGAAAACATTGTCCTTTAGAACCCTAATTCAGAGTTTCGTGTAGCACAAGTAAAATGTTTTTTTTTTCTAACGAGTACAATGGTGGGAGACATTGAGGACAAAGGTCGTTTCCCGGGACGGATGAAGTTAGCCGGTGCTGGAGGAGGCACATCTGGTTGGGGTTTCATGGGGATCGAGAAGTCGTCCATTTGGTTGTTCAGAACGATTCATGTGCTAGGAGACAGCTTTATTGCCCCAAAGTAACCATTTATTGTAGTAGTCATTGCTACAACATTCCTCTCCTTATCTATTATTGAGAAATGGCTCGTCCTGTGATCATGAATCTCATTCCATCTACAAAATAAGAGAAGAAAAATCATAAGATCTGTTCGAATAAGATGGATTTTAATAGGTAGAAAAACTTACTTGCCACCATAATATTTAGGATCAAAGGTTTTGTCATCGTTAATCTTTTTCTTCAGTTCTTGTGCAAACTTTGGAGACAACATATCGGAAACAACCTTAATAACATCGACGAAATCTGGATCCCCGAGGTTCATTCTGACCGCGAATGCATGTTTTAGAGCCTCAACTAGTCGATGAACACCTAACGGTCCCGCAACACCCTTTGGAATTCCATATTGAGAAAGAATATTCAAAATCTGCAACACAAGAAAACTCCCAACAAATAAATAAATGTAGGGTTTGAAGAAATATAAATTTTTAGCCAAAAGAATAAAAAACAGACTTACAAGCACCATTGAAGGGCCACCAGAGGAAGGAGGAGGCATACCGAGTAATCGGTATCCAAGAATATCGTTAGATAATGGTTTTTTAACTTTAACTTTGTAATTATGCAAATCTTTCAAAGTTACTATCCCTCCCAACTTTTGTATATCATTCACCAAGTTAACCCCAACCGTGCCATTGTAAAACACTTTTGGACCATGTTCAGCGATTTGCTTAAGTGTGAAAGCCAATTTTGGGTTACAAACAATCGTCCCTGGTTTCTTGAGCTCACCATTTGAAGCAAATAGCTCAGAGAGACCACCTTTGTCTGCTAAGATATCATCTCTGGTAGCGTTCATCTGCATATAAAGATACTTAGAAATCATGTATCCTTCAGCTGCAAGTTTCTCTGCGGGGTACACTAATTGCTTCCATGGTAGCTTTCCGAATTGTTTCCAAGCAGTGAATAGACCTGCGACTTCCCCGGGGACAGCTACTGATAGGGGTCCTTTCTTCTTTAGTTCAAGATTACCGCCATACATATCCTACATTAAGAACGTTACGGAAAAGGCTACTTAAGCTCAAAGGAAAGAAATGTTAGGAAATGTTATTATATCTATGGTCCATATGTCAGGGAAACACTATTAAAAATCTAATGATAGGGTTCTAAACTTCTGAACGCTTACATAACACAGAAGAAAAGTTAGCACTGCTATTAAAGTTCATGATTATATTAAAAGCATGTGCATACTATTTTTTGCAGTCATAAACATTTACCAATTTTTTTTAAGAATAAAATAATTTGAGAACTGTATATGTCTATAACCTTTATAAAATTTGGAGACCAATACAAATGTTTTAATTCAATGTGCCCAGATCGACTTTGATACTATGAAAAGCACCATTTAAACTCAAGATCCTCTATATATCAAGTGACTTTTGTTTATGAGTCAATCATAAAAGAGTTTAAGAAAATGGTTATAATTTGATTGGTTGAGGGATATTCAATTTTTAATTATTTTAATTAGATCTAAAATAATAGGTAAATGTAAATGATAGAAAGTGTAATAATGTTTACCAAACAGTCTAAATGACATTACAAATAATAATTTATAGTAACTAAGTTTCAAAAATATAGAAAGTGTAATACTGTTTGATTAATTTTTTAATATTTATATACTACATAAAATAATTAGTAAAACACAATTTATAGAAATCGATATAATGATTTCATCTTCTTATATAAAATATTATATTCATATATAAAGAATTATAATAATTATTAATGTATTATAATGTCCATATATGTCTTATAAGTCATTTATAAAAAAAAACTGAAGCATTTATAAAATTATCTATCATGGCTTACAAAATTATTTTATCTTAATTTTAAATTATTTATATGAGTTTATAAAATATTTATAAAAAAAATTCTCCTATATATAAAACTAGAAGTCACTTAAGTGAATTTTGCTTACATGTCGATCATTTGTGAAATCTTAAGAAATTTTTTATAATTTTCTTGGTCGATAACTTTTAATTTTATTTATTTTAGTTTAGATTTTAAAAAAAATTCTAGATCCAATTAATATCACTTGCCATATAATCTAAATTATATTAAAAATAATGATTTATGATAACTAATTGTTGAAATTATATAAAGAATATTTATGTTTGATCAATTCTTTTTTGTATTTATAAACTACATAATATAATGAATGGAACTTATTAATTATATCTAAAATAAAAGGCAAATCTAAAACTAATTACTATCACTTGCCAAATAAGCTAAATGATATTACAAATAATAATTAATGGTAGATAATTTTTAAAAATATAGAAAGTGTAATAATGTTTGATCAATTATTTTTATAATTATAAAATAATGAATGTAAAACAATTTATTGAAATTGATATAATGATTTCATATTCATATAAAAATATAGTCGTATCTATACTAATTACTAATCTATTATAATGTGCATATATGCTTTATAAATAATTAAACTTTGAAGATTGGAATGATTATATTAAACGGAACATGTGAGAACTTTGATTTAAAAAATGTTTTGCTTTTAAGTCAAATAATATAGTAAATAAGGTAATGTTATGATTGAAAACATTCTAAGATGGATTTTTGGTTCGCTGATTGTATGTTTTGTATTACTATTTAGAGAGAGAAATAAATATTTGGCAAAAATATGTAAAAAAATTAAGAAAACATTAGCAAAAATTTAATAAAAGAACGAAATGATAACGAGAAAAATAGGCATGGACGTTCGGGTACCCGTTGGCATTTGGGTCGGGTTTTTCGGGTTTTTCAGGTTTTCTGATTTTCGGGTTTACGCTTCTAGGTCCCATACTAAAATTTTATTAGTACGGGTCGGGTTCAGATAATAACACTTCTGGTTCGGTTCAAAATTGTATTGCATCATAAAACCCATAAAGTAATCATATATCGTACAGATTCAGGTTATATTGGTTCGGTTCAGATATAACCAAAGTAAAAAACAATTTTTTTGAAGTAAAACATAAAGAAAAACATCTAAATTAAATAAAAATTAATCTATCATATATAAAATTGATAAAATAACAAGAAAATGTTGAATCAAACATGAAAACAAACATCATTTGTAAACAATATGTATTGCCTTATACATAGTAGACTTTTTATTTCAATGAGCAAATTATAAAATACTTCTTTATAACTAATTGTGTACTTAAAGCATTTATTAGAATTTTAATATTTATTATTATATATAATATTACCACAAATATTGAATTTAATAATTAGAATACTTATATATATTTCAAAATATTTATATTTACTATTAATTTCGGATTTTTCGGGTTACCCGTTCGGGTTCGGTTAATAACACTTCGAGTTCGGATATTTTTTGTACCACCCTACAAAACCCGTTCTGGTTCGGTTAATAACACTAACGGGTCGGATTTTTTGGTTCGGGTTCGGTTCAGATTTCGGGTTCCGGATTTTATGCCCAGGCCTAGAGAAAAATAAGAATAGGCCAAAAAGATACATAATATATGTTGGAGAAGTTAATGTGATAATTACGTATATAATTCAACAATCCTTTGTTATTACTAAATATTTATCAATTATTTTTACATCAAATTTATAAAAACTTTACGATTGATTTTAAAACTAATTGAAGTTAAAAATTATATTTTTAATGTTTTTTATTATTCAAAATTTATGATATTATATACATATTATATATTTTCTTACAATATTTTTATCCGCGAATTCGCGGACAAACACCTAGTATATGTTTATTGAAGAATGCTAAGACCATTATCCCCAAATAATATGTATGTTATACACCAACAACAGCTAAGAAAAACCTATTATATAGGTTTACGTTTAGGGAAAACACTTATTTTAAAACGCATATTATGACAAGAGGAAAAAGAACGCATTAAATAAAACGTAGTTACCTCAGTAGCTCGTAAAGGAGCGACCTCTCTAAAATCATAAGCAATTTCTTTACCACTAGCCATCTTAACCACTGCAAAAGATCCACCGCCTAGACCGCTAGACCCTGGATTCACAACCCCCAAACAGAGAGCAACAGCCACATATATATGCATCAATCGCGTTCCCTCCTTGATGAAGAACATTGATTCCAATTTTTGAACACTGTCCATGGTCTGTCGCAACCGCAGCGTTAGATGCAACAATACTGTGCTGTCTTTTCTTAGCCGCCGAGTTTTGGAGAAACGCGAATAGAAGAAGAACAATTGTTACTGTTCGAGCTACGGTGGATGAAGAATCAAACCAAATATTAATCACAGATGATAAAAAAAAACCTATAAACGACAAGAGATTTGTTTAGTTTAGCAAAACTTTTGAATAAGTGTCGAGACTTATATAACTTATTGGACGTTGAATTTTAGTTCTTCTGAGTTCATACTTATGAATATGAGTTAAATATTGAAGCTTGTTAGTAACAATCAGTCACTTTTCACGCTAGAAAACCAAATGACTCGACAAAGAAACTAACTATATATTGAATAATCATTGACGATTTTTGTATAGAATTAGAGAAAAAATAACTTACAATTCATTTGTTTGTCACTTGCTAAATATTGAATAATCACATGAAATTTGTTCAAACGAACATAAATAGGACTCTGTGGTTTTGAGCAATCTTGGACGGTAGATAAATTTAGAATCTATAAAACCCCTTTTAAAAGTTGCATGTCCTTTACGTAGTCTTTTAAGTAGTTCCCTTCTTTTGTCAATGTTTTAAATGTTCTTTAGACTGCATCGATTACGTATTAATCTACCTATATTTAAGAAATGAAAATCCCTTAAACTATATTTGCGAAGTGATTCTGCCACATGTCCTTTCTACAATCAATTTCACAAAACAAATATGACATGACTACTGAAATTGATGATATGTTTTATAGCTTAATATATATGACATGGACAATTGTATTTAATGTTAATTTATATTTTTGGTAAACTTTATAAAATATGGTAATAACTCATATATTACATTTAATGTCAATTTATATTTTTGGAATTTTTTTTTAGAATATGGGAATAACTCATAAATCATCACTAAAATAAATATATTCAAATATGGCATTATAAATTTTTAAATATAATTTAATTATATATTTATAAATTATACAATTTTATTACTAAAATTTTTAAAAATGTATTAAATTTTGTAAGAAAATTATAAAAAATTAATCGTAAATCATTATTTTGTTATATATCTACAAATTTTATAAATATTGTTTAATTTTAATTTTTGGTAATTATGCAACTTTTACAAATTTATTTAATATATTTAATTAAAATAAATAGATAGAAAAATATATCTAAGATTATAATTTCAAATATATACATGCATATTTTTAAATATAATTTTTATGTTTAATTAAATTAAATTTATATTAAAATATTGATACGAAAAAAGAAAATTTACAATATTAATAAAATTTTATTTTAAAATATAATTTATATTTATCTGTTAATAAATTTTTTTACTGCACATGGTGCAAGAAAACACCTAGTATTCATAATGATACATCACCACTTTCCTCAAATAACACATCAAGTTATTAGAAATTTGTGAGTCTATGATCATAATTATTACCATTTTGATCGATATCTGATTTTACAAATATTAAATTCATAAAGTAAAAACTAATAAGCCGGATTATCTATCTATTTATATAAAGAACAATTTGTTCTCTTCTCGTTCTGCCATTTAAAAAAGTTCTTTACACTACATTGATCTCAGTATTTAATAATGTTTCTTTTTCCACTTTTCTATTAGATCAATCTATTTACTGATTGTCAATTAGCATCGAGTTAAAAAAAATCCATGAAACTTAATATCATAGTCAATAACCGATCTTATAGTGAGATTCGGCGTCACATTGAACAAAAAAAAATAGAATCTATAATTCCCGTAACGTTTCTCTTTGAGAAATTTTGCCAACAATACACCACTTTCAAGAGCATATATATGGATTTAAACATACCAGGCAACTAATTAATTCTAATATTCTCCATATTACGATTGGTCAAATAAGAGTGATGCCATCATGCCAATTAGTCAATTACTATATATGTTTGATTAAGAAAATATAAAAATAAAAGGCTACCTATCATAAACAAGTTCGTTACAATACGCAGTGGAAAAAATCAAATCCGATATCAACATTCTGAGGGGAACCCTCCTTTTCTTGGCATTTTGATTAAATAAATCCGATACATATTAAATGAGTTTATCTTCTTAAAGCAATTTGATTTAATTAAATTAATAAAGTTTTTTTTTTTAAATTAATAAAGTTATAATAAATTGCTAGTTTTATTCAGTGTAGAAACCTAGTTTTGAAACCCAAACGATGAGGTTGCTCTGTACTCTTCTGCTGTTAAGAAAGTATACTCTTCTATGTTAAATTATGATCTTATCGCAAATAAAATAAAAAGTTTTAATATTTTTATTTATCATGATTAAAATTTAATAGTCATAGTTCGATGCCATAAATTATGAAGCCCTATATATATATCTTAATATCCTGAGGGGAACCCTCCTTTTCTTGGATCACTAACTGCTACAAGCCTACTCGTTCCGTTTGAATTTCCACCGGATTCTACAACTATTAACTGAGAAATTGCTCCATCAGCAATCGGCGTTAGAACATGACCTTTCTTCTCCAAAACGTCTCTTGTCTCTTTAGTAAGCTCGAAGTGATCATCGTAAACCGTCCTCCAATCCTCATACGAAATTCTATTTGGTATCAGCTGCAAAATGACATCACAAAAAAAAAATTAGCTATAAACAAAAGAACAAGAAAGTTTCTAATTTGGGTAAAAAAAGAAGCACAAACCTGGTGAAAGATTCTTGGAGCCATGACAGAAGAGAGAGGATCCATGTTGAGGAAAAAATGATTCAAGAAAACTTGTGTTGCTCCAGGGATGATATACAATCCTCCACTCGCACCAACTGCAGCTTTCACTTTACCATCCTACAGAAACCAAAGCAGAAAACACTGTCATTTAGAATCCTAATTCCGACTTTCGTGAGCAAAAGTAACATGTATTTTAACCAACCTTGAGTACAATGGTGGGAGACATTGAAGACAAAGGTCGTTTCCCGGGACGGATGAAGTTAGCCGGCGCTGGAGGCGGCACATCTGGTTGGGGCTTCATGGGGATCGAGAAGTCGTCCATTTGGTTGTTCAGAACGATTCCGGTGCTAGGAGACAGCTTTGTTGCCCCAAAGTAACCGTTTATTGTAGTAGTCATTGCTACAACATTCCTCTCCTTATCTATTATTGAGAAATGGCTCGTCCCGTGATCATGAATCCCATTCCATCTACAAAATAAGAGAAGAAACATCATAAGATCTATTCGAATAAGTTGGATTTTAATAGATAGAAAAACTTACTTGCCACCATAATATTTAGGATCAAAGGTTTTGTCATCGTTAATCTTTTTCTTCAGTTCTTGTGCAAACTTTGGAGACAACATATCCGAAACAACCTTAGTAACATCGACGAAATCTGGATCCCCGAGGTTCATTCTGACCGCGAATGCATGTTTAAGAGCCTCAACTAGTCGATGAACACCTAACGGTCCCGCAACACCCTTTGGAATTCCATATTGAGAAAGAATATTCAAAATCTGCAACACAAGAAAACTCCCAACAAATAAATAAATGTAGGGTTTGATGAAATATAAATTTTTAGCCAAAAGAAAAAAAACAGACTTACAAGCACCATTGAAGAGCCACCGGAGGAAGGAGGAGGCATACCGAGTAATCGGTATCCAAGAATATCGTTAGATAATGGTTTTTTAACTTTAACTTTGTAATTATGCAAATCTTTCAAAGTTACTATCCCTCCCAACTTTTGTATATCATTCACCAGGTTAACCCCAACCGTGCCATTGTAAAACACTTTTGGACCATGTTCAGCGATTTGCTTAAGTGTGAAAGCCAATTTTGGGTTACGAACAATCGTCCCTGGTTTCTTGAGCTCACCATTTGAAGCAAATAGCTCAGAGAGACCACCTTTGTCTGCTAAAATATCATCTCTGGTCGCGTTCATCTGCATATAAAGATACTTAGAAATCATGTATCCTTCAGCTGCCAGTTTCTCTGCGGGGTACACTAACTGCTTCCATGGTAGCTTTCCGAGTTGTTTCCAAGCAGTGAATAGACCTGCGACTTCCCCGGGGACAGCTACTGATAGGGGTCCTTTCTTCTTTAGTTCAAGATTACCGCCATACATATCCTACATTAAGAATGTTAAGGAAAATGCTACTTTAGCTCAAAGGAAAAGGCTACATATAATAATGAATATAAAACAATTTTTAGAAATCGATATAATGATTTCATATTCATATAAAAATATAATTGTATCTATAATAATTACTAATCTCTTAAATGTCCATACATGATTTATAAATAATTAGGCTTTGAAGATTGGAAGGATTATATTTAACGGAACATGTGAGAACTTTGATTTAAAAATTGTTTTACATTTAAGTCAAATAATATAGTGAATAAGGTAATGTTATGATTGAAAAGAATTCTAAGATGAATTTTTGGTTCGCTGATTGTATGTTTTGTATTATTATTTAGAGAGAAAAATAAATATTTGGAAAAATATGTAAAAAATTAAGAAAACAATAGTAAAAATTTACTAAAAAGAATGAAATGATAGCGAGAAAAATAAGAAAAGGCCGGAAAAGATACATAATATATGTTGAAAAAGTTAATGTGATAATTACATATATAATTCCACAAACATTTGTTATTACTAAATATTCATCAATTATTTTTACATCAAATTTATAGAAACTTTACGATTGATTTTCAAACTAATAGAAGTTGAAAATTGTATTTTTTAATGTTTTTAATTATTATTCAAAATTTATGACATTATATACATAATATATATTTTCTTACAATATTTATATGTTCGAATTTGCGGGCAAACACCTAGTAGATATTTTTGAAGAATGCTAAGACCATTATCCCCAAATAATATGTATGTTATACACCAAGAGCTAAGAAAAACTATATTATATGTTTCAAAAACGTTTAAGGATAACACTTATTTTAAAACACATATGACAAGAGGAAAAAGAACGCATTAAATAAAACGTAGTTACCTCAGTAGCTCGTAAAGGAGCGACCTCTCTAAAATCATAAGCAGTTTCTTTACCACTAGCCATCTTAACCACTGCAAAAGATCCACCGCCTAGACCGCTAGACCCTGGATTCACAACCCCCAAACAGAGAGCAACGGCCACAGATGCATCCATCGCGTTCCCTCCTTGACGAAGAACATTCATTCCGATTTTTGAACACTGTCCATGGTCTGTCGCAACCGCAGCGTTAGACGCAACAATACTGTGCTGTCTTTTCTTAGCCGCCGCGTTTTGGAGAAACGCGAATAGAAGAAGAACGATCGTTACTGTTCGAGCTACGGTTGATGAAGAATCAAACCAAATATTAATCACATTAAAAAAAAAAAAAAAAACGTTTGAACGACAAGAGTTTCGTTTAACAAAACTTTTGAAGAAGTGTAGAGACTTATATAACTTATTGGACGTTGAATTTTTAGTTCTTCTGAGTTCATACTTATGAATATGAGTTAAATATTGAAGCTTGTTAGTAGCAATCAGACACTTGTCACGCTAGAAAACCAAATGACTCTAAAGAAACTAACTATATATTGAATAATCGTTGACGATTTTTGTATAGAATTAGAGAGAAAAATAACTTACAATTCATTTGTATTTCACTTGCTAAATATTGAATAAACATGAGATTTGTTCAAACGAACATAAATAGGACGCTGTGGTTTTGAGCTATCTTGGACGGTAGATAAATTTAGAATCTATAAAACCCCTTTTAAAAGTTTCATGTCCTTTATGTAGTCTTTTAAGTAGTTCCCTTCTTTTGTCAATGTTATAAATATTCTTTAGACTACATCGGTTAAGTGTTAATCTACCTATATTTAAGAAATGAAGATATTCATTAATGATACATCACAACTTTCCTCAAATAACACATCAAGTTATTAGAAATTTGTGAGTCCGTGATCATAATTATTAACATATTGATCGATATCTGATTTTACAAATAATAAATTCATAAAGTAAAAATAATTAGTCGGATTATGATTAATAAAAGAAATAATTTACCGTTTCCAAAAGGTGCAAGTCTTTTTAAAGGGTCATTTAAAAAGTTCTTTAGACTACATTGATCTTAGTATTTAATAATGTTTCTTTTTCCACTTTTCTATTAGATCAATCTATTTATTGATTGTCAATTAGCATCGAGTTTAAAAAGAATCCATGAAACTTAATATTATATATAGTCAATGACCGATGTGCACAAAAAAAAAGAAGTCAATGACCGATCTTATAGTTATAGTGAGATTCGGCGTCACAATGAACAAATAACTAGAATCTATAATTCCCGTAACGTTTCTCTTTGAGTTAAAATGTGGTTGTAAATTTTGCCAACAATACAGCACTTTCAAGACCATATATATGGATTTAAACATACCAGGCAAGTAATTAATTATAATATTCTCCATATTACGATTGGTCAAACAAGAGTGATGCCAATTAGTCAGTCAATTACTATGTTTGATTAAGAAAATATATAAAAAAAGGTTACCCTCCTTTTTTGGCATTTTGATTAAATAAATCCGATACATATTGAATGAGTTTATATTTTTAAAGCACTTTGATTTAATTAAACTAATAAGTTCTAATAAATTGCTAGTTTTATTTAGCGTAGAAGTAGAAAATAGAAACTGAGCCGGCCCTAGGCCAAAGTCCATAAAGTTAGGGATTTGGGCGCCACAAATGATAAATATTTTTGGGACGCCAAAATGCTAAAAGTTCTCTCGTAGATTTCTCCCTTTTAGCATTCAACTCACAGGTTTGATACGTACCATTTCTTCTTTTTATTATAGTAATAGCATTTTCCTTTTCTGAAGATAACTACTAAAGATTTTTTCATTCAAAGATATGAAATGTTTGGTCATTGACTATAATATTAAGTTAAGTTTTAAACTTAATTATATCTTTTATTTTTTAAGCCAATTTATCTTCTCTGCATTTTTTTCTGTTTTGCTAGAATAGCTTTGTAACTAATAAAAATATCATAAGAGACAAATTTAACTTAAAATATCAGTTGTTCATGTTTTACTTTTCCATTGTGATTGAATTTAAAATATCTCAATGGGAATCTCAAATAAGTCTTTTTCTCTTTTTTTTTTTAGTAAGTGTTTGTAATTTTGTAAGAAACTTTTGATTTTTTTAAAAAAAACTTAAACTATCACAGGGTTTTATTATCATGTGAAAACAATAAAATTTGTGAAGTTGATGTTAGTATATTTTATTATATGTTTTCTTTATCTATAAATTATATTTTTTTTCTTTTTTGAATTTGTAAAAAATGCTGCTAAAATAATATTAAAAATTAACCAAGTAAGGAAAACAGACTTGAAAGCTTTTATTCAAAAAAAAGGAAAAAACAGACAATATGAATTAAAATAATGTTTAAATGTTTTTTTTAAATATCTTTAGTTTTAACAATATTTGGTATTATTAATCATATACATAAAAGTATAGTAGATGTAGTTATAATAAAAGGGCAACATTTTTTGGAACCGCTTTAGGCTCCCGACAAGTCCGGACCGGCACTGAGTAGAAACCTAGCTTTTTTTTACGACAGTGTAGAAACCTAGTTTTGAAACCCAAACGATGAGGTTGCTCTAAGTATACTCTTCTGCAGTTAAAAAGCATACTCTTCTATGTTAAACTATGGTCTCATTAGTAGGGTTCTTGCCTTCCTCGTCTGGTTAGTTGGAGTGTTTTTTTTTTTCAAGAGAAATCCAGAGAGAAAGACAGTTTATGGTTTTGGGACTTGTCATTTACTTTGTTAACTAGGTGTTTTGCCCGCACATGCGGGCGTAATCATCTTACGAATATATATTATGTTATGTTTTATTAATCCAAAAATCGGCATTATAAAACTCTAATTGGTGAACATGTTAAAGGAAAAAAATTATGGTGAATTTTTTGTTTCTTAAAATTTATATCAGTTATGTTGAAATTTTAGTCAAATTATTGAAAGGTGGATCCCCTTTTTTTCTTTTAAATTCCCCATGGAAGAATGAATTTATAAGAAAAAAAAATCCCTATGCTATTTTGATAAGGAACAAATTGAACAAAAATTTATATTTTTTTTTTTATTTTTTCAATTCCTCAAATGAAATTTTATTTTTTATTTTGTTCATTTTTTTCATTCTTCTAGTGGTCAAGCTATAGTGTTTCACGAATTAAACTGGTTTAAAGTAAAAGCAAAAAAATTTGTTTTGAACTCAGTTACAAGTTAAGTTATTATTTGTGATTTTAAATAGTTAAATCAAACATCAAATTATTTATATATGTCAAAAAAACGTTCATCAAACTATGTACTTATCATTGTGTTAAAAGTTCTAAAACACTCATATATTAGAAATAGTTTAGAAAATATCTTTATATAAATATTTTTGTTTGACTAATATTTAATTATAAACTTTTTTATATCTTAGTTTTTTAACTTTATAATAAAAAATATTATAGATAGCAACACAATATATATAAGAATTCTCTTAATTTTTAAATATTTTTTCACAATTTTATTATATTAGTTTATAACTAATTATTTAATATATATAACATATAAATTTAATATTATTAAAATAAAATGCGTGTTTTATTATATATAAAAATCATTACGGGTTTTGTGAAAATTAATAAATACTCAGTTAAAAACTAATAATAAATCAATGACCTATATAAAAGCTTAAAACCTAATAAAATATGACAAATAAGAAAAAAAAAATTTTAATATAACATATAGATTAAATATTATTAAATCAAAATTCGTTTTTAATTATATATTCATTACAGATATTTTTTAAATTAATAAATTAGTGATTCAGCTAAAAATTATTAATAAATCAATGACTAAGCTAAAACCTAATAAAAACATGACAAATAAGCAAAATTGACTAAAATCATGGAAAACATGACAAATAAACAAAATCAAAATAATTATATATCTAATTACATATTTTATAGTTATATTATTTAAATTAAAATAATAAATTATGGACTCAACTAAAAACTATTAATAAATTAACGACTCAGCTTAAACCTAATTAAAACATGACAAATAAGCAAAATTACCTAAAATCATGAAAATCATGACAAATAAGCTAAATCACTTCATAAATAATAGTATAGATAAAAATAGAGGAAAAAAATAATAAGGCTCTAACTTTCGGGAGTTTTGAACCCGACGTGAATCGAACATGCAACCTTCTGATCTGGAGTCAGACGCGCTACCATTGCGCCACGGATCCTGTTGAAAATAAGTATCATAAGATAATATTACCCATTACTCACTATTTTTAAACCTATAACCAAGCTTAGAATGTGAAAATTTGACAAACAGAAGTTTATCAAAAAAGTTTTCTGTTTTGCTAATATATATATATCTTCATTTTCACCTTGAGATCACCATACAAATCCCCATGACCTTTTCTTAAAAAGGAAGAAAAGAAAAAACATATTTAGAAAAGAAAAAACAAAATTCATGGATAAGGATTTGATAGGAGAAAAAATAACCAATTCAAAAAGAGGAGGAAGAGAAGTAATATATAAACAAAAATCGGACTTAACATTGACGTTGGTTGATTAGTCGTTAGTCGTCGGTCGTCGAAGGAAGAAGAAGTCTATTCTACTTCTTTCTTCACCGTTCGATCGTCCTCTAATGAAAGAATCACCAAAGCCAATGGCTACAAGCTCTTCCTCCTCCTCCTCCTTCTCCTCAATTCCTCCTTCGTCTCCATCATCTTCTCCAGCCACCACAACCACGCCGCCACGTCAGAACAATCTCCTCGAGCCACCATCTTCAAAAAAGAAGAAAAACAAATCAAACGTGTTCCGAGTCCTACGCACCGTGTTTCGCTCTTTCCCTATCTTCACAACATCATCCATAGCATGCAAAATCCCGGTTATCAACCCCGGTTTAGGCGTAGCAGACCCTCATCACAACACGTCAAGAGTCACCGGCACGTTGTTCGGATACCGTAAAGGCCGAGTGAGTCTCTCCATACAAGAAACCCCTAAATGTTTACCTTCTTTAGTCGTAGAGCTCGCCATGCAAACCACAACGTTTCAAAAAGAACTTAGCATGGGGATGGTTAGAATCGCTCTCGAGACAGAGAAACAACCTAACAATAATAACAACAAAACAGAAAAGAACACAAATATTTTGGATGAACCGTTGTGGACAATGTATTGTAAAGGAGACAAAACCGGTTACGGCGTGAGACGTGAAGCGAACGATGAAGACTTAAGCGTGATGGAACTGTTACGTCCGGTGTCTATGGGAGCCGGAGTTTTGCCCGGAAACTCGGAGTCGGAAGGACCTGACGGTGAAATGGCGTATATGAGAGCTTACTTTGAGAGAGTTGTTGGGTCTAAAGATTCAGAGACTTTTTATATGTTGAGTCCTGAAGGAAATAATGGACCCGAGCTTAGTTTTTTCTTTGTAAGAGTTTGATTTAATTTGTTAATTTAACGTGCATGTAAAGGCCGGAGACGGTGGTTGACGTTATATATAGTATTATTTTAGTATGATTAATATTATTCCTCTCCTTCTTTTATATAATTACTCTGGTCATATATTTTTACTTAGAAAAGGATGGAGACCACTCGTTTGTTTTACTAAATCTTGATATTGTTTATACAAAAGAAAATAAATTTCGTTGCACATGTTTTCTTATAGCAAAGGCATAAATTCTGACCACAATGTTAACAACTTAAACGTCATACTTTTGTACTGCGTATGTAAACAAAGCGTAAATCTGATATATTTTCGTTTAGCCAAAATAGATTCTGTGGAACAACACATCCAACTTTCAGTTGTCCAAGAAAGCTACATGTTGGCGCCTGGCGGACTTGGGCTATCTTTTTGACGTGCTGGCCTTGAATTACTGCTTCCTACGTCGATCTTGATATTTCCAATCATCTTTTGATCCCAAACCATTTCTCCATATTCTTCCCATAGTACACAAACAAATAAGTGAATTTGGATGTATGAGTGTTTGGTTCAAAATTGTTGAGATATCAAATTCATATTAGATATACGAGAGGATAGCGCACTTAATATACGATCTTAATTTATTCTTTACAAGGAACATACACCCTTTCGAAAAATGAAATTCATGAACCTAGAAGGCGTATATCTTACATGAAAATTTAAGAAATTTTGGGTTGAGAGTGAAGGTCATGACTAGAAACTTACTTGTCATGGATGATTGGTAAGGTATCCGAGCGAAAGCTGTGGTTGATGATCCAGTGAACAATAGAATAATCAAAGTAACTAAGCAAACCAAGCGGTGATACATTATTTTTTTATTTAGTTATTTGAAACTTTGTGGATTTTACAAGTGAACTTTGTAAAATGATATGTGTATATTTTTTTGCTGAATGATGAGTTTTATAGAGTTGCTTCGCTGACTTTCTTTCTTCTTTGACGAAGAAAAATTCGTCCCCTAACTTTTGTTTTCTTATATCATGGCTGGAATTGATGATAGATTTGGTTGGATTAGCTAGAAATATAAATCATACTGCAACTGGCTGAATGCATGATGTAATTTTCTGTTATTTTTGAAGAATAGTCCAAGTTTTCGGCTAAGATGGTCAAACGAGAAATATGTGACCAAAGCTTCCCTTGTTACAAGCCTAAACCACTAGACCAATTACGATTCTGTTGACATGTATGAATACTAATAGTTAATATTGTTATACCTCTAAATCATCTTCTCCCAAACTAAATCCCTAATTAGTTTCTATTAAGTTTTAAGAAACGGATATATGATGAATCTGGCGGTGATGGGTTGGTTTTAGACCAAAGACTGGACTAGGACCAAAGCTTGTAGGATTCATGGGAACATCCCATGATATCATCAATAGCATTGGAGTTCGATTCTACAAGTTTTGAATTCGAAAACCAAACCAGAATTTGTTTGCTTGTGACAAATTCAGCTTCTAAAGGTTTATAACTTGGTAGGAATTGGAAACTACAAATCGTGAATTTGAACCTAATAATCTTCTCCCATCC
Source organism: Brassica napus (assembly GCF_020379485.1). Classification (NCBI taxonomy): domain Eukaryota; kingdom Viridiplantae; phylum Streptophyta; class Magnoliopsida; order Brassicales; family Brassicaceae; genus Brassica; species Brassica napus. The sequence goes on along the minus strand of NC_063446.1, from coordinate 59,475,634 downwards.
TAAATCCCTAATTCGATTCTGCTAGGTTTTAAGAAATAAACATTTTGGGGTTTATTAGACTCATAAATGAATTAGGTTGGAAGAAGATGATTTAGAGTTATAATAATATTAACTATTAGTATTCATACATGTCAACGGAATTAAGTGGTCTAATGGTTTAGGTTTGTAGCAAGAGAAGCTTTGGTCTCGTGTTTGATTTCCTTGAACACCAATTTTTTTAAAATTCTAAAACGACGTCGTATGAGTTTAACAGAGAGTAGAGACGGAGATTAACCCGTTAACTCAATCTGTTAACCATTTTAACGACGTATTAAAATTGGCTTCGTTAAACTTAGCCGAGGCTTTATATTGCTAGTAGTGATAAATTGATGCTTTAAATGGTCCACCAAATTATTAGAAAATTCGTGATTTAATGACAATTTTCCCTCCCGTTCTATATCTTTGCATGATGTTTAAAATGACTGGAATAACAATTACGAACCATGTCAAAATTAACAACAAAAAAATGAGAAACAAACCAAAAATATTACATAACTCAACAAAAATCGTCTATATTTTATAATCATAGTAATCGAGTTCTTTAATCCGATAAAACTAACTGAAATGTTCAGAAATGGAAAAATAAAACCAAACAAAACCAAATATAGAGCAAGACGCTAAAGTTCTCTCATGCGTTGTCAACTTGTCACTAAGATAAAGAAACAACTTGAAAGACTCGAAACAGCAACAGAACCTGCAACGAAAAGTTCACAAACCAGACATTTTTAGTACACAATCACAAAACCAAAAGATCAACACACTTATTCCTTTGAAAGAGCAGCTACTACTTACCTCACGTTTGAAGAAGATGAATTGATCAGCGGACCTGAGAGGGAGAGCATACCAAACCAGATGCGTCTGCGCCAATGACTGCAAGATCACAGACCCCGCATATGTTTCCTTCCTGGCTTGGAACAAACCTGGCCGTGCAGTATGGACACGAAACGTCTTTCTGACCTCTGTAGATTGGGACATAGGTTGATCCGCATATCACAAACGGGTTTCTGAAGTCGTAGTTGAGCTCTGTAGCATCAGTCATATTGCGTTCAGCTGCTTGAACAATTTGTCTAGCCGTCTTGGCCTGGCTCTCCATTGGGTTCGTTTCCAACAATCTTTTGGCGAAGTTATAGGCAGTGGCGAGGTTCCTCGCCTTGTAGCAGACTCCCATTGCACTAAACAGGGCGAGTCTTAAGTGAGGTAGTTGAAGGTTGCAGTGAGTGAAGTAAGCAGCGAGCTCTTGCTGCCTCACTGGATCATCTCTGGTCTCTCTTCTCTTAAGCTCCATTTTAAGACCGAGGACATATTCTTTGACGATGGTGACGAGCTCCTTAACCTCATCGACTTCACTTCTTGACTCGACCACCACTAGAGGGATGGTGTGGAGGATAGAGAGGAAGAGACGGAGAGCCTCAGTCAATTTCCCACTTGTTGTGGCTTTGTAGCCAGCTTTGAGCTTCTCTTCTTGCTGGGAGAAATCATAAACAAGAGCTGGTGGGCCACGGACGTTGGGACTGGAAGACTCGCTCCATCCGCGCTCAATGGCAAGTGGGACCACAGGAGATGAAGTAAAAGCACGCAGATAGCTGTGGCTTCCGTTGAACAAATCAATAAACATCGATTTCAAAGGCGCGAAGTTCTTAATGCCAAGCTGTCTGTGGAGCAGACGCATCGCAGCGTCGAAGCTTCCCGCTGCGGCTTGCTCAGCAGCAAGGGAAGATTTCTGGCTCCAAATATGACTTACAGGCATACCTTGAGTAGGTGCCACGAAGACGGATGAACGTGCGTTAGCAGAGGCCTTAGGAGTGTCGAGCTCTGGTGGGAGCTCCAAGTCGTCAATTCCCAACCATCCACCTTCTTCATCATTGTCTTCCTCTTCTCCTCCTCTTTCTGCTTCCTCCAAAATGGCTTTGATGTCTGTGTCCTCCATTCCATCAACATCGACCATGTCAAGTCCCTCACCCCAATCGCCACCAATATCTTCTTCTTCATCATCAACAGCCCCTCCTCTGGCTGCACTCTCAAGTCCGCCTTCAAATATTCCCTTCATCACTCTTAGAAGAGGCCAATCACCACCACACATGACGGGAGATGGTGGCATCAGAAGCGATGGAGTTTTTCCTTCAGGCAATGAGGGCACGTTATCTCCAAGCTCAGTCGCCAGTCGCTCAGCGATGTCATTTAATCCATGAACCGAAGCAGTGATATAAGCGAGAGGCAAATGACCAGCATTCTCAAGTATCTTGACACGCTCTTTTACATCTCCTAAGTAGAGAGCATTATGAAACTGACCCATTACGTTGTTCTTCACTTCTGCAATCTTCATCAGCTTTGAAAGCTTGTCCAACTTACCAGTAATGAGATAAAGAAACGACAACCTCTCAAAATTCTTCGTCTGCTGGTACGCAAATTCAACAATCCCAGCATTACCTTGGCGAAGAGCCTCCACCCCAAGTTTGTACCACTGCTCTTTCTCATTAATCTCTGTAGCGGACGCAACAGCGACGCTGATGTTGCCGCTTTCAAGAGCCAGGTTGAATCGGACCCTTTCGTCCTCAACAAAATGGAGGGCAACTTCAGGGAATCCTTTCTGCTGCAGGTAAGCAATCATAGCCTGTCCACATAGCTGAGAGTTCTTTATCATGCCCATGACATGGTCGTACTTCTTCCTCAGCAGTGCAAGCTTGAAAATGTATTCAGTTGCATTGATGGTGATTGCCCTGTTTTTCCCATCCCTGTCCAAGCAAAAGATTGTATTTCCAGAAACCTTGGTGATATAGATAGGGACATCCAGGGTTCGGATGATTCCACTATCTCCATTAGGAAGGCAGTACTTGATATGGTTCAAAGTTGTGTAAATGAAGACACCATTTTCATCCCAAGCTCCACTTTTCACACGTATTGTCTCATGAAGCGTGCACTGGAGGACAAGTTTTTTGCTCGCGATAATGATAGTATGTTTGCTGAGCAAAGCAACACTCTCCATATCATTAGACCAAACAACGTACCTAACAAACGGTGTCTGAAGTTCACCAAGGACCAGCCTTTGCTGAAGGTCAAATATAACCACTTTATCCTCAGATCTACAAAGCAAATTTCCAGTCCCAGCATAAAAGATAGCATCTGTGGGAATAGGCAGAGCACTCTTTTTAACCACCTCATTCTTGAGATTCTTGACTAGCACCTGGCTGGTGCTTTTCTCAAGAACAGCAAACCGGTTACGGGCAATGAATACCGCAGAACCACCTGTGCCCCTCTTTGCATCTTGCACAACGTCACTCCTGCCAACACTTTCTTTGGGTATGATGTACAACTCGTAAGAGCCACCATCCAGATCTGAGCAGATCAAAACTGCATTTTCCGTCGGACTGTAAGATAGAGTTCTGGGACTTTGATTCAAGCTTGGTGTACCAGGACGCCGTATGGGGATAACTTGGGATTCTTTCTGAGTTGAACATTCGTAGTACCTCAAAAATCTATCTTTGACATAGAACAAAGAATCACCACTCACAGCAAATGCAGGACGTTCTCTCTCAAGTTTGAACACGATCATACCATTGTCATGCCCCGCTGCCAGTAAATTAATCTCAGGGTGAACTGCAAGAATCCAGAATCGATCATGCTCACGGCGAAAAGTTTGGATTCCAGTTCGCTTGGTAGCATCCCAGACACGAATGCTCTTATCCTCAGAGTTGGATACAATAATGTCCTGTTTTGCATGGAACATAACAGATGAAACATTATTCATGTGGCCTCGCAGTGTATCCACCTCCCATGCTTTAGTTTCTGCAACAAAATCGAAAGGAACAGATGAGTTACATCAGCTACACTATTATAAAATTGCAACTTAGTGTACAAACGATGGTTTATAAAGTTTTTTTTTTGAAAAAAGACGGCCTTCCGGAAAAATACCATTCATACGCCAGAGCTTTACTTGGCGGTCATCTGCACCAGAGACGATGAGAGGAAGGGTGGGATGAAAAGAAGCCCAATTTACTCCTCTATCATGACCTTCGAGGACGTACTTAACTATAGCGTCAACACCACCAAAAAGATCAGAGTTCATCTGAGTAAACCGCATGAGGTCATCGGCAGGAGACACAGACTTCTTCTTAAGAGAACCAATATCCCAGACACGGACAGTCTGATCCAAAGATGCTGACACGACAAGGTCTTCCTTAGGATGGAAAGAAGCACACATAACATAGTGATTATGACCGGTCAACACAGAGATACAAGTCCGTGACTGCCAGTTCCATATGCGGATAGTCTGATCGTCACTAGCACTCACAATCCACGGGTTCTCGTGGTGAAACTGGACAGTGCGGATGTAGTCGAGATGGCCGAGGAGAGTGAAAAGGCACCTGTGCGTTTTGTGGTTCCAAACTTTAATCTTGTAATCGTCTCCTGCAAAAACACAATCTTGTCAATGAGTAACGTTGTATAATGAAATAATCGTAATGAAGAAAATTGCATTTACAGGTAATATGGGATCTTATTTCAGCTGACTAGGTCCAACTATCCAAAAGAGCATATGTTATACAACAAATTCAACTTAGTATAAGCATTTATCAAATACAGCTTAGACTACATTGGTTGAGGCAAATCAGCGAAATCATCCTCTTCAAAGACACCAAGCTAGATCTAGAAATCGAGAACAGACTGATCATGGTTCATAGATTACGATTTCTCAACAAAGCATATACCTCCGGAGACGAAGAGAGGCTGAGAATTGTGAAAATGGACACCACGGACAGGACCTTCGTGCTCGTCGAATCGATCGATCAAAGTGCCCATACGATAATCCCAGAGCTGGATCACGCCACTGTGCAAACTGGCGAGGATCCATGGGCGTTTGGGGTGGAAGGTGAGGCCCTTGACTCTGTTACTCTTCGTCTCGAACTTCGTCAACATGATATTTTTTTTTCCAGATCACGAAACGGAAACAGCTCTACACAAACCAGATCACAGAGAACGAAAGGAGAAACGAGTCATTTTCATAAAATTGAAATCGCAAACGGATCTGGAACGCACCAGATAGCGAGATCCCAAAATATGAAGAGGAGGAGGAGAAATAGAGATTCACCTCAGATCGGATCGGATCAGATCAGGTCAAGGAGAGCTTCACGGTGAGGAGCAGTAGCATTACCAGAGAGGCGTGGATGGCGAGAGGAAGAGAAACACACAAGGATGCAAATCGAGGGAGAAGGAGAAGAAAGTGATCCAGTTTTTCGTCGAGTAGATCTCGCTTCTTAATTGGAAGGAATTTAATTTTAATTTATTTATGCTTTTTTTTTATTCCAAGAAAATAAAATTTAAATGGGCCTAACATCATTAAAATAAATTGGACTCGTTGGATCAGGCCCAGCTCTAGTTACTTCGGACATAATGTGTCTCTTGTTGTCGTAATCAGGTGGCGAAACGTATCCCTCTGCTTTCTTTCTCCTCCGTCGTCGATCTCGGAATCTCTGATTCCGGTATTCTCCGTGAGCTGTCTGTCTCTCTCTCTGCTTTAAGTGCAACCATGTCGACTATTATGCAGAAGATCAAAGAAATTGAAGTTAAGGTAATCAATCTTCTGATTCTTCACTTGCGCTCTTCAAATATTTAACTGTTTTGTTTGAATCTGTTGCAGATGGCTAGAACACAGAAGAACAAAGCCACGACGCATCATCTGGGTTTGTTAAAGGTTAATTTTTTCTCCTCAAGGCTACTTCATGTTTACTTTTTTTTTTTTTGTAGTTTAAAGTGAGGTTTGAATGGTTGAGGTGTTTATACCGATCAAATGTAAATTGGGCATATCTGTTTTGAGAGTAGTATGTTTGATAGCCCAGCCACATTGTCACTTGTAGTCAAAATCGTTAGGTCGCAAAAGGGTTGGTTTTGATATGTAGACTCTCTTTTGAAGTTCCTTGGATCAAAAAAGGTTGTTTTGATACTAAAAAAAAATGCAGATCATCTCATGGACCTTCAGAGTATTAGCTGGGCGCTAAAAGCTTTAATGGATATGTTTACTAGTCAGACATGAAACATCGTTACATACTCTATATGCTAATTTGTTACTTTCCCCCGCATCAGCAGCTTATCTCTGAATTACATTTTGGCAGGCCAAACTTGCTAAGCTCTACGAAGGGACCTTCTTGCACCACCTACCTTGCCAAAGGTGGTGGTGGTGGAGAAGGTTTTGATGTGACCAAAAGTGTGAGATTCTAGAGTTGGACTTGTTGGGTTGGAAAATCCACGCTCGTGAACAAGCTGACAGGAAGATTTTCCGAGGTTTGTGATTATTGATAAAGATTCCCGCATTTCTTTTTTTTTTTAAATGTGGCTTTCAATGTTAGAGCTCTTGCATTGCATGTATTTAAACGTTTCAAACTTACTATCTGAGTCATCTGCTTTCTAGTCGCTTTCACCCATTTCTTGTACTCTTGTCTTGGATAAATCAACATATTATCTTGGAATTAGAACTGTGTGTTTTGGCTGATGTTATAGTTTTTCATGGTGCATACTATTTTCTTTAGGTTGCTTCTTATGAGTTCACAACAATTGACCTGCATTCCCGGAGTTATTACATACCGTGGAGCTAAAATCCCAGGTACATCTATTGCCTCTTTTGTTAATCTGTTCTTTCTGTAGAGAGATTATATGCTTGCATCTTCTTATTGTTCTCAAGTTGTCCCTCTCCTTAGTCTTGAATGTTCTTGAAGGACAATGCAATACTTGGCCTTATATAAATGCCATGTCTTACCCTTTAATTTTTTATGTCTAGAAGTAGAGTATACTTCAATCTTTTAATAACTTGATAATAACTTCAACATTGGATGTTGATGCTACTCTTTTTTAATGTCATCTCTTAAATGGGCTTTTGCAGTTTATTAAATCTTCCTGGTATTATTAAGGACGGAAAAAGGGTAGAGGAAGACAAGTAAGTCGGAACTTTCACAGTTTGACATAACAGTTAACCCTCTCTTTGGTTGTGTTTGACACTTCACTATTTCCAGGTTACAAGGACTTGCAACTGTATCTTAATAGTTCTTGATACCAGTTTTAAAACTGATTTGGAAGCTATCGTCCTCAACTTCTTCTTTGTGGGCCAGGCCAGGTGGATTAACTATGTATCTGATGAAAAAAAACTTATGAAATGTCGACTCTCGAGACCAAACAGCAACGCTTTCGAAAGTGGCAAAACAACGTCTTTTTGGTTTTAATATTTGGACACCATATGGAAGGCTGATTGATAATTACGGGATTATTATCAATGATTAGTAGCCACATGGTTATTTAAATACAGCCACGCCGTCTCCCTACTTATCTTCAATAGGTATAATAATTCAGGTTGCACTGTCAAATCTCAAACATGTGATGCGATCCTTGTGAAGTGGAGAATTCATGTTCTCTAAATGAAATCGAATATTAATTTTTTCTTTAATTTAAAAAAAAAATAACTTGGTGAAACAGTACTAGAGTTGACCAGGTGTATATAAAATCCAGTTCCTTCTTCTCCATCCACTACCCACTATCAAGCTTGTTCCCTAATTAATGGCTTCTATCAGCTTATTCGAAGCATCACTATCTCTTTTTTGCTTTCTCATCATCTTCTGTTACTTTCTCAACAAAAAACGTTTTGGTTACCTTGTCAACAAAAGATCCCCTTGGAACTGGCCTGTTCTTGGGATGCTTCCAGCTTTGGTCTTGTGGTCACGTCGGATCGACGTTCTCATCCGCGTCTTAGAGAAGAGCAACTTAACGTTTTTATTCAAGGGTCCGTGGTTCGCTAGAATGGATGCGTTAATCACCGTTGATCCAGCTAATATACATCATATATTGAGCTCAAATTTCTCCAACTACATCAAGGGACCGGAGTTCAAAGAGATTGTAGATGTCTTTGGAGACCCGCTTTTCACTGCCGACGGAGATCTATGGAAGAACATAAAAATGTCTTCTCAGGTCATCCTCAGTCGTCAAGGTTTTCAAAACTTGTCAATGAGTGTCACAACAAGTAAAATCAAGGACGTGCTTCTTCCTATTTTCAGTCGTTTTTCAAAGGAAGGGACGGTCGTGGACTTGCAGGACGTGTTCCGGAGATTCATGTTCGATATATCCCTAGTTTTAGTATCCGGTTCTGATCCTCAGTCTCTCTCCATTGAAATGCCAGAGGTTGAGCTCGCAGAAGCCTTCGAGGATGCTGGGGAAGCCATTGTGTCTAGGCTTATCATACCAAGATTCTTGTGGAAGTTGCAAAACCGGTTGGGACTGGGAAAGGAGAAGAAGCTGATAGAAGCGGGCGCGACATTTGATAGAGTGTGCGCAAAATACATAGCTGCAAAGAGAGAAGAGATAAGATCACAAGGGATTCATCATCATGATCATGATGGAGAAAGTGAAGATTTTTTAACATATTACATAAAGCTCGATACAAGCAAATACGAGCTCTTGGATCCAAGCGATGATAAGTTTCTTAGAGACACCATTTTGGCTATCATTATGGCAATAAGGGATACCTCTTCCAGTGCTCTCACTTGGTTTTTTTGGCTCCTCTCAAAAAACCCTCACGTGGAAGCCAAGATTCGCCAAGAGATCATCACAAACCTACCAAAAACTGCAACTAGTCAAGAGAGGCCATGGTCCGCTACCGATCGCAGAGAGTTTTTGAACAAGTTGGTTTATCTACATGGGGCCTTGTATGAAACGATGAGGCTCTATCCACCACTTCCCTTCCAGCGCAAGACTTCTATAGAATCAGATGTACTTCCAAGTGGGCACATAGTCGATGCTAATTCTAACGTTATCTTCCTTGTCTATGCGTTAGGGAGGATGAGATCCGTATGGGGAGAAGACGCGTTGGAATTCAAGCCAGAGAGATGGGTTTCAGAGACTGGTGAGTTGAGACACGAGCCTTCTTCCAAGTTCCTTGTGTTTAACACCGGTCCGAGAACTTGTTCCGGTAAGCATTTAGCTATGACTTCAATGAAGACCATAGTTGTGGAGATATTACAACACTATGACATTAAGCTCGTCAAAGGACATAAGATTAAGCCAAAGGCTCATCTTAATCTGCTCATGAAACATGGGCTTAGAGTCACACTTACTAAGAGATGTTCAGCTTGAAATGTCAATTTTTTTAGTTTCTCCAATAATAATCTACTAGGTAATAACCCGCGCCTTGCGCGGAATGTGATTATTAGTTTCGTTTTTTCTAATAAAGAGACATTAATCTGTTTAATCTTGATATCGGTTCGGTTTTAGGTTGTTTTTTTGGTTTTAATCTCCTAAAATATAACTATCATTTTAAATCAATATTTATTCGGTTTGTTTGGATAAAATGTTTGATGTTTTTGGGTTTTTTCTTGTGATAATCAAAAATTACTATTATTTGTTTGTTTTCATGTTATGAATCTTAGATAGTCGTGATGTCGAACCAATGATTTGATATTATAGTTTCTAAACGGATAATAGTTCAAAAAAAAAATTATTAAAACAAATCATTTTACTACAATTTGGTCGATAGTGAAAGAAGCATTAAGAAAACGAATATTTTAACTTCAAAAAAAAATTAGATATTTCAATTATGGTAAATACTTACTTATAAAGTGTTCGCATCAATGTGCACATGTATGTGTATGTAAAAGTATATAAAGATGGTTGATAAATATATAAAGATACTGTTAACTGATATTAAATGACAATTTTTTTCAAAATAATACATGAAAAATAAAATTCTTAAAATGAAATTATTTAAAAACAAAATATTGTAAAATTTATATATAACTTATATATAATTCTTTAAATATATATATATATATATATATCGGATCAAATTGGATATCCGTTCCTATAAATATTGATATTTGTGATTTGCTTTTTTTTTTAACAGATGTTGCATTTTAGTATTTGATTTGCTTCTTAGAGTAACGGATATCCGGATTTTTCGGTTCAAATCAAAACGGATAACAAATCGAATCAATATTTATGAATAATTTGTCTAACTCTATTCGTAAACAGTAAAAATAACGTAAAGAAGAACCATGCATGTGAGTTTTATATTAAAAAAACGTAAAGTACATAGTGTGAACATATTTATGTAGAGTTTGGCTGAGAAGCTCTCTACATGTGACATGTGTCCATTTTAGTGTGAACGCATTTATTACAATGATTCCATACGTGACATGTGTCCTGTTTAGTGTGAATGCATTTATTACAATGCTTCTCCTTTAATATATAAGAGATCCGATATAAGTGTTAACGAACGCTGGAGTGTTATCTATCTATCTATATTATTATAAAGTTGTTCTCTCTCCTGAGAGAGACACGTCAGATTCCAGGTCACAAAGTCTACTTCTGTCCAGGCGACACGTGTCCTCTGTAAACAAAACTCAGCGTTTCAGTAAGGGGCTATCTTAAACTCTGCGTTTTATAGACATCGAGACCAGCCGCAAATTTTTTTAGGGTTTGGTGTTTCTTCCACAATGAATCGAAGTCTTTTTCTTCTTCGATCGCTGTAAGGCGGTGTCTATATTCCTCTAAAATGGCTAATTCATCAATCCTTTTTCAGAATAGAAGTCAGTCATATGTTTTTCAACCGTGGAGGTGAGATTGACAGAAACGTCAAACGCGGTGGAAAGACTTTCTGTCACCGGCTGATCCGGAAATCAAGTGATTGAATCACGAGCTGGGAGAGATAGGTTTGGGTTTGATCTTGGACTCAACGAAGGATGATGAACCAGATCCATATACTCGCGGATATGGTTAGTCTCAGACCTGATATTCTTCTTTTTAAAGATCACTTTTGCCTGAATTTTATTCATTTTATGTCCTTAACTTCTCCATCTTTAATGTACTCTTCAGTCTCTTCGTTATGTAGCTAAGCGCTGATCTTCTCTTTTCATCTTTTTGCTTTCAGGAAGTGAATAGATCCTAAAGGTATTGTTTTTGTTGGTGTTGTTATTACAGTTGCTTTGTCGCTGACAAAGAAGAAAAGAAGGTAGGAGCAGAAGGAGAGTATTGTTAATGGTAGCAGAGAGACTGTCGAAAACTCTGTCCCTGTTTCTCTTTTGAAAACATGAAATGGTAACTGGGTGGTTTTTTTTTTGAAGGTAAGAAGAGTCTATACATAAGGCTAGGTTGCCGTTGTGATTGGCCCAATATAAAACCGCCGGGATGGGGTCCGTCGTCTGACACCGGAGCTCATCCAAGCTTCTCATCAAGTATTCTTAAACAATGCTCTTTTGCTGGAGAGATTTTCTAAGCAAACTATCGATTTTTGTGAGTCTCTGCCTTGAGAACATGATCATCTTGCCGGAAAATCTTTAACTCAGTTCTCAAGGCCCTTTGTTTTGTGTTTTTATTTTAGGGATTCTTGCAGAAGGGGAGGATTATGTAGCCGAAGCAGAGAGTTCTGTTTTAGAAAGCTTGAGCAGCCATGTCCGTACTGTTGTCTCAACTTTGGGAGGTAAACATGGAGCTGTGGGGAGAGCCGATAAGTGGAGACATCTTTACTCTGGATTTACTGTATGGGTATCACAAACTGAAGCCACAGGCCAATTCTCTCTGCATGTGACCTTTATCAACAAACACAGAATGATCATTTGCTTACACATCAAAGATTGTTTCTGAATTTAGATGACGAATCAGCTAAAGAAGAAGCGAGGTGAAACAGGCAAGAGAGGGAGATTGGTTATTCAAACGCAGACGTGGTGGTGAAGCTCCAAGCTTGGGACCCAACGTATTCCAAGAGCGTGTCTCAGGCGTCGTTAAGTGCACTCAAGCAACTGATCATCTTAGACAAGGGACTTCCAGGTAATAAAACGAAGAAACCCAATTTTTGATGATCTGATAAACAAAATGGTAATTGGTTGTTTGTTTTTGAAGGTAAGAAGAGTCCGTACATAAGGCTAGGTTGCCGTGGCGATTGGCCCAATATAAAACCGTGGGGATGGGATCCGTCGTCTGACACCGGAGCTCATCCAAGCTTCTCATACGTATTCTTAAAACAATGCTCTTTTGTTCTCTCTTCTATAAAACCCAGCAACAAGCGTTGTAAAGAGTTATCACTTTCATGTCATTGATAATTTCTGTACAAGACGTATATTTGATGATTTAAGTTTTGACTCTTTGAGTAAAGTCAGGTCTGATGTATAACAAAGAACGGAAGCTGTAGATCAATAAAAAAAATTCAAATTGAGAAAATATCAGGAAAATGGAGATTAGTTCCACAAAGAGTACACTAAACGGAAACAAGTTCCTTTTGTCTTAATCTTATTATAAAGTCAGACAGCAGAAAGAAGTCGACACATTTTTTCTATCCCATCTTTAACAGCCACCTGTGACTGGTTCCATTTTCATAGCAATGTGTGGCAAGCGTTGAGGAGCTGTAATGGTGGTTTTCAGAAGATGATCATCTCCGACAATCATCCTCAGCTTCTTCGAGAATCCCTCTCGAGATATCTTCATCTCCTGCCAAGATCACACATATTGGGTAGAAAAACAGTGACATATGGGTAAAAATAAAAGCAAGTACTCGAATAGTTTTACTACTACATACCCTAAGTTGTTGGTAATAAGCGGTGATCAAGTCCATGTATTTCTGAGCAATTTTGCTTGAAATTTCCTTGAAGAGCAGAGGGTAAGGCATCAAAGTAGATACACTGCAATCTTATAAATTTATCTACGCTTACTCCGATTAGTAAAAATTCTCGGTACATAACCTACCTTGGTGAATGTGTTGGCTATTATTCCATGCAGCCGTTGACTCAGACGTTGTCGGCTAGCTTGGAAGCACCCACTGGTATAAGGAGAAGCTGATTAAAGAATAAAACTGATCAAGTGATATGATGCACCCACTGATATAAGGAGAAGCTGATTAAAGAATAAAACTGATCAAGTGATATGATTTTTTTAGAGAAAGTATTTGATGAAAGTTGATGTCCTTTCTTCAGTTTCGTACTAATAAAAAAGATTAAATGCTGACATTTCAGTTTTTTTTTTTGTCATTAACCAGTAAATGTTAGAGTTCAATATGGTATAGCAAGTTTAGAGAAATTTTAAAACATTATGGTCAAAATATAGACGACAACACACTCAAGGGAAATAAGTAATGGCATATATATGTGTAGTATGTTCTCCACTATTTTTACCTTTTATTAACTTAAATGGATTTAGTAATCTCATATGATTGTGAATGTCAGGAACTTGCTTGAAGAAATTATGTTTACTAATATATATATATCTGCCGGGACAGAATAGCCTAGTGGTAACACTAGAGTGAACTGGATCCCAAGGCACCCGGGTTCGACTCCTCCGGGATTCCAGAGAGCAACCCAGTGACAAAAAAAAAAAAAAAAAAAAAAAAAAAAAATATATATATATATCTTACTCTCATCACTTCAATTGGTTTTGATCTTCATCAATGAAAATATGTTTTCGCTAAAACTCTTTTTTGAAGAAAACAGTTTTTTTTAACACGAAGAAAACAACTTTAACTAAAAAAATTATGTATAAACATAAATGAGTCCCAACAATTGTAAATATCTATCAAATACGTAAATCTATATAAACACTGAGATAGATTGCTTCCGACCAACATTCCACGGTGAAACAAATGATTTTACCTTTTCAAATAACAACTGCAACATACTCGTACAGGAAACAGTTTCCAAAAACAAAGATCAACACAACCCCAAAAACTTAGAGAAAAATTTTTTTCGCTAAAAACAAACTTAGAAAACCTTTTAAAACAAAGTTTACAAAACGTTTTAAAACAAAGTTTACAAAACCTTTTAAAACTAAATTTAACATTAATTTTTAATTTTTTTTACTACTAAGATCAAATCTACTAAGACATTTAACCATCATTTTCTCTCATTAGTATTTAATTTTCAATTCAAACAAATTTTTAATATCGTTTTCACTCAGCAGATGATAATATAGTGAAAATACATAATCTCTGCAAAATAGTTTGATATTTTTTCCCTAACAATTACATAATATAGTTTGCCAATGATTTGAAAAGAGAAAGTGCAAAATTGTTTCCTAAAATTTAAAGTCTTTTAAACATTATTTACTAAATCAAGTATAAGAACTCAAAGAATTTAAGAGCATACCAAAATGTTACGATTATATCGTGCTTTTATGAGGTGAGAAAGTAAATTATCTTATTTTTTAATGACATTCAGTTTAATTTTTCATATACAAGTGAAGTTTATCGTGTTTATATATAAGTAGAGAGTAACACCTGAAGCAACTTTACATGTTTTCGTTTAAGAGAATACTTTTAGAAAGAAACTGATTGGTTTGAGATATATGATTTCAAATTATTCACATATGTAAAAAATAATTGTGTACATTATTTGTGTTACATGAGTTTTAATGTTATTTTTATAGTAGAAAATTTATTACACAATTCGAATATTTATAGGGTAAAACATATTAGCGGATTTATGTTCATAAAATTAACTCTTCTTTGACAATAATTCTTCTATGTCATTTTCTTCGACATATATATAGTAATGTGCACATTTATATAATAATAAATGATGATTATTATATATTATAAAACTAAACATTTGAAACTAAAATAAATATTAAAAATATAATGCTATATATCGAAAAATAGTGAAGGTTGCTGTCGTTATAATTCAAAACAGAAATATTTATTATTATGATCTCATAATTTTTTTATTATTTGTTTGCTTATAATACTTTTTTATCTATATTAATTTTTAGATATTTCATAAGTTAATATAAACTAACTTTTATAATAACTTCTCGCCCGTAGGGCGGGCCAAACCTAGTTTCTTATATAAGAAAGTATGCATTGCGCCTTAAGAAAAATAAGTTTACTGTCAATCTCTCAGAGCCACACACTAATTTTGTTTTCTAGTAAAATCAATAGTTATATGGGAGAAAGGTTAGTTTTGGTTTCTCAGCTTTATCATTTTTTACTCATGTGTATTATTTGTATCCAGACAAGTCTTCCCATTTTTGGCCATGGTTAATGGGATAATCTTACCTTTTATTCTCCTTTTTTTATGCATGCAACTTCAGTAATCTTGAAGTCCAAAACTGAAGTAGTCTATCAATTTGATTGAATTTATATCTGTTAAAATGGCCTGGAGGGCTGAGACATGAGCCATCTTACAAGTTCTTGGCGTTTAACTCCGGTCCAAGAACGTGTTATGGTAAGCATTTAGCTATGACTAAAATGAAGACCGTAGTCGCAAACATAGAGAGGTTTTGAGAGAGAGAAATAAGAGAACCAAACGATGAAACGAAGGCACCTCTTCTTTCTCCTCTTATTTGCCTACAAGTGTCTAATAAGAACCGTGCTTTGCTTCCCTCAATTAAGAACCGTCGGTTAATATGTGTTTTTGATTTTTTTTTAAAATCAAAATTAAGTTAATAAATCCACTAAGAGCCTGCGATAATTATGCTCTAAGATAGAGCCAAAGCCTCGTCTGTCTGCACATGAAACATGGGCTTAGAGTCACGCTTACTAAGAGATGTTCAACTTAAAATATTTAAGTTATATTGTTGCTCCAGTAATAATCTATTGGATATAGTATAACAAGTAAGACCACCCACAATGGGGTGTTGAAAATCAGTTTCAACACTTGAAACCTTTCTAATGAGCATGTCGATAAATTGAGTTAATCTAGGTGGCATCAATACCCTTTGCAAAGTTTCAACTGTTAAAACTTTTTTTTTTGCTTAGCACTGCCACGTGTCGTTTTCTGATTGGCTGTGTAGATTTTTTTATCCTCACCTAGTAATTCAAATGCATTTATTATTTAATAAAACATTTTTTAAAAATATCAAAATTATATCAAAATTCAAGATTTTTTTAATCTATAAATAGAGACTACTTTCACTACAAGAAAACAGCGGTATTCTGACGGACATTCCGACAGAAAATGAAATCCTCGGAATAACCCGAGGAATTTCCGAGGATATTCCGAGGAAACACAAAATTTGGTTTCCTCGGAATTTCCTCGGAATATACCGACAGAATTCCGAGGAAATATCAATCCGTCGGAATATTCTTATGGAATACCGAGGAAAAATGTATTCCTCGGAAAAAACCGATGAATTCCGAGGATATATTATAGCCGTTAGAGAGCCATTGGGGGATTTTTAAAATTCCGAGGAAATTCCGACGAACTAGCCATTGGCGTCGAAATTCCGTCGGAATTTCCTCGGTCTGTCGGCAGGATTTCAACTATAAATACAAGCACCCCTCTTCCTCTTCTTTCACTCCATATCTTCATCCTCTCGCTTACTCTCTTTACACACGAATTTGATTCATAAAAAACATGTCTTCTTCAAATTATTTTCGTTTTTGGATCGATCGACCTCATTTGGATCCGAACACGAGATTGCTTACGGAAGAATACCAACGAGGTATAACCGAATTCATGAGGTTAGTTCACCGACAACCGGAAGCAAAAACAGGTAAGTTAAGATGTCCTTGCTCTAATTGTAAAAATAGAAAGGTTTTTAAAGAGTGGGATGTTTGGACTCATCTATATTTGAGTGAGTTTACACGAAGTTACAAAATTTGGTATCATCATGGGGAAACTGATTATGAACATGGTAGTATTAGTGAACCTCAGCCAGCGGTTAGATTAGAAGAACCAATTAGAACGGATGTAGATTATGGTGTAGGTACTGAGCAGATGGTAAATGATCATTTTAGAGGGGAAGATTTACCCAATGCAGAAGCTAGGAGATTTTATGATATGTTGGATGCTGGAAAGCAACCATTGTACGATGGTTGCAGAGATGGTCATTCAGCTTTATCATCTGCTACAAGATTGATGGGCATTAAAACAGATTATAATTTGGCTGAAGACTGTGTGGATGCGATTGCTGATTTTGTAAAAGGTATTCTACCCGAGGATAATGTAGCTCCTGGTTCATACTACGAGGTTCAGAAACTCGTAGCTGGTCTTGGTTTATCGTATCAGGTAATAGATGTATGCAGCGACAACTGCATGATTTATTGGAGGGCGGATGAACAACGGGTTACATGCAAATTTTGTGGGAAGCCTCGTTATAAAGATACGAGTGGAAGAGTTCCAGTGCCATATAAAAGGATGTGGTATTTGCCTTTGACGGAAAGGTTGCAGAGGTTGTATCTGTCTGAACGCACAGCGCAACCAATGAGATGGCATGCGGAGCACTCAACAGATGGTGAGATCAGACATTCTTCAGATGCAAAAGCGTGGAAGCATTTCCAATCAAAGTATCACGACTTTGCGTATGAGAGAAGAAATGTCTACCTTGGATTATGTACTGATGGTTTCAGCCCGTTTGGCAAGAGTGGAAGACAATATTCTCTATGGCCAGTCATTCTTACACCATACAACCTACCCGCAAACTTGTGCTTGCGACGAGAGTTTTTGTTTCTCTCGATTCTCGTTCCCGGATCAGAGCATCCTAAGAGATCACTTGATGTGTTTCTTCAGCCACTAATATATGAGTTGCAACAACTATGGGCTCAAGGTGCTGAAACATACGATGTTTCGTGTAAAGAAAACTTTCAAATGCGGGTAGTACTAATGTGGACAATAAGTGATTTTCCAGCATATGGTATGTTATCTGGATGGACAATGCATGGAAAGCTATAATTTCCATATTGTCAAGATAACACTGATGCTTTCCAACTAAAACACGGAAGGAAAACGTGTTGGTTTGACTGTCACAGGAGATTCCTACCACCTGATCATCCATATCGTAGGAGTAGGAATTTGTTTACGAAGAACAAGAGGGTGTTTGACAGTCCACCTCCGGAAATTTGTGGGAAAGATTTGAAGACACAACTAAGAGATTTTGGTGCAGAAAGGACGCCAGACGTCGGTGGACATGAGCGTTTTCCGGTAGATGCTGTTGGAGACCTACATAACTGGCACAAAAAAAGTATTTTCTGGGATCTGCCATACTGGGAGGATCATCTGCTAAGGCATAATTTAGATGTCATGCATATTGAGAAGAACTTTTTTTTGACAATCTCATGAACACGATCCTTAATGTTCAAGGATAATTTGAAGTCAAGACTGGATTTAGTCGATATATGTGCTCATTCAGAACTTCATGTTGATGAGAATGGTAGGGCTCTTTTTCCCATATACCGACTTGATGCAGAGGGAAAAGATGCGTCCCTTTGATTGGATTTCAAACGATGTAAAATTTCCAGACGATTACGCATCTAATTTGCGTAACTGTATCAACATAAATGAAGGAAAGTTTACAGGCTTGAAAAGCCATGATTGCCATGTAATGATGCAGCGCCTCCTTCCGTCTGCCTTCAAGGAACTATTACCACGAAATGTTCATGAAGCAATTGCAGGGATAAGTGGTTTCTTCCGCGATTTATGCACGAGATCAGCGACTCTTGAAGGTATTGAAAATTTGAAGACTAACATAGCCGTGATTCAGTGCAACCTTGAGAAGATATTTCCTCCCTCATTTTTTGATGTTATGGAGCATCTTGTTATTCACCTGGCAAGAGAATTGAAACTTGGTGGTCCTGTGCAGTATAGATGGATGTATCTGTATGAGCGGTATATGTTCCATTTGAAGAAGATGGTGAAAAATTTAAGTCGGTGGAAGGTTCTATAGTCGCATAGATGATCAATGAAGAAACTTTAAACTTTGCCGAGTACTACTTTCCAGCAGAGGTTCAGACCAAAAACAGAAGACCTGCTCGGCATGATGATAGAGGCGAACGGGCAACATATCATGTTACGGTTCCAGACATTTTCACAGACGTTGGGCGACTTAGCGGAAAACCAAAGGACCGTCGACTTACTGAGCAGGAGCGCAGTAATTTGCAAACATATTTTGTCACCAACTTCGAAGATGTTCTTCAATATGAGATGTAAATAAATTAGCTTACAAATTTTTATTTTAACAAGTTGAAATTTAAATCTTAATTAATTACATTATTGTCATCATATGTACAAGATTTTCATAGCAGAAAAGCGGTTTGAATATAGATACGCCACAGAGGACGAACTAGAAGAAATGAAGCAGAGAGAATTTGCTGGATGAATGTTTACTTATGTGAGTGCTTTAAAAAAATTAAAATATCATTTATCACATATTTATACTAATTCACATTTATTGATATAACATATATATGTGCTATTAATAGGTGTCTGCTGGTTTGGCCAGAGGTGAAACATTTGACGATTGGATACGCGAGATGGTCGTTGGACCAAACTTTGTTGTGAAGTCATATCCGAGATTTTCTACTCGAGGATATGCATTCACAACTCAGAAGAGGAGACGTTCGAGTACGACTTATGATGCTGGCGTTTGTTCTGCATCAGGAGATGATGTATACTACGGACACATACATGAGATTTTGGAAATCAAGTATTTGGGCATGGTTGGATTGCGCTGTACTGTTTTCTATTATGATTGGCACGACAACACTCTAGATCGAGGTGTGAGAACAGATGCATTTGGTGTTACATCAGTAAATTCGAGGCGAAAGCTGCAATATTATGATCCTTTCATTCTTGCTTCTCAGCCGATCAGGTAATTAAATGTTAATTATTCAGAATGATTCATCATCATGTGTATTAATTTATAATTTTACTAATAATTTTTTAAATGTTACAGGTTTGTTATATCAAGTACCCCCGGGTAAGGAACAGAGATGATCCATGGGTTACGGTTACAAGACTCAACCTGAGAGGCCGAGTTCAGGGAAGTTCTGAGCTGGAAGACCCACTACAACCAAGCACATCCGGCAACTTAAGTGCAGCAGAAGATTTAGCTGGAGTTGGCCTTATAGTCGATTTAACCGACTTCGGAGAGGAAGTCGTCGTTCACGTAGAGGATGAACCATTGATTGGAGAGTTTCACCAAGATCCAGATTCAGATTCATCTGGTGATGATGACTCGGAAACAGACTAGCATCGACATTTTTTTTTTTTTAATAGAAATACCGAGGAAATTCCGAGGGAAGATAGGTTTTCCTCGGAATTTCCTCGGAATAGATCTTGTCGATTTAGGGATGTGATTATAGAGTCTTTTTCCTCGAAATTTCCTCGGAATATTCCGACGGAATTCCGAGGAAGATAAGGGTTTCCTCGGAATTCCGAGGAATATTCCGAGGAAATTCCGAGGAACTAGGGGTTTTTAACCGAAAACAACGTTTTGCGGATTGAATAACACGTATATAACCTTCATTAAGTGTCTTAACCAGATTATGAAGTAAAACTTTGATGTTTTACCGAATAACAAACACTTTTACGATTGCATGAACGAAAACCACACAACATAAGAGAAACACTTATACACTTTAATAAACGGTAAAGGGAATACTTACAATTATTTTTGAAATTTTGTTATTTCATGGTTTATGATCATCTATACAACGAATCCTCAATGGTATGCATTACAATTGTATAAGAAATGAAATACGGCAAAAAAAAAAATCGATGTTTTGAAACCCCAAACCCTGTTTCCTCGGAATATTTTCATTTAACCGGGTAAACCAAGCCGCCAAATATTTCACGAAAATTGAATTAATGATTTCTGAGGAAATTCCGACAGAAATATTTAATCATTCCGAGGAAATTCCGACGGACAGTTTCCGTCGGACGCCTCATTTTATTAGGTCGAACCAGATCTTCTTCCCCATTTCTCTCTTCCTCTCCGCCGAACTCTCTCTTCTCTCTCGCGATTTCCACCGTTTCCTCCGTTCTCTCTCGACGATTTCCGACGAATCCGCCCTAATCCTCCTCAATTTCAGTCACAGATCATGTATGAACCCTATCTCACTCTTTTAGGTTAGATTTGTTAGGTTTTTAAGGAGATTTGATGATTTTGGAATGATATTTATAGATTTTTGTTAGGGTGAATGGTAGGATTGTGTAAAATCGAGTTTGATTATGGTATTCACTTGATTTGGATTTTTTTTTTAGTTTTTTTTTTAATTTTGTGGTTATAAAAATCTAATTGATAATTATGTATATATAATATGAAAACGTTTTTTGTATATAAAATCTATTTTTTGCATTATAAAATCATTTATATATTTATTAAACATTTTTAATATCTATAAAACTTTTTTTGTGATTAAAAACTATTATTTGGGATTTAAAAAAAAAAAATATATATATATATAATATTAATTTTTTATATTTATTAAACATTTTTAATTTTATTAAAACTATTTTTTGTAATTATTAAACTATTTTTTATTTATTAAAACTATTTTTTGTAATTATTAAACTAATTTTTATTTATTAAAACTATTTTTTGTAATTATTAAATTATTTTTTTTTGTGATTAAAAACTATTTTTTAAATATGTTTTTTATTTATTAAAATTATTAGAACTAATTTTTAAATATGTTTTTTTTAATTTACAGGTCTAATGATGATCAGATCCGGCCTCGACCACATCGTGGTCATGGTGGTACGGGGAGCCAGTCTCGGGATTTCAGCCAGATTCAGGATTCCGCTTCGTCCCACAGTTCCTACCATACATCTCCCTCTCCATTTCCCGCTCCTGCTCCTCCCCCTCCCGCTGCTGCACCCACTCCTGCTCCTCCGGGTCCTCCGGGAGTGATGAGTGTTGCCGAGTTGGTTCGACAGCCCGGTCGTGACCATCTTCCCTATCTCACTCCGTATCCACATGGACGGGGTCAAACATGGTAATTAAATGTATTTTTTTTTTCCATTAAAATTTGATTCATTATTAATAATTTGTTCTTTTTATTAGGTTCAACCGATCCGGGAATGGGATCAGCGCATGGATCAACCGTATGATGTACTCGTCCCTCGACAAGGGACATCCGACTTTCACTGACTTCCTTACCGACAAGCAGCAGGTTTCGTCAGTTTGCGGTAAGTATTCTAATTTTTTACTTATATTTTTAATCTTTAATATAAATTTTCAACTAATTGTGTTTTTTTCCAGCAAGAATTCAACTGGAATTCCGATGATACGCTCTTTATCTATCACCACTTCGTCCATAAAGTTATGGACAACTATGGGAAGCAGATGCACGAGTGGAAGAAGATGTGGGAAATAAACAAGGTTGTTTTTAATTTATTAAACAATTTTTTAATTTATTAAAGTATTTTTTAATTTATTAAACTATTTTTTTTTATTTATTAAAAGGTCCCAAAGTCGATGAACAACACGGTCTGGAACGAGTTGTGTGTGCATTGGGATAAGGAAGAGACGAAAGAAACTTCTTCCACCAACTCCACCAACCGCAGGAGCGACCGTAAAGGAAATGGCGTCTTCAAGCATAACTTGGGTGCTCAATCTATTGTCACTCTCGGAGATCGCATGGTAAGTTCAGCCCCTTTTTCTTCAATTATTTAAATTTTGAAATTTTATTTTTTGTGCATTTCTTCTAATTTCTAATGTTTGTTTAATTTACGTTTTTTTCAAGGCGGAAGAAAATGATGGCGAGCCGGTTGATGATCTCGCCCTAATGAAGAGGGCGTATACCAACAAGAAGACCGGCCAGATTGATGTTGGTCTTGTGAGGGAAGTGGTCACCCTGGTCCAAACTCAGGTGCAAGACGAAGTGTCTCAGCTTCAAACCGAGGATGACGATTCGACGGTTTCGACCAACTTGTCCCGGTTTCGAATCAACGAAATCGCTGAACCGGTAAGTTCTTTTTTTAAAGTTCAATTCATTTATTTCTTGATTTTTATTTTATCATCTTTTTATATTATTTAAATTTGGCTATTTTCTATTTCAGTCGGTTCCAAAGAAGAAGGGACGTTTGGTCGGTTTGGGTCGTCGCCCCTGGTCGGTTCCTCCTTCTTCTGCACCACCGCCCTTTGTTGATCCAGAAGTACTTACGGCTCAGTTGAAGGACAAGGATGATCACATATCTTTGTTGGAGACCCAGATGGCGGCTCAACAGGCGGGCTATGAGGCACAGAAGAGGCTGAACCAGCAAATGATGGAGAGGATGTACCCGAACGAGGTGTTCCCGAACGTGCAAGACCCGTAGTTTTTTTTTTTTTCAAAAACTTGGAATGTTTTATTTTTATTTGTACAACTTTGAATATTATCTAATATGTTTTCAATTTTAATTTTAATTTTATATTTTCGAATTTAAATTTCAAAAATTTTATTTTTTTAAAAAAAATTATTTTTTTTTGAAATTCCGAGGAAATGAACCCTCGGAAATTTCCGACGAACATTTCCTCGGAATAAATCGTTGGAATATACCGAGGGACTCCTTCCTCGGAATTTTCCGAGGGCCCCGTTCCTCGGAAATTCCCGATGAAAATTCTGAGGAACATTTCGTCGGAACTTCCGAGGATTGGACCATCGGAAAGTCCATCGAAATATCCCGAGGAAGTTCTCCCTCGGTATATTCCGAGGACCTTTCCGACGAACTGGTGGTCCTCGGATTTTCCTCGGAATTCCGTCGGAAATTTCCGAGGGATTTCCGAGAACAAAATGAATTTCCGAGGAGTTATTTCCGAGGACTTGTTTCGTCGGTATGTCGTCGGAATAACGTTATTCCGACGACATACCGACGATTTTTTCCCTCGGTATGCGGCTGTTTTCTTGTAGTGTCTCATTTCATTTGGATACAGAAAAACGTCTTTTTTCTTTATAATCAACTAATTTAGTGTTTTATTCTCTTTTTTTTTGTTAAATGAATCCTAATAATAATCATTTTAAAAAGTAAGCTAGGTATAATAATTCAAAATAAATATTATTTTAGTTTTTAAGTTAATTATTATGTTGTTAAAAACAAAAATATGAATTAAGAGTTGTGGAGTAGGGTGTTGAATTTTTTAAAACAAACCATTGTAAAGGTTTAGAATGAAATGGGTGTTGAATAAATTAGGTGGAAGAGAGAGAAGATAATGTGGAATGTTAAAAGAAGAAAATGAGGGTGTTGAAAATGGAGAGGGTGTTGAAACCATTGTACATGGTCTAATAAAGTACATATGTATTGTCAAAATGTTGGCCCCTGGTCTTTGGAAGCTTGGTATTTCATGATTTGTTGAAATATTATGTATTAATGAAGGCTGAAGTGTAATTATTTATATACTAAAGCAAAAATCATTCGACTAATAAAATTTTGCCACATAATCAAAGAAATAAAAAAACGCAAAAGGATAAATACTGCACATAGGAATGTCAAACAGGTTGGTCCGCCCCGTCCCGTCCTGTACCGCAGCGGGTTCGTCTTCTCGCGGGTCACGGCGGGTCAGGCCCACGCGGGCTGCGGTCTCCAAAAGGTCGGCCCAATCCCGTCCCGCCAAAGTGCACAGTCTCTTACAGGCCATCCCGCGGGGTGGATGCCAAAGGAGTGCATCATGACGCTTCTTGACGCTGCAGGCTGCTCCAGGACGCTTCAGGCTGATTCACAGCATATCTAAGTGCACATAATGAAGATACATGAAGCATCTACTATTCAAGCTCAACAAAATTTGTTATATATTGTTCTTGTTTTTGAAGTCTATTTTCTTGAAGTTCTTGAAGTCTATTTTTTCTATTACAAGTGGATATATAATAAGAGATGATTATATATATATATATATAGTGGCGACACTAGGCCTAGGCTACACTATTGGAAACAAGTTGCTACACTATTCGACAGTAAGACACAATCACAAGCAGTCAACATCAATATATCAGAGACAGAACATGACAAATTAATCTATGTTGAATCAAATTTCAGAGTAGTAAAACTTACAATGCTTTCAGCTCTGTTTCGTATCTTCCTTTGCTCTTTCTGCACCTTCAAAAACACAAAAAAACACAGAGACTGAACATGAGTAATTTCACTTCAAGAAACTATCAATATAAGATTACAAGCTTAACAAGACATTCTAATTGCCATCACCAAAGATACATAATGAGTTTCATACCTTCTCGGTGAAGAGGAGAGATGACGACCATGCATGCAGAGAAGGAAAACCTCCGGTGGCGGATCTAATAAGAATAGAAGCTTCGGTGCTGGAGCTGAAAAGACTAGAATCTCCAATGGTGGATCAAAGCTGAGGAGATCCAGAAGAAGATAACCCACCTGAAATAAGGAGTTAAAGACTTAGAGTGTTGGAACCGACAAAATATAAATCCACAACAAACCATGTTTTAACTTTCTTTACATGTGACATGCAATGCAGTCACCGTCGATGAAGAACCCAATGCCGGAGCTGGATCTTCGTCTTCGGTGGAGAGTGAGTTCGGAGACTTTTTCCGGTGGCTTAAAGAAACTCCACTTTGGAGATAGAAGACACATGGGAGTCCGGAAGTATCATCGACCTTCAAATCTCGGTCACCGGAGCTTCATTTGCCGTCGGCAAACATCTATGGGCGAATCGCTCTCTCTCTCTCTCTCTCCCTCTCTCATTGTTTCAGGTGAAAGCAGAAATGGAGGCTAGAGTTTGCGGGTCATCCAAATCCCGCAGGTTAACCTGTGGCCCATCCCACTTTTGGCCCATCCCGCAACAAGTCCTGCCCGCGAGGTCCGCTACTCTTGGGGCTTACCAAATGCTGGCCCAATCCCGCCCCGCAGCAAGTCTTACCGGGCCAGGCCCGCGGTCCAAGTTCCACTTTGACATTCCTAACTGCACATTTTGTGTTTCAATTCTAAGACAAAGAAAAAGAATTCACTCCAGGCTGCCGACGGTTTCCTTTCCACACCTCCACGATCCAACAATCTCCGGATAACTACAATTATTCTATCATATATATTTTCCTTATCTGATCAATGAATCTCACTCTTTTCTCTACTACTATGGCGTTTATCTATCAAACCTCATTCGCTTACATGTAGGGTTTTCTCAAAAACTTATGATTATTCTTCCTTTCCAAACTCAAGAGGGTCTTTTTTGTGTGAGGGTATTTGAGTGGCAAAAAGGGGGTCGTCGAGATATTACAAAACTATGACATTAAGCTAGTCAAAGGACACAAGGTTAAGCCAAAGCCTCGTCTTGTTCTTCAGATGAAGCATGGGCTTAGGGTCACCCTTACTAAGAGATGTTCAGCTTGAAAATTTAACGTTAGTGTTGCTCCAATAATAATTTATTGAATATAAAATAATATAAGAAGTAATATGTACGTATGTATTGTCCAATTGTACTTGCCCCCTGGTCTTTGGAAGCTTGGCATTTCGTGATTTGATGATAACTTATTTCATCTTTTTTTATTTGTACTAATGAATGCTAAGTTATATGTCTTATACAGACTTGGGTTCCACCCCGTAGGATACGAAACTCTAAGTTCACCGACCAATAGGATTGTGTTATTTCATATTCGATATTTTTTTAAAAAAGAAACAAAATATTGTCAAATTATTTTATCTTTTTAAAATTAAAAGGAAAAAAGAAATAAATAAAAAATAGTACTTATTACAAAAAAAATATTTGTAACGTCGTGAACAAAACATTAAACCCTAAACTCTAATCCCTAAACCATAAATCTTAAACCCTAAACCCTTGGGTAAACCCTAAACTCTAGGATAAATCTTAAACTCTAGGATAAATCTTAAACTCTAAATCAAAATCACTAAACACTAAAACACTCAAGAGTTTAGGGTTTAGGATTTAGGGTTTAGAGTTTTAGGGTTTAGTGTTTTTATTTAGAGTTTAGGATGTATCCAAAGGTTTAGGGTTTACCCAAGGGTTTAGAGGTTACCCAAGGGTTTAGGATTTACCCAAGAGTTTAGGTTTACCCAAGGGTTTAAGGTATAGGATTTAGGGTTTAGGGATTAGGATTTAAGGTTTAGTGTTTTGCCGACGACGTTAAAAAGATTTTTTTAATTCTTTTTTCTGTAGCAGCTATTTTTCTTTTTTTCTTTTTCTTTTAAAAACATAATATAACTTGATAATATTTTGTTTCCTTTTGTAAAAGATATCGAATTTGAAATAATGAAATCCTATTGCCTGGTGAATCTAGAGGTTCACCCTAGGGGGTGAACCCAAAAATAACTCCTTATACAAAATGTATACATTGTGCCTTACCATTGGAGAAATTCTTGGGTTCACCGTCTAGGGTGAACCTCTAAATTCATTAACCAATAGTGTTTGAGTATTTGATATTTGATGTCTTTTAAAAAAGGAAACAAAATTGAATTTCCAAATAAGATTATATTTTTAAAATAAAACAATAAAAAAACATAAAAATTGTTACAAAAAAATAAAAATAAATATTGTTAAACCGTTAGCAAAATACTAAATCCTATACCCTAAATCTTAAACTCCAAACCCTAAATTATAAACCTTAAATCTTGGATAAACTGTAAACCATTGAAAAATTTTAAACTCTAAATCATACATTAAAAACTAAATCTTAATAACACTAAACCCTAAACCCTAATCACTAAACCCTAAACCCTTGGATAAACCCTGAACCCTTGGATAAATCCTAAACTCTAAATTAAAAATATTTAAAATTAAACCCTAGAGTTTATGATTTATTCAAGGGCTCAGAGCTTACCCAAGGGTTCAGAGTTTACCCAAGGGTTCAGAGTTTACCCAAGGGTTTGGGGTTTAGTGATTAGGATTTAGTGTTTAGTGTTATTAAAATTTAGTTTTTAATGTATGATTTAGGGTTTAGGGTTTAGTATTTAGGGTATAGGGTTTTGTATTTTGCTGAAGACTTAACAATATTAATTAATTTATTTTTTGTAACTATTTTTATGTATTTTAATTATTTTATTCTAAAAATATAATCTAATTTGGATATTCAATTTTATTTCTTTTTTAAAAGATATCAAATATCAAATACTCAAACACTATTGGATGGTTCACCCTAGGGGGTGAACCCAAGAATTTCTCTTACCATTGTACGAATATATAAAGTTGACTTATTCTGGGTTCACCTCCTAGGGTGAACCTTTAGGTTCACCAACCAATAGGATTGTGTTATTTCATATTCGATATCTTTTAAAAATGGAAACAAAATACTGTCAAATTATATTATATTTTTTAAATTAAAAAGTAAAAAGAAATAGATAAAAAATAGTAGTAATTACAAAAAAAAATATTTTTAACGTCAGCAAAACATTAAACCCTAAATCCTAATCTCTAAACTCTAAATTCAAACCCTAAACCCTTGGGTAAACTCTAAACTCTAGGATAAATCATACACTCTAAATCAAAATCACGAAACATTAAAACACTCAAGGGTTTAGGGTTTAGACACTACAAGAAATTCTGTAATTAGCCATGAAAAATGTTGTGGCTATCGCTTAATATTTGTGGCTATTTAACGCTTAGCCACAAATCGCTACAAAAAAATTTCGTTGACTACGGGCTTGTGGCAATCGAATAAGCGTTGTTATTTGTTGCTGTGCTTCTACGACTTAACCACAAACGGTTTTTTGTGGACAATAGCCACAAATAGCGCTAACTCGGATTCGTTGCAATTTTTGCTACAAAAAGCCACATTTTAAACCGTAGAGAATATTCTACAAACAGCCACAAAACTAATCGTGATGTAATACGCAAATAGCCACAATTTTTTGTGGTTTTATTAGCCACAACTCGTGCCACTTAAAATCGTGGCTTTATTTCTACTGATAACAACAAAACGTTTTGTGGAAATTTAGACACAAAATAACCACAATTATTTGTATTTGTGGCTTGTATAACTACAACTTATTATGTGGAAATCTGTGGTTTTATTTTAAAAATTGCCACAAATTTATATGTGATTTTCTGTGGCTTTATTATTTATTTTGATTTATTTTTTAAACTGTACTGATTAATAATTTGAAATCAAATTTAAAGCATTAAACAACATAATAATTAATTTAAACATTCAAATACCATTAAAATTATAAATTTTTTTTACAAAAGACATCTAATGATGTTCTTCAGAAGTTACAAAAGACATCTAGTGATGTTTTTACAAAAGACATCTAGTGATGTTAGAGCTTAACTTAGTATAAACACAAAAGACACCAAGATCAGAGTTAATGTACGGGAGAATTTTGGTCAAGTTCTTGGCTTGATTGGGGAGTTCGAACAGATGCATCGCTCTCAAGCTGAATAGGTTCAAAGGTAACAGGGTCCACTCCATTCATCTTCATCAGAACCTCAATGCCTCGCTTAATACCAATTACATCCTCCTTCAAGCCAGAAACATCATCCTTCAAGCAAGTTACAACACCCTCCATGGTGGTCAAGCGTCCATCAACTGCCACATGTGTAAATAAAGATGCTGGTGCAGTCTCACTTGGTTCATCATCAATATCCTGAATCGAACCAAGCCCATAAACTCGCCCTTTGCCATTGGTTGCCACCTACAAGAAAAAAAATTTGAAAAGACTCATGGATATAGACAAACAAAACAGTGTCGATCAATTCATTATGCAAAACTAAATTCATTCTGCTATTAAAATAGATTATGTAAGTTAGATTAGGAGATTCTTACTTCAATGTAAGCAGCGTTGAGCTGCTGGGTAGAGGGTGCTGATGGGGTTTCATCAGTCAGACAGGAACCTTGTGATCGCTCCAATGCAAGAGCCTCGGCAGCCTTCACAAAACCTTCTGCTCTTTTGTCAATGAAAGTGCCATCCTTGCGAGTATGGGTCATACGCACTACTTCAGTGACTGGAGGTGCTACTCCACCAGCCTTAACAGTCTGCAAATGGTGTTAAAAAATTTATGTAAGTTACAGAAGATAAAGCTGATGGAATATAAAAATTGACTAACCAAGTCATAAGCATAACGCTTGTGGTTTTTTGATCCTGAAGTATGACGGTGAGTGCCTAAACCATCTGGGTTTGAGGAAGCATTCTCAGAATTCGTTTTGCTCCTCTTTTGGTGTGGCTCCTCCTGCCAAGTCTCTAGCATCAAGTTCCAATCTGCTAGGCCAATAAAATCTGGCTTCTTTTTTTCTTCTGATCTCCTCCTAAGCAAGGTCTCTGATTGAGCTTTTCAGAATTTGTTCCCACTGAAAACGAACTTGACTGTGATGCTTAGGATCCCAATAGTATTGTTGCTACAACAAAAACAGAGTTAATTAGAATAAGGTGAGAGCTTATACAACTATATCAACCAATAAACAAAGTAAATCTAGAGAAGCTACCAGAAAACTAGTCCACCAAGCGACCTTCTTCTCATCTGGCACCATTCTGTAGGTCCACCATGGTCCCCAAAAGTTTGACTGATATGTTGACACTACATCTTTCCGGATGCAATCGTCTATCCCAAACCTATGAAAAAAAAGCACCAAAACATTTTGTTAGATGAGACAAAGACCAATGTAAACTCAAAGCATTACAATAGCCCTTAGACCTAGTACAAGACCACTGTCTGAACCATAGCTCAAATACAAAACTTAACAAATAAATTAAACACTCAAACACATAATTAAAAATACAGTCGTTTTAAACAGACGTTATCAAGTCAACAAATCATCTTTATCCTTTAGTTCCTGTCTGAACTAATAACTCAAAAGACAGAACTTTAAAAATAACTCAAACACTAAAACAACAAACAAATAACTGAAACACTGAACTCACCATAAAGTTCCATTGGGCCTTTGTGGATGGAGAAGAGGCATGTTACGTCTCTCTGGTGCACTCATCACAGCAGCTAAGCTTGGAAGTGGATGTCGAGACGCAGACGAAGCCGGCCTGGTCGATCCAGGAGGAAGAGAAGCGGACGTAGCAGGCCTGTTCAATCCAGGAGGAAGACAAGTTTGACGGCTCCTCTTAGCTGGCCCTGAAGAAGAACCACGTAGGATATTCATCTGCAAAAGAACAAAAAAAACATTACAAATACTTGAACATTACAAATATGGGTTGTACATTGACCCCAACCCTAAAACGAAACAGAACATGAAAATTAAAAACCCAGAAGATTGACCCCTCAGATTTCAATATACGAATCTAAAAGGGAAACAAATAAGAGATTTCTGACCTTAAACAGAGGAACGTAAGGAAGAGAGAAAGGATACTGAGGGTTAGTTTTTTTTTTTTTTTTTTAAATTGACTGTGAGAAAGGATAGAGATTGACTGTGAGAAGAGGACAAGATAGATACGTAATATTTGTAGGCGGAGCAAACAAGTAGATTAGCTTCCTTTTTTTCAATTAATAAATCAAGTGGCTGATATTGGTTTAGCCGGGAAAACAACCCGGGAAGTGAAAAATTTCGTGATTACTTTCTAATTTTTAGATTGTTACCAATCTACTTGTCGCTATTTGTTTCTACGGGAGTTATATACACGGGAAATTACTCCCGCCACTTAAGAATTTTGTGGTTAGTATTTTACAATAATACTATTAATAATTAAATAGGAATTTTGATAAAGTTTAGCATTCAAAGATAAATTAAAAACAATATTAAAACAAAGGAATTAAGTTAAATACATTACAAATTATTATTTATCTTCTTATTTGTTTTATAACACATACATTATTTTTTTAACCATTTATTCATACAATATTATTAGTCCGAATGCGAATCTGAATAAGAATATTCGTCATACTGATCGATAAAATCATTTTCAGATAAATATTCATCTTCTGGATTAATCATTGGCATCGGTTCGTAATTTGAATCATCTTGGACTGCATGTGCTTCGACTCGCACAATATTAGTGGATGATATCACATGATCAACAATATTGTTTTGTATTGCATTTTGAGAAACTTCTTTAGTTTCAAAAAATCCTCTCGGCATAACTTTTATTGTTGTCCACCATTCTTCTCTTCTTGATCGTAGACGAGGATAAGGAACATAACATACTTGATCACATTGTTCTGGTAATATAAAAGGATCGTACTTGTCATAATGCATTTGTGGGCAAACATCAACATTGCCAGATGGATGTCTTTGTATTCTTTGATCGATGTTGAACCAATGACATTTAAAAATCATGGCTTTTAACCCAACGGCACCATGATACTCTATCATGAATATTTCTTCGATAAGTCCAAAATACTCGGTCTCAGTAGTTCCAGGAACACAAACACCAAAATTCATTGTCTTCTTATTTTGTCCATGGCTTTGTGTGTGGTAATGATATCCTCTCGAATAATACATAGGCCATGACGTGATTTGGTGCTTTGGACCTTGTACAAATTCCAACATCCACAATGGAAATTCAAATGATTTGCTAGCATTGTTAATCTGCATATATTTCTTATTTAATAGCTGAGATAAAAACATGTATATAATATGTTATAACATGTATATAACTTTCGCACTTACGTAATCTTTACACCACATTGCAAATTTTTCATCTTTTCCTCTTGTCATATCGTTAGAAGTTATGTTTGGGTGGTTATCCATCATATAATCTTCAAACATCCTGCATATATATTATTGGTTTTCTAGATATCCATTATATATTCATAACCATCTACGTCATTATTAATTATAAATAACATAACATACCTCTCATATGGTTCAAATACTTCACAGTTGAGCAATAAAAATGTCTGAAGAATATTTTAATCTTCATCATTTAACCATGCACTACTTGATTTTCCACTGATTCTTCCTTCTTGCTGGAACATTATTGGAACATCAAGATATTTGTAAAAAAAAAAAAAAGATATTTGTAAGTGAATCTGATTTCGTTGACATCTTTTTCAGGGACTTGAACTGTTGAAGGTGCAATATAATTATTTGTCACGTAAGAAATTTCTTCATTCACACACTGAGCCACTATTGATCCTCCGATCCTGGCTTTGTTTTTAACCTTTTTTTTCAGATGATACATGTATCGTTCAAACGGATACATCCACCTATATTGGACCGGACCACCTAGTAAAGCTTCATCTGGGAGATGGACAGGTAGATGTTCCATCACATCAAAGAATGCCGGTGGAAATATTTTTTCAAGATTGCAAAGCATAGTTGCAATATTTTCTTTCAGTCTAGCAACATCTTCAATCTTCAAGATTTTGGCAGATATATCTCGAAAGAAGAGTGCGATATCTACACAAATTGAACAAATAAGAATATTAATTAAAAATATTCAGCAAGAGTATTATATCTTTTTGGCAAAAAAAATAATAATTATTTCAAATATTGAATACCTGAAATTGCCGTATGAACAGGTTTTGAAATTGCCGTATGAACAGGCTTCACCATCATTGTATTGCCAATTTTCTCCGTGATGCGTCCACAAGTAATAATTTTCTGTAAATCCTTTCAACATAAGATGTTTCGTCACTGTATCAACATCGCGATATTTTTGATTCTTGCATTTTTTACAAGGACAAAACAACTTCCCACACTCAAGAAAAAATGCTTGATTACAAGCAAAAGAAATAAAAGTGTTTACACCCTCAATAAATTTCCCGCACAAACTATGATCAGAACGTTTTAATCTTTTATACATCCATTCTCTTGATTGAAAGAAATCTCCCATTTTTTAGAAAGTTTGTTTCTTGTGTTATGAAACGATGTCGAGCTTGTTTACAATTTATAATCATCTTAGGCTTCAAATACAAATATTCCTTGCCCCATCAATTATTTATGGCTAAAGAGAATATATTCTTTGCTCCATCTAATGTATATATATACAAGGTGATTCTCCCGTGATCATGCACGGATATAAATATTTATAAAGATAATATATTATAATTAATTGATAATTACTTTTGGCTTTAACTAAATTTATAATTTATTTGTATAATTTGTTTTGATAATATTATATTATTTTAACTAGACATATGATTTTGGATATGTTTTATTTAGTCGGTTTGGTTGTTTCTGGGTAAACAATCGATTTGTTTATCACCTAGGTATGTTGGATTGCATCTATTTCTCCGAACTGGACTATAATATTTTATTCTAAATATAGTAAATTCTGATTAAATTCTTATTTGCATTTAGATTGGTTGTTTTTCCAGATATGTAAATATATTTTAGTAAGATGATGTATAACGTAATATATATTTTTCTTAAAATTAAGTAAAAAATAAATGAAGTTTTTATTGAAAATTACATAAATGAATATAATGATAATATTCTGAAGACTCATACATATATATATTTAATTATATTGTAATAATTAGTTAATATTTTATTTTTATTTATTAATATATTTTGAGTCATCCTACAATAAATATGTATAAAAATAAATATATTATTATTATAAATTATATATTTTAATTGTGGTTAGATCTTTGATTTAGGATATAAATTGGATTAGTCGAGTTAAATAAATTCTGTCAAATTCAAACTCAAGTAAAATTATTTTTTATTCTAATTAATTCAAATCAAATTATTTTTATTTCTCGGTTATAAGTATATTTTTGTTCGGTAAAAATATGTTTTAAACGGAATATTACTATTTTGGGAACTTTCCTTTTTAATGAAATCATATTTTATATACATATATTTTCGTTTTTAAATTCGTTTTTAAACATTATAATTTTTTTCTTTTTATATATGTTTTGGAAAAAAATAAAAAGAAAACTAAACAAAAAAATTAATAATAATATATTAATTCAATATTTTAATTCATTAAGGGTATCTCTGTAAATAACCGTTGTAAAGATTAACTTGAACATGACACGTAGAAAACTGACTTCTCAAATAATATTATAGAGATATATTCTTTTCCCCATCAAATATACATATTCTTTACGTAGTTATATTTGAGGCTAAAGAAAATATATTCTTTGCTCCATCAAATATAGATATTCTTTAGATAGCTATATTTGTGGTTAAAGAGTATATTCTTTGCCCCATCAACTATTTTTCTGAACCAATAAATATGCATCTTACAACTTTATGAGAGATTGATTATATGACTTATATTTAATGTACAACATGTGACTTGTTAATATATGATTCTTCTTTTTTTTGTCAATAATATATGATTCTTCATTACTCATTTTTTGTGTTTACTCTTTAATAGTGTTGCGATGAATCATTTATTTTTCGGTCCCAAAATCTAGTTAATATCTTTTGTAGTTATGATGCTAGTCTATGGCTACTTCTTAAATATTTAAAATAATTATTTTCCGAGCTTTTTTATAATTGATGCAACTAGTCTTTC
Source organism: Brassica napus (assembly GCF_020379485.1). Classification (NCBI taxonomy): domain Eukaryota; kingdom Viridiplantae; phylum Streptophyta; class Magnoliopsida; order Brassicales; family Brassicaceae; genus Brassica; species Brassica napus. The sequence continues at coordinate 59,440,619 of NC_063446.1, read as the reverse complement.
ACACATTTATCTGGAACCAAATAACCAAATTAAACTAAATCGGAAAATAAGTTCGGTTCGAGTTTGAATCCCAACAGTTATATTAGTGGACCATATATATCTATTGAACCAAAAAAAAAAACTGAATTCGAACCAAACCGAGAGCCAAATAAGTACCCAAATTTCTATAATATAATATATCTATATATATATACTAATTATATTTATTTTAAAAATAAAAATAACTTAAAATTATTTATAAGTTAAATAACCAAAAAGTTAAATGACTAATATAATTTTGATCCAAAATAATTAAAATTATCTGAATTATTCGAGTTTTTATCTGCAACCCCAAAATATCTGATATTAATCTCAAAAAATTGTTTTTTTTTTACTTTTAAACCAAATTAACAAAAAAATCAAAACCGGATAGAATCTTAAATTACTTTGGAAATAAGACGGATTTCAACTTGGTTACCCAAACCAAACAAAAAAAAACGAAATAAACAAAACAAAACCAAACTCAATATTTTAATAGATCCTAAACCTTTAGAACCGAAGAACCAAACCATGAAGCAAACCGAGAATTGAAATGCCTAGTGATATGTGAAATTGTTTTACTTTGTATCTTCATTTTTTTTAAAAAAAATTCTTATATTTTTTTTTGGTAATATAAAGATATGTTCTCCCTGCAACCTAAAAAAAAGTAAAAAATGTATAACATATTTAATGTATCGTACAAATCCTAGTACAAGCGTAGATAGTTAATGTAATTAATTATGGAACCAGATTTGAACATGCTGATATGTTTTCTTAACATTATAATCTTTTAAATATTATAACCACAACCACATTTGTGACCACATGCCATTTTAAAAATTATATTTCTACGGATAGCTACAATTTAAGTCTGTGGTTAAAATGTTAACGAAAAATTATGTGGATATTTACGGATAATATATGTCCACAATTTATTCTGAAGCGTATTGTGGCTTTTTATCCTCGAGATAGCCACAAAGTACATTTTGTAGCTATATAACAACAATTATCCGCGAGTAAAGTTGTGGATACGGAAGCCATGAATCTTGTGGGGGATTTTTGTGGAAATGTATATCCACAATTTATTTTTGTAGTTAATTGTGGCTGTGTTTCTTCGAATAGCCACAAAAGTTATTTTGCTGCTATGGAGCGACAAAAAAACAACAAATGGCCACAAATTTTAGATTTTGTAAGTAGTGGCTAATTTTGCGGAGATTTTGTAGCTGTTTTATACTGTCCACAAAAGTTTTGTGGCTAAGTTGTGGCTAAAAGCAAGTTTTCTTGTAGTGAGAGTTTTAGGGTTTAGTGTTTTTATTTAGAGTTTATGATTTATCCAAGGATTTAGGGTTTATCCAAGGGTTTAGGGTTTAAGATTTAGGGTTTAGGAATTAGGATTTGGGTTTAGTGTTTTGCTAACAACGTTAAGAAGATCCTTTTTTAACTTTTTTTTCTGTAACAATTTTTTTTTTTACTTTTTCTTTAAAAAACATAATATAACTTGACAATATTTTGTTTCTTTTTTTAAAAGGTATCAAATTTGAAATAATTAAATCCTATTGATTAGCGAACCTAGAGGTTCAACCCAAGAGTAACTCTATAAAGTTTACCGTCAATAATCCCAAGGCTAAACACTTTTTTTTCTTCTGGTGTAGGGTTACTTAAATGAGAGAAACTTGTGAGATAGATCAAATTTAGACCATGCGAAGTTTCACTTAAATTCATATAAATCTTATCAATATTTGATTCATAAACCGTTCATCTGAGAATTAAATGGTTAACTATTAATAGATGTTTTCGTTAATAGTTAACTCTTATTAGATGTTTTCATATGAGTTATTCTTGGGTAAACCTATAAGTTCATCAACCAATAAAATTTCATTATTTTATATTTGATATCTTCTAGAAAATGGAATAATATATCGTCAAGTTATATTATGTTTTAAAAATAAAAGGTAAAAAAATAAATAAAAAATAGTAGTTACAACAAAAAAATATTTACGAAAAAAATACTTTTAACGTTTCCAGTGAACAAAACTTAGGTTCACCCCTAGGGTGAAACTTTAAATTCATCTCTCCTTCTACGACCAATCAAAATACCACGTAAATAATTAATTAAAAAAATATTAAATTTATTTAAAAATAACTAAAAAAAGTAATAACGTCAATTTTAACGACGATAACGCCGCTAGCTAAACTTTAAACCCTAAATCTTAAATGCTAAACCCTAAACATTAAATCCTAAACCTAAACCCTAAAGCCTATACCCTAAACTTAAATCCTAGACTCTAAACCCAAATTGTATACCCTAAACTCAAATTGTATACTCTAAACCCAAACCATAAACCCTAAACCCAAACCATATACCTCAAACCTAAATCCTAGACCCTAAATCCAAATCTTATACCCTAAACCTAAATCTTAGACCCTAAATCCAAACCTTATATCGCCTAGCTTTAGAGTCTGGGTTTTGGGTTTACGGTTTGGATTTTAAGTCTAAGATTTGGGTATAGGGTATACAGTTTGGGTTTAGGATCTAGGATTTGGTTTAGGGTATAGAGTTTTGATTTAAAGTTTACGGTTTGGATTTATGGTCTAGGATTTGGGTTTAGAAGTACACGGTTTCGGCTAAGGGTCTAGGATTTGGGTTTAGGGTATAGGGTTTTGGTTTAAGATTTACGGTTTAGGGTTGAGAATTTAAGATTTTGGGTTTACAGTTTAGCTATCAGCGTCATCGTTGTTAAAATTAGCATTATTCTTTTTATTAGTTATTTTTAAATAAATTTAATATTTTTAATTAATTATTTACGTGGCATTTTGATTAGTCCTGAAAGTAGAGGTGAATTTAAATGGTCACCCTAGGGGGTGAACCTAAATTTTGTTCGTCAGTAAAATATTAAACCTTAAACCTTAAATCCTAAACACTAACGAAAAATAACGTAGTCACCTTGGGTAAGGTGAACATGTAGATTCACCAACCAATAAAAATTAGTTATTTCATATTTAGTATCTTTTAAAAAAAGAAACAAAAATATTGTTAATTTATATCATGATTTTAAAATAAATAAATAAAGTAAAAATAAATAAAAAATAATACTAGTTGCAAGAAAAAGAATTTTTAAAACATATTTTTAACGCCATAGCAAAACACTAAACCCTAAATCCTAAATCCTAAACCCTTGTGTAAACCCTACACCCTTGGATAAACCATAAACTCTTAGATAAATCCTAAACCCTAATCAAAAACACTAAATACTAAATCTTAATAATACTAAACACTTAATCCAAACCCTTAAACCCTTGGGTTTAGTTTTTTTAATATTTAGTGTGCAGGATTTATTTAAGGATTTATGGTTTATCCACGTGTTTAGAGTTTGTCCAATGGTTTAGAGTTTAAGATTTATGGCTTAAGGTTTAGTGTTTTGCTTATGGCGTTAAAAATATTGTTTAAATTTTTTTCTTTTTTTGCAACTAGTACTATTTTTTATTTATTTTGATTTGTTTATTTTAAAATCATATATAAATTTATAATATTTTGTTTTCTTTTTTAAAAAGACACTAAATGTGAAATAATGTTATAAATCAATTGATGAATGACCATAACCGGCCCAGTTCATAACCGGTCCATACACTTAGAGAGAGGGACGGTCCAACCCTAGAGAGAGAGAGAGAGGCGGCCGTGACCTTAGGAGAGAGAGAGAGAGGCGGCTTATTCTTTGGAGAAAAGGAAACTCTATTTCCTTTTCCTTGTAATTGTTATATTTCCATTATTATGTATTAGTAGTTTTCCTAATCCTAGTTGGTTTAGGTTTTTGGATACTTTCCTTTTTCTATGACTTGTAATCCTTATATAAAGGAACCCATGTTATGATTAATAATACACAGAACTATTCAGTCTTCAATCTTCTAATTACAACACGTTATCAGCACGATTGTTCTCTGTAATCTAAGCTAAAATCGCCAATCCCTTAAACCTAACCCAGCCGGCGACTTTAACCTAATCCGACGACCCTAATTCGTCCTAGCTCGCGTTCCAGCTCGTCAGCAACCGATCAGCTCCATCCCTAAGGTGTTCCTGATCCTAGACGACCTCAGCTTCCGTTCGCACCACAGCCAGCTCGTGTTCCCGATCAACCAGTTCGCAATCCCGATCAGCCGCTTGCAAACCCGATAGGAAGCAGCTCGCGAACCCGATAGGAAGCAGACGCGTCCCATCCCGTTCAGCTCGCATCCGATGACAGCCAGCTCGCGTCCGTCCATGTGAAGCTCGAGGTTCATTTGTTCTCTTTGGTGGTCTGGTTTCAACCCTACAAACAAAGGTATACCGATTAATCTAAGAACATAATGATCAAACCCTAAAACCCTAATCCATTATTATGGAAATCCAATGTTCTTGATAAACCCTAAAAATTGGTATAACCTAAAACTGATCATCTTATAATCACTAGATTGAAATCGATTTCATTAGAACATGTTGATTGATTGTTCTGATCTGAATTATGAAAACCCTAAATCTTGGAATCGAAAACTCTAAAACCCTAAAGCTTGAAATCGATTTAAATTTTTCTTGCTTGATTGAATGATTGATGATCTGAGTTTTAAGATTAATAGATTGATTGAATCTCGAAACTAAAATCTTAAGGCCTTGAAACCCTTAACCTCATGTTGATAAAATCAGCCACATAAATGTTTAAAACCCTAAATCTCGTTTTAAATTCCTGAAAGCCTTGAAACCTTAAATATCATATTGCTTAAAATTTGAATGATTGATTTGAGGTTTAGGATTGATTACATATTGCATGAGAGTTAGGTTGCTAGATTACTCTTATTCTGAAACCCTAAAATCTAGCCGCATATTACCAACCTTGAAATTGGTAAACCGTAATTGATATGCAACTGAATGATAAGATTGAATGCATCTAAATTGATTATCCTTGTTTGCATTATATTCTGTTGTGGCCGTGTGATTTTGCTATGAACCATACCGAATGGCCGTGTGGCCTAACCATTCCGATGCATTGTTCATACTCGCGGCCTTGTGCCCTTGATAGATCACATTGTTTGCATCATGTGATTGAAAGCCGTGTGGCTTAATGCATCATAGCTTGGCCGTGTGGCCTAGAGAGACACCATATCTGAATGGTCGTGTGACCTTGCTTGCATATCTCATGAACCGATCTCTAGGATCGTTGTATCACATTACATGGCCGTGTGGCCTAAGCATCACATATAGACCTAGCATTCTCGACTTGTTTCGCACCATGATCGAGTAGTAAAGTGTTTTGGTCGAGAGACTTATGAAATCATATGCACTGATTATTTTGAATTGGTTGCATCCTAAATCATGAATTGATTGATAATATGGTTTCAGATGCCGAGATTTGAGCCTTTGGATTATGCCATTCTAATCCCTCTGGAGAAAATTATCTAGAATGGGCAATGAACACTTCAGTTGTCCTGAAATCAAGAGGACTCGGAAGGAGTATCATTCAGGGTGATTATGCAACTAGAAGTGAAAAGTTAAGAGCCATAACAATTATGCGTCATCATCTCACTGAGGATCTAAGAAATCAGTACCTAAATATTGAGAATTCTCGTGACCTATGGACAAAATTAAAATCCAGATACACAATGGTGTTATTACCAAAGGTCAGGCATGAATGGATGAGTCTCAGATTCCAGGACTTTGAGTCTGTGGATGAATATCATTTTGCTTTGTCCAAAATCGTTTACAAACTGAGACTATGTGGTGAAGTGGTAACAGAGGAGGATTTACTGGAAAAGACCTTCCTCACAGCCGATCCAAGAGATCTATTGTTATAACATATCTATAGAGAAAAAGGTTTCACCACCTATAATGATCTGCTCTCATGCCTAATTGAGCAGAGTAATCAGTTGCTAAAAAGAAATTGTGAGATGAGATATCCTGAAGCAAATAAGACTGATATGGATCAGGATGAATCCAACGCAGCTGTGTCCAATGTAACTGATGGTATGGCCGGCATGTCTATTGACTAAAGAAAGATCTCAACATGCTAATTGTGTTTTAAGTCTTTGATCTGTGTTTTGCTTTAAACCTAATTGTCATTCACGATTTTATATATAATAATAGAATTGATTTGAGTTCATTACTATTATATCTATCTTGTCTGATCTTACTTGATAATGTGAATGATTGATAAAGAAATCGCCTAAAAGGCATTATGGTACGGTATAGTAGCCTAGTAAGAAATCTATGGCTAAGGCATTGCCTAAAGGGCATTATATACACCCAAGAATATATGACTCGTTGAGTTAATATGGTTTCCAAATATAAACAATGGGCAAAAGGAAACAAGTTCCTTCAGATTTAAGAAAAAAAAAACACCTAAGACCCTTTAAGAAAGTGGTCAAGACTATACCTATGTAATCTTCTGATCAAAACTATGCTACAGATCAGTATGATAAGAGGCAAGAGCCGTGGTGATCATACTGATATATCCCATGAAATTATACACTTTATGGCAAGACCGGATTAGCCATCATAGTCTAAACTTGATGCAAAGATTGATATTGAGAAGGCACAAAGAGTTATCCCATAAGATCTCACGTTGTGAAACATGTACACAAAGGGAAACTCATTAGGATTTATTGTCCTAAGCATCAAAAAATTATAGTATGTTCATGAGGGGGAGAGAGGATAAACCTGTGATACATGATCAATACTACAAATTCGTGAACCATGGTCTATGACCATGATATAAACGGCTTGGCTGTGCAGTCCATTACCTATAAGGATCGGACATCCATCCTAAAGCTTAGGGACATCATCGACTTACATGTATTTAAAGTAAAAATATACCAGGCCATATAAGTGAGCATAGATATTCCAATCTCAGATTGAATACGGGTCATAAACCAGACATACACCATCTTAAGAGACTTTGAATAAACCACCACAAACATATGTGCCGTCTAAGATGGAACCTCAGAAGAGGATTGAGAATATATGTTGGACAAGAATATGTCTTTCTCCCACGATTTCTAAGAGACCTTGAGCCAAAACATGGGTGATCAGATTATGGCCAGGTACACGGATTGCATGACCAATGAATCCGACTATCCAACATTAGAAGGAGAAAGTTATAAGCTGGTACAAAGAAAAGAATGATAAAGAGAAATAGTATGGTATCAACCATCATTGTCTTGGCAAGATCCTCGGACTAGATAATATGATTATAGACGTCCAAACAAAGAAAAGAAAAGATTATACAAAGCTAGCTAATCGAGGTGCCAGACACTGACCCGAAAAGAAAAGAAAAGAATGACTAAGTCATAACCAGCTTAGCACCAAACGAAATCTGATGTCCTAGAAAGAGACACAGTCAAGTTGCTACGAAGTCTATACAAGATAGACCAATGTGTTCCATAAGATAAGGAACCTCGAAAAGAAAAGAGAAAGGTGCATAGAATACAGATCCGAGGTCATGAGAGAAACCATACCAGACATTGAGAAAAGGCTGCGCAGCTAAACATTTAAGGTACCAAACCATGTAGTTTGGGACGCCAAGCTACTAGGTAACAAAGGTCCTGGATAATGAAATCTCAAATCGATTAGATCATGTCTGGAACACAATGGAACCATATATAAGTGTCGACACATAAAGATATATTTGTACATAAGAGAGTAGCACTTGAACATAAAGATATAAACGAGGATCAGAACCCATGAAAGAGTACTCATAAAGAATAAAGATTAGATTGAAAAGATAAACGTTTGGTTTAAAGTATCTATAGGGAAAGATAGGCATATTGGCCACATACATATATACAGAAACACCATCTGATATAAACCAGTGAAATAGATGGGTATTGTGTGGGAAAAGAAACCGTGAGATATGGTACATGATCACGTGGTCTAAAGGTATTCATGTTCCTACTAACAGCATTCAAGCATAGCTTGTTACACAAGGATATTCACAGAGACCATAGAACAAATTATAAGGAGATAAACTCCTATGTGGTGGATGCTGCTACATATTTTCGAATTGATAAAGGTCTGGTCATAAGAAAGAAATTAGATTGACATATAAAGATGTAGTAAGCAGCATATCACTGGATAAAGAACATCATTGTTCCTAAGCTGTTTATGGACTGAAACAAAGCAGCTGCATATAGCATGGAAATGAGGTATATAAGAACAATCCAATTCAGTTCATATATACTTATAAAAAAAATTTGAATTCTTTGTGTTTACTTTATACTAAACCAGCCTAAAGAGAGGTTAATTAGTTGATACGGATTATCTATTAAATCTCAGACCATCGCTGCAACACTAGCAAAGAGAATTTATAGTTGAAGTTGATATATCAACATGGATCGACCAGATTGTAGTATGGCTAGTGGAAAAGAAATATCAGCTATCATATGGCAGTCCATAAGCACGTGTGGTCGAGGTCCATGACCTAATATATATTCAAGTGCGTGGTATAATCCAGGGCAGGAAAGGTCATGGGACGCCATCAAGATATAAATATAGGACTGCAATATCTAATGTATGTGGCATTGCCGAAGGAAAGAAGAATTGATAGCCATGTATGAGGTCCATGAGTGTATTTTGCCGCAGAGCCATAGTTTGATGAGATTGAGAAACTCATTGCAGCAATGATCATTGATCACGTCATGATCTTAGACACTCATGAGACAAGTTATGGACATGTATAGACGAGGTCTATGACTCAACATGGATCGATCATATTAGAGTATGGCTGATGATAATAAAGAAAGATCAAACTGTGATGGACAAGACATTGGTGCATATGGTCAATATACATCCGTGTGGAGAAGATGCACCAGAACATAGGCTTACGACCTGAAATTACAAGTTCATGGTACCATGCTCAGTCTATATTATCTATGAGTATGTTTAGTCGAGATCTGTTCGACCAAAGTTTAGAGTGGTCGACAGCAAAGACTCACGTCTTGTCCATGCACACACGAGTTTCCAGAAAACATGAGAAAAAGACCGGAGAGGTCAAAGTGATCCAAGAATAGTCCAGTGATAACTCAGCCAATTTTTTCACTAAGGCACTTCCTACCTGTACGTTCAGGAAGCTCACACATCAGATTGGGATGCGTAGGCTGAAAGACCTCCACTGAGGTTCGTATCAGGGGGAGTAGTACGTGTTGTACTCTTTTTCCTTCATCATGTTTTTGTCCCACTGGGTTTTTCATGATAAGGTTTTAATGAGGCAACATTAAGCGTATTACAATCCCTAAATGGTTATGGCATCCAAGGGAGAGTGTTATAAATCAATTGATGGATGACCATAACCGGCCCATAACCGGCCCATAACCGGCCCGGCCCATAACCGGTCCATACACTTAGAGATAGACGGCCCAACCCTAGAGAGAGAGAGAGAGAGGCGGCCGTGACCTTAGGAGAGAGAGAGAGAGAGAGGCGGCTTATGCTTTGGAGAAAATGAAACTCTATTTCCTTTTCTTTGTAATTGTTATCTTTCCATTATTATGTATTAGTAATTTTCCTAATCCTAGTTGGTTTAGGTTTTTGGATACTTTCCTTTTTTTATGACTTGTAATCCTTATATAAAGGAACTCATGTTATGATTAATAATACATAGAACTATTCAGTCTTCAATCTTCTAATTACAACAAATAACTAATTTCTATGGCAGTGAACCCAAGAATAACTCATATATGAATATCATTTAATTGTGTTGTTAAAAATGCCATTAATAGTCATTATTCTGATTCATCCCCAGTATCCTGGCTTACAAGTTGGCTCTTTCGTGTCTGGATCAAACGAGCTTGTTCCTCGATAATATCGTCTTCAAATGGTCGTGATCAGAACCAGTAGAAGAAGATGAAACCGGAGCAGATGCTAGAGATTTCTTGATAAAACTGACAACATAAATGCACCCTTTTTACGAGGCGAGAAAGTCTGCGAGGGATTTAGTAGGAATTCTTTCGCTTCGCAATTTCGTCGCAAATCTCTTACGGATCACCCGCAAATTTGGGACAAAATTTATCGCTAGCAAAGTTCTCTTGCAAATCGGTTGTTTTCTTGTAATGTTTAGATTAACTATTCAAGGGGGTTTTTAACAACACCATTAAATGGTATTCATATGGATGAAGAATATGAAAAATCAAAAGACGTTTTGGAGGTTCTGACTAAATCTTAAGAAATGAAAGAGAAATTTAATCGTAAGAATATTAGAAGATCCAACTTCTATTTTATATGCATAAAAGTTTAATATAATCTAACAATACTAAAAATGAGTTATGCTCAATGGAGAGAGCTGCCACATCAGATTAAAAAATCATCCAATCAGAGCATTCCTTACTGCCACGTCATACTCTCAGCGTAAAGAGAGCCATCGTCTCTGATTCTTCGTCTTCCTCTGCGTCTTCCGACTCTCAACTTTTCTCCGTTACTGCATGTTTCTCCACACTTAATCATTCATTCATGTTCTTTAATTCTCTCTTATTGAGCTAACCTTCCAACTCCCTCTCTTTCTACTCCTATATAAATCACTTCCTGAAAGGTTTAATCGAACCGTTCTCTGCAGCATCCATTCGAAGACAATAACCGATGGCTGAAATTGATTCAACATCCGACAAGTCTCCTATTGCATTTTATTTTGTTGACATATCACCATGGCCATCGGACTCGGGATTACGCTTTAGTTTGATCCATTTCTGGGAGGCCAGAAACACTGCTAGTGGTAGGAGCTGCTAATCCTCAACGAACAGGTATAATTGATTTTCTCTACAATTTCCTTCCAGTGGATTCTCACTCAAACTTCCTTACATCTTACTGATTTCTTTTCCAACAGGGCACTGTGATGCAAGGTTTCATTTCATCAAACTGTTCTCTGCGCTACCAGCCTCAACTCAAGTCAGGATCCACTTACAGCCTCAAGAATTTCTTCGCTACGAAGCCCAAAGAGATCTATCGAGTTTCTGATCTGCGTGTAACCATTAATTTGTTTCTCGAACAGCTCTGTCCTCTTCCATCTTGACCACATATGCACCCCTAACAACGCTGGCCGGTTCAGGTTCCACTTACATGAAGGTTATGAAGCCAACTGTGGACTCAGGGGAGACCTCTATGTTAAGCTCTGAAACGATCTTCAGCTTATCTGCGTTGTATTTGATGCATATTATTGAGCTTCTTTTCTAATTTCACTTTATTAATTTTCAAAACCACTTTCGTTGTTTACAGTTGGGTTTAATAAACTTAGGTAGCAAATTAGCAATCGTATAAACACAAAGACAACATAGAACTAGAAATTAAACTTTTTTTTTGTTTATTTTACGTTGTAATTCTTCTATATTTTGCATACTGCTTTGTTACTTTTATAGGTGATCTCCATTGAAAAAGTTTTATATATTTTGCATACTGCTTTGTCACCAGAATCTGGACTAACAGCTGGACACTTCTCTTGAACATATTTGCTCTAGGAAAGTATGTACGTATATCTTCCTTATGGGCACATACACACGCACACATCTGTGTAAGATGTTTGAGTTTGTGCAGATATAAATATATGCCCAACCATTGTAAGTGATTTAGAAAGATTATTCTTATCATTAAAACTATGGTTATAGGTCATGGTATAGTGTTTGTCTCATGTGAATGATTTTGACTCATTGGTGCATAATCAACTTATGTACGAGTCCCTCAACCACCTTCGAAGAAAGGTATGTTAACACCACTTCATCTCTGAAGTCGTGAGTATGTAAGCGGAGATGCTAGCACTAGGACAGCTCCCATATTGGAAGACATTAAGACGCATTAGGGACTTAGGGATGGAGATTTTGACTGGTGGGCTACAAGCAGATGATTGGCGGAAACTGTTGGAGATAAAAAAAATTATCAATCAGGTGTCCAACCGAGTTCAAGAAGGAGCTTGCGGTGCATTACTTGTGTAAGGAGGCGCGCATATGCCTGTTTGATATGAGATCCCTTGGGAGACCTTTAGAGAAGAATTCAATAGGAAGAATTTCCGCAAGAGGCGATGAACAGTTTGGAGAGATCGTATTAGGATCTTCGTTAGGGCTCCATGTCAGTTAGGGAGTATGAGCGAGAGTTTAACAGCCTCAGAAGGTTTGCACTCAGTGAGAGAGACTGGAGAACAGGCTGCGGTTAGTAGATTCTTGGAGGAATTGAGAGCATATACGCAACCAATGTGCAGTATGGGCATATGGTAGCTTGAATGAGGTGGTATAGAAATCAGTCAGGATGAAGGCCGGGCTTTTGGAGGAAGCAAAGCTCCTGAAAAGTACTCAAGCCAAGACGGCCAAGGGAGCAGAGTTGTCCTGGTGGAGTCAAAAACTGTAGGAGGTGTGGTCAGCGAGGCCATTATGCACAGGACTGCACAGCTCATTTGGTTGAAGGACAACAAGATGATCAAATCAAGGGAATTTGCCACCACCTCTTAAGAAGCAAGCTGTGGTACCTCGCGTGTTTGTTACAGCAGGTCTGGATGGCACATAACCAATAGAATACAAAGAGCGTGTGGAGATATCCCTAAGCAGGGTTTCCTTTTTCGTGGAAATGGCAGGAGAGGGCAAACACAAGGAAAACACATGCTTACCAAATAGTTGATCATTTTTTTTTTTGCGTTTCTTAACGTTTGACAACTACTATACTTTTTCAAGTTCCAGTGTTTTACTCCACTTCTGTCTCGAACTTCAGCTACATTTGCTTCACGTACGTCACCAATATTTTTCTAAAAATGAAGAATTAGTTGTTTCTTTTCATTGGCTTAATCATGCGCCAAGCTGCACGTAAGGTCGGCTTTGTCCGTTTATTATTAACCATGAGCTTTATTTTATCAAGGACATGCGTGGTCTATCCTGTTGCATTATATTTCGTCGATAAATCATAGACGCTGCACAAACAATAAGCATGAGCTTTATTTTAGCAAAGATATGCATGTTTTTATTGTGAAGTAAGAAAGCACTTTACAAAACTCTTTCATTAAAAGACAAATAGTTTGTTAATATACATATAACCTAAACGTTTCCAGATGAAGTTAGTATATAATTTTGTTTGAAAATAGCACATTACGAAAAAATGTAATAATACTAAGACCGCAAGGATTTTCAAGATCATTTACGATAAGATAGCCGCCAACTCAATAGTAAACTCCGAGGTGAGTTTTCCAACTGCTGTATGTGTATATCTACTGTATAAGATATATTCAACTGCCAGATTTATGTAACACAAATATAGTGAACAAGGTTAATGGCATAAAAAAAAAGGTTAATGGCATCATTAATTTGATTTACCACCAAAAATCGATGAACCAAATAGTTTTTAAAATTATAATAATACATAAAACATATAAAAAATGTTTTCTAAATTTTATTTAATAAATAGTGACATGTTAGATAGAAGATAACTTAATATAAATTAACAAATTAAAAAATAATTGTATATGTATTATTTATATTATATGTGATATGAACAACTAAAAACAGTCAAGTTATTAAGTTAAAACAATTTAATTTACCAGGTTTATGAGGATTAAAGAAAACTAAAACAAAAAAAAATAGATATTATTTCTTTTTATAGTATTAATAAGTAAGTACTTTGGAGATACTATTATAATATTATCTTTCACATATACTAAGATAATGTATACATTTATAAATAACACCCAGTTAAGTAAAAAAGTTAAAAGTTTACATGAATGTAATACGATAACTGCCAACAAATACACCACTTACATCAATTTTAAAAATAAACAACGAAAAGCTTTTAGCTATCATAAGTTATTTTATTGTCTTTACATCTTACAATTTGTTGTGCAAGAGAATGTAAAAACGTTTTTAAATATTCAGTTGACAAAAAGTTTATAATATGTAATCCGCGTGTAGCAATAGATCTAGTAATTAGAAAAATGTAGTTTGCCAGGAATCCTAGTAACAATGCTAAATTGTCGAACAAGCAACTAAAAACAGCTCAATTTTGCTAACTCCTTATCAAGACATCAACCCCTGGTAACTTTCTTCAGAAATTTTATAATATTTGCAAAAACAAACCTTATAACCACGTCCATTTCAATTACTACTGGCTTTTACAAAACTACCTAGAAGTAAAAATAAAATAGAATGTAAACTGTTGTCTTTATTGAAGTATGTATCGTGTTTATATACAAAGAGGATTTCCTAAGCCTAAGGAGATTAGGACTATAGATAATTACAATACAAATAGTTATCTTTATCTCCAAGGTACATCCTTATCTCTATACCCTCCCTCAAGTTGGTGGTGAAAGATTATGAACCTCCAACTTGGAAAGAAGATAAGCAAATGTAGTAGAAGGTAGAGCCTTAGTAAGAATGTCGGCTGGTTGTTCCGTTGTAGTAATATGCTCTGTTGTGATAAGCTTCTCGATAACTGCATCACGTACAAAGTGGCAATCAGACTCGACGTGTTAATGCGCTCATCAAATACCGGGTTCGCAGCAATATAGATGGCAGATTTACTGTCGCAGAAAAGCCACATATGATGATCATGACGAACTCCGAAAGCTGCAAGTAGTTGTTTGATCCACTTAAGTTCCTTCAAGGTGAAAGCCATGGAACGATACTCGGCTTCAGCAGAGGATATGGACACTGTCTTCTGTCTCTTTGTTTTCCACGAAATGGGAGAATGACCAAGCTGGACAATGTAGGCACTGACAGAACGCCGAGTGATTGGGCATGTGTTCCAGTCATAGTCACAGAACGCCGTAACATGAAGGTCGGAAAAAGCACGAAGTAGTATTCCCTGGCTCAGAGAGCCATTGATGTAACGGACCGTACGCAGAGCAGCATTCCAATGATCGTGGCACGGCTTCTGCATGCATTACGAAAGGACGTGCACTGTATAAGCAATGTCGGGTCTTGTGAAAGTAAGATAGATGAGCCGGCCGATAAGGCGATGATATTGGGCAGGATCAGTGAGTAGGGGAGATAGAGAGATGTATCTTGTGATTGAGTTCAATGGGAACGGGAGACGGCTTAGCTCCAAGAAGTCCGGCCTCAGTAACCAAGTCTAATGCATACTTACGTTGGGAGATGAAGATTCCCTCACTATTACGGGAAACTTCAATACCAAGGAAGTATTTGAGTTTGCCCAAGTCTTTCATGTGGAAGCACTTGTGTAGATAATTCTTGAAGCATTGTATTGTAGAAAGGTCATTACCCGCTATTATGAAGTCATCCACATAGATGAGGATGTGTAAAAAAATTTTATCTGTAACCAAGGAGAAGTGGGAGTAGTCGGCTCTGCTCTGTTTAAAACCGTAGGACCTCAAGGCAGTGCTCAATTTTTCAAACTAGCATCTTGGGGACTGTTTAAGCCCGTAAATAGATTTATGTAAGCGACACACCTTTGTTGGATCAGGGTCTTGGAAGCCAGTAGGCATCTTCATGTACACTTCTTCTTTTAAATCACCATGCAAGAACGCATTATGAACATCCATCTGGTGAAGTTCCCATCTTTTAGCAGCCGCAATTTGAAGAAGCAAGCGAACTGTAGTGGGTTTTGCAACGGGGGCGAAGGTATCTGTGTAATCTACTCCTTCGCGCTGACGATTAACGCAGGCTACGAGGCGGGATTTCTTGCGAGTTTCCTTACCAAGTGCATCAAATTTGGTTTTATAAAGCCATTGGCACGCTATTGCCTTTTTGCCAGGAGGCAAGTTAGTAACGTCCCAAGTGTGATTAGCCTCAAGCGCTGTGTACTCATCAGTCATAGAATCATTCCACACATCACCAAGACAAGCTTCTTTGAAGGACTTAGGATCCTTCGTAGCAATGAGGACAGCCAAGAAGGCTTTATGTCCAGCTGAAAAATTAGCTTGAACCAAATAGGATGTAATGGGAATAGGAGTGTTACCTGAGACCGAGATAGGAAGACCTGGAGAAGAGGACGGTGAAACGAGAGAGACAGTGGGGGGTGTGCTAGTCTTGGAAGCATTAACAACATAGTCTTTGAGGAGAACTGATGGTTTGGGGTTGCGGTGGCCTCGTCCTAGTAGCTCAGGAAGGCCAGGCGATGGAGGAGCGTCTGTAGTAGTAATAGAAGTGGTGGTTGGTGGCACAACGGGAGAGCCGGGTGGAGTAGGTATGGTACTGGTCGTATCAGGAGTTAAAGGTATTGTAGTATCAACTGCTGTTTGTGCAACAGGTGGGAAAGGATTAGTGATTACCGGTACAGTAGTATCACCGGGGGTTTCCGGTGAAGTGGTAATGGTCGGTTCAGACAGGATCGGAGTAGGGGGAAAAGCCATTCATCATCTGCAGCATCTGGTTGATAAACCGGTGGTGTAACATGGGTTGTATCTGGAATTCCTGGGAACTGATCTTCAAGAAAGAACACATCACGACTTGCAAAGAACTCATTGCTTTCAAGATCATATAGTTTCCAGGCTTTCTTCCCATAAGGATACCCAACAAAGAGGTACTTGCGGCTGCAATCACTAAACTTATCTCTGTTGCGAGGGCGAATAGGAGAGACAGCCAAAGATGCGTAGGGAGTCGTAGGAGGGCTTGGAACCGTGTAGTAACTCGTAGGGGGTACTGCCATGTAGAACGCCGGATGGCTTTCTATTAATGAGGTGTGCGGCGGCGAGGATGCTCTCGCCCCAAAAAATAACAGGGAGCTTAGCTTGAAAGAGGAGAGCACGTGCAATGTTAAGGATGTGACGGTGCTTGCGTTCTACACGAGCATTCTGCTGGGGTGGATCGACACACGAGGTTTGGTGTTGGATGCCATGCTGTCGGAAGTAGGAGGATAAGACCATGAACTCGGTGCCATTATCTGTTCTGATTGTTTTAACTTGTTTCCCGAACTGTCTTTTGCTCATAACACAAAAGTTCTTGATCAGATTTTGGACTTCTGATTTTTCCGACATAAGATACGTCCACACAGCTGTAGAGTAGTCATCAACTATGGTCAGAAAATAAGCAGCTCCACATGACGAGAGTGTTCTATATGGACCTCAAACATCACAGTGTATTAAAGAAAAATGCTCCAAAGCTTTTATTATAACTATCATGAAAAAATGATCGTTTGTTTGGCACGAAAACAAATATCACATGAATGTGATTCCTCAAAATCAACTTTTAAACTGGAAAGAACAGGTAATGTAGAAAGCACTTTGTAGGATGGGTGACCAAGTCGTCGATGCCATAGGACTGTAGGAGAAATAGATTTCGCAGAAGTCTGATGTGCACGAGCAACTCTCGCGCCCTTGAAATAGTACACCCCCTCTCGTTCTTCACCGGCTCCAATCAGGGTCCTCGTAAAACGGTCCTGTAAAACACAAAGAGTGTCAGTAAAGACAGCAATGCAGCCAGTTTGCTTTAGTAGTCTCGATACCGAGATCAAAGTGCAATTGAAGTTTGGCACATAAAGAACATTTAGAAGTTTGTAATCTTTGGTAAGAGACACTCGGCCAATCTTTGTAGCACGCGAGGCCGTTCCATCTGGGAATGTAACCGCAGATGGTATAATATTAACAGCATCTTGTAATAGAGACAAGTCGCCTGTCATGTGGTGTGATGCACCCGTATCTATAATAACATCAGAGAGTTCAGTTTTACCAGACAAGCGGTCAGTCGAGAATTGTGATTGCTGTGACTGAAGCAAGCTGATGAGGGCTGAAATCTGATCATTTGTAGAGGAAGACGATGGAACAGTAACGGAGGCAGATGCAGCATTTACGCGACCACGTCCACGACCACCAGAGTTAGAAGATCTACCACCGCGGCCCCTGTTTCCAGAGAAGTTCCTAGAAGAGTTGCGCTGTCGTTGTTGTTCTAGGAACCATTCTGGATAACCATGTAGGAGAAAACATTCCGAAGCTTCATGATCGGTACGCTTACAATGTGTGCAGGAGCGATTAGGATCACGACTTCGGGACACAGCAGCTGCGGCAGTAATATGAGTTGTAGAGAGGTCTGTTTTGACTGAGAACCCTACTGCGTCTTGCTTTGTATCAGCGGCTCTCATGTTGTTGATGTTTTGTTCAGCTCTAATAACTCTGGAGTACACGATGTTCAGATCAGGAAGAGAGGGTCTTCGTCAATGATTTGAGATCGTATAGTGTTGAATCTCACTTCATCGAGACCGAAAAGAAACTTGTGAACTTTAGCATCTTCTCGTTCTTTTTCAAGACCTGCAGCAGCAGCACACGTACATGACACGGAAGGCTTGAAGTTCTGAATTTCTTCCCATAGCTTAGAAAGACGGCCGTGGTATTCAAGAACGGATTGACCATCTTGTTTGCAATTAGTTATTTCATCCTCAAGAAGGTGCTTGCGGACGGCATTCTTGACTGAGAAACGTTGTTTGAGAGATTCCCAAAGCTTCGAAGCATCTGCAACGTGAGATACAGTTGAACGAACTTGGGGATCGATTGACGTACGGATCCAGCCAACTATCATTGAGTTTGACGTCGGTTTAATAATTGGGCCATCGATAAACCCGATCTTTTGTTTGGCTTGGAGAGAGTTCCAAAGCTCCGTTTGCCCACTCAGAGTAGTTATTTCCTTTGAGAAGAACTAGTGTAATTAGGGCACCAGGATTGTCGGAGTGGTGTAGGACGTAATGAGAGTCTGATGGAGAACTCTCCATAGTAGAAGAAGTAAAAGAACTCGATGTTGAAGTCATAGATGATAATCAACTCGATTTTGATACAGTTGTATTTGGTAAGCAAGGAAGCGGAAGAAGAGAAAGATCAAGGATCGTGTCTTAGCTCTGATAACATAAAATAGAATGTAAACTGTTGCCTTTATTGAAGTATGATATCGTGTTTATATACAAAGAGGATTTCCTAAGCCAGATTAGGACTATAGATAATTACAATACAAATAGTTATCTTTATCTACATCCTTATCTCTATAAAAAAGAGATGTTTGATTAAAAGAAAAATAAAACGCAGTCATATCCTAGTGTGAAGTTGACAGATGGTTATATCGTCCACAAATTCGCTTACTAGGAAATGTTCAGTTTAACGTTATAGTTGCTCATAAAGTTGCTCAGTAATAATCTATCGGATAAAAAGTAAAATGCTTCAAAGATGTGAGTTCAGTAAAAAAGTGAGAGGGATTTTGAGTGGTAGAAAAATGTTACTCTCTCTTTGCAATTAGCCCTAATTTTCTCGTCTTTGCCTCTCCGCTGGCATGGTATTTGGTTCATGCGGCGGTTTTTCCATGGTGATTGTTTGATTGCTCGGAGTTTAAAAAAAAAGATATTAATTCAGTATTACAATTTTTTAAAGAATGGAGACGATCGCAACGTATCACTCACGCCAAAATATATGGTCACGCGAGGAAATCTCGTAACAATTCTCAATCGTTAGACAAAGCAACAAGAAAACAGATCAATTTTGCTATCTCCTAAACAAGACATCAACCGCTGGTATCACTTTCTTACCAAGAATCTCTCATTTAAGTAACTTATTCATCAAGAAAAGTTCGACATTTGAATTTATTTGCGCTGGATGATATTAGTGTGATGTGTGCATGTAAGAGAGCTTACTCCACGATGCATCTTCTTCTTACGTGACGACTTGAGAACTCGACATGATGTGTATGGTTCAAGACTAGATAACTTGACTTATTGTAGTGTAGACCTAAAGAAAGCCTTTCATTTAAGCAACTGTGTACTGTCAAATCTCAAAATTATGATGCTTGTCTACTGGAGAGCACATCATGGATCATGTGTTTATCCTATTCTCTAAGATTTCTCTGGTTTATCTTTACTATTGATCAACACGCTGTTTCCCAGACATGTCTGATATGAAATCAAATATGTTTAACGGTTTAAGAATAGTAACACTACTCAAACAGCTGACTTTATCATGTGTATATAAATCATGTTCCTTATTCTTCTTCTTCTTCTCAACTACCCACTATCAAACATCACTAATGGCTTCTATCGGCTTATTTGAAGCATTTTTATCTCTTTTCCCCTTTCTTATCTTCTATTACTTCCTCAACAAGAAACATTTTGGTTACTTGCACATCAAACAAACCCTTCAAAGCTACCATTGGAACTGGCCTGTTCTTGGGATGCTTCCAGCTGTGCCCGTGTGGCTCAATCGGATAGATGATCTCATCTGGGTCATTGAGAAGAACAATTTGACATTTCTATTCAAGGGTCCATGGTTCACTAGAATGGATATGTTGTTCACGGTTGATCCGGCTAATATACATCATATGTTGAGCTCAAATTTCTCCAACTACATCAAAGGACCTGAGTTCAAAGAGATAGTAGATGTTTTTGGAGACGCAATGTTCAACACCGAAGCAGAGCTATGGAGGAATCTAAGGATGTCTACTCAGGTCATCCTCAGTCGTCAAAGTTTTCAAAACTTTTCAATGAGTGTCACAACAAGTAAAATCAAGGACGTGCTTCTTCCTCTTCTCAGTCGCTTTTCAGAGGAAGGGACAATCGTGGACTTGCAGGATGTGTTCCGGAGATTCATGTTCAATACCACAGTAGTTACAACTGTCGGATCTGATCCTCAATCTCTCTCCACTGAGATGCCAGAGTATGAGCTCGCAAAAGCCCTCGAAAATGCTGGGGAAGTCATTGTGATTAGGCATTTGATACCAAGACTCGTGTGGAAGTTTCAAAGATGGATGAGACTCGGTCAAGAGAAGAAGTTGATAGAAGCGGGTGCAACTTTTGATCGAGTATGTGCCAAATATATATTAGCAAAGAGAGAAGAGATAAGATCACAAGAGATTGATCATCATCATGATCATTCAGATGAAGAAAGTGAAGATCTATTAACGTATTTCATAAAGCTAGATACAAGCAAGTACGAGCTCCTGAAACCAAGCGATGATAAGTTCCTTAGAGACACCATTTTAGCTAGCATTGTGGCAATGAGGGATACCACTTCCACTGCTCTCACTTGGTTTTTCTGGCTCATCTCAAAAAACCCTCACGTGGAAGCCAAGATTAGAGGTGTCAAATGGGCGGGCCGTCCAATGGTTGCCCATGTCCATATACAAACGGGCTTAATATAGACAAACCCATTTTTCCCATTGGTTTTTATTGGACAAAATGTGGAAGACCATTAAGAAAATGGTCTTTGTTGGTTTTGGGCTTTATGGACGTGGACTGTCCAATGGTTACAAAACCTAAGGTTTCTAAAATTTAAGTTTTTCCGCTAAAATCGTAAAATCGATTTTATCGCTTAAATTTTGATATCAAATTTTCCCGCCAGAACCAGAAAATTGAGATTTTCCGTCAGAACCGCAAAATTGAGGTTTTCTTCAAAACGCAAAATCGAATTTTCCCACTAAAACCGGAAAATTGAGTTTTCCTGCCAAAACCGCAAAATCGATTTTTCTCGCCAAAACCGAAATTGTTGTACTTATGAATTTATGGATGAATTTTAATTTTATGAACTTGTATATGTAATTGTAGGCTTATAAATTAAAATTTTCTTATATGGTCATTATGGACCCCATGGCAAAACCGAAAAATCGAGTTTCTCTGCCAACATCAGAAAATCTAGTTTTCCGCCAAAACCGCAAAAATGAGTTTTTCCGCCAAAACTGCAAAATCGAGTTTTCCCGTCAAAACTGCAAAATTAAGTTTTTCCGCCAAAACTGCAAAATTGATTTTTTCCGCCAAAACCGCAAAATCAATTTTTTCCGCCAAGACCGGAATTGTTGTACTTATGAACTTATGTATTGTTGTACTTTTAAATTTATGGATGAATTTTAATTTTATGAACTTGTATATATAATTGTAGGCTTATAAATTAAAATTTAAAATTTCTTATATGGTCATTATGGACTCTATGACAGCCCATGAAAATATGGGTGTTAGTGGGTATGGTTTTTAATGGACATGGTTCTTAATGGACATGGTCACTCTCTGTCCACAAACAATAAATAGACAAATGGATATGGGCTAATGGACATGGGCTAGCCCAGTTTACAGCTCTAGCCAAGATTCGCCAAGAGATCAACACAAATCTACCAAAAGCCGAAAGTAATCAAGAGAGGTCATGGTTGGCTATCGATCGCAAAGAATATTTGAACAAGTTAGTGTATCTCCATGGGGCCTTGTATGAAACAATGAGGCTTTATCCACCAATTCCGTTTGAGCGCAGCTCTCCAATACAATCAGATGTACTTCCAAGTGGACATAAAATCGAGGCAAACTTTACTATTATCATCCCAATCTATTTGATGGGGAGGATGAAATCCATATGGGGAGAAGACGCGTTGGAATTTAAGCCAGAGAGATGGATTTCAGAGACCGGAGACTTGAGACATGAGCCTTCTTCCAAGTTCTTTGCATTTAACTCCGGTCCAAGAATTTGCCCTGGTAAGCATTTAGCTATGCTTGCAATGAAGAATGTAGTGGTGGAGATATTACAGAACTATGACATTAAGGTCGTCAAAGAACACAAGATTGAGCCAAAGCCTCGTCTTGTTCTTCACATGAAACATGGGCTTAGAGTCACCCTTACTAAGAGATGTTCAGCTTGAAATGTTAATGTTAGAGTTGTCCAATAATAATTTATCGAATATAAAATAATATAAGAAGTAATGTACATATGTATTGTCCAAATGAACTTGCCCCCTGGTCTTTTGAAGCTTGGTACTTCGTGATTTGTTTAAACTTATTTCATCTTTTTATTATGTACAGTATTAGTGAACGCTCAAGTTATATGTCTTATATAAAATGTATTTATTCACTACAAGAAAACACAAATTTAACGACGGCGGTTTTCCTCGCTAATTCCTCGTAAAATCGGGTTTACGAGGAATTAGCGAGGAAACACGTTTCGTCGTTAAACGTTCGTCGTAACGCATATTTCCTCGCCAATTTGTCGTAACTTAGCGAGGAAATGATTTCGTCGTAAAGACGAAGAACAATATTTCGTCGTAAAGACCACGTAAATATTCCACATAAGGACGTCGCTTCATTTCCTCGTAAATACCTTGAAAGGTGCCCCTCGTAAATTACACGTAAATATCTCGAAAGTATTTCCTCGTAAAGAACATGTAAATAACTTGAAAGCATTTCCTCGTAAAGTACTCGTTTATTATTCCTCGTCATTTCCTCGTAAGGTTTTCCTCGTAAAATACTCGTTAAGTTTCCACGTAAAGAAATCGTAAATTAGCTACGAATTTGCTTCGTTTTATTTGACAGAATATAAAAATATAATTTTAAAATAATTAAAATTATTTAATTTATTAAGAAAATTAAAATTCTAAAAAACAATCAATACCAAAATATTTTATATATAAATAAGTTTTGAATTTATAATACAAGAACCGAAAAAAAGAACTAAGAGTCGTTCATCGCCCGGTAGAATTCATCACTTGTCCTCTCTACATCCGCCTCGGCATGTGTGTGGGATGATGACTCGCCTGGAATGAGATTTTGTCATCGCAAGTTCCTCAACAAGGACTCCCATTCCGGATTAACAAATACTATAAATCTAGCTAAATTCTCTACATTAACCACCTAATCAACACTAATCAGTAAACCTATCTAAATTCCCTATACTAACCACCAAATCTACCTTAAACGAAACAAATTAGAGAGGAAATAGAGAGAGAAAGTACAATAGCTACGAAAGGGAGAGGAAGTGGAGGGGAAATGGGAGGCGAAGCTCGCGTGTATATATAAGAAATTAGTAGTCTTCGTAAATTCCTCGTAAACTTACGTAGAATGAGCGAGGCCCGTGTTTCGTTTCCTATTAACTTCCTCATAAATTTACGAGGAATTACAAAGGCCCGCGTTTTGTTTCCTCTTAAAGCCCACGTTAAATTACGAGGAAATAGAAAGGCCCGTGTTTTCATTTTACGAGGAAATAGCAAGGCCCGCGTTTTCCGGTTACAAAGTCTTTACGATGATTTTTGCTTACGTGGAATTAACGAGTCCCGCTCTTTATTTTTTAATTTCGTCGTTATTTCGTCGTTATTTTACGAGGAAATTACGAGGATTATGTTTAAATCCCTAAAATCTGAAACCCCAAATCCCATCTTCCATGTCTTCTACTTCATATATTCCAAACCTCGAACCCATCTTCCCTTTAACCTCAATCTATTCTTTCCATTCCAAACCCCAAATTCTAAAACCACAATTCCTTAACTTATAATCTCAATCTCTTATTACTAATACAAACTCCCATTACCTTACACAAAATCAAATTATATAAATAGTTTTTCATGATTAAATCCATCAAATCACATGCATTAAGTCTGAAAATTAATCTTATTAAAAACAAATACAGCAATCAGATACATCGACATTCTCGTCATCACTAGAAACATCATCATTTTCATTAAACTCATCTTCAACAGCTTCGTCTGTAGCATCGTTGGTAAGATCTTCGTACTCATGATTATGCAGATTAATGAGAAGGATGTCATCAATTTCTTGTTCAGGTTCTTCGACTTCATTTATTTGTTCTTCTTGCAATGGTGGTTCTTCTCCACTGATGATTTGTCCTCGAGGTGTAACTTTGATCACGGCTAACCAATTTATTCCCGATTCTCTCATCCGAGGGTATGGAAGGAAGCTAACTTGGTCTGCTTGTGAAGCTAAGATGAAAGGCTCGAATTTCTTGTACCTGCAAAAATTAAGGAACGTAGAAATTAATTTATTTTGCTCATGTATGGTGGATTCAAAATTTCTTCGCTAAGTAGACGTAAAATATTTCCTCATAAATTTACGAGGAATTACAAAGGCCCGCGTTTTGTTTCCTCGTAAAGCCCACGTTAAATTACGAGGAAATAGCAAGGCCCGTGTTTTCATTTTACGAGGAAATAGCAAGGCCCGCGTTTTCCGGTTACGAGGTCTTTACGATGATTTATGCTTACGTGGAATTAACGAGTCCCGCGTTCTTTTGTTTTTAATTTCGTCGTTATTTCCTTGTTATTTTACGAGGAAACTAGGAGGATTATGTTTAAATTCATAAAATCCGAAACCCCAAACCCCAAGCCCCATCTTCCTTATCTTCTACTTCATATATTCCAAACCCCAAACTCATATTCCCTTTAACCTGAATCTATTCTTTCCATTCCAAACCCCAAATTCTAAAACCACAATTCCTTAATTTATAATCTCAATCTCTTATTTCTAATACAAACTCCCATTACCTTACACAAAATCAAATTATATAAATAGTTTTTCATGATTAAATCCATCAAATCACATGCATTAAGTCTGAAAATCAATCTTATTAAAAACTAATACATCAATCGGATACATCGACATTCTCGTCATCACTAGAAACATCATCATTTTCATTAAACTCGTCTTCAACATCTTCGTCTGTGGCATCGCCGGTAAGATCTTCGTACTCATGATTATGCGGATCAATGAGAAGGATGTCACAATTTCTTGTTCAGGTTCTTCGACTTCATTTATCTGTTCTTCTTGCAATGGTGGTTCTTCTCCACTGATGATTCGTCCTCGAGGTGTAACTTTGATCACGGCTAACCAATTTATTCCCGATTCTCTTATCTGAGGGTATGGAAGGAAGCTTACTTGGTCTGCTTGTGAAGCTAAGATGAAAGGCCCGAATTTGTTGTACCAGCAAAAATAAAGAAAACGTAGAAATTAATTTATTTTGCTCATGTATGGTGGATTCAAAATTTCCTTGCTAAGTAGATGTAAAATATTTCCTCGTAAAGTACACACTACATTTACGTCGAGTTTACGAGGAAAGCGTATTTCCTCGTAAAAACCACGTGACATTACATCGACTTTACGACAAAATGATTTCGTCGTTATTTTACGAGGAAATGAAGTTGATTTTATATTTCCTCGTAAGTTCCTCGTAAAGTCGACGTAAATTTACGAGGATTAATTTTCCTCGTTAAGTTTCCTCGCTAAACTTGTGTTTTCTTGTAGTGATTGTGCCTTATATGAGAGAAACTGGTGAGATAGATCTAAAATTTTTTTTAATAACGCTGATTTATTATGACATTACATTTATGTGAAATATTACATAGACGATTCAACAACCGACAATACTACTTGCAGTCTTCATTAATAAATCGCTCTTTCCGGGACTTGAAACGTGGATTTCCTGTAATCTGCAAGAAATTGTATAGTTTGGGATTCGAACCCCAACCTGAGTGTAAAAGCCTTTAAACCTTAACCAGTAAAATAGAGTGCTTTTACGGATAGATCTAAATTAGATCGTTCATCTGAGAAGCTTTGAGACTTTGCATAGTTATTTTTGGTAATACATGAATATTAGTTAACTTATGACATTTTTAACAACACCATTAAATGGTATTCATTTTTTTTTTGCTAACACCATTAAATAATATTCATATAGATGAAGAATATGAAAAAACAAAAGCCGTTAAGGTTCTGACTAACCCTTGAGAAATCAAAGAAAAATTTAGTTGTAAGAATATTATAAGCTCCAACTTCTAATTTTATATGCATAAAAGTTTAATATAATAGCGGACATCAACCTAATGCTGTTACTTTCTTGGCAAGAAATCTCTCATCCAAGTTACTTCACGTACTATACAAAAAGAAAGAGTCTCTGATTGTATGGGTTGTCAACAAAGAAAAATGATTTTTTATGACCGAGTAAATCATACAATAACTCGTTTAGTATATACAACATGTGAGAAATTAACTATATACACATGTACTTAATTGTGGTTGCATTGGCATGTGTGACAACATTAAATCATGTATTCATTTAGGTTGTGTCTGTATAGTATGTATCATTGGCGATAACGATCTGGAGTAAAATAAAAATTCTGTCTGATTACTGTACTTTTGTCCAATCAAGCTGAAAACAGTTTTCACCTATTTATTCTAAAATAGCTTAAAAGTAAAAGTTTACTCTGGTTACCACTATTCTTTTTTCTCCAATTTCAACCTCTTTTCACTCTTTTAATCTACTAATTAATTAACAATCAAAGTCATAGTTTTCTTAAATTTTAGTAACTACGATAAGACCTACGCTTTACACATGGTGAATTTATATGAAAATTATTTAAAAAATATCGTATGGAAAAATAAAATTTATATTCTTGATCGAATAAATATTTTTGGCCCTTAAATAATTATTTTTAAATTTTTTTTGTTAATTATATAATTTGTTTACTAATGAGATGATCTCATTTAAAAAATATTTTAGGTCAAAAAATCATTTATCGCATAAGAACCTAACGTTTAGGCCGAAGAATCTCAGGCCTACTATACGGTTACAATGAAAATATGAGAGCTTGGTTTTATATCATGATTTAGCAATTTAAAAGTTAATTATAGTTATGAGAAGTTTACGTTCACGTGCCAATCCTAAATATCTTCAATATTTTTCTCATTTTTTGTCGTTTTTTTCATTTTGGTTATTGCTCGATATAAATATTGATTTTTTGAGTTTATTCTCATTTCATTATTTTGTTTTGACCTGAGATTTAGAAAATGTTTAAGATTTAAAATTATTAAAGAAATACATATTTAGATTAAGATCTGCGCCTTGAGCAGAATAAATATTTTATATTTATTACTTATTTTATGTTTTTTATGCATATTATGAAATAATAAAATAATAATTATATATTAAATAACTAAGAAATCAGTTACTACTATGTAATAAATTGGCGTGCGCATATAAATCAAACGATCGCTCTTGTTTATTTGCAATCATTTTAGGGTAAATAAACCAAAATAATCAATCTTATCTATCGTATAGATATATAATTAAAATTAAATGATATTAACATAGATATATAGTAGACTTTTAATATGGATATTTATTAAATGAAGTTTCTACTCCTATGATTTTCTTTTTTTTTTTGTCATCAACTATATAAACTCATATTAACTCTGTAAACCAAACCGGGTGATCTGCATCCATGTGAACGACAAAACACGATTGCTTCCTAGCACTGCGTGCTAGACTATCCGCCTTTGAGTTTTGCGTCTGTGGTACATAGATAAGCTCTGATCGGGTGAAACACTCTTTCAGGATCTTGATGTCTTCCAAATAACTTGCAAAAGTTGGCCACTCCTCTGGTTCTGAAACCATCTTCACCGATTGAGAACAATCCGTTGCAAACGTAACCTGAAATTGACGTAAATTCCTCATGCATTTCATTGCCCATAGTAACGCTTCCATCTCCGCATGATGAGGCGAGAGACTAGCCCTAACATTCTTTGCCCCCAACAATCCATCAAAACCTTCCAACGTACTGAACCAACTTTGTCCTGAAAAATTAGAACCCTCTTTCCACGAGCCATCCGTAAAACACCATCTTCCTGGAATTGATGGTAATTTCGTATTTATTTGTGGAGCCGTTCTCTGATCATTTAATACTTGTGCTTCAGCCCACAGTGTCGATTCCGTTTATGCCAGTTTAAGCGTATCCATGGGATCCATGTCCAAATTACTGAAAACTTTATTATTCCTGGCTTTCCAGATGTACCAAAGTATCCAAGCAAACTGATGATCCTCCATCTGCGGAAGGACTCTCCAAAATCGATAATCCATATTTGTGAAGAGTGCTCTTGTTGGAAAAAAAAACTGGATTTGATGGTATCTTCGAGAGAGCCCAAACCTGAATAGCTGGGGGACATTCAAAAAACACATGATTTATCGATTCCTCATGAGCTCCACATCTTGCACAGCAAATGTCCCTTTGAATCCCCCTTACTTGTAAATTCTTCCGCATTGCTATACACCCTGTCACTAATTACCATAGGAAATGTTTAAGCTTTGGTGGACATCGTATTTTCCAACAGAAAGCCTTTAAAACATCAACTGTGGGGCCAATCAGTAATGGTGGTCTTTCTCTATCTGGATAGATCCTCTCTACCTGATATCTTGATTTGACCGAATATTTTCCATTTTTTGTAAAGTGCCATCCATCTTTATCTATCCGCTGAGTCCTGCTTAATGGAATGCTTTCTATAAGTTTCGCATCTTGGGGATCCACCAAAACCTGAATTGCCTCCAAATTCCAAGTACGCGAAGTAGAGTCAATGAGAGACTCGACTTTAAGATCCGGATATAAGTTGTGTTGATTTTTATTAGCTGGTCTCGGGCAAGTGGTTGGGAGCCAAGGATCATTCCATACAGAGATAGAAGATCTTGATCCCACCCTTTTGATTAGTCATTTGCTTACCAGAGATCTAGCAGAAACAATACTCTGCCAGCCATAAGACGGAGAATATGAATGAATCGGTTCCACCGACCTTTGAAAACTCGAGAAAATAACGTGTTGGGCTTTTCAATCAGTCGCCATAACTGTTTACCAAACATCGCCGTATTGAAATCAGTGATGTCCTTAAAACCCAAGCCTCCTTCATCCTTATATGCGCATACTTTGTCCCATGATTTCCAATGCATGCCTCTAGTGCTTCCCCTTGGACTCCACCTGTAATAACCCTTACAAGCAGATAGAATTTTGGTTGAGAAAATTCTTTAAGATCAGTTTGAAGATTGGTCGATCAGAATTTTAATAAAAATCGACACAGTGAATTAATCTCTCGACGGGGCTGTCTTTTGGTCGAAAGACCATCTCTTGATGGTTCTGGTCGAGTGTTAATTATTATTGTCAATTTTTATTCATGCTGGGCTAGTTTATTCAGAGCAGGACGAGTTTCGAAGGATGAAAAATATTTAGTCGAAACAGTCCGAAAAATATCGACAAAACTCTTAAAATTATTTATGAACAATCACATGTCTTGCACCTTCTAGCCTACTTGCTTCCTCAGTAATTAGGTCACATGACATGCACCTACTTACTTACCTGCTTGCTCATTAGAAGTCGCATGCTGGTCACAAGCTGTTTGCTTCAGCTGCTTGTATCTTTCTTCATGGAAGGGAAATGTTCAGCTGCTTGTGCTGCTTGGTGTGCTGAAGCATGTCACCAGCTGTCTAACCTCATCTTTGTCTTTTGTGGGAGCAAAACCTCATCTGAAGCAACTCCTTATGATATAAAATACCTTCTTCTCTCCTCTGGATGTCCTGAAACAGATAGAAAACCAGAGAAAAGTTCAGAGAGAAAGAGAGAAAGAAGAAAGAAAAATCTGTTAGAAAAAATTGGTTGAAAAATTCAGAAAAAAATTAGGGAAGAGAAGTGAGCTTGGACGACCCTTTCTCACCATCTTGTGACTTTAATCAGTGAGTATTTGTGTGGTAAAGAGTTGGAGATTTGGTGTCCTGAAGTTTAGAATCACCCATGTTCTTCAGCCTTTATTATAGTCGGTAAAGATGTAAGTTGTTGTGTGGATCAGTTTTATTTGAGCATTTATGTTGGATTGACTGCGATTCAGCTTTGTTCTGATTGAGTCTGACCTTTTCGTGATGTGGTACTGATCAGGTTTGGCGTGGCTTCATCTTAAAGTGGAGTATCATTTGAGTTCAGAAAGTGTTTGATTTGAACCGGTAAACTGTTTTGTCTTTTGATCCAGATCAGTTTAGATTGTAACCAGCTGGCTGAGTTGTTGTTCTTCCTCTCTGGATTAATTTCTTAATCCCTTGTGTGGATTTATATTAGTTCAGTTCATGGTCACATAGCATCTAGACAACTTAGCTGAAACGATTTATGTTTGTACCGAACTGAAGCTGCCTTGAACTTGGCTTAGTAGCTGTCCTGAATCTTGAACTGTGAGGTTGAACCGGACTGATTAACCTTTGTTCCAACCGTTCTGTTATTGGTACAGATGGTCAAGGATAGTGTTCGGATCAGCCGGATCCTTGTGGTGGTTTTAAATCGAGAATATTCCAGAAGTCGGGTGTGATTAGCTTGAGCTTGAGTATAGTCTTCCTTCGCCAATCTCATGGATTTAAAGGTGAGTCTAGATAGATGATTAAAGAGTTATGAATTAGTGTTGCATGATTGAAAATGTAGATGATTGATAGGCTTTGTCTCTTGATCAATATTTAATTGGTGAGGTGTTTACTTAGTGTAAACACTTAATAAATATTTATGAATGATCATAGAGGTTTATTCCAAACCTTAGTACTTGTTCTCAAGTACTGATACATATGTATAGTATTAAATATATAAGTATAAATCATGTGAAGTCTTATAGTATACTCACTTTCCCGAAAGTTCCGCATTACCGTGAATTGTTCCTGCGATATGGAACAAGGTTACGAAGACACGATGATGGGGTCGCACCCTGGAGGCCGTGTAGCTGCATGCAGCGTTAGATGTTCGATCTTGGAATATGTAATGGAGATGATGGTTATATTTATTTTCCCTCTAGGCTCGGTTAGCCTTGGTGGTTTTCCGGGTTTAGTCTATATACAAATATTATAAGTATGAGTGAATGGCGGGTGTCGTGGAGATGATGTTTAAGATAAGATTCACATCGATGGAATGATAGGCCTTATATATGCATTCTTATTAGTTATGGAATATATTTCCACTGCATACAAATGGAGTTGATCGCTCGAAATATTACTAATATACATTGGGGTGCGAGACTAGGCTCACTTAGTAAACTAGTTACTCATGACTCATTTGTGATGCAGGTAACCAGTAGACGGGAGACCTTACTCTAGGACGGAAATGAACAGCATTAGCTTGCGGTAGTTTTATTATCCTTGCAAAGGCATTTTGATATTTCTTATGTATAAGATTTGTTGACCGAAAACCTCGAGGTTATTTTATAACAAATTTTGTAAGATGCTTTTAAATGATATATAAAGAATGTTTTTAAAGTAAAGATTCCATATGATATTAGTCCTTGTCCAGACGAACTAACTATCGGATATTGCTTTTTCGGGTTGAAAAGCCTGGAATGATATTCAATAGGAGCGTTGGTGTTCTTTGGTTGTTGGTCTAAGGTGGTCGGAAGTATTCAGAGATCCTCGGATCGACCATCGAGGAACATTGACCGTGTCATTTCCGGTCATCTACGATCGGAGGTGTCACACCACCAGAATTGTGAAACCGCACTCGTCAGCTTCTTTACAGTTGCCTTCAGTAAACGATAGCAGGACATCGTGTGATTTGGTAATGCTGTAATCACTAATTTAATGATCACTTCCTTTCCTTCTTTTGTAAAAAACCTAAACGTCCACCCCTTAACTCGATTATTTAACCGATCTTGTACAAAACTAAAAACTTGAATCTTTGAACCCCCCATATTTTCCGGCAGACCAAGGTAAGATCCCATTCCTCCAAGATTCTGAATGCCCAAAATATCCCTTAATTCTTGTCTAACAGACTCTTCAATCTTGTGTCCAATTTGAATTGAAGACTTATCAAAATTTATTAACTGTCCTGATACTATCTCATACTCCTTTAAAATCCGAAGAATGGTTTGACACTCTTCTTTTTGAGCTTTACAAAAGAAGAGACTATCATCCGCAAAAAACAAATGTGATATCGCCGGACAAGCTCTCGCTACCTTCATCCCCGTTAATTGTTGACCCCTCTCTGCCTTTTTTATATTTGCAATTAGAGCCTCAGTACATAAAATAAATAAATAAGGCGATAAAGGATCTCCTTGCCGTAAGCCTCTATGGGGAACAAGGAGGCCGCGTGGTTGACCATTTATTAGAACCATGTATTGAACCGATGATATACATTCCATCATTAATTTGACCCAATGAAGATCAAATCCTAACTTCTGTAATAAGGCCTTAATAAATTCTCATTCCACTCTATCATACGCTTTACTCATATCCGTTTTGATTGTCATATACTTTCCTTGACATGCTTTATTGGTCCGTAATCCATGAAACATTTCCTGAGCGATAAGGATATTATCAGAAATCAACCTTCCTGCCACGAAAGCTGATTGAGTTTCTGAAATGAGCAATGGAAGATAGATTTTCAATCGCTGACACAAAACCTTCGAAATAATTTTATATCCTACGTTACATAGACTAATTGGCCTCAATTCCGTCATTCTTGTAGGTCTTTCTGTTTTTGGAATCATACATATGTTAGTGATATTCAATCGAGTGTCCATATCTCCCGAAACCAAAAAATTATTCACCATCTCCACTAAATCATTCTTTATAATATGCCAGGAGTGTTGGAAAAAGAGAGTTGTCATGCCGTCCGGCCCTGGAGCCTTTTCTGGATGCATCATAAACAACGCTTCTTTGACCTCCTCCTCCGTCGCTATTCTCAACAAGTGTTGATTCATCTGAGGAGTAATGGCCGGTGTAACCTCTATAAGAAATTATCAAAATCCGATGGGGAAGTGGTACTAAATAGATCCTCAAAATAACTTATTGCCACTTTTTCCACCCCATTTTCGTCCGTACTCCAATTCCCATCCACATCATGTAAACCAACAATTCTATTGCGAACACATCTTTGCCTTGTTAACGCATGATAAGATTTTGTATAAGATCCCCAGATGCATACCACATGTTCCGGCTTTTCTGGTGCCAGTACTCTTCCTCGTCCTTATATGCATCATGTAATTTCCTAGATACCTCCAGAATATCCTCCTGAGACCTA
The DNA here is from genome assembly GCF_020379485.1 of Brassica napus. Lineage (NCBI taxonomy): Eukaryota > Viridiplantae > Streptophyta > Magnoliopsida > Brassicales > Brassicaceae > Brassica > Brassica napus. The sequence goes on along the minus strand of NC_063446.1, from coordinate 59,407,151 downwards.
TAATTATCTGTTTGTACCTCCTCAAGAGCTTGTTGTAGTTCGTTTATTTTTTTCTTTCCATTAGGAGGATTATCTTTCCGCCATTTAGCAATTTCGTGACGACAGTTACTAATTTTTTTCCACTATATTTTGTGTTCTCCCTGCAACTCTTCCTTCATTATAGTCTATCCAACCTGATGTAATTGATTCCATGAGGCCCATCTGTCCAATCCACCTCTTATCAAACCAAAATTGTCATTTCCTCCTGGTGACTTTATCCTCAAGATAAGCCACCACTGGCCGATGATCAGATGCCACCATTCCAAGATACTCTATAAAAGAACATGGGAATAAAGTGTGTCATTCTTCATTCTCTAAGGCACGATCTAGACGGCATCTAACCGTCACTGCCCCTTTTCCTTTTACTCTTCTCCCTTGCCATGACATTTTGTTCCCCCAGGCCGGGAATTCGAGTAAACATCTATTTTTTATCATATTATTAAAAGAAATAAACGAATCTGCACTCCTTATAGATCCTCCATCTTTTTCATGATTTCCTGTAATCTCATTGAGATCCGCAATAACAAACCATGGTTCAGATCACGCAAGTCCATACCTAGTTAACCGTTCCCACACTTGCTCTCGCATTTTTTGAACTGGATCCCCATATACAAAAGTAAGATAGACCTTTTTGCCAAGAGCATCCGCTTCCACAATAATCATTCGATTGCTAGAATATAATATCTTCACCTGAAACTCGTTATTATAAAAAAGTGCTAAGCATCCACTTCTCCCCGATGGATCTACTGTGAACAGATTATCATATCCAAAGTGAGCATGAAATTTTTGAACAAAATCTGGTTTTTGCTTAGTTTCTGCTAGAAATAAAAAATCCGGTTTATGTCGTATCTCGCTCAAATAGCTTATAGTCCATTTAATTCTCATTCCTCGACAATTCCAACTTAAAACTATCATTTAAAAAATTAATATTTATTTACTCCGGAGAGCCAGAAACAAACGGGTGTAATGATAACCTGTGTCTCCACACCAAGCATATGCCATCCTTTGTGACCATTCCATAAAATACCATAACCACTCCAACCCTTTGTCTTCTTCATCTTTGCCACTTTCCAATTCTCATTCAAAGCATAAGACAACAATGCCTCTATGTCGCAATATGAGACGAAATCGTTACGTATATTTCTTAAAATACACACGGTGAGGGTATTGAAAACCGCAAAGCCTTTTCCAATTAACCAAACACTTATTGAACATCTGACTCTTCCACGTATCAAGGAATCTCCTCCACCAGACTGAAATCTTTTTAAACCAATTACATTCCACTTCATGATTATAATACAATAACATGCAATAAACAAAAGAGTAATGTTACACCGCGAGATCCTATAAACCCAAGTACCAAATCCAGTTCCCGAAGTACTTATGCCACCAATAAACTAAAATAGCCTTATCACCGACATAAAACACCACACAGTGTCTTCTTGCTTCGATACCATCCCAACTCCGCAGCATGATCCGCCATTGCGTAACCTCTATACCCCAACCCCTCTGCTGCCACAGATACGAGCCAAGTCAGTGTACCCCGAGGCTCATAGTTAACACCAAGGAACCAAGTAAACCAAAGAAACCAAATAAACCAACACTGTCCATATTCTGGTACCTAAATATGACATCAGATCGCTCATATCCCTGTAGAGAACTGTCACAATTATACCAAACCCAAATGCAACACAAAACAAGGAAACCGCAATACCAAAACCACAACGCATTTTTGTATTAATCCATTGCTTACTCTCAAGAGAAAGCCTTACCAACACCCATGAAAACAAAACAAAAACCAGACACAACTTATTCTTTAACTCAAATGAAAACCAAATACTTTTAAAGCTTATTAGAACCGACGAACAAACTAAACCATTAAACATACCATAAAACAAACCCTGTTTACTCAACCTCTCTTGTAGAAAGACTCTATCCATAAACTCAAGTCTTCTGATGACCAGATTTCGGGTTTAAATGACCCTTAATCTCCGTTTGCTTATTGGTGTCTCCTTGCCTTGTTCCTGTCTTAGCTCCAGCTCGTTTCCTTGGAGACGCCAGCGCATTGAATACCCTCATCTTAGAGCTCCCCACCGTGCTTAACGTAGGCTTGAACATGCACTTACGTAACCCTTGCTTTTTCCCCGCACCACCTCCAATCTGACCTTGCTCCTCTTCCACAGAAGCCACTTCTTCTTCCTCCTTGCCATTGCTTTCCTTAATCACCTCCTCAGCCACTCCCTCCGAAAGATTCTCCATAAAGTCCTCAGCATCCATATCTATTCCGTTCTCAAGTAAATGCGCCTTAATCTCATCCATGTCCATCACGTCCTCATCATCTAGCTCCCCTTGATCCTCCAACATACCTTGTACCGTTACTAAGCCTTGTTCCGCATCTGTAGGATCAGAAATTGCTTCTATTCCATCAGCCTGAGTTTTGGCCAGTTCCTCTTGGAATTTTTGAGATGGTATTGTTGCCACTCGCTCCTCCGCACTCCTAATCTCTCCCTCCTCTCGAGCTTCCTCACGTACCCCTCTGTTCCCCTGTTGCTCTCTAGCTTGTTCATTCTGAGCTCCAAGTCGTGTATCCTCTCTCCTCGCAGATCTATGACGAGATGCATCGCCGTCTCCCCTATAGTGTCCACGACTTGTATATGCCCTCTTGTTTCCTCTCTCTGATACCTTCGTCCATTTAAACTCTGATTCCTCCACCATTTTGCCCTTGCCTTTGCCATAGTAATCACGCCCTTATCTCTCCTTGTTTTGTGAATTCCCGTTTATCACAACACCCTTGTAGCTCCTTGCCCTATCCTCAGGCGTTCCACCTTCATACCACGAACCATTTGCATCTCTGCCTTCCCGTTTCTTCTCCGGACTCATCTTGTTGTTCTTCTCGTCTAATGGGCACACTTCATCCTTATGACAAAGGCTGCCACAGACTTGGCAATAGCCAAATAACTTATCGTACCGCAACGACACTGGAGCTTCATCGCCCTCATAGAACTCCCCGCCTGTGAAATCCACTGTCGTTTCAAAACAAAGCTCCTTGAACGCATCAACCACTACTTGAACTCAAGAATGAGCTACATCCACAGCTACCGTCCTTCTAATAGCATCACCAATGCTCTCGAAAGTGGGTGTTGTTTTAAATTCCCCCGGTACGCCTATCACACGCACCCAGAACGTGATCTGAGACGGGTATAGCAAGGACTTCTTTGGTTGCCAGCGTGCCAAAGAGAGCATCCAGTAGTCAAAGTGAAATGGCTGGAGCTTGAGAACCCCTTCCATATCCTCCTCCTTCTCGAAATCAAACTGAAACTTCCCGAAACCCAAATCTGTACCAACCACCTTTTCCTCCGATTTTCAGATCTTCGGGAGGTTCGAGATCAGCGCCTTCATCTCCTGCTCCTCAGGATTCATACATCGTCCAAGCAAGGTCTTAGAGAAGGTCTTGATCAGGGCTGAGTTGTCGAAATGGGGCACCGAGATCTTCAGCCTCTTGCGAGTGCCTTCACCGTTCTTCACCTCCCCCACATTACCCAAAAGCTGACTCGGCGTCATATCCTAAAGAGGAAAAGAGAAACTTTGATCTTTGTATAGAACAAGATAGAAAGTTTCGAGTGAAATGATACAACTAAAACTCAACCCCATGTTCCTTTTATACTGATCCCAAATCCTCATCATTCCGTTCCCAAGATTTCCTCTATTATCGCGAAATCTCCTATAATTGTAATTCAAATCAATCTCCCTTGACAAACTCAATCGCAAAACGCATAATCCCCAAATTATCTCCACATCAAATCCATCGCGATTCCCTTTTCTAGATGAAGCGCTAACCCCAGATCCCTGATTGATTATACGAAAAGAAAGAGCGACGATACCTCTATAAGGATTTGATTCCGTCTTAATGAGGAGCGAAATCAAAATCCAAATCGCTGAGATTCTAAATCACCGAGTTTTCCCCAAATTAAATACCACTTTCCCAAGCCAAGCCATCGAAGATTAACCACTGATTGCGAGATCCAAATCTCATAAAACCCCCAAATCCCAGGATTCCAACGCCGTGAGATCATCGTAGATCTAGATCGCCATTTTCATCGCCACTACGATACTTTTTAATATATATTTTTCAATACGGTTTCTAGTCTAGGTTAGGTTGAACATATATTGAAAAGTTAATATTTTAATTTTGAAATTTTAATTTTTTTTAAATGATTATAAATTATTGAAACCACTAAACATTCCACTTTAAAAAAAAATCGTTGGTGTAAGATTTTGTTACACAAATATATAAATAATCATCGTTTCTACTCATGTGATTATTTGCATAGTTGCTTTCTCATTAAGAGACCCTTCAGTTACTTCATGACTAGAAAGCCTATCACTTAAGCAACTTTTCACTGTCAAATCTCAAACATGTGATCCTAGTTTATTGGAGAGCGCATCACGGATCATTTGTTTATCCTATTCACTAGTTATCTTACCATAGTCTAGATGCTGTTTCCACTCTCTGATATGAAATAAAATATATTTTTAAATAGTTAAACGTAGTCAAACAATCAAACAATATACATTATTATGTGTATCTAAATCCAGTTCCTTATTCTTCTTCTCCACCACCCACAATCAAACTTTCCTAATGGCTTCTATCAGCTTATTTGAAGCATCAGTATCTCTCTTTTTTTTGCTTTTTTGTCTTCTGCCACTTTGTAAACAAGAAATATTCTGGTTACTTGCAAATCAAGAAAGCTCTTTGAAGCTACCCTTGGAACTGGCCTGTTCTTGGGATGCTTCCATCTGTGCTCGTGAGGCTCAATCGGATTGATGATGCCATCTCGATCATTGAAAAGACCCACTTGATTTGTATTCAAGTCATGGTTCGCTAGAGTTGATGCGTTAATCACCGTTGATCCAGCTAATATACATCTTATTTCTCCAACTACGTCAAAGGACCACCTGAGTTCAAAGAAAGGTCGGTCCTGAGCCAAGCCAGATGAAATATTCGACTTAAGCCTCCAAAAAATTTAAAAAAATTAGATGTGCATAAACCCCAAATTTATAAAAAAAAGGTTTTTAGATTTCCAAACTATTTAAATTTTTATTAAACCGTCTAGAGTCCTCAAAATCTCAGGATCGGCCTAGTTCAAATAGATATTTGATGTTTATGGAGACCCGATTTTCACTGCCGACTCAGAGCTATCCAAGAATCTAAGAATGTTTTCTCAGGTCATCCTCAGCCAGGTTTTCAGAACTTGTCAATGAGTGTGTCACGTGTCACAAGTAAAATCAAGGATGTGCTTCTCCTCTTTTCAGTCGCTTTTTAGAAGATGGGACCATCTTGGACTTGCAGGATGTGTTCCAGAGATTCATTTTCGATACAACACTAGTTATAACTACCAGGTCTGATCCTCAATCTCTCTCAATTGATATGCCACAGGTTGAGTTCGCAATAGTCGTTGAGTATGTTGGGGAAGCCATGGTCGGCTAGAGTTTTTGAACAAGTTGGTTTATCTACATGGGGTGTTGTATGAAACGATGAGGCTCTATCCACCAATTCGGTTCGAGAGCAAGACTTCTATAAAATCAGATGTACTTCCAAGTGGGCACAGAATCGATGCTAATCCTAATATTATCTTCCTTATTTATGCGTTAGGGAGGATGAGATCCTTATGGGGAGAAGACGCGTTGGAATTCAACCCAGAGAGATGGATTTCAGAATCTGGTGGGTTGAGACATTAGCCTTCTTCCATGTTCTTTGTGTTTAACTCCGGTCCAATAACTTGTTCCGTTAAGCATTTAGCTATGACTTCAATGAAGACTACAATCGTGGAGATATTACAACAATTGTGGAGACTAGCACCGCCGCTGCCGCAACTCCTTCCACACCGCCACCCATCTCTCCTTGCATGCCACCACCTCCAACTCCTTGCACAACCACCGCTACAATTCCTTTTACCACTACTTCCATTTCTGCTCACTCCTCACCCGCTATCACCATCGTTGCATCATACACCACCATTTTCCATCAAATTCATTGATGATAGTAGATCCGTTTTTTTTAATTGTTTCTGTTTTTTTAACAACCTTTTAATTGTTTCTGTTATTGAATTTTTTTTCAGCATTTTTGTTATTCTATTTCTATATTTAGTTTTATGCAATGAAATATTTGATGATTTTTAATATTTGTTATAATTTAATAAAATAACATTTCCATTTTTTTTAAATACATTCAGTTGTCGAAAATTCATTGGAGGTGATTCAGTCATAAATTTATCGGTATGTTCCGATGATTTTTCGACAAACATTTCAGACAATATTTGTGCTCGGAACTTACAGATAATTTTCTGAGAAATGGTGATTTTCGAGACCCAAACTCCTGACAAAATTTGGATAGTCGGAAAACAATACTCCTTCCGTTCGGTAAGAGTTGACGTTTAAGTGTTTTTTATATATCAATATATTTGATGTTTATAAAATCTTAAGCAAATAATGACAAAAATATGACTTATTTTATTTTTGCAATTGATAATGATAGGAAGATAATTTTAACATTAAATAATATTTCCTCCGTTTCAAAAAAAATGCATTTTCTAGAGAAAAAAATTGTTTCAAAAATATGCATTTTTTACATTTTTAATACAATTTTTGTTAACTGAGAAATTGTGAAGTTTAAAAACATTATTTGCAGTTTTTAAAATTTTATTGGTTTTAAAATATAGAAAATATAAAATTACAAAAAATTATGTATTTATAATTAAGTTTTAATACCCCCTCCGTTTTTTTTGTATGATGTTTTTGAAGATAATTTTGTTTCAATTTGTATGATGTTTTAAAACTTTCAATGCAAAATTGATTAAAATATTAAAAGTTAATGTGTAGTTTTTGTTTTATTTGTTCAGAATAACAATAATTGACTACTTTTAGTTACTTTTTGTTGTTGTAATCAAATGATGCTATTAAAAGTAAAAAATTTCTTAATTTATGTGTTTATGCTAAAACATCTTACAAAAAGAATTAGATAGAGTATATTTTATTAAAAAGTGTGAAAATTTTAAAACATATATTATTTTGAAAATTCTAAAACATATATTATTTTGAAACAGAAAGAGTAATTGGAAAAATTGAAATAGAGATATCATCTTTCTTAATCTATGTGCAAAGCTGTGGAACTTCAAATAATAGCAATATAGATCGACACGCTAGCAATATACTTTACCATGTCTATATAAATCCAGTTCCTTCTTCTCCTATACCCACTATCAAACTTCCCTAATGGCTTCCTTTGGCTTATTTGAAACATCCATATCCCTTTTTTGCTTTCTCATCTTCTTTTACTTTCTCATAAAGAAACATTCTGGTTACATCAAGAAAACCCTTTGTTACCCTTGGAACTGGCCTGTTCTTGGGATGCTTCCAGCTATAATCATGTGGTACAAGCGAATCGATGTTCTCATATGGGTCTTAGAGAAGAGCAACATGACGTTTCTATTCAAGGGTCCGTGGTTCACTAGAATGGATCTGTTATTCACGGTTGATCCAGCTAATATACAACATATATTGAGCTCAAATTTCACCAACTACATCAAAGGACCAGAGATGAAAGAGATATTTGATGTTTATGGAGACGCCATATTCACTGCCGACGGAGAGCTATGGAGGAATATAAGAATGTCTTCTATGGTCATGTTCAATCATCAAGGTTTTCAAAACTTTTCGATGAGTATCACAACAAGTAAACTCAAGGACGTGCTTCTTCCTCTATTCAGTCACTATTCAGAGGAAGGGACGGTCGTGGACTTGCAGGATGTGTTCGGGAGATTCATGTTAGATACAACCCTACTTGCAATCACAGGGTCTGATCCTCAGTCTCTCTCCATTGAAATGCCAGAGGTTGAGTTCGCAAAAGCCTAAGAGAATGCTGGAGATTATGTTGTGTATAGGCATGTCATACCAAGATTCTTGTGGAAGTTGCAAAACCGAATGGGATTAGGTCAAGAGAAGAAGATGATAGAAGCGGGTGCCACTTTTGATCGAATTTGCGCGAAATATATATTTGCAAAGAAAACCCTTACGTGGAAACCAAGATTCGCCATGAGATCAACACAAACCTACCAAAAACTGCAACTAGTCAAGAGAGGCCATGGTCGGCTATCGATCACAAAGAATTTTTGAACACGTTGGTGTATCTACATGCGGCGTTGTATGAAGCAATGAGGCTCTATCCGCCAATTCCGTTCGAGCGCAAGACTTCTGTTAACTCAGATGTGCTTCCAAGTGGGCACAAAATTGATGCAAACTCTACCATAATCTACCCTATTTATGCGTTAGGGAGGATGAGATCCGTATGGGGAGAAGACGCATTGGAGTTTAAGCCAGAGAGATGGATCTCAGAGACTGGAGGGTTGAGACATGAGCCTTCTTCCAAGTTCTTAGTGTTTAACTCCGGTCCAAGATCTTGTTCTGGTAAGCATTTAGCTATGACTGCAATGAAGATCATAGTTGTGGAGATATTGCAAAACTTTGACATTAAGCTCGACAAGGGACATAAGATTGAGCCAAAGCCTCGTCTGTCTTTGCATATGAAACATGGGCTTAGAGTCACGCTTACTAAGAGATGTTCAGCTTGAAATGTCTATGTTAAGAGTTGCTCCAATAATAATCCATCGGATATATTATTAAAAAAAATATCATTTATTGTCCACATGTACTTGTCCCCCTGGTCTTTGGAAATTTGTTTTTTCGTGATTTGATGAAATTTATTTCTTCTTTTCATTATGTAATAATGAACAGTGAAGTATTATTTCTTATATAAAAATGTATGCAGTGACAGGAAGATATATATAAAGTTTACCGTCAATATCTCAGTGCTACACAAATTCAAATCACTTAAAATCCATAGTTATATGAGAGAAACCCGTGAGATAGATCTAATTTACACCTTATGAAGATTATTTTTTTCTGCTTACAAAGTACATCATTTACTTGTTGAAAGAGAAGCAATTTACAAAAAAAGGAACCTTGTTCTGGTATCTTATTTTCAAATGTGGGCCCCACTCATCACATTCCCCTACATCATGTATTGTAAATTTCTAATATTGGCATCAGCCAAAATAAACACTTACAAGTTACAACTACATCACGTAAGATATCTTACCTCAAACTTTTTTTTTTCATATCCGAGTGTCTTGGTCCCACCGTAGTGGTCCATACTAGAGACCGAAACGAGTAAGGACGCTGCCAGGACGTCACCATGTGGTTCACCGTGAACGGTCTTCGGTCTCGGACGCTAAAAAATCCGCAAGTAAATTCCCCAGTGACCGGATTTCGAACCCAGGTGGCAGAACTAACAGCTGTGAGAATTTACCACCAGAGCTAGAAGCTCCGGTTCTTACGTCAAACTTCGGATTGGGTCAAGAATAATTATACTCCATTTAATTACTCCCAATAATTCATTTTTATGAAATTCACGCTTTATATTGGTATGGTTGTTTTTATGGTAACACGTGAATTTAGATTAACTATTGAATGATATTTTTTAACAACACCATTAAAATGGTATGCATATAGTCTATAGCTGAGGAGTATGGAAAAAGCTAAAGTTGACTCGGATGTAAAATATTGGAAGCTCCAACTTCTTATATATGCTCAAAAGTTCAAAATAGTAGTAATGTATAAAATTGGGAATCGCAAATGTACTACTTTAACGCCTAAATATATGTTCATACGAAGAAATCTCGTAACAAGGCTAAATTGTCGATAAAACAACTAAAAACAGCTCAGTTTTGCTTGCTCCTCATCAAGACATCAACCATAGTATTGCTTTCTCTGCAAGAAATCTCTTCATCTAAGTTACTTTATCATCAAGAAACTCTCATTTAACTAACTTATTCACCAAGAAAACATCGACACTTAATTTTATTTGCACTAGATGCTAGTAATGTGATTTGGGCATGTTAGATGAAATAATCCACATGGTTATTTAAATACAGACATATATCTTCAGTATGAATTAAAAGGTAAAGCCTCTAGTTATATAGATGTCGTGAAAACAAGGGACTCGAGAACTCGACTTGTTGTAGTATTATATATCCTGTGAGTATAATTCAAGAAAGCCTTTCATTTAAGCAACTTTGCACTGTCAAATCTCAAAACATGTCGCAGCAAATTTTAGCAAAAAAAATTAAAATTAAAATCTCAAAACGTTGCGATGCTTGTTTACTGGAGAGCGCATCACGGATCATTTGTTTATCCTATTCTCTAAGAACATCATTATCTCACATACTCATTTAGAGGTTCTTAATCTTTTTTTAATAATTTTTAGTTGGAAAAATGGGTTTAAGAGACTTAGTTAAGAAACAGATATATTTGTGTGGTCCATTGCAAGTCTCTTATTTAAGGGTTCTTAAAAAAAAATATTAAACATTATTTTATTAAACTTCAAATTTATTTATTAAATTTTTAAACATAACATTTTAAACATAGATTTAAAATACAAGTAGAAACACAGCAAAAAAAAAACAAGAAGTCCAGATGATAAGAAAGAATGTGATAAAAACATTTTGTATACATATGCAAAAACACCAAAGCAGACAAAAATATTTTTCCAAATAAGTGATCAAAGATGGTGTCATTCAGCAATGGCGTACCTAATTCTGAAAGGAGATGGGTGGATTTGTGGTGGCTTCCAAGTGAACTCCACTAGGAGAAGTCCTTATCTGAGTTGTATCCGTAGATTAGCACAACATTATCGCATGCCATTTACTTGCAACTGATGCTATCGCTTGAGCTCTATGAGATATCTTCGTTGCTGCGTGCAGACATAAAATAATCACAACAACTTGGACCACCTCAGAGACCTGAAAACATAACCATCCCAAACTTTTAACATCACCATATAACAAGAAACCAAAGAAGAAACTAAAGCTCGACTCACCGCGAAATCACCACCGTTTATATACGTGATACGTCCGCTATACGCAGTGGTCTGGAAAAGCGTGGTAAACTGGCTAACAGTGACGACCAGAAACTGTAGAATCAGAAAGATTCGGAACCTGTGGCTTATCTTAGAGAGGTAATGACGCAAACGTATGTGCTTATCTCACAGAGTTCTGTAATAAAGGAAAAACATAAAAAAGGTTTCAGCTTTCAATTCAAAACAGGGGAGTGACAAAAGTACAAGCAATCTAACGGAGTTCTGTAATAAGGAAACACATAAAAGGTTTCAGCTTTCCGACAACCCATGAACTATCACAGAGTTCTGTAATAAGGAAAAACAAATAAAAAATGTTTCAACATTCATGCAACTAATGATCTGTCACAGAGATTCTGAACCAAAGATAGAAAGAATCACCGAGTTTGCTGAATATACTGAGCCTTGAGCCGTCCCATACGACCACTGAGCAGATCAATGAAGAGAAAATTTTGAATCTCATGCTTTCTCAAGTTATGAGAAACACAAAGAAGAGAGACGCCAGCTAAACACGCAGCGAGACGACGATGTTGAGCTCGAAACTCTTGTACTGATACCTCTCACAGTCTTTGCAAGGCCCTAGCTCCAACACTAAATTTGCTCCTTGCCTTAGCTTGCCTAAGCATAGAATCAACCAAAGTAGTTTTGCCATGATCAACATGAGCTACAATTGCTATATTCCTCACGTCATTCCTCCTCACCAACGTCTTCTTCTTCACGTCTATCATCCAAACAAAAAAAAAGTGATTTCCTTTAGAGAACCAATCAAAAGATAGAAGCTAAGTCCTTGAAATTCTATTGTCAGACTACAGACATAAGAAATCTTTGTCCTTTAAGTTTAACAATCTCACAATCAATCATTATCTTATCTTTTTCAATTCAAAGTGACAAAATTTAAGCTCAAAAACACTAAAACTACTGGAGGATGGTTCATCGTTTGACGGAGAGACAGAGAAAGTGGTGGTTTGATGGAGAGACAGAGCAAGTGATGGGAAGGTGAAGCGGACGGCTCCGGGGATTAAACCTTGCCTCTTTGCATCTGTAATCGCCTACACCTATCAAAAAGTGGGGTTCCTCGTCTCGACGGAATCGATCTCCATTTGGTTTAAGAGCTCCTCCAGCTGCGACGGAATCAATCTCCATCTCTGATTAGGAAACCTCAGAGAAAGCGGGGTTCTTCGTCAGCGACAGGGCATGGAAGAGGGTGAAGAAATTGTCTACCCAAAAAAGCGACGGATGGCATCAAGAGGCGTATCTTAGAGCATTGCATCTACAATGGTAGCTCTTAAGAAAATCCTCAATCTGGAGCCCACTTTCTTAGAGTTTGTGCAAAAAAGAATTCTTAAAATCCTTTGATAAGGATTGATCCTTACACTGTTTACGGGTCTCATTGACTACGAAGCGGCCCGTGAATTGTCATCTTTTTTTTTTTTTTTTTTTTTAAATCCAAAATATCTAAGATTAATCTGAAATGCCTTTGTGCTAAAGACTCCAATGAATTTCACCATTGCCAATGGTCTTATGTTGCCTAAAATTAGTTAAACAATAGACTTTATCTCATGTGGATATAAATCCAGTTCCTTCTTCTTCTCCTCCTCCTCTGCCCACTATCAAACTTCCCTACTGGCTTCTATCGGCTTATTTGAAGCATCTATATTTCTTTTTTGCTTCCTCATCTTCTATTACTTCCTCGTCAACAAACACTATGGCAACTTGCTCATCAAGAAATACCTTCAAAGATGCCCTTGGAACTGGCATGTTCTTGGGATGCTTCCAGCTGTGCTCATGAGGTTCAATCGGATTGATGATGCCATCTCTATCATTGAGAAAACCAACTTGACATTTCTATTCAAGGGTCTCTGGTTCAGTAGAATGGATGCGTTGATCACCGTTGATCCAGATAATATACATCATATATTGACCTCGAATTTCTCCAACTATGTCAAAGGACCTGAGTTCAAAGAAATATTTGATGTCTATGGAGATGCGATATTCAACCCCGATGGAGAGCTATGGAAAAATCTAAGAATGTCTTTTCAGGTCATCCTCCATCAGCAAGGTTTTCAAAACTTGTCACTGAGTGTCACAACAAGTAAACTTAAGGAACATGCTTCTTCCTCTTTTCAGTCGCTATTCAGAGGAAGGGACAATCGTGGACTTGCATGATTTCAATTAGGTTCATGTTCGATATATCCCTAATTTCAATTACCGGGTCTGATCCTCAGTCTCTATCCATTGAAATGCCAGAGGTTGAGTTTGCAAAGGCCTTCGATAATGCTGGGGAAGCCATTTTGTTTAGGAATTTCATACCAAGATTCTTGTGAAAGTTTCAAAGATGGATGGGACTGGGTCAAGAGAAGATGTTGCTAGAAGCTGGTGTAACTTTTGATAGAATCTGTGAGAAATACATTGATGCAAAGAGAGAAGAGATAAGATCACAAGGGATCGATCATGATCATTCCAATGGAGAAAGTGAAGATGTTTTAACATCTTACATAAAGCTAGATACAAGCAAGTACGAGCTCTTGGATCCAAGCAATGATAAGTTCATTGGAGAAACCCTTTTATCTTTCATTTTCGCAGGGAGAGTTACCACTGCCACTGCTATCACTTGGTTTTTCGGACTCCTCACAAAAACCCTAACGTGGAAACCAAGATTCGCCAAGAAATCACCACAAATCTACTGGAAGCTATTCAAGAGAGGTCATGGTCGGCTAGTGATCACAAAGAGTATTTTAACAAATTGGTATATCTACATGCAGCACTGTATGAAGCAGTGAGAATCTATCCACCAATTCCGTTCGAGCGCAAGTCTCCTATAAAATCAGATGTACTTCCCAGTGGACACAAAATCGATGCAAACTCTAACATTATCATCCCTATCTATGCGTTAAGGAGAATGAGATCCGTATGGGGAGAGGACGCGTGGGAGTTCAAGCCAGAGATGGATTTCAGAGACTGGAGGGTTCAGACATGAGCCTTCTTCCAAGTTTTTAGCATTTAACTCTGGTCCAAGAACTTGTCCTGGTAAGCATTTAGCTATGGTGACAATGAAGAACGTAGTAGTGGACATTAATCTTGTAAAAGGGCATAAGATTGAGCCAAAGCCTCGTTTTGCTCTTTAAATGAATCATGGGCTTAGAGTCACGCTTACTAAGAGATGTTCGGCTTGAATGAAATGTTAGAGCAATGATTAATGGGAGTTTTTAGGGTGGGGTTCTTATCGGAATATAAGAAACCGTCTCTTAACTTTTAACTAAAAAAATAAAAACCCTACCGTAAGAACCCCCATTAGACCATGATTAACCCCGGTCTCTTAACTGGGGTTCTTAGCTTCGGTTAAGAGATGGTTTTTAGTTTTTCTTAGATTTTAACTAAGAAAAACTAAAAATCATCTCTTAAATAAAAGATATATGAGCCGTCTTTTAGCCGAAAAGTGTAAAAAAAATATAAAAAAAATAAAAAAAAGTGTCAAATCATGAGTTAAGAACTTCTTCAGTAATCTATCGGTTATAGTATATAACAAGTAATAAGGTGCGTACGTGTTGTCCAAATGTACTTGCCTAATGGTTTTGCAAGGTTGGTATATTTGTGATTTGAGGAAGTTCACTTCTATCTTATTTTATTTCGTATTAATGAACGCTGAGCTGTTTATTTCTTATATGAAAATGTATTGCATTGTGCCTTAATAAGATACTAGGTGATAACTCGCGCCTTGCGCGAGATGAGATGATAAATTTGTATTTTGCGAGATAAAAAAACATTAAATCTGATTAATTTGGATATTAGTTTGTTTTGCATTGATTGTTTCGGGTGTTAATGAGGAGGATAAAGATTGGCGACGTTAATATAGTTGAAGTTTTTGATTTTATGGTCATAACCGGAAGACTATAACTACTTATTTGGTTTCATGTTATATGAAGTTTAGCCAATATTGATGTTAAGCTTTCATATCATATTAAAATTTCTAAACAGATACAAAATTAAATCAATTCGAGATAATTGTTGCGGAAAAAAAGAATTTAAAAAATACATTTCATTACAATTTAGTTAATAGTCAAATGAACCATTAAAATTCTGTTTTTTGTTTTCAAAATTGCTATAGATTTAGAAAGCTCACTTACGGTGAACATTTAACTGTATAAGTATTCACTTAAATTACATATATATATATATATATATATATATATGTATATGTAAAAATAAAAAAGTGATTGATAAATATATAAACATACCATTAATTAATATAGAAACCACTGTTTTGGTCAATATAACAATCGAAAGTTAATATGCTTACATAAAATTAATTAAAAATAAAATTGATTCGTCCTTTAATTTTTTTTTTCATATACAGAAAATCTAATTGTATACATAAACAATAACATTAGTACATATACAAATTGAGCCTGATGAATTTATCCTTATATTATGTTATAAATTGGCCCAATCATTTTTGAAATAATGTTTTAATGGTTCAACATATATTGTATAATAGGGTCTGCTTCAAAACAAATAAAGCCTAACATTTTAAATCATATTTTAGTTTTTTTTAGGCTCAGATTCTTAAAAATGTTTTCTAAATTATGGCCCATAACTTGGAAGTGATGTAGCGAAGAGAAAAAAATACGACTGGTGTTAAAAAAACAAAAAATAATGCCGATTGAAACCGTCGAGGGTTTCGTCCCCACGCGATAAACGACGGTACTTCGCAGACATTGTCTCTTTTCGTCCCCACGCGATAAACGACGGTACTTCGCAGTTATCGCAGCCATTATAGAAGAATGAGGGAAGAGTATTTAGGTTTTGCGTGATTGAGATGAGTAATAATGGTTTTGGTACGTGTGTGTTATATAAGAGTAAAATCCTAAGGCTTGTAACTTAGTTTCCTCCGCTAAAATCGAATTTATTATCAAATATTTTTGCCTTGGCCTGTACAAAACGATTTAATTATATTGCTAAACACGGTTATCTTCGTTGAAAATCATATATTTTTTGCCTTGGCCAGCAACCAACGAATTGGTTATATTCGCAGATTTCAATACACTTACAAACTCGGAACCGACCGGTTCGGTTCGGTAAACAAAAAATCAGAAGTTACAACAAAGGGATCTGTTTGCCTTCAGAATTACGGAGTTCTCACGTAACGTTGTCATAATGCTTCGGTGTTCTCAAGTAACAAACTAACGGTACGTTGAATACATTGTAGTGTCACAAATCCCTTTGGTTTTATCTCTTCTTGGGACTCTCTATACTCTTCTATATTTTTTATAGTTCAAGCATGCTCATAGTTTGACACATTGAAGAACAAAGTTATGTGAGAAGAAGAAGTCACGTTCAAGAACAACGTTAGACAGAGTAATGATACTCTTTATAGTTCAAGCATGCTCATAGTTTGCATATTCTTGCCACGAGTCTAAGTCTCATTATGACCAAGCACCATGACCTTACCATGATGCGTCATGTAATTGTTAGACAGAGTAATCACCGTCGAGCCCATTATAGCATCACTAAGCCAGTCTTCACAGTTAGACATCGAACAGTGATCAATCCAAACATGATTCCCTCTGAAGATCGACACACCATCACCGTCTTCTCCACCCGTAATGTCGTGGGGAGCTTCGCACCTTAGCGTTCCCACCTGGCTTGAAGTCATGTTTATGAATCCCGTGGATTATAATATTGGTCACGTACTGGATCGTCATGCAAGGCCCCAGCGATGTGCACGGACGCGCCACGACCGTCGATGGTCTTGAAAGAGTTCATGATGAGTTGTGATTTGAGATGAATGGTCATGTCTCGTTGGAAGATGATCCAGAGCGGCTCGTCTCGAACCACATCGTGTATTAACTTTCCGGGCTTAGGGGTCACTGGGTCGTCGTTTCCTGAGTCGGTCACCACGTAGAACTCCGAAGGTTTCTTTTATAACAGTGAGTTTGAAGTAAAAGGTGGGTAAGAAGGAAGAAGAAAGAACTCCGAAGCATTAGCTTTACGTGAGAACTCATAGCAAAATTTCCTGGAAAAGCTATAGATACATGTAGTTGGTTTTATTTTGGGAGAGTAAGGAAATTCTCTACGAAATCTGTTTACAGAACCGGTGAATAAGGAAATTTTTTTTAGAGGGTATCTCTCCAATGGACACGTGTCCAACTTGGTGTGAAAGCATTAACTACAATGCTTCTCTTTTAATATATAAGGGATAAAGTTTACGGTCAATATGTCGATGCTACCCGCTGGTTTTGATTATAACTACTAGGATAGTCGATATATATATGAGAGGAACTCGTGAGATGGATTACTTTAGATACTTCGTTGTTCTTACAAAGCGCACCTTCTTAATTAATTTAAGAAAACCAAATCACCTAAATTCATATAAACCTCATCAATCTTTGATTCATCAACCATTCGTTTAAGAAATTTTGAGACTTTCATGGTTGCTTTTTTTGGTAACGCGTGAATTTTAATTACCTATGAACTGACTTTTTAAAACAATTTCATCGTGTTACCAAAAAAAACAATTTCACAAAATATTATCTATATAGGTGAATAATATGAAAAAGAAACAAAAAAAGGTAAAAAAAATCCATTTATGAGTTAGGTTCTCAGTAAATCATACAATAATTCAAGATAAATTTAAATATATAGACTGTAATAATTGTATATGCATAAAATTTCATATAACAATAATTATAAAAAAAATGTACAAAATAGTCATATACGAGGAAATCTCATAATAATGCTAAATTGTCGACAAAGCAACTAAAAACAGTTCAATTTCGCGAGCTCCTCTTCAAGACATCATGATCAACCCCATGTTATTACTTTCTTACCAAGAAATCTCTTCATGCAAGTTACTTCATCATCAAGAAACTCTCATTACAATGCTAAATTGTCGACAAAGCAACTAGGAACACTTCAATTTTACTAGCTTCTAAATAAATACATAAACCCATGGTATTACTCTCTCAACAAGAAATCTCTTCTTCTAACTTTCTTACGCAATCTCATTAGTAACTTGTTCATCAATAAAAAACACTCAATTTTTTTTTTGCGCTGGATGTTATTAATGTGATCCGTGTATGTAGGAGAGACACTCACAGTCCAGCACGTTCTTTCGATGATTGTTAGATTAAACGATCCAAACATAGATTCAATGTGAATTAAGAGGTAAAGCCTTGTTATAGAAGTGTAGTGAACTCGACTTGTTGTTATATTACGTATCATGTGTGCATAATTCAACTTCATTTTTATGTTATCCTCTCAACACAAAATCGAAAATCTCTTAACTAATGGCGTTTATCTGTTTATTTGGAGCATTCCTAGCTTCTTTTTGCTTTTTTATCGTCTATTATTTTCTCAACAAGAAAACCTTTGGCTACTTGCACATCAAGAAAACCCTTCAAAGCTACCCCTGGAACTGACCCTTCTATGGGATGACTCCAGGTTTGCTTGTGAGGATCCACCGGATAAATGACAGTGTTGAGGTTCTCGAGAACTCTAACATGACGTTCCCATTCAAGGGACCATGGTTTGCTGGGAAAGATGTACTGATCACAGTCGATCCAGCTAATATACAGCATATAGTGACCTCAAACTTCTCCAACTACATCAAAGGTGCAGAGTTCCAAGAGATCTTTGAAGTTTGCGGAGACGGGATAATCAACTCAGACGCCGACCGAGCTAGCAAGCTGAAGAAGTGTTACCAGGCCCTGCTCCGTCATCAAGGGTTTCAGAGGGATTCAATGAGTATCACAACACGCAAGCTCAATGACGTGTTATTGCCTCTTTCAATCATTTATCAGAGGCAGGAACGGTCGTGGACTTACAAGATGTGTTCCGGAGATTCACGTTCGACACTACCCTAGTTACGATAACTGGGTCTGATCTAGATCTCTCTCCATTGAATTGCGTGAAAATGAGTTCGTTAAAGCATTAGACGATGTTGCGGAAGCGATTGTATATAGGCATTTTACACTAAGATTCATGCGGAACCTCCAAAAGTGGATAGGGTTTGGACCAGAGAAGAAGATGGTAGAAGCTGATGCAATAATTGATCGTGTTTGTGCAAAATATATATCAGCTAAGAGAGATGAGATACAACAAGGGACTAGTAGTCACCATGAGGATGTTTTAACTTTCTTCATAAAACTAGACACAACCAAGTACGAGCTCTTGAATCCCATTGATGATAGAACAAGTGAGTGAACGACAAAATTCTCTCTCCTGCGATTTTCCTCCCAGACACGCTTTTTGAGAAAGTTTGTTAACCGCTGGTCTCCTTGATACCATCCTTTAACCAGTGTTTTATTCTCCGTTCAGTCTTTTATTCCCTGTAAAATTCAGTCTCCTTTTCAAAAAGGTTTCCGTTTAGAGAAGTAACCAACGGTCCATAGACAGTTCTCATCTCCGACCACCACATCTGACCGTAGTTCACTCGGGTTCAGCCCCCGACGGTCGTCGGCGGGTCAGCCAGGACTTCCTGTGCCTCTCCTTTACTTCTCCTACAGAACACCTGCTTAGGTCATTGATAGAGTCTTGATACTCGCAACTCAACGAACACGAACTCTTGTATTATAAATCTCCAGAAACGTTTACATTTTGAGGTATGAACTAAACAAGTACTCTCATAACGAATACAAGTTCAATCCATCGATCTCATGGCGATCGAGAGCTCAAGACTCATGTCGTCTATGAACATACAACATCAAAGCATAAAAATGAATAAAGGAATTGAATTCTCTATATAAGCTGATCTTCAGTCTTGAGGCTCATCCGTAACTGCAAAGCCTCTGAAAGGTTCAGAAGGTTCGCCAAACACTTTTAAACTCTCAACGACTCCCTCCACGTCACCTTCATTTAAACTTCCTCTGTTCTTCTTCCTGCGCACGAAAGCCTGATGGTACCTATCAATACCTCGCCCATCGAAACCAAGCTTGCCCTCAAGCTTGTAAGAAGGAAAACGTGCTACAAACTCCCTTGAAGACATCCAAGAATCATCCGTCGAAGGTCTGTCCTTCCAATGCACCAATAACTCCAAACGACCCTTCACATCAAAACGTTTAGCCAAAACATCCAAAGGAAACAATTCATCAAACTTCTCTCCCAAGCAAACCGGAGGTAAAGAAGAAACTACCACATGATCCCCCAAAGCCGTTTTAATCTGAGAGATATGAAACACTGGGTGGATGCGAGACCCCACCGGCAAGTCCAGTTTGTACGCAGCATTGCCAATCCTCTCAAGTATTTTGTATGGCCCATAAAACTTGGCTGCCAGCTTCTGACAGAAACGACGAGATGCCGACTGCTGACGATACGGTCTAAGCTTGAGATACACCATATCACCTACTGCAAGTTCCACCTGACGTCTATGCTTGTCGGCCTGACGCTTCATCAACTCCTGAGCTCGTAATAAGCATTCCTTCAAGTACTGCAACAGCGCATCCCTCTGTAATAGAGACTCCTCCAAATCAAAGTTCTTAGTCGAGCCATGTTCAAACATCACCAATGCAGGCGGATCGCGACCATACATCACTTTAAAAGGAGTTGCCTTCAGAGACGAATGAAACGAAGTATTATACCAATATTCCGCCCAACACAGAAACTGAGACCATGTCTTCGGATGAGCCGAGGCGTAACAACGCAAATAAGTCTCTAAACAACGATTAAGAACCTCTGTTTGACCATCGGTTTGAGGGTGGAAGGCAGTGCTGAACTTCAGACTCGTCCCAGCCAACTTAAAACAATCACGCCAAAAGTTACTCAGAAACAAACGATCTCTATCAGAAACAATACTGCTTGGAAAACCATGCAGACGCACAATCTCTTCAACAAATTTCCGCGCAACATCCGCAGAAGTAAAAGGATGTTTTAACCCAATAAAATGAGCTCCTTTACTTAAACGATCTACCACCACCAAGATAACATTCACTCCCCCAGATGTTGGTAATCCCTCGATAAAATCCATGTTGATATCTTCCCAAATCCGGTTTGGTACAGGCAAGGGTTGTAGTAGCCCCGCAGGAGAAAGAATCAAATATTTATGAGTCTGGCATACCTCACACTCAGCAACATAAGTCTGAACTTGCTTCTTAATCCCTTTCCAAGTAAAAGAATTCTGAATACGCTTTAGTGTCTTTACCACACCAGAATGCCCACCTACCTTAGCATCATGACACTCATGAAGAATCAAATCAATAAACCGAGATGTCCTTGGTATCACCAACCTCTGCTTCGACCATAATCTCCCCTCAATCACCGTCAACTTCTTTGAAACCAACCTCTTCGATGTCAACTGCGATATTATACTCTGAATAGACACATCCTCTGCAATCTCACGATACAAATCTTCCCACTGAATGATCCGAGGAACAGTTAATGCCAATAATAAGGAAGAAACTGCCATACACCGTGATAAACCATCTGCTGCTTTATTCTCACATCCAAGCTTGTAAAAAATCTCAAAATCAAATCCCAACAAACGAGTCAACCACCGATGATATTCCATATTAACTTCTTTCTGTTCCAACAAAAACTTAATGCTTCGCTGATCTGTATGAACCTGAAATTTCTTGCCCAAACGATAATGTTTCCACTTCCTTACTGCCATGACAATTGCCATAAGTTCCCTCTCATACGCCGGTTTACTCTGCTCTCTCTCCGTTAATGCAAGCCTAAAATAAGCAATTGGCTGCTTATCTTGCATTAGAACAGCCCCCACACCAAAATCGGAAGCATCAGTCTCCACCACAAACACTTTAGTAAAATCAGGTAAGGCAAGAACAGGAGCGTTAGTCATTGCAAGCTTCAAACGCTCAAAAGTTCTTTGCGCTTTGTCAGACCACAAGAACATCTCTTTCTTCAGCAACGATGTCAGAGAGCGAGCTATAGTCCCATAATCCTTCACGAATTTGTGATAATACCCTGTCAACCCCAGAAAGCCACGCAGTTGCTTAACAGACTTTGGTGTCGGCCAATTACTCATCGCAGCTGTCTTCTGACTATCTGTTCCTACTCCAGCTTGAGAAATAATATGCCCCAAATACTCCACTTGAGAGACACCAAATGAACATTTCTTCTGATTCGCAAATAGCTTCTGGTCCCTAAGAACTTGCAGAACCAACTCCAAGTGTTGAAGATGTGAGCTTACTGATTTACTATACACCAAGATGTCATCAAAGAAAACCAAAACGAAGTCCCGGAGGAATGGTTTGAAGATCTTATTCATTAATGCCTGAAATGTAGCAGGAGCATTAGTCAATCCAAAAGGCATAACTAAAAACTCATAATGACCCTCCACAGTACGAAAAGCGGTCTTGTTTATATCTTCCTCCCTCATGCGGATTTGATGGTAACCTGATCTGAGATCCAATTTGGAGAACACACAAGCGCCATGTAATTCATCTAGTAACTGATCAATCACAAGTATTGGATACTTGTCTGGAACGGTAGCCCTATTAACTGCTCTGTAGTCAACACAAAAACGTACACCACCATCTTTTTTCTTGACTAAGAGCACAGGACTGGAGAAAGGACTGATACTTGGTCTGATAATCCCTGAATCCAACATTTCTTTGACCATTCTTTCCATCTCCACCTTTCGAGTATGAGGATAACGATATGGTTGAACCGAAACTGCAGACACTCTTGGAACCAATGTAATTGCGTGCTCCTGCCCACGAATGGGAGGTAAGCCCACCGGTAAAGCAAAAATGTCTGCAAAACGATCCAAAACAGCTGGGAGTTCTTCAATTATATCTGGTACTAAGGATGTCATTGCTGTAGCAGAAAACTGCACTTCTCTTCCAGGTAGTCCACTAGAGCGATTAGGAGCCAATGACTTGAGAGAGAATTTACTGTTGTGTAACTCCTGATCTCCCAACAAAGTAATTCTCTCCCCTCGGTAGATGAAAGTGAGTTCCTGCTGCTTCCAATCAACTTCACATCTACCCAAGGTTTCCAGCCATTGAACACCCAAAATGACATCAACACTTCCCAGTTCTAAGGAGATAAAGTCTGATGTGAAGTCAGTATCTTGTAGAACAAAAGTAACTGCGCGGCATACTCCCAATGCGTTGACAGTTACTCCATTCCCTAACAACACATCTAGGCTACAATCTGCAGAAACTTTCAAATGTAGCCTCTTCACAACTGATGGTGAAATGAAGTTGTGGGATGCTCCACTATCGAGCATGAAAATTACCTCCTTATGATTAATTCTCCCTCGCATCTTAGTTGTCTTTGGAGAAGAAATCCCAAGAAAAGAATTGTATGATAAAGTCATCAACTCTTGTCCCTGTTTAACGTCGTCACAAAGAAGTACCTCATCCTCTTGATCTAAAACTTCAACTTCCCAACCATTTAGTAAAGATAAAATACGCAATTCCTTGTTAGGACAGACGTCAGCATGAGCACGAGACCATGGAGCTTTACATTTGAAACAAATCTTTGCCCTCCTCATCGCATCCAACTCAGCATCGGAATATTTCTGGCGTGGTCTTTGAGAAGCTTGACCCTGACTTGAAATGTCCTTAAGTGGCAAGGTATCACCTTTGTGCTTATCATTAGATTGCCATTTCGACGCCACTGTTGTCTGCTTCTCATTTGAATACTGGCGTCGTTGAGTATTGTTTGTTGAAGAAGACACATTGCTAACCACTTTGCAGAACATACTTTGCTGAGATGTAATTTTGTAACCCTTGAGGATCCTTTATCCTTATAACTTATTTCATCTCAGTGCTCAAACCATTATAGAAGATTCGTTTTAACAAATGATCAGATAATCCCGGAACCTGAGCTGACAATGTTTCAAACGCAGATACATACTCAGTGATTGATCTAGTCTGCTTCAAAGCAAATAACCTCGTCTCTGGTTCATCGTCAATTGATTCTGAAAACCAGATCAACAACCTTTGTTTAAAATCATTCCAACTCTGAAAACCCCCTCGACGTCTCACCCAACCATACCACTTCTTTAATGCTCCTTGTAAGCACAATGGAACCAAATCCATCTTCGCCTCATCACTGTATCTTTCAAGAGCACAAAAGTACTCAATATCTCCAATCCACTCAGAAACACCAGAACCATCACAACAAGGCATCTCCACTTTTTTTAACATAGATTCACGACTCGCTAAATTCAATCCCTCAGATCGATAACCTAGCGGGAAACTTCCATCTCGTTCCGATAAAGAAGGATATACCTGAGGCGGTTGTCGTAGAGATTCCGAAGGTGGAGGACTCTCTCGGAACGGCATCTTCCCAATCGATTTCATCATCGCTTGAACCGAAGAATTTAGCTCCTTCATCGTCGATTGGAGTGAATCCACCGTTGAATTCGTAACTGTATGCTCCTTCGTCAATCGAGTCACACTCTGCGCCAGCTCGTAAACCTGCGCTTTCCATTCCGCTTCCACATCGTCAAAATCCTCTTCTTCACCCGATCGCAACGTCGGAGGTATCCCGGCCATCGTTGCCGCCGTATACAAACTTTTCACCGCACCAATGATAGAGTCTTGATACTCGCAACTCAACGAACACGAACTCTTGTATTATAAATCTCTAGAAACGTTTACACTTTGAGGTATGAACTAAACAAGTACTCTCATAAGGAATACAAGTTCAATCCATCGATCTCATGGCGATCGGGAGCTCAAGACTCATGTCGTCTATGAACATACAACATCAAAGCATAAAAATAAATAAAGGAATTGAATTCTCTATATAAGCTGATCTTCAGTCTTGAATTTCATCCGTAACTGCAAAGCCTCTTAAAGGTTCAGAAGGTTCGCCAAACTCTTTTAAACTCTCAACGACTCCCTCCACGTCACCTTCATTTAAACTTCCTCTGTTCTTCTTCCTGCGCACGTAAGCCTGATGGTACCTATCAGTCATCCTCTTCTTTGATACTGGATCCCTTAGCTATGGTGGATTTCTAGAGAAGGGTGTAGTCATTTGGGTTGTTATAACCTCTGAGATCTCTCAGTGTCGACAATATTACAGCGCATTCAAGTCCGAGCATTTATCACAACTACTTTGAGAAGATCTTGGCAAGTGGGTCACATCTACAAGTTGGATTGGTATAATTCTGGCATTAACTGCGCACAACAATAATTCTACAGAGCAATCTTTTCTGCTACCTATAAATATCCAGATCTACTATCTTGGTATCGAAATGTCGAGACGCTTCAGTAGATCAGAGAAAGGAAAGGGGCAGGCTCCCGCTGACCAGCCTCCTAAAAGACTTCCGGTGCGAATACCGACAAATGAAAATGAATATTTGGTTGAAGCCAACAGGCTAACAATTATTGGAAGAGTTACAAATCCTCAGATTCAGAGACATAGAACTGTTATTGATTTCATGACTCAAATATGGAATCTCGAAGGAAGAATAGAAGGAAGGGTCTTAGGACTTGATAAATTTCAGATCAAGTTTAAAACAGAATCGGAACTCTTCCAGGTTCTTGAGAAGGGTCCATACCACTACAAAAGATGGATGCTACTACTACAACAATGGGAACCCACAGTGTCAGATCAGTTCCCCTCCAAAATCTCCTTTAATGTTAGGATTCATGGCATACCACTGCACTACTGGCATGAAGGCACCATTCTCACTATTGGAAAAGAGCTTGGTAGCTGTACCATTAGAGATGAAAAGGAAGCAAAGATCTGGGTGGAGGTTAATGGGTTGGAACCTTTGATCATGAAAATAGGGATAGAGCTCCCCACTGAAGATGTAACCGAAGTGGAATTTGAATATATCAAACTGGAGAAGCACTGCTTCTCGTACTTTTCCCTCTTCCATGAGGAATCTGATTGCCCCCACAGGCCCAGTCATGCTCTACCCCCGAAAGAAAGGAAACTGGGTATTACGCAGTGTATTGCTCTTCAAAGGATCGAGGCGGAGAAAAAACAGCATGATGACAGACGAGGATACAGTAGAAGTGATGTTCCTCGGACCACCTTTAAACCAAGTTCTGATAGCCGCTCTTACTCAAGGAGAGAAGTAAGCAGAGTTGATAGTGGAAGATATTACGCTCAAAAGGAAAATCAGACCAGAGAGCACTCTATATTATCTAGAACTGCAAGATCAAATTCAGCCTACTACAGGAATAATGCTCCATCATTTCAGTATCAGGCTGTGGAACGGAATCGAACCAGCTCTGGTTCTTCTGCCTCTTGCCAGATTTCTATGCCGCAACCTGTTGCACCTGAAACACGAGGCGATACCCCAAACAACCCTGGAACATATCCACATAATGTCCAAAGTGGTGAGATCACACCTACGCGTACCTTGAGAGAACGCTTAGGCCCCACATCAGCTGGTACTACTTCAGGTTCCAAAGAGCGAAGATCTGCTTTGGCTCGCATATCAGAACCACCTGCCACAGCAGAGCAACCAGCGAGGAGAACTCCGAGTTTTGAATCTGGTCGCTTACAACTCAATGATAACAGAGCAACTGAGGCAGCCACTGATCAAGGTAACATGGAACCGCTCTCTGAGGAAAGGTTGCCTGCTACTCTTCGTCTGGGATCAAGTATCATGGCCCCGCCTACGCGAAGAGGAGTAATCCCAATTGCCCCCCATAGCAAGGCAGCGGGCAAGAGAAAGGTATCTAAGACTCCAAGGAGAGTTGTTAGAAGCCCGCGCTTGATACAAAGCATAAGAAAACCAACTGAAGCACGCTCAACTACAGTAACCAAAAGGCGGCTGGTGGTCGATAAAGATCCCACTCTACCTTGTAATAAGGCAGGAACTAGCAATGCAGTGTCCAGTAGACTGAGGAAGAAGAATGGACAACCAACTACGGTGTTTATACCGGGAATTACTAGAGGTGGGGTGGATTTTCAGCCCCATCAAAGCTCTCTTCCTTAGCTATTCTAAGCTGGAATTGTCAGGGACTTGGGAGCGTCCAGACAATCCGGCGTATAAAGGAGATCCATAAGAATATGGCTCCTAATGTTATGTTTTTCATGGAGACAAAAAACGATGATGAGTTCATTAATAAAAAACTTCAAAGTCTCCGTTTCTCCCACTACTTTTCAGTTCCACCAATAGGCCTTAGTGGCGGTCTTGCTCTATTATGGAATGATGACACTGATATCACGGTTCTTGAATCTTCTCCCAACGTTATCGACACAAGAATTGTGTATAAAGGAGTCACTTCCTTTGTCTCATTCATATATGGACCCCCTTCTCATGAAAACAGGACATCTTTCTGGAGCAAGCTAGACGGGATAGGACAGGGAAGGCAGGACCCTTGGCTTATCACCGGGGATTTCAATGACATCCTTAACAACACGGAAAAGAACGGAGGACCAACTCGACCTGAAGGGTCCTTCACCGCCTTCAGATCATTTGTGGCAACAAACGGTCTATGGGATCTCAATCATACAGGAGAGCAGCTCTCTTGGCGTGGAAGCCGTCACACTCATTTCATCCGCTCGAGACTGGATCGCTCCATGGGGAATTGTGCATGGTCTGAAGCCTTTCCCATGGGTAGATGTCGATACTTACGCTTTGAGGGGTCTGATCACATGCCCTTAATGTCTTACTTCAACTCCGAAAGAACAAAGAAGAAAGGCATGTTCCGGTTCAATAGAGCTCTAACGGAACAGGAAGAAGTCACTTGCCTAGTTGAAGCATCATGGAACTCTTCTCTACTTGATACTGTGATAGCAAAACTAAATGCCTGCAGAAGGAGTATCATTCAGTGGGCAAAGGAGAAACAAGAACAGAGTAACATCATCATCAAACGTAACCAACAGGCGCTGGAGATGGCTTTGTCGAGCCCAACTCCAGATACTGCTCTCATTGAGAATCTAAATGCTGAACTACGTAGTGCATACATGGCAGAGGAACAATTTTGGCAACAGCGTAGTAGAATCCAGTGGCTCAAGCAAGGGGATAGGAACACCGGCTTCTTTCATGCCGCGACTAGAACGAGACGAGTTATCAACTCTATCCCGGTTCTGGAGGATGATCAGGGAGGCGCAGTCTATGAAGAAACATATATTGCTCGAGTGATCTCTGACTACTTCACTCGCATTTTTACATCAAATGGCAACAACTCCTTTACACAAATTCAAGGACTCCTTTCGCGGAAAGTTACTCCTGAGATGAATGCCGCGTTGACTGCCATACCGAGTGATTCGGAAATTCATGATGCTGTGAAATCTATTAACGGAAACAAGGCCCCGGGACCAGATGGGTTTTCAGCTACCTTCTACCAATCTTATTGGCATATTGTGGGACCTGATGTGATAAGAGACGTAAGGAACTTCTTCATCTCGAGTCACCTGAATCCCCAGCAAAATGAGACCCACATTAGGCTTATACCGAAGGTGACAGGAGCTCGAACGGTTGATGAGTACCGACCAATAGCTTTATGCAACACCCATTACAAGATTATTGCAAAGATCCTCACCAGGAGACTAAAACCACTGCTACCCCTCCTAATCTCGAACACGCAATCAGCTTTTGTAGCGGGAAGAGCAATCCAAGATAACGTGCTCATCACTCATGAAACTCTCCACTATTTGCGAACGTCTGAAGCTAAGAAGCGATGCTCGGTGGCTGTGAAAACGGACATGAGCAAAGCTTATGATAGGATTGAGTGGACCTTTGTTTAGGAAGTATTGGAAATGCTAGGGTTCGATGCAATATGGATATCTTGGATCATGATCTGTATCGAGTCTGTCTCATACTCCTTTTTAATAAATGGAGCACCTCAGGGATCAGTGATGTCTCGAGTTTTAACCCGATTATCTAACTGCAAGTGCACAGTAAAGTACGCAGTAGTAATGCGGGATCGAATCCACAGGGACCGATGATCACACGTAGAGTTGCAGACAAGTTAATAGCTACAGCGAACGAAGATATATTTTTGATGGTTTTTATTTAATTTTCTTAGGTGTCACAAAACATAAACAAGCATGTAAAAAGATGATTTAAATGATTTGAAAACTATTTTAAAACAAACGTTGGGCATTGGGAATTCTCAGAGATTTCTTTTTAATCAAGATACAATTAATGGAAGACACAGGGATATATTAAGAACCGTCTAGAACTCAAACACGATATTAGAATTAACCTACCTTCGTAGCGCTAATTCTCTATGTTATAGAAATCTCCACACTAACTTCCGCTGAGTTTCAATTTCTAAACAAGCATTAAGAACAGGTTCAATATGTTCACAAAGCGCAATAACATCAACTTCCGAGGGTTAAGGACACTTTGCTCATCTAAAGTATTTTCGGAAGTTCAAACAATCACTTTCGGTGCATCAAACAATCTGAAATCATGAACTAAGTGATCAATTCAGTTCAAGCAGTAAGAAATCCATTAGATGAAGAACCAAAACGTAATCCCTTAGTCTACACACGTTTTATGGATCAAAACATCAAGAAATCCCCTATGAGAACCCCTAAACCCAACTAGATGACTACTCACACATAACTAAGCAAGAACAAAACGATTTTGATGAAGAAAACATGATAAGATTGTATTAAAACAGAGTAAAGGTTCAGAAGATCTTCTCCAAATGGTTTTGAGATGAACTCCTTTACAAATCTTCACAAATCACACAAAACAAGTACAAAACTCTCAAATCTCTCTCAAGAACTTGTAAATCTCCTTCTTGGTCGCCCCTGGTCTTTTTCTGAGTCCCAAAGGTCGAGTTCTTTTCCAAATTATTGAGGGGAGTGGGTAAAAAGGAGTGAAAAGCTCGTTTGTGCGTGTGGAGCCCGTAGATCCTTAGATCGGTCGATCCATATATACCGGATCGGTCGATCTAGTGCATGAAAGCATAAGATCGGTCGATCCACATTGACCGGATCGGTCGATCCCACGTCCTGTGCGATCAATACTTCATTCGGTCCATTGTTCGGTCTATCTTGCTTCTGAATAAATCCCGAATGCGTTCTTTTCTTTCAAGCTATCTAGTAACCTGCATATTACACTTAAGAACACCAAAACGCATCAAATAGACCAAAACATTAATTAAAACCGACCATTTAATTGCTCCAAAACGAGTTTAAAACCGTTAAAAACACGGAATATCAACTCCCCCAGACTTGAATCTTTGCTTGTCCTCAAGTAAAGAGGATTAAAATTTGGGAGCTCACTAACCCTCAGTAGACCTTACCTTGTGATTTCGCTAACCACTTGAATCAGAGACTGTCAAGGCTTTCATTCCAAATCCCTACCAAGACCTCGCAAACCTTCCCATATTTCAGACCTGCAAGTCTCAGTTTCAAGTAATCAACTCTTTACATTCATTAAAAAGGCGTGACCTTTCCACCAAAGATATCTCCATCAGGTATAACGGGCTCGGTGTATGGGAGGCTGTTTTAGTGTTTAATTAGGTGAGGCTCAAGTGTTTTTGGGTATCAGCGATAACAAAAAAAAAAAAAAAATGCAAAACATTATGCAAAATCGCTGGAGAGACCGAGTATATTGATAACCATGTTTTCAAACTGCTCAAGTCTCAAATGATCAAAACCCAACAAATCTCAAACTCTAACCCCAAATTTAAACAAAGCATCATCTCTAGTACATAAAATAAAAATAAAATGTCTAAATCAAATATACTGAATGAGATATAAACATGAACTCTCTTTTTTTTTTTTTTTTTTTTTTTTTTTGATAAAAAACATATACAAACCGTAATCGAATATATACACTGCGATGCAATCACACACTTACAACACCCAATTTTTCCATTTACACCTCTAGACACACAGGTCCGTGTCTAACCACCTAAATGTTCCGATCCTACCTAAGCAGTCGGATGAACCATGTCTACCCTAATCTCTCCATTGTTTTTGCACATGTATGCACATATAATCAGTGTGTAAGAATGCATGGAGATGAAATAAAAGGGTACGGTGTAGGTGTGGTACCAAACTATTGATGAGTCTGGCCATTCAGGATTATTAAAGAGTGGTAAAATGTGGTAAAGAAAATCCTGAATGTGTATATGGTGTACCGTTTCCTGATGTTGATTCCTGGTCAAAAGAAATTAAATTCATTAATGGTCAAAAATATTTGAGTCGATTACAATTCACCGAGACTTGATAAAAGATTTAAGGAGAGGTTGCTTGGTCAAGTGGTTCCTCGGTTTGTCTGCGCTAACAGTCCTGAAAAATGGTCAATATGAAATGTAATGCACAACACACAAGGAAATAGTCTAATAATCATCACAGGGTCTGAGAAAAATACGTAGAGTTTTTTTTTTTTTTTTTTTTTTTTTTTTTTTTTTTTTTTTAAACACAATCAAATCCGATAAACTAAGAAATAAAAGCAATATGGTACATAAGTAGCATCCTCCCCCAGACTTACTTCACACCGTCTCGGTGTGAAAATAATTCCAAGAGAGATTACCGATCAGGCGTTGCGGTCAGTACGCCTCTTGGAGCGCCTCTCCAAGGCTCCATCATCATCAGAGTCCTCCGCTGCCTCAGGTCCAGCAGCGGTGTCGTGAGCGCCTGAGTCGTCATCGCTATCTCCAGAAACAGCTGGCTGTGATGCGCATCCCTTCTTAATGTTGCAGATTCCCTTCCACATCTTCAGCAGTATGGAGTTGTTGGTTTGATGGCTCTTGATCGACCAAGCGTTGATCTCAGCAGCGGATGCAGTAGCGGGAGGTGCTGGTGGCAGCATATACGGAGTGAAATCCGTGGGGAAAAGACTTTCCTCATCTTCAGGTTCCTCCTCTATATCATCATGTGGTGTCTGCTGGTGTGTCGATGATGATGCGACTCCTTTCTTCTTCAGTGTCGCGGGTCTGGTGCAGAGAGATGCAGGCGGTGGTAGAAATATGATAGCACCTGGATCAGTCAGCTCGGTGATGGCGGTATCGGGTAGCTTGACAAATTGCTCCTCCCTTGTTGGTTCTGGAACTGGTAGATATGAGGGGCGGACTTGTCGATGCTTCCTCGCCAAGGGCCGGTGAGGTAGTGGCTGCTAATGAGTGCTCTCATGTCGAAAAAGTTCTGATACATCCCCTTCTTATCCACCACTCTGTCAACAGGTGGAAGAAACACTCCACAATGCCTTAAGATCTGTGTGATAACCGCTCCAAACCCACATCTCTTCGTATCTGAAACTTTGAAGTACGCAAGCTTCTCCGCGATCACAGCTCCTATGTTTATGTCCTTCCCGCTAACATAGGTAATGTCCGCGCCTTGAGGCCATAGGTGTCCAGCCCCGATGAACAGAAGAGCTAGCTCATCTTTTGTCACTGCAGCGGGTTCCGTCTTCCCATAGATAACACTGCTGATCACTCTCACTGCATATCGCAGAACAGGGCTACGTATTCTCGCTTGCTTGGCCTCTCGAGAGATGAAGTTTCCTGAAGCGATGAATGTCCAGAAATCATTGTGTTCCGGGAAGTCAGGAACACAAGATTGACGTCCTTTCCCGAACCCAAAGACGTCGCACAGCTGAAAGATGGTCATGGAGTGGAACTGCCTGTTCACAATGAAGGAGAACATCGCCTTATCAGCAACTGGGTTGTCCTCGTCAGGATGGTAGAGGCGGGCTGATGCGAGGAACTGCCTGGTCAAGTCAGCATAGCAATCACAGTGAAGATCGAAGATGTATCCCAGGCCAATCTTCTCGAACAAGGCTTCAATATCCTCGGTTATCCCCAATGCATCTGTAGTGTCTCTGTGAGCGAAGCGCGACGGACATATTTCCACTCCCCTCATCTGCTCATAGAAATCATCATCATGTATATCCCACTGCTGGGTTATCTCTCGATTCGCAGGATGAGACCTATCCGTCTTTCGGAACTTGCCCTTTGTGCTGAGCCTAGCAGTCTGTACCGAGGAATCCCCACGCTCACTCTGCTTCTTCTGTCTCTTAGGCATTATCTGCAAAATTAATTCATCAAAACCCAAGTAAGAGACATATAGAAAAACACTCTTATATAATCATTTCTGATCAACCTCCTAAACATGTAAAAATTAGCACACATCTCTTCTCTAAACTCAAAATAACACATCACACTCCATTCCAATTTTCGTTTTTCAATTAAACTCGATATTAATTTTTTTTTTTTTTTTTTTTTTTTTTTTTTTTTGCAAAATTGCAATTCATCCTACAAATTGGCAATCTAGGTAACCCATGAGTATAATCATCACAAATAAACCATCCTAGATGCTATTCCATTTAGAATTCGGAGATTCCCCTAAATCCAACCCTAGGGCGATTTTTGATTCTAAAATTAGAGAGTCATACCTGTGTCTTGATGAAAACTGATGGTAGAAATGGATAGAGCTTGAAAAACTAATGAGTTTAGCACCAAGAATTACAAAAATCGGTTGAGATATGATGAAAATCGATTTGCATGTTCTTTAGAGGTTTGAGAGAGTTTGAGAGGAGAGGAAGATGAAATTATGAGTGTTTTGATCTGATTTTCGCGAGTGGGATCTTTTGTGGGTGTTTTCCGGTTTAAATTGAGTGAAATCAAACCGGGCAAGACTTACCTGAGATCGACCGATCCGTACTCTTAAGATCGACCGATCTTATGAACGGATCGACCGATCTGCGTATACCGGATCGACCGATCCTTACCTGGATCGCCGTTCTGTTTCTTTCGGATCGATCTATGCCTGATCGTGATACATGCCTAAAAATCATCTAAAAACACAACCAAAAATCAATTCACACAAGAAAACATAATCACAAAAGAGAAAGAAAATCAAACCATGTGGGTTGCCTCCCAGTCAGCGCTTGTTTAAAGTCGCGAGCCTGACTATTTTGTTGTCCTTAGGCGAGATCGGGTTCCGTTAAAGGAATGTTGGTTCCTTCTTCGGGTTT
This sequence comes from Brassica napus, assembly GCF_020379485.1. Classification (NCBI taxonomy): domain Eukaryota; kingdom Viridiplantae; phylum Streptophyta; class Magnoliopsida; order Brassicales; family Brassicaceae; genus Brassica; species Brassica napus. Next base: position 59,373,324 of record NC_063446.1, on the reverse strand, counting down.
TGCATCTGTGAAGTAAGGTTTTAGCCTCTGCCCATTGACGGTGAATTTCCTCCCATTGTCTTCCAAGACAACAGCTCCATAAGGTCTAACCTCTGTGATGGTGAAAGGTCCGGACCAACGAGACTTAAGCTTTCCAGGAAATAGCTTGAGTCTAGAGTTGAACAGAAGGACTTTGTCTCCAGCAGCGAAGTCTCTCGGGATTATCTTTCTGTCATGCCATGCCTTAGTTCTTTCCTTGTAGATTTTGGTGTTCTCATAGGCGTTCAACCGAATCTCGTCCAGCTCGTTCAACTGAACCATCCTCCTTTCTGCTGCGGTTTTAATGTCGAAGTTCATCAACTTCGTTGCCCAAAAACCACTGTACTCCAATTCCACAGGTAGGTGACAAGACTTTCCATAGACCAGATTAAAAGGAGTGGTGCCCAAGGGAGTCTTGTAGGCGGTTCTATACGCCCATAAGGCGTCATCAAGCTTCACAGCCCAGTCTTTCCTTGTTTTGCCTACAGCCTTCTCCAAAATCCCCTTGATTTCTCGGTTCGATATTTCAACCTGCCCACTTGTCTGAGGATGATAAGGTGTAGCTACCTTATGCTTTACTCCATGTTTCTTCAGCAGTTTATCGAACGTCTTGTTGATGAAGTGAGAGCCTCCATCACTAATAACCACTCTCGGGATCCCGAATCTTGGAAAAATGACTGTCTTGAACATTTTCTTGACAACACTAGAGTCATTTGTCTTGCTGGCTACTGCTTCCACCCACTTGGAGACATAATCAACCGCAACCAAGATGTACTCATTTCCATAAGAAGATGGGAAAGGGCCCATAAAATCAATTCCCCATACATCAAAAACTTCAACTTCAAGGATGAAATTTTGGGGCATCTCATTTCTCTTACTGATGTTGCCCTTCCGCTGACATGCATCACACTTTGAGACAAACTCATGGGCGTCTCTGAAAAGTGTAGGCCACCAGTAACCAGCCTGCAGGACCTTAGAAACCGTCTTGAATGTTGCAAAATGGCCTGCGTATTCTGAACTGTGGCAGTGGAAAAGAATCCCTTGCATCTCATTCTCCAGAACACATCTCCTGAATAAACCATCTGAGCATCTCTTGTAGAGGAAGGGATCATCCCAGTAGTAGTGGTTCACATCTCTCATGAACTTTTTCCTCTCATACCCCTTCAGGTTCGGTGGTTCAATTCCAGCACATAGGTAGTTTGCAAAGTCTGCAAACCATGGGAGATCATCCTGAATTTGTCTCATGACACAGCAATCAGCCTGATCCAAATACTCATCCTCCAGCAAGGTGATCACATAGACATTCTCCTCGGGTAATGTATCATCCAGTGGTGTTTCAGCTTCCACTCTCATTCGGGAAAGATGATCTGCCACTCCATTTTCTGCTCCTCTCTTGTCTCTGATCTCAATATCAAACTCCTGTAGGAGTAAGATCCACCTTAAGAGTCTCGGTTTAGCATCTTTTTTCGTCATCAGGTACTTCAAGGCTGCATGATCTGTGTGCACAATTACTTTCGAGCCCACCAAATAGGACCTGAACTTCTCGAAAGCATAAACTACTGCCAGCAACTCCTTCTCAGTGGTAGCATACTTGATTTGAGCATCATCAAGCGTTCGGCTGGCATAATAGATCACATGGAGTTTCTTGTCTTTTCTCTGCCCCAAAACAGCTCCAATCGCGTAATCACTTGCGTCACACATTATTTCAAATGGCAAGTCCCAATCTGGTGGCTGCACAATGGGAGCACTGACTAGAGACTTCTTGAGAATCTGAAACGCAGCGAGGCAGTCAGCATCAAAAACAAACTTCGCTTCTTTGCACAGCAGACGGGTGAGTGGCCTCGCTATCATAGAGAAGTCTTTGATAAACCTCCTGTAGAAACCGGCATGTCCCAGAAAACTCCGAATATCCCTCACTGTCCTGGGAGGCTGTAGGCTGGTCATAACTTCAATCTTTGCTTTGTCAACCTCGATACCCTGCTCTGATATCCTGTGACCCAAAACAATGCCATCTTTCACCATGAAATGACACTTCTCCCAATTTAACACCAAGTTCTTCTCCTCACATCTTTCCAGCACCTTGCACAGATTAGCAAGGCAGTCGCTAAATGAAGAACCGTAGACTGAGAAATCGTCCATAAAAACCTCCATAATGTCCTCAATAAGATCAGTAAAGATCGACATCATGCATCTCTGGAAAGTGGCAGGAGCATTGCACAATCCGAAAGGCATTCTCCTGTAGGCAAAAGTACCGTATGGGCAGGTGAATGTTGTCTTCTCTTGGTCGTCTGGATGAATGGGTATCTGAAAGAACCCGGAGTAGCCATCGAGAAAACAGTAGTAGGGGTGGTTGGCTAGTCTTTCCAGCATCTGGTCAATGAAAGGAAGTGGGAAGTGGTCCTTCCTTGTGGCTGAGTTTAGCTTCCTGTAGTCAATGCACATCCTATGCCCTGTGACTGTTCTGGTAGGAATCAGCTCATCCTTCTCATTTGTGATGACAGTGATGCCACCCTTCTTAGGAACCACATGAACCGGGCTCACCCAAGTGCTGTCTGAAATTGGGTAGATCACCCCTGCACTCAACAGCTTTAGAATCTCCTTTTTCACAACTTCCATCAGTTTGGGATTCAGTCTTCGCTGGTGCTCTATGGACGTCTTTGACTCATCCTCCAAGTGAATCTTGTGCATGCAAAGATCTGGAGAAATACCTGTAATATCATCCAAAGAGTACCCCAATGCTTTTCTATACTTTCGCAATTTTGAAAGAAGCAAAGCGGTCTCCACATTATTCAGGTTAGCACAAATAATAACAGGATATGTGGAATTCGGTCCCAAGAATGCATACCTCAGCCCAGCTGGGAGGGCTTTAAGTTCCACCTTTGGAGCATTCTCCTCACTCCAATCTGGTTGGGAGGATGACGGTTTGACGGTTTTATCGGTGCCTGAGTCTTCAAGGCTGACATAGGCGACATGCTTCTCAATCGGTGAGGCTGAATCCAAAATCTCAGAAAATCCAACCACTTCTTGGTTCATGAACCCGAACTCACTCTCCTTTTGGGTCAATGCGACTTGTAGAGGATCATCAGTGTGCAACTCTTCATCCATTTCCTCCACCAGTTCAGTCAATGTATCAACCCAGAAAGTCTGTCCATCAATAGTCGGATTTTTCAGCACCTTCTCCACATTGTATCTCATCGCCATGTCTCCTAGACGTAAGTCTATATGCCCATTCTGTACATCAATCATGGCTCCAGCAGTAGCTAAAAACGGTCTGCCCAAAATGAGAGGATCTTTAGGTTCCTCTTCCAGCTCCAGAACTACAAAATCGGTAAGCACGTATCCCTTTCCAACACCAACAGGGATGTTCTCTAGTACACCGACTGGTCTTCGCACTGATCGGTCAGCAAGGACCAAGGAGATCCTTGTAGGTTTGTAGTTCGTCATGCCTAGCCTCTCAGAGACAGAGAAAGGCATTAGGCTCACTCCTGAACCCAGATCGCAGAGACTCTTCTCAAAAGTAAGTGATCCAATGCGGCATGGTAGAACAAATGCTCCGGGATCTTCACGCTTTTTAGGCATGACATTTTGTAGAACTGCGCTACACTCCTCATTGAGCATCAACACACCCCGCTCTAGGCTCATCTTATCGGTAAGAATCTCCTTCATGTACCTTTTAAGAGAAGGTACCATCTTCACCGCTTCAACAAATGGCAATCTCACATGTAACTCCCCAACAAGGTTCTTTAGCTTCTCGTACTCACGTTCTTTGATCTTCTGCCTTGGTCTGGATGGGTATGGAGCCTTAGGAACATAAGCAGGAGGCGCCACATACACCTCTTCAGGTTCAGAGGAATTTGGCTTCGTCGACACGGGATCGGTCGATCCAGATGGACAGGATCGGTCGATCTCTTTCTCTTTCGATTCCTCAATCGTTTTTCCACTCCTAAGTGTTATAGCATTCACAAACTCCTTGGGATTCGTCTCTGACTTCCCTGGTAGAAATCCAGGTGCTGTTCTGCTGCTGGAGGCGGTTTGAGCAACTTGCTTTTCCAAAACTTTCAAATGGGTGTTCAAAGCTTCGAACTTCCCATTAAGCTCTCCATACATGTTATCCACCTTGGTGTTTATCTCTGCAGTGCTATTCTTCTGACCTTCTAGCACCATTTGCAGCATCTTCTTGATTTCGTTATCCTGAGAAGACTGTGACGAAGAGGCATTCCCTTGATTCTGATAGTTGTTGTACTGCTGCCTTTGCTGAAATCCTGAGTTGCCCGAGTTGTTCCCCTGATATTGATTTCTGTTCTGAAATCCTTGGTTGAACACACTCTGGTTCTGATTCTGGTTCTGCCTGTTTCCTGCCTGAGGGTAGGACTGATGTTGTGGATTCTCCACATTGTTGCTCCGGTAAGACAGATTATTTTGCTGATTTTGATTCCACCCAAGGTTCTGATTGTAGCCTCTGTTGTAGTTTCCTTGACCACCAATGTAGTTCACATCAGCCTGCATATCACTTGAATCATCACCAACAGCTTCTTGTGAGGAACGATAGCCTTGCTCCTCCACAAATTTCACAGATTTCTGATCTCTCTTGAGAAGCATCTCAATCTTGGCATTCAACTCATCTATCTTCTTGGATTCATAACCAACACCCTTCTGGCTGGTATCAAACCTTGACTTGCGGTTTGCTTTGCTGGATGACAGGTTGTTCAACAAGGTGTAAGCTTCTTCAACAGTCTTGGTCATGAAATCACCATTACTTGCTGTGTCCATGGCATCTTGACTCTCTTCATGAACTCCATTATAGAAAATGTTCAGCAAACTCACATCAGTGTAGCCATGGTGAGGGCAGTCCTGTGTGTACTCCTTGAAACGCTCCCAAGCCTCATGAAAGCTTTCTGAATCAAGTTGCTGAAAGCTTCCAATTCTGCTTCTCAGATATGTGGACCTTGACTTGGTGAAGAAATGCTGTAGAAAAGCAGCTCTTGTCTCTTCCCATGTAGTAAGAGATCCTGGAGGGATGGACTTTAACCATCTGATAGCTTTATCAGCTAAGGAAAACGGGAACAACCTGCATTTCAAAGCGCCTTGAGGAACTCCATTATGTCTGCTGGTGTCACAGACTCGCTCAAAATGCTCCAAGTGATACATCGGGTCCTCAGACGGGTTTCCATGAAACGGATTTTTCTCCACCAAATTAATGAGACCAGTCTTGATCTCAAAGTCTCTTCTCTCAATGGGAGGTGGGCGAATCCCAGAACGATCGGCATAGAATGCATCTGGTGTATCATAATGTGCAAGCGTCATCCTAGGCATGCCATAGTCTCCAGCCTGTTGTCTTGCAGCTACACCAGCCTGCTGATTATCACCAGCATTGTTGCCTTCTCGTTCATCTACAGGAATTGGATTTTGCGGGTTGTCCTGAAATTGGTCTTCTTGGTGTTCAGCCATTTCAACCTCTTCAGCGGACTCAAGTCTTTTCTTTTTCACTTGTCTCTCTAGGCGGCCGAGCTCTAACTCCAAAGGTATTAAATTCGATGATCCTTTGCTTCTAGTATGAAATCCGCTCATTCACCTGAAAACACAAACAGAAAGAGAAAGACAGAAACATTAGACAAAATAAAGAAAATGCTATAGTCTTAAACTGATCATTAACTCTAGGGTGACCAAATGGTCCCCGGCAACGGCGCCAAAAACTTGATGTCTCGAGTTTTAACCCGATTATCTAACTGCAAGTGCACAGTAAAGTACGCAGTAGTAATGCGGGATCGAATCCACAGGGACCGATGATCACACGTAGAGTTGCAGACAAGTTAATAGCTACAGCGAACGAAGATATATTTTTGATGGTTTTTATTTAATTTTCTTAGGTGTCACAAAACATAAACAAGCATGTAAAAAGATGATTTAAACGATTTGAAAACTATTTTAAAACAAACGTTGGGCATTGGGAATTCTCAGGGATTTCTTTTTAATCAAGATACAATTAATGGAAGACACAGGGATATATTAAGAACCGTCTAGAACTCAAACACGATATTAGAATTAACCTACTTCCGTAGCGCTAATTCTCTATGTTATAGAAATCTCCACACTAACTTCCGCTGAGTTTCAATTTCTAAACAAGCATTAAGAACAGGTTCAATATGTTCACAAAGCGCAATAACATCAACTTCCGAGGGTTAAGGACACTTTGCTCATCTAAAGTATTTTCGGAAGTTCAAACAATCACTTTCGGTGCATCAAACAATCTGAAATCATGAACTAAGTGATCAATTCAGTTCAAGCAGTAAGAAATCCATTAGATGAAGAACCAAAACGTAATCCCTTAGTCTACACACGTTTTATGGATCAAAACATCAAGAAATCCCCTATGAGAACCCCTAAACCCAACTAGATGACTACTCACACATAACTAAGCAAGAACAAAACGATTTTGATGAAGAAAACATGATAAGATTGTATTAAAACAGAGTAAAGGTTCAGAAGATCTTCTCCAAATGGTTTTGAGATGAACTCCTTTACAAATCTTCACAAATCACACAAAACAAGTACAAAACTCTCAAATCTCTCTCAAGAACTTGTAAATCTCCTTCTTGGTCGCCCCTGGTCTTTTTCTGAGTCCCAAAGGTCGAGTTCTTTTCCAAATTATTGAGGGGAGTGGGTAAAAAGGAGTGAAAAGCTCGTTTGTGCGTGTGGAGCCCGTAGATCCTTAGATCGGTCGATCCACATATACCGGATCGGTCGATCTAGTGCATGAAAGCATAAGATCGGTCGATCCACATTGACCGGATCGGTCGATCCCACGTCCTGTGCGATCAATACTTCATTCGGTCCATTGTTCGGTCTATCTTGCTTCTGAATAAATCCCGAATGCGTTCTTTTCTTTCAAGCTATCTAGTAACCTGCATATTACACTTAAGAACACCAAAACGCATCAAATAGACCAAAACATTAATTAAAACCGACCATTTAATTGCTCCAAAACGAGTTTAAAACCGTTAAAAACACGGAATATCAATCAGTCAAGCCATCTCGCGGGCTGTGACAAGGTGACCCGCTCTCACCGTATATTTTTATATTATGCACGGAAGTTCTCTCTGCTTTGTGTGCTAAGGGTCAAGAGGATGGGTCGATACCGGGGGTGAGAGTTGCTCGAGGATGTCCAGCAATTAACCACCTCCTTTTTGCTGATGACATGATGTTTTTTTGCCAGTCAAAACCATCTTGTGTTTCAGCCTTGATGAAGATATTATCGATCTATGAAGCGGTATCAGGACAGAAAATCAACCCGCAAAAGTCAGCCATTACTTTCTCGGCTAAAACACCGGTAGCTGTGAGGGATCGAGTCAAAGAAACAATGGGGATTGTTTTGGAGGGAGGTATTAGTAAATATCTTGGGCTACCAGAGCAGTTTGGACGTCGAAAAAGAGACATCTTTGCCTCCATTCTCAACCGGATTAGGCAGAAAGCGCAGAGCTGGACTGCAAGGTTTCTTTCCGGAGCTAGTAAACAGGTGATGCTCAAAGCGGTCTTAGCAGCTATGCCTTGCTATGCGATGTCCTGTTTCAAACTGCCGGTTTCATTATGCAAGCAAATTCAGTCCCTTCTCACACGCTTCTGGTGGGATTCTATTCCGGAAAAGAGAAAGATGTGTTGGGTCTCTTGGGAAACAATGACACAACCGAAGTATGCTGGAGGTCTTGGATTTAGAGATATTGAAACCTTTAATGACGCCTTGCTTGCAAAAATCGGATGGAGATTAATAAAACATCCTTGCTCACTGCTGGCTCAAGTACTATTGGGTAAGTACTGTCGGGACCAGTCATTTATGGAATGTTCAATACCAGCTGCACCGTCTCATGGATGGAGAAGTATCCTTGCCGGAAGGGAAATACTTAGGAAAGGGTTGAGTTGGGTAGTTGGCGATGGAGAGTCAATCAGAGTGTGGGGTGATCCATGGATTGAGTCCCCCCTCCAACCGATGGGACCGCCTACCCAAACCGAGCAATCTTTGAAGGTTAAAGACCTCCTGTGCCCGCTCACTAACAGATGGAGTATAGAGAAAATCAGAGGCACGCTACCTCAGTATGAGGATCTTATTTTGCACATAAAAACCAGTTCTACTCAATCTCCGGATACTATGATCTGGCTGAAAGAAAAATCAGGAGAATATTCCACAAAGACTGGGTATGGAGTCGGTATGACATCATGCAGGCCACAGGAAGAGATCACTTATCCCGTCAATTGGCTAAGTGACATTTGGAATATTAAAACGAGTCCCAAGCTGAAGGACTTCTTATGGAGAGTTGTTAGGAAAGCCATACCCGTGAGCTCTAATCTGGAGAGAAGAGGATTCCCGAGCTTTAATTGCAAGTGTAGAGCTCCCGAAGATGACTTACACGTCTTTCTCACATGCCCACTAGCAGAGGAAGTGTGGAGCCTCAGTCCGATTGTCTGCAGACCTATAGCTTCTACACCTTCATTGGCTGAGTTTATTAAACTCGGGAAGTCGTACACTCCCCTTCCACCAACTGGGCTAAGCGATCCGTTATGGCCATGGATTGTTTGGAATTTATGGAAAGCACGAAACAAGAGCGTCTTTGACAACAGAATCTTCCCAGCTAAGGAGATAGTGCTGAAGAGTATACAGGATGCAAAAGAATGGAGTGACGCGCAAGCATCATCCTCGAGCTCCTCTTCTCACCGCCTCCCACCTCGCGCTACTGATCCTCCTCCACCAATCCCGACGGACAGTCTAGTCTGCAATGTTGATGCAGCTTGGAATCCAGTGTCGGGAGCTTGTGGCATTGGAGGAGTCTTTTCAGGCTATAACGCTCGAAACCTTCCTGAGGTTTCGGAAGCTCACAGCCATGTCTCTTCAGCATTAATGGCGGAAGCCATCGCTATTCATCGGGCGGTCGCCCTTGCTGTTTATTCAAACGTCCGATCCCTGGTAGTTCGTTCTGATTCCCTCTCCCTGATCAATCTCCTGAAGAAGGGGGGGATCCAACCTGAACTGTTCGGTATCATGTTTGATATCTATCACTTTATGTCTTTCTTTGATGTAATCTCCTTTAATTTCATTTCGAGAAACCTTAATGTGGAGGCTGATTTGGTGGCAAAATCAGCCCTTGCTAGTTATGTAACCACCTCCATTCGTGGAGGGTGAACTTCTATTTAGTAATGCAAGTTTGTTTGATAAAAAAAAAAAAAAAAGAATCCCATTGATGATAAATTCCTTAGAGATGTTTTCGTGGGTTTCATCGTAGCGGGAAGAGACACTATGGCCTCAGCTCTTACTTGGTTCTTTTGGCTTTTGTCTGAAAATCCTCAAGTGACGACAATAATTCGTGAAGAAATCAACAAGAATCTACCAAGAACCGGATACGACCAAGAGAACTTGGACAAGCTCGTGTACTTACATGCAACTTTGTATGAAACAATGAGGCTATATCCACCAGCTCCATTCCAACGAAAGACTTCTATAAAGCCAGACATGCTTCCAAGTGGGCATAAAGTGGATGCAAACTCTACAGTCATCTTCTTTCTTTACGCAATGGGGAGGATGAGAGCTATATGGGGGGGAAGACGCATGGGAGTTTATTCAGAGACGGGAGAGCTGAGACATGAGCCGTCCTACAAGTTCTTTTCGTTTAATGCCGGCCCAAGAACTTGTCTCGGTAAGCATACGGCTATGATTCATTTGATGATAATAGTGGTGGAGATATTACAAAACTATGACATTGAGGTGGTTAAAGGACACAAGATCGAGCCACTTCCTGGTTTTATTCTTCATATGAAGCATGGTCTTAAAGTCACATTTAAGAAAAGATGATCGGCTGTCAGAAAATAAATATATAAATTAAAATAAAAGATAATCAACATAAAAAAAAAATTTAAATAATAGTAAGCCCCTTCTCAAAAAAAAAATTAAAATAATGATTGCTTAATAGCTATTTTAGAGTATATCATAACTTGTGTAAATAATGTAATGGTGTGTTCAAGAAAGGTTAATAGTTATTTTACAATTATGATTTGTAATTGAAATGTACAAATATTATGAATTTCAAATAGCAACTTAAAATCATGACTGACAATTGAAATTTGTAAAATGAATTTCATAATACTATCGTAGAAGGTACTACTGGAGTTGTAGTTGAAACAGCTTTGTACCCGATTAAAGACTAGACTTCAGGCAGGTCAGGGAATTCTTTTTAAAAAGTTCATTTCTTTGTTAGGTTTAACTTTAATTCCTAAACTATTTTTGATCTTAGGATAACATTTTGCTATAAGCTATTTAGTAAGATTTTAATTAAAATTTTTTTTTACAAATTTTAGGAATTTTTTTCTATGTAAACTAGGTGTCGTAAAAAAACTTTAAAATATTTATTAACAGATAAATATAAATTATATTTTAAAATAAAATTTTATTAATATTGTAAATTTTCTTTTTCGTATCAATATTTTAATATAAATTTTATTTAATTAAACATAAAAATTATATTTAAGAATATGCATGTATATATTTGAAATTATAATCTTAGATAGATTATCTATCTATTTATTTTAATTAAATATATTAAATAAATTTGTAAAAGTTGCATAATTATCAAAAATTAAAATTAAATAATATTTACAAAATTTGTAGATATATAAGAAAATAATGATTTTACGATTAAAGTTTTATAATTTTCTAAAAAAATTGTATACATTTTTGAAAATTTTAGTAATAAAATTGTATAATTTAAAAATATATAATTAAATTATATTTCAAAATTTGTAATGCTACGTTTGAATATATTTATTTTAATGATGATTTATGAGTTATTCTCATATTCTAAAACAATTTCCAAAAATATAAATTGACATTAAATGTAATATATGAGTTATTACCATATTTTAAAAAGTTTACTAAAAATATAAATTAACATTAAATGTAATTGTCCATGTCATATTAAGTTATAAGACATGTCATCAATTTTAGTAGCTATGTCATATTTGTTTTGTGAAATTGATTGTAGAAAGTAAATGTGGCAAAATCATTTCGCAAATATATTCTAGGGGATTATTTTAAAAATTGGGGAAAATATATGTCAATATCCACTTGGATATGTTCATGACCGCCGCTGGTAACAATGCTAAATTGTCGACGACGCAGCTAGAAAACAGTTCAATTTTGCTGGCTGGCATCAACCCCTTGTATTACTTTCTAAGCAAGAAATTCTTCATGCAAGTTACTTCATGATCAGAAACTCTCATTCAACTAACTTATTCGTCAAGAAATATATGACACTGGTCTTTGCGCTGGATGCTATTAACGTGATATGTGCATGTAGGAGAGAGATCACTCCACAATCAGCTCCCTTCTTACGATAATTGTTGATCAAATAATCTGCATGGTTATTGAAATACAGACATAGAATATTTACAAAAAAAATAATAATAATACAGACACGCTGTTTCCAGACATATCTTCAATCTGATCATATATATATATATATATATATATCATGTGTATAATTCAACTTCCTTTGTATGTCTCTTCTCTTCTCTTCTCTACACCAAATCAAACATCTCTTAGTAAATAATGGCTTTGATCGGTTTATTTGGAGCATTCCTAGCTTCCTTTTGCTTTCTTATCGTCTATTATTTTCTAAACAAGAAACCCTTTGATTTCTTGCATATCAAGATTCTTTTGGAAGCTGCAAAAGTGGATAGGGTTCGGACCAGAGCAGAAGATGGTCGAAGCTGAAGCAATAATTGATCGTGTTTGTGCAAAATATATACCAGCTAAGAGAGATGAGATACAATAAGGGACTAGTAGTCACCATGAAGATGCTTTAACCTTTTTCATAAAACTAGATACAAGCAAGTACGAGTTCTTGGATCCGTTCGATGATAAATTCCTAAGAAGTGTTGTTTTGGGTTTGATCTTAGCAGGAAGAGCCACCATGGTCCCAGCTCTGTCTTGGTTCTTCTGACTTTTGTCTGAAAATCCTCAAATGACGACTATGATTCGCGAAGAAATCAACAAGAATCTACCAAGAACCCCTTGTGGCCAAGAGAACTTGGACAAGCTCGTGTACTTACATGCCGCGTTTTATGAAGCAATGAGGCTATATCCACCAGCTCCATTCCAGCGAAAGACTTCTATAAAACCAGATGTGCTTCCAAGTGGACATAAAGTGGATGCAAACTCTACAGTCATGATCTTTCTTTACGCGATGGGAAGGATAATCATCTTTTCTTAAATGTGAATTTGCCAAGATATATGTTCAACCAATAGTATTTTAAGAAGATATGAAATATGAAATAAGATTGGTTGGTAAACCTACAAGTTCACCCGAGGAGGTGAACCCGAGAAAAAATTTATTTCCAGAATGCATGGTTAATATCAAAACTTGTATAAAAATGATAAGGTAATGGTATTTCAAGAATCTATATATTAAAAAAAAATGTTTGCCTCCCTCTTGTTGTGCCACCTCAGCATCCATGTCACAAAGTCGAGTTCTGAGAAGCCGACACGTGTCCCTTCTATTAATACTCTGCGTTTCATTTATAGAGTGGGCTGTTGCTTTCAGTTTTGTTATAGAGTTGAGCCGAAACTGAAAACATTGTCGAAGCTCAATATTGACAATCTTGCAATCATCTATTTTTAAGGTTCATGATATTCTTCAAACTCTGATTTGTTAAACCGACCATGGAGTTTCGGATAGGTTATGAGAGACGAATTTTACGGCCAATCTTTGGTAAGAGCTGTCATTTGTGTCGATTTGTCTGTATTCCTTCTCGACGGCAAAGAAAAACCGGACAGTTAAGGGATGCATTCAATGTTGCCATTGACAACCTTCTTAATTACCCACCCTTCCATGTTTCCTCATTCAATGAATATCTTTTTTCTTCCAGTCAGTGAATCTTCTGCTATAAAAGGTGAGCTTGGAACCCGTGAACATCACCATTTCATTCCACACAACCATAAAAAAATTCTTTGAGCAGAATGTGAAAGAAGAAGGAAGAGAGGCGTACATGAGTCCCACTGGAAGAGCCTAAGCTTGATGGTCCAAGTTCGCCAGAAAATAAATTGGAAGCTCAGGTCTCAAACCTTGATTTGGTTGGTCAGACTGTTGTTCTCAAAGAAGTCGACGAGAGTTACAGGAGAGTTACAGGTCGGGATCGACATCTGAGTCAAATCTAGAAAGGAGAGCTTTGATCGATTAAGGAGGTATGAGTGAGATTCGCGAATCTCTCTCAAGCTGACTCAACCGAATATGGATGTGCTTACCACGGAGATAAAATCGTCGAAGGAATACAAAAAAATAGCGACGGGAGACGCATCGGGATCGACAGGATTTTTGACCATCCGGTAAGTCGGGCCTCTATAGACATGACAACAACTGAGTCGCTGATATTGTCATCGCAACAAAATCAGATAAGGGATAAGAAGCTTAGCTTAATTCAATCTCAGATGGAGACTAAAGATTGTTGGAGATGATTAGATTTGGAGTTCTGTTGAGACAAAATAGTGGCAACGGATTTGGTGCTAGGATGAGCTTGGAGGTTAACGAAGATGAGGAAAAGATTAGGTATGAAGAATAGAGGAAGACGATTGCTCAAAAAAAAAAGAATAGAGGAAGACAAAGGAGATTTTGTTTGATTCTTGGTGTCGAAAGAGAAAAAAAATTAGGTTAGAGTTGGTCAGGTGACTGTTAGTGGGCCTCAGCTCTAGCTTTATTACAGCAGCCCACTCGAAAGCCAACTTCTAGATACCTGCACAAAGACGAGTTTGTTAATTTTGTACGTGAAAATAGAAAAATAGGATGCAAGTCATACGAGTTTACGAACTTTAAAAGATATATGTTTCTCTTTAAAAGATATTTAAAACATATAGGTCGTACTTTGATAAAGCACATAAAGCACATATATGTTTCTCTTTAAAAGATATTTAAAACGGGTTCACATTTCATCAAATCAAAGTCTACGAAAATTTTAAATAAGTGAATATGTCAGTTTCCTTTTAAATCATTAAAATCAAACCAACAAAATATTAAGAAAAACCACAACAGATAATTGGAAAACATATAAACCAGATATAACAAAAAAACATAAAAAAAAAAAAAAAAAAGAAAAAAGTTTGTATTAATATAAACAAAAAGATTTATTCAAATAAATGTGTTAAAAAAACTCATGAATTCCAAAACAAAATTAACCATAGATTCTATACTGATATAATCATAAATTTTTTATATATTTGCATGGCCAGAAGTATAGATGTAATACAAAAAAACGACAAAATAAATAAAAGTATAAATAAATTAAGATAACCTAAAACAAAACTAATCAATAGATATATATGCAACACCAAAATAAGTTTAATTATAAAATTTAGTTAATAGCAACAAGATTGGATTGAGTTCCTGACATTAAACAATTTTAACACATAAAATAAAAAATGTAACAACAATTATAAAAACAAAAATAATAAGAAAATTATTCTCGCGCGTAGCTCCATTAAAAATATATATTTGAAATTTTGAAATTGCTTTTGGAGATGTTCTTAACACGAAACAATTGGTTTTGATTCGTACTCCATTATATGTTCATCTTTTAAATACTAATAACATAACTATTATATATAACTTTTATATAAACATAAACAAATCATCTTTTAAAAAATGTATTCATCTTTCATATATTTTTTCAATTTCAATATTTTGATGTTTTCATTGAATTACAGATAAAGATAATATACTATCATCAAATTCAACACACATTATATATCAAATAATTTAATAAAGTAGGTAAAATTTAACTAATATATAGTATCATAAAGGTAATTTTTTTTTTTTGAACAACATAATCAACTATTGTAACATAAGCAAAATATATATTATCACATATAATCTCTCCTCACCTAAAACTTTATAAAAGACAAAACTTATTATCATATACATCTTTTGGAAATGAAAACTTAAAACATAAAACACAAAATCATATAAAATAATAACCTAGATCACAAGTAAAGTATATCCCGACGTAGGGCGGACCGATCCTAGTGGTTAATATATAGTTGTTTTATAATTATAATTGATAACTGAAATGTATAATATTATGAATTTGAAATATTTAAGTATATTTACAGTAAAATCATGATTGATAGTTGAAATGCATCTAATATTATGAGTTTTCATAATATCTAGTGTTAGAAAATTAAATAGAAAGAATGGCAATTCTTTCAAATAGCTTCTTAATTTTCAAGTTTTTGTCACCAAAAAAAACTTCCAAAGAAGAAAATGACTAAAAGATATTTCATTAAATACACAAAGATTGTTCTACACATTGCTTAATAGATATATAAATACAAATTAAAAATTAAATTAGAAATAATAATTTTTTTATAATTTTGAATTATATGTTTTCAATTCGAACTTTTTATAAATAAAAAATTCAAATATTTTTTTCAAAAAAAAAAGATCTTCAAATTTTCTTTTTTGAAATTCGAAAATGCTTTTCAAACTATTTTAAAAATATTTATTTTATAATTTTTATAATTTTATTTAAATTTTAAATCTCACTTTCAAAACTTCACCGCTTAACTCTAAACTATAAGTTTATATTAATTAACCATATGGATATAAGTGTATATTTACGATTTAATGAAATTTCTTTTGATCATTTTCTTTTTGGAATCTAGTTTGGTAAAAATAAATTAAAACAGATTATCATAGGAAATTTCTCTAGAAAAAATGTCGACTAATTACATCACAAGAGCATATAAAATGTGATTTATTTAAATAACGTATACATATCTCAACGAGAAATCGATGACGGGCTTTTACAGCAATGGCAAATTACTTCTTTATGGGCTTAGTGGGTCCTTTAAGGCCCATAACTGTAACGAGAGACTCTTTTAATCAGACATCGAAAAAGCCGAAGAAAGTGAACTCTCTGCGCTATCTCCACCCGTTCCTCTCTCAACTCTACCTACTCATCCTCTGGTAACTATACTTTCTATCCTGTAATCTGGTCTCTATAGCATTGACTACGTTTACTCGTTATCTCTGAATATATATGTTGGTGTATTGTATTTGTACGTTTCTTCACTTTGGTTGACTAGTTTGGGATTGGTTTTGAGTGTAATGAAATTGAATTGGTGAAATTAGGTCAGAGAAGCTTCTGATGGCTCCTCTTACACTCTCTGTTGATGTGAAGAGCTCTTCAGCCAGTGCTCCCGGTAATTAAAAAACAAAAGAGATGTCTCTCTTTTTTTTTTAATTATTATATATGTTCATGTTTGACTCCATTGGAGGAGAGAAGTGTGTAATAATTTGTTTGATGGGTTTTGGCAGATGTCTCGAGTAGGGTAATACAGATTCCACAGATCAAAAAGAGCAAAGGCTTTGCTTCAGTCAGTACACAAAACGAAAACGAAAACCCTTTTGATTTCTTCCGCACTCTCTTTGGTATGGAACCACTTTGTAGTGTCTCTCTTTTGGCTCGTAATTTTTATGAATTTAGTGTAAAGATACAGACTTTGGATGTGAAGATGTTTTCTTTTCTTTTTTTTTTTGATGATGCAGAGGGGTTTATAGCAGGAGGTACAGCTGGAGTTGTAGTTGAAACAGCTTTGTACCCTATTGATACTATAAAGACTAGACTTCAGGCAAGTCAAAAAAAAAAGTTCATTTCTTTGTTTTGATTGAGTTTAACTGTCTGAACAAAAAGAAAAAAAAAATGTTGAATTATTTCTTACCTTTATGATGTAGGCAGCTCGTGGAGGTGGAAAGATTGTGCTGAAGGGTCTATATTCAGGATTAGCTGGAAATATCGCTGGTGTCTTACCGTAAGTGCTCTCATCCATAGTGTTCCTATTTTGTTGGTATAAAAAAAAAAACAACTTTCTAGTAACTACAAATGATGAGTTTTTGACAAAATTGTATCCTTGTCCTGTTTCTATGTAGGGCTTCGGCTTTGTTCGTTGGAGTTTACGAACCCACAAAGCAGAAACTGCTGAAGACCTTTCCTGATCATTTAAGCGCAGTTGCTCACCTGGTGAGAGATTTTCTTTATCTAGACTGTTGAATTTGTTCCTTGTATTTTGAGAGTGAAGAACAGTAATCTTGTCCCTTGTATCAAATTCCACAGACTGCAGGGGCCATCGGTGGACTTGCTGCCTCTCTTATTCGAGTGCCTACAGAGGTATAAACTCCCTCTCTGATCCTGTTCTGCAATATAATCCTTCCGAAGTGACATTCCCATGTGTGTGTTGTTGTAGGTTGTGAAGCAGAGAATGCAGACTGGTCAGTTTGCTTCAGCTCCCAACGCTGTTCGAGTTATTGCATCACAAGAGGGCTTTAAGGGTCTCTATGCAGTTAGTAACACTAACACCTTTTCGCTTAAGCTCTTCCTTTTAGTCTGTGGTTTTTTTGCTGTGTAGTAACTTATTTCACTTTTCTTCTAGGGATACCGATCTTTCCTATTAAGAGACTTGCCGTTTGATGCTATTCAGTTCTGCATATATGAGCAGCTCTGCTTGGGGTATAAAAAAGCAGTAAGTATTCTTGGCAAAAAAATAATCAAAAATACAGTAACTTAATAATATTTTGGCATGAGATTTAAACTTTGCTCTAACTTCTTCTTTTTTGTTTTGGCTAGGCGCGTAGAGAGCTTAATGATCCTGAGAACGCTCTAATTGGTGCATTTGCTGGTTCGTGAACGCTTTAAATACAAAACTTCCGGATCCATTAAGTTTTGGTAGATGTTGCAAATTTCCTCATAATCTGACCTGAGACAGTTAGGTTTAATTGACTGAACTGAAAGAAGACTCAAACGTTGCTTTGTATCTTTAACAACTTGTTATTACAGAGGAACCAGTTAGTCACAGTGTGTGATTATTAAGTATAAACTTGGTTGATCGTTGCCTTGTGCGGTCGTGGTTTATGCAGGTGCTCTGACAGGAGCAGTTACCACTCCGCTTGATGTAATCAAGACAAGATTAATGGTTCAGGTAGTAATAGTTTTATCACATCTTAAAAAGTCTCTCCAAGTTCCAATCTTCTTTCTTGTTCTTCTCAGGGATCAGCCAAACAATATCAAGGTATAGTTGACTGTGTTCAAACAATTGTAAAAGAGGAAGGAGCTTCTGCTCTCTTAAAGGTACGTACACCACACGCACACACTAGTTACCACTTTATCATAAGTTGAGCAGAGCTTCTTTTAGTTACTACAAAAACGCTAATCCTTGCACCACTATTAGGGTATTGGGCCAAGAGTGTTGTGGATAGGTATTGGTGGTTCAATCTTCTTTGGTGTGCTCGAGAGCACGAAGAGAACACTTGCTCAAAGACGTCCCAAGACGGTTAAAGAATCCAAAGAGGATTGAGTTTATTTCAGCTTATTATGATTCTTGAGGACAATAAAATGGTTGAAAGATGATACTGTTTGACATTCAACCGAGTCCCTTTGTGTGATCAGACTTTGTCAAGTACTTATGTTCATTTCAACTTTCATTCAATAAATAAAATATCATTTCTTGAGCACACTATTCAAATATTATTGAACCTAATTAATTTTATATGTTAATCTTCGTTTCTATGTGTACGATAGACCTGAGACGGATCGGATATCCGGGCAATTTTAAGGTATCCGGATAAAGATCTGGCGGATCCATAATTTTACTATTTTTATCCGAATCCGGGGTTCTCGGATATCCGGGTGTTGGATATCCTTGTAAAAATTGTAATATCCGGCGGATATCCGGATCCGGATTTGGATCCTTAAAATAAATAAAAAATATTATTAATATATAAAAAATATTAAAAATAATTTAAAATAAAAAAAATATATAATGTTTTCAATTATTTATATGTATAATATTACAAAATTTACATATATATTATAAAAATAAAAATATATTAAATTAATTAATTTTTATATATTGATATTACTATTTTTGAAATAGTTATTAATAAAACTTACGGATCCGGTATCCGGACTAAAAAATTAAGGTATTCGGATCCGGATCCGGCTTTGACAGATCCAACATTTTACTATCCGGATCTGGATTCGGCCCCTCCGGATATCCGGATTTTCGGATCGGATCCGGATCGAATCTCGGATCGAATTCGGATCTCGGATCGAATCTGGATCTCGGATAAAAGTCTCAGGCCTAGTGTATGATAGTTTTTTATAATAAAAGAGTATCGTAAGTTCTTGGCCGTTGAATCTTGAACAAATATTTTCGGACCCTCCCAAGAAAATAAAGGAAATGGATAACTTGTAATGGCAAACATAAGTAATAATAACATATGACTTTTATGGTAAGACCTATTGTTTATATTCATATTAATTCACCCTGAATTGTGTCATATTGATTGGTGCAGTTATGTCCAATCATTTGATGGTCCCTCCATGTTTGGGTTTTCAGTTTCACTTGATTGTTGTTTAATTAGTGTTCAATTCTTTTCTCATGTTTTGACATTTGTCACTGATAGATATGTTTTTTTCTCGTCTCTTTTTTACTCCCAAATGCATATCTTTTTCTTCGTTGTCTTCAGAGATGGTTCCAAAAATATGTCTAAATCCATGCTTATGCTACCTTGCGTATTCTCTTTTTCTTCTTTTCTTATACAACAAAAGAAAATGCAAAGAACCACGGGAGGAGTAAGATGCATAAGGAAGGGCATTAAGAGAGGAGGTCGGCATAAAGTGACAGAGGAAGGACAGAACAAAAACAGCTTTGGATGGTCGGATTAATATAATGTTGTCAAATTATAACACTAACAGACGCAGAGTCCCCCACGGTGTCATCATTTTTCTTCGTGCCCCTTTTTGTGGTTCCCCCAAACAAAAAGAATATTCTTATTTCTTAGTTTTTGTTGCCCTTGTACTAGCTAGATTAGTCTTTTATAAATTGATATCAGAATGTTACATATGTGTTGTAAGTTGTAGTTATGTTAAAGATCGTATTGTTTCCTTTTTGGGTGTGACTTCATTAGTTGTCTGCCCTAACGAGAAGTCAACTTTAAATGTTTCGAAGTTTGTTTAGAAAGTCAATGAGATTACTGCCTTTGGGATTTGATACATGCGCAGACAGTTGAACTTAGGGTTGGACAAAAAACTCGGATCCGAAGAACCGAACAGAACCCAATCCGAAAAAGTAGTACCGAACCCGAACCGAAATTGATTAAATATCCGAACGGATTCAAAATTTTTATATCTAAAGAACCGAAACCGAATCCGATCCGAACCGAAATATCTCGGGTACCGAATGTAACCGAAATAGATTTATATACCTAAATATATTACTTATTTTTAGATTTAATATATATTAAAAACATCAAAAATATATAAGATACTCTTAAGTTGTCTAAAATACATGAAAATATACATAAATAGTCAAAATTAAACGTCTAAAATAGCAAAAAATATATTCAAAACCACAAAATACATAAAATATCTATTGATTTTCTATCCAAATATTCAAATCAAACCAATTTATATGTTAATTTTAGGTATTTTGACATATATTATACAAATTTATATGTAATATATTATTTTGTCTTATAGATTTTGAGAAATTTTAAGCATATAATGAATATTAAAATTTTAAAAATAATTTAAATGGGTTATCCGAACCCGAACAGAAATTTTGAAATACCCGAATGAGGCTGAAATCTTTAAACCCAAAAACTCGAAACCCGAATAGATCTGAACCGAACCTGAATGGGTACCCGAACGCCCACCCCTACTTGAACTTATTCGTCCAGTCTCACTCTGACTCGCTAAATTGAGTTGTTTTCTTGGTTATTTGATCAAAATTTCCTTAACCCGTTTTTTTATGTTTTTTTTTAAAACACAACTTATATTAATGCAGGTGATAGCCATTAAGACCTCACCATCTACAAGACTTTGTTTTGCTAATGAATCAGTTTCAGTTAGGTGATAGCTATTAAGACTGCACATGCGGACGTAATCGTCTTACAAATATTTATTAGTTTAAATTTTACTAATTGAAATGTTCCGAAAAGTTTAAATGAAACATCAAATTATCTATATATGACAAAAATTTCATCAAAATATATATGCTTATTATTGAGTCAAAATTTTTAACTCATATATTAAAACAATTTTAGAAAATATCTTTATACAAATATTTTTTTTTAATTAATATTTAATTATAAAAAATTATCTTGTTTTAAACTTTTATAACAGAAAAAAAAATTGTTTCCAAATAAAAACATTAATAAATATACTAATTATCTTTTTTAAAAAATATGATTTAAAATAAATAAATAAATCTATCAATTTTTTGAAAATTTTTAATTAGGAGATCTCTTACATTTTAAAATATTCATCTTTTTATTTGCAAATATGTTTTTTTGTATGTTTCTCGTAGGATATGTAATCGAATACTGCTTTTCTATTGGTAGAACATAAGCATGAAATTTTGTGGTAACCAGTTGGTGGTAACATATATTAGCAAAATTCACAATTGTTAAATAATATATTTTTTAAACTAAACACTAATAAATTAAAATAATAAATTGCATATGTTATTGATGAGCTTATATTAACAAAATGGAAAAATATATAACCTTTGTGATACCAAAAATGCAGATATAATCATTTCATGACATATAAGAAAAAAATCTTCTTATATAATATTAATAAGATAATATATCAAATATTTGTGTAGATGATAATTATCATATTTTTCTTAAAACTATTTATTATCTAATATAAATATTATTAAAATCTAAACTATTAAAATTGAAGTACATATTTGAAATAAGGCAATTGTCCAAAAGAACACCTTTCAAGTTTATGTCACAAAAATGACACCAGAAAATGAAAGTCACAAAAATGACATTCATTAAAGGGTAAAATGTCACTACTACCCTTGTGTTATAAGAATAAAAAAAAACAAACAATTCATTTCCTTCACTCGCGACTCTTCGAACTGTGTCGTCTCCGGCTCGGGAATCTTCAAACCCTCACCGGCACTGTCGTCTCCGGCACTGTCGTCTCCGGCTCGCGAATCATCGTCTCCGGCTCGGGAATCATCTTCTCCGGCTCGCTAATCATCTTCTCCGGCTCGCTAATCATCTTCTCCGGCTCGCTAGTCATCTTCTCCGGCTCGCTAATCATCTTCTCCGGCTCGCTAATCATCTTCTCCGGCTATCTAATCATCAGCGTCACACTCTCTACTCTCAAAATCGGACACAAATCACTATGTAACTTTTTAAAATTAGGGTTTTTGAATTAAAATTTGTGAAGCTTGCGTTTTGATTTTGATTTGTTTGTTACTCTTTCTTATTAACCAGCGAAGCAAATGAAAGACTTTTGAATTGTGGGAACACAAAGTTGTTGGAGCATAATTCATCTCTTTGAGGTATGTTGCAGATTCAACCTTCTGTGTGTTTGTACAAATTTATAAAATAAAAGTTTGTTGTCTCTTGCTGCATCTATTGAATGTTTTTAGAAGATTTCCAGAAAGCATTTGTTGCTGCATCTATTGAATGTTGAATATTGAAACTCGGATGGTAACACATTTTGAAACTTTTTTGCTTGGAGTCTTGTTTTGATTAGGAATGTTGATATTTTTGATAGGGTCTTGAATTTGCTTATGAGTCTTTTGTTGCTTGTGAAACTGTCTAGTGTTTATAATAATTTCAGGAAGCATTTGTTGTGTTATTTCAGGAAAGCCTTCCAGAAAAGTTTGAAATTTTTTTTTTCCTTGTTTACGCAGGATAGAAACAAGATGGGAGATTCAGTACCTCTAAAACTAGCACTGCCAGAGCTGAAGTATCCTATTGGTTCACAGCCAAAGCAAAAGTCAGCAATCAACCAATATTCCGGCTCAGAGTATATCTCCATTGTTGACAGCATCCTAAAACCAGATGAGATGATAAGAGTCCGAGGATCATTTCTGGGACCTATAATGAAGCTCAGTGAGAGAGGATTGAAGTTATCAGCAAAGATGGTCTACGCCATTCTCACTAGAAGCATCGTTTCTGTCAAGGAGAATGAAGCCTGGTTCCATTTCGGTGCGCAGCCAATGAGGTTCTCTATAAGAGAATTTCATATGATGACAGGCTTGAAATGTAGTGGTGCATTAGAAGGACCACGAAGGGAAACCGATAGATTTAATTGGGAATTGCTAAAGGGGCGTAGTCATAAGTTAAGTGACGTGGTGGAACAGCTCAGAAACACAAGAGAAGATGCTTCTGAGGAGAGAGTATGCCTCGCAATGCTCATCCTGGTAGAGAGCATATTATTGCGGAAGAGCAAAGGAGGGAGTTTTCCTTTGGAATATGCGAAAAATGCACAGGATATGACATATCCATGGGGAAAAGAGGCTTACATTGTGCTCCTGAAGTCAATTCAAAACGCTGTCGCGAATCATTTGGAGAATAAATCCAAATTTGAGTTGCAAGGTTATCCTCTAGTATTCCTTCTTTGGATACTAGAGTCGATTCCTTTGCTAAGGAATAAGTTCAGTAAGTGTGTACCAACAGTTGAGGTTCCTGGGCCGACTTACTTGTGTGAAAAATACACTGAGGTAGAGAATCCATCACTTGATAGGGTTTTACAGGTTGAAGCTGATACAAAGGTAAGCTTTTCCAAGTATATGTTTCTCAGTTTATTTGGCTTCTTCTTTTTAATATGTTTCTCATTGGTCTTTTTTAAAATACTCTCAGCTGAAGGTCCATTGCATACTACCTTCTATTCCTCATGATCCAGAAGATGATATCTCCATTGAAGACAAATATAGTGACGAGCTGGAAACACTGAAAGATGTAACAAAGAAAGGGTACAAGCTTACAGCCGATGACTGGGAAAATAGGTGTGTAGACACATTTGAAACATTGGATGCTCTTATTCAAATGATGGCAAATAAGGAGACTGGCCAAGCTTCTACTCCGATTGATGAGGATTCAGTAAATGAAAAAGTGAACAGGATCATCGAGGTAATGGAGGAGAATCTGAAGAGCATGAAGGATCGAATGTCATTACTGGAAGAAGAAAACATGCATCTTAGAGCCCGTGTGTCAGAGTTGGAAGGAAACAACAATGTTTTTCCCACTAACGTGACACAACAGGTAAATTCTCAAAACATCTTCTTTTACATTTGCATTTTCAAGTATTTTTTGGAAGATCTTGTACATATTCTTGAATGCCTTCCTAATATTTGACAAACAGCGATCCAGTGGGACACCTTTATCTCCAATGTCTCACACGCAACCATCGAGTGAGACGCCTTTATCTCCAATGTCTCAACAGCCTAATTTGACACATGAGGTATGTAACCAATAAATATTGTTGAGTTTTGAAGTAATATTTGGAAACTTTTGTACATATTCTTGAATGCATTCTTGATTTTTGCAGGAGACAATGAATGAATCAGATGATGACACTCCTGCCCTTGATACTCAAGTATTCTCTCCTAATCTGACAAAAGAGGTATATGCTCAATGATATTGTTTTCACAGTTGGAGTTTACAAATTAGTTTTGGGTGATTTTTTTTACATATAAAGGCTTTTCTGATTTTTGACAGAAAGAAACAAGTGAGTCACCTGCTGAGAGGCCATCCAATCCTAATCAAGATGGAAAACCAGATGATGAGGTAATATTTATTCTAGAAATTATAGTTGAATGTATTCATGATGGCCTTTCCTGATATTTTTTTGCAGATTGTGAGAGAGAAATTAACAAGGGAGTCACCTGCTGCTCAGAGTCAAGTTTCGCAGAAAGAAACAGTGGAAATGAATGAGACACCTTCTTCTCCAATAGCTCCAAAGAGTATTGAAACTCCCGTTTATACTCCAAGTCAGACTCAGCAGGTACATGGTCAAAAAAAAATCTTGGATTTTTAAGTTAATGTTTGGAAGCTTTAGAACGTACTCTGGATTGCCTTCGTGATAATTTTTACAGATTGAGAGAGAGCCATCGGATGACACGCCTGCCCTTGATAGTCAAGTTTTCACTCCTAATCTGACAAAAGAGGTATATGCTCAATGACAGTTGGAGTTTACAATTAGTTTTGGGTGATTTACATATATAGACCTTTCTAATTTTTGGCAGAGGGAAACACAAACCTCTACTGATGAGACGCCACCCAAAACTAATCAAGAAGAAGGAAAAACAAATGATGAGGTAATATTTACTCTAGAAATTATAATTGAATGTATTCATGATGGCCTTTCCTGATATTTTTTGCAGATTGTGATTGAGTCACCTGCTGCTCAGACTCAAGTTTTGCAAAAAGAAACACTGGAAATGAATGAGACACCTTCTTCTCCAATATCTCCAAAGAGTATTGAGGCTCAAGTTTTTACTCCAATTCAGAAACAGCAGGTAAATGCTCAAAAAATCTTGGAGATTTCAAGTAATGTTTGGAAGCTTTTGTACGTGTTTTTGATCCCCTTCCTGACTTTTTTTGTTTTTTTTGCAGACGGTAACAGAGGGAACGTATGAGGCTACACAGCCATTGACTGAGATCATTTCAGCAAACAATAAAAAGGTAAGCATAGAAATGTCTTTCATAAGTACAACTTGAATTTTAAATTGTAGAAACTTCTTCATAACTACCTCTTTTATTTTATTGTTATTACAGGAGGATACACATGCTGTGCATCACACACCTTCCTCTCCATTGTCTTCACTAATTGCACTAGTTATTGAAGAAAATAAGAATGCTTTGGTAAGAAGAAATATTTAAAATGTTTATGTAATATTTTTCTATTCAACTAACTCTTACCATTTACTTTTGTCTTATAGAGTGAGACAGAAACTGCGACCCAATATTTTTCTCTAAGTGAGGGAGAGGAGACACAATCAAGCAGAAAGAATCAAGCAGAAGAAAATCTCAAGGATACTACAAAACATACAACTGAGCTAGTTTCCACAGATGTTTCGAAGACACAGCCTCTTACACAGCCTCTTACACAGCCTCTTACTCAGCAAACACAGCACCTTCAGACAAGTGAGGGAGAGCAATCCGATGAGACACCATCAGAGCAGAATCAAGCAGAAGAAAATCTCAAGGATACTACAGAACCTACTACTGAGCTAGTTTCCACAGAGCCTACTACTGAACCTACTACTGAGCATGTTTCGAAGATACCGCCTATTACTCAGAAAACAGAGCATCTTCAGACAAGTGCTATAGATTTTTCAGAAACAAACGAGGTATGCATCGAGTATATTTGATCTTTAATTATTATTCTAACAATTTGAAACCGCTGATGTTACTGAATCTTCATTTTTCATAGGTTGAAGTAAGCAGGCTTCTAGCTCACTTTCAAATAGGCGCAGAGGTTGAGATTTTGTCTACTGATGACGAAATATGGTATCCAGGAAAGGTTGTTGATCTTAAACTGTGTGAAGGACTAGAGGAGCTGACAGTTGAGTACACGACACTCTTCGCAGACCAACATAGACTTCAGAAACTTCAGGATACTATCACGGCTGACAAAATACGTCCTGCAACACCAACTAGTGACCAAAAATCCTTTGAGATGATGGATAAGGTAGAAGTCTTTTACAACAATGGCTGGAGCAGCGGACAAATTAGCATGGTACTTGGTGATAACACATACTCGGTGTGTCTCTATACTTCTATGGAAACTATTCTATTCAAACATTCAGATTTGCGAATTCATAGAGAATGGAAAGATGGAGTCTGGAAGATGGCAGATAAGGTAAATCATAACTTGAATTATACTTCACGTGAATTGTTTGATATACATACATTTTAGTTTCAGGAATGGTTTCCAGAAATTCCGATTGCAACAAATTTGATAATATTTTGCTTGGTGTCTATTGTTTGATTAAAGGTGAAGCCTGATAAGAAAAGGAAAGCTGCTGCCTCATCACAAAATTCAGGAATGGATAATGTTTTCCTAAGAAGGAGCGAGAGGGTGCCTAAACGATCTAGAGACACAAAAACTCCATTCAAGTCTGACAGAAATCCGGCTTTAACTGTAATACCTGAGATTATACCTGCAGTTGATCCGTTTTCAACTCCTGCGGAACATAAGCTTTCAAGGCTTCAAAATTGGATGACATTAAAGCCCGGCATGCATGAAACGTAAGCATGTTTCTGTCCTTGTCTATATATTCTTATATTTATGTATAAAAGGTTTAGTAATTCCTTTGAATCTTTAATCGACTGCAGGTCCCTATCAATCAATGATAATAAGATAAGGAAATCTTTCTTTCAAAGCATGGAAAATGCAAAAAAGGACCTTAAGAAAGAGGTAATTTCTTTACATATGTTCTTGCCTTGAGCTTTTTTTAAAAAAAAAATTCAGGAAGGATTTGTTTAGTTTCAGGAATTAGATAGTAACAAAATAGATAATGTTTGCATTTTTTTTGCAGCACATTGATGGAGCCTTTGCAATGCTAAATTGCAGAAGAAATGAGAATGCTGCTTGGTTCCACAACTACAAGATTCCAAAGGCGTGCTTCCTACCTATGGAGTTCTTGCATTGCTTGCTCTCTCATGATTTGGCTTACAAGAAAGAAAAGGTCAAAGGTAAAAAGATTTTCAACGATTTATTTAAAGATATTGTAAGAGGGAAGGTATATCCAGAGAAGACATGGGGAGAAGATGTTGATGTTGTGTATGGGATTACTCTTGGAAAAAAAAGCAATGTCTGGATTGGGATGGAAATTCATTTGAAGAAGAAAAGAATCACAGTATATGATTGTTTTCAAAAGGAAAGCAACAGCATTGATATTCCTCAAGTGAAAAAGTTGGCAGGTATGTATAAACAATTTGTATTTGATGTATTCAACTGTTTCTTGGTTTGAAATATTCAACTGATTCTATCTTGATATTGATTTTTAAATATGACAGTGTTGATTTCTGATCTGCTGGTGGAATCTTCTGGTGATGAGGTAGATAAAGTGAAGATGATTCCATTTGAGGTTGAGCAGGCACAAGGTTTACCCAAGACAAAACATCCTTTCAACTGTGGGATATTTCTTGTCAAGATTCTGGAGTGCCAGTCATTGAAGATAGGAGACATGACAAAGATTAATGATGACAATGCATTGGAGCTAAGGAGAACCTTGTCTTGTGAGATCTTCAACCAATTTGTGGATGAGAGCTTTGGGAAATGAGAATGATGCATCAAAACATTTTTTGTTTTAGTTAAGACTCGGTTTTAGTTATGACTGTTTATTTTGTTATGTTGTTGGCGTCTGGTTACATAAGAAAGATTGGAAGGATATCAAGTATTTTTTTTGGGTATCATATATCTTGGAAGGTTAAATAATGTTTCTGGATGGGTTTCCAGAAAAAATTGTAAGCTTAAAATTGTGATGTTTACAGACAAAAAAAAAAAAAAAATTTAGATCCAAAAAGGATCGAACCCAGAGGGAGAGAGTTTGCGTATTTGGATAGTGTGGGATTTTAGCCACTAGGCAAAGAAGAATCATCTGTTAATGGATTACATTTAATTGTATTTAACTCCAAACTGTAACACAAAAAAAAATTAAAATTGATTTTGAATCCACCACTTATCGAACCCGGGGATAGAGAGACTTTTGTGTTATGAAATGCCTCGGTTTAACCGCTGGTCTGAGGAGAATCATCTGTTAAAGAATATTACATAAGCATACTTAAACCAATTAATATAGGATAGGTTTCCAAAACAATACATTTCGATTGGAAAAAGACAAAACTCTTGCCGTCTCAACACTCTCGCCGTTTCAAACTTCTCGAATCTCACTCGTCTCCGCCTCTCGAATCTCTCTCTCATCTCCATATCTCTCGATCTCCGACGAAAACCCATCTCCAGAACTCTCTCTCTCTCGATCTTTTACGCGAGCTCTCTCTATTCTCCGAGAAAAACCATTTCTAGAGCTCTATCTCTTTAAGGTATGTTGCAGATTCAACCTTATGTGTGTTTTCTTTCTGAGAGATTGGTCTCCTGGTTTTTGCTTGTGTATAGACTTGCTCGTTTTAACCTAATATGATTGGTAGAATTCTAGTTCATGTGAAAGCATGTGTATAGACTTCAGGAAGGATTTGTATTGTTTCAGGAAACCCTTCCTGCAGATTCAACCTTATGTGTGTTTTCTTTCTGAGAGATTGGTCTCCTGGTTTTTGCTTGTGTATAGACTTGCTCGTTTTAACCTAATATGATTGGTAGAATTCTAGTTCATGTGAAAGCATGTGTATAGACTCCAGGAAGGATTTGTATTGTTTCAGGAAACCCTTCCTGAAAATTGGATTTTAATTAATTTAGACAATAAAATTTTTCTTTTTTAGGCAGCATAGAAACAAGATGGAAGATCCATTACCATTAAGACTAGCACTGCCTGAGCTGAGGTATCCGATTGGATCAGAGCCAGAGAAGACGATATCGATAAACCAACACTCGATAGTTGCTTATATCAAAACTGTTAAGGAAATTCTAGGAAATGATGA
The DNA here is from genome assembly GCF_020379485.1 of Brassica napus. Taxonomy (NCBI): domain Eukaryota; kingdom Viridiplantae; phylum Streptophyta; class Magnoliopsida; order Brassicales; family Brassicaceae; genus Brassica; species Brassica napus. The sequence goes on along the minus strand of NC_063446.1, from coordinate 59,343,865 downwards.
GTTCAACAGAATAAGAGGGACGTTTTTGGGACCGGTGATCAAGCTTGGAGAGAGGTCTTTGAAATTATCAGCTAAGATAGTGCACGCAGTTCTCACCAAAAGCATCAAGACAGTGAAGAGACACGAAGCCTGGTTCCATTTTGGTGCTCAGCCAATGAGGTTCTCTATAAGAGAATTCCACATGGTGACTGGTTTGAAATGTAGTGGTGAAGCAAGAGAACCACGAGAGGAAACCGAGAGATTTAAGTGGGACTTCCTAAAAGGGCGTACTCATACAGTAAAGGACGTGGAGAAGCAGCTCAGAAACACAAGAGAAGATGCTTCTGATGAGAGATTCTGCCTTGCAATGCTCCTCCTGATTGAGAGCATACTACTACAGAAGAGCCTTCTCGACGGTGGCACAACTTTTACTTTGGATTATGTGAAAATAGCGCAGGATATGGATGTCTTGATGACATACCCATGGGGGAGAACAGCTTATAATTTGCTGTTAAAATCACTTCAGAGAGCTGTCGACAAAAGCCTCGACAAAAACAATTATGATTTGCAAGGATTCCCTATGGCATTTCTTATATGGATACTTGAGTCAGTACCTTTGCTACAGTATGCATTCAGTCAAGTGGTTCCTATTCTGAGCGTTCAACCGTCTACCCCAATATTTTTGTGTGAGAAGTACCTTCAAATAGCTTCTCCACAGCTGATAGATGTTCTCCTAATTGAAATCAAAGATCATGTAAGTTTTTACATTATTTTTTTCTTGTTTCTGTTTTGCCTTATGATTCTCCATTTAAAAGCTAATTATTTTTATGGTTTCAGCTTAAGGTCATATGCATCCTACCTCCTATTCCTAATGATCCAGAAGCTGATGTTTGCATGGAAGACGAAGCTAATAAAGATCTGGATGACATGGCCGATTTATCCAAGAGAGGTTATAAGTTTAAAATTAGAGATTGGCGAAACATGTCAGTAGACCTATACGGTGCTAATGAACAAATAAGAAGAGCATCTTTACTGTTTGGGAATGGAGGGATGAGTCAAGCTTCTTCTTCGTATCAGGAGGAGTCTTTGGAATCAAAGATCAACAGAATCAGCGAGATGGTGGGAGATAATTTAAGGATCATGAACGATCGTTTGTGTTTGATTGAAAAAGACAGGAAACAGATTAAAGAACGTGTGACAAAACTAGAGAAACTACAAAGAGTTACTTCATATGAAACTCCAAACAATGAGGTAACTTTTTTTCGGAAATTAAAATTAATGTTTATCTAGTTCTTGATTCAGTTTTTTTTTTGAGTTGTCAAGTAATTTTGGAAGATGTTATACATATTTAGGATTGCCTTCCTAATTTTTGTTGTACTTGCACAGACTGACACAACTCCATTTCATGAGACGGCTTCCAGACAAGGTGAAGCCAATACAGATCAAGCAGATGAACAACTTAACAATGAGGCAAGTATAATTTTGAAAACTGTTGGTATTTATAAAATTATGAATTTGGTTGTACTTCAATTAATTTTTGGAAGTTCTTGTACGTGTTCATAATCCCATTCCTGACTTCAGGATACACGAGAGCCTATGAATGAGATCACGAAAGAGACACCTGGTTCTCCAATAGCTCAACAGAATATTGAGACTCCAGTCCTTACTCCAATTCAGACGCAACAGGTACATTCTTTAAAAAATTGGACTTTTCAAGTAATTTTTGGAAGCCCTTGTACGTGTTCATGAAACCATTCCTGAATTCAGGAGACTCACGAGCTTATGAATGAGAACATTTCACCAAACATTCAGGAGACTCACGAGCAAAATAAGGTATTACTTTTATTTTAAAACCTTTAATAAATATAAAGCAACTATCAAAATGACTGGATATCCTTGAATCTAAACCATCACAGGATGTAGAAAGCAGAGTTCAAAATACCTTTGAGATCGGAGCAAATGTGGAGATTTCATCACAAGATGACAATACTTGTCATAAATGGTATCCAGGAAATGTGTTGGCAACATATTTGGTTGATGGGGTTGAGATGGTGAAAGTTGAGTACTCCGCACCGTCTCTGGACGAAAAGAAGAGGAAAAGGAGTGTTGAGACACGTGTATCAATTGACAGAATACGTCCTCAACCACCACCTGAGAGACCTGGAGCGAAGAAAAGTTATGAGCTAATGGATGACGTAGAGGTGTTCGACAATGGTGCCTGGTGCGCTGGAAAAGTTAAAGTCATTTTGTTTGATGGCACGTGTTTTGTCTCTTTGAACAATTCTACTGAACAAATTTACTTCAACCATTCTGAGATGCGAAAACCAAGAAAATGGGTAGATGGTGTTTGGAAGATGACAGAAAAGGTAAAACAAATGCCTTGGATAACTTGAATTGAAAAATAATGTCATTTGTTTAATATCTCGGTATTGTTTTTCAGATAGAAGAAGAGCAGACGCAGAGTGTGAATCCAAGTGAAGGAGATGGTGATAAAAAGGTATGAAATATTTATACATCATACTAGGAATTAAGATATAAATGTATCTGAATTTTTGTCATTCAAAAAGGGGAAGGCGAAGGCTGTCGCTTGTAAGAAGAAGAAGAAAGCAAATGCTCAGCCAGTAGATTTGCTTCCTTTTCTACAGCGAGAAGAGAAGAGGCCAATACGACCTAGAAACCCTCCTATGCCTGTAACACCTGAGGTAATCCTTCCAATTGATCCATTTGTGACACCTGAATTTCCTCGGTTTTCAAGGCTTGCACACTGGATGGATCTACGGGGCATATATCGTGTGTAAGCAACTTTTTGTCCTTGCATAAATATTCCTAATTTATTTTGTAAAAGTTTCGATTGATACTAGTTAATTTTATCAACTACAGACCGTTTTATATCAATGGAAGAGAAATTGAAAAAGAGTTCTTTCAAAAAATGGACGATGCAGAAAAGAATCTCAACAAAGAGGTAATCAACACTCTGTTCTGTCTTCTATTTATTTAATGTTAATAATTAATGTGGTTCTGGATGATGCAATGTGATTAGGAAAAGGATATGATTGAGTTTTGTATTTACAAACTCTGTTTCGATTCTTATTGAGTGGTAATAATGCTTTGTGGATATTTGATTGTGTCATATGTTTAGGAAGAGGTTGAGTTGAGCTATGTTAGATGTCCATGTTATAGCAGTTCTATATGAAGTTTCTAACTATATTGTTACATTGGCAGCACATAAATGTTGCATTTGAAATGCTAAATTGTAAGAGGGTTGAGCAAGGTGCTTGGTTCCGCAACAACAATCTTCCAGCAGCATGCTTTGTACCAGTCAGATTCTTAGAAGTGGTTGGGTACGCTTATGAATCTGTCAGGAAGCCACATAAGAAAAAACAAACGTTATTGGAGGGCTGTGTAGGCGAACTTGTGAAAGGTTTAATACATCCAAAGAAGGTATGGCTGGAAGATGTTGATGTTATATATGGTGTCATTGAAGATAAGTTGAGCTATCACTATATTGGGGTGGAGATACAATTGATTGATAACACAATCACACTCTTCCATTGTGGTCTTCCAAAAGCAAATATCAAACGTGCTCTTAATCAAATCCAAGAACTGGCAGGTAAAAACTCTTTGTGATTTATTAATTTTATCATTCAGTGTAGAAAAATCAGTTTTATTTATATTGTTACATTGATTATGGATAGGATTGTGAAAGTATGCGTATCCTGAAAAAAGAATTTTAGCTAATTTAGAAAATAAAAGTTTGTCTCTTGCTGCTTGTGCTTGTGATGCATTTTTACATATTCATTTTGTTGTCTGTTGGTGATTAATTTATTGTATAATTTTGGGTATTTATGACAGTGTTGATTAGTGCCATAAAGATGGAACTTCTTGGTGAAGAGGTTAATTTCGAAGATATCAGTCCATTTCAAGTTAAGTTTGCAGAAGGGCTTCCAAAGACAAAATTTCCATACAACTGTGGTATTTTTGTTGTGAAGATGCTGGAATGCAGGTCACTGGGATTGAAGAGCATGGCTAATATAAATGATGAAACTGCGATGGACTTACGAAGCAAGCTATGTTGTGAGATCTTCGACCAGTTTATGGATAAAGATTTCCAGGAAGGTCAAAGGAAGTGAAAATGTCATATTTGTTCTGTTTTTTACTCTGTTTTTCTACTTTGACGTTAATTATCCCTAACGTTTAAGTTTAAGTTTGTAATGAATTATCCCTAACGTTTTTTTCATTTAGATTTTTATTCAAAATTTTTTAGGATGTCTTGATGAATTGTCAAATGCTTATGGTACTTTTAGGATGGGTTTCCAGAAAAAAAGTGAGAAAGCAAAATGCACCATAGCCTAGCAAATTCCTTTAAAGTTTACAAAAATAATGAAAAAGAATGTGATCCGATTTGGATTGAACTCGTGAACTCTCGAAAGATGAATCAAAGTGTGCAGCCGTTGTGCCAAGGGTGTTATACTTGCCAAAAGCTATAATAAAACGAATATAACTTTTGAATAATTAATTAAAAACAGAAAAAAATGTGAGTATACACAACGGGGATCGAACACGGCTTATTGTGTGATAAGGGTACACTAAGAGTACAAGGGCTTGCCACTAGGCTATGGTGGATATTCGATAACAGTGTAAATGTGAATTTATTTAATCACAGACGATAGATTTCTATAATATGGATATCATTTTAGGTATTCAGGATAGCTTTCCAAAAACAAAAGAATGTGATCCGATTTGGATTGAACTCGTGAACTCTCGAAAGATGAATCAAAGTGTGCAGCCGTTGTGCCAAGGGTGTTATACTTGCCAAAAGCTATAATAAAACGAATATAACTTTTGAATAATTAACTAAAAACAGAAAAAAATGTGAGTATACACAACGAGGATCGAACACGGCTTATTGTGTGATAAGGGTACACTAAGAGTAGAAGGGCTTGCCACTAGGCTATGGTGGATATTCGATAACAGTGTAAATGTGAATTTATTTAATCACAGACGATAGATTTCTATAATCTGGATATCATTTTAGGTATTCAGGATAGTTTTCCAAAAACAAATTCCTTTCAAGTTTACAAAAAAAATGAAAAAGAAATGTGATCCGATTTGGATTGAACTCGTGAACTCTCGAAAGATGAACCAAAGTGTGCAGCCGTTGTGCCAAGGGTGTTATACTTGCCAAAAGCTATAATAAAACGAATATAACTTTTGAATATTTAATTAAAAACAAAAAAAAATGTGAGTATACACAACGGGGATCGAACACGGCTTATTGTGTGATAAGGGTACACTAAGAGTAGAAGGGCTTGCCACTAGGCTATGGTGGATATTCGATAACAGAGTAAATGTGAACTTATTTATTCACAGACGATAGATTTATATAATCTGGATATCATTTTAGGTATTCAGGATAGGTTTCCAAAAACAAATTCCTTTAAAGTTTACAAAAAAAATGAAAAAGAATGTGATCCGATGTGAATTGAACTCGTGAACTCTCGAAAGATGAATCAAAGTGTGCAGCCGTTGTGCCAAGGGTGTTATACTTGCCAAAAGCTATAATAAAACGAATATAAATTTTGAATAATTAATTAAAAACAGAAAAAAATGTGAGTATACACAACGGGCATCGAACACGACTTATTGTGTGATAAGGGTACACTAAGAGTAGAAGGGCTTGCCACTAGGCTATGGTGGATACTCGATAACAAAGTAAATGTGAACTTATTTATTCACAGACGATAGATTTATATAATCTGGATATCATTTTAGGTATTCAGGATAGCTTTCCAAAAACAAATAAGCAAATCAGATAACCCAGATACAAGAACACTAGGCCAAAACCTTACAAAATAGTGAAAAACATTGAACAAGTTTTTTATTTAGATTGTTAATTGAAGAAACAACACAAGAGAAACAAAAGTACTTATTCATTTAAAATAAAAACTGAAAATCAAACATAATGTGGTCCTTAAAAACATAAAAAGAGAAGATTATAACATGAAATTACTCATGACACAGCCAACTTTCGCCAAGTTTATCCCGATCAGGGACTTTGACCTTCACATCAGCAAGCATTCCTTCCGCTTCCAAGTGCTCTTCTTTGAGTTTCTCCAACTCAGCAGTTAAATCAAATTTTCCATCAGCTTTGATAATATCTTCAAGCAACTCGATGTCGTTTGGAAGAGGCTCTTCGATTCCTGAGATATATGCTTGAACAAAAAAAAAAATCAACCATTACTCGTAGGAGAGTCGAACCCGGGTCGAACAAATGTTTCGGTATCATAGGTTTGGTGGTTTAGCCGCTAGGCTGAGGAGAATCATTTGTTAGTTGCTTCCACATAATTGAATTTAGCCATACAATTTATAGTATAATACATTGGAAAGATCTTTGATAGTTCAGGATGGGCTTCCAGAGTATGCATGAATAATATACATGAATATTAGTGTGCTTCTTTCTTAAACTAGAAAAAAATGAAATGAGATCAAAACTAAGGATTAATATCTACATATTTGGAAAATTTGATAATGTGATTTGCAAATTTTGGAGGAAAAAAAATATATATATACACATCTACTAGGATTCGAACCTGGAGATGACTAGGAGGAAAGAGAGAATTAAGGTGTAGTAGCCACTAGGCCAAGTTGATTTCAGTCATTACATGTTGTAAGTAAAGTAATATATTTCTTTTATTTTTATTCAACTTAAATTTTTTTTAAAAACTCTGATTAGTATGGGCATCGAACCCGGGTCGAGTCAAGCGTTACAATTTCGACAGATAAGTGTTTAACCGCTAGACCGAGGAGAATCATCTGTTACACTTTTCCACATAAATATTCTTAACAGAAAATGTTGTATTATAAACCTTGGAAAGGAACTCGGGATTTCTGGATGGGATTCCAGAATAGTTGAATATTACTGTGTTTTTTTCTAGCAAAGAAGTTTAAACTAAGAATTGAAATGAGATCAAAAGATAATGTTGTATATTACAAAATTTGGAAGAAATCATACTTATTCGGGATAGGGTTCCAAAAGAAAAAATGTATATGGGCTGGTGCATATCATGTAACCATCAAATAGCCAACATCCAAATAATAATCAATAAAAATGTAGAACTTCATCCTATAGGCCTCTCGCATGTGCTCTTGTTGTGCCCTCCTGTGCCACATCTGCTGCACTTGTGGGACTGAGATTTAGATCCAGGAACCCCAAACTCGCCAACGGATCTCTTTCTCTTTGTAGGAGGGCGTCCACTTTTCTTTTTGGTAGCTGGAGGTGGGCAAGACAGTTCATCAATATTCTCTGGATAGGTGGACGTTGACAACTCTCCACCAGGATGTATGCTTTCAGCATAAGCTTTAGCCCACGTTTCTGTCAAGTGAGAAGCATCAACAAAAAGGTTTTCATCTCTCTTGATATGCTTAGCAGCAGCGATGGCATGGATGCAGGGGATCTTGTCAATGTCGAAAACATTACATGTGCAATGCCGCTTCTCCAAGTCAACAACAAACTTCATTGTTTCATTCTTCACCTCAAACTCGCTTCGATCAACTTGATACACATTCAACAACATTGCGGCCCCTAACCTAGATACCAATTTCTGCACAACTTTTGGAGTAACCAGGTGCTTATGTTTCGCAGCCGCTTCGCGTCGCTCAAAAAACCAAGTGGTCATCGTCAATCTGATAGTTTCAAGGAGAGAGATAATGGGCAACTCACGAGGCATCCTCAACATAGAATTGAGAGACTCTGCAATGTTGGTAGTCATGATATTATACCTGTTCGCAGGCGCATAGCTTCGTGCCCACTTCCTAAAATCAGAATCTTCCAGATACTTAGCCAATTCAGGACATTTATCCTTTATGTCCTTGAAGATTAACCAGAACTCGTGACACGTATAGGCATCAGCAGCGCTTTCCACCAGAGGTAGCAACCCAGTCTTCGCATATGTAGGAGTGATGTTGCGGAGCAGATGGATCCTGCAAATTCCATGGTGAGATAAGGGATATACATCCTCCAACGCTGAAGAAATGGAGTTAGCCCTGTCTGATACAAAAACAAGATCCGAAGCGTCCGGGATCTTCTGGCTCAAACCTCTAAAGAACCATTTCCAAGAGGCGCCATTTTCTGCGTCAACCACTGCAAAGGCGAGAGGATATAGATGATAATTCCCATCTTGAGCACAAGCTGCCAATAAAGTCCCATTGAATTTTCCCTTCAGAAATGTACCATCTACTGCAATAACTCTCCTCATCAATGAGAATCCCCTTATCGAAGGACCAAAAGCCACAAATGCATACTTGAACTTTCCTGCAGCATCCACATGTTGATAAGTCAAGGAACCAGGGTTTGTTTCTGTGATTTTATACAACCACCTAGACAAATTGTAATAGCTGTCTTCAGGAGTCCCTCTAACCAAAATCTGAGCTTCTTCTCTCACTCTCCAAGCTTGTTTGTAATTGATGTGAACACCATGCAGCATCCTGACCTGTTCAATGATCTGTTTCGGTTTGAGACCTTCCTTTTTTTCTCCATAATTGCTGCAAATCAAAGAACCCAACAACTTTGCAGATGCTTGTCTGTGGTTGGCTTTCCTGTGTGTTGTATCGCATGTATGCTCATGAACATACTTTTTAACAACGAAAAAATCTGAAAGAGGTAGCTTGATAGCACGCATCCTCCACGTGCAATTTTCATCAACACAACTCAAAAGCACTCTTGACTTGTTAGAAGAGACAGTCTTGTACTCAAACTTCCACTCTAAAGCCCATTTCTTCATCCTCAACATCAACTCTCTCTTTGTCTTAAAATAGCTATTCACCTTAATATCGCCAGCTCCTCTCGTGGTTGGTGAAAGTCCAATATGGACAGGGCTAAAATCCGGAAGAGCATTCAGAGGAACTGTAGAAACACCTTCATATAAAAGACTCTGCAAAAGTCGAGTAGTTCTGTAAGGCATAATACTTTATTATGAAGCATATCATGCAAACGCAAACAGAAAAAGGGAATTAGGGACAATGTACCTGTTTTTCTCTCTACACAGTAGAAAGAATCACTGGATTGGCATTCAATGGAACAGTAGAAGCAAATGTATCAGAAGCTTGAGTGTTACAGCTAGCTGGATCAGTACTAACCTGCAAAAGTCCAATATGGACAGGGCTAAAATCCGGAAGAGCATTCAGAGGAACTGTAGAAACACCTTCATATAGAAGACTCTGCAAAAGTCAAGTAGTTCTGTAAGGCATAATACTTGATTATGAAGCATATCATGCAAACACAAACAGAAAAAGGGAATTAGGGACAATGTACATGTTTTTCTCTCTGCACAGTAGAAAGAATCATTGGATTGGCATTCAATGGAACAGTAGAAGCAAATGTATCAGAAGCTTGAGTGTTACAGCTAGCTGGATCAGTACTAACCTGCAAAAGTCGAGTAGTTCTGTAAGGCATAATACTTGATTATGAAGCATATCATGCAAACACAAACAGAAAAAGAGAATTAGAGACAATGTACCTGTTTTTCTCTCTGCACAGTAGAAAGAATCACTGGATTGGCATTCAATGGAACAGTAGAAGCAAATGTATCAGAAGCTTGAGTGTTACAGCTAGCTGGATCAGTACTAACCTACAAAAGTCGAGTAGTTCTGTAAGGCATAATACTTGATTAGGAAGCATGTCCTGAAAAGTCTAAGGAAGAAAAAAATCATACAAACCTTAACACACAAACGACAGGTTCCATCAAATACTCTAGTCTTGGAAAAGGAAAGTTCTGAGCTGACGAGTATTACCTATCGAGAGTGGGGGGAAACTTTCAATAATACATTTCATATCCAATGAAATACCATAACTCAAACTGATTTCTTCCTCTTTAACACTAAAATCTTCAGAGACAATCTTCATCAAATCTTCATACAGTAGATCTTCTTCTATGGAAATGATTGATGCATTCCTCTTCAAATCAACAAGAAACTCCCATTGGAGAGATTCTTTTGAGATCCATTGTCCACAGATGCACAAAACTTCCATTGTTCTACAAAATCAACTTCAATTCATCAACAAATGAATAATATATAACAAAAACTAGATAATGTATAACAAAATGAAATGATTCAAACCTTAATCAAATCAGACACACGAGAGAGAGAATGAGATGAATAGACGTAGAAACGACAGATCAATTGAGAAACGACGACGACGACGATAAATAAACGGAGAGACGACGACGACGGATCAACGGAGAGGCGAAGACGACGACGGAGAGACGACGACGATGACGACGACGGAGAGACGACGACGATGACGACGACAGAGAGACGACGACGATGACGATGACGACGACGGAGAGACGACGACGATGACGACGAGGGAGAGACGACGACGACGAAAGACAGCGATGAGGAGAAGAAGAAGCGATGAAACGAGGACGGCAACAATTGATTTCAAATTTTTCTTTTTAATTACTTAAAGAAGAGGGCATAAGGGTAAATTACCCCTTTAGTGAAACCTATTTTTGTGATTTCTGATCCTGAGTGCTAGTTTGGGGAGGAAAACTTTGTTTGGTGTTCTTTGTGTCATTTTCTCTTTGAAATAGCCCTGATTTTTTCTAAATATTTACCAACTTGTGCCACTCAATCTTAATTATTTTTTATCACATAACTAAAATCTAGCACGTATATTCAATACTCATAATAAACACTAATTTCCATATAAAAAATTCCTAACAAATTCCTATAATTTTGATTATCACTAATCCCTCGACATTATCTTCCGTTTGATTCACCACTATTTCAAATTTCCTTTTAGTTAGAATTTTCAGCTATATACGATTTAGTTATAAATACTAAGAATATTCTCCATCAAATGTGGGTGATTAAGAGCCTTCATTATAGGCCATATAATCCTTAAATATTTATTTTTAGATACATAAATAGAAAATTGCATCAATAAAATCATTGTATTGTATTTTTGAAAAGGAATATAGTGATGTATAATGTATAAGAACCTAAAATATCCAAATAACCAATATACATTTAGTTATATTGTGAAACATTTAAAATATATGATACTAATTATGATAAAAAAAATATCAATTTTAAAAAAAAATCAAAATCAAAATCTGCACGGGTGTGCGGGTCAAGCTCTATTTATCTATTAAAATCATTGACTCACCTAAGAAAATTCTAAATATAATAATAAATAAGATAATTTTAAATATTTGTATAGATGATAAACCGTAATTATCATGTTTCCAAAACTGTTTATTATTAAAGTATATAAAAAATATTTATTGAATAAACTTAAAATGTTGGAGAATATGACAAATCAGCAAATCTACTTCTCAAATATTAATATAGATATATGGAATAAAAAAATTGAGTAGCTTTAGGTTTATTCAAAATTAAAATCGTTTGCTGGTTCAGTCTGATCACCTCTTTACTGGATCTAAAGCTTGGTCCACATTAAAAAAAATTTGAAAAAAGGTTTTCAATTTAAATGCTAGAAAGATATAAAGATAAGGTTTAGGGACCTTAGGAGTTCAATGATAAAACAACATGCAACAATTTTAAAGTCAAGAGAGAAACGAAAGCAACATAGTATAATGGAGGCAACAGTTAACAAGATTTTGTTGTGAACCTAGTGATGAGGACCTCTTCCTCGGCCTCTTTTTTCTTTCCCTGTAACAGTAAACCATTCCATCTCCTTAAGCCTTTGAGATGGCTTTAATGGCCTACCGCCTCGTGACCTTAGTGTTGATCATCTACAAACGGGTCTCGAGGATGTGTAGGGGAAGTATCATGAGAGGCAAAAGTAAATGGGAATGGAGAATTTGAGAAGAGAGGAGTTAGAGTTATCAACCACAATATCAACATTCCCAACAAACTTCCCTGAAGGAGCCTCTGGAATTGGTGGTGCAGATTGTGTTGACGAGTCAACAGGTTCAGCGAGATTTAATTGTTCGCAGATTGTGTTGAGGAGTCAACAGGTTCTGCGACATCTAATTGGTCCACATTAAAATTGCTATCTAGCTCAGACTAGATTATGTCTAATATATTTATATATATATTAAAAAAAGGATTATGTCTAATATTTTTGAACTGAAAACCTCTTTAATAGTCGATATCAAACTTGTATGAAACAGAAATAAAAATATGAAACTTGAGAAGCATTAGAAATTGTATGACTGTAATTTTAACTTATTGTTTGAATGGTAAAATCAGTTCAAGCGGTGAAGATCAAACAGATCATGCAGACCAAACGGATCAAGTGCAGATCAAACGGATCTAACCGGATTTTAAATTTTAATTTAATTTTAAATTAAGTAACTATATATATAAGTATAACTATAAATTATTTTGATACAATTTTATATCATTGTTAGAATCTAAAATGATATGAAAATAGAAAAAAAATAAATGATATAAAATATGACAAAAAAGTAATTAATTTAGACATATATTAGAAAGATATGAAATTTTTATGATTTTTAAAGAACTGTAATTTTTTACTTGAATTAAAAAATACATGATTTTGATATCGAATCAGGTTACAATTTTAACGTTTGATTACAGTTTATAATGAGAAAAGCAATTTAAAAATAGAGTATATATTTAAATAATAAAAATTACAATAAAATACATAATATATAAATACAATACATAACTAACAATAAATATTGAGTTAAAATTATGAAACTGTATTTTTAAAATTGAAATATGAAAATATTAGTAACTGACCAAATGTGTCCATCTTCCATTAATATTTATATATATATATATATATATATATATATATTTAAGTACAATATTATACATTTACATAATTAAAAAACGCACACATCATATAAATAATTTTGATAAATGTTCTAACAAAAAAAATAAGTAGACAATTAAATTTTTTTGTATTGTAAAACTTGTAAGTTAAATAGAATGAAAATGTGTTTTTATATAAGAATATTAAATATATTATTACTTTGTAATAAAATTATTTATTGGTCAAAAGAAGAAAAAAATGATTGGAACCACCACCAAATGCTGGTAAATAAAACTGCGCGTAAGAAATCTGTCTTTTTTCAGAAAAAGATAAAAAAATCTGATATGCATGTAGATTTCCTGCAAAACAAATTTTAAAACCAAAAAATAGTGAATGAGAGTTAAAATGCAGTTCTCATGTAATCTTAGATCATCTGTCTATTTCCTGCAAGTCAACTGCATCTGCCTTTTATGTGTAATTTATTGCCAATCAAACTTTTAAAAAAAAAAAAAAGACGGCACACGAGAACTGCACATATAGGTATTGAATGAGAAGCAGAATAAATACAGGAGAAAAGCAGAAGAAAAAATTATATGCAGATTGGACTGCATAAGTTGGACTATATATTAAAAGGGAATCATTTTTTAAATTTCAACTTAAAGTACAAAACTCACGTGTCAGTCCGTCAGCCTTTCTCGGAATCATCATTAAATATCTTTCTTTTTGCTAGAGATTTACGTTTTGTGCCATTACATGGACCAACCTAATATAACTAACGAGAATCACCTTATATTTTATTGTAATGTAACAGACGCACGCACGGTTCATTGAACCGGTTACCAAATTTAGCATTTTAATTCTGGTTTTTCTTTGAACCAGTAACGTTAATAACGAATAAATAATTAATTTTTGACAGGTTTAGTTCGTAACACTCTATCGATTAACAGTGTTCGTTTGAAAAATGTATAGATTCCAAGCAAACACTAATACATTTCAACATCACACCGTTTTATTTTAAAATTGATATCCTCTGTGTACAAGCATATATTTCAACATCATGCCGTTTTAATGTAAAAGTGATATCCAGTTTTCTTTAGTTTATGCATTCTTCACAACATAGTTACTTGAGAATTGAGATCATTAAAAAAGTTATAACCTTAAATTTATACTAATTAAAAAAAAAATTATGCTTAGGTGTTACTTAATTAAGATGACAATCTAGCTTATATGGTAGCTTAAAAATCAATTGAAAAAAATGTTGGTCAAAAATTCAATTACTAATGAACATTATATTAACCCAAAACCAAAATATAATAAGTGTGTATTCTTTCCTTAAATAAAAACTACAGAGTTACCTAATATGATTAATATAAATGACAATTAATGATTATAAATAATAATGATTTGAAAATAATTTTTGCATCCAACCTCATTTTTGATTAATTTTATATTATTAAAAGAAATTATACAATCACATTAACCATAAAATAATAGATTTTTTCTTACAAGTTATGTTTTAAATTTTTTAAAACGACTTTAAATTACAAAAAATGTAAAAAATCCATTTGAAAATTTTGTGAATGGCGAATTTTTTTTTGGTATAACAAGATACAAATGATCATACAATTGTATTAATATGAATTTTATTTAATAGATATTGATATAAATATATATATATATATATATTAATATCGTTTAAATCAAACTATGTATCATTTAAAAATACATAAATATTTTGATTTTGAAATTTGCATTGAAGGATTATTGAGACCTTAATATTTTAAGTTTTAAGTTTTCATTGAAAAATACCACATCAAAGATTTTGAGATTAATAGTTTAAATTTGTTACATCAAATATACAAATGTAATAAAACCATATGAGTAGAAAGTCTCAAAAATAAATATTTATATGAAAATATACTATATATTTATGTCAATATATTTGAAATATTATTATATACCACATAAAATAATTATTTTGATTTATTTACCATAAATATATTGTAAATAAACATGAGGTATTGTTTCGATTTATGTGATTACTATAATCTCCTATATATTAATTGAGGAACAATTGATTACTCTAGCAAGTGTAAGATTTTATTAATTAATATTGTTCGAAAATCTTACAAAAGATCGATACATCTAAGATTTATTTAGATGTTATTGAAATCACCTAGCAAAAACATGGATTGCACAACAAATTTGTGTTTCTAACCCTAACCGCCTTTCTATTCGTCGCAACACCGACATAGAATATTTTAAAGTGTCGATTGACAATCTGAAATTGTAACGTTTCTTTAAATTCAGCCAATTTGTTTTTCTTAAATGAGCCTAGAACAGTTTTTAATGATTAACTAAATGGGTCACGTACATAGTAAAATGCGTTTTTGTTTAAAAAAAATTTCATACCCAAAATCATTATGAACCATCATCATTTTTGTTTAAAATTTTGTCACAGTAAAACTATAGGGCAGAGCAAAAATTCTGAATCCAAAAAACCGAACCAATAACGATCCAAAAAATAGTACTGAACTTTAACCAAAATTGGTTAGATATCTGAATGGGTTCAAAATTTTGGTATATAGAGAACCGGAACCGAACTCGATTCAAACCGTAATATTTTAGGTATTCGAATATATCCGAACAATAGTTATATACTTAGATATATTAATTATTTTAAAATTTATTATCTAAAAGAATATACAAAATATATAAGATGTTTTTAAATTGTCCAAAATACTTGAAAATATATACAAATAGTTATAAGTACATGTTTACAATAGTTAAACGATACTTATAATGCCTAAAATACTTAAAATATCTATTGATTTTCTATCCAAATATTTAAGCTAAACCAATTTTTATGTTTTTTTTATCAAAACCAATTTTTATGTTAAGTTTAAGTATTTTGGCATACATAATTCAAATTTATAGGTTATATATTATTTTTATTTTTATATTTTGAAAATTTTAAATTATATGTGAACTTTAATTTTTGAAAAAAAATTAAATAGGTTTCTGAACCCAAACTCGAAACAAACCCGCAAAGATCCGAACCAAAACCTCAAGGATCTGAATCGAACCAAATGGTGCTCGAATGTCCACCTCTAATCAAATGTAAAAAATGTTATTGATAACAAAATGTATATTGTTTATAATATTTAAGTACAAAATATTTTTAAAAAAATTTTACTCCGCGCAAGGCGCGGATTATCATCTAGTGTGTTATTATTCTGGCCTGCAGAGAAAGAAGAGAATAGTGGGTGGCTCAATCCCTCTGCACTTTTAATTTTTTTTTTAATGTGTTGCCTATAAACAAACAACACTTCACATTTATTGTTTACATTAATAAATCAAGATTTTTCTCTAGCAAATAAGTTTTTGTAATTTTTTCGTTTTCTGTATGATAATTTTGATTTTTGGAAAACAAGGTACATTTAATTTTATTTTCTTTAATGAATTGCGAAAATTTTATGCATGCTTGTATTTTTATATTTTAATTAATTGAATTTATATTTTTATGTAAATTAGTTTATAAATTCATGCATGTGATTAACAATTCACCTAATATTTATATATATATTATGAATGTACATGCATTTTTATCTTTTGTTTAATTAATTTTATATTTTAATATATGCAGTATTTTTTTGTTGTCTTTAATTAGTTTTTTATGTTTATGAAGTTACCTCATATATCTATTTTCATTAAAAAAATCAAAACATTAAGGTACGCCTTTAGTTAGTTTTAGGGATATTTGATCCGGTAAAACCGAACAAGTTAAAATTGAACCAAACATAAATAGAAAAAGTGGTTTGTGGATTTGGTAATACCTAATATATGCTATTTTAAAAAAAACCACGGTATATAAATATAGTTTGGTATAGAAACCGATCAAACCGAGTAAAACAAACAATTTATTTTATTGATATGATCTTCATACTTAAAATTTTGATTTTAGTAATTTAATATTTTATATTAAGTTAAAAGTTATTTTTAATTTTTATCAAACTAAAAAGACATAATTCTTCTTTTTTTGTTGACAAATATGTGTGTTAATATTAAGTTATTTAATAGTATTATAGATAAATAACTATTTCTTATTTTTATTCTCTAAAAACTATTACTATTATTAACTTAATATATTAATTAATTAGTTAAAAAATAAAAATAAAACTAAGAAATAGACTATTTAAAAACCGAAATATCTTCGTGCTATATTAAGCCCGATATCTAATCACATAAAATAAAATTCAAAAAATATTGTAAATAAATAAATTTATGATTTTTGGTATAAAACTGAATAAAAAAATCGACGGTTTATAAACCGAACCAAACCAAAGTAGATATGGTTTAAATATGGTAGCT
Source organism: Brassica napus (assembly GCF_020379485.1). NCBI lineage: Eukaryota > Viridiplantae > Streptophyta > Magnoliopsida > Brassicales > Brassicaceae > Brassica > Brassica napus. The sequence goes on along the minus strand of NC_063446.1, from coordinate 59,326,764 downwards.
ATTTTTTATAAATTAAAATACAAAAAAAACCAAAAAAAAAATCGAAATCGAAATCAAACCGATATCCAGATTGGACACCCCTAGTATCTTCAGTAAATTACAAAAGAATTTACTATGTTTAAAATAATTTTGACTATGTTTCAATTAATTATGAAATGATGATATTTATTTTTAATTTTTGTCAACATGATATTTTTTACTTATTTACAATTAGTTTTATTTTTAGATATTTAGTTTTCATTGAATTTTTTAATATTTATTTCAATATAATAATTTATTAAATTAACTTAATTTGTATTTGTTCTGTTTGATCTGCATGATCTGTATTTGTTCTGTTTAATCTGCGTTTCTGTTTTATCTGCATTTTTTTTATTTGCGTTACCCTTTCGAAGAAGCCTATAGTAATTTTTTTTGTCTTTTTCTGCTAAAAAGCAGTTCCACTGCTCCTCCTGCAGTTCACCCAATTTTTAGAGCGGTTCGACAGTTCTTCCTTCTTTTTTCTTTTTGTTTTTTGCTATAAACAATCCTTTCTTTTTTTCTGACCAATAGGTGATCTATTCTAAACTAAAAACTTGGCCGAACATTAATTAGCATACTATGCAAGTCTTTTTTATAGTTTTACGTCATTTAAGAAACATTCTTTTATTTAATTTATTTTTGAAATAATTTAATTGAAATTAAACCACTTAAGTAGCAGAGATGGAACTAGCCACTTTGTAATAAAAATAATGATGTAAAAAAATCATGATCTACTCTGTTCATCAAAATGAAACAAAAATCATCAAAATGAAAATAGAAAATTGTTCGTCATACCTCTCTTAGTATGTGTCAATCAAATGATAAAAAAAAAATTATTCTTCATCTTTATCTGTTTGTATTTAATATATGTATGCATTAAATTAGAATAAAAATAAATATGTTAATGCACGTAATGGCTAAAAATAAATATTTTAATGCATTTAAAATATTAGCAGATTTAATCAAAGATCTTTATATCTTTAGTATAATTTTTATAGTTGTACCTATAATACATGCATGTAAATATAAATTATAAATTATATATATGTACTAACTGAATGTAGAAAATATGTAACATTTTAATTCATACATAATTACATAGTAAAATAAAGAATATATATTACTAATTTCAAAAAATAAATTCGTATACAAAAATTTATATAATTAATGTAAAACAGACGTAAGAGTATATTTATATACATATATCTATATCTGTGAGCATATTTATTTAAGAAAACATTATACTATTACTATTATTATTATTTTGTAGGCAAATCAAAATACTTTTCTTTAAATTATTTTACTTTTGTTTATGTATTGTTTATATATTGCGTGTTTTGATATTTTGTAAATATCATTTTTCTTATTTAAATATATGATCTGCATTTTCAATATGCTTTTGCCATTTATAACTATAGTAAATTAGTTGATCCGTTTGATATGCATTCCTCCTGCATGATCCGCTTGATCTGCACTTGTTTCGCTTGATTTGCATGATCCGTTTGATCTGCACCGCTTGGATTGATTTTACCATTCAGAACATTAGAGACAACTTCAATAAAACATCACAAGTTTTGTTTGTCTATCCGATCTCAAATATATAGGATCTGACCGGGGCTAGACTATCATAGTTACAGCTTTACACTAAAGATAATAATGCCTGAAATGAAACTAGCAGTTGAACAGAGATCACCGGGGAAAATGACATATTCCTCAATGAACTAGTTGTTTTTGGCTTTTTCACATACGAACTTTTAACTCATGCCAAAACGACATGAACAACATAAAAATGGTTTATTCTCCTATGAACTAGTTGTTCATGGCTTTTTCACATACGGACTTTTAAGTCATGCCAAAAAACACATGACAACTCTATTTTCTGAATTACATACACAAACTATCGATTTTAAACTAATTCCCCTAAGACCGTAAACGTGTTATTTAAACGCAAACTTGGTTTATGACAGATAGAGAGCTAGTTTAATTTGAGTTGATAAAAAATACTAAATTGTTTTATTATTATTATATTTTTTTGTCAATTGTTCATTTTCTTGATAAATCGTTTTACTCTTCGTCATCAATTGGAGATACTCCACCGATTTTATAGCTCCTTGTGGCAATACATGGAGATTGCTCTTCTTTCTTTATGCGTCATGTAAAACGTTTTATTTTTCTGCAGAATAAATAATTTTATCCTCAATTAATGATGAAAAGTAAAACGATTTCTGAAGAAGAAGAACAGTTGATCAAAAAAGAAAAATAAAATAAAATGGCGTAGTGTTTTTTTATCAATTTAAATTCAACCGACTCTCCACCTGTCATAAATCAAGTTAACATTAAAATAACATTGTTTACGGTTTTACAGGAATTAGTTTAAAATCGATAGTTTGTGTATGTAATTCAAAAAGATAGAATTGTTCATGTGATTTTTGGCATGACTTAAAATTTGTGTGTGAAAAAACCAGGAACAACTAGTTCATAGGGGAATAAGTTATTTTTCCGCTGTTCATGTAGTTTTTGACATAATTTAAAAGTTTGTGTGTGAAAAAACCGGAAACAATTAGTTTAGAGAGGAATATGCCATTTTCGAGAGATCTCTGAGAACATAATTATTGAAGGGGGCAAAGAGAGAGGAGGAAACTCAAGAAAGGTGATGGTATGAAAACAAATAATGTAAATTTTAAATACATGCGGAAAAAAATGAAATGATTACCTTCGCCAACCAACACTCCAGTCTCTTCCCCACTTCTGAAGGTCCATTAATCAGATTCATATTATTATTTCACCCAAACAAATAATATTTACCCTTTCTCTCTTTTTGGCCAGATGTATAAAACGAATTGTGAAATATTAAACAACCACACACGAACATTAATGTGTAAAAAGAAAACGATCTCATTACGAGTTACGTGTATTTTCATTCTACTATCATTCCCACGGACCAACGTGATGCCATATTGACGTTGCTCTTACGGTATCACGAGGCTAAACTATAACTACACAAGAAGAAATATGGTGGAACCGTTTCGCAAAAAAAAAATAGAAATTATAAATATATATATATTAGTATTAAAATTTAAAATTAATCTAGATTTCTAAAATTTCTTCTTATGGAACCGTTTCGCAAAAAAAAAAAAAGATAGAAATAATAAAAATATATATTATTATAAAAAAAATGTAAAGTAATCTAGATTTCTAAATTTTTCAAATTCGGTTATAGAAAAGGAAATTTATAATCACTCAAGAGTCAAGAGCATGCAAAGGTGCTAGAAAAAAATATAATTTATCAAAACTATAAAAACTATAAAATATAATATAACACCGAAATTTGGTTTTAGAAACAACGTAAGATAATATACAACTCATTCTATAATATATTTTCTTTCTCAAACCTGGCTTTTTTTTGTTGAGCGCGGACTAAACCTGACATTTTTAGTCTATAATATTCAACAATAAATTAACGACAATATGAAGAAAAAAAATGATACACCATTCTTCGGAGAGAGAATGTGAAAGCTCTGGTGACCATGCGCGTGAAAATCTAGTGTGTTACGGATTCGAATTTGGGTCCTTTGGAGATCCACGAAACGTATTGACCACCGACCACAGACGCGTGGTTAACGACGATATGATTCCGTTATAACACATTAAAATAAGTATGGGTGGGTATTTTTATTTTAAAATAAAAACATTTGAATATAAAATAAATTATGAAAATATACCTTTTGTATTAAGATGAAAATATTTTTTTCTGCACGTGATAGTTATGGTCCTTAAAGAATATTCTTCCTCCCCAAAACTTTAATGAAAAGGTATTTTCTTAACATATTTTCAGTTGTTAAAATATTGGATGATACCAAAATATTAGTGGATGATAAATACATAATATCAAGGAATGTCTGAAATTTAAACAGATCTCGTAATTGTTATGATATATCTTAGTAACCAAGTAAAATATCACGGATCAAAGATTTTTACTAAAATCTAAAAGTGTTTTAAAAATAGAATATTCATTTAAATATTTATTTTCAGAAATATATTGATTTGAAGTGGACTAACCATATTAATTGTTTTGTTTTGATTTGTAAAAGTTGGATCGGGAAAAAAAACAAGTAAACAGAAATTAAAAAGTAAGTGAGATCGTCTGTCTTTTAGATTGCTGAGCGAAATAAAACTTCGAATAAGCTCTTGGTGGAGGAAAAAAATAATTAAACCTTAGATAGCCTGAAATCATTGAATCTCATAAAGATAGAATATTTGTTATGACCAGCAAGACCTAAAATTATAATATGTCAACCTTTTAGAGTTAGGATTATTTCTGATGAGATCAATCTAGAGTTTCTTTGTTACTGTGGGTAATGTTTGATGAAATCAAACAAGAATGATTAGTGTATATGAAGAGAAGTAGTTGTTCTGGTTTGTAATTGATAACATTAATAGGTGATACTTTGTTTAACGTAAAAAAGTCTCCTTACTCTTTAACGTGCAAGTAAGATGCATTTTTTCTCATCTTCATGTCATTCATGGTAAAATCCCCTATATATTAATTGAGAAGCATTTGAAAAATTAGAACTTTAATTTTATATTAATTAAAAAAAACTTCAAATCTTAGGTGGCACTCTAAATGTCTTCTAAATTCTAATTCAAAGAATTCTAAAACATCTAATATAAAGTATAATTTAACCAAATAGTGTCACATTATTCCATAATTATATAACACTAGAGAACATTAAATTAATCTAAAATATAGGAAATGTGTATTATTTCCTTAAATAAAAGCTACAGAATTACCTAATATGATTTACATATGTATGGCAATTAATTATTATGAATAATAAATATTTGATAACAATTTTTGCATCCTTCTTTATTTTTGTTTAAATGTATATTATTAAAAAAAATTTAAACAATCACATTAACCATATAATAAAAAAAATAAAATTTCTTCTTATATATTATATTTTGAATTTTTTTAAAATGACTTTAAATTACAAAACTGAGGAAACCTTATATGTTATTTTTTTTAAACGACTTTAAAATACAAAAAAGAGGACACATTATATGTTATATTTTTCTTATATGTTAGATTTTTTCTTATATGTTATATTTTGAATTTTTTAAAACGACTTTAAATTACAAAAATGTAAGTTTTCCTTAAGTATACGACTAAAAACATTAAAATGATATGTATCGGTTTGATGGTTGATTTGAAAGCTTTCAAAACCATATGTAAGATAAAAGTCAAAATAATTCAACTGTGAAAACAATACTGTTTACTTTTTCGAGAATATGTTCGAGGGAAAAAATAAAGTTTTTATGTCATAATTTGTTTAATGTCCACTAGAGAACATTATATTAACCTAAAATATAAGAAGTGTGTATTCTTTCCCTAAATAAAAACTACGAAATTACATAATATGATTTACATATATATGACAATTAATGATTATGAATAATAAAGATTTGATAACAATTTTTGCATCCTTCTTCATTTTGTTTAATTTTATATTATTAGAAAAATAAACAATCACATTAACCATATAATAAAAAATTAGATTTATTTTATATGTTATATTTTGATTTTTTTTAAATGACTTTAGATTACAAAAATGAGGAAACCTTAAATGTTATATTTTTTTTTAAACCACTTTAAAATACAAAAATGAAAGCACCTTATATGTTATATTTTTCTTATAAGTTATATTTTTTCTTATATGTTATATTTTGAATTTTTTAAAACGGCTTTAAATTACAAAAATGTAAGTTTTCCTTAAGTATACGACTAAAAACATTAAAATGACATGTATCAATTCGATGGTTGATTTGAAAGCTTTCAAAACCATGTGGAAGATAAAAGTCAAAATAATTCAACTGTGAAAACAATACTGTTCACTTTTTTAAATAATGTGTTCGATGGAAAAAATAAGAATTTTATGTCATAATTTGTTTAACGTACAATCTGATAAACCCATGATGTATTAATTATAGTTTTGTTCCCTTATTTTTAATAAAAATTGATACGATCCAACGGAAAAAAATGATATAATAACAACAAAAAATATTTTATATATATAAATAAAATGATCAAATATATAAAAAAAACTATCGATAATATATACAAATAAACTCACCCTGCGCAAGTCGCCGGTCTTATCCTAGTCAGATTATTATTAAGTTAAATGTAACTATATAAAATAACTTGATGCACGTGTTTGATTAAATAAGATAGTGATAAATGTTTTTAATTGTTATGATTATAACTGATATGATTAGCAAATGAAATGGTCTTTTTATGAATCCTAATAAAATGGATCTACCGTAGAACCACTATAAATTAATACTCTCGATAAATTAATAAACTCTATAAATTAATTAATTTCGCTAGTTCTAACTTGGACATGTTCAAGTATCTTTATGTTTATTATTATTTTTACTAGAGATTTTTTCCGCGCTTCGCGCGTATTGTGTCTTATAAATTTATTTTATTTATAATATTATTTTTCGGTTTTTTTTTCTTACATTAACTTCTTGTTTTTTCTAATGTTAGTTTTTCTTAATTTAAATTTATATGTTTATAGTTTTTCATTTTTCTTGTTGTAGATGGAGAATTATATTTTTTATTGATGGTTTTTTGTATGTGACATAAACTTTTTGAAATTTAAAATAATGTTATATATAGTACGATTAACACATTAAAGAAGAGAAACATATTCAGGCACATTTTACACAGGTTTTATATGCATAATTTTAAACATTATGTATGTATATATTATAAGTTTGAAACATGTAAATGCTTTTTAAAGCTAAATACTTGTTCTGAGTTTACATAACTTATCGAAAGTTTTATCATATTTTTAAATTCAATCACAGAAAAAAATATCAAAAAGTCAGTATAGATGTGTTTTTTGAACTTTTAAATCAACACTGAAAAATTACATGAATCAGATAACAACAGTTTTATAAACAACTGGATAAAATTTGACCGAGCCAAAGATTTTTACATAATATGTTCTTTCTTCTTCAAATTGCGAAGAGCCTATAGGCACAAGAAAAAAAATCATAATTTTTGTTTTCACTTATATAACATTTTTTCTCCTTTACACACGGAGTTAATTACACTGCTATAAGCAATGGAGAACTCTATTCATATAAGATTCACATCTATGCATTTTGACAAAGAAGAATTTTAGCCATCTTTAATTTCGGAATGGACCAACTTCAGTCATATACACTATATTTTCTCTATGATTCAAATCTTACAATTTTAATATATGTGCAGATTTTCATGTGAAAAAGCACGCACGTTATCTATGATTCAACCTATTACTTTTTCCAAAGTAAACACTATAATCCTCGTTTGGTTAGCTCCACAAACTAATCTCTTTGGATCAGTTTACTAAAAAAATATGGATACTAATGGCAGAAAAAAATATAAACACTATCAACAATAAATATTGGCACAAGACTATTTGGTTCAAGGAACATATTCCATGTAATGCGTTTATATCATGGCTGGCTTTGCGGAGAAGACTGCCAACCAAGGATCGCTTGAGGTATTGGGGGTTAAATGTCTTCGGAACGTGCGTCCTTTGTAATCTGGAAATAGAGACTCACCATCATCTCTTCTTTGAGTGCTCTTTCTCTCGCTTGATATAGGAGCCTTTTGCTGCTGAAGTTTGGATTTTTCCTCAGGCTGATCTACACTCTGTTGCAGCCTGTATCAATCAACCTCGCGTAAACGCAGATGCGCATGCTACTCCAATCATCAAGCTCTACTTTCAGTCAGCCATCTACCTGCTGTGGAAAGAGCATAATGCTCGTGTGTTCACAGCTGTCTCCTCACTTTCATCGGTCATCTTTGCCTCTCTCGACCGTATGATGCGTGACCGTCTCCTCTCTTACCCGGCAAGTTCTTCTTTCTCTTCTTCTCTACTTCTTTTTATCTTTCTTGTATAAGACCTCTTTAAGGCTTTTTTTACTTTGAGTTGTTGTTGGTTGTTTTTGTTTCCTTGATGTAATAAGTTGTTTAAAAACAACAGCGTAACCTTTCAGAAAATGATAATCTTAACATCTTACCAAAAAAAAAACAACAAATATTGACTTATTTATGTGAATATATATTTTATTTTAAATCATTATAATGGACAAATAAAGCACCATAATTTGTACAACAAATTTTCTTAGATTCACCTTATCATACTCACCATTTACCATTTTAATTACATAATTTTACATAAGCTTCTTCACCCTCCCCGGTTATTTTCTTTTTATTTATAACTACAATATAAAGTTATAAACTATATATATTATAAATTAACAATTTATTTACCCTTGAAGTCTAACGATTAAAAATAGAACATAATTCAATATAGATATATGATTCTATTAATAAATTAGCAGTTACAAATTGAAATTTCTAGAAATATCAAAAGTCGTATATTAGTTAATTATCTTCTAAATGACATTTATTTCTAATTCTTTTTGGATGAGAATATTTTGGCTGAGGTGGATAGTCCCAAAATTTTTGAATTTAGTCCCTTTTATATAGTAGGATTCACAATGAAAGTATTTTTATCTCTATAAATTATTATTATTTTTATTCACAATAGAAGTATCTTTATGTTTTTTTAACACTTAATATATTTTTGATGACATTTAGTAATCTTATATCTAAAACCACAATTAAGTTCTATGCAATATATATTATATACACCAATCAATATAATAAAATTAATATAAATGTCAAATTTAAAAAAATAACAATTAATGTCTATATACTAAAATTAAATATATTTTTTATCTTAAAATAAATATATCTTAAAATAAAAAATCTAAATAAATAAACTTTTGTAAATTAATATCTCTATAGATTAATAAAATTTCAAAGTCTCAACATTATTAATTTATAGATATTCAACTGTATGTGATTTTAAAACAGTGACTCTATTTTAAAAAAGTAGATACGATGTAAAGTTGTGTGACATATTCGGAGAGGAAAAATTATGTGGCTTTAACACAAATATGCGTGATAAGCATACGTGTTTCGTTAACTTATCATGGTTTACGATAAGTAATCACATAAACTTTTGTCGCTCATGTCTTTCAATTCTTTTTTTCTTTTAAGAGAAAATGTTCAAAATGACACCAATCCAAGTTTTTGTCTCAAAAATAGCATTCAAGATCCAAAATCACAAAATTAGGTTTAATTAAAAGGTTCATTTATCTTAGTACTCATCCTTTTATTTTCTAATTATATTTTTTTTTTGCTGAAAACTCGGAGATCTTCATCTCTCTCAAGCGGCGACGGCTTCTCGGATCGGAGCCGATCATCTCTTCCGTCATCATCTCCACTTCTCCAGCGTCGTTCATCCTCGGAGAGTCGGCGTCATCATCTCCGCCGTCACTCAGCCCCGTTGCTGCGGCTTCTCGGATCGGAGTCGATCATTTATTCCGTCATCATCTCCACTTCTCCAGCGTCGGCGTTGTTCATCCTCGGCGAGTCGGCGTCATCATCTCCGCCGTCACTCAACTCCGTTTCTGTGGCTTCTCGGATCGGAGTCGATCATTTCTTTTGTCATCATCTCCACTTCTCCAGCGTCGGCGTCGTTCATCCTCGGCGAGTCGGCGTCATCATCTCCGCCGTCACTCAGATCCGTTGCTGCGGTAATCAAAGGAATCCACCGCCATCCGCCGTAAATGTATTAAAGGAAATGCTGCTAAGATTCACTTTGGCTGCAAAGGAATCAGATTATTTTGTTGTATCAAAACAACTTGAATTGGAGATTTCGCTTACTTTGGCTGCAAAGGAATCGTTTCAGTCTTTGGTACTTCACTGACTATGTGAGAATTTTTTTTATTTATTTTGTTTTGTAGCACTATGGAAGTTCTTTGCGTATGTGGACAATGGAGGTCAAAAGATGCATTCCAGTGGGAGTTTCATGTCGATTTGAACAGGAATGCATCTTTCATTTCCATAGAAGAAGATCTTCAATTTAAAGATTTGATGAAGATTGTCTCTGAAGATTTTAAAGAGGAAGTGATTGGTTTGAGTTATGGGATGTCGCTTGACATCAAAAGCACTGTTGAAGGTTTCCCTCCCATCTCCGTTGCAAACACTCGCCATCTCAGAAGCTTTATTGGGAAGAGTAGATCATTTGATGGAACATGTCGGTTGTGTGTTAAAGTTTGTATGATTTTTTTCAACTAAACTATCCAAGATACCTTTCCTAATCACGTATTAAGCCATTCAGAACGACTTGACTTTTGCAGATTAATGCTGATTCAGCTAGCTGTAACAATCAAGCTTCTGATACATTTGCTTCGCCTGTTTCTACTGTCCAGAGAGAAATACAGGTACATCGTTTCTATTTTTGTTTTTGGGTTGTTTATGTTAGTATGATATTTTAGACTGTTCAGGATAGGCTTCCTAATCAAGTACTAAACATTCCAAAACAACTTGACCTTTGCAGGTTCATACTGATCCAACAAGCTGTAACAGGCAAACTAGTGATACATTTGCTTCTCATGTTCCATTGAATGTCAACCACAGAAAGCATCTGCAAAGTTGTTGGGTTCTTTGATTTGCAGCAATTATGGAGAAAAGAAGGAAGGTCTCAAACCGAAACAGATCATTGAACAGGTCAGGATTCTGCATGGCGTTCACATCAATTACAAACAAGCTTGGAGAGTGAAAGAAGAAGCTCAGTTTTTGGTTAGAGGGACTCCTGAAGACAGCTATTACAATTTGTCTAGGTGGTTGTACAAAGTCACAGAGACAAACCCTGGTTCGTAAACTTATCAACAAGTGGATGCTGCTGGAAAGTTCAAGTATGCATTTGTGGCTTTTGGTCCATCGATAAGGGGATTCTCATTGATGAGGAAAGTTATTGCAGTAGATGGTACATTTCTGAAGGGAAAATTCAATGGGACTTTATTGGCAGCTTGTGCTCAAGATGGGGATTATCATCTATATCCTCTGGCCTTTGCAGTGGTTGACGCAGAAAATGGCGCCTCTTGGAAATGGTTCTTTAGAGGTTTGAGCTAGATGATCCCGGACGCTTCGGATCTTGTTTTTGTATCAGACAGGGCTAACTCCATTGCTTCAGCGCTGGAAGATGTTTATCCCTTATCTCAGCATGGAATTAGCAGGATCCATCTGCTCCGCAACATCACTCCTACATATTCAAAGACTGGTATGCTTCCTCTGGTGGAAAGCGATGCTGATGCTTACACGTGTCACGAGTTCTGGTTAATCTTCAAGGACATAAAAGATAAATGTCCTGAATTGGCCAAGTATCTGGAAGATTCGGATTTTAGGAAGTGGGCACGATGCTTTGCGCCTGCGAGCAGGTACAATATCATGACTACCAACATTGCAGAGTCTCTCAATTCTATGTTGAAGCTGCCTCGTGAGTTGCCACTCTCTTTGAGACGATCAGATTGACACTCACCACTTGGTTTTTTGAGCGACGCGAAGCGGCTGCGAAACATAAACACCTAGTTACTCCAAATGTTGTGCAGAAGTTGGTATCCAGGTTTGGGGCTGCAATGGTGCTGAATGTGTATCAAGTTGATCAAAACGAGTTTGAGGTGAAGGATGAAACTATGAAGTATGTTGTTGATTTAGAGAAACGGCATTGCACTTGTAATGTTTTTGACATTGACAAGATTCTCTGCATTCATGCAATTGCTGTTGCTAAGTATATTAAGAGAGATGAAAACCGTTACATTGATACTTCTCACTTGACCGAAACGTGGGCTAAAGCCTATGCCGAAAGCATACACCCTGGTGGAGAGTTGTCAACGTCCACCTATCCAGCGAATATTGACGAACTGTCTTGCCCACCTCCAGCTACCAAAAAGAGAAATGGACGTCCTCCTACAAAGAGAAGGAGATCCGTTGGCGAGTTTGGTGTTCCTGGATCTAAATCTCAGTCCCACAAGTGCAGCAGATGTGGCATAGGAGGACACAACAAGATCACATGCAAGAGGCCTATAGGATGAAGATCTTTATTCATCGTTGCTCTGTTCTTTTTCATTACCATGTTTTTTACATTTTTATTGATCATTCATGGATGTTAGTTATTTGATGGTTACATGATATGGACCAGACCACATATACATTTGCCTTTTGAAACCCTATTCTGAGTAAGTATGATGTCTTCCAACTTTTGTAATATACAACCTAGGTTTTAATGCATTACTCTCTAAAACTCCAAATCACAATTTGAAATTTCCTTATTTTTTGTACTATACAATCTTATCTTTTGATCTCATTTCAATTTTAGTTCAAACTTCTTTGCTAGAAAGAAACACAGTAATATTCAACTATTCTGGAATCTCATCCTGAAACTTAGAGTTTCTTTCCAAAGTTTGTAATATAACGTTTGCGGTTAAATTCATTTATGTGGACACATATATCAGATGATTCACCTCGGCCTAGCGGCTAAACCACCTATATTTCCAAATCTGAAACACTTGTCCTGACCTTGGTTCGATACCCCTTGGAATCAGATTTTTTTAAAAAATTATAGTTGAATACAGATAAAAGAAATATATTCCGTTACTTACTTCACCTAACGATTGAAACACACTTGGTCTAGTGGTAGACCTTATTCTGCCTTTCCTCCCAGACATTTCAGGTTCGAATCCTGGGAGATGTGTATATTTTTATTTATTTTTTCTCCAAATTTTGCTAATCACAATTTGTACGGTTAAATATGTTTATGTGGAAAAATCTACTAGATGATTCTCCTCGGCCTAGCGGCTAAACCACCTATCTTTCAAAACTGATACACTTGTCCCGACCTGGGTTCGATTCCCCTTGGAATCAGATTTTTTTTTTAACGGTTCCTTTCTAAAATAGACATCATATATCTCAGTAACCGTTTAATAATCGAAAAATTACTTTCTAAACCATTTTATAGTAATCGAAGGGTTACTTTTCGTTCTATATATACAAGGGACGATATCATATCTCTTTTTTTACTGACTTCATTTCTTCTGTGTTTATTCTTTTCGATCTGAGTTAGTTTTTGGTTTTTCTCATTCATTCAATTTACAAAATTTTCTCATTCATCAAGTTTCAATGGAAGGTTCAAAGAAGATGATGAAGCGTCCCATAAAGGAGGTTTACGGATCTGATGCTTCTGAAGGTTTCAACAAAGGAAAGGCGGAAACTGTGGAACGTTACATGGCTCTTCTTCGTTTGTCCAATGAACACAGGCTATCCGAAATTGAATGGCATCAGGCAGCCAGCAAAGCAAATTCCATTGCTTCCCAAATCGAGTTGCTTGAAGAGATTATCAAGGCTAAAGGAAAATTTGACTTCACTGCTGAGTTGGAAAAACTCAAAGAAGAACTCATGGAAGCGGATGGAATGCTTGCTGATGTGAAGGTAAAAGTCTCTGATTGGTGTAAGCTTGAGGAAAAATGGCTGTTGGATGAGTAATCTCATGTTATGATCTTCTCTTTTTTTATGTTTTATGAAACCACATTATGATTTGTTTTAAGAAACCACATTATGATTTATTTTAAGAAACCACATTATGAGTAATCTCATGTTATCATCTTCTTTTGTGTTGTGTTTCAGTCAAAACAAAACAAAAACACTGATTAGAATGTAGAGGATTAGTGGTCTTATATCTGGTTAATCTCGGTTTCATATTCGTCTCTGGAAAGTCATCCTGAATTTGACAAATGCGGTTAAATTCATTTATGTGGACACATATATCAGATGATTCACCTAAGTCTAGCGGCCAAACCACCTATCTTTCCAAATCTGAAACACTTGTCTCAACCTGGGGTCGACTCCCCTTGGAATCAGATAATTTTTTTAAATTATAGTTGAATACAAATAAAAGAAATATATTCCATTACTTACATCACCTAACGATTGAAACACACTTGGTCTAGTGGTGGACCTTATTCCGCCTTTCCTCCCAGACATTTCAGGTTCGAATCCTGGGAGATGTGTATATTTATATTTTTTTCTCTAAATTTTGCTAATCACAATTTGTACGGTTAAATAAGTTTATGTGGAAAAATATACCAGATGATTCTCCTCGGCCTAGCGGCTAAACCACCTATCTTTCAAAACTGATACACTTGTCCCGACCTGGGTTCGATTCCCCTTGGAATCAGATTTTTTTTTAACGGTTCTGGAAAGCCATCCTGAATTTGACAAATGATATACTATGCTTACTTATTTCAAAGGTAACTCTATTTTCAATTCATTCACACTCATATTCAGCTTAATCTCTCGTAAATCTACAAAAGTATAAAACTTTGTCCAATCATAAGCATGATTCATCAACAATTTAAACTTTTAACCGTAGATTCACATAGAGAAACAAGAACAGACTGCTTAAACAACAGAGCAACCATCCTAACACATCAGAACAGAGCACAATCCTATGAAAGAAGACATTAAACAGACACAAACATCTAACAAAACTGAATGATCACCTTCTGCAACCTTCCTGGAAATCTTTATCCATAAACTGATCGAACATCTTACAACATAGCTTGCTTCGTAAATCCATCGCAGTATCATCATTTATACTGGACATTTTCTTCAATCCTAATGACCTGCATTCTAGCATCTTGACAACAAAGAGACCATAATTGAAAGGAAGTTTTGTCTTCGGGAGCCCTTCTTAACTTGAAACGGGAAGATATCGTTGAAGTTTATCTCTTCATTCATCATTTCCAATTTTATGGCAGGAATCAACACTGTCAGAACACCAAAAAAATGTTTTCATATTCGTTTTTGGAAAGTCATCCTGAATTTGACAAATGATATCCTATGCTTACTCATTTCAATGATAACTCTATTTTCACATAGAGAAACAAGAACAGAGAGCTTAAACAACAGAGAAACAATCCTAACACATCAGAACAGAGCAAAATCCTAAGAAAGAAGACATTAAACAGACACAAACATTTACCTGCCAGTTTTTGGATTAGAGGGTTTTCTTTAACCTTGTGAACGCCACATTGAAAGATTGTGATTGTGTTCTCCATCAGATGTATCTCCACCCCAATGAAGTGATCCACAAGTCTTTCATGAACGACACCATAGACAATGTCAACATCTTGCATCCACATCTTATTTGGACGTATTAAACCTCTCACAACTTCGCCTACCCAACCCTTTAAGATGTTTATTCCTTTTTTATCTGGCTTCTGGAGATTTTCATAACTGTATCCAACCGTTTCAAAGAACTGGACTGGTACAAAGCAAGCTTTTGGGATACCTTGCTCGCTGAACCAAGAAGATTGCTCAATTCTCTTTTGATTTAGCATTGCAAATGCAGTATCTACGTGCTGCCAAAATAACAATATAGTTAGAAGATTTCATAGACACAGTGGAATTTTGACACAATCGAATAAACAAGAATAACATCACGCTATGTAACCACCGAAACCAACTTTATTTTCTGAAAAAATCCACAATTGCAATAACAAGAACATCTAGTATAGCTCAACCTAGTCTCTTCCTATTCATATGCACAAAGAATAGTTGTGGGATATGAAACATATTTTAAATTAATTACCTTTTCTTTGAGATTGTTTTCTGCATAGTCAAGGTATTCAAAGATATCTTTCTCTATTTTGTTTCCATTGATATAGAGAGGCTTGTACTTGACAAAAGTTAAAAGTATCAATCAAATCTCTGTCAAAATAAATTACGAATATTTTATACAAGGACAGAATTTGCTTACACATAATGTATGCCACATAGCTGCATCCAATATCCAAGCCTTGAAAACAGAGGAAATTCAGGTGTCACAAATGGATCAATAGGAATGATAACCTCAGGTGTTAAAGGCATATGAGGGTTTCTAGGTACTATTGGCCTCTTCTCTTCTCGTTGAAGAAAAGCAAGACGATCTACTGGCTGAGCAGTTGCTTTTCTCTTTATACCAACAACATGCTTCCCCTTTAATTGAAAACAAATACAAAGTATCTTAGAAAGATAAAAATTCAGTATCATTTTATCTTTTATTCATGAAAGCCTTCCTAATATGATGTATAAATATTTCATACCTTTTTTGCATGATCTACTGGCTGAGCAGTTGCTTTCCTCTTCATACCAACAACAGGCTTCCCCTTTAATTAAAAACAAATACAAAGTATCTTAGAAAGACCAAAATTCAGTATCATTTTATCTTTTATTCATGAAAACCTTCCTAATATGATGTATAAATATTTCATACATTTTTTGCATGATCGTCTTATCTTGGCTTCACACTCTGAGTCTGTTATACTTTTATCTGAGAAACAAAACCGATATATCAGAATATTGAAGTGAACTTCAATCTAAGTGGATCTTAGGCATTTGGTTTACCTCTTTTTCCATATTCCAAACACCATCTACCCATTCTTTAGGTATGCGCAGATCAGAAAGGTTGAACTGAATGAATTCAGTAGAACTGTTGAAACGGACAGAATATATGTCATTACTTAAAATTATATGAACTTCTCCACTGCACCAGCCGTCATTGTGGTACGCCTCCACCTTATCCATCAGTTCAAAACCTTTTGTATCTCCAGGTGGTGGTTGAGGACGGATACTGTCAATGGACACACTTTCCTAAAGTTTCTTTGTCCTTTTCTCTTTGTCCCGAAACCGTGTTGAGTACTCAACCTTCAACATCTCAACCCCATTTTGAATATCTGTCTTCAACACAATTCTTGGATACCATTTCACATATTTGTCTTCATCTTTTGATGCAATCTCCACACTAGTACCAACATCAAAGTGAGTTTGAACTCTGGGTTCTTCGTTCTGTGAAGATTTTTATTCAAGGATATAAGTCATTTTTGATAGTAAAACAAGAAAAATTAGGAAGGCAATCCTAAATATGTATAACATCAATGAGTAATACCTTATTTTGCTCTCTTAAAATTTTTGCGCGAGCTCGAGTAAGGCGTTGTGTGTCCGAAATGTTTTGTGAAATGTTCTCATTCGTAGGCTCCTTAGTATCCTGAAGTCAGGAATGGGAACATGAACACGTACAAGGGTTTCTAAAAATTAATTGAAAAGTCCAAGATGTTTTTGAGCATGTACCTGTTGCGTCTGATCTGGATTGGCTTCATCTTGTCTGTAAGCCGTCTCATGCAATGGAGTATGTGCAAGTACAACAAAAATCAGGATGGCAATCCTAAATATGCATAGAGAATTGTAGTTCAACTTATCTAAGATATATAAATTACCTCATCTGCCATCTTCCACACTCCATCTAGCCATTCTCTATGAATTCTCAAATCTGAAGCTTTGAATTCAAGTGTTTCCATCGAGCTATTCAGATAAACAGAAAATGTGTTCTCACCCAGAATCATTCTGACTTGTCCACTGCTCCAGCCTTTACTGTAAAATGCCTCAACATTATCCATCATCTCAAACTTCTTTTCTCTGTCATCAGCGGGTGGCTTAGGGCGGATTTTGTCTGCTGCTACAGTAACTCTCTCTTGGTCCGCAAACAGTGTTACTGCCACCTTCTCTACCCCATCACACAGATTTGTAGCAAATACATTTCCAGGATACCAGATTCGACAAGTAGCGTCATCGCTAGTTGCAATCTCAACATCTGCCCCGTTTTCAAAGAGAATAGAAAGTGGTGAAGATGCACTTGTCTGAAGATGTTGTGTTTCTTCAATAACTCGTGAAATTAGTGAAGAGACTGGAGAGGAAGGTGTGTTATGCACAACATGTGTATCCTCCTGTAATAAAATAAAAGAGGTAGTTATTAATGAGTTTCTACGATTTAAAGTTTAAGTTGAAGCTATGAAAGAGTTTTTATGCTTACCTGTTTATTGATTGCTGAAATTATTTCAGTCAAAGGCTCTTTATTGGTTGTTGAAATGATTTCAGTCAAAGGCTACGTAGAGTCATACGTTCCCTCTGTTACCATCTGCAAAACAAACAAAAAAGTCAGAAATGGGATCATGAACAACTACAAAAGCTTCCAAATATTAATGTAAAATTTTTTTGAGCATGTAAATGATGCGTCTGAATTGGAGTAAAAAATGGAGTCTCAATACTCTGTGGAGCTATTGGAGAGACAGGTGTCTCATTTGTTGCCTCTGTTCCCACCTGCAAAGCAGAGAAAAACAGGATTTGGATCATGAACAAACACATATATCAACTTAAACAAAGTTAAGTTGAATCTATGAAAGAGTTTTTATGCTTATCTGTTTATTAGTTGCTGAAATTATTTCAGTCAAAGGCTCTTTATTGGTTGCTGAAATGATTCCAGTCAAAGGCTCTGTAGAATCATACGTTCCCTCTGTTACCATCTGCAAAAAAAAAAAAGTCAGGAATGGGATCATGAACAAGTACAAAAGCTTCCAAAAATTAATGTAAAAGTCCAAGATTTTTTTGAGCATGTACTTGCTGCGTCTGAATTGGAGTAAAAACTGGAGTCTCAATACTCTGTGGAGCTATTGGAGAGACATGTGTCTCATTCGTTGCCTCTGTTCCCACCTGCAATGCAGAGAAAAACAGGATTTGGATCATGAACAAGTACAAAAGCTTCCAAAAATTAATTGAAAAGTCCAAGATTTTTTTGAGCATGTACCTGTTGCGTCAGAACTGGAGTAAAAACTTGAGTCTCAATGATCACAGCCGCAGGCTCTATAGCATCCTGGGAAAAACATTTTCTCATTAGTTTCTCTACCAATATACCATCAACTATAATTTTAGAAAAAAATCTTACTTCATCGCTAAGATTTTATTTTTCATTAGCATTGGATGGCGTCTCATATGATCGCTTTGGGTCATTCTGCAAGAAAATCAGTAATGCCTTTATATGTACAAAAGCTTACAAAGCTACTTGTATACTCCAAGTGTAAATCAATATTTTTGAGCATATACCTCTGGTGTCAAATTAGGAGAGAATTATTGAGTCTGAAGGGAAGTGTCTCATTCAATGGCTCTCTCCCACTCTGTAAAATTCAGGAAAGGTCATCCCAAATGTGCACAAAAGCTTCCAAACATTACTTCAAAACTCAAAATGTAAAACAATATCTTGAGCATATACCTCTCGCGGCAAATTAGGAGAGAATTCTTGAGTCTGAAGGGAATGAGTCTCATTAAATGGCTCTCTCCCAGTCTTCAAAAAATCAGGAAAGGTCATCACAAGTGTGCACAAAATCTTCCAAACATTACTTCAAAACTCAAAATGTAAAACAATATCTTGAGCATATACCTCTCGTGGCAAATTATGAGAGAATTCTTGAGTCTGAAGGGAATGGGTCTCATTAAATGGCTCTCTCCCAGTCAGCAAAAAATCAGAAAATGTCATCCCAAGTGTGTTCAAAAGCTTCCAAATATTACTTCAAAACTCAAAATGCAAAACAATATCTTGAGCATATACCTCTCGTGGCAAATTAGGAGAGTATTCTTGAGTCTGAAGGGAAGGGGTCTCATTAAATGGCTCTCTCTCAGTCTGCGAAAAATCAGGAAAGTTCATCCCAAGTGTGTTCAAAAGCTTCCAAACATTACTTCAAAACTCAAAATGCAAAACAATATCTTGAGCATATACCTCTCGTGGCAAATTAGGAGAGAATTCTTGAGTCTAAAGGGAAGGGGTCTCAGGCTGTTGAGACATTGGAGATAAAGGTGTCCCACTGGATCGCTGTGTGTCAAAAATTAGGAGGGCATTCAAGAACAGTACAAGATTTTCCAAAAATTACTTGAAAAGTCCAAATGTAAAACAAAATTTTTTGAGAATTTACCTGTTGTGTCACATTAGTGGGAAAAACTGGAGTCTGAGTGTGTGGAGCAACATTCTGGTTTCCTTCCAACTCTGACACACGGGCTTTAAGCTCCATGTTCTCTGCTTCCAGTAAGGACATTCGATCCTTCATGCTCTTGGCATTCTCCATCATTAACTCGATGATCTTGTTCAGTTTGGTATTTTCTGAGTCATCCTCAATCGAAGCAGAAGCTTGGGTAGTCTCCACATTTTCCGACATATCAATAAGAGCATCCAATGTGTCCAACGTGTCTACAGACCTATTTTCCCAATCATCGGCTTTAAACTTGTACCCTTTCTTGGATATATCTTTCACAGATTCCAACTCGTCACTATGTTCGTCTTCCTTGGAGACATTATCTTCTGGATCATGAGGAATAGGAGGTAGGATGCATGTGACCTTCAGCTGAAAGCATAAAAAAAGAGAAACCAATGAGAATAAGTTTTTAAAAAGAAGAAGCGAAATAAACAGAGAAAGATATCAAAACAAGGTCACTGTAAAAGCTTACCTTTTTATGAGCTTCAATCTGTAAAACCCGTTCAAGTGATGGATTTTCTAGCTCAGTGTATTTCTCACACAAGTAAATCGGTCCAGGAACATCAACAGTCGGTGCCCAATTACTGAACTTATCTCGTAGCAAGGGAATGGACTCTAGTATCCAAAGATGGAATACTAGAGGATAACCTTGCAACTCGAATTTTGAAGTATCCTCCAGGTGGTTTGCGACAGCTTTTTGAATTGACCTCAGGAGCACCAGGTAAGCGTCTCTTCCCCATGGATACATCATATCCTTTGCTTTGTTGACATACTCCAAAGGGAAAGTCCCTTTGTTGTTCTTCGGCAGCAATATGCTCTCTACCAGGAGGAGCATTGCAGGCAAACTCTCTCATCAGAAGCATCTACTCTTGTCTTTTTGAGCTGGTTCAACACGTCGCTTAACTTATGAGTACGCCCCTTTAGCAAGTCCCACTCATATTCCCCTCGTGGTCCTTCTACTTCACCATTACTTTTCAAACCGGTCACCATATGAAATTCTCTTATAGAGAACTTCATTGGCTAACCAGCGAAATGGAACCAAGCTTCATTCTTTTTGACAGTAACGATGCTTCTTGTGAGAATAACGTAGACAGTCTTTTCTGATAATTTCATTTCACTCCTCCCACTGAGCCTCATTACAGGTCCCAAAAACCCTCGTACTCTCTCAATCTCATCTGCTGTTGGAATACTTTCAACAATGGAGATATACATCGAGGTTGAATGTTGGTTTATTGACACCTTTTTTTCCTTTGGCTCTGAACCAATAGGGTACTTGAGCTCAGGCAGAGTTAGTGTGAGAGGTAATGAATCTCCCATGTGTTTCTATCCTGCGTAAACAAGGGGAAAAAAATTTCAAACTTTTCTGGAAGGCTTTCCTGAAACAATACAAACCCTTCCTGAATTGAGAAAAAGAAACACACACACTTTCACAATCCTATCCATTATCAATGCAACTCTATCAATACCTCAGACCCAAATTCAAAAGCAACACAAACTAGGAAGGATATAAGTCATTTTTGATAGTAAAACAAGAAAAATTAAGAAGGCAAACCTAAATATGTATAACTCTATCAATACCTCAGACCTCAGATCCAAATTCAAAAGCAACATGAACTAAAAACACACACTCATGAACTCTCGGATTTCACCAAGCCTATACACAAGCAAGAAGCAGTAGACAACGAGATCACTCACAAAGAAGTTTGAATCTGCAACATACCTCAAAGAGATGGTTTATGTCAGAGAATATTTGAGCTCCAACAACTTTGTTTTCCCACAATTCAAAAGCCTTTGCTTTGAGCTCCAACAACTTAAGGATATTTGCTTCGCTGGAAAACAAACGCAAGCTTTTCGGGTTAACAGGAAAGAATACCAAACAAATCAAATTCAACTTTTCGATTAGGAAAGCTAAGCTAAACAAATCAAATTCAACATTCAATAGAGTTGAACAAACAACATAAATGAATATGCAAAGTAGAAATCAAAATCAAAAACCCTAATTTCAAAATCCCCAAATTTTAAAGAGAAAACTCTAATTTCAAAAACTTACATCGTGATTTGTTTCCAACGGGATTTGTGTCCGAATTTGAGAGTAAATAGTGTGACAGTGGTGGTTCTGTGCGATTTTTCTCCGGCGGCGTCTCAATGGAGGCCTCGGTGTCGAGAGAGGAGGAACACGATTCCTATTCACAGGATCTTCGTCAGCGTCGTCGCAGATGAAGAGAGTCATATTCGCCGGAGACTATGGAGGCGTGGTGAGTGTTTGAAGAGGATCGCCGGAGACGATGGAGGCGCAGTGAGGGTTTGAAGAGGATGCCGGAGACGATGGAGGTGAAATGAAAGAGATAAATCGATTTCCTTTTTTTACTTTTGTTATTATACATTATAACACAAGGCTAGTAGTGACATTCTAACCTTAATGAATGTCATATATGTGATTTCTCCTTCTAAGGCTATTTTTGAGAGAGAAACTTCAGAAGTGATATTTTGGACAATTGCCCTTCTTTTAAATGGTCGCTCTGATTAGAAAACGTACGGCGCCAATTTCCGATAGTGATGCAATCGATTATTGGGCAAAAAAATGCAATCTACTATTATACATATGATTAATAGAATTTCTATTGTTGGAGAGAAAATTTCACATTAAAAAAGTATAAGAGATTTGAGTAATATAAAAGAAAAATGGACTATCCACTCACTCCCAATAATCGGGTTTGAAAAGTGGTTAGTTGATGGTCTGTAGAAGGTTTAGTCTCGCCAAAATTGTTAAAAAAAATAAAGCATTGTCTCGAATGAGGTATGAAATATTATGCGAGATTAATGGTTAAATGCATCATTATTTCGAGGGAAAACTTATATTAGAAATATGTAAGGGATCCTAAACTTAAAGTAATATGAAAAAGATTTTAGCTATTCCATTTAGATTTAAATTGTTATTGTTAACCATTTACCATTTAACCATGCATATCAATGTTGAAACAACCGCTGAAAGTAAAAAGTAAATTTGCATTGAAAATATGTAAGAGATTTAAGTAATATAAAAAAAACTTGAGCTATTCCATTTAGTTTTAAGTTGTTATTGTTAACCATTTAAACATGCAAATCAATGTTAAGAACACTGCTGAAAATAGAAGATAAATTGCATTCTACATACAAAAAAAAAAAAAAAATTCACTACCTAACTAAAATTTTATCTTTTTACCTATTTTCTCTTCATTTTTCTTCTATTCTCTTTTTCATAATCTAATTTTCTATTTGCGGTTATTTGGCAATTATTTGGCAAATAAACCCAAAATAGAACACTTGGGTCAAAGTGACATATCCACGTTAGTCAAAGAAAAAAAAGTAACATATTTACGTAGTATATATGAAACCTAATTGTTTTTAATACTTTTAAATTTTAAAGTTTCCTGGTTAGTGATAAATTTTGTGTAAGGAAACAAGACGTGTATCAAAACGGTACTATCTACTGCCAGTCGAACGATTTATTAAGGATTTCTAGTTTGAAGAAGTTTTTACTTAACTCAATTCATGTTTTTTCGACCAGTGTTATTTATGTTTTCTAAAAGTGTTTCTTACGGCAAAAGGGTTTATTTTTAGCTAATAAAGTAAAGAGAAATTGAGCTGTGTGACAAAGAAAAAAAAGCCTAATTCACCGAATAATCAATTTCTCTAACAGTTCTATACACACCGTTACATTTATATAATAATACAGTGTTATCCTTTCCATCAACCAGCGCAACCTGATGAAAAATAATTAAATTTTTAATTATTAACTTCAAAAAGTAAATTGTGGCTTATCCGACTTCACATCTTCCTTTTTTACTTCCTTCGGTAACTTCTTTGCATTTGACGGTTCTTCGGCGCCGATTTGCTCCAGAGCGACACCTCTTCATGATTTCCAGATCTTTGTTGATTTCCTCTTCACTATTTTCACTCGCGTCCTTTTCTACTCTTGTGACATCGTCCCACACCGGACGGCGTTGAAGTTGCAGCGGCGGATACTAACAAACCGTTTCTATTCCATAAGATCCATCTTCTCTCTGTTGCCGTTAGATTCATTTATTTTTTCATCACCATCAGTTACTACTTAGTAAAATTTGATCGGAAAAGATAATCTTCTTTTTGTTCTATTCTACATTACACGGAATAGAAATGAAATGATATATGTTTTGAAATTGTATTATTGATATTAATATCGGTTTATACGTTAACAACGCTAACACAAGTGATTTTTTGCTAAATAAACACAACACAAGTGATTTACAAACTCAATTTTAACATTTTATTAACCACATCCACACAAATGATTTTAGTTCACAAGTACATTTCACTTTTTATTTTTATATGGTATAGTTAACATTATAAAATAGTATATATTATTTCAGATTTTACTTTTATTCAAAATATAATAACTATATCTTGTAGTTTACATTTGGATTTGGATTTAGTGATTAGATTTTATGGTTTATTATTTATGAATTGGAGTAATGTTCAATATTTAAGAGATGTGAATGGAGTCATAATCGTATATTACTTCGACCATGTGGAATAGAACATTCAGTGTATATGTATGTGATCATCAATATATAATATTTCAGATTTTAATTTTATTCAAAATATTATAACGTTTACATTTGGGTTTGGGTTTGGGTCTGGGTTTAAGGATTGGAATCCAGGGTTTAGTATTTAGGAGTTGGGGTAATGTTTAATATTTAGGAGTTGTGTATAGAGTTTTAATCCTATACCATTTTAGCTATGTAAAATAAAACATTCAGTGCATATGTATATGGTCAATAAATGTGTGACATGCATGATTTCTTCTCTTTCATCTGAAATAGTTTCTATGCACGTTTAGCCATATAGTATATGGATTATTTGGATACATAAAAAAAAGAATTTACTGAGTAATGACAAATAGAAAAAATATAACCGGATGAATTATGATATAAATGTTAATTTTTTTATTTTGTCAAAATCATTGTTATTTACCTAATTTATTTTTTTAATATGGCTAGTACATAAATAAACCCTAAAGTAAAAAGACGAAAGATATTTTTTTTACTATCAGCCGAAAACAAAACAAAATATATTAGAAAAAAAAGAACTACCTAATAGTTTTATTTTTCAACCAAAGTATGCTGAATTGTTCTGTTTTAAATTTCCCCCTGTTTTTGACAAACCAGTGAGAATTTGTCAAAAAAGACTGCCCCCTAAAAAGGCTATAAATACTTGATGTTATTTTATGGATTGTTTCTATTAATTTTAGAATAATCTAACAACAATTAAACTATATTTGATGTGTGTCTTAATCAAAACAAATGTGATGTGTGATAAATGAATTAACAAACAGATATATTATTGGCATACTAGTGGTATCATGAAACGACTTTTATCAAATGTTCAATAGGACCGTATAAACTTCTTTACATATGCTAAGTTACGTTCAATTACAGCTCACAATATTCCTGAATTAATGTATGAAATAACTAACCAAAGTCATATTTTGTTAAATGGTTATATGAAACAAATATCCTCTAAAATGGATAAAGAAATTAAGGAGGTACTTTGATGTATAAAAAATATGAATTACTTCAACTATAGAAATATACATATGCGTTGTCATATAACTATGGACGTGCAATTTACCTAGTATTAATACATAAAAGCACTTTGGTATGTTATAAGAATGCGGATATGGGTTATCATGCTTGTATATATATATGCACAAATGTATACATAAATGAACAAAAATAAGTTGGCTTGGAATATGATAAACAGTGGGGTTTCTAAACTCGATGAAACTATTACAAAATGCAAATCTTGCAAAAGGTAAAACGAGAAAAAGGTAAGAAACTTTTCTATCTTGTATGATTGTATTTTTTATGAATTTAATCTATCTCCCATTATTAGGTGCATTTTTAGACGAGAAAAGGTCAAATAGGAGCCTAATTCATCAAATCATAATCATGACAACCTCACATAGCATACAGAGGAATAGATATGCACCTAAGATTTTTCATCATTGCTCCTCCTAATCAATATATTCCTTTTTGTATTCCCAAAACAATACAATCGTATAAATATTTGGGTAGTACATCATTTTGTAAGAAAATATGAAATCTTAGCTATAAGAAAGTGATAGATGTGTATATTCCATTATTCCCATCACATCTCCAACCATTTTTTCCATGGAAAATGATTTCAGAATTTAAATATATATGTATGTGAAAAGAAAATCTTTGTAGAAAACGCCAATTCTAGAGGTTTGGATTTGGTTGACAAAAAAAAAAAGAGGTTTGGATTTGTTTTTGGGGAAACAATGATTACAGAATGGTGCAATTATTCCTCTATATTCTTTCAAACTCTTCAAATATCACATAAGGATTTTTTTGTCAAAAAGGTAAAAGTGCTCGACATGTAATCTTCAGTTCATAGATTTCAAAACATGTCTTTTGTCCAACAGATCGTAGTGCCTTTGTATAAGTAAAATAACTAGAGTTTGGATTTCATTAAGAACAAGACTTAGTTTCATCTCCTAAGATGAATTTTTAAATTTACCTCCCATTTTATTACCAATCAAAATGTTATTTAGATTAATAATAAAATAGATTAATTTTTTTTTTAAATCTGAAATAATTAAAAAATAATAATGACGTCAATTTTAATGACGATAACGCCACTAAATACCTAAATCCTAAATTTTAAACCCTAAACCTTAAATTTAAACCATAAATTCTAAACTTAAACTCTAAACCTTAACTCCAAACTCTATATCTTAAACCTAAATTCTAAACCCTAAACTCAAATTCTAAACCCTAAACTCAAATCCTAAACCTAAACCCAAACCGTCAATCTTAAACCCAAACCCTATATCTTAAACCCAAATCCTAGACCCTAAATCCAAGCCGTAAACCGTAAACCGTAAATCCAAACCCTAAACCCAAATCGTAGACTCTAAATCTTTAACCTAAACCCTAGACTTTAAACTCAAACCATATACCCAAACCTAATCTCTAGACCCTAAACTTAAATTGTAAACCCTAAATCCAAATCTTATACCCTAAAAGTTTGGGTTAATGTTGATGTTGTTCCTTTAGGGTTTAAGGTTTGGGTTTAGAATCTAGGTTTGAGTTTAAGATCTAGGGTTTGAGTTTAAGATTTAGGGTTTGGGTTTACGATTTACGGTTTGGGTTTAGGGTTTAGGATTTGGGTTTAAGATATAGGGTTTTAGTTTAAGGTTTAGAGTTTGAGTTTAGAATTAGGATGTAGAATTTAGGGTTTAGATTTAAGGTTTAGAGTTTAGAATTTAAATTTTATGGTTTAGTTAGTGGTATTAGCATCATTATTTTTTTTTAATTATTTTAGATTTTTTAAAAAAATTAATGTATTTTATTATTAATCTACGTGATATTTTAGTCGGTAATAAAAAAATGGGTGAATTTTAAAGTTTATCTCAGAGGGTGAACTTAAGTTTTGTTTTTTCATTAATTAGTATTTTGTAAACGTTTTTGTTTTTAGGTCGGCAACATAGTTTTTTTAATCAACGTAAGCAACACACCATATGAACGCCGTTTCAGGGACGTAGCTGGACGCCGTTACAGAAGCTGGCTGCCGTTTAAGCGACACGACGTTAACTCGCACTATCTCTCTTCATCTTTCGCTCGAGTGCCCTGACGGCTGACGCGTTTTCTCCTTTCTCTTCTTATTTCTTTCTTGATTTTTCTTTTTCTTATCACATCAACAAAATATTCCATTTTCCTTTCTAGACGACATTAGTTCAAAATAATGCATCTAAAGGTTGAAATAACACATATTTATCTCATGCAATTCGTAACAACCCTCGTGAGCTGGCAATTAAAAACACTTTTTAAATATCTAAATTAACTTTTTACCCTTTATTTTAGACAAAATTTAAACTGAAATCAGCTGTTTCTGTATTGTAAAAAGGTTAAGTATATTGCTACAGAATAATCAGTGTTTTACACACACACAAAATTGATTTTAAGAGCGCAAAATCAGATTAATCTTTGTTTGGAAAAGCTAAGTGGACGACAACGGTTCTACCTATGTAGTTTTTTACCAGAACAAATGAATCTCTTTTCTTTTTTTTTGAACTTCAGAACAAATGAATATTGTTATATCGAAGTGAAAGTTGCAAGGCCATTGAACCAATAGTTTTAAAAAATATTAAGAGAGTAGATTGATATTTTTAGACATTACGTGTGAATTAATTAGTAAAATCTTGTAGCATCAACGGCCTACAACTTTTACGTAATACCGTCATACCAAAAGGACACTATAGGTAAAAAAAGGACACTATATACAAATTTATAGTAATTTTTTGGTTGCTTTGATATCGCAACAGGTAATATATAGTCCCATAGATAAGGCATCGTAAACACACAAAAATATAGAGTTTACTATATGGAATCATGGATAATCCAAATCAGTGAACCTAACAGTTTGGGCATATATAAAAAAATCCTCTCAGACCCGTTTCCCTAGGTGCGCCATTTCGGATGGATCTCTTCCTGTCCAACTTCGTCGCTTCTCCATCCTCCCTATGAAGCAACCTTGTTCCTCTTCCATGATCCTGATGGTCACTGCTCCTCCTCCGTTGCATATCAGACCTCCTCCGGATCCGCCTCTGTACGAATATCCTCCGCTTGAAGCTCTCTCCTCCGTCGCTCCACCAGAACCTCCAGACCCTCCAGACTCTGTCTTTCTCCTTGTTCTTCCTCGAAGCCTTGAAGCCTCCGCCAGATTTTCTGCGCCTGATTTAACCCAAATCCTGGAGTTTAAGCTTCTTTGTACAATGGTGGCGACAAATCTCAGTGGTGATGGTGCCCGTCTTGTGTTCTTTAGTGACACTGCTTTCACCTTTGTGTGTTTATCTCCTGTTGTGCAGGTCGTGTCCTTGTTGGTGTGTGGAATGATCTTTTCTTAGACCTTGTCTCGACCTTCCCTTTTCCCCTCCTGTTACAGTCCTCCAGGTTCATCTTAGTTCTCCACTCTTTGCTAACCATTGTTCTGTTGAATGGGTTGGTATGCTAGTCGATTGGATGACACTGGTTTTGTGGCTACTGATTTTAAATGATGTTGTGCTGATGGACTTTGTTTCCTTCGGCTCTAACCTTGTGCCGTTGAGTGGCTTTTATATCGTCTCAGTGCGATCCCTTACTGTTGTATGCAGTTCTCTCATTGTATTCAGTCTGGTTTTTGGTGTTGTGTTGTTGTCTTTCTCTTTTTGGTGGCAGTTAGAAGAGAAACCCAATGGTGTATTTCTTCCAGTGAATACGGTGTTAACGGGTTTTGATTTCCCGGTTGGTTCCTGTCTGGACCACTCTCATCTCCCAATATTTCCTCTTGTATGGAGTGAATTGGATGTCCAAGTGTTACTGGTATTGCAAGGATCTTCCTCGCAGCTAATGCACATCTCTGCTTTTGGTGCAGTGTTTGTGACCTTTGGGGTTACATTAGATGTGATTGTTCAAGAAATTTATGAAATTGTTGTCAAGCGATTTTTATGGTTTCTTTCTGTCATCTGCATCTTCTTTCTATCATATGTTTTACCAGTCTCTTTTATTTGGCTTCTTATAGCTTTGTTCTATCCTCCTTTAATGGAGTGTAAACTGTAAACTCTTCTAATTTAAATGCAAGTTTGGTTTGATAAAAAAAAAAGGATAATCCAAATCAGTGTTAAAATTTTTAATTACAAATAGTGGGAATCAAAAGATGTAAATCTTAAACAAAGCCAAATCAATTGGACCCACCTGCAACTTTCTTTTTCCAACATTTATATATTTATCGAAACACACTGCACACACATGGATGGATTGGCTTGTCACAACCCAAAATCGAACCAAATATCCACCAAACCAAAAAAATCCCTCTCCTCTCTCACACACACACAATCTCATCTCCTTCAAACTTTTGCGTCTCCTTCAAGCTTTTGCGTGAAAGAAAGAGGAGATGGGTACGATAAACCAAGGAGTAAGCTTGTTCGATGAGCCACAAAACATCATAAACACTAATAATACTAACACTCTAGGTTTCTTTTTCTCTTCCCCTAATCACACATTATCTTCGTCATCTTCTCCTTCTTCTCTTGTGTCTCCGTTTCTAGGTCATCACTCCTTCAACTCATTCATTCACAATAACTCCCCTTCCTTTGTAACTCATCCTCGAGATCCCATCAATCCCATGGCGAATCTCCCAGAAACCCTAATCTCGATCTCCTCTTTAGCCTCATCAAAACAAAGGCATGATCATGAGGGTATTGTTAACCTTGATCAGCATCGTCTCACTGGTGATATATCATCCCAAAGACCGTCTTTAAATCCATGGTAAGCTTACTTTTCGAAAGTAATAAAATAATTTAAAGTCTCTATGGATTTATTGATCTAATTATATAAAACAAATAAAAATATAAGGGCCAGTCTATAGGTTGTCTACAGGCTAAGCTTTATATCTGACGGATCTCATAAGATAAAGATATTGATTCCCTTTACCATGGATTTATCATATAATAAATTATCGTATACTATAATAGCTAGGGGGAATTAGCTACAAATAGCTACAAGTTATCAAGAGCCTACAATTCGAAGTGTTTTTAGTGCCTTTTCTAAAGATTCATAGCATAGCTCATATATATCTATGCACACGCCTACTATACATTCCGTCATTTAAAGTGTACACACTTTTGTATTCGAAGAAAGCCAAATTTAAATTATAAATTTCAGAAAACATTTTAAATCCTATATATAGCAGAATTTTTAATTGGTCTGAGTTGCCATGCACACATTACACATTAGCTTATGTCAAATGCGTTGTGTTAATGTAATTTAGGGCATGGAGTAGTCAAGCAGGATACGAATACAACAAGAAAAATAACCATACAAGTGAGATTGATGTTGATCATAATATTGATGTTGATCATAATATTGATGATGATGGTTGTGATGGTGATGGCGATAATGATGATGATGTTCATCAACATCACGAGACTCGTCGCCACAAAATTAACACGTCACCATTGGGAATAATGTCTACTCTGAAGATGAAGAAGCCTAAGACAAGAAAAAAAGTGAGGGAGCCTCGGTTTTGCTTCAAGACACTAAGCGATGTTGATGTCTTAGATGATGGATATAGATGGAGAAAATATGGCCAGAAAGTTGTCAAGAACACTCAACATCCCAGGTTTTTGTTTCTCTTATATGAAGTTAATTACATAGCTAGTTTTTTTATAATGATTCGGAACTGGTTTCCAAGTTTTTAATCTATTTCAGTATTTGTTTAGGTAATACATTTATACATCCGTTATCTATTTTCCTTTCATTATTGCTTGGGGGTTAACGATGACTTATCATAGAAACTTACAGGCTTGAATCAGTAGATTTTTCAAGTTTCAACTTTTAAATGTTAACTAATATGATGAGAATATGAATAGCCTCTTAAGAGTTTGATTATGAGCTATGTAAATACTGAAATTTGCTTCAGGATTTTGCTAATGAATTGAATTTTTTTTAGCAGAATCTTGTTGGTGTTTCTCTGTATTAATTATCGGATATGTTATAAGAAGATTATTGGCTCAGTGGGATTAATAGTTAAAAGTAAGAACAGATAATCGTTTATCAAACAAAAAGAAAAGTAAATGATTTCATGTGGAAGCATTTGAGTATTATGTGAGACATATGGGGTTTCCTTAAGATTCCTCTCTCTCAAGTTGACATTTGACATTTACCAACAATGATTTGTTTGGGTAATTGGTATAGTTCTTGAAAATTATGTTTTCGCTGTTTTGTAAAGTTCTGTCATGAGCTCAGTATTAAAGTTCCATTTGTCATCAGTTTCATATAGCAATAGATATTCGGTTTTCCATACGTAATAATATGTTCCCCATTAAATAAATTCATTTTCCCATATAGCATGATTATATATGTATAAGGTTGATACATAAATCTTGATTCATTTCATAACATGAAATTGTTTTCTTTGGAAATAGAAAGAAAACTATCTTCTGTTTGGATGATTAATAGATATTACTCAAATTTATAATGTATTAATGCACTTTTCAGTAAGTTTTGATTAAATTAGGCTAACTGAGTAACTAATATTTTAATTTTAAAACGCAGGAGCTATTACAGATGCACACAAGAGAAGTGTAGAGTGAAGAAGAGGGTGGAGAGATTAGCAGATGATCCAAGAATGGTAATCACTACTTACGAAGGCCGACATCTTCACTCTCCTTCTAATCATCTCGACGACGATCCTCTCTCCTCGTCTCACCATTCTCCTCTCTCCACCTTTTTCTGGTGATGTTGTATTTTTTTGAATCAAAAACTATTCCATCGTGCCTCGAATTAATCATCGCTATAGTAATCAATGCCTTCTTAAAAGAAAGGAAATAGTAACTACATATATGTTCTCGTTAAGAAAAGGTACGATGATGTTTTTATATGTAATGTGTTCGTGTGGTTGTTTAGGTTTGTCTCTTGTAAGATGATTAATGTGCCTTTTTCAATCTGAGGATTATATATGTGAATGTGTCCGGAGGTGGAGACGACTTGTTATTTGTTTCTGATATGATTGGAAGTTTAGAGCTTTGTATACTTTGACAAAATTAAAATTTTATTTATTTTAAATTACAGTTATAATATGATGTTTGAATTAATAAATGATTACATAGCTAATAATTGCAGAACTATATGTTAAGAATGATATATATATATATACAGTGTTCTAATATACGGTCTAGACGCCCGCGTAGGCGCCGGTTAGGCACTATACGGTAGCCAACCGTACTGTTTTTATGTTATTCAGTGTTTTATGCGGATTTATATAATTCGGGTGAATAATAGCGTTTAGGTAGACATTATCCGTCTAGGCGTATACGCATACGTCTAGACGGATTTTAAACATTAATATTCAAAAAAAAAAACTATTAGTATTATTATTATATTTTATTAATATCATTATTTATATTACTTTACTTATTTTGTGTATTTATATGATTGTAGATATTAGTATAATTAATGCAAAATCTTTTTATATTTATCATTTTTATATATTTAAAATGGCTTTAATTTTTATAATTTAAAACTATTTATATATGTTAAACATATACTTATACA
Organism: Brassica napus; assembly: GCF_020379485.1. Taxonomy (NCBI): domain Eukaryota; kingdom Viridiplantae; phylum Streptophyta; class Magnoliopsida; order Brassicales; family Brassicaceae; genus Brassica; species Brassica napus. Next base: position 59,293,810 of record NC_063446.1, on the reverse strand, counting down.
TAAAAGTGGATTTATAATATATTATGTTCAGTTATTTCAAAAATAATGTATATATATTAATTTTATACTTATATTTCATATAAAAATATATATCTGTATATATCCTGTTTAGACGTCCGCCTATACAGATAGGCGCTATATAGTCATCTAATCTAACGCGTAATGAACGTCTAGCGCGTTTTAAAACACTGATATATATATAACATGAAAAATGAAATTGATAATGCTTTTCAAATTTTTATGTTCCACTCGCTAACAAAAATTTGATTCTGTCTAGTGTTCTATAACGCCGTGCAGGAGAGTGTCTAGACGAAAATTGACCATTCGAGTGATTTATGCAGAATTTAAATAATTTGAAGACATAATAACGTTTATCGAACATTATACGTCTACAAAGAATTAAGTGGATTTTAAGCATTATAAATTTTGAACATATATTTAAATTTATAATTTGAAACCATTTATATACCTAAAATAAACTGTATTTTTTATTCATAAATTTTACATTTAAATTATATTTTATTTTCAATTTTCTTAAGCCAAAAATATGCTAATTTTATATACATAAGATATATTGTTTATGTAAAATATTTTTTCGTAGTTAACAAAGAGAAATAGTTATTTGTCTAGGCTCTGTTAGGTATTCACGTATAGGCTATAGACGTACGGTGCTAAAGATTCGTTTAACATCTAACAAGTGCATAACGATCTAGAACACAAGTGCATAACAATTTAGAACACGGTTTTGACTTTTGACCAGATATTATATGTATATTGTAAATTACTAAGTTGCACAAAAGCTTCATCGGACATACGATTCCCGTTTCAGAACCGGGATCGGAATCGAAACCTTGTGAAAACTTACGGAATCTCGCTTCCAAAACGTTTTTTAATATTTTCTTTAAAAACACAATGGAAGCTTACGATTCTGTTTTGGAATCACTCTTTCATTCTTTAAAACAAAACACAATGTCTTATATCAATAAAAATATAAAATTATAGTTTTTAATTTATATAAAATTCAAATTTTAATAGTGTTGAATAGATAAATATACAAATATTAAAATTAATATTATAAATTATCTTTATGCATTGTAGTTTTTATTAAAGATAAATCATATATTCAAATATATTATGTCAATTAATTATAAAGCATTAAAAATAATTAATATAATAATTTATTTTAATTTTAATTTATGTGTATTTTCACAGTTTTAATATGAAATCATTTCAAAATTATTATAAATGAATAAATGCTTTATTTTAAATTTTAATCATATAATTTTTAGTGCTAGATTTTTTTAAAAAAAATCTTATATATATATGTGGATACGCTTCCAACATGTATCCGCTTTTTTTTTTTTTTTAATTCTTATATCTATATATATATATATATAGATACTCTTGCTTGATTTCATACGCTTACGCTTCCTTAACTAATCCGGTTCCATTTCTACGTAACATAGGTAACTTATATGTACATAATGTATCTTTACCGGGCCTTAGTTAGTCATTGCTGGACATAAAAATATACTATCTAAATTATAAACTGAGTGCTGAGCCTACGTTTGACATTAATGGGTTTCTTATGTCTCTTAATTCATAATGTATTCATTATAAAAAAAATGTTTTATCTTAGTAGGCCAGAAGTGATTAAATGGTCTTAGATAGTAAGTCATGGGCCTTCTCAAAGAGCTTACACTTGCGCATCAAAGACAGTTTTTCTCGATGGCCCGGTAGACATTTCTAAGTCCACGAGCATATGACCACGTGGCAAACATGGAAAGTTGGCAAATGGAAAAGCGTCAAACCACGTGAGCGTTATTATGACTCCCAAAGTTTAAATACTCCCTCCGTTTTCTAATATAAGTCGTTTTAGAATTGTGCACACAGATTAAGAAAATCATTAATTTCTTATATTTTCTAAACAAAAACATCATTAATTATTTACCTAACCACAAATTAACCAATAATAAAATAGAAGGTATATTATCATTGGTCATATAACATTAACTGTTATTAAATCTTACATAGAAAACCGAAAACGACATATAATTTGAAACATAAAAATTTCTCTAAAACGATTTATATTAAAAAACGGAGGGAGTAATTTTTAAAAGTAGTAACACGTTGATCAACTTATACTTACGGAACCTTATTATTATCAAAAAGAAAAGGAACAATAAAATAATTAGTTAGGAGGACATGAAAAGATGTGACCCGTTTGCTCCGCCGATTTCGAGGGAGACTCCCACGTGATTCCCTCGTGGACCGCACGTCTCCCTTATTCAAAGCAAGGTCCTATAGTTTTTATACTAATTACTATATTTAACAAAATTAATATTTCCTTTCTTTCATAATAGCTGATGTTTTAGAAGATGTTTCTTGTTTCAAAATAGATTAAATTTTGATATATTTACATTATTTTTAATTTTATTAAAAACTGTGTAATCAATTAGATTTTAGAGTCATTTTTTAATTGGTTAAATAATTTTTAAATTATATTTGTAAAATTTTTTTCTTTTTTAAAATAGATTTTTTAATCTTTGTGCAATGAGTCAAAACATCCTCTTTTGTTTTGTGAAATACAGGGAGTAACTTATTTATTGTGTTACATCATCTCAAGTTTTCGATAAATGATTTCTCGTAATTTATTTATTACTACTAACTTAATAACATTCTCTTCAAGCAATTCTAATAGGAGTAGTTGGAAGCAAACGTAAACGTGATACTGACTCTCTAACATTAATATTGAATTAAGTAACTACTCCATTTGTGTGAAACAAAGTAAATTGTTCAAAGGAGATTGGGAATCAAAAGCGAGAAAGCTGGGGCTGCGAGGAGATGAATATAATATTTGAAGAATCACTAAACGATATTGGCGAAATCTGAGCGGTCACTTTTTGTTTCTTTGTCTCTTCTTCGTGAAAAGAAGGAAGATTCCAAGGGGAGATGAATCCACCGATTTATTTGAGTAAACTATCTTTACCATATGAAAAGTACAATTAATTATATCTTTATTAACCTGTAATAGTTGTTTCCAGAAGTCTTAGCAAAATATATATATATATGGCAGAGAGCTCGCACTCATGGGAATGGGTTTGCAAACATATTTCTTAATTATTGTCTTTTTGTAGCTTTGTGTGGTTCGTACTTCGTACACCATCGAAACCTCAGAATCTGTAAAGTAGTTATTTAAGAACGAGCATTCTCGCACGTGAGGGAGAATTGTACGTGAGATAGAAGCCTCGAGTATGAACACAAGTACGATTAAATTAATTCTTCAGATTTCTCAGTCCCATATGCAGCTGTATGTATATATACCGTTTTGTGTAGTACGTACACAGTACACATCGCAATCCTCCACTAATATCGATACAGAAAATTTTAAATGCATGTCTAGAGTATTTGAATGTACTTGTACTTAACATGCAGATACATGAATTTCAACGTCAATATTTGATTTAGATAATATTATGTCAATTGCCTTATTATATGGAATTGTGAATTATGTTCAGGTATTCTGTAATTTACCAACTTTATGATATACAAGAAACATCATTCAAAAAAAAAGAAAAAAAAAAAGAAACATCATTCTTTCACGGGTTTGCAAACTAATTATGTTTCCTAACAAGGTAACATACATTTTTAATATTTCCTATTTTGTAATTTATTAAGGTTTTATTTAAAGGCTTTGTATTTTCCTAAGGCTTACCTTCAACTTCTCAATTTTCTATAAATTTTATCACTTAAGTTTTTTTTTGTGTGGATGACTTAGGGTGTTTAGGCCCAAGCTTAGACTAATTCTCAGAGATTGGTTCTCCGATAACATGTAAACCCGATTATCCTCTAAAATTTATATTCAGATAATGTTTAAAATATTTCTAAAATTTAATCAGTAATATTTTGTATATTTTGTGATGAAAATAAAAATATATGCATATCAAATATTTTTGGATCTTTTTCAATTTTATTTATTATATTTATAATTTTTTTAATATAAAAATATAAATTTTTAAAAAAAATTGAACCCCTTAACTATTAATATACGGGGGACACGGACTTGGAACCAAGACGGTCGCCCCCATTGTTCCCCAGCCGGCCTTGTTTACTTGCAAGGTAATTTTGTTGGTTAGTGGATGTTCGCATTGTGCTTATTCATGAAATTAATTATGTCTTTATTTCTTGATATCAAACAAAGAACAATGAAAGTCACGTACGTAGCCCCAATTATTCCGCGTTAGTAACAGTATTATGGACAGTTGACACGTTGTCAACATAATACTGTCAACATAATACAAAAATCTTAGGCATATGAAAAAATGTATTAAGAATATCTATTTAGGATTTAGGAAGATAATAAGTTAGTTAAGAAAGTTGTATGGATGAGAAAGATACATACGTGGGAGAGAGAGAAAGAGGTCCATTCGGTGGAGACAGGAAAGGGACGGCGGTCCACGGCGGAGGGAGACGTTGTTATGGGAAGTTACCGACAAGAACAGCTTGCATGCATGGTGGTCCACGTGCTTCGTACCCACCACCGTCGCGCGTGTTTGAGCTTGATAGCTACTCATCTGAGTATCTCTCTCCCTCTCCACAATTTCACTAGTTTAAGCGAGTGCGTTTAAACAATATCTATCTACACGCGCGTACGTCAGAGTGTCGTCTATACAGAATTGCACATGAAGCCTGTAGGTTGGTATGTAATGTATGATACATATATGTAATTATCCGTCATTTTCCAAATATTTTGTTCTTGGAATATATGGGTTAACTCATATTCATATTAGAAGCATGAATAATTTATTGGTAGGTTATATCTTATATATTTAAAACAGAAGTCACAGCTTTGATTCATGTGTGGTTTTTTAAAAAATGAACATATTCTTAGAAAGTCATGTTACATTAATTTCTAATCTTATCATTTAAATTTTGGGTCTACCAAAAATTTTTATTAGGCTATCAATAATTAGATTTAAACAATAGATAATCCATTAGATTTATAGATAGTATAAATTAAATAGATATAATTTAATGTTGTAATACTATACCTCCATATGTTAATAATTTAATAAATATTTGTCGCTTTTAACTTTTAAAATTATAAAGATTTTTTTAGATAACAAAAATCATATTATCTAACAATGATTAATCTTTACTACCTTAAACCAATGAAAACAAATTTTAACTATATAGTTTATTTTAAAAATTAAACAAAAAATAAATGTTTAATTATTTACTCGATAATATAAATCTATGAAGAGAAAAGTTTAATTTCTTAAAAACTATCTAAATTTGTGAAATGTTACATATTTTACTAATCTTTATATATAAAGTTACGATTTTAGTAATGAAATAATAATCCGAAAATATATATATTGAAGAAGATACAAATACATGTGAAAGTTTGAAATAATCAATTCAGTGAAAAAAATATACCGTAAACTTATTATGTTTTAAAAATTGATAGACACAATATATATTATAATATATACATATTTAGAATTGAAAACAAAATGTTTATCTAAAAATAAATGAAAACAAAAATATGAACGGATCGAGATCTAGTTAATCTTAATACTGCTTGCAGTGTATATATTGATTGATACAGTTGTCTAGACTCTAGACTATTCTAGTTTCCGAGAAAGACACAAATTATTAAATATATAGGTTTAGATCTGTATGGTAATTGGAGGATTCTGTAATTACCTAAAAAATTTTTTATAACTTAGCACAGCAGAAAGTCTGATTCAATTCAGTTACAAAAAAGGTCTGATTCAATAAAACCAAAAAAGACATCACGACATGAAAACATCTAAAATGAAATCGTACAGACTTGTAAGAAAGACGAAGAGGTATTTATATAATAAGAAGAGACGAAGCGTCCGATTATTAGGGTTTTCTTCTTTCTCACATGATCAACGGCCCGGATCTACCCGGATGAAAATCGAGATGCATATAGTAGTAATGGGCGATATTTATTTTGCAAGGCCATTTTATTTGGGCTGAAACACAATCACTTGTATCTTTAGATGCCCATAACTAAATATCTTTGCAATTGTCATGTGTGTTGTTAATAAGAAAACACTCTACACATATGTAATTTACTGAACAAACTAGATTAAACTTGCGCGGAATAAACATTATATATATAAATTATTTTATGTATTATATGTTCTTACATATTATGAAATAATAAATATATATTGAATAATTAAAAGTCAGTAACTATTACATATATAATTAAATTGATGCGAACGTATAAATCAATTTTATTAATCCAAACAATTTTTTTAAAAAATTGATAGGATATGTAATTAAATTTAAATGAGATTAACATAAATAGTATATTTTTAATATTAATGTCTATTTTTTTTAATGATGTATTCTACTCATATGTTTTTTTGATCATGTGTATCTTTAACAGCAAAAACTTTAAATTACTGATAACAAAATTTTCATTGTGGGATTAATAGTTTTAGTAATTGATAATTTAAAAAACATTATCAATGTTAGTTCAAAACTTTTATCAAAAAAATTAAACAAAGTAAATTTTGAAACTAAAATATTTATTTATTCAATATGGTTTATAGTTTAATTTAGAATGATATATATACATATATATTTTAAATCTTAATGATTAATTAAATTAGACTTTTACTTATATGATTTTGTAATCATTTGTATTTTGTCATAACAAAAATTTTAAACCATGGATCGCAAAATTTGAATGTGAGACTTTTAACAGTTTTAGTAATTTATAGTAATTTTTTCAAAATTCAAAATATAAAATATACAGAAAAATCTAAATTTTTATAATGTGGTTATTGTGTTTTAAAAAAAATTATTTTAATAGTTTTAAATTAAACAAATTTGATAGAAGATATTTTTTTTATCAGATCTTTATTATTCAAAATCATTAATTGTCATATATACTTTACCCACATTAGGTAATTCTGTAATCTTTATTTAAGAAAATAATAAATGATATTAATAATGAATTTATGGTTAGTTTAATAAAAAGCTTATTATATAATTAGATGAACAAACCTATTTTTCTAATAATTCACAGAATCATCCTAGTGATGACATGTGGCTACAAAAAGAAGTTGTAATGTTTCACAAATAATATATAGGGGATCTTATCATTTAAATTTTGGGTCTACCAGAAATTTTTATTGGGCTATCAATAATTGGATTTTAACAATAGATGATCCATTGGATTTATACCTTCATATGCTAAATATTTAAATATTAGGTTAAGATCTGCGCCTTGCGGGGGATGAACATTATATATAAAAATTATTTTATGTATTAAATATTTTTACATATTATGAAATAACATATATATATATATATATATTGAATCATTAAAAGTCAGTAACTATTAAATATATAATAAAATTGGTGCGAACATATAAATCAATTTTATTAATCCAAAGAATTTTTTTTTTTATATTTGATAGGATATGTAATTAAATTTAAATGATACTAACATACATTGTATATTTTAGTATATTTTTAATATTAATGTCTATTAAATGATGATTTCTACTCATATAGTTTTTTGATCATTTGTATCTTTTATAGAATTTTTTTTTTAAATTACTACTGATAACAAAATTTTCACTGTGGTATTAATAGTTTTAGTAATTTATAATTTTTTTTAAAAATAAGTTGTCAATGTTAGTTCAAAACTTTTATAAAAAAAATTGTTCAAAGTAAATTTTGAAACTAAAATATTTATGTATTTTATATGGTTTATAGTTTAATTTAAAACGATATATATATATATATATTAATTTTAATAATTAAATTTTAAACCATGAATCACAAAATTTGAATGTGAGACTTTTGACAGTTTTAATAATTTATAGTCGTTTTTAAAAATTCAAAATATAACATATACAGAAAAACCTAAATTTTATCATATGTTTATTGTGGTTGTTTAATTTATTTAATAGTTTAAAATTAAACAAATATGATATAAGATATGCTATTTTTTATCAAATCTTTATTATTAAAAATTATTAATTGTCATATATATTTTAGTCACATTAGGCAATTCCGTAAATTTTATTTAAGGAAATAATAAAGTACATTAATAATGAATTTATTGTTAGTTTAATAAAAAACTTATTATATAATTAGATGGACCAACATATTTCTCTAATGATTCTAAAAATCATCCTAATGATGATATGTGGCTACAAAAAGAAGTTGTAATGTTTCTCAAATAATATATAGGGATGGTTGGAATGTCGTTTCTGATGAATTAACTTTGTGAGACTATTTCGATTGGTGAAATTCTTAAACAAAGGAATTTTATAAAAAAAAGCCTTGAGAGCAACGTCATACTATTACATAGTTTTAAAAGAGACTTGTTTAACTCTCACACACGAATAACAAGACAATCTTATACTCTACTAGAAACTAGATTACGTTATATTGTACTTAACACTGCACAAATCAACAGACACAAATGTAAATGAGACGCTTTTTGATCAACTTTATTGTTTCTTCTCTACTGTTAATGTTTTAACTTCCACAAGAGAGAGTCCTCACGGTTTGTCAAAGAGCAAACCATCTGTGCCATCTTCGTCTCATTGTCTTCTTCTGTGCCTTCATCCTCTTTGGTTACTTACATCTGGCTTCTCCTGCATCACACGCAAATGTCAATTTGGCTGTCCAAGTAACAACAGAATTAACACAAAAGAATTGCTGTGTCTACTGTAAACTTAATTTCATCTGCTGCAGCACGCGATCGCATACATTTAGAAAAATAACATATACATTACATTTAGAATAAAGTAGAAAAATACAAAACGTAGACCACAGGACTGACCCTTGGATGATTGATGTTCAAAAGAATCAGCTTTGGCTGTGTCCCAACTCTCAAAACTTTCCTTCCGGAACTTCTTTAATACTCATATCGACCATCTCTATTGATCCAATGGTGGACTGCGAATCTAGCCCCAACCCCGTTTGTATCTCCTTAAACATTGCCATGACTTCTAACATGGTCGGTCTTCTCCAAGCCCGATCATCCAAACACGCAACCGCAATTTTTAAGTGTTGTAAAAGTTCAATCTCTCTCGCTGGATCTTCCTTGATAAGTTGAGGATCGAACACGTCCCTAATCTGCAGTTTAGCATGCTGTCTCACCCATCCAACAAGGTTATTATCTCCAAAATCCGGCGAATCGGTTGGCCGTCTACCCGTAAGCAGCTCGAGCAAGACCACACCGTAACTATAAACGTCTCCTTTCGTTGAACACCTGAAACTTTGGTAATACTCAGGAGGGACATAGCCCGGCGTACCGGCTAACGTACTGACACTCAAATGCGTGTCCATGGCGCTCATCAGCCGCGCCATGCCAAAATCCGAAACCCTGGCTTCCAAGTTCTCGTCCAACAACACGTTGCTCGATTTCATGTCTCTATGGATGATATGTGGGATGCAGTTATGGTGAAGAAAGGCGAGCCCTCTAGCCGCTCCGATAGCGATTTTCTGCCGCGTGAACCAGTTCAGTTTCACGCCAGCTTTCTTCTTGGGGTCGTGCAGTACATCTTCCAAGCTACCGTACTTCATGAACTCGTAGACAAGAAGCCGCTCTTCTCCGACTTTGCAGTAGCCGAGAAGCGGAACGAGGTTCCGGTGTTTGATCTTCCCGATCGTTTCCATCTCCGCCATGAACTCCCTATCGCCTTGACCACTGATCTGGATCAGTTTCTTGATGGCCACGGCTGTTCCATCTTTCAAAACGGCTTTGTAGACATCTCCAAACCCGCCGGATCCAATCATACTGTTCACATGGAACCCGTTCGTAGCCTTGAGAAGATCCGCGAAAGTGAGTTTCCGCAACGGCTTCTCGAACGCTGCGAGGTTAATACTCAACGCTTCTTTCGCACCAGTCAGCTTCCAATCCGTGTTGTTGTTAGCTGTCGTTCCATCACCGGGGTCCTCCATCGCCGCCTCTCTCATCCTCCGCCGCCTCCTCATCTCTCTACCGAAGAGTATCAGCCCACATATGCATACAAAAGAGAACAACAACCCCATCGCCACGCTCCCCGCAAGAGCCGGCTGTTTCCTTCCGTGAGAACGGTGTGCAAACGCGTCTGCGTTTGCATCACCGCACCGCGGAAGCGGATAACCGCAGAGACCAGAGTTGTTCAAGAACTTCCCGGGCGGGAAAGTCTCGAACTGACCCATCTCAGGAATCGGACCTGTTAACAAATTGTTGGACAGGTCAATCTCAGTAAGCATGGTAAGAGCCGACATCGACTGAGGGATCCTCCCGTCCAGCTTATTACTCGAAAGATCAAGAATGTTCAGCCCTCTCAGATCACCAACCTCGTCAGGGATAGAGCCAGAGATGAAGTTATGACCCAAGTTGAGAATAAACAGATACGGCATCGAACCGATCTCCTTCGGTATGTACCCAGACAACATGTTGTAAGACATGTCGAGGAACATCATCGAGCCGTTGTTATCAAACGTCGGTTGAGTGTGACCTCCATACACTCTCGTGAAATTACACGGGTTCCGGGTCGAAACCCGGTTAAGCTGCTCCGGTCTGATTCCTTGGAACTCAAGCAAGTTACCAGCTCCGTGGCACAGTTTATTCATCCCGTCGTTTTTTATGTAAACGTATCTCTTCCCGGCGATGAAATTCGCAGCTATTTTGCCGGACTGTTTGAACATCTCCGGAGGGATCGTACCGTTGAAATAATTAGTGTTGAGATCGAGCCAGATTAGGCTCCTGCAGTCCCCCAGCTCAGCAGGAATGTTACCGTTGAAAGAATTGTTGCTTAGCTTGAGGATGGCGAGATTCTCTAACCGTCCGATCCAGCGAGGAATCTGACCGGTTAACCGGTTATTGGAAAGAGAAATCCAATTCAGATTGGTGCAGTTGCTTAAACCGAAAGGGATTTCTCCGGTTAAGTCGTTGAAGTCGAGGATCAGAGTCTCTAAGGTGGTGAGATACATGAGCTCTCGAGGGATCTCTCCTTGAAGCATGTTCATCCACAGCTTCAAATCTCGGAGCTTCGTTAGAGAGCCGAGACTCGACGGGATGGTCCCGGAGAGGTAGTTGAAGCTCAGGTGGAGGGAAACCAGGTCGGAGCAGTTGCTTAACGTCGGCGGAATCTTCCCGGTGAAGGCATTGTTCTGGAGGTAAAGCTCCTGGAGCGTGTTTTCACCGTTACGGCAGAGAGTCTGGAGAATCTGACCGGAGAAGTTGTTGGAGCTGAGATCCAGCGTAGTGAGGGAGAGATTGGCCAGAGACTCGGGCAGCTCGCCGGAGAACTTGTTGAAAGACAGGTCGAGCACCTTGAGCCCTCTCATCTTCAGCAAAGTATCCATAGGCAACTCGCCGGAGAAGTTGTTGGTGGATAAAACGAGTGACTCCAGAAGAGAGCAGGAGGCGAAGAAAGGAGGAACCGTGCCGTGAAAGTCGTTTCGGGAGAGATCGAGTCCGGTGAGTGTACCGCACGCGCCGGAGAGAAGCTCCGGGATCTCGCCGGTGAATTTGTTCTCGGCTAGAGATAGATACTCGAGGCTTTTGAGCGGTAGTGAAGAAGAGATGGGTCCGGTGAATGCGTTGCAGGAGATGTTCAAAGACCTGTGAGAGAGTTTAAAAAAGTGTATTTTAGTTTACAAATAATAATATAAAACATAATTAAATTTTTTTTATTTTGAACCGAACCTTAGGTTTGTGCAAGAGGAGAAAGCAGTGGAGAAGTCACCGGATAATTTGTTACCGGAGATGTCGAGGTGTTGAAGAGCGGAGCAGTCACCTAGATAGGGAATCACAGTGGAGAAATTGTTGGAGGAGACATCGAGAAACTCGAGATTCACGCAAGGAGAGACATCCGCATCTCCACTGATCTTGTTCCCGCTTATATCCAAGTGCTTGAGCTCTCCACAGCCGCCGGAGACAATCCAACCAACGAGGTTAGCACCGGATAACAAGTTCTTGGAGAGATCCAGAACTTCCAAGCTGCTGCTACTAAGCTTCAACCCACCACCTGAGATTTTCCCCGGAAATTCCAGAGAGTTGGAAGAGACGTTAAGAGACTTCAGTCCGATGCAAGAGCCGAGGCTCGACAAGGCTGACACAGGACCGGAGATGGAGTTTCTCGACAGATCCAAGCTCGTGAGAGAAGCAGAGCACTTGGTGCCAGAGACGGAGCCGTTGATGTTGGTGTTCGAGAGAAACAGGGACTCTAGACCCGTGAGAGACAATAGAGAGGAGGCCACGGCGCTGAATCCGAGGTTGAGTGGCTTGGAACTGAGATCAATTGAAGAAATCTTGTCGGCTCTGCAAGTCACGCCCTCGAAGGTACATGGGTTCTTGTTGGGAGACCAGTCTGGGAGTAGATTCTTGTCAGCAAGAGCGTTTTTGAAACTTATAAGCTGATGGGTTTGAGATGTGGAAGTTTGAGAGGAGAAGGATAAGGTTAGAAGGAAGAGAAAGAAGGTTGGGAGAGTTTTCATTCTCATGATTTTGAGATATAAGTGTGGAAGTTTGAGACTAAGAAAAGAGGGATCTAGGGTTTTGGTTCCACCATTAGAGAGGAAGTGGGAGCTCTAGAGAGAGAAGAGAAGAGAAGAGAAGAGAAGAGGAGATGGATGAAGGTGTTTAATTATTTTATCAGACATCAACGATGGGAAGAGTGGTCACAGCTGTGCGCTCACATGGCATGTCACCTCTTCTTCTGACTATTACTATTATTGAAATGTTAATTTTAATCTTGCTAACAGATACAAACAAATAATACAACTTTTCATTATTGAATGTGTTAAAAGAATAATCAATGCAAGAGGATACAAACTACTATTAATAAGATAATGGCATCGCAAAATCCTTAGTCTCAAAGCTTTTTTTAGTTATGTTAAAGAAATGACGCAAGTACCTGTGAAAGGTGTTTAATTAACGTGAGATTTGGGGATGGGATCAAGTATTTCACAAGCTATATAGCATCTTAAATCTCATCTTAGACTTTATTCAATTAGTATATTCTACCTCAATCACCTAGCTGTTTCCAAAAAGGTTTAAATACAAGTCTAGTGTGATTTTTGGTTTGCTGCTTGTTTAACATTTTTTTGTTCCAACATGAGATACCCAGCAACTAACTAACTCCACATTTGTGGAGTAATGGTTAAAATTTCAGTGAAAATGGAACATAGAATCTAAGGGGGTGTATTCAACTGAGAGTTTTAGGTGATTTGTGTTAAAATGATAAATCCACTGTTATTGAGAAGTGAATTTTAAAAACTCATTTAAAATCCACTGTTATTGAACTTGACATTTTATAAAGTACTCTGAAATATACTGTTATTGAAAATATTTTAAGTTGTGGAATTTTAAAGTTTTCATGTGATCTAAGATTGTTTGGATGAAGTTTCTTAGTTAAAAAAATTAAAACTCAAATCTCATAGTTTTAGGTGATATTCTAGAGTGGTTTAACAAAAATCATTTTATTCTCTGCAATTCCTTAAAATCATCTAAAACCTCGTTAGAAATCCAATCACCTCAAATTTTAGATTGAATACACTCCCAAAATTCTTTTTTATTGATACTCATATACAACAAGTTTTGAGGCATTGAAATGTGATGGTAAGAAAAAAGTTGAAATTTACTTTAATGCTAATGTAATTTACATTAATAGTTTTACATGACTTTCAGACCAACCACAAACATTTTAAATCAATACTCGTATCTTGTTCACTCGCACTTGTGTCTGGAAAAAGTGGAGGAGAGGTTGTCTCTCTAGCTTTTTACAAAAGAGAGAGAAAAAAAACTAGCGTACGTGTGAGCGACGATTGGGACATGAGTGTTATCAATGGCAGATTCCATCTCTTTTTAGTATAAATTATTAAGTTTGTTATGCATACGGAGGATATTATTATTAGTCTTTGCTAATTAATTATTTTTCTCATTAATACTATTATTATCTTTGTTAATTAATGCACTAAATTAATCCCTCTTTCTTTTAATTTCAGGCCTCATTCGTGTTCTCTGGCACTTACGTAGACGGATAGATTAGACCAAACTTTACATTTTCTACTATCTTTTCCTTTCTCGCAGTTTTTATAAATGTGTTTCGTAATTATGTTCAAAACCCCACGTGCAGCTGTTTTTGGTGAATACACGCGTTATAGCAAATTTGACAATATTCTTTTCAGCTTAAATAATCCTCCGGCTTTTCTCAAAAAAAAAGAAAGAAAGTATTTTCAATATTTTTGCTTAATTTTTAGAATATACTACTATTTTCCTAATTTGCTGAGAATTAATGATACTCTATCTATGCAGATACAAGCCTCTAGTATGGGTGGGCGTTCGGGTTCGGATCGGGTATTTCGAATTTTTGGATATTTCGGTATAAAGATATAGAGGTATAAAAATTGTTCGGGTATTTCTACATTTCGGGTCGAATTCAGATATTTTAAGTCTGGGTTCGGTTATTTCAAGTTGGGTTTGAATATTTAGATTTTGAAAAAAAAATTAAATTATTCATTGTTTAAGTTTTTTATATTTAAAATATATACTTTTAACTTAACTGATTTTTTAATTTTTAATAGATTAAACTATTAATAAGTTTGAAGATAACATTTTAAAAATATAAATACACTAATTTAATTGTTATTTTAATATTTTGGATGCAACTTTTGTTAATCAAAGAAATAAGTGGTTGATATGTATTTTAAGTGATTAGCAAATAATTTTGTACATAATTATATGCATATTATATGGTTTTGAGCCATGTGCAAAATCAATATAAATATTTTGAATACAAATAGAGAAGTAAACTAAAAATATATAGTCAAATATTCATATATTCGGTTATCTTCGGATATTCATTCGGGTTCGGATATTATATGTTCGGGTTCGGATATCCAGTATTTTCTAATTCAATACTCGTTCAGGTATTTTGCTACTTCGGTTCAGATTTTGGTTTGATTTTTCGGGTCGAGTATGGATATGGATTCGGATATCGGGTAAGATATCCACCCATAGCCTTTAAGAGCATCATTATTGTCGAGTCCTTAATAATTGGTCCTTAAACTTTTTTTTTATCCGATTTAAAAAAAAATTAAAAACAAACCAATCGCGAGCCGCCACGTTTCAGTGGGGCCCGCGAACAGTACATGGACCAAGCCAAAATGTCTCTTAGTTAGGGACTTTCTCCCTCAGTTCTGGTGTTTTTGTGGACTCCTTCCTCTTGAGGACCAAACTAAGGACTGCAATAATGTTGCCCTAAGATACTATAGTTATCTAGTACTATGTTGGTACAAGTAACCTTTTTACACGAACTAAAATGAAAAGTGTGTTTACTGATGTATTTATTTTGTAAATATCTGATAATAGAACATTGTATTGTTTTTTTTTTTTTTTGAAACACCGAGCATTGTATGGTATATATATAACATCAAAGTTAGGTAAAAGGCCAAGAGATAATAGATTCTTAATTTCCGGAAGAGACGAAGCTGTCCTCCCCATACTGATTAAGCGTTCGTGTGGCCAAACACCCACACTCTCTCTTCTTGCGTAAGACACAGACGATGTCTCTAAGCACGGAGCTATTACAACGACGTGTGTGTTACAGGCGCTCACGGAGCCGAGTTTAATTGGTGGATAGTGGGTCTAACTAAAGTGTGACTAACATAGACGTTCGTAAATGTTTTCAGTGCAGTGTAGTACACTGTACGAGATGGTCCCCAACGGTTTGAAACCAATCCCAGCCATTGATGTCATCTCAGCAGTAAATAAATGCTGATTTGCCTTTTCATTCTTCCTCAGTTCTTCGGTGAATCTAATGTAACAAACCGTTATATGTATCTAGCAGTAAATCTAGTGACGATGTTGCTGACTTATACTATATAATTTTTTTTTGATCAAAATACTATATAATATGATTTAGAACATCAGCATCATTTCTTATGCCCTTCAGGAGCAATTTGGAACATCAGCAAAAGTCTTTCTTCGTCTTTTTTTTTTTACTGGCAAATGCCTTTTTTGTTACTAAACAGCTAGCTACTTACTGGCAAACGCATCTTATTGTTTTCAAATATTTTTCATCTCAAGATTTTAAAGTTTAACTATTTATTGACACTATCATAAAATATCCTTGATAAAATTTGGAATTTCCAAAAAAAAGGCAATTCTCTCAGATAGTCGTTTTAAGTTTTTGCCACAAAAATAACCCTCAAGAAAAAAATGACCAAAATAGTCTTTTTATTTTAAATTTTTTAATATTTATTTTCTATTTTTTAAATTTTGAAACCTTATCCCTCAAACCTCACCCCTTAACTCTAAATCCTAAGTCTAGATTAGTTAACTCTAGGATAAAAATACATTTTACATTTTAATAAAACTTATTTTGATTATTTTTTTCGTTGAATGTTATTTTGTGACAGAATCTTAAAAAAAAACTATCCTAGGAAATTTCTAAAAAAAAAATTGGAATTCCCCTTTAAAACTTTATATGAAAAATTTATTACAAACAAATAACCAATTTTTTTAAAAAAAAATTAGAAACTTTAAACTACGGGGGTGTATTCAATTGAGAGTTTTAGGTGATTTGTGTCAAAATGACAAATCCACTGTTATTGAAACATGAATTTTAAAAACTCATTTAAAATCCAGTGTTATTGAACTTGACATTTTATAAAATACTCTAAAATCCACTGTTATTGAAAATATTTTAAGTTGTGGAGTTTTAAAGTTTTCAAGTGATTTTAGAGTGTTTGGGTGGAGTTTCTTAGTTAAAAAAAAATAAAATTCAAATCTCATGGTTTTAGGTGATATTTTAGAGTAGTTTAACAAAAAATATTTTATTCTATGTAATTTTTTAAAATCATCTAAAACTTCATTAAAAGTCAAATCACCTCAAATTTTATATTGAATACATGTTGGCTACTTGCAACAATCAGACTAAAATAAATTTCCCACGAAAAATGGGCGACCCTGTATTGGTAGGCGATATAATAACATAAAGCCAACAAAAATCTATTCATAATATATGTACCCCCTTGATTATATGCGTAACGATGGTAAACAATAATAAACGTTTTTTCTTCTTAAAGTGCAATCTCTCAATACACCGTATGCAGTTGTATTTGGACCAAATTATATAATTATTGATCAATCATTGTAATAGGAATCGCCGTCAAGCACAATTGTAAATAACCTTCTTTTCTGCTTAAACAAATAACCAATTATTTAATTTTTTTTTTTTTGAGAAAGGGCTTCCAATTATTTAATTTTCTACCGTGGTATAATAAAGATAGATTAACACCATAAGTCCATAACATTTTGACCCCCGATCTTAATCTAGATAGCTGGCTTAAATACAAAACCACAAAAAAGCATTGGTAGAAAACATTTACAAACTAGCACCAGAATAATATGAATTATCATTTTATTTCATATGCGTTATACCCACAAACGCATGTTCCAGTTTCATATTCAAATTAAACTATGTGCCATGATGGTATCTAATGCTCAATGAACACTACAAGAAAACAGCGGTATTCTGACGGGCATTCCAACGGAAAATGAAATCCTCGGAATATCCCGAGGAATTTTCGAGGAAATTCCGAGGAAACACAAAATTTGGTTTCCTCGGAATTTCCTCGGAATATACCGACGGAATTCCGAGGAAATATCAATCCGTCGGAATATTCCGAGTAAATTCCGAGGAAAAATGTGTTCCTCGAAAAAAACCGATGAATTCCGAGGAAATATTATAGCCGTTGGAGAGCCGTTGGGGGATTTTACAAAATTCCGAGGAAATTCCGACGAACTAGCCGTTGGCGTCGGAATTCCGTCGGAATTTCATCGGTCTGTCGGCAGGATTAAAACTATAAATACAAGCAGTCCTCTTCCTCTTCATTCACTCCATATCTTCATCCTCCCTCTTACTCTATTTACACACGAATTTGATTCATAAAAAATATGTCTCTTCAAATTATTTTCGTTCTTGGATCGATCGACCTCATTTGGATCCGAACACGAGATTGGTTACGGAAGAATACCAACGAGGTATAACCGAATTCATGGGGTTAGTTCACCGACAACCGGAAGCAAAAACAGGTATGTTAAGATGTCCTTGCTCTAATTGTAAAAATAGAAAGGTTATTAAAGAGTGGGATGTTTGGACTCATCTATATTTGAGTGGGTTTACACGAAGTTACAAAATTTGGTATCATAATAGGGAAACTGATTATGAACATGGTAGTACTAGCGAACCTAGTGTATACCAAGCCCCAAGATGAGAAAATTTGAGTAGATTGAGTGGTCAGTTAGTTTGAATCCTTTGAACATTCTTAAAAGCATGGATGTTGTTGGTTGATCAATGAATGTGGCTTTTCCATGTTTCACAGCCTGCAGTTGATAGCTGAAAGAATGGTACTCAGATATTAGTTATTTGGTTTATCTAGCAAGGCAAAGCTGAATACGAATTAAAAACTACTCAAAACACAACCAAATAAAACGAAGAAACCATGTAAAAGAAATACGAACTCATAATTAAGAAAAAAAATAAAAAAAAAACTAAGTTCAAAATTAACCGAAAAGGTTATGGCAGATTCCTAAATGGAACTATTACAAGTACCCTCCCCCAGACTTAGTTTACACCGTCCCTGGTGTGACAACATAAAATAAGACCATAAAACGTTAGAATAGAAAAGAAAATAAAATAGCGCGGTCGGAAATCAAATGGCAATCGATCGATGCGTTTTTGTACAAATACGGATCGATCGATGCGTTTAAAAAAAGGCTCCCGAGATTTTGTTCGATCCATCGATGGGATAATCTAATCGATCGATCACATTGTTACGCTTTGGTCCATCTTAGTGATCGATCGATGCGTTTTCGGACATATATCCATCGATCGAGCCGTTTATAAAAAAACTTACAAGATTTTCCGAGGACATTCCAAGGAACGCTTGAGATTCTCGATCGATCGATGGGATAATCTAATCGATCGATCACATTGTTACGCTTTGGTCCATCTTAGTGATCGATCGATGCGTTTTTGGATATATATACATCGATCGATCCGTTTATTAAAAAACGTACGAGATTTTGTTCTCGATCGATCACATTGTTACCCCAAACCCTGTTTCCTCGGAAAAACCTCGGAATATTCCGAGGAAATTCCGAGGAACACCTGATATACTCTATCGATCGATGCGTTTTGGTACATATATCCATCGATCGATCCGTTTAAAAAAAAAATTGACGTATTGAAACCCAAAACACTAGTTCCTCGGAATTTCCTCAGAATATTCCGACGGAATTCCGAGGAAGAAAAGGGTTTCCTCGGAATTCCCTCGGAATAATCTGAGGAAATTCCGAGAAAATAGAGTTTTTAAACCGAAAACAACGTTTTGCGGTTTGAATAACACCTATATAACCCTTATTAAGTGTCTTACGTTCATTATGAAGTCAAAAATTTGTTCCTTACCGTATAATTAACATTTTTCCGATTGTATGAACGAAATCCCACAACATAAAAGAAACACTTATACCTTTTAATGAACGGTAAAGGGAATACTTTCAATTAGTTTTGAAATTTGTTATTTCATGGTTTATGCTCATCTATACAAAGAATCCTCAATTGTATGCATTACAATTGTATAAGAAATGAAATACGGTAAAAAAAATTGATGTTTTGAAACCCCAAACACTAGTTCCTCGGTATTTCCTCGGAATATTTTCATTTTACCGGGCAAATATTTCGCGAAAATTGAAATTAGAATTTCGACGGAATTCCGACGGATAATGTCCGTCGGACCCTAGGTTTTATAACCACGAGCCCCTTCTTCTTCCCCATTTCTCTCTTCTTCCTCTGCGCGACTCCTCTCTTCTCTCCGGCGATTTTCCCCTGAAATCTGACGATATCTCCGGCGATCTCCCTCTTCTCTTACACAAATCATGTAAGGACCGTATCCCACTCTCTTAGGTTCTATTTGTTAGGTTTTTGTTTAGTTTTGATAGATTTTTGTTAGGATGATTGGTTAGGATTGTGATTTGGTTGTATAATAGGTTTAGAATTGTGATTTGGTTGAATAATTTGTTTTGTTGAATTGATTTAGAATTTTTTTATAATTTTTTTATTTTTTTTGTATTTATAAAATAGATTTTTGTATATAAAATTGATTTTTGTATTTTACAAAACGATTTTTCTATATAAATTCGATTTTTTGGATTTTATAAAACATTTTAATATCTATAAAACTTTTTTGTGAGTAAAAACTATTATTTGGGATTTAAAAATATTTTTAATATATATATATATATATATTATTATTAAAAATATTTTTTGTAATTATTAAACTATTTTTTATTTATTAAAACTATTTTTTGTTTATTAAAACTATTTTTATATATTTATTAAATATTTTTAATATCTATAAATCTTTTTTTGTGATTAAATTATTTGGGATTTAAAAAAAAATTAATTTATATATTTCTGTATTTATTAAATATATTTTTTTAATTTACAGGTCTCATGATGATCAGATCCGGCCTCGACAGCATCCTTGAAGGACAAGGATGATCGCATATCTTTGTTGGAGACCCAGATGGCGGCTCAACAGGCGGGCTATGAGGCACAGAGGAGGCTGAACCAGCAAATGATGGAGATGATACAGAGGATGTACCCGAACGAGGTGTTCCCGGACGTGCCAGACCCGTAGTTTTTTTTTTTTCCAAAAACTCGGAATGTTTTATTTTTATTTGTGAAACTTTGAATATTAATTAATGTGATTTCAATTTTAATTTTAATTTTATATTTTCGAATTTAAATTTCAAAAATTTTATTTTTAAATAAAATTAAATTTTTTTACATTCGGAGGAAATTAATTATATTTTTTACTCGATCGATCGATGCGTTTTTGGACATATATCCATCGATCGATCTGTTTATAAAAAACGTTCGGAATATACCGAGTGACATCTTCCTCGGAATATACCGAGGGACACCTTTCCTCGGAATATACCGAGGGACATGTTCCTCGGAATATACCGAGGGACATGTTCCTCTGAATATTCCGAGGAAGATGTCCCTCGGTATATTCCGAACGTTTTTTTTATAAACGGATCGATCGATGGATATATGTCCACAAACGCATCGATCAATGAACTTTCGAGAAAATATCCCGACGAAGTTCTCCCTCGGTATATTCCGAGGAGATTTCCGACAAACTAGTGATCCTCGGAATTTCCTCAGAAATTTGTTTCCTCGGAATTCCGTCGGAAAATTCCGAGGGATTTTCGAGGAAAGAAGAAATTCCGTGGAATTATTTTCGAGGATTTGTTTCGTCGGTATGTCGTCGGAATAACGTTATTCCGACGAAATTCCGACGATTTTTTCCTTCAGTATCGGAAAAATCAAATTTCTTGCAGTGGAAGCGTCCTTTCAAATCAAATTTAAATAATGTCCGAGCTGTTTCCAGCAAAAGCATTGATACATGATTTTTAGGCCAGATTAGAATTTTGTATGAAATATTATATTAAGATCCCAAACCCATATAAAATCAAATGTACTTCAGGTTATCGAATAATATGTTCAAAAACAATTAAAATAGTACAAATTAGCCTCCGTATATTTTAACTATAGCTAACATGTATGGTACATATTATCCAGCTAATGCAAGCTCAATACAAGTTGACTTTTAATATGAGTGTGTATATTAAAATAATATTCTTTTTGTGTCCTAAAAGTTGTTATTTTCCTATCAAAACATTATTTAAGCTATTTTTTATAACTGTTGAACTTAAAAAACAATATTAAACTAGGTGTTTTCCCTGCACCATGTGCAATAAAAATTTTTTTTAAATCTAACTTATATTTAAAAATAAAATTTATTAAATATTATAGATTTTACTATTTTCTTACTAATATTTAATATAGATTTGATATATGTTAAATCAATTTGTATAAAACTAATAAAAATGTTATAAAATTGTATAATTATCAAAAATTTAGCCTAAAAATTATTTATAATATTTTAGATATATAAGAAACTAATGATCTTACGATTAGATATTTAATTATTTTTTAAATTGTAGAAATTTTTGAAAGCTTTGGTAATACAAATTGTATAATTATACAAAAGTAATAATATTTCAAAATTTGAAATGTTATATATGAATATATTTATTTTATAGATGATGTATGAGCTATTACCATATTTTAAAAAAGTTTACCAAAAAGAAATATCAATATTAAATGTAATATATGAAGTATTACCATATTCTAATAAGTTTGCCAAAAATATAAATCAACATTAAATAAAATTATCCGTATCATATTTTTTCAGAAACCATGTCATCAATTTCAGTAGCCATGTCATATTTGTTTTGTGAAATTGATTGTAGAGATGACATGTGACAAAATCACTTCTCAAATATAGTCTAGGGGATATTAAAACATGGACTTATGATATTCTGAATTTGATTTATGCAATTCAAACAAGTGTTTTACAACTCATTTAATTGTCTATATCAGATGAATCTCTATAATATTATTTGAGAAGTCAATTTTCTATGTGTCGCGCTCACGTTAGTTCTTATAATGGTTTATAATATTGTTAACATTAATTAATTAATACTATTTTTAATTGCCCTATTTTTTTCGTTTTTAGTATATATATGTATATATATAATCATATCAATATCATTAAAGAAATTTAGTATCAAAAAGGAAATATCTTAAAAGTAAAAATAAATAGCGATTTGTTATATTTTTTTTTTATTTTTTTTTACAGCAAGAAAATTTACAGACTCATAAAGACTCCGTAAACCAAGGTGGTAACTCTGTATCCATGTGTATGACGAACGACGGTTGTATCCTAGCACTACGTGCCAAGCGATCCCCCATTTTATTGTCCGTCCTCGATACATGAATAACTTCTGAATTGGTGAAACTTCTTCTCAAAAGCTTGATATCCTCCAGGTAACTCCTAAATACTGGTCATTCCCCTGGTTCCGAAACCATCTTCACCAGTTGAGAACAATCCGTTGCAAACGTAACCTGATACTGTCTAAAATTTTTCATACATTCCATTACCCAAGTTAGTGCCTCTATCTCCGCATGTAATTTGACAATAAGAAAATTCATTTTATATAAATCTCAATTTCATAAACTATTTTACTAATTTCCATTACTAATCTTATCTATTTGTATTTTTGTTTTTCTTAATATGTTTTTTTAAAATCAAATATCATATGGAAATTTAGTATCAAAAAAATCTTTAAAACATATTATTTAAAACAAATGAATTTCCTTTTATATAAAACCTCACTCCATAAAAAATTCTGGAAATTTTTGTTCAAGAACATTTTTATATGATTGTTAATAACGTTAGTTAAATATTTTTCATTTAAAATATAATAATTTTCATAAGAAAAAGTCAATTTAGTTACTAAATCAGTATTTACTTTAATACACTAAAGAAAGTTCTTTTTTTTTAATTATAAATTTTCTTAAATATTATTTATTTTTTTGATAGTTATTCAATCTCTTATTTTAAACAAATTCTCTCACAATTTCATACAATTTTTATTTTCATAATTATAGATTCTCAAGCCTAATATTAGGCTAATACTACGTGAATGTTTCAATATCTATTAAAATAAACAAGTAATTATCTCAAATCCAATTCCATTAGCAAATTGTTTTCCTATGAATGTGGTATTTAATAAAAGTAATTAGGTTACTATTAAGTCTAAAAACTCTAATGATCGACGTGGTTTTAAGAGATTTCAATTTGATTCACTTATACAACTTCTGATAAACACTTCAAAATTTTCTCATAAATTTAAGCCAAAACAAAATATATCAATTATTAAATACATATTTAGAAATTTGAGAAAATAAAATTAGTTATATATAATCTGATTTAGTATAATTAAAATTCAATTGGAAAATATATACAACTCAACATACAAAAAATAACTTAACCGATCCAAATTATTATACCCAAAATCAAATATTTAAACAAGATAACAAAATAATGTAATTTAAAACAATATTATATTTGTCTTTCTAAAATATAAACTACAAAGGAAATTAAACTTATCAATAAATAAAAATAAAAATTAACCAATTATAATGATTTTATTATTTTGTAAATGTTTGCATCCGTGCACGGGAAAATCCCCTGGTAACAATTTATTTCACATGATATCAAAAAATGCATTTAACTTTTGTTTCTTTTTATCTGTAGAGACAAACTCAGGTTCTTTTCTTTAGTATGAAAACATGATAATTCGTGTGGACTTCCATCCGATAACGGGTATTATTTTCCCCAAATAAAATAACGGATTAACGGGTATTATTTTCTCCAAATAATAAAATAAGTGTCACACATTTTGTCCTTCAAACAATCAAACGTCAAATAACAGACGCACGTGCGAGGAGAGATCCGTTCTAACACTACACGCACACGTAAGCAGACTTTTCCCAGGCATTAAACTGAGATTTACCCGTGTCAACACCGTTCCTTCTATCTCCAGTCTCTATCTTAAAAGTTTCAAAACACGTATTTCTTTTTGTTAAAAAAATACGTATTTATTTAAACATCTCATAACCCGTCGATAGCGGGGCGAGTCCATGTGCTTGAAATATAAAATTATCTTTTTTGCTTAATAGAAAATCATCTTCGAAGAACTATTTTTCGGTGCAAATCTTCAAAGAACTTTATACTAATATATTGTTAATGACATAAATAAAATGTTACGTAAAGTAAACACCATGATATCTCCAACCATATATGCATACAACTTTCAAGGAATCACTATAAAATCCCGTTCATTTTGAATGCAAGTATTTCTTTTAGGATGAACACTCATTGACCCAATAAATAAATATTCACGTAACAAAAGAAACGTAGATACTGAGGGTGAGGACAAAGATTAGCATAAAAAATAAAATTGAGATTTTATTCAGTAGCATATATCATGTGTGAGAGAATTAGTAAAAAAAAAT
Organism: Brassica napus; assembly: GCF_020379485.1. Taxonomy (NCBI): domain Eukaryota; kingdom Viridiplantae; phylum Streptophyta; class Magnoliopsida; order Brassicales; family Brassicaceae; genus Brassica; species Brassica napus. The sequence goes on along the minus strand of NC_063446.1, from coordinate 59,268,806 downwards.
ACAAAATGCAAAGGCCAAAATTGATAACCAAAAAGGAAAATGCAGAAAACAAAATGCTATGTAAGAAAAGAAAAATATGGTCTGGAAATTAAATAATTAAAACCATTTGTTTGTAAATATTCCATATGATATTTTCTACCTGTTTTGTTTGTATCTGAGACGCTTGTTCTTGTTTCTATGTCAAAACGATCACTTCTTTGCTTAGACCTTTCCATCAGACTCAGATGTTTCAGATAACACGTTGAGTTTCTGTGCCTTGGTTATGGGGATAGAGAGGCTACGACGCTCTTTACCTCCCGGTTTAGAAGATGCATTACCGTACCAGATCATACCGAGAATCGCAATGAGCATTCCAAGCACCACTTGCATGTTTAAACCTTCCTTACCGAAGAAAGTGAATCCCAAAACCAAAACCAGGATTGTCTTCATGTGACCAAGTACTTGGAAAGACACCGCCGTGAATCTTCCTATACAGATGAACTGACTCAGATTGGTCCCGACCGCGATACTACACGAGAGTATCAAGAAGAACTGCCACCAACAAAAATTGAATTAGACGAATCTCAAACGTACCAAGAACTAAGAGCCTAGTATGCATCTTTAGAATCACATAATTAAGATTCTGTCAAGAAACAGAGGAAGAAACTTTTACCAGAGATATAAAAGAAAAGTTGAATGCATCAACTCTTTGGTTAGTCAACCAGTAGTCTAGAAATGGCCCGACCAACAACAACGATGCAGCTTGTACTGGAGCGGTATGCGCCAGTAAATTGAAAGAACCGAGCGAATATTTCCTTTGTAAATAATGTACATACTGCAAAAAAAAACACAGTATCATTTGTTAGAGATCCGACCTCTCTGTTTTGGGTTTACAAGCAAATTAAGGCTTACGTATTGCTGAAGGGCGGTGCTCCAGACAGCAATAGCGGCAGCGAGGAACCCGTTGAGGTTAACACTGACATCGGTAACAGTGCAGACGGCAACACCAGCAAGAACCAACAAAATGCTAAGCTTTGTATCCCTCGAATACCTGACGTTGTCAAGAACAACTTCTAGAAGACAAGAAACTGGGATCATACTCAGCTTCGCAATCTGGTAGAAGCCAACGGAGTTCCACATGAGGCTGACGTTCATCCCAACGATAGAGAAGTTAGCGAACAAAACGAACTTGAGAAGATCGGGCCAGGGAAGCTGAGAAGGCTGAATATAACCAAGCCATGTCAAGAAAGTTGTCAACAATGTCGTTGTTCCGAAATGCAAACCGGTTAACGTCGTAGCTGTGTGTGTCAAAACCAGATCTTAGTCAGTTTAGTCATGTTCGAAACCAAGTCAACACCGTTGACTATTAAGATAAAAAGAGACAGACCGAAACTAAAGCCGTAACTAGCCATCAAGGCTTTGTTAACGAGGATGATTCCAACGGAGGTAACCACATTGAAGAGCCATGATGCAATGTCTAAAGCCGCTTTTTGATCCGTCTTGCTTGTTGCAGCCATTTTTTGTTTTTAAAAATCAATTCAGATCTCTGCAGAAGATTTAAACCTTCTAATTAGAAACATACGAAGAGAGTAGAATCAAAGTAAAAGCTCCAACATGAGTCTCTCTAACTATAAAATTCAATCCAGATCTAATACTCATACGACCCTCAGACAATAAAGTTTGCACGTATCTAAATCGGAAACGACACATAAGTGTGTGAATCTTCACGAGAGAGAACATGAATTTTTTTTACCGGGTAACGGAGATAAACGAGCCTGAGAAGACGACGGTCGCTACCGGCGCGGTGACGGAGGAAGACGATAAAGTTAAGGCTAAATCAACATGAATTTAGAGGGAGAGAAAGAGAGAGAGATCGTGGAACTTCGAGTAATTTTATTATTTTTTTCTCTCTTCCGTTTTTTTTTTTAATTTTTATTTTTCAGTTATGGAGGACTTCACATGAGAGTCTCCTTCCTGCCATTTAAGAGAGAAGACAGAGAGTAGAATCTTTTCTCTTTTTAATTTTTTAATTTTAATTTATTTGTTTCTTTCCCTCGCTTTCTTCTTTAAAAGCTAGCGACATCAGTTAAAATTTAGAGATTTTGTTATATAATAATAGATTATTTTACAAAAAATAACACAAGTGTTCAGTATATTTAAGAGGTGTATTTCTTATGTTAAATTTAAATTTAATAGCGAAAAGATCTACATTGTTTAGAGTACCAAAAAAAAAAAACAAATGTTATTTTCATCACATAATAATCACTGGTTTATTCGAATTTTTTTGGAGAAAGTGTATAAAAGTGGAAAAAGTGGAGGAGAGATGGAAACAAGGAGTGTGGAACTAAAAAGGCGTGACCAATTTTCTATTCGACAAAAGGACAATCTATGTAGTGTGGGACAACCCCAAAAATTAAAAGACAGAGGTTACGTTTGGTTAAAGATCCAAACACACACTAAACTTTCTTGTGAGTTTCTACTTTCTATATATATGTTTTCAATTTTTAATAAAAAAAATTGCGTGTTTTGTAGCTCCGTTAAGTATCTCAGTCTCGTTGTCGCTATTCGATGCTTTTCATGTGAACTGTTTTTCTTTTCATGGCAAGTTTCAGCTAGATACCAGGCGTTATTATCATAGATTCATAATACAAAAGTCACATTCTGTGACCGTATGAAATACATGTGTTTATATCAAACCTGACTGTTTTTTTTTTACATAAGCTAGTACATCATTTTTAAAGTCCAATAACAACAAAAATAGCGGGGATATCCTTATCCGTATGATGAAACTAATGAAATATGTAGGTCCTGGAACACAAATTTTGGTCAGTTAGACTATGATTGGTAGGCAAAAGAAAATCTATGGACTGATCATTTAAATCTTGAATTGAATTGAATTGAAACCAAGTGTATTTTATTCCTATTGAATAAATCTCATAAAATCAAATTAACTATGATTCTACAAATAGTTTTTGAAAATGACGTCGAATTGACTTGACAAAAATCAATTCCAGAGAGAGAGAGAGATCACATACCGTAGTTTTAACTAAAGGCGCTTACATTATGGCGAAAGAAACTCATACTCATGTACATATTATCTTCCTTCTTATTTTCCTTGTTAGTACGTCAAAGTGTGAAGCAGCATTTAATGTGTCAACCAAATTATACTGTCTTGGAAGCTCAAGCAACCAATCTGCTTTAAATTTCAGAATATAAAAAACATGCCACTCTGTTAATTAAGATTGAAGCTGGTGGACTAAGATTTTAATTAACGGGCCACACATTTGGCCCATATAAACAAACCAACCTCTGAATATCGTTTTGATGGTAATAGAAAAAGCAATGGAGGGAGGAATTTTATTTTCAACATTTTCATTCCCGCCTTACTTTTTTCCACTCCCTGCTGCTCTCGGGGATTCTTTTTTGCCGATCGCCTCTTCTCGAAGGTCTTCGTCTGACAGCTCCATCGTATTCTCCTTCAATAAGCTCTCTCTCGCGTCTCAGATTCGACAACAGATGAGGTTTGTGACTGTGTCGACCTCTCAGATACTTTTTAATTCCCGATTTTTTGTTTTATTTTGACTTTTCTCCACCGATCGTTCATCTGTTGATTGATTTTGAGACGTTACCGTAATAATTCTCATGCTCTAGCTTGTTATATCTGGTTACGAATTTGAATTTCTTCATGCCTAATTGATTTTTACATGTTATTAAGGATTCTGAGATTTTCGTTCGGTTGGATCATCGAGCTCTGGATTTCTAGGGTTCCGATTAGAAAGATCTTATTTGACCATAATAAGTGTGTGTTGTTAATCTTAATTTCGAATTTAATTATCTCCGGAGATTCGTTCGGTGGTGGATTAAGTGGAGATTTGAATTTCTAGGTTTGGATCCTGTGTAATCGGGGAGGTTTTGCTACTGAAGAACGTGACGATTTGATTTGACTGTGTTTGTTAACAATTATGAATTGATTTTGATTGTAATTATGTGCTTATATGAACATGTTGATAAAGATTAGTTCCGTTGTGGATGAATCTAGATCTCTGCGAGGCATTTAGGTTTTAAATGAACGGGATGATTTTGACTCTTTGAGTTTTGATTGTTTCCAGAATGGCTAGAAAGAAGACTGAGAGTTCAACTGAATCCTCAAAGGAGATCAAAGCCAGAGGAAAATTCACCAGAGCCAATAAGTGTATGAAAACAACTACTAAGAAAGTCAACGAGTCTGGTAATTTTAAAATTATTCTTACCAAAAGGATGACAGACTTGTATTGTTTTTTATCTTCTTATCAAGGATTTGTTGGCATTGTTTTAGGAAAGCATAATAGTAAAAGAGAGAAGAGGAAGTCCCCTTCTGATTCTCCATCCTCCCAAGTTCAAAGGTTAATAATGAATACCAAAGACGGAGCTCAACAAGTACCTGTTCTTGCTCTCCATTCGGACAAAGATGTTAGACTTTGTGGAAAAATGAAGTTGCAGCTCTTTCCCTTGGATGTTCATACACGTCAAGGATTAGAAAAGGTAAAAAGTCTAAGATCTGACTACAAGACATGGACTTAATAAGTATACACATTCTGGTGGATGTTTTTCTAATTTTGTTTGTTTTTTGAAACTTTGCAAGGATGGCTTTCACCCATATTTGGAACTCACTCTTAGCTCACGGAAGAAGGTTTCTTCAGTGCTTCAACACATTCACAGTAAGTGGGGCAGCTCAGAGATTGCTCGGGGAGATCCCACCTTGTACCCATTTGATCAATCGAGACTCCCTTCTGCTCCTAAATGGACAGCAAACAGCAGCATTACGATAAGGGATGTCTATGTGGCCATTGGAGCTCCATCCCTATTCCGCTTAAGGTTTGCATCTCTATTATACCTTTCAACGCATCTTTATAAGCATAGCCGCGTCTTATGAGTGTTTATTTCGTTTAGGTATGGATGGTCCTCTGAGACTTGTAATAAAACAGATGAACCGCCATCTCCATCAACTCCGGGTATCACTTCTTTTCCAAATGTAGAACCTCAGAACATCTTCAATAACAGAAGAGAGAATGGAAAGCAGATGTTTGGTTTAGATAGCCTAACTCAAGTGACTGACCCGCCTCTCTCTGAACACACTCCACCTGATGGACCAGTCGAGTCAGCAGCGGTATGCTTTGTAAAAATAGTTTTGTTTTTTTCTCTTGTTTTTGGACTCAAATCTTATAATCATGGTATACATCTTGACAACTTTTGTTTAACCAGGAGAAGAAGATGAATAACGGATCTGGACCAACATTTTTTCAATGGGATGATGGTTTAACAAGCTTAAGTATTGGCGGCTTACTTTCCGAAGTATCTTTGAAGGGGAACTTCGGAAACGGTTCTAAAAATTCAAACGCGAACCCAACTCTCTGGGACGAAAATCTTACAAACATAAGCATTGGAGGTCTGTTTTCCGAGGCATCTTTACAAGGCAGACGCGGTAAAGAAGAATCAACTCATAATCATAACGGTAATCAGCAGCCAAGTGTTAGCATTGGAGCCTTTCTTTCCGAAGCATCATCACGAGGAGAGGGGAGTAACAAAACATGGGAGACCAGGGGAGCTACCTCACAACAACCATTACCTCTAATCTCTGATTCATTAGATGCATTCCTTGTGAACCAAACAACAGATCAGCCTCGAGGTCCATGTCATGCACCCCCTCCCCCCGAGGTGTCACATTCGTCTATACTCGACGCAGAAGACACATGCCATGCATTTTCATTCCGAAAGCGCACTACAACCTCACCCAAGGTTCTTGAGCAGGTTAAAGCTTTCCCATGTTTTAATTTTTTCAGTATTCATTTCTGACTAGTTTATAACTTGCAACTCGTGATTATGTGGTTTGAGTTCTGTCAGGTAAGTGAAGAAACTGAGGAGCAGCAACAGAAAGATGAATCGAAACCTGCAAAAGGGTTGTTTGGTTCAGGGGTGTTTAATCAGGACAGCAGCCTTGGATTTTCAGGAATCAAGTGGGTAAGTGAGATTTCTAACTGTCTGGTCTCTCTCTCTCTCTGCTTTGTTTGCTGTAATTAAATACTTAAATGGAAGACTCGCATTAATCAAACATGTTAGGTTAAAACTACAGTTTGGATTCCGGAGTAAATAATTTCTGATTTTCTTAAATGCAGGCTGACTCACGAGGTCCATTTGATTTTGGCTTATCTTTGTCGTCCCGAAAGTTTACAAATGCGGACAGCGTAAGCTTTGGTGCTGCGGTAAAAGATCTACGGGAAGTGGAATCTTCAGAAGAAAAAATAAAGCTTCAAAAGCATTGAAGCTCATTACATTGAATCCACAGGTAAAGTAAAACAAAATCAATAAACAGCAAAGATTACGGCCTAAAAAACCCTGAACTTGCTTGCATTTCTAGTAACACTCTTTGGTCGTTACATGTCTAGTAACTCATTTTTTTTGTTCTTTTTCATACAGGAATCTTTCATAAGAACGCGAGCAGGGAGGGGGATGTTACATTCCTATTCGTTCCTTTCATGTAAATTTTGACATATATGGCACAGACACAATTCCTTTTTTTATAGAAGAAAATGGAAAATAACAAAATATAGTATAAATTTGTTATCTGAAATTAGAACCAAAGAGAAAATTATCTCTGTTTAATTTTATAAGGTTTTTGATTTTCCAAATTGTAAGATATTCTAAGATTTTAGGTTGACTTTTAACTTTACTGAAAGCTTATCAACTGTTAAGAGTTTTTTTTAAAGTTTGGTTAAATCATTTTTAATCTATATTTTATTGATGTTTGCTAGAGAAAAGCTTTCAGTAAAGTTAAAAGTCAACCTAAAAATCTTAAATTTTAACAGTTGAAAAGTTTGGCTATATATTTATAAACAAACTTATAAATCCTAAAAATCTTAGGGTTAACTGGTGAACATTCTGTAAACAAGAGGAATTAATAGAAAATGAACGAAAATGAACGGATATTCCTTCTCAAATTTTAGAAGGAATGATTTTGTTCTTTATTTCTGTACCGAAAAATGAATGAAAGGGAATTAGAGAGAAAAATAATTTCTTGTGAATGGTGATTTTTTTTAAGAACATTAGGGAATGTATTGTTCTTCGTCGTTCCTTGGTCACAATTTATGCCATTCATCCCTTAGAGTTACTGAAACTGAAAGTCTTTTAATTTTTGTGATTTTTAAATATAACATTTTACATCATAAAACAAGGTAATTAACATTTATTCTGAAGTCTCCCACGTCCATGCTTCTATTGTATATGTTAAACTAGGTGTTTTGCCCGCATGTGCGGACATTATCTTCTTACGAATAATTTTTGGTTTATGTCTTATCAATTCAAAAACTAATATAATAAATAATTATTAATGATTTAACAAAAAGTTTAAATCAAACATCAAATATATATATATATATATATGATAAATATTTCCATCAAAATATATATGTTTATTACTGTGATAATTTTTTTAAAGCACTTATATATTAGAAATATTTTTGAAAATATTTTATATAAATATTTTTGATATATTAGTATTTAATTATAAATGGTTCTATATCTTAATGTTTTATAATAAAAAAATATTTCCAGATAACAACAAAATATATATATATATATATATATATATAAGAATTATCTTATTTTATTTTTAAAAAATATATGTTTTTATTTTGATGATTTTATCATATTTGTTTATAATCAATTAGCTAATATAACATATAATCTATTATTATTAATATACAATTCTTTTAAATTATATATTAAGCAAAAATATCTAAAATCATGGAGAATACGACACACAAACAAAATCAGTTTTTGATTGATTAATATTTAATTAGAAATTGTTCTATGTATTAATCTCTTATAATAAAAAAAATTATTTTCCAGATAACAACAAAATATATATATAAAAAATTATCTTATTTAATTTTTTTTTATAATTTTGATAATTTATTATATTAATTTATAATCAATTTAGTAAAATAAAATATAATCCAATATTATTAAAATAATAATTCATTTTAATTATATAATAAACTTTTAAAAGCACTTATATATTTGAAATATTTTATAAAAATATTTTTTATTGATTAATATTTAATTATAATTTCTTTATATCTTAATGTTTTATAATAAAAATATTATTTCAGATAACAACAAAATAATATGTATAAGATTTATAGTATAGAATTTTTTTTTTTGATCATTTATCATATTAATTTATAATCAATTAGGTAATATGAAATACAATATAATATTATTAATATAAAATTCGTTTTAATTATAGAATAAGTCAAATGCCTAAAATCATGGAGAACATGACACGTAAGCAAAATCACTTTTCAAATAATAGTATAAATAACAAAGTTATTATATCCTCTCTTTTTTTTGCATTTAAGATATTGAAGCATATATAATTAATTTATTTGGCATTACCTGATTACAGGATTCATATATTTTTGGACTAATGAATAATGTTATCGAAAGTGATACACACAAACGAGAATGTTTTTGAATTTTGGCTGTGGATTGCCATTCTAATGAAGGATCACATATTATAAAATATCAATTGTATACAAAACATAAAGGATGGTTTGGTTTCAATAATAACTAGATTGAGATCCGCGCAATTGCGCGGGATGAATGTTATATATAATAATAATTTTTTCTATTATTATTTATTTGTATTCATTTATGTATTATGTATATAACTAAATTAGAGTAAAGACATAAATCAAAACAATACATCTTTTTTTTACGATACTTATTTGGTAAATAAATTAAAGCAATCATTTTATTTATTTTATATGGTATATAACTAAATTTCAATGACATGGACATATATATAATATATTTTAATATAAATATTTATTATTAAGAATTCATATTCATATGATAAACACAAAATTTATAATGTGCGATTTTTTGAATGCAAATTTCAAAATTAAAATATTAAGATTTCAATATTTTTCAGTACAAATTTAGAAATTATCATATTTATGTATTTTTCTAAGTTATATAGTTTAATTTTAATCTTTATTAATATATAATATTAATGTCTAGTAAATAAGATTTCATATTCATACGATTTATGATCATTTATATCTTATTATTACCAAAAAAATTAAACAATTGATCAAAAAATTTTAGTGTGAGACATTTAACGTTTTTAGTAATTTATACTCGTTTTAAAAACTCAAAATATAACATATAAGAAAATTTTAATTTTTTTATTATACGGTTAATGTGGTTGTTTAATATCTTTTAATAATATAAAATTACACAAAAAAGAGCTAAGATACAAAAATTATTATCAAATATTTATTATTCATAATCATTAATTGTCATATATACGTTAATCATATAGGGCAATTCTGTAGCTTTTATTTAAGGAAAGTGAGAGAACATTCTTTTGTACACTATTTATCAATTTAATAGTTAGTTTAATAAAAAGTATAATATAAATTAAGATGAACCAGCCTATTTCTCTAATAATTCTGAATTTCATTATCAAGCTGACACGTGGCTATAAAACAATGTTGTAATGTTTGTCAATTAATATATAAGAGATAGTGTAACACCATTCCATAACTAAATCAGTGTTAATACATTAGTGGATTGTTTGGCTACATGGGAATCCATAAATACAAGTTAGTCGAAAAAACAATTTCACCCACTAATTATTTAATCTTTTACTCTATCCACACCACATAACTAAATGAACATTAGGTTGATCAGCTCATTATGATAAACAAAATATATTTGAAATGTTCTGAAAAAAAGAGCTATTGGATGAAAAACTCAACTTTTATTTTCAGTTTACTTTATCATCTTATCTTTCAAAAAAAAGTAAAAAAAAATGAAAGTACTACATGAGTGTTATAGACTAAATGAGAATTCATAAACTCATGTTACATAAAGAAAAACTCTTCAACCACTAGTTGTATTAATATTCACTACGTCAAGTTCACAAAAAAATAAACTTGGAAACACAAGAATCAATACTCAATCCAAATGAATAACCAAAACTGTCTTTTTGATTAAAGCTTCTCATAGAAGAGCAAGCTAGCTTCAGCACCAAGAACATCACTCTCCGATACTCTGCCAACTTCTGAATCAGATATACTAAACCACCTCAATTCCTCACAATCTTCTTCTTCTTGTGATGCCACTCTCACACTTCTATAAACAGTATAGTGTCCGCTTCCGGTCATACCAAAATGTTCCACCACTGTCACAAGCCTATACATGCCACCATGGTTTCTTGATGATGCTTCTGGATTTAAGTACTGTGACATATCATTCTTTTCTATGTTTAATCCTATTGAAGACGGTGAAAATAAGGAGAGGTCCAGGACAAGCGGGAAGGCAATATGTCCCTATAATTCATAAACTAAGATTAGAACACAACTAGTAGTAGTAGTAAATAGGACTCATGTAGAGAGGCAAAGGGTCTCTACCGATAGCTTGACCGACTCTCCAAACATGTTCAATGAAGCACGTTGCACTTGAATGCATAGAAGCTGTAACAATTCAACTCTCTCAGGCTTCATACTTAAATTTCAGAGTTTAGTTTCAATAAGCAGGTACCTTTGGGAAACGGGCGATGGTTAATTGCTTTAATATAAAGGAATAGCTGTTTGACCATGGCATTCTCTGTAGATGATGAGAAGCTTTACAGTCACATTGGTCGTCTCCACCACAGTTCTTGATCTTTTCGATATCTGTCTGATTAAACCATTTTTCAAAGTGAAGACGAGTCAGGTAGAGTCGTGAAGCATGTTTCAATAAGGTTCAATAGAGATTAATTTACCTCAGTTGCTCGCATCGCAGATAAATATTTCACAGCAGCAACATGCCAGCATCTATGGCAGAAGTAGTTTTCAACTTTCTCAGCGCCAAGAAACTTCTTCAAGCAATTCTCCAAAGTGCATCCCAACACCTATGAGCAAACCCAAAAAAAACTTGAGAAATGTTCTTTCTGGAGAAGTTTTAAATTCCACAAAAATGGTAACAAAAACAATGAAGAGATGGACCTTCCGTAACACATACAATGTTGGAACTACCACTATATAGCAGAGGAGAAAGAGGCAACGTATGAAAAAACTGAAACTCCAACGAAATCTACAAAAAAATCCAAGAAAAATATTAAGAGAATATAAAAAGGGTGAGACTGAGATTATCTAATAATAAAAAGCCAAAATCACCTGAGAAGAACAAGTTCGACACATCAACGTACTACCAAGAATCCCATCGAACGGTCCACGCAAATGTTTGTGCCATCTCTTCAAATCATTGAGACCTTCTTCACTAGGCGCAGCAACCATCCTCAAGTTGCGAGAAAACATTATATCCGAAAGATTACTAGTTTTGGTAGGACGATAACAAACAACAATCTCTTCTTGCAAAGAAGAGATAAGATGAAGAAGAGCTTCTGCTGCGTCCTAATGTTTCAAACAAGATCTTTAGCTTACAGACTAAGTATGATCAAACTCAAGTATTTTTAGCACCTGTTGACATGTCAAATTGAAGTTTCTGACGTAATGAGTCAATGCCAACATGACTTGACGAGGGCTAGATACAGATTGTCTTCTTCCAACAGTGCAGAGCTCTGGCGGTTAGATTAATTAACCGTCAGTTAATACCATTTTCTAACTCAAAAGATAAAGAGAGAGAGAGAGAGAGACAAACCTTGTAATAAATCAGACAAAGCAAGCGTAAGAGGGAACTGTTCATCTTCTTGTCCTGAGACAGTTTCACTCGCATCATCTATAACCCATTGAAGATAACTCCGAAAGTCTTTGCAGCTCGCGAGAGCCTGTTTAAAGGTCAAATTCAAAAGATTACACAAAAGATGGAAGAGTCCATAATCAAATACTATTCGAGTACCTGAAGGATGACGTTGAGGAAGCAATTGTTGCCGAGATTTTGAAGGCCCGGTACGAGAATAGCATCATCATCATCATCTTCGTCGCCTTGTCTTGTACCAGAGAATAAGAGATTTAGGTTGCGGAATCTACCCGACTTCAGGGCGTATAAGAAACCAGCTACTCCGAGTAGAGAGGCGACGGACAAGTGCGAAGCCCTAAATGTTTGGGTGAGGATACGGACAATCGCCTTTGTGTCGGAAACTCTACGGGGAACCATTGTCTAATTGTAAGCGAGAGAGGGATATTAAATCGCGTCTACTGTCTTCTAGGCTCCTAGTCGTTTGAGAACCTAAAACCCTTTAAGTCGTCTGGAAGGTTTTGATAAAGGTAAAACGTCAAGTGAAAAAATAAAGTCCGGGTTAATTCAAGTGATTTTTTTATTTTGTTTTTTTTTTGTTAAAGGGTTTAATTCGAGTGAATGATTTGAAAGCTTTATTATTTAGAATTTTGAGTAAAAATTTATAGGTAAACGATAACATTCAACCTTTTGACAATGACACATGAAAGCAAAATTAATCTTGTCGACAATTAAAATTTCATTGAAAAAAAGTTAGGTGATTGTTTTTTTTTATTAGTACTAGGATAGGATAATAGGTTCGTCTTACGCATAGTAAATTTATATAAAAATTATTTAAAAAATATCGTATGGGAAAATAAAATTTATATTTTTGATCGAATTAATATTTTTGGCCCTTAAACAATTTTTTAAAAACTTTTTTGTTAATTACATAATTTGTTTACCGATGAGTTGATCTCATTTATAAAAATATTTTAGGTCAAAAAATCACTTATCGCATGAGAATTTAACGTTTAGGCCGAAAAATCTGATGCCTACTATTTGGTTACAATGAAACTATGTCAGTTTGGTTTTATATCATGATTTATCAATTTAAAAATAAATTATGGTCATGAGAAATTTACATTCACGTGCCAATCATATATATCTTCAATATTTTTCTCATTTTTGTGTCGTTTTTCATTTTGGTTATTGTTCGATATAAATATTAATTGTTGAGTTTATTCTCATTTTGTTATTTTGTTTTGGCCTAAAGTTTAGAAAATGTTTAAGATTTGAAATTATTAAAGAGATATATACTTAGGTTAAGATCCGCGCCTTGTGCAGAATAAATATAAAATATTTATTACTTATTTTATGTTTTTCTGCATATTATGAAATAATAAAATAATAATTATATATTAAATATCTAAGAAATCATATACTATTATGTAATAAATTGGCGTCCACATATAAATCAAACGACCGCTCTTGTTTATTTGCAATCATTATAGGGTAAATAAATCAAAAAAATCAATTTTATCTATCGTATATGATATATAATTAAATTTAAATAATATTAACAAAGATATATAGTATACTTTTAGTATGAATATTTATTAAATGAGGTTTCTACTCATATGATTTTATGATTATTTGCATATATGTATAACAAAATTTTATACCAACGATTTTTTTAAATGTAGAATGTTTAGTGGTTTCAATAATTTATAATCATTTAAAAAAAATTGAAGATTTCAAAATTAAAATATTAACTTTTCAAATATGTTCAACGCAGATATCAAAATATAAATATGTATTTTCATATGATGTATAGTTTAATTTAAACGATATGACATAAACACCTATTGAAAATAAAATTATTTGTTCATGTGATTTTATAATCATTGTATCTTATTATAGAAAAAAAATTAAACCTCGATCATAAATGTTTATGTGAGACTTTTAACAATTTAGTAATTTATACTCGTTTTAAAAAATTTAAAATACAACATATACAAAAAAAAATCTAAATTTTTATTCTATGATTAATGGAATTCTGTAATTATTTTAATAATAACTGATTAAACAAAAATGATACCAAATATACATATTGTTAGCAAATCTTTATTATTTAAAATCATTAATTGTCATATATATCTTAATCACATTAGGTAATTCCGTAGGTTTTATTTAAGGAAATAATATATAATAATTTCAATTTGATAAATAAATGATTTATAATGGATATAATATATAATATAACATTTTCTAGCAATTTAATTTTGGACTAACAAAATTCTCAATTGATTCTCGAGCTGCCACGTAAACAAAATTTGCATTCCAATTACGCAACAACTCAGCATGATATTTTTTTTAATTAGTACAAACTACCTGTAATAACTTTTTAAATGTTTTTATATTAATATATATGAGATTATTATAGATACAGTATCAACAAGGAGATGAGATCTTTTTTTTTTATCGATCAGAAAATGAGATCTCATTAATAAACTACTGAACCCCAAATAGAGTAATGTCTGAAATCAGCTTTTGCCAGAACTGATTTTGCTAGAGTCTACCAATACATTACTAGTACGAGAAACATGAAAAAAGGATAGATGATTGAAGAGAGAGACAAGGTTCCAAATGTCACAAAGGAAACCCGCGATCTCGTTCAAATCAGACCCTATTACGAGGGAATCCGAAAATAGGTTGAGATTTGAAAGCCCCATGACTGCCGCCGCTCTGAGAGCTTGCTTTACTTCTATTGCTTCAGCGATGAGGGCTGAGCCCACAAACGATCTGGCGGCTGTCTTTAAACACGGTTGTGTTGTCAGGAACTTTGATTATCCAGCCAAAACCTCCACAATGGGATGAAGCGTCCCACACCCCATCGACCCAGCAAGAGAGTAGTCTTCATTGGATCTGCTCTTTGGTGGGGGAAGGACACGATGTTTCTTCTGAGCAAGAGAGTTTGCAGCTGGGATCTTACATCTTAGAATGATATAATTTTCTTTATTATATCAGCCAATATTATAGTACAATTTACAAAAGTACAAGAAACCATGGCAAATATGGTCCAAAAGCTTGAAAGGCAACATGGCAAATATTCAAAAGATACATATGCACAATTGATATGAAAGAGAGAATAAATGAATGATCTCAGCAATGCAAGGGAGGATAGAAGAAGCTGATAGAATCAGCATGATCTTGTAAGCGTAATTGCATCTTTTATCATTGGCAGGTTGTTTAAATTTAGATAATTCCAAAAACAAATGGATAACATCAGACATGCAAGGAAGGACCGGGAGGCGCTTTACATTATTATTTGAATGAAACAGGTAACTAACAATGGAATTTGAGTGAACCTGTAAAGCTCATGAATCCGTAATCATTACCAACTATGGAAAATTCATAACATATACATGGAGCTGGAACTTAGAAAAGTTAGATTGACAAACTATAGAATTCAAAATAATGGTTTTAATTAAGATTTAATATACATGGAGATTGCAAAGCAAGGACGCAAACATCCTAAAATACCTGCACAATGGAGAAAACACAAACAAGACAGGTAGGAAATATACAATTAACAACAAAACCAAACAGTGAATGAAAGATCTCAGACATCCAAGGAAGGATATGAGCTGCATTAACTCTCAAGCCCGGCGAAAGGCGAAAGCTTTAGGCGGCCACTGCGAATGTTTCGAGAAACAAGCCTTTAACATTTATCCTCATAGATCTTTCATTAAACTAATACACAACATTCATAGAATAAGAATCGGTTTCAGACATCCAAGGAAGGATATGAGCGGCATTAGCTCTCAAGCCTGGCGAAAGGCGAAAGCTTTAGGCGGCCACTGCGAATGTTTTGAGAAACAAGCCTTAACCTTTATCATCATCAACCGATAATCACAATAATACAAGCAAACAAAAAAAGAAAATAGTAGTTTTAAAAAACTGGTCTCAGACATCCAAGGAAGGATAAGAACATCATAAGCTCTCAAGCCCGGCGAAAGGCGAAAGCCTTAGGCGGCCACTGCGAATGTTTTGAGAAACAAGCCTTAAACGTTTATCATCATCGACCAATTATATAATTCTAAGCAATCATAATCATATCCCATCATAAAATGATCAGCAAGACACCAATTAAGACTGCTGACAAAGTGAAACAGATGGATTACACTATTTGGGACTTTGTTCAATCCTATTAGCACTAAGAAACTAAATTCTGCTAAAATAGAACTTAATATTAAAGTAAGCCCCAAATGTAATAAAACTAAAACTAAAGCAAATTAGAATCAAAGATAATAATACTAAGTTTCAGACATCCAAGGAAGGATAGAAGCAGCATTAACTCTCAAGCCTGGCGAAAGGCGAAAGCTCTTAGGCGGCCACTGCGAATGTTTTGAGAAACAAGCCTTTGGATTTATCATCACTAACCAAACTCAAAAAACGGATTATATTATAGCACAACATAAAAACAACTACGACACGAGAACATACTAGATGAAATCGGACAGGCTTGTAAGAGAGACGGAACACTAACTCGATGGTTTTAAGGTTTGAGAAGGATGAAAGTATTTATATAAGAAGAGAGGAGGCGTCCGATTATTAGGGTTTTCTTCTTACTCACACGAGGAACGGCCCAGATCTACCCGATCTTTTTTCCTTCCTTTTTCCTCGTAGAACAATCGAGATGGTTATAGTAGTAATGGGCTATATATTGATTTCTATAAGGCCCATATTATTTTGGGCTGAACACACATTCACTTGTATCTTTGCCTACAACTAAATAATTTTTTATTTTTCATGTGTTAATAAGAAAACACTGTTGAACAAAAAAAATTATTGTGAACATAAACTACTGAACAAATTTTTAATTGCAAAAAGTGTAATTATAAGAATGGCTATCCCTGTTGGCTCTCCTCTTTTTTTTTCTGTCTAAGTGAGCCTTGTAGGTTGTTTTTGGTCAGCCTGGCGATAGAAGTTGATTCTTGTGGTTTGGATATTGGTAATTTAGTGTTTTAAAAAGATTGATAGAATGCCGTGTCAGCCTGTCAGGTACTGTAGGACTATTTCGTTTGGTCGAATTCTTCAAATCAAGATATCTTATGAAAAACAAAACGAGAGCAACTTCTTATAGAAACTACTTTAACTTTCACACAAGAATAACAAGACAATCTTATAGAGAAACTAGATTACGTTATATTGTACTTAACACTACACACATCAAACACAAATGTAACAGAGACGCAAGCACACTTGTTTGATCAACTTTGTTTCTTCTCTACTGTTTGTGTTTTAACTTCCACAAGAGAGACAGTCCTCACGGTTTGTCAAAGAGCAAACCATCTGTGCCATCTTCGTCTCATTGTCTTCTTCTGTTCCTTCATCTTCTTTGCTTACATCTGGCTTCTCCTGCATCACACGCAAATGTCAATTTCGCTGTCTAGGTAACTACAGAATCATACAGTGACAGACCAGTGTTGGTTGTTTTTACCTTTAGCATTGCTGTGTCTACTGTAAACTTTATCGCATCGGCTGCAGCACGTGATCGCAAGTAGTACATTCCCGTTTTCAAACCCTTTTTGATATTCACAACAATAACACTTGTGAGATCGATTGATGCAATCATATTGAAACATTCCTACTCGCAATAATATTGAGATTTAAGTACAGCATAAAGATAAGTTGTTACCTTTTTCCAAGTGTGGAAGTGTAAGGAAGTGAGTTTCGCAAAGTTGGGTTTGTCCATGTGTATATTCAAACTTTGGCTTTGATCTATAAAGCATCCACGATCAACTGCCATATCAACCACTGTTCTCTGCTTAATCTCCCAAACAGTCCTGAATCAATTTTTGCAGAAAAAGGTTAAACAACATGAACAGCACAAAGTGACCAGAGCATAAAAGAATGAGCAAAATCTCTACCTGTAAATTGCTTTTAACTCATCAGGAATCTCCGGGACGTTAATAACAGAACCATTCTCATATATTATCTTATTTTTCAGAGTAGGAGACCAGAGTCCCATATCAGTCAAGTCGTGGAGAAGATGCTTGTTCACAACTACAAACTCACCACTAAAAATACAAGGAATACCAATGATTAAGCAAGCTTATGTAGGTGTAGCAAACAAGAAACATAACTTAATGAAGCCATTTTACTTGGTAGAACAACGACATACCTCAAGACTCTGCGACTATAAATATTTGAGGTATACGGTTCAAAGCATTCATTGTTCCCAAGAATCTGGCTGGTTGAAGCAGTTGGCATTGGTGCTACTAGAAGAGAATTTCGAATTCCATTCTTTGATATCATATCCCTGAGAGCAGCCCAGTCCCAGCGGTCAGAAGGAGTTACATTCCACATGTCAGGTTGAAGAATACCCTACAAAAATCATCCAGACGCCAAACAAGCAGTTAGCAACAAGAGCTTATGACAATGCTGAACATATATATTTTTTTAAATGCTTGTTGAGATTATGACACATACCTTACTCACAGGACTTCCTTGGTATGTCTCGTATGTACCTTCCTTAGTAGCAATCTCTGAAGATGACTTGAGCGCATGGTAGTATATGGTTTCAAATATGTCTTTGTTCAGTTGTTGAGCCTGAGATTGTTGCAAAAAAGCTGCTCAGACCAGAGAACAAAACTACTTTGAAAGCTTGATTCGCTTGTGTTAGAAGTTTACCTCTGGGGAATCAAATGGCATTCCGAGAAGGATAAATGCATCGGCAAGACCCTGTACACCAATACCGATAGGCCTATGACGCATGTTTGAAGTTTTGGCGGTCTCCACAGGATAGTGATTCACATCAATAATCTTATTGAGATTTACAGTAACGGTTGCAGTCACCTGAAGATACAGAATATAGCTAAAACGTCAACATCAAAATTGCAGACATGGAAGCTAATCGAAATGAGCTAAAATAAACCGCTGACCTCTGCTAGCTTGTCAAAATCAAAGTAACGATTCTTTGAGCCCAAACTGCCTACGATCTTCGATGGATGTGAGTCCAAGGGGACATCCTGTTGTGAGATGCAAGAAATGTCAAGAGTCAAGCACTAAGTAACAAATCAATATCAAACACGAAAACACCATTTTCAACTCACCTTCTCCCTGACGAACCGGGGTAAAGCAATAGATGCAAGATTGCACACAGCAGTCTCTGTTGGACTTGTGTATTCGATGATTTCAGTGCATAAATTAGAAGATTTTATGGTCCCCAGATTTTGCTGGTTGCTTTTCCTGTTACATGAATCCTACAGTAAATTTTCAAAAAGAAAGAGTGAGAAGCTGAGGTTATATAATTATACAGAGTTGCTACATAGTTACGACAGTTGCTTACCTTGAAGAGCATGTATGGTGTCCCTGTTTCTACTTGGGATGTCAAGATTTCGTACCAGAGCTGCTGTGCCTGGACAACTTTCTTAGCCTTACCCTATAGATAAAAACAACCAGAAATGGTTCAAATCCATGGATTCTGAAAGTGAAGTAGTATAACCGAAGATGAAATCACTCACCTCTTTTTCATACTGAGTGTACAATCTCTCAAAATCTGTACCCCAACAATCTGCTAGACCTGGAGCTTCGTTAGGACAGAAGAGTGACCACTGCCCATCACTCTGGACCCTTTCCATGAAAAGATCCGGTATCCAAAGACCGTAAAACAAGTCTCTAGCCCTGTGTTCTTCCTGGAATAGAACAAATATAAAATAAAGTATAATGTGAGAGTGAATTAACAACTTCCAAACTATATTGTAGGGAAAGTGAGTGATCTCGCGAGGGTACCTTCCCATGATTCTTCCGGAGTTCCAGAAACTCAAAAATGTCAGCATGCCATGGCTCCAGATATACAGCAAAGGCTCCTTAACCAATTGCAAAATAAATATACATAAGACAAACTGAACTAGCAATTCAGAAACGATCATGATAATACTAGGCCATGAAATGTATACCCTTTCTCTTGCCTCCTCCTTGGTCAACGTAGCGAGCGGTATCATTGAAAACACGCAGCATTGGAAGAATACCATTAGATGTTCCATTTGTGCCACGAATGTAACTTCCAGTTGCACGGATGTTGTGAACTGAAACACCGATACCCCCAGCTGATTTACTTATAACAGCACACTCTTTCAAGGTATCATATATTCCCTCGATGCTATCATCCTTCATGCAGATCAGGAAGCAACTGCTTAGCTGCAAATCCAAACATTTCAAACCGACCATCAGTAAAAAGAACGCAAATAAGAGTTCCAGTGTAAACGGAAATATATGTATATTACCTGAGCCCTTGGAGTTCCTGAATTGAAGAGAGTCGGAGAAGCATGAGTAAACCATCGCTGAGACATTAAATGGTAAGTTTTGATTGCGGAATCAATATCTTCTTTGTGAATGCCAACAGAAACCCTCATGAGCATGTGCTGAGGTCTCTCAACCACTTTCCCATGGACTTTTAAGAGGTGTGATCTCTCAAGAGTTTTGAACCCAAAGTAGTCGTATTCAAAATCACGATCATAAATGATTTCACTGTCTAGACGTGTAGCATTCTGAAACAACCAAAGAAAACACAATTCAGCATACATTCCATCTAAAAAATCTCATAGAATCAAGACTTGAGTGTCAAAATACCTTCATAATGATCTCAAACACATCATCAGCAATTAGAGGAGCAGCAAGTCCAGATCTCTCATTGACATGATTGTACATGTCCTTAATCCTGAAGAAGATACCCAAAATCAATTAAAGTCAACTCATATCAATCACTGATAGCCCCAGAGAGATAGAAATAAAGATCAAAAACAAGACTCACGTCTCGGAAAACGACTTCTTAGTGTTCTTGTGGAGATTAGAGACAGCAATCCTTGCAGCCAACTGATACATAACCATTGAAACAATCAAAATACTTTAAATCAAAAACAATCAAAAGCTTAAGCATCGCAATAGCTTGATTACAGTTCTCTATTTGGGTACACATCAATCAGGTCAATCAACAATCCAATCAGGAAGATGCAATCTAGTATAATCCAATTGAAATTTTAAAAAGGGGATTGAGAACTAACGGAGGCGTAATCAGGATGATTGGCGGTCATAGCAGCGGCGGTCTCGGCGGCTAGCTCGTCGAGTTGAGTGGTGGTGACGCCTTTGTAGACACCGGCGCAGACTTTCTGGGAGACGAGGACAGGGTCGCAGTGGTCAACGCTGAGGCCATAGCTAAGCTTCTTGAGACGCGCGGTGATCTTGTCGAAGTGGACAGTCTCCTGCCTCCCGTCACGCTTCACAACGTACATCTTCCTTCTCTCTCAGAAGAATTCTATCGAACAGTTGGTGGGCGTGTGTGTGTTTGAGTCTGATGATGAGAGAGAAGAGGGAACGTCACGCACAGTGTGCTAAATAGATTAGAGTGGAGGGAGGGAGGGAAGAAGCGCAAGTGGGTGGGTGCGCTAGGGTTTCTTTGTGCCTTTTTTTTTTTTTGTTCTTTGATTTTGACTTTTTTGCCCCGCGCGAATGTTTTGAGATTTTCCCGCCAGCTTCCGAGATAAGGAAACGTAAGAGCTTCTCTTGGAAGTCAAGTGGCGGGTAAATTGATAAACAAAACAAACTTGAAGCGCTGAATGTGGGTCCCGGCTCATGGGGGATCCGTGAATGTGATTTACACAGCCCGTTGTTTCATTGGGCCCAGATTATAAGATGATGTTTAAGATAATCGTAGCAATTGACTTTTTTTTTTGTTTCGTAAACTATATTATTAAAACAGCAACATAACCGGTCAATCAATGTATAGTCCAACTATTTATTTTTATATATTTCAAAAATGAATATTACTCTTTATTTTTTGTAAACGTACGGATGTAATTAGTAGTGGTTGTAGGTGTTGTCCATAGCCTCATTTATTTATACAGTACTAAATTCACATCAATCAACTTTAAAAAAAATTTCAAAATCACAGCTCTTGAAATAACTTACAGCTGTATTGTACAAGTGTTCTATAGAGTCAAAAATGCAGAGCAATTTTTTGGAGCTTTTTTAAAAATCCTAAAACAATAAAATCTAAAACTACAGTAAAAAATCTACAGATTTTTTTCTACAGCAAATTTTTTAAATTTACAGTCATTTTGGTTCTGAAGTTGAAAACTACAACTCCCTATTTATTTTCGGCAACTTCTTTTTTCTATTGCAATCGTACAAAAAATAGGGACCTACGTATTTGATTTATTTTTGTTGGCAATGCTTTTTTTTTGTTAGCAATGCTTCTAATAAAATAATGGTTTTATGTTTAAAAGGAACTAGATTCTGATCCGCTATTTCAAAAGACGGGTATATTTTTTGTTTCAATTTTTTTTTAAAAATGATTTTTATATTTTAACTATTTTTTGTAATCATATTTGTGTTTAATATTAATTTAATTTAATATAATCTTTGGTAACTATATTAAATATGTCAAGTTGCATAACTATACATTTGTGCTATATGTATTTCAGAAATTATTTTTAAACTTTATTTCTAAAGTTTGTAACATATTATATTTCTTAATAGTTACTTAACATAATTAGTTAAGAATATTCGTACCCAAAAAACTCGACTCAAAATCGTCCAAAAATCAAAAGTTTCATACTCTTTTAGACCTGGCATATATACTCGAACAATTCTTAAAGTATTATATCCGAAAACGAATATCAAATCCAACTAGCAGCGAAAACCGAACAATTTTTTTGAAAAACGTTTGAAAAAAATAGTTTTAAATATCAATACTATTAAAACAACAACATGACCACTAGATAAAAGGTTATGTCCAATTTATTATTTTCCAATGCAATATATTCAAAAATTAAACCATATATTTTATAGAGAAATTAGAGTGTATATACATCATTTAGACCCAATCACTATTACATGGACTGTACATTTTTTAATACTAAAATAAACCCTACGGCTCTACAAGCCTACGTAATCCTAGGTTGGATTTTATATCAGAGCTTAGACACACTAAAACGTTTTTTTTCAAATTCTCTGAAAATTAAATTCTCCATTTTCAGACCTAGAAAGAAGAGAGAGACAGAGAAGTAATCAAAAGAAGCCATTATTAGATCTAATTCAGAAAACTGAAGAGACACTTGTTTTTGCATCCAAGATTCCCAACTGCTCCTAATTTGTAAGTAACATCACTATCACTATGTCATTATTTGTTTGTGATATCTTCTCATTT
Source organism: Brassica napus (assembly GCF_020379485.1). Classification (NCBI taxonomy): domain Eukaryota; kingdom Viridiplantae; phylum Streptophyta; class Magnoliopsida; order Brassicales; family Brassicaceae; genus Brassica; species Brassica napus. Next base: position 59,245,909 of record NC_063446.1, on the reverse strand, counting down.
TGTTTTAATAGTTTTGTCCTCTCCAAACCTAACCGTAAAACTACTGGTTTTATTTTTTGAAGATAGATAAGATACATTATCTTTATAGCTCAATGCATGTCTGAATGAAGAAGACAGAGATCTGGATCTTTTGTTGGGAGGTTAGAGTCTAATATTTTTCATCGACGTTAACCTATTGTTTACCACTTAACATAATATTTACTCACTATATATTGTAGAATACTTTGTAACCTATAGTGATAGTGATTTAGTTAGATGGTAACCCAAAGTGTATATAATATATTATATATAACTTAGTCGATAATTTTTTTTATTACTCTCCAACATATGATTATATGTTTGTGATTTATTCATCTACTTTTGTTATTTGACAAGGAATACCTATTCTATCACGATATCTTTTCAATTAGCTAACAACTTATATTGTAACATTTATTACTCTTCATTAGATTTTAATTTAGAAGAGTATAGTAGGTCATCTACCGAGGATGACAAAGTGTCGTGGAGTATAGATAGTTAGATGGTATTCCATACTGTATTCAATAATAATAGTTGTAGACTATAACAATCTTGTTAGACGTTACGGAATTTTGTATTTGTTATTATACAGTATACATACACTACAAGAAAACATATTTTTTACGAGGGCGGTATTCGTTGTAAATTCGTCGTAATAGGGGCTTTACGACGAATTAACATCGATACGCGTTTCGTTGTTAAACGCTCGTCGTAACGGAGGTTTCGTCGTAAAGTCCTAGTTACGTTTACGAGGAAGTCACTTCCTCGTAAAGCGGAAGGAAACTATTCGTCGTAATGACCTCGTAAATGGCGATGTAAATACCTCGTAATAGTTCGTTGTAAAAGCCACGTAAGGCTTCCACGTAAAGTCGATGTAAACTTTATGAGGACTTTACAACTACTCCATGTAAATTCCTCGTAAATGTTACGAGGACTTAACGTGGAATTTTACAACGAATTTACATCTCCATATTTAAAATATTAATTAATTATAATAATTATATAAATTTTATAAAACAATAATTTTAAAATTTAAAATATTTGAAATAAAATTAAATATGAAACCAAATAATTTTTTTTAAAAAAAACTATAAATTCATTAATTAAATAGAATTTAAATTTTTTATACAAAATAAAAGAAATTAAAAAAGGAAACTAAAGGCCAACATCATCGTCATCGAAGTAGTTGGCTGAGGGGTTCGGGTCTGTAGACGTTCCTGCTTCGGGATCCGGCTGGCTCATCCCGAGAGCTGCTCGTCTCTCCGCCAAAGCTCTCTGCAAAGTTGGATTTCCCACCGCCATCACATCCAGCAAACCCTCGAGAGAGTCCAAACGCTGCTGCTGGGTATCCATGCGAGCCTGCATCCGGTCGTTGTCGTGGTCCCGTCTCGAATAGTATGACGAAGTCGCCCTTGCAACTTCGTTAACGGAACCTATTCCGACCGTCCTTCCCTTCTTTCTAGGAGCCACCTATATGTATATATATAAAAACGTATTTAGAGTTAATAATAAAATAAAGAAAAAAAATTAAAATTATTAAATTTTACCTCCTCGAAGATCCGGTCGACCTCTTCGGTTGACAACTTGACGGGTAATCCATCTGCAGACTGTTGGGTAAGTTGCCTCTCTTGCTCTTCAACCCGAGATGCCACAGCGTTGAAGAGTTTCTCGGATGCAGGATCCACAAAAACCCCATCTGGTGAGGCGTGAGTCATCTTGAATAAGTCCGAGAGAGATGGCAAAACTCCAGTCTTCTCCAACTAATAAACAACAATAATAAATAAATTAAATATAATTAATAAATACAAGTTTAAAATAATGAAAATTATAAATTTAAATAAAACTTACAGCTTTGAGACGAATTCCGGCATGGGGTTTTTGGCCGGTTCTATGAACCATGGGCAAATGGCCATCTTTATACCTCGTTCTTCGGAAAGCGGAGCAGGAGTTGGCTTTGCGGATGGAGCTGGGTTCATTCCAATAGGTGATGAGGCCATCCCATGCTTCCTTTGTGAGCCCGCTCGGCTTCCCCTCATAGCCGTAAATCTCCCACTTGTCCTTCCAATCGGAGACGGTGTTGCAAAGATGAGTTTTCGCCGTTGCAATAAATTCGCTCTTCACCCTCTCGGTGATTCCTACGGACCAGTTCCACCTTTGCTGAAAAAACAAACATTTTAAAAGATTAGAAAAAAAATATTAATTATTTAATTAACAATATAAATATTAATAATATGTAAATATAATTACCACAAAACATTTAAACCACGTCGTCTTGACGTGATCGGGAGTCATGGTCCAGTTGGGATAAGGGCCGTCATAATATCCCTTCATCGTCTCTGAAACGCTCCGGCTAACCCGGTTGTTAGCCCCAAACTTGCAAATATAACAAATTTGTTAAAAAATTGATCAAAGATTTTAAATTTAAAATTAATAATTTTATGTACTTACCAATAAATACCCGGGGGTCTATCGGGGTCCAGAACGTGTAAACCCTCTCGTCCGGGCTGGGCAAGCAAATCCTCGACGGTGTATCTTGCGAATGGTGCATGAGCTGGCACCCGCAAATCGGGATGAACTGCAGCCGGTGGGGCAGGCTGATCCGGGGCGACAGGTGGAGCTGGTGGGGGAGGCATCTGAGATGGAAGAGGAGGAGGGGTCGAAGAAACTCTCCGAGATGTGTGAGAGTCTGGAACTGTCCCGGAAGAAGACGATGGACCGCTAGAGGAAGATCCATCGCTAAACAAATCCGCATACGTAGGTGCAGGAGCTGCTGGTCTCGGTCTAGGAGCCATCTAGAAAATTAAAAAAAAATTAAATTAATATATATCTTAAACGAATTGTTTAAAATAATTTTCTAAACTAATCATCTAAACTAATTCCGTTAACTAATCACCTAAACTAATTCCCTAAACTAATCACCTAAACTAACCACCTAAACTATAAAAAAAAAAGATAGAGAGAGAAAGTTACCTTAGAGGGGGAGAGGAGTTAGGGAGGAAGATACGAGCAGTGCTCGTCTGAAAGACTTCTCCCATATATATAAAAACGGTTTCCTCGTAACTTCGTCGTAATGTTACGAGGAAGTTACCAGACCCGTGTTTTCGTTTACGACGAAGTTACCAGACCCATGTTTTGGTTTACGACGAAGTTACCAGGCCCGTGTTTTTTCATTTACGACAAAGTTACCAGGCCCGTGTTTTTTCATTTACGACGAAGTTACTAGGAAATAATATTTTATGTTACGACGAATTTACATGGAAATAATATTTTATGTTACGGCGAAGTTACCAGGCCCGTGTTTTTATTTACAACGAATTTACGAGGAAAGTATGAAACCCCAAAAATCAAATCCCTAAACCCCAAAGTTATCATCTTTACCATTATCACTCATTAATACTTTCATCCTCTTTATCCAACTAAAACCCTTAACTTCAACAAAATAAAATTTTTTACCTTAAGAAATAGATATTATACAAGACAACTTATAGTACACATACATTAAGTATCTCACTTAAGCAATAAAAAAAACATTGGGTACAATATTTTGTAAAGATAAAAACAACATTTGTTACATATATTACATCATTCTGAATCGTTTGAGTTCTCATCAACATCTGAACAGTCATCGTCGTCACTACAATCGAACTCGTCTTCACGTGGTTCATCTGTCGCATCTTCGGGAAGATCTTCATATTGATGGTTATTTGGGAACATATTGGTGTTGACATCCACAACACCAATTGGTGTTGAGACATGGAGGAGGACTATCTCTGACAACTGTTGTCCGGTTTCCTCCACGCGGCACCGTTTCCAGAGCTCCATAATAATCAATTTCTGCTAGGATCTGTTGTCCGGTGAGATATGGAGGAGGACTATCTCTGACTAATTTTTTGTATCTAAACAATGTCTTATTTCTTCGGTACGGATGGGAGATGGGAAGAAATCGACGATGACAATCAAACCAACAACTCTTTCTACCATTCTTCAGTTGAAAAACATCTGTCGATCCACGACAAATTGGACAAGATAATCTTCCATGAGATGTCCACCCAGACAATATCCCATAAGCAGGAAAGTCACTAATCGTCCAACTCCGTATCTCGTAGATATTGCATCCATCAGCCATTTTTTTTAGTTGTGTTTTTCAGTTTGGTAGGTAAAGGTTTAACAAGTATTTTACAACGCAATGTATTACTACGGATTTACAACTTTTTTACAAGGATTTTACATCCACTTTACAAGGAATTTAGTTAGGTATAAAGCACACTTAATACACGTTTCGACCAAGTATAACGGTAACCCGATTCGTTGTAAAATACTTGTTAAATTACAACGCCATTACGAGGAAATGTAAGGAAATAGGATTCCTCGTAAAGTCCTTGTAACATTACAACGTCTTTACGAGGAAAGATAAGGAAACATGATTCGTCGTAAAGTCCTTGTTACATTACAAAGCGTTTACGTGGAATTTAATTTTCCACGTAAAAGCGTTGTAACTTTACAACGACTTTACGATGAAACAGTTTCGTTGTAATATTACATCCGCTTTACGATGAAACTGCTTTTCGTCGTAACGTCGACGTAATCTACTTGTAAATTTACGAGGAATTATGTTCGTTGTAAAACTTCGTTGTAAAGCCAGTGTTTTCTTGTAGTGATAGAAACCAAACTATTTAACTTGCTGCAATACTATTTTTATATCCTGGGATTCTGTTTATATTGTTTGTTGTATCAAGTATTAATAGTTATAGCCAATATCTTTTTTTTCTTTTATTTTTGCTAAGAATGTTAATATCATTAACTGGTAATCAAAGTGATTACAAGTGGTGAAACTTGAAATCCAAAGAGTTTCAAGAACCTAATTTGGTTATACAAGCCGCAAAAAAAGATTAAAAAAGCTTCTAGAACATAATAGGACTAATCTAGTAGACTAGATTATTGCTAAGGCTAATGATGTGTTTCTTTGCACTCATCATTTGAAGAGTTGAAATGGCTGAGCCACCTTAAGCTGGAACCTGCAAAAGGAATTATATGCCTCAAAGAAGTCTGATAACCAGAGTCCCCTTGGGTGGGAGGCTGCAACTGCATTAGCCGGAAGAGGTGACCAAGCTCTGCATCAGCTTATACAGCGCTACCAACTCCAGAAATACCAGCAACAGCAAGCCTTAAGAGACTCATGAGCTTCACGGTGTGGAAGCAGGCGGTAGGGAAACAACAGAAACCGGCCACATACCAAGTCGGAAGGCTCGACGAGACTCAAAACAGGCAGCTAACATCTTCGGGCAGCCATAAAACAATCAAATGATTTAAGGACAATGTGAGCAAGAGCTCACAAACCAGGCGAGAGCTACTACGAAGGTGAGAAACTCCAGACGCCACAGCGGCTTAACTACGGGACAGCCCAAGATCCCTTGCCAATCTGCGAAGAGGAGGAGCTCACCAGAACCGAAAGCACCAAACGCGCTGTTGTGCAATCAGATCGAGCGATGGAGAATCCTCCACGATGGCCCCTACACAGTTCACCTGCGGGAAACATAGAAGAGGAACTCACTCTGATCAGAGGTTAAAAAATCGACGACAGAGGGTCTGGAAAACAGAAAGGAAGGTTCCAGGAGAGGCAGCGACGCTCTCCATTCCCGACAAACCATGTACCCCTAGATCTGACCCAGATCTAAGAAAAGACCCTTTTGATGAGGTTATCCAAGTAGAGGTTCCCATAGTTAGACGCGGTCCGACTACCCGGAGTGGAACCAGGGCTTTGCGAGAAGGTTTCACCAAGGCTGTCCAACAAATCCTTGATCGAGATGGACAGACTGACCAGGACCAGCTGCTGATTGAGGAGATGGTCCAGTTGAAGATTCAAGATCAAGCCGGCCCAACAGAGGTTCATGACGCGACCGGCCCGATCCAGTTCAGACTCAACCAAGCCGGACGTCTCATTTCCACATCCGAGCTTGGACCAGATCCCATTTCCAAATCATCTACTCCAACTCTTCATGGTTCTGAGAACTAGCCGACATCAGAAGGATTGGTATGCTGTTGTACTCTTTTTCCTTATCGGGTTTTGTCCCACTGGGTTTTTCCGAAAGGTTTTAACGAGGCAACATGCAAGCATACTATGAATTCTGGTTTAGGCCTTCTCAAACCGACAACCAGTTGTCTGGTTTATCTTTATTTTTATTTATTTATTTGGTTAAGACTTTGGGCTTTTGTTTCAGCCTTATTTTCGGCCAGCATGTTTTAAGGCCTTTTTATTTTGAGACCCAAAAGGGAAAAACCCTATATAACTCTATGTGCTAGGCGATTTTTGGCCTCATGTCTTTATGAAATAATTTTGCCTTTGCAAACTCAGAAACCCTAAGTCTTTTCCCTGTGAGAAACAGAGAGAGCAGCCGAGTCTTATCAAGCTCCAAACCACCAAGCTTGTGGCGATTCTTCACTTCCATTCCACCCATCGATTTGTCTTGAGAGTGATATACATCCAGCAAGCCAAATCCCATATCTATCCACCTCCATCCACTGTTCTTGTTGAGAGAGACACACATCCAGCAACAAGGATCCATCCCCCATATCTCTATCCTTCTCTTACTTTGTTCATTCTTGCATCATATAGTTCTAGATTTCCATTTAATTTAAAAACCCATAAAAAGTCATATTTGTTTCTGTTCTTAGTTCATCATTTTAGTTTTCTTTCAGTTCATCATTTTAAATCCATAAAAAAACTCACAAAAATAGTACTCATCTGTTTCAGGAACCAGATCGGTCATCCCCCTCTCCATCGCATCCGCCTAGCCGTCCATAGCCGTCTGTCCGATCTGTCCAGTCCGAGTTCTTGAACCTCTGGTCGATCCTTGGTCTTGCTTGATTCTCAGCCTGTATCATTTTGGTATCAGAGCTCAAAGCTCCTACGCCTACGGTTGTATCCTACCCATTTACTTTTGTTATTTAAAAAAAAAAAATTTGCACTTGTTCTTTCTGTTCTTGGCGAGTTCAAACCGGTTTTGTTTGCATATCTTTTGATCCATTTTTGTGCATCCATCAATCTAGAAATCTGTTTTTGGCATCCATCGATTTCAGTTTTCCTTTTTGATAGGATTCTCATTTAATTGCATTTAATTTACTTGGCTTGCACTTTAAGTTTTCCCATATTTTAAAAAAAAAAATGTACTTTCCATTTTTTTAAAATTTCGATTTTTACTTTCCTTTCTTTTGATTCGGATTTTCATTTAATTGCATTCAATTTGTCTTGGCTTGCACTCCAAGTTATTTTCCTATTTAAAAAAAAAGAAAGGAAGTTTTACATTCATTACATGCCTTAGATAAATATTATTTCATTCTCTTTTGTTTCCTTGCAAATCACTTGTTTCTTTCTCTGGTCGCAGGAAACATGGGCGACCTAGATGGAGCACCAACACAAGCCGAGATCAATGCTCAGCTGTTGGCTAACCATGCTGAACTCCAAGCCGCACTGGCTACGGTGACTGAGCAGCTGGCTCAGATAGCCGGGAGAAACCGAGCTAATGCTCCACAGCCAAGGAGGAGAAACCAACCCATTCCAGAAGAGCAACAATCCCAATCCAGTGAGGACAACTCAGACACTGACCGTACCGAACCGGACGAGCCGCGGTATGAACGGGCTGGGCGTGGGAACCGGCGGGAGTATCGGGTCCAAGGCGATGGTAGCCCGATCCGTAGGAGATTCCGAGATGAGGAGGTCGCTTGGCAAGGGGGCAAGGATCTCAAACTTACTCCACCAACCTTTGCTGGAAAGGTTGACCCGGACGCCTACATTGAATGGGAGAAGCGCATGGAGTACATCTTTGAGTACTACCGCTATACCGATGCCAAGAAGATCGCCCTAGCCGCAGCCCAACTGACGGACAATGCCCTAACTTGGTGGGACAGGGAAGTAGCCGAGGTTGGCCGGGTCTATAGGATCGAGACTTGGAATGAGATGCGAGCTAAACTCCGAGCAAGGTATATTCCCTCTTACTATCAGCGGGACTTACTAAAACGTTTCCGCAAGTTGTCTCAGGGTATTATGACCGTGGAAGAATACTTTGAAGAGTTCGAGGCTCTCAAGAACAAGCTCAGGACGCGCAAAACCGAAGAAGTTATGATGGCACAGTTCTTGGAAGGTCTTCAAGACCGCATCGCTCGCAAGGTGGAGAGGCAGACTTACGTCAACTTCAACGACCTCCTCCACTATGCCGTCCAGGCCGAGCAGCACATTAGGAGGAAGAACGCCTCTAGTGCCAGGAACAAGACGCCATGGGCTCCATCCGGATCCAAAGGAGCTGAGAAAAACAAGTCCGTTGAAGTGGAAAGTCGGTTCAAGAAGAACCAGTCCGATCAGTCCAAACCCGGCTCATCCGAACCAGGTAAGGGACAAACTCCAGCCCAAAGAACCCGTGATATTACTTGTTTCAAATGTCAGGGAAAGGGGCACTACGCCAGGGACTGTCCGAACAAGCGTGTCATGAACCTTAAGGCGGACGGCGAGTATGAGTCCCAAGACGAGGTCGATGTAGGGTCGGCTGAATCAGAAGATGAGATAGTGGAGTATGCTGAGACTTGTGAGCTACTGGTGGTCAGACGAGCTCTCAGTGCTCTCTTTGATCCAGAGACCGTCCAACGAGAGAACATCTTCCATACGAGGTGTAGCGTGGAGGGCAAGGTATGTAGTCTAATTATTGATGGTGGCTCTTGCACTAATGTGGCCAGCAGGTACCTTGTTGACAAGTTAGGGCTAGCAAAGTCGCCACACCCCAGGCCATACAAGCTTAAATGGCTCAATGATGAGACGAAGCTTAAAATCTTGGAGCAAGTTGTTGTGCCCTTTTGTATTGGTAAGTACCAGGACCAGGTGAAGTGTGATGTGGTTCCTATGCAAGCCGGACATCTGCTGTTAGGGAGGCCTTGGCAGTTTGACAAGGATACCATTCACCATGGAAGGACTAACACCTACAGCTTCACCCACAACAACAAGAAGCACAGCCTGGCTCCTCTCAGCCCCCAAGAGGTCTACGAAATGCAGAGAGCCATGGACCAGTCTGGGCTGTTTAGTAAAACCAACCTTTTCATCTCTTCTAGTAAAGTGATTAAATCATTGCAGCAAGATACACAGGTGCTACTAATGGTCTTTAAGGAAGGTTGTTTTGCAGGTTTTGAGGCACCAGATTGCCCAGCTGAGATGCAAGTGCTAATGGACAAGTACAAGGACGTATTTCCTGAGGAGATACCAGCCGGCTTACCACCCCTCTGAGGCATTGAGCATCAGATAGACTTTGTGCCCGGTGCCCCACTTCCAAACCGAGCCGCGTACCGAGTCAATCCGGAGGAGGCTAAGGAGCTGGAGAGACAGGTCCAAGACCTCATGGACAAGGGGTACATTCGAGAGAGTCTCAGTCCATGTGCAGTTCCCGTCCTCTTGGTGCCTAAGAAGGATGGTACATGGCGTATGTGTGTTGACTGCCGAGCCATCAACAACATCACCATAAAATATCGGTACCCCATTCCTAGACTTGATGATATGTTAGATGAACTGAGTGGTTCCACCATGTTTTCCAAGATTGATCTTAGGAGTAGCTATCACCAAGTGCGGATGAAGGAGGGTGACGAGTGGAAGACAGCTTTTAAGACCAAGCAAGGCTTGTATGAGTGGCTCGTGATGCCATTTGGTCTTACCAACGCCCCTAGCACCTTCATGAGGCTTATGAACGAGGTTCTAAGGCCCTACATTGGTAAATTTGTGGTTGTCTATTTTGATGACATATTGATTTACAGTCAGGGCTTATCCGATCACATTAGTCATGTAGAACAGGTTCTGAAGGCGCTCAGGCAGGAAGGACTCTTTGCCAATCTCAAGAAGTGTGTCTTTTGCACTGACCAGTTAATATTTTTAGGCTTTGTTGTGAGCTCACAGGGTTTGAAGGTCGATGAGGAGAAGATCAAGGCCATCCAAGACTGGCCCACGCCAACCACTATTGGGCATGTCCGAAGCTTCCATGGCCTAGCCAGCTTCTATAGGCGGTTTGTCAAGGACTTCAGCACCATTGCTGCTCCCATGACCTCAGTGATCAAGAAGAATGTATCCTTTGTTTGGGGCCCTGCCCAAGAGGAGTCTTTCAACAAGCTTAAATATAGTTTAACTCATGCACCCGTTCTTACACTTCCTGATTTTAATAAAACTTTTGAGATTGAGTGTGATGCATCAGGTACATGCATTGGAGCTGTTCTTACTCAAGGAGGCCGACAAGTGGCATTCTTTAGTGAGAAATTGAGTGGAGCTGCCCTCAACTACCCAACCTATGACAAAGAGCTATACGCTCTAGTAAGGTCCCTTGAAACTTGGCAGCATTACCTTTTGTCTAAGGAATTTGTTATTCATACAGATCATGAGACACTTAAGCACTTGAGGGGACAGACCACGCTCAAGAAGAGGCACGCCAGATGGCTCGAGTTCGTGGAGACCTTTCCCTATGTGATCAAGTACAAGAAGGGCAAAGACAATGTGGTGGCCGATGCACTGTCCCGGAGACACACTCTCATTGTGACTATGGAGGCCAAGATCATGGGTTTCGAACATATTAAAGAATCTTATGCCACTGATCTTGATTTTAATGAAGCTTTCAGGAACACTGAGAAGGGAGCTTTCGGACAATACTACCAGCATGGAGGGTTCCTGTTCAAGGGAAAGAGGTTGTGCATTCCCAAAGGAGCCATGAGGGAACTGCTGGTTCGGGAGGCCCATGGTGGCGGCCTCATGGGACACTTTGGTCGGGACAAGACCTTGAGTGTCCTAACTGAACATTTCTTTTGGCCAAACATGAAGAAGGACGTGGAGAGCATATGTGCCAAGTGCACTACCTGCCTTAAAACCAAGTCCAGGTCACATCCTTACGGTTTACAAATGCCATTGCCAATTCCTAACCACCCTTGGGTAGACATTTCTATGGACTTTGTGCTGGGTTTACCCAAGATAAACCACAAGGATTCCATTTTTGTAGTGGTAGACAGGTTCTCCAAGATGGCCCATTTCATAGCCTGTAACGCCACTAATGATGCTACTCAGACCGCCGACCTATTCTTCAAGGAAGTGGTCCGACTACATGGTGTTCCTCGAACCATTGTGTCTGACCGAGATACCAAGTTCCTCAGCCATTTCTGGAAGACACTATGGGGCAAGTTGGGAACCAAGCTGCTATTCTCCACCACTTGCCATCCCCAAACCGACGGCCAGACTGAGGTAGTAAACCGTACACTCTCTCAACTGTTGAGAGCTACGGTCGGTAAGAATTTGAGAAATTGGTTGTCTTGTTTGCCTTTTGCCGAGTTTGCTTATAGCCATGCTAGGCACTCTACTACTAACCTGTCACCTTTTGAGATTGTTTATGGGTTTCAGCCAGAGACTCCTTTAGACTTCACCGAACTGACCAGCTCCATGTACCGCAGCCGTGATGGAGCCAATAAGGCCGGGTTTGTTAAGAACATGCACTTGAAGGTTAAGGAGAGAATAGAGGCCAAGACGGCTAAGGTCAAGGCCAAGTATGGCCAGAAGAGGAAGGAGGTGTTGTTCGAACCCGAAGATTTGGTGTGGTTACACATGCGGCCCGAGAGGTTTCCAGAAGCAAGGAAGTCCAAACTCTCTCCCCGTGGGACATGACCATTCCGCATCCTAGATAAGATCAACGAAAATGCCTATATCCTTGACCTCCCGGCTGAATTTAAATTTTCACATACTTTCAATGTCTCGGATTTGTCTCCTTTCCATGCAGATTGCTTTGATGATTTTGCAGATGATGGTGTTCTGAGGCCAGAACCTCTTCAAGGGGGAGGGAATGATGAGGCCATCCAAGTAGAGGTTCCCATAGTTAGACGCGGTCCGACTACCCGGAGTGGAACCAGGGCTTTGCGAGAAGGTTTCACCAAGGCTGTCCAACAAATCCTTGATCGAGATGGACAGACTGACCAGGACCAGCTGCTGATTGAGGAGATGGTCCAGTTGAAGATTCAAGATCAAGCCGGCCCAACAGAGGTTCAGGACGCGACCGGCCCGATCCAGTTCAGACTCAACCAAGCCGGACGTCTCATTTCCACATCCGAGCTTGGACCAGATCCCATTTCCAAATCATCTACTCCAACTCTTCATGGTTCTGAGAACTAGCCGACATCAGAAGGATTGGTATGTTGTTGTACTCTTTTTCCTTATCGGATTTTGTCCCACTGGGTTTTCCCGAAAGGTTTTAACGAGGCAACATGCAAGTATACTATGAATTCTGGTTTAAGCCTTCTCAAACCGACAACCAGTTGTCTGGTTTATCTTTATTTTTATTTATTTATTTGGTTAAGACTTTGGGCTTTTGTTTCAGCCTTATTTTCGGCCAGCATGTTTTAAGGCCTTTTTATTTTGAGACCCAAAAGGGAAAAACCCTATATAACTCTATGTGCTAGGCGATTTTTGGCCTCATGTCTTTATGAAATAATTTTGCCTTTGCAAACTCAGAAACCCTAAGTCTTTTCCCTGTGAGAAACATAGAGAGCAGCCGAGTCTTATCAAGCTCCAAACCACCAAGCTTGTGGCGATTCTTCACTTCCATTCCACCCATCGATTTGTCTTGAGAGTGATATACATCCAACAATCCAAATCCCATATCTATCCACCTCCATCCACTGTTCTTATTGAGAGAGACACACATCCAGCAACAAGGATCCATCCCCCATATCTCTATCCTTCTCTTACTTTGTTCATTCTTGCATCATATAGTTCTAGATTTCCATTCAATTTAAAAACCCATAAAAAGTCATATTTGTTTCTGTTCTTAGTTCATCATTTTAGTTTTCTTTCAGTTCATCATTTTAAATCCATAAAAAAACTCACAAAAATAGTACTCATCTGTTTCAGGAACCAGATCGGCCATCCCCCTCTCCATCGCATCCGCCTAGCCGTCCATAGCCGTCTGTCCGATCTGTCCAGTCCGAGTTCTTGAACCTCTGGTCGATCCTTGGTCTTGCTTGATTCTCAGCCTGTATCACCTTTGTTGCGAGAGAATCCCTACTGGCGCCACCCATCGCTTCAGCTTGCTACACCTCGATTGCTTCTCCTCCAGCGGCTTGACATACGCCCGCCTTGCCGTTGTTTAGTCACCGGTGAACCAGAGAGGACCAGAGGAGAAAAGCATATCGGAGCAGATTGAGAGGAGAAGAATGATGGAGAGAGGCAAGAGAGAGGAAGAAGGAGACGCCGCGGTGGCGGAGAAGACCCGCACAACAACCTTGCCGTCGATCTCCTCCACCGGAACAGAGATCAGATGTTGGCGGCGCTAGGGTTTCAAGAGATTTGGGGGAGAGACTTTAGAGAGAAAAGCTTTCTCTACTCTCTCTTTTTTTATATATAGCCGATATTTATTTAGTTTATTGTTAACATTAATTGTAGCAGTTACTGGTAGATATATGCTTTAAACTACAAGCTTATTATGTGTTGTGTTTAATGTCGTAGGTGGAGATAATGTCTCTTGTAAAAAAAGCTGGAGACATCCTAGCTAAAACCGATTTTTTGGTCGTATGATTAGGTAGCAAACGTGTATGTGGACAACATAGTTTGGCTTATCAGCAAAGGGCATGTTTTCAAGAAGACTATGTCTCCCTAGGTGGTAAAATTCTGACTTCTCAACACCTACGCTTCATCGGATCCGCTACCGATCAACCTCTCCCACATCGCCGCCTCCGATGCACCCTTAGAATAAACTAGTAAAATAGCTACTAATATTGTATGAGGCCACTAAAACTTTTGTTAACACTTGCAATTAGAACACCGGTTCAACTATTCTTATACAATAAATGATTTTTTGACATGTAAGTTAAATGTTAACATGATTTCATTATAGTTAAAATTTTACTACCATGATTTCATATCTGTTAAAATGTTACTATCATGATTTCGTAACCGAATGTTAACAAATTAGATGCTAACTTGCACATAGATCATCAATTCAACTAATCTTAAACACTAACTTATTTTTTGACTCGTAAGCTGTAAGTTAACATACTATGTTAGTGCTGCATTTATGTTTGACTTGAAAATTGTTCTATATTTATTTTCTCTATAGAGGACACGTGGTGTAGGAACCTCCTCATATACTGCAGACCTATGAATTGAAAATGTAGCTATGTTATCCTAGTTAACTAATCTACAGCAGACCTAAAAAGATTGTAGCTATGTACTGTATCGTACTTGTAGATATATTAAGATATTTTTCCCTATTTTTATCACCAACATCTCTCCTAACGTGGCAGCTGAGAAGGATAATTTAGAAAAACCATCCAACTGTGCTACAGGGTTTCGATGGTTTATCATGAAAATGGGTAAATAGCTAATTTTGTTCCAAAAGTGGTACATCTACCAAATTGTCTCTATTTTATAACTCCTTACTTTTATTCCTATATTCTAGGATCTAGGATCCAGGATCCAGGATCCATAACTATCATGTTTACAAGAGTGTACATATAAACAATTGATATACTTTGATTCAAATCTGCATAATAACTACATCACTTTTTTGAAAACATCTACACATTTTGTTAGAGACAATATATGTTATAACCATAAATAATACTTTACTTATACATTATACATTAGTTAATCCAGTGAATTAATATGTACCTTTATTCTTACTATTATGACTACTAATATTTAAAATCTAAGTTTATGCTTTATATTTACCAACCCTGCCCTTTTAATAAAATAGATAATATATTAGTATAATATTATTTACCATTGAAATAGTTAATATAAAAAGTATTTTTTTTATTTACCAAATACAATTAGAATTTTATTTCATTTTCATGAAATACAAATTATTTGACTAATTTATCTACCAAATTAGGATTTCGCCTTTAAATAAACAAATTATAATTATCATGAAATTAAATTAAATTTAAATTAAAAAATAAAAGATCATTAGATTTATCTAGGTTTTTCGGGTTGGCTTTTAACAGGATTTTATGAAGTTTTTAAATAGAAATTTTATAATTTAATCCAAAATCTAAGCTGGATTATATGCAGATCACTCGATTTACCTTTTTTATCGTCGATTCAGATCAAATATGAAAATATCGCGAAAAGATCTAAAATTATATTATAAATTAAATTTAGCAAAATTTAGATAAAAACAATAAATTAATATTTTTGAGTATATAGGTCGGATTTAATCGGATTCGGGACCCATACTTACGGGTAGACTCCACATTGGTATTCCGAGTATGAATATTATTAATTATATTAATAATTCAAAATGCTAAAAATGCAAAATATCATGATTTTATTAAAACCTACTTACATATTTCATCATCAAAATTATTCCTGTTAAAATGTCAAAAATATTATAATCTGCACAATTATAATACTTTCTTTGTAGCATTTAAATGTAAATAATAATAAAAATATAACTTTATATCAAATAAATTTGATTTGTTTTGGAAATAAATCCGCACTTTGAAAGCGCACGGGCATACGGGCATATGATTACAAAGAAACGGGCATACATGCATATGATTACAAAGAACCAAGTGTATGTCGGGTCAATTTTTTAAATTGCTATTATTTTATAAAATAGACTTTGATTAAGATTTATACACAAATATGATTACAAAGAAAAACACAAATATGATTTCAAAGAAAAAGATAAATATGAAATTAAATTTCTAAAAAATAAAAAATAAAAAATATACCCGCTCTTTTGAGGGCGGGTCAGAATCTAGTTTATTCTATTAAAAGTTAAAACAACAACATGACCTATTGATATATGTGTAGTCCAACTATTTTAATTCAATTATTAAAACTTCTTATTAATCATTTAAGATAAATATTATACAAAAAAAACACAAATATGGTTAAAAATACAAAAATGAAAAATTAAATTTGTAAAAAAATATAAAATAAAAAATATATCCACTCTTTTAAGGACATGTCAGAATCTAGTGAACAATTAAATTATCGAATGTATGTTTGTAGTTTATAACATTTTGAGAATTTCTTTACCTTTCGTCAGAGATAAAGATGCTAGCAAAAAAAGTTTTAATATTTCTGTCAAAGAATATGTATAAGTACGTGACAGTGGAAGCTTTAAAATATTTTTTCTTCAGCTGAACAACCTAAATATGATGATATTGTATGAGAAGTATCATATATTATTGTTTCCATTGATCATTTTCTGTAATAGGTAGTTGTGACTCGTGAATTTTTGTTAGTTGTTAATCATCATAGGCTTCTATTCAATCCATGCGACATTTCATGCAATGGAATATTATTATTCTCCGCGTGCCTTAAAGCACCTTTATCCCAGTTTCTGTTGGAGGTTTTAAAAGTTAATGGTACATTTAATTAAATGAAAAGAAATTAAATGAAAAGAAATTAAATTGTATGTAACCGATAGGGGGATTTTTGGAACCACTTACAAAGTGGGCTCTATGTGCACATGTCAGCTAGCTAGGAGTGGATGATTTATTAATGTTTTTTTTCCTCCTCTCTTTCTTTTTTCGTCTTCTCCGTTTCTCTCTTCTCCCGTGTTCTCCGAAGGACGAGGAGTCTGATCCGTCGCTAAGCTGATGCCATCCTCCGCGTGCAATCTCATCGCCTTCTTCTCTAGCTATTCTGTCAGCCCAAATTCGATCTCCACTTTCCTTCTCCAGCTACACTCCCAAAACTCTAGTATTCTCCAGAACCAGAATACATTATCTTCCTTCTTCTGTGTTTGCTTCCCATCGACCCCGCAATTTCATCAACGTAAGATTTGATTTTTCTTTTATTTAGTAGATTCGATTTTTTAAATTGTTTTCGTGTAGACGATTCAGTTTCTGGGTTTTGAACAAGGGGATTTGTGCTGTTTTGTTCGTTGCAGGTGGGTTTGTTCAGGGGATCCTTTCGTTGTTGTGGATCTTGAAGCCTTTGTCGAGGTAAAGATTCATGCTTTAGTCTTGTTGGAGGCTTAATTAGGAGCGGATTGTTTTGTTGCTAATTAACTGATTTAGTATTGTGGGAGGTTTAAATTGATTGAGATGTATCTTCGTATTTGGGTTAACTGACTTTTGTTGAAGAATGTATATGTCATAGTTAAGAGCTTTGTGTAATGAGTTGTTCTAGTGAATGATCTCTGTTAAGTAATTCTTTTTAATGTCTTGATAGTTCTTCAAGGCTTCTATTCGTGTGTGTATTTGCCTAATAGAATAGCATCATCTTGAAGCTCTTATGCTCGTTCTGTTTCGCTTGTCTATTCGTGTGTGTATTCGTTTGTGTATTTGCATAATAGAATAACATCATCTTGAAGCTCTTATCAGATCTCTGTCTTTAACTTAACCTTGTACATAGATTATTCATTCTGTTCATTAATTCCTTTTAATGTCTTCATTCTTTTGCGAGTCCTCTATTGGTGGTTGAGATTATTGTGGCATAGGATAAAACACATCACCTGTCTTGGAGAAGCAACCATTACCGGTGCCTCTCGGTGAGGTAAATTTGCCAAACTTTGTCTTCTTCAAGTCTTGCATTTTCCTTTATTGCTTTACTGTGGATGGTAGTAGATGCAGTTAATAAATGCTTGTTAGAGTTAGATTATGGTTAGTTAAAACGCGTGTGATCAATGGTTGGTTTAGTTTAACATTAGGATTGTGTGCAATGTAATAAATATGGTATATTCATGTCAACTCATCTTAACTCAACTCAAATCCAAGAGTAAAGTCGAATGCTGCTTTAGGATGTGTGTGATGAATGCTTCTTTCTCTTCTCCTCTATTAAACCCGGATCTTATTCTTTCTCTCTTCTCCACATTAGTACTTCTTTATCTCTTCTTCACATTACTTCTTCTTTCTCGCTTCTTTCAGATTACTTCTTCTTTCTCTCTTCTTTAGGATATGGATTCTACGAATCCATATAGTCATCAGAACTCGAGTTTTGTTGACCTTTTGAGCAGTCAACAAGAGCCGTTTTGTTATGAGGGTTTATCACAACTCCCTGTCTTTAATAGTCGGTCTACTGCAACTTCAAGCTTCAGTGAAGACACACCTACCGAGCGCAAAGAAAGGAAGAAATGGACTCCCACAGAGGACGTAGTGCTCATAAGCTCATGGTTGAACACGAGCAAGGATCCCGTGGTTGGCAATGAGCAAAAGGCGGGAGCTTTCTGGAATCGAATAGCAGCTTACTATGCAGCCTCACCAAAGGTTGTAAACAGTGAAAAGCGAGAGGCTATTCAGTGTAAGCAAAGGTGGCAGAAGATTAACGATCTTGTTTCCAAGTTTTGTGGCTCATATGAGGCTGCAACAAGACAGAAAACAAGTGGGCAGAACGACGGTGATGTTGTTAAACTTGCACACGAAATCTTTTATAACGATCACAAGATCAAATTCAACCTTCACCACGCATGGGAGGAGATGCGCAACGACCAGAAATGGTGTGAAATTGCAACAACTAAGCTTGATGGTAACTTTAAAAAGAGAAGGTGTGAGGATGGTGCACAATCTGAAAGCTCTCAAGGAACTATCAATCTAGATGATCCACCCACCAAACGTCCTGTTGGTGTTAAGGCAGCTAAAGGAGGAAGTAGTAAGAGAAGTATGGAGGATGGCAAGGCTCTCTCCGAGTTTCAGACCATGTGGTCTCTCAAAGGGAATGACTTGGCATGCAAGGAAAGACTGTCCAAGATGGGTCTGCTAGACAGACTCATTGCGAAAACAAAGCTATTATCTGAAGAAGAAGAAGCTCTAAAGAAGAAGTTAATCACAGAAATGTTTGCTAATTAGTGTAGCATGTTGAAAACGAGTCTCTATGTTTCATATTTTGTTTCTTGTTCTTATTTTGTTTCTTGTTCTTGTTCTGTATCTTGTGTTTCTTATTTATGTATCTTGTGTGATGATGTTCTTTAATGGATTTAAGTTCTAATGGAATTAACTGTCTTGTTCTTAACTACTTTTAAGTTTCTTGTGTGGTGTTGTTCATATACATTGTTATTTTTTCTCAGCAGGTAACATGACACAAGACGGGAGCTTGGGTGTGGAAGTCATGTTTTGTTTCTGAAGTCTTGTTTGAAGTGAGAACACGAGTCACCGACGTGGGGGTCATGTTTGAAGTCATGTTTGATCATGGACTGAAATGAGCTTTTTGAAGTCATGTTTGATCACAGACTGAAATGATCTCTTGTTTGATTGTGTAATGTATTTGCTTTATGTGTCACGGACTGAAATGGTCTTGTAAAGTCTCGTGTAATGTATTTGTTTGATTGTCTGTAAAATGTTTTGTAAGTTTATGTCACGGACTTGGTAATCAAACGTCAGCTTGTCTCTTATTTTTAAGTCTTATAAAGGCTCGTTTTCTCTCTTGAACCAGTGTAAAGAACCATTTTTAAGTTCTATTCAGCTTCGTATCACTTCTGTTTTTGGCATTCATCTTATAAACGCTTGTTTTCCCAACTTTTGTATTCAGCTTATGTCTTATTGTTATTCTCCTTCTTATTCTCCAACAAATCAAATCTTATTGTTATTCTCCTTCTTATTCTCCAACAAATCAAATCTTATTCACAAAGGCTAAGTAAACCACATCTAAACACATGACATATTCTTCTCAAAACACATTTGAAGGATCAATTGATGAGGCTTTTGATCAATATTTTGATCAACATTTTGATCAAACATTTGAGAATTTTTCTATTCAATACAGTGGTCAAGAAGATGAGAGAAAAGAAAGAAAGAAAACGAGTTTATATCGAAAGAAATCGAGAAGCCGATCATATATGTTTATGGAATGATTATTTCAGTGAAACTCCAACGTATCCTGAAAATTTATTCCGATGACGTTTTAGAATGAACAAGCCATTGTTCGTGCACATTGTTGATCGACTCTCCAACGAAGTTCAATTCTTTCACCAAAAGAAAGATGGTCTTGGAAGGCTTGGTCTCTTTGCACTCCAAAACTGTACACAGCAGCCATTCGTGTCTTGGCTTATGATGCTGCGGCTGATACGGTCGACGAATACCTCTGACTCGGGGAAACTACAACTCGGGCATGTGTGAAAAAATTTGTGGAATGAATAATCAATTTATTCGGTGATGTGTACCTAAAAAGACCAACATCGGCTGATCTTCAACGTCTACTTGATATTGGAGAGCATCATGGATTTCCCGGGATGATAGAAAGCATCGATTGTATGCATTGGGAGTGGAAGAATCGTCCCACCGCTTGGAAAGTGCAATATTCTCGTGGTTCGGGTAAACCAACAATCGTTTTAGAGGCTGTTGTTTTATATAATCTCTGGCATGCGTTTTTTTGTCCTCCAGGTACCTTAAATGATATCAACGTTCTTGGCCGCTCACCTGTTTTTGATGACATAATAAAGAGTCAAGCTCCGCAAGTCACTTACTCTGTCAATGGAAGAGAGTATCATATGACTTACTATTTCACCGATGGTATTTATCCGAAATGTGCGACTTTTATCCAATCTATTCCAGTACCACAAGGACCGAAAGCAGTTTTATTTGCTCAACGTCAAGAAGCTGTCCGAAAAGAGGTGGATCGTGCTTTTGGAGTCTTGCAAGCTAGCTTTGCCGTTGTAAAAAATCCGACACTTTTTTGGGATAAAGTTAAAATTGGAAAGATTATGAGAGCATGTATCATACTCCATAATATGATGGTAGAAGACGAACGAGATGGATACACTCAATTTGGGGTTTCAGAGTTCCTACAAAGAGAAGACACCGGAAGTTCACATGTCGATCTCGATTTTTCTCAAGATATGCCTATAAATATCGCCAATATGATGAGTGCTCGAATTAGAATTCGTGATAAACAAATGTATCAATAACTAAAAGCTGATTTGGTTGAACATATATGGCGTAAATTTGGACGTTATGCAGACAACAACTGAGCTCAAATGCTTCTTTCAAATTATTATCGTTTATTTTACTAGTTTTTGTTTTTATTTTAAAATCTATATTTAAAATGTTATCTTTCGATATGTTTTATTTAATAAAAAAATTAATCTTAAAAAAAAGTTCATTTTTTTTAAGAACATTTAATTAAGAAACTACCATTGGAGGCACAAAATCAGAGGGTTTCTTAACGAGAGTTCTTAAGCCCACTTAATTACATTTATATACTAAAATAATAATTATGAAATACTAATGGGTTTCTTTGGATAATGGTGCTTTTAGAGCATGTTCAACGCATGGAGCTCCGGCACGAAATCATAGGTAACTTTTTTGATTTTTTTATTATTATTTTTTTGGTCTGATAAAAAAAACTAATTAAAAAGAGAACCAATTGTGGACCGCCACGTATCAGTGGGGACCGCGAACAGTGCAAGAAACGAAGGGAGATCGGTCCTTATATACGACCCGTAAGACAATGGGACTCACTGATTTTTTTATAAAAACAATGGAACTCACTGATTTTTTAATTATTTTTTGATAGGAACCCAAGGCAAAGAATATGCGTTGAACATGGCCTTAGGCATATGATATTATTTTATTTTTCTATTAGCGTGAAAACATATAATATGTTGTGAAACTAGAGAATAGAATCTCTATGTTTTTTGTATTATTCATAAACATAAGGACTCCTTTATATATAGGGAGTTACACCGTCATAGAATAATGGAAAGACTAGAAAAGGAAATACAAATATGAAAATAGTACAAATCATAATCTAATAAGGAAAAGGCAAGATGTCGATTCTCTCTCTCTCTCTCTCTCCTCACGGTCGACTCTCTCTCTCTAGCATTGGGCCGGTTATGACCCGGGCCGGTTATGGACATCCACAATATGATTGATAACACTTCCCCTTGGATGCCATAACCATACATGGATTGTTATACGCTTTAGATGTTGTCTCATTAAAACCTTACCAGGAAAACCCAGTGGGACAAAACCATGGTGAAGGAAAAAGAGTACAACATGTATTACTCCCCCTGTTCTGAACAACTCACGGCTGGCCTCATGAACAGCCAAGATCTCCGAATGGTTTGAAGATGTGGCCGCGATCGTCTGCTTCATGGAACGCCATGATATGGTCGTTCCACCATGTGTGAAAACATAGCATGTCTGTGATCGAGCATTGTGTGGATCCGAAAGACAACCTGCATCAGCAAAATCAACTAAACATTCTTTGTTTTGGTTAGTATAAAATAAACTCAAGTCTTTCGTTCCTTGCATGTAACGAAGAACATGTTTAATCTCGTTTCAGTGCCTTTGGGTTGGACAAGAGCTTAATCTAGACAATAGATTCATGGCAAAACATATATCTGGTCGTGTGACTAGCCAGATACATCAAAGCTCCTATGGCACTGAGATATGGCACTTCGGGACCAAGGACATCTTTATCGTCCATCTTAGGATGGAACGAATCAATGTTCAGGCCGAGGGACCTCACGACCATGGGGCTAGATAATGGGTGAGACTCGGCCATGTTGAATCTCTTGAGTACTTTTCTGTATATGACATTTGATGCACAAGGATTCCATCTCTTATGTACTCAAGCTGTAATCCCAAACAAAACTTTGTTATTTTTTTCTAGATCTTTCTTCTCGAATTCTTTCTTAAGATATTCAACTGTTTGGGAAATCTCTCCAGAGGTTCATAGGATATTCAAATCATCAACATACACTGCTATAATCACAAAGCCCTGGCCGAATTTCTTTATAAAGATACAAGGGTTGATCGGATCATTCTTGTATCCTTCTCTCTCTCTAGGTACTCACTTAACCTATTATACCACATTCGGCCTGATTGTTTCAATCCACAAAGTGACTTATTCAACTTTACACTGTGTTGTTCTCAAGTACTCGATTTGTTTTTCAATTCAATACCCTCTGGTACTTTCATATATATCTCATTATCCAGTGGACCATATAAGTATGCAATTACTACATCCATTAACCGCAAGTCTAAGTTTTCTCTTATAGCCAGACTTATCAGGAATCTAAAAGTAGTAGCATCCACCACAGGGGAATATATTTCCTCATAAACGATTCCTGGTCTCTGTGAGAATCCTTTGCAACAAGCCGTGCTTTATATCTCACGACTTCACCATGTTCATTTCTTATCCTCACAAAGACCCATTTGTATGCAACTGGTTTAACATCATATGGTGTTCGAATTATAGGACCGAAAACACCTCTTTTTTAAAAAAGAATTTAACTCCACGTTTATAGCTTCTTTCCATTTGATCCAATCTGATCGTTGAGTGCACTCATAAATAGACGTGGGTTCATGATCCTCGTTTAAATCCATAAGTTCAAGTGCTACCTTGTATGCCAATATATCATCAATGTCGACATTCTTTCTGTTCCATTGTATCCCAGACAAGACATAGTTATTGAGATCTCATTATTATCAGGACCTTCAGTACCTTGAATCTTGGCATCCCAAGAATCAGTATTCGATACATCAGGCCCGACCGCATCTAAGCATTCATGATCGGCCGCGATCGCTATTAGGGTTTTGGGATCGGCCGCGGCTAAGTCCCGGGATTTAGGAACAGCCGCGGTCGTGTCTAGGGTTTCAACAACCTCGGTTTCATTCTCTGCACCTTTCTTAGTTTTCCGAGGGTTCTTATCTTTGGAACATATTGGTCTACCACGTTTCAAACGTTGCCTAGACTCTCTAGCAACTTGATTGTGTCCCTCTTGAACATCAATTCTGATTGGTGCATTAGCAGCTGGTATATATGACTTAGTCACTCTTTTCGGGCCAGCAAAGGAATCTGGCAATTGATTAGCTAGCTTTTGTAAATGTATAATCTTTTGGACTTCTAAATCACATTCCTTGCCAAGATAATGATGTTTGATTCCATGTAATCTTTTTTTACCAGCTTATTGCTATCTCCCCCTAATGTTGGATGTTCGGATTCATCAAAGTGACAATCCGCATACCTGACCTTAAATAAATCACCCGTAGTTGGCTCAAGGTATTTTATAATCGTGGGGGAATCATATCCAACATATATCCCCATCCTCCTTTGAGGTCTCATATTTGTTCTCTGTGGTGGAGCAATTGGTACATACACGGCACAACCAAATGTCTTAAGATGGAATATGTCTGGCTCATGACCCGTAAGCAATTGTGATGGAGAATATTTATGTTCACTTGACGGTCTGATACGAATCAGTTCGGCCGCATGCAAGACCGCGTTTCCCCAAGCTGTGGCCGGAACTTAGACCTCATAAGCAATGATCTAGCTATTAGCTGAATTCGTTTTATGAATGATTCGGCCAAGCCGTTCTATGTATGTACATGTGCGACGAAGTGTTCCACACTTACCCCCATGGACAGTAATCATTAAACGCTTGGGACGTGAACTCACCAGTATTGGTCTCTATCATTCCGACCTTAGCATAGTAAAAGGCCAGTAGAGAGCACATGTATAGACTGTAGGACTTTCTTATAGCCTTGGCCGATCTCTATGATCTGAAGGAACTCTTTGTTTCCTTCGCCCTTAGTCTCAATATGAAAACCATTCATTCGAATGTCTTTAAAGCTCAATAGGCTTCTCTTAGAGCTGAGTGAATACAATGCATCAGATATCTCTAGATGCGTAACCTTAGACAACATGATGTTAGCCTGGCCGTAGCCCTCTATGAGACTGGTTATACCCGGAATGATACTTTAGAGACTTCATATAAAAACTTTCATTCATTAATAAAATAAGTTCAAAACAATCAAAACATAGAAAACATAAAGCAAAGAACACGAAAACATAGATGTCGAATTCAACTTCTTTATTTTAAACAATCTGAAGTTTCATAATCCATAAGACCGTCTCGTTCATGATTGAAATCATCTTCACCATCTTGATAAGTCATATGAGCTTCAGGATTCTTCCCTTTCAAACTCTCTTGGTAGAGGTCAACAAGATGTTTGGGAGTCCTACATGTCTTAGCCTAATGATTATCCATACCACATCTATGGCACACGGATTTGGACGAGTTTTGTGGTTTTAATGATGTACCACGGCCTCGGCCATGACCACAGCCTCCATAAGAGTTTCCTTTGCCATAGCCATATGAGTTGCCTCGGCCTTGACCAAACGAGTTTCGGCCTCGACCACCACGTCCATGCCATTTTCCACGACCACGGCCGTGTTGGCTATCAATCTGGACATAGTTCGACTCTTTCTTATCCTCTACGGCCACATGTGCCTCAGGTAATGGATTTGTTCCAGGAGGTCTCAATTCACTGTTTCTCATCAACAGTTCATTGTTCTGCTCAGCGAGCAAGAGACAAGAGATCAGATTAGCATAAGTTGTGAAGCCCTTCTCTCGGTACTGTTGTTGTAACAACACATTGCTTGTGTGGAAGGTGGAAAAGGTTTTCTCAAGCATATCCTTATTCGTTATATCCTCACCACACAGTTTCAATTTAGAAACTATCTTAAACAGGGTCGAGTTATACTCGTCCACGGACTTGAAGTCCTGGATTCTGAGATTCCTCCAATCATACATAGCCTTTGGTAATAACACCGTTCTCTGGTGATCATATCTCGTTTTCAACTCTGTCCAAAGGTCTAGAGGATTCTCAATTGTCAAATACTGATCTTTGAGACTCTCAGTAAGATGATGGCGTATAATTAATATAGCTCCATATCTATCTTTCTCACTTGCATTATTGCCCTCGGTGATACATTCACTGAGTCCCTTGGATTTTAGGATGATCTTAGCATCAAGTGCCCATTGCAAGTAATTATCTCCAGAGAGATTTAGGGCATCAAAATCCAAGTTGTTGATTTTCGACATCTGAAATCATATATTTCATTCTTAGGATTTATAATGTTCTTATAATGCATACAAGACAATCAGATATATAATGCAAATTGGTCACACGACCAAACGGATATGATGCATTTAGTTCATACGATTATGCATGCATGATATGCTAAAAAGCCGCACGGCCAAACAATCCGAACATGCATAATGCAAGACCAGCCGCACGGCCAAAAGTATGAACAATCTTAGCAATCGGTTTCTATATGATCTTAATGCAATCGGTTATTCATCTTTAGCAAGAACGATTCAAAGTGATCATGAAAGCTCAATAAAACAATCAAGCAATGCATCAATGGGTTTAGTTACTATCAACCTAACGATCATATTCAATGAGATTAATACAATTAGGGTTTCAATATGAACAAGCCGGTCGGTTTCAAGTTTTAAACAAGATGAGAACTAATCAACTTAGGCAATTTATATCGCAAGATAACACTCAATTAGTTCATCAATTCAATCAACCAAATTCAAGTATGAGATTAATCAAATCCTAGCAATCAGTTCTATGTGATGATAATTAGATTCAAAACATTCAATCACATAAACGATCAAATCAAATTTTGATTAGGGTTTGCATGGTATGCATGCGGCTAGGCTTTAGGGAATTGGGGTTTCGATTTTAATCAAGCAATAAGATTCAATTTTGGTTATTAGGGATTGGATCTATTGCCTTAGGGTTTGGTTCATAGGTTTTAGTTTTACCTAAACCTCAAGTCGGGTTGAATGGACCACCGAATAGAGAAGGACGTGAGCTGATCGTTGCTGTCGGGTCGCGAACGGGTTTGCTCTATGTCGCGAACGGATTGAAGCTGAGACGAGTCGCGAACGGGAGCAAGCAACTATCGGGTCGTGAACGTGATGGCTATCGAACTGTATCTGGTCGCGTCGAGCAGGCTGAGATCGTGTCTCGCGAACAGGCTGAAGTCGCGAGCTGAGGAACGGACTGAGGTCGCGTGCTGAGATCGGGAACGCTTTGAGTATGGGGTTTTAGGTTCTCGATCAGATTAGGGTTCGTCGTCGGGTTTAGGGTTTATCGCCGGGATGAGATTAGGGTTTTAGGGTTCGGACTTTAGCTTAGGTTTTAGAGCGTAATCGTGCTGATAACGTGTTGTGAAACTATAGAATATAATCTGTATGTTTCTTGTATTATTTATAAACATAAGGAGCCCTTTATATATAGGGAGTTACACCGTCATAGAATAATGGAAAGACTAGAAAATGAAATACAAATATGGAAAGAATACAAATCATAATCTAATAAGGAAAAGACAAGATGCCGATTCTCTCTTTTTCCTCACGGTCGACTCTCTCTCTCTAGCATTGGACCGGTTAAGACAATATGATTTATATTACATAATAACGTTTATTTAAAGCGACAGTTGTTTTTAGAAGAAAAAAGTAAGCAACATTTTTGCTTCCAGCATACCTTCTGATTAATAAACGCTAATGGGATCATATCACATACAAATAGCAGAAACTATGACATAAAACACGATTAGGTGTCTTCTTCCACCATGTGCAGTAAAAAAATTTAAAATATTTTTTAACAGATAAATATAAATTATATTTTAAAATAAAATTTTATTAATATTGTAAATTTTCTTTTTTGTATCAATATTTTAATATAAATTTGATTTAATTAAGCATAAAAATTATATTTAAGAATATGCATGTATATATTTGAAATTATAATCTTAGATAGATTTTTCTATCTATTTATTTTAATTAAATATATTAAATAAATTTGTAAAAGTTGCATAATTATCAAAAATTAAAATTAAACAATATTTATAAAATTTGTTGAAATATAAGAAAGTAATGATTTTACGATTAAATTTTTATAATTTTCTAAAAAAAATTGTATACATTTTTAAAAATTTTAGTAATAAAATTGTATAATTTAAAAATATATAATTATATTATATTTCGAAATTTATAATGCCATATTTGAATATATTTATTTTAATGATGATTTATGAGTTATTCCCATATTATAAAAAAAAATTCAAAAATATAAGTTGACATTAAATGTAATATATGAATTATTACCATATTTTAAAAAGTTTACCAAAAATATAAATTAACATTAAATGCATTTGTCCATGCCATATTAAGAACTATAAGACTTGTCATCAATTTCATTAGCCATATCATATTTGTTTTGTGAAATTGATTGTAGAAAGAACACGTGACAAAATCAATTCGCAAATATAGTCTAGGGGATTTGTGCAAGGGATTTGTGCAACGTCACTAAAACGTAAAATAGCCATCAACCCCAACGTCACTAGCTACTAGCTAGCTACCTCATCTCATTCGTCGCTCTGTAAATACTCGCGAGAGACCGAAACTTCTTTTTCTTATTTCTCCCTATGATGATGTTGGTTTCTTTGATTGCCGTCACAAAACTTTGTCCGTCCGTATCATTCTTATGCATCATCCGTATGCCGTTGTTTTGCTTATTTCCGACCATATCATAACTCTCCGAATTAACAACATTTTCATGTCTCTTCGCATTGCTTCCGCCTTCGCTGATACTCCAGCTTGTACCGCTGCAACAACTCAACGTATCATCTTCGCTCAACTGCACTATCTGCTCCGCCGCTTCCATCTCCGTCTCTGAAAACGCAACTTCTGTTTCTGCCGTAAAACCAATCACCTCCATTTGATTGATCGTTTATAAATCAAATCAACAAGACACTCTTGATTCTCGATCGAATATTTATCTCTCGACGACTCCTTTTTCTTTTGCTACTCTAATCACTTTTACGCGTATCGTTGTTGTTTTTCTCGTCTTTTATATAAGAAAAGAAAAAAAATTAATCGAGAGAAAAAAAGGAAAACTATTAAACCAGGAAAATAAAAAAGGAAACCACTGAAAACAGATAACAACCGCCTGGCTGTTCTTGCACCCGAATTAATATATTTAAAAAATTTAATAACTTTTTGACCAAAAAAATTAATTAATCACTACATCCTGAACCGTCAAGATTAGTAACCCGACTTTAAGATTTGGTTAAATTACTTGATCCAACGGCTTCCTTTGTGTCTATCTTTGATGAGGTCGTTTACTAAATTTCATTTGTCCTTCTTTTTTAGAGATATGCGTTTGACTTTCAATTATACGATTTGATGGAGTCCATGTATAGCCATTGCGTTTTCAATACGGCATATACACGTATTTGGGGGCCCTTATGTTTCATCTGACGTGTTCTAATCTCGATCGTCGTCTCATCCTTTGCGTGACATGCGGTGGTTTCACAGGCGCCTGATTCGGCTTTTCTTTTGAACTTTGGCTGTAGATGTATTTGAGCAAGCATTTTGAAATGGGATAATCTATCAATATCAATGTTTTATATTTTAATTATTTGGTAATCTGCCCAAAAAGGTGGATAGAACCCAAACCTATTCTTTTTATTTCTCTCCATAAAATAGAGTAATTCTATAATAAAATTATTTTCTTTTAGAAAAAGTATAGAAAATATTATTGAAGATAATCTTAGAAAACGAGTGGATATATAAAAGCTGGAAAACGGTAACATCCATTATTAACAAAGTAGAAAATAAAAGCAAACAACTCTATCTATGATTATTATATATAATCTCTCCAAACAGAAACTATCAATCTATACTATTATTTATGAAGTGATTTTGCTTAGCTGTCATCTTTTCCATGATTTTAGAGAATTTTGCTTATTTATCATGTTTTAGTAATTTTTAGCTGAGTCATTAATTCATTAATTTATATAATATTATTATTTTTTAAATTAAGTATTAGTAAATGTTAAAATATTTACAATAAAAATAAAAATTAACCAAAAACAGAAACATATAATAAAAATATAATTAGTGTATATCTCAATGCTCCATTGATGTAATAATGTTATACGTATTTTAATGGTTTATTTTATGAACTTATATTGTCATGATAAACATGTTATTACAGTTTCTATTTTCAATATGTTCTCACAAACATCATTTTTTTCCTTCTTTATTAAGTTCAAAAAAACAAAGATGTGTAGTTATAGATTAATGAAAAACAATTTTTTTTGTAAATAATTCATTATATAATTAACTAAAAACGAATTTTATATTAATAATATTAGATTTATAATATATTATATAATTTATTATAAAATTAATATAATAAATTTTTCAAAATAAAACATTTTTTAAAAAAATAAGATTATTATTATATATTGTGTTGTTATCTGGAAATAATATTTTCAAAATTAAAATGTAAAAATTTTATTATTAAAATTAATTGAGCAAAAACATTTGAATCATGATATTTTATAAAATATTTTGAATATGTGAGTGTTTTTAAAATTTAAAGTAATAAATATATATATTGATGAAATTTTATATATTATCATACTGGTTTTTGAATTAATAAATTACAAACTAATAAGTATTTCTTTAGTTGTTATCTTCTCCATGATTTTAGGGAATTTTTGCTTATTTATCATGTTTTAGTACTTTTTAGCTGAGTCATTAATTCATTAATTTATATAATATTATTATTTTAAATTAAGTGTTAGTAAGTGTTAAATATTTACAACTAAAATAAAAATTAACCAAAAAACAGAAACATATTATAAAAAATATTTAATTAGTGTATATCTCAATGCTCCGTTGATGCAATAATGTTATACGTATTTTAATGGTTTATTTTATGAACTTATATTATCAAGATAAACATGTTGTTACAGTTTCTATTTTCAATATGTTCTCACAAACATCATTTGTTTCCTTCATGTGTAGTTATAGATTAATAAAAAACATTTTTTTGTAAATACTTCATTATATAATTAATTAAAAACGAATTTTATATTAATAATATTAGATTTATAATTTATATTAAGTAATTTATTATAAATTAATATAATAAAATTTTCAAAATAAAATATTTTTAAAAAAGATAATTATTATATATATTGTGTTGTTATCTAGAAATAATATTTTTAAAATTAAGATGTAAACTAATTATAATTAAAATTAATTGAGTAAAAACATTTGAATCATGATATTTTATAAACTATTTTGAATATGTGAGTGTTTTAAAAATTTACAATAATAAATATATATACTGATAAAATTTTATATATTATCATACTAGTTTTTGAATTAATAAATTATAAACTAATAAGTATTTGTAAGAAAATTATGTCCGCAAGTGCGGGCAAAGCACCTAGCATAACATTATAAATAAAATAATTAATTTAGATGGGAAAACAAGAAAATAATTTAAACCTGTAAGAAAAACTGCACATCTTAATAGTTAAAAAAAACTGCACATCTTTGTTACAACACAATACCACCCAACAACCACCAACAGAGTTCACGTCATCGTCATCAACACATTTGCTTCCAAATCTCCAACACAAACTCCTTTACTCTTCTGCTTATAATCAAATCTTCACCATGAAATAGCATGCAAGGCTTTGTTTTACTACAGAGCTTTAGTTTCCACAGTTCAGACCACATATCTCCAACACTGGTCCACCTTTAGCCACAAACGGATCAACTCTAACCAATAAGAGCGTCAAGATCGAATCAAGAAGAATAGACCAAACCACAATAATACTAGGCATCCTATCTTTCTTCCCAAGCAACCCCTTGAGGAATGGGTATAAATGAACAATGACCAAAGAGCAAAAAAGAGTCTCCCAAACAGAGGTCCCCCAAGAGTCATAACCATTGCTAATGGCATCCGAAATACCGACAATAACTCCGACGATGTTTATGATCAGAAGTATCGTCGGAGGAATCAACAGAGTCGTCCATTTGAAGATGTTAAGCTCAGAGAAAGGTCCATCGTCTGCTGCTTTGACGTGTCTGTGAAGTTAGTGTTGACTCCAGCTAGAACCTTGGGCAAACCTTGAAACAGAGCAAATAGATGCGAAGAGTCTCCTCCTATTACCCAAAACTGCTCGTTTCTCTGCACCAATCGAGCAGTTTAGCTTAAAGACGAATAAAAAATTTATAATATTTTGTTATAAGAGCAAAGGAAATATACATCCTTATTTTAAAAACAAAATTATATCAAAAGATATTATCCAAATTCCTAATGTAAATAGGTTTTAGAGAGTTTACGGATTCCTGACTGCATTAGGACCACATATATGACAATAATTACTTAAAACTCGTGAGAATATGAATTGATAATTCAGTATATAAAGACTTCACGTGACATTGGTGGAGACACAAACAAACCGATAGGAATAATTTCTTACGTGAAAAGCTACCTTAACCACCTAGAAATAATATGCATATGGCGATCCCTACTTCCACATCCATGAATGAAGACGAGCCACCTTTTAAAAAAAGACGGCTAACTTTTATCAGGAGACAGGTGACAATTCTGATGCTTCCTGATGATTTGATACTAAATTGCTTAACCGCATCTCAAGATTGGACTACCCAACTGTTTCCTTAGTTTCCAAGAGGTTCCGCTCTCTCCTTAGTCCTTACTTTGGTGGAGCTTTACCAGACCCGAACCCTATTAGGCTGCACCGAAAGTTGTCTCTAAGTGTCCTTACAACTCCATAACGATCCTAAAACACTACGATGGTTCACGCTTTGCCGGAGACCATATAGCTCAAGAAATATTTTGGCCCCCACTCGGCCACTCCCCATCTCTTCTCCTGGTTCTCTCTGTACAACCATTTTTATAGTGTTTTCCTTCTAGTATTACTTACTATCGAAGTACGATGAAATTTGTTTGTTGTTAAGGCATAAATCTGTAGAAGGTCTGTAGAGAAGCAAAACCAAGATGGACAATAATAAAGCAGTGTTTATGATAGAGTTCTAAACACTATAATAATATGAAAACACCAACGTCTCCAACAAAAGGGAGAACATAAAATTCTTCCAAACACCCAAACGTGTCCAAGTCTTTTTTTTGTCATAAGCTTTTTTTTTTTTTTAATTTAGTCTTCATTGTTTTGCAAAAAAAAAAACTTTTTTGATAGATTTGTACCAAAAAGGCATATCTCTGGTCCACCTTTAGCCAAAAAAAGGATTAACTCTAACCCACGAGAGCGTTAAGATCGAAACAAGAGGAATAGACCAAAAAACAATAATCGTAGGCATTATATCTTGCTTCCCAAGCAACCCCTTGAGGAATGGAGTTGCAGGCAAGGAAACAGAGAGATGTCACAACTTATATTTCATATCATGACTCTGTAAGAATCTTATTATAATATTTTTTGTTTATATTGACTGTTGTTATGAAAATAAGGGGAAAGTTTGTATCTTTATTAGACAATAAGGAACCCTTTATATAGAGAATTACATAAGTATGAAACCCTAATACAATATGAGCTAGGAAATACAAATACATAAGAATATGAGCCTTCGAATATGGGTTTCCACCAGACCTTGGTTTATAACACTCTCCCTTGGAAGACCATCTCCGAAGTGGTTTGTAATACGCTTTGGATGTTACCTCATTAAAACCTTACCAGGAAAACCCAATGGGATAAAACCATGGTGAAAGAAAAAGAGTACAACGCGTATTACTCCCCCTGTTGAGTACATCTCTGGATGTCAGTAACGCCTTATTAATTAGATTCACCAAATCCTCACTTGAGTGAACTTGGACGGACAAACAACCTGTATCACCAAAATAATTTACCTTTCTTCGGGTAGGTTAGTATCAAATGGACTCAAGTCTTTAGTTCCTTGTAGGTAACAAAAATATGTATAATCCCGTTTTAGTGCCTTTGGATCGATCATGAGCTATATCTAGCTAATAGATTACGACAAATTATTTATTTAGCCTTGTATGGTTCGCCAAATTCGTCAAAACTTTATGGCACTTAGACATGGCATTTCAGGACCAAAGATCTCCTCATTTTCTTCATTAGGGCCGAAATTATCTTTTCTAAACTGAGGTTACTTATAATTATGGGACTTGTCAATTCGTAAGCTTAGTCCATATCAAACTTCTTGAGCACATTATCTATGTATGTCATTTGGTGCATAAGGATTTTCTTTTCAAGGTGCTCAATGTATAATCCAATATATAATCTTGTTTTCCCAAAACCCTTCATGTTTAATTCAAATTCTTTCTTGATGTATTCTATATTTGAGAAATTTCTCCAGAGGTTCCTAGGATATTCAAGTCGTTCACATAAAGATATTCAATATTGTTATCAAGAACTTGATGTGTTCGGTAGTTCGATACCCTCTAGAACTT
Organism: Brassica napus; assembly: GCF_020379485.1. Lineage (NCBI taxonomy): Eukaryota > Viridiplantae > Streptophyta > Magnoliopsida > Brassicales > Brassicaceae > Brassica > Brassica napus. The sequence continues at coordinate 59,211,886 of NC_063446.1, read as the reverse complement.
TCACATAAATTTCGTTATCCAGTGGACCATATAGATATGTATTTTATTTGCCAGACTTATAAGGAATCAGAATGTCGTTGCATCCACCACATAGGAGTATGTCTCCTTTATAATTGATTCCATGTCTTTGTGAGAACCTTATGCAATTTCGCCATTCTTATTATGTTTTCTCACCAAAGACTTACTTATGTCCAACTGGTTTGACTACATCTCTTCTCTTAAGAGATTTCATATACCACGTCTTATAGCATTATCAATTTGCTTAATCAATTTCTCTGAGTGCACTCTATGATAGACGTTGGTTTCATGATCCCCGCTTTTGTCAAGCGCTTTTGTATTCAAATATTATATCATCATCGACGTCGATATTATTTTACCGGTTCCATTTATAATCCAGACATGACATAATGCATTTAGATCTTATTATTTTCAGGTACCTGATCTTTATTCATGGTCATGTCTAAGGTTTCCTTTGGAAAACCTTAATTTCGGATCTGCCATTTCAATTGTATGCTCTTCTCATTTTCGAGTAATACATGTATGGTACCGTCTTATCTTAACTAAGTCCAATATCAATTTTATTAGAGCATAACCCGCTGGTATATTTCATTTTGGGTCATCAAACATGTCTGGCAATTGACTTGTTTAAGTTCTGAGAATGATTCATTCTTTGGACTCTTATTCTATATTCATATTTGAGGATCATTATTCATTCTCGAAATCGTTTACCAGCTTATTATTTCTCTCTCTGATGTTGGATATACGGATTTATCTAATCCATGGCTTAGCCTTAATCATATCTCTCGTGGCCTTATGTATTCTTATGGAGATTTATATCCAACGTATACACTTAATTCAATTTCACATCTCATCTTATAACTTTGTGGTGGAGCAACTTATTTAAGTTCTCTATATGGGAACATTAATTCTTGACCCTTTATCAAATTTATGGGAGAGTCTCTATTTGTTCTTTGGTATTATGCGAACAAATTTTGCTGCAACTTATAAGGATTCATAAATCCACTGGTATCACCAATTACTCTTGCAAACTTATTGTAGATTTTGACAAGGATATGTACAACCATATGTCGTCATATATGATGGATAATCAGTCCATCCGTTGGTGATCAAGCCCACGAAATTCCTTGCTTATTTTCAAAATATCATGGTGAATACTCATATTATCAATTCCCTTATTCAAAGGGACAGCATATCTTAAACCATTCAATAGAATGTCGCATACTTAACCGGAATGACATGACCGGTTTGCCAATCATTAATCTCCATATAATATTTCTGTTGTGCAATTTCGTTTTCAGATTTGATTTTGGCCGAGTTCTATTTGGGCTATTGTTGTCGTGGATGCTTAACTTATTTTGGGATTTTGGGATTCTCTGATTCTCCTCCTCGAGATAATCACACTTAATGTTCATTTATCTCGTATTGAATCCCAAACTTAGGTAATTTAATATCAAATTTTGTTCACTTAGACAATAATTTTGAAAACATCATGCATTAAATAATTCAAAGTGTGCAACAAATAGCCATAAATAAATTAAGTCTGATTAGATTAATAGAGATTTAAATTCGGCCAAGATAGATTATTCAAAAGACTTTGGCCAAGGAGATTCGGCCAAGATGATTTTATCAAAATGCTTTGGCCAAGAGATTCTATTAGTTTGAGTAGATTTCATATTTGGCCAATAGAAATTTCAATCTGGCCAAGCTTTTGCCTTCGGTCAAGGTCTTTTAAAGGTTGGCCAAGAGAATTTAGACTTTGCATTTGATCAAGATTTAAGCTAGGCCAAGCTTCTACATTTGGCCAAGGCTTTAAAGATCATGCGATTGTTCATTAGGCCAAACATAAGCTTCGGCCATGCCAAATCCGAATGGTTATAGGATTCTAACAGATTTCGGCCAAGGAGTAATTTTATGATCAGATTTTAAGTTTTAAACAAGTGATCATGTCTTAAAATTTGGCTAAGATTTCATTTGGCCAAGGCTTTGAGAAACGATCCTACAAATGTTCATATGAACATGTATAGTCTTGGCCAAGTCAAATCCAAACAGTTTTAGAATTTGGTTATGTGTTTCGGATTTGCTAGATTTTTCAGCATATGATTCAAGGTTTAAAAAAACACATATAGGTCAGAAAATGTAATCAAATCAAGTTTAGCATATGATGAAGTTTTGATCCTACGGCCAAGCTTTTAATCATGCGGATAGGATTTCATGCAATCTCTATGTTTTAAACAAGCAAGGCATCATTTTCAATCAAGTAATAACCTAGCAAATCAGATTTGGATCATGTGAGCATGTGACTGAGAAATTAAATCTAGGTTCCATGCTGCATGCAATCGAATTTTATCTTTAACAATCAATCCAGATTTTAATTTCTTAGCATGCGAGCTAGGCGATCAAACAAATCAGATTTTGGGTTTGACGCATGCGAATCAGATTTGGTTAAGACATATGATTCAGATTTTAAACAATATCATGTGATCAAGCAACCAAATCAGATTTCAATCAATAGCATGTGATTTAGGCAATTTCTATTTCTAATAGGATTTAATCATGCGATTTCAATTTCCTAGGTCTAATCGATTTTTAATCAATTAGCATATGAATAATTTCAATCTAATCATGAAATTTTATCCCTAGGTTTCATATGATCAAATTATGGAATTCTAATTTAAATTTATTAAGTTTTAAAATTCCATGCGATCAGATTTTAGGTTAAATTTCTAATTCTAATTCTAATAGGATTTAGACACAAGAACATGTAATTATTCTTAGTCTAATTATGCAACCTCAAACATGTATTTATGCATGAAAAATATCAAGTTATACAAACATAAAATCGGCCAAGACAAAACCCTAATAACTTTGTAACAACCTTCCTATTTTTTTTAAGGGTTCTAGGTTTTAGCATGCAATTTCAGTTTTAATGTTTATGTTTTGATTTCTAACATTAAAACATGTAATTTCTATTAGAGATCAGATCGAACAATTAGGTTTTATCAATCCTATCATGTGATTAACAAAATCAGATTTTAAAGCTAAACATGCGATTTAATTTTCTATGTCTAGCATGCGATTTTGATTTTAATGTTTAGCATATGATTTGCAAACCTAAAACATGCAATTTCTATTAACAAACAGATCATACAATCAAGTTTTAATAATCCTAGCATGTGATTAGGTGGTTTCTATCAGTTCATACGAAATATGCATGATGCAATCAATACAGTAATGCACAAACAAATCTCTCGACCAAGTCAAAGATCAAGCCACACAGCTACTTGATGGAATCAATTCATTACCATCCTAGCATAAGATTCTAAGTGTAATTGCAATCAATCAATATGATCAAATTAGGTTATGAATGAATTATGCAACAAGCCGCACGACCACAAGGTGTGATCAAGTCTAGAACAATTAACCTAGCATGTAGTTTCAGTTTCAACCGGATTATACAGTTTCAGATTCAAGTATATCAAACAATCAAGACTAGGTTAAATGGAAACACTTATCCTAACAGGCGGTTTCAATTAGGGTTTCAATCTTGAATCATTCAATCAATTAATCAATTTTAGTTATGAATCAATACTAGCAACAGCTCTATGTGATCAAATTCAAATTTCGATTACAAAATTAGGGTTTTAGGTTTTCGAGTTTGATCTTAGATCAATGAGATTCGATTTGAGATTCAAAACCATTAAAGATTTCGATTTTAATTGATCAAGTGATCAATTTCGATTAGGGTTTGAGGTATCGAACTTTTGAGCTTCGATTTACTCTTTGGGGTTTTGATCTATTACCCTATGGTTTTTGATTCATAAAAGATTAGGGTTTTATGGTTTTAATTCTTTATCAAACAATCCATATTCAATTATGGGTTCTTAGGTTTCGAGTTACCTTTAGCCTTAGACGTTTGTTGAACGGACCACCAAAGGGATGAACCGCAAACTGGAACACGAACGGGACGTGAGCTGACTGCTATCGGATCGCGAACGGATTGAGGCTGAGGTCGCAAGCTGTCCGTGAGCTGGATTTGTCGCGAACGGGATGCTTGCTGTCGGGAACGCGAGCTATCCGGGATGCGAGCTGAGGCTGAGTTCGTCTGAGCTAGGATCGGACTGAGATCGTCTGTAGACTGAGCTGAGACGGATCGGGAATGCCTATGAACTCCTTTGATCTGAATGGAAAAGAGAGTTTGATCGCACGGACAGCAACTCCTCTCGGCTTGAACTCCTTGTTGATATTTGATTTTAATTCCCTCGGCTCATGAAACAACACGAGGAGCATTATATAACATGAACGCCAACAAGATAACATGAATCAACTAAGGTATGATAAACTTATCTTGCACATGAGTTGAGTTCGGCTAGAAATCCATATAGTATTTATAAATCCAAGTAAAATATGCAAATCCGGAGGTTTTCCCTCAGATTTGAGTCTTTGTATTTTTAACTAAAAAATCCAAACAAATCCATTCAAATCCATTATAAAATCAAATATATTAGTAAATCCATACGATTGAATACCACTTGATTTGATATCGAATTTATGAATCATTAAACCAATAACACATGATTTTAATACAAATTTTAAAATCATAGAACCAATAACACTAAATTTAGTTCAGATTTTCAAATCCATTAAAATTCAACAACCAATAACCCCTACTAAGTTTTAAATTTTCAAGAAATTCCAATAAACATGCGATCAGATTTTAGGTTAAATTTCAAATCCTAATTCTAATAGGATTTAGACACAAGAACATGTACTTATTCTTAGTCTAATTATGCAACCTCAAACATGTATTTATGCATGAAAAATATCAAGTTATACAAGCATAAAATCGGCCAAGACAAAAACCCTAATAACTTTGTAACAACCTTGTAACAACCTTCCTATTTTTTTGAAGGGTTCTAGGTTTTAGCATGCAATTTCAGTTTTAATGTTTATGTTTCGATTTCTAACATTAAAACATGTAATTTATATTAGAGATCAGATCAAACAATTAGGTTTTATCAATCCTATCATGTGATTAACAAAATCAGATTTTAAAGCTAAACATGCGATTTAATTTTCTATGTCTAGCATGCGATTTTGATTTTAATGTTTAGTATATGATTTGCAAACCTAAAACATGCAATTTCTATTAACAAACAGATCATACAATCAAGTTTTAATAATCCTAGCATGTGATTAGGTGGTCAAACAAATCAAATTTCAATTAAGCATGCGATTTGCAATTTTATGCCTAGCATGCAATTTCTAATTTTAAAAATATCCAATCAGATTTTCTTAAACAAACAATCAGAATTTAAAGCTTTAAACAACATGTGAAAACAAGTTTTAGAAAGCTTTCAACAAGAGGGTTTTAATTTTAAAGCTATGCGATTTTTAGGTTTAAGCAAATTAGGTTTTAGATGTTTAGGAATCGGTTTTTCAAGCATACCAAGTATGCGATCTGATTATGTCAATAATCAGATCTGAAACTATAGATTTAGGTAGATGATTCAAGTTTTAGAATTATTAGAATCGTATTAGATAGTATAGGTTTATACAATTTTCGGTTTTAAGCATGACATTCGATTTTCATGTCATGCGATTTTAGGTTTAGATTAGTTCTTAGGTATAAAACTTATGACCATGTTTTACTAAGTTTTAAACATATACTATATGATTTATAAGGATATAAATCGAATTATGTATTCATAGTTGGTTAGGTTTTGATTTCTATGATCACATATTAAGGTATATGCGATCGGTTCTCTCTTGTATGGTTCGAGTTTAATTACATTAAACTCGACCTCTAAGTAGTTTTAAAGTTTGTGATAGTTTACTTATGAACTCCTTTTGATCTGAATGGAAAAGAGAGTTTGATCGCACGGGCAGCAACTCCTCTCGGCTTGAACTCCTTGTTGATATTAGATTTTAATTCCCTCGGCTCATGAAACAACACGGGGAGCATTAGATAACATGAACGCCAACAAGATAACATGAATCAACTAAGGTATGATAAACTTATCTTGCACAGGAGTTGAGTTCGGCTAGAAAATCCTTGTTGGAATCGGATTTGGTTTCCAAATCAAATTGGCGCGCACTGTATCTGTGCGTGAGGGCGTGTCGGTGGTCAGATCGACAAGCGGTTTGTACTGACGGATTTGTCTCGGCGAGGGCTTCGATTTGATATCTTGATCGTTTTCTGGGTCCTCACGGTTTGAGATAACAGCCTCTTTGAAGTTCCGAGGCAGATTCCTTTGCGTTTAGGGTTTGATGATTTTCGGTTGAGTTGAAGAATATTTCGTGGGGGCTTAGGGCTAGAGGCTATCATGCTGATAACGTGTTATGAAAATAAGAGAAAAATATGTTTCTTTATTAGACAATAAAGAGTCCTTTATATAGGGAATTATATAAGTATAAAACTCTAATACAATATGGGCTAGGAAATACAAATACATAAGAATATGGGCCTTCGAATATGGGCTTCCACTAGACCTTGGTTTATAACAACTGTGGATATATATACCTAGATGAGTAATAGGTTCCCATTCTGATTTGTAAGCTTCAGATAAGTTCTTTTAATTCAACACTCCAAGCATTGGATCTGCCATCGTGCACACGTATCTGTCTGTCCACAGAAGAGATGCTGAGAATTTGATTGTCTATGACACACGACTCGAAAGTCAAGTGTTGTCCAAGGGAGAGTTTTATTCATCACCTATAAGGCTATAACTCTCAACATCTATTTTTACGCCATGGTAAGTTCGAGACTGATTGCACAACCCGGCGGCGTAAAGAGAGCCTCCAAGAAAAGCAAGAGCCGGATACAAGAAGTCCTCTCCAATATTGTGCACGGTTTCAGCCTACTGAACATTGCCTTACTATAAGACTCTTATCTAGGGATCCGCCTAAGGAGACAACACATGAGCTGATCCCCACAAAATAAGATGTCTACGATGTAGGCGAGAAGGCGGTGTTGAAGCACTTGCATGTCTGATGAAGAAATGCGTGGAACCCTAGAGAGACAGAGAAGCATTTCATTGTCGGTGAGACGTTCACATGGCGCCGTCTCCTTCGCAGTCTCAGCTGGCTCCCATGTTCATCGTCCAAGAAAGCTAAAGAAACATGGAGAGAAAGAAAGAACAGTTGAATGAATGAGTTCGGAACAAAAACAGATTATTTATCTTAACTTTATACTCGGCTGATTTACTTTTATAATAATAATAATAACTTTAAAAACAAACTGATTGCACAAAGATGACACAGAATCATATTCATGACTTTTAGCTAAAGAAACGTGGCTCGTGGCCAGTGGTTGCAGCGGCTAGTATTAGCAAAGCTGCGCGTATTTAGAGTCAAATCTTTTGGAGTAGCGTTGCGGACAAGCCAATTTCTACCAAGATGTGGTCTCATATTTTATTAAAGGCTTCAACTCGTGTGGCAATGCTTCCTCGGCCAAGTTTCGGTTCTTTCTGAGTTAGTAAACCTTTTGTTTAGTTATGTTATTGTTTGTGTAATTGTTACAGTTGCTTCTTCTTTCTCTCCCGGTATTGTTTTAGTTTTTTTTTTCATTTGCTACTAGTTTCAGTGTATCTTCTGAGGCAAAGAAAATTTAGTATAAAATTTAACATTTACAAAAAAAAAAAAGAAACTTTAAAAATAATTTTGCAGTAGTAATAATAAAAGAAATAAGAAAATGAACACAATCATTTGTTGGTTCGGTTGGCATTGTTTAGCCTTATGGTTGTGGGAGTTTAATAAAAGTCATGAATACGATTTCCCCGAGATTTTTGTTGGTGTCTGATGAGATTTATTTAATTGTTTTCTTGATTTTTTGTCCATTATTTATCAATCAGCTAAACATACTTACTCTGAAGTATAGTTAAGATTTTTATACTTTCGAAAAACTCATTGCAGCAAGATAAAAGGAACAGCCGGTAAGTCTTTGTTTTCTTATTACTGAGTTTAGTTTCCACAGCTCAGACCACATACGGATTAACTCTACTAACCCACAAGAGCGTCAAAATTGAGGCAAGAGGAATAGAACCACAATAATCGTAGGCATTCTATCTTGCTTCCCAAGCAACCCCTTGAGGAATGGGTATAAATGAACAATGACACAAAAAGCATAGAAGAATCTCCCAAACTGAGGGCCCCAATAGATTGCTAATGGCATCCGACAATACCTCCGTTGATGTTTCTGATCAGAAGGGTAATCAACAGAGTCGTCCATTTGAAGATGTGAAGCTCAGAGAAAGCTCCATCGTTTGCTGCTTTCTGACGTGACTGTGAAGTTATTGCTAACTCCAGCTAGCTAGAACCTTGAGCAAACCTTGAAACAGAGCAAACAGATGTCTGCTCAAGAAAATCTCCACAGAGGCAAGAGCCCAACGTAGAAGTAGAACTTGATGAAGACGATCCGATAAGTTAATGGGAGCAGATCCTTTAAAAGCTGGACGCTTTGGCATACAGTATACAGATCTCCATCCATGGTAAAGATATCTTCTGTAACCTAAAGCCACCCAATCTGCATGTAAGTAGTAAGTAGAATGAGATCACAAGGAGTTTTGTAGCTTTCTAACATGTTGAAAACCTTGTAATGAGGTTACCTCTTTTCCCCCATTCGGTTTTATCTTCGCAGCCCTATCTAATAACTTGAATGGCTTCTCTCAACAAACACGCAGGGCTTGCGTTTACGAGGAACTCCACCATCTTGCAGAACAGCAGAAGCAACGAAAACTGGAGACTATCCAAACTAATCAATCAAAAGCAGCTATTTTAGTCGATATATATATATATATATTTTCAACAAGATAGAAACCAAACATGAAATGTTGTTTTTGTTGACCTGCAACGATGACACCTTCTCTGATGTTCTCAACAACATGGATCTGCGTTGATGTCACTTTAGGTTCTTTCTTTCTCAACCCAAAACATAGACAACACCATTTAGGCCCAGGTTTTTCCTGGTGGTTTCTTCTTCTTTGGTGCATCAAAACCACGAAGTGCTTGTCTACTAAAGACACAACCTGTCCCAACGTATATTGGTCCTTGTATCCCATCAAGACCTTTCATGTTAATCTGTTTTCACACCAAAAGGCAAATGAGAAAGGAGGGAGAGAAGTAAAAACATAAACAGAATGAAGCAAAAGATTTGTGGATCCATCATGAAACATATAGCTTCTCTAATCGCTTTGCTGTTGTTGATGTAGAGATGACAATTAATCTACGTTCAGAAGGTAAGGATCGTTTGACAGAACAGCAGAGTTACGGATCTTCAAGAAAAGGTAAACATGAGTTCTAGCTAGTTAACGAAACTTTGAACAACCAAAAGAAGACAGATCCATCCTTGACAAAGAGTTCATTGCTCAAGCTTTCTCACGAGAAACATACACTAGACGAGGCAACTCATTCCCATTCTGTATCACGAACTCCACAGTGTCCCAAGAACACCTGCCAAGAAGTAGTGGTGCGCAAACCAAAGCGAAGCGGAGACTTATTACTACCTGAATCATGCCGGGATGGTCTCTGACATATCTTCACCTTAAACTCCTCATAATCTCTCTGCTATAAACAAACAGAAACATCCATAAGCTAGACGCTTTAAGACAAAAAAAAAAAGTGTAAACATGGAAAAAGAAGCTAATGAAAACTTCCATAGCACGACGGTCCCTGACAAAAAAAGCAGGATGGACTTTACTCTTAAAGTAATCCATCTTCTGGCAAAAAATACCACTCAGGTGCTCGTGGCTCAATATCAAACTTAGAACCTAGAAAAACTCGGCTGGGTCAGTAGTAAGGAGTTTCAAACGTAAAGCATGGCTGCTCCATCATCCGATACACAACGCGCAACAGTGTAGTCAACGGCTAGAATCGAAATAACATGTTCTTTCAACGGATTAAACTGTACTCACAAAAGCATCAACAGGAGCTAAACTTATTGTTTCCTTATAGTTATTCAGCAAATTTAATCTCCAACTTAAAAACTCAATTATCTTCATCTACAGAGATAAAATACATGGACTTGGTAGAATGAGATATGAGAGCTGGGATGAGTACACATGTTATAAGTAGTAGACACACGAATACAATGGGATGTTTAAGCCCCAAGTGACAGTTGTCCCAGGACCAGGAGGAGGCTTAAGAAGAAAGACTTTGGCGTTGGAAGGCTATTACAAAAGCCCCCATCATTATCTGTCTTCATTGGATGTAGACTTTAGAGTACTGACAGACCTTCCAAGCACGTTTAAAGCCGCTACACGCTGCATCTCCCTCGCTGTTAATACAAAAAAAATGATCCGATTCAGATGGTTCCTAGCTTACAAATAAAAGAATTGACTTGACGTTTGCTGGTTAAACAGTACCTTCCTCGAGAGATAGCTGAATGGACCTCTTCTCCAAGTCAACCGCATGCTTGCTAAGCTCCGCGGAGGAAAGTGACCAAAGCACTTTAACACATATACAATTCAGAATTAGAGTTTTTTTTTTTTAAAAGGCTTTAAAATTATTAAAGGTGGTTGGACTCTCACTGTGTAGATGATGATCGGTCTGATCAGAATCATTAAGCTTGTTTAGGAGCATTTGAAGATGGTGGTAACGCTCTTCCCATTCCGGAGGTGGTGGTACTGTGGATGATGAGCTGGCCTTGGCCTGCTGCTTAGTCACAGTGTCTTTGGATGCGTCGATCTCGACTTTTCTCCGCACATATACATTGGTGGTGGTGGTGGTGGTGGCTGGAGACTGAGATGGATTCCCTTTCTTCTCCGCGGTCTGAGGCATTTGTTCTTTTGGTGGAGTGCTGCTTGTTCGTTGGCCTGGCTCCATTTTGTTTCCTTCCCGATCAGAAATTCTTCTTCTATAAAAAGATAAGATTCTAAAATAAGCTAAATTCTAAGCGATTCACCCTGACGGGGAAACCCTATCAGAATCGGTGGGTGGACGAAGGAATCTTAACATCGATTAATCAAAGAAGACAATGTTTACCTCAAAGATCAGACTGAGAATCCGCTTTTTACCATTAGGCAGCTCTGAGCTTCTTCTTCTTCTAAGCGAAAAGGAGCGAGATGCGTTTTCATTCACGACAGTACTATCTCATTTATTATTCGGCCTATTATTAAGGCCCAATACGTATACTTATTCGGCCTATTCCGACCGGTGACCATTCCGGAAACCAAAAAAACGAATAAAAAAAAAATGTAAAAAAATAAAATTGCAGAAACCATTGTTCTATCTCAAATTTGACAAGGAATAATTTTGTCATTTATTTCTCTACAAAAAAAAAAAGAATAGTTGAGAATGAAAAAAAAAATTATGAATGATAATTTTTTTTACAATAATTAGGAAATGTATTATTCATTGTCGTTTCTTAGTCACCATTCATACTCTAAATATACAGTTTCTGTAATGGGCAGTGTAAATAATTTAGGAACAAAACTTAGGTTCACCCCTTATGGTGAACTTTTAAATTCACCCCACCCTTTATAACCAATCAAAGTGACACATATATTATTAATTCAAAAATATTAAATTAAATAAGAAATAGCTACAAAAAATAAAAACGCTAATTTTAACGACGCTAACGTTTCCAGCGAAACCTTAAATCTTAAATTCTAAACCCTATACCCTAAATTCTAAACCCAAATCCAAACCCCTAAACCCAAACCCTATACCCTAAACCCTAATCCTAGATCCTAAACCCAAATTATATACTTTAAATCCAAAAATAGACTATAAACCTAAACCCTATACCCTAAACCCAAGTCTTAGACCCTAAATCCAAACCGTAAACTTTAACCCAAACCCTATAGCATCTAAGTTTGGGGTTTGGGTTTAAGGTTTACCGTTTGAGTTTTAGGTCTAGGATTTGGGTTTAGGGTATAGGTTTTGGGTTTAGGATTTATGGTTTGGGTTTAAGATTTATGGTTTGGGTTTAGGATTTACCGTTTGGACTTATGGTTAAGATTTTGGGTTTAGGGTATATAATTTGGGTTTTTTTTTTTTTGGGCAAAATATAATTTGGGTTTAAGGTTTACGGTTTGGGTTTACGGTCTAAGACTTGGGTTTAGGGTATAGGGTTTAGGTTTATAATCTATTTTTGGGTTTAAGGTATATAATTTGGGTTTAGGGTTTAGAATTAGGGTTTAAGGTATAGGGTCTAGGATTAGGGTCTAAGGTATAGGGTTTGAGTTCAGGGGTTTGGATTTGGATTTATAATTTAGGGTATAGGGTTTAGAATTTAAGATTTAGGGTTTAGCCGGAACCGTTAGCGTCGTTAAAATTATCGTTTTTATTTTATGTAACTATTTTTTATTTAATTTAATATTTTTTAAATAATAATTTATGTGTCAATTTGATTGGTTCTAAATGGGGATGTGAATTTAAAGGTTGTGTTCTGTCCATAATTTAGTGATTTGTTTTTAAATACTGCGTTATTCAAATTCAAAAGTGTATTTTTGAATGATTTGGTTTAGTTAACCGGACCCAAACCAATCCTATCATTACTGGTAACATCAAGTAGTCTTAAACAGCAGAAGATCAAGTGTCCAGAATATCAGCTAAAGTATCTACTAATAGTTCAAATCCCATTTCATCTTAAACCTTGCCGTCTAAGAGTAAAACCCACAAAAACTAGCACAAGGCAAACCTCTTTCTGACAACATAAAGTGGCCATCTTAGTTGACGTTCGATTCACTGGGCCGAAACATGTAAAAATTCTAATTAAAAACCTTAGGCCCATAGTTTAGGCCCACTACTATCATACGAAGTGTCGTCATCTAGCGAATAAAGATATTTCTTGGTCAGAACGAGGCGAAAATATCTTTATTTCCCACAATGCTCACATGATGTGGGCCTGTCCACTAACCCATTAAACCGCACATCTCAATCAGAGTACCAATCTCTCGGCAAAAACCCTAGAAAATATCTCAACTCTAGTTTATTAGTACGTCAGCAGCTCTTCTATAAATTATAGCCGCGTCTTCTCATCCTAAATCACAAATCTCTCTCACACACACACACACCCTTTGAAACTTTTAATTAAAATAAAAAAAAAATGTCTGGAGAAACTGAGTACCGGTGCTTCGTGGGAGGCCTCGCCTGGGCCACCGCGGATGCGGATCTAGAGAGGACGTTCTCCCAATTCGGCGAAGTTATCGATTCCAAGGTCCGTTACACGAGAGATCGGACTCCCGGATTCAATCGAGGCCCGATGATTCCGATGGTTCTGATCCTCGACGGATCTGATTCCGATCTGTGTTTCTCTGTTACTTGATTCGATTACTGTTACTAATGTTCTTTGTTACTGTTACTTGATTTTTTCCCCATCGGTACGTTTAATCTTCAAAAGCTTCTTATGAGCTCGGAGAACGATCGATTTAATTCTGCGATTGTTTTTGCTGATTATTGTGTTTTTGATTTTTGACAGATCATTAACGATCGCGAGACTGGGAGATCGAGGGGATTTGGATTCGTGACCTTCAAGGATGACAAGTCAATGAGGGATGCTATTGAAGAGATGAACGGTAAAGAGCTCGATGGGCGTACTATTACCGTCAACGAGGCTCAGTCTAGAGGAAGCGGTGGAGGAGGCCGTGGTGGTGGTGGAGGTTACAACAGAGGTGGAGGCGGCGGAGGATATGGTGGAGGCGGTGGTTACGGAGGAGGCGGTGGTGGATATGGAAGACGTGATGGAGGTGGTTACGGATCTGGTGGTGGCGGCGGATACGGTGGTGGTGGAAGACGTGATGGAGGTGGTTACGGAGGAGGAGACGGTGGTTACGGAGGAAACAGCGGTGGTGGTGGTGGTGGCTGGTAATCAAAGATGATGTGGTTGTCTGCTTCTTCTGCTATGTGTTTGGTTTAGATTTGGTTTCGTATCCATGTTTCTCTGGTTTTTTTATGTTTCTGGTTTGGGGTTCTATGTAACAGATCGTTTAAAAGTCATCTTTGCCTAAAACGAAATGTTAACTTAAATCATTAACTTAGTTTTTCTTCACAATCGTATAAATTAAACCAATTAGTCGCAATGAGCTCACTTATCTCGATAGACTACATCGATTTAATTATAATTAAATCCGGATTTGTGTTCAACCACTCGCTCTTTATATGTTCACCCGGATACTTTTTCATCTTTTGATTAAATGTTCCCCCAGTGTTGCGTTTAACTCGTAAATTCATAGTTTGAGTTGTTTTAGATTTTGTCCAGATCTTTACAGAAAGATATATACGTCGAATATTCTCGTTTCCTTTTTCCACAATCACTTTCTTTTTGGTCGTGATAGGCATCTTCAATTATTTGAAGGGAATAATAATATATTTTCAACTTTTCCAAAAGTAGTTAATATCATATCGAACTAGCAGCTATAACTATAGTGAAGACCCATGGGCCAATATCACCAATGAGTGAGAATATATATTCGGTTCTCAATACCACGCTCAACATGATGTCTGATGATCCTTGGTGAATAAGGGCATGTTTGTTTCACCATTTGCCATCTCCATCCAAATAATTCATTTGTATGATCTATTCAAATGATTCATTCAAATTTTTGTGATTGTTTGTTTGTCCATCTACATAGCTCATCTAGATGAATCATTTAAATGGATCTTATGTTTGTTTTTTTATTTTCATTCTCATTCAAATGAGTTTAGTAAAGAAATTACCAAAATATCCTTGTGTTGATTTAATCATATGTTTAATATTAATTTTAACTATATTACATTTAATTATTTAGTTTAATATATTTACATTAGAATTATTTCAAAATTAACGAGTTTTCTTTTTTCGGTTTGGGCGGGAAAACAAGTTTTTCGGTTTTAGCGAGAAAACACATTTTTTATGTTTTGGCGGAAAACAAGATTTTTCTGTTCTGGCGGGAAAACGATATTTTCCGGTTTTGGCGGGAAAATACAATTTTTTGGTTTTGGCAAGAAAACAAGTTTTTGCAGTTTTGGCGGGAAAACACGTTTTTTTGCGAGAAAACACGTTTTTGCGGTTTTGGAGGGAACCACGTTTTTACGATTTTGGCGGGAAAACGCATTTTTGCGTTTTTGTCGGGAAAACACGTTTTTGGCGGGAAAATGCATTTTTTGCGTTTTTGGAGGAAAACACATTTTTGCGGTTTTGGCAGAAAAACGCGTTTTTGCGGTTTTGGCAGAAAAACGCGTTTTTGCGGTTTTGGCAGAAAAATGCGTTTTTGCGGTTTTGGGGGAAACGCGTTTTTTTGCGGTTTTGGCGGGAAAACGTGTTTTTGCGGTTTTGGCGGGAAAACGCGTTTTCGCGGTTTTGGCGGGAAAACGCGTTTTTACGGTTTTGGCGGGAAAACGCGTTTTTGCGGTTGTGGCGGGAAAACGGGTTTTTGCGGTTTTGGCGGGAAAACGCGTTTTTGCTGTTTTGGCGGGAAAACGCGTTTTTGGTGGGAACACATTTTACGGTTTTCGCGGGAAAACGAGATTTTTCGGTTTTGGCGGGAAAATACAAATTTTCGGTTTTGGCGAGAAAACATGTTTTTTGGTTTTGGCGGGAAAACACATTGTTTGCAATTTTGGCGGGAAAACACGGTTTGCGACTTTGGCGGGAAAGCGTGTTTTTTTTGTGTTTTGACGGAAAAATGTATTTTGGGGGTGTTGGCGTGAAAACATTTTTTTGTGATTTTGGCATGAAAACATGTTTTCAGTTTTTGCGGAAAAACACATTTTTGCAATTTTGACGTGAAAACATTTTTTTTGCAATTTTATCGGGAAAATGCGTTTTGGGGTTTTGGCGTGAAAAAATAGTTTTTAGTACGGGAAAAAGTGTTTTTGTAGTTTTATCAGTTTTCGTTTGTGTCAAAAATGATATTATGTTTAGGTTTGTAATTTGTGAATTACATTAGAGGTATAATAGACATTATACAATTTTGAATGAACCATCTCCATTCAAATGATCCAAATTGGTTCAGCTGAATGAACTTTAAAATTAAGCCTAAATTTTCAAAAGTCATCCGGATGATACATCTGAATGAGTTGCACTTTTAATGCCTAAACAAACAAAACTCTCATCTTCATCCAGATGGTCCATCCAGATGGAGAAACAAACCGGCCCTAAGTGTGGCAGTACACGTTGCGTTTCGTACTATCAAGGGATGGATTAAAAACTAATTGGGCCTTCATAAGAGCCCACTAAAAACTTGATTACAACTATTGGAACCATGATCAACGGCCCAAGATCACATCTCTCCCCCGTAAGACCAGCGAAGGCAACACCACCACCCCTCTCTTTTTGTCGGTGTTAAAAGAGCATCCAGTTTCACCAACCAACCAAACCGCAAATTCTGACTAAATAAAAAGTTAGCTCGAGATGTTGACGACAGGGGTATTATTGTCATTTAGTGATTCAAACTGGGTCTATTTTTATACTACAAATGAAGAGGCAAAGGCGTTAAAATGCCTTAAACTTAGGATCAAAATCTCCTTCAGCTGCACCGCTACCCTGTTTAGAATCAACCTGAGTTTCTTAAAGAAAAATGGCGAATAAGAGTAGCATCCTGTTCATCGGAGGAACTGGTTACATAGGGAAGTATATAGTGGAAGCGAGCGCGAGATCTGGACATCCAACACTCGTCCTCGTTCGAAACTCCACGCTCACCAGCCCCTCGCGATCCACCACCATCGACAATTTCAAGAATCTCGGCGTTCGCTTTCTACTCGTTCGCATCTCTCTAACCGCCTCTCTTCTTTTGATAGATGGTAGTTTTTTAATTTCATATTAACACACATGTGTTGCTGGTCAATAGGGAGACCTTAACGATCATACGAGTCTGGTTAATTCGATCAAGCAAGCTGATGTGGTGATATCCACCGTTGGACACTCTCTCTTGGGTCAACAAGACAAGATCCTCTCTGCCATTAAAGAGGCTGGTAACGTTAAGGTAAAACACCAACTAAACAAACAAACAAAAAGAGTATTATCATATTGTATTGATGTTGCTGATCATTATATATAGAATAGTTTTGTCTTTATATTGGTTTTGGGGGTTTCATGTTACTGATATGCCATGTCCATATCAGAGATTCTTTCCGTCGGAGTTTGGAAATGATGTGGACCGTGCTCAGAGTGTTGAGCCTGCCAAATCAGCGTATGCTACAAAGGCAATGTTCCGCAGGAGAATTGAGGAAGAAGGGATACCATACACTATTGTCTCTTGCAACTTCTTTGCTGGCTACTTCCTCCCTACTTTGGCACAGCCTGGTGCTACTTCTCCTCCTCGGGACAAAGTCATCATTATGGGTGATGGAACCCCCAAAGGTAAAGTGAGAGAGACACCCACTTTGTTTTCATCCAAAATCATCAAAGAACTAGCAACTAGTGATCACTAGCTTTGAGGTCTTTGTTAGAATCTAATAGTCTGTTGAATTTCCAGCTGTATTCAACAAGGAAGAAGACATAGGGACTTACACAATCAAGGCCGTTGATGATCCAAGAACCTTAAACAAGATCTTATACGTTAGGCCACCAATGAACACCTACTCATTCAACGATCTCGTCTCGCTTTGGGAGAAAAAGATTGGAAAAACACTCGAAAGAATCCACGTTCCTGAAGAACAAATCCTCAAACAGATAACAGGTTTTGATCCTAAAATCCATTCTTCTTCCTCCAGTTTTCTTTATCTGTGTGTCCATTGATGGTGTTAGTGTTTTTTTTTTTTTTTTTTTGCAGAAGCTTCGCCTCCACTGAACGTGTTGCTATCACTATGTCATTGCGTATTCGTGAAAGGAGGACAAACAAACTTCGAAATAGAACCTTCCTTTGGAGTAGAAGCTTCTGAGCTTTACCCTGATGTCAAATACACTACTGTCGATGAAATCCTCGACAACTACGTCTAAAGGAGCAGTAGCTTTAACTAAAGTCACCCCATGACACTCTTTTCATAAAACTTATCAGTATCCTTATTTTGTTTCTGAATAAAACCTTTCTGCTTCTCCAATAATTTAGGCCTTGGCATTTTAACCTAGACCCGAACTGGAACCGATCCAAAAATATCCGACCCGGAACCAGACCGAAAATTTACAAGTACCTTTTGTGTTTAAATTTTTTTTACCCGAAAAGGAACCGACCCGAATAGACCCGGACGCGAAAAGAACCGATCCGAATAGATCCGACCCGATAAGAACCGATTTGTACCCGACTTAAAAACATGTATATCTAAAACTATGATGTTTTTGTGTTCTATTTTATATATATTATTTTATGATTTAGTTGAATTTTTTTTTGTTAACAACATTTGTTATTATTTTTTAACATTTTTAAATTAATATAAAGCTTTAAAATGTAAAATTTAGAGTTTTAAAATGTTTTATTTTAATTATTAATAGTTTCATTTAAGTTGTTTTGTAAAATTTTAGATATATATTACAAATATTCAACTAAAGTTGATGGAATTGGGTATATCATGTCCTTTTCAGATCATAAATACCCGAACCCGACCTGGACCCGATATGGACCCGAAAAATTACGGATATTTTATGGGTATTTTAATTATAGACCCAAACCGATCCGGATCCGAGAAGAACCGACCCGAACCGAAAATTTCTAAATACCTATTTGATCTAAATATTTAGGACCCGAAATGACCCGAACCCGACCCGAACGCCCAAGCCTATCCAATATGATAAAATCAATTAAACTGTCCGGTTTTGTTGTAGTACCAAATTTCTTTTTTATATTTTGCTAATGGAACACACGAAGTGAGAAGAGAAATTTTAGTCCACAATCCCTCGGTCTCTTTGCATTGGTCATGCGAGTTTAGTCCACTGCGTACACCTTGGAAGAGGCAAGTATAGCCAACATTGTAGTCCAGTTTTGTGGAGAGTTCTTTAAAAAAAAAACTATTAAAAGGTGGCATTATTGCAACGAACAAGTTAACGCTGAGCTAAAACAAATTTTAATTTCACTTTTGTTTTTCCTCTCTAATCCTTCCTTGTAGCTGCATAGGTTTTTGCCAATGTAAAAATAGTTCAAAATGATTTTCTAAAAACAAATGTAGTGTTCTTTTGCAAAGACAAAAGTGGCCAACATTCATTAAAACTGGTGGTCAGATCAGTCCGCACGTGGGCCGCTACCGCTTCGTCCACCATATTTCTGCCACACAAACAAAAGAAAGTCGTCCATTAGGAATGTATAACCAAGGATAAAGACTTAGGGAATTAGCCTCTAACTAATCTCATCAGTAACTACCATTGATCTCAGCAAAATCTCAATAATGAATGGGGATAATAAGTAGGTTGGCAAAGTTTACAGATGCCAAATGTCAAAGTCCACTATGAGACAGATGAGGAGTTCAGCCAGACTTTTAAAGTTTTCTTTTTTTTTTCAAGTAGACTTGTGATTTATTAACAGCATTTACCTGTTTGCCGAAGCTGAAAGGGATGTACTTGTACTTGATCATGTGGGAGATCTGGCGTCTCATGGTGAGAACAAAGAGAACGATCCAATAGCAAAGCAGGATAGGCCAGAACACAGGAACGTCAAACACCGAGAAGAATGTCATCACAAACGCAATGCAGAATGCCTTTGTCATCGAATACCTGAGATAAAAAAAAAAAGCACAATAGTGATGATTATATATCTACAATTGTCAGCTGCAAAAGCCTCCCTCTCGCATATTAGTGATTCTACATCTATCAACCATTATCAGAAAGCCTCTAAAATCTTTTGAAAAGGGCAAATTACCAGAACTTGAACTCAGGGAGACGGCGGATGAAAGGCTTGAACTCATCAGAGCCTCTGGTAGGAAGAGAAGGTCCATCAGAACCCCCAGCAGCCTCAGGATCAACAAGAGGGGACAAGAACCCGATGAGCAGATTCAAAAGGTAGATCCCAAGTCCATAAGCGATGATGTAGAAGCCCTGGATGTAGTAAACCCTCAAACAGTAGGCAAGGGCCACGACAAGAGTCCCAATCCACCTGTAAGTAGCGTGAGGCGTAGTCTTGTCGAGGTAATGCTGGTAGATCCTCCACGCCTCATGCGCTTTCTGCTGAACAGGGGTCGCCACTGAACCACTATCACCTCCGCCTCCGTCCATCTGCACCTTATCCACAAAGAAAAATCTCAAACAGTAAAGCGTACATAACAAGCTTTTCAACGAAGATCTGATTAAGATCGTTTCTCAATGCCATTGACTAATCGATTCTCAGAGAAACAAAACCCTAATCTATCTCCTCCATCGTCAAATCTAGTCAGTGAACAAAATGAATCGTTCAATTTCAGATCTGTGAGCTCAATCGGTGAAATCTAAAACGTGAAAATCACATGATAAGAACCCTACGAATCGATCGAAACAGTGGAAATGAATCTCAGATCACGAATTAGAAAACTTGCGAGGAAGAAAGAAAGCACTTACGGAAGAAGATGAGATGCTTATCCAAAAAATGAGCAGATCTGACGAAAGACGCAACACGCGAAATGAAGCAAATGGATTTTGATCCGCGTTTTATTTTCTTTTTATTTATTTGTTGGTTGGGTCTTTATATATTGTTTACCTGTAAAAGTTACTCTTTATCTGATTTGACCCTAACCTTTTGTCGAGATCAGTTTAACCCTTGAATATTTACACTAAAAACACCGACACAAGTAATTGCTTTCAATTTAAGTTGAATTAAATGAGTCGGTAGATATTGACCACAGAAAAAAAAAAAAAAAAAAGAGTCGGTAGGTTTTTATTAATTCGATACTAGTTTCCAATGATGACACACTTAAAATTAATTGATGCACAACCAAACCAAGACCAGTTGGATTTAATTGTGAAGCAAGCAAACGTCAAATCGAAAGAACTAAAAACGCAAATGGTTGGATTAAATCGCAATGCATTGTTCAAAATAGCCATATCTCTCAAACAAGATTCTAACGAGTTCCAGCATAAGGGGTGTAATTTAAACAAATCAACGGTCAAGCCGGATCAAAAACCAAAAACATTCTTAGGTGTTGGTGGCACGAGTGTAGATCTGCTGGCTCGAGTGAGCAGCGACCATCCTGATCACACCTTTCGCCATTAGCTCCCTAATAGCCCTCCTTGCTAGAGACCCGTTAATCTGCAAATTTTTCAACATTATTCAATACGGATCACAGAGAGTCATAATATATACTTTTGAAGTTCTAGACATGAACTAACTATGATTAGCTTGAAGAGACAGGAAGTAAATGTATACCCTCATACGGTCGGAGAGAATGGAAGGGGTGATGAGCTTGAACTTGGGAGCTTCAGTGAGAAGCTTGTCGTAAGTAGCCTGATCAAACAACACCATGTTGTTCACCTTCTCCTTTTGCTTTCCCTTGCTCCACTTCTGTTTTTTTGTTTCAATAGCAACAACTTATTAAGCAAAATGAAAAATCCAATGACAATCAACAACCAAGGATACCAATAGCAAAACATGTCTTCACATTGTCACGAGCTAAACTCAGTTACTACTAGTTCAGATAGATCTACATCTATTACACACTCTATTAAAGCCTCAGTTCTGTCGGAAAGATAGATCAATTGAGAGAAAACGAACCTTCTTCTTCTGCTTTCCACCTCCGGATTTCGCCGGCTTTGATGATGGTGGCGGAACCTTGTCCTTCTTTGGCGCCTGTAACAAGAATTACGAAAATTAACGATTCAGAAAAGAGAATGAAGAAACATAGATCTGCTTAATACAGAGCGAGGGGGAAGAAGCATAGAGATACCATGTTGACTTCGAGGGAGACGGAGGAGCGAACGGCGAATTAGAGGTGGTTAAAGATGATGAGGAGGAGGCTAACGTGAAGATCGAATTAGGGTTTGCTCTTATAATCTCTAGGGTTTCTGGCTTAATGTGTATACGGGCCCGTTTTGATCAAAGCCCATATAATGATGTTTTCGGTTCAACGGAAGCCCATATAGTCTTTAATGATTGATTGTTTTTGTAACCTTAGACCAGCTCCATTGGGAGTTTTAAAGAGGGGTTTTTTTTTAAAAAAGGCCAAAAAATAAATCAGAAAATAAGAAAAGTTATAGAACCGGGTCTTAGAAAAGGATTTTAAGAGCTGCTAAAAACCCCTTACGTGTCTCCTCCTCCTTCGATCTCTGTCTCTCTCTTCCTTGTCTCTCTCTTCCCCGTCTCTTTCTTCGACTCTTCGTCGATCAATGCCAACCAATCTCCATCACCATCAAGGTCTACGATCCAAATCCAATTACGCGCTCTTCGATCTCGCTAAAGACAGGAAAGAAGACGGAGCTGCCAGCTTTTACGCGACTCTGTTACGCGTGGCGATGTTGGGTCCCGAGACGCCGGAGAAACGGGACATCACTGACTTTTGTTGTTAGATTCCATTGATGCATGAATCATTATGTGATCTTAGTGATGTGATGAGTGTTGAGGTTAGTTTGATCTTAGATCAGACCAGTCTTGAATAATGATCGTAGTCTTATGGTTACTGATGTTTTTGAGCTTGAACTTGTTATTACGTGTCAGAAATGTTGGTATGGATATGATAACAAAGTCTTTTCTTTGTGTGTTGTCAGATACTAGGTGCACCGGCTTTGCAAGATAATTTTTATTTGAATCTGGTGGATTGGTCTGCACAGAATGTTCTTGCGGTGGGACTAGGAAACTGCATGTATCTGTGGAATGGTTGTAGCAGCAAAGTGAGTGTCCTTTCTTTCCCACTTTCAATTTTCTAAGAAACTTTTCTAAATGTTGATTACTTCATTGAATTTCAACAGGTAACTAAGCTATGTGATCTTGGGGCTGATGATAGTGTTTGCTCTGTGGGTTGGGCGTTTCGTGGAACCCATGGATCCTCAAAAGAAGGTTCCTTTCTGCTTTCTCTTCTTTCTATCTATGTTTGGTGATGAAGTGATTGACTGTTTTGTCGGAATTGTAGACATGCTTTGATTGATAGTTTAGTTGTTGTTTCTGTTCTCATCACAATCTGTGTTTTAATGTTCTGTTTTTGTTCTCATCACAATTTGTGTGTTTAATCTTCTGTTTCTGTTGAAACATTGAGTTTTAATTGATATGCATTGTATTCATCAGTGATCCTTGTGTTGCAATGTTTGTATGAAGATAAACGTTTGCATTTCAGTTGTTTATGTTCTGATCGTGTAAACTCAACTGATAAGCATTTGCATTTCAGTTTTCAAATCTTAAAACATGAAGCTTACATAATTATACATAACTACATAATTTCTTGAGATACATTTGCTTATAATATTTTTCCTTTACAATCTTATCAAATCCAATCATTCAACATTAAAAAAAAAAAAATTAAGAAGTTCTCCCATTGGAGGAGGAAAAATTAAATTAAACTAACTAAGGTTCTTAACCTTTCAAATCACAAAATTAACTACTTAATTATTCTTAAGAACCCTTAATAGTCTCTTATGGACGGACATGCTCTTATGCAGTTTGATAAAAGAGTAAATGAAGGCAAGCATTCGTTTGACTCTGAGAAGCAAGCAAGCAGAGACAAAATAAGTTTAAGTTTTGTTAACTCTTTGTTTTGCAATATCAATTTATCTGGCCATGAATTATATACATAGGTCCAGAAACAAATGATCTTTACAACTACAAAGTACTAGACTAGCAAGATTGCTAAATCCTCTTAAATCCAATTCCTTGACAGGGATCTTTGGCCAAAAGTTGGTTCTGAGGGTGGTCTCTAAGAGCACGAAGCAGTTCCAGCTAGCAGTACCGCAGTGGGCTAAAAGCTGAAGTCAATGAGAATATTTGAAGGTCCACAAGTTCTGATAAGTGATAAGTGTGACCCTCATCAACCTCTTGTTTTGGAAAACAATATTACCTTCCTTTCTTACGTTAACAAAACAAATCTTGTTTCTTACAAAGGATTGAGTTATATTCCTTCAATGTAGTAGATGTTTTGGTTAGAACAAAACTTAGGTTCACCCCTAGGGTGAACCTTTAAATTCACCATACCCTTTATAACCAATCAAAATGACACATAAATTATTAATTAAAAAATATTAAATTAAATAAAAAATAGCTACAAAAAATAAAAACGCTAATTTTAACGGCGCTAACGCTTCCAGCTAAACCCTAAACCTTAAATCTTAAATTCTAAACCCTATACCCTAAATTATAAACCCAAATCCAAACCCCTGAACCCAAACTCTATACCCTAAACCCTAATCCTAGACCATAAACCCAAATTATATACCTTAAACCAAAAAATAAGACTATAAATCTAAACCCTATACCCTAAACCAAAGTCTTAGACCCTAAACCCAAACCCTATATCATCTAAGTTTGGGGTTTGGGTTTAGGGTTTACCGTTTGGGTTTTAGATCTAGGATTTGGGTTTAGGGTATAGGTTTTGGGTTTAGGATTTACGGTTTGGGTTTAGGATTTACCGTTTGGACTTATGGTTAAGGTTTTGGGTTTAGGGTATATAATTTGGGTTTAAGGTTTACGATTTGAGTTTAGAGTCTAGGACTTGGGTTTAGGGTATAGAGTTTAGGTTTATAGTCTAGTTTTTGGGTTTAGGGTTTAGGATTAGAGTTTAGGGTATAGGGTTTGGGTTTAGGGGTTGGATTTGGGTTTAGAATTTAGGGTTTAGGGTTTAGAATTTAAGATTTAGGGTTTAGGGTTTAGCTGGAAGCGTTAGCGTCGTTAAAATTAACGTTTTTATTTTTTGTAGCTATTTTTTATTTAATTTAATATTTTTTAATTAATAATCTATGTGTCACTTTGATTGGTTCTAAAGGGTGGGGTGAATTTAAAGATTCACCCTATGGGTGAACCCAAGTTCTGTCCTTTTGGTTATATTCATATATATTTTCTTTGTTTTCTCCGGAATGTTTCTAACACCTTTCTATATAAAGTTATATAAAGAAATTTATCAATCCGACCTTAGTTCAGTTGGTAGAGCGGAAGACTGTAGTTGTTGCTGTAATCTTTAGGTCGCTGGTTCGATTCCGGCAGGTCGGAATTTTTTTATTTTTTTTTTAAGTTATCACTTCTAGGTTTAGAGATGTGTACTTGACGCGATCGCTTGTGGCCTTCTGGGATTGTTGCATGTAAACTTTACATCTTTCGAAAAGGAAATATAAATTATGAAGTAATTTTATGGACTTTTTCTTGGGTTCACCCTAGGTTCATCAACCAATAGAAAGTTGTCATTTTAGATCTAGTATCTTTTAATTAAGGAAACAAAATAACTTGCCAAATTATATTATGCTTTTAAAATAAAAAATAAAAAATTAAATAAATAAAAATAACAATAGTTCTAAAAAAATATTATTTAAAAAAAAATATTTATTTTTAAGATTTAGAGTTTAGTGTTTAAAATTTATAATTTAGAATTTATCCAAATGTTTAGTGTTTTTCCGAGGGTTTAGGGTTTACCTAATGGTTTAGGGTTTACCCAAGGGTTTAGGGTTTACCCAAAGGTTTAAGGTTTTCCCAAGGGTTTAGGGTTTAGTATTAGAGTTTAGGGTTTAGTGTTTTGTTTACAACATGTTTAGTGTTTTTCCAAGGGTTTAGGGGTTTACCCAATGATTTAGGGTTTAGGATTTGAGTTTAGGGTTTAGTATTAGAGTTTAGGGTTTAGTGTTTTGTTGACAACATTTTTTTTTTTGAATTCGTTTTTTATATATTATTTTTATTTATTTTTAAATTTTATTTTGAAAAAATAATATAATTTGCCAAGTTATTTAGTTTTCTTAATTAAAAGATAGTAGATTTAAAATGACAATTTTCTACGAGTAAACTAACTCAACTTACATCGTGTTCGATTTTCCCCTTCAATTTTTTTTTCTAGCATATATAACAATACAAATGTTAATGGTTACAAAATTACAATTAAGTAATTTCATCAATATGTTTTATGTCTCTAATGGTATTAAAAGGATAAGTTCCAAACTTCCAATGATCTCATCCGATCCAAATCTGAAGACACGTTTCACTTGTGGATGTTATGAATAACGAAGAAACACTAATAATGAATTCTCATTTTAACTTTCTGAGAAAGAAGCTGAAGCTTTTGTCAAAGTGTGTATCCAATAATGAAAAAAAATGAATTTTGAATTCATGAGACCACATCTTGTATTACTATGCTTTTTGTTAGAAAGGGACGAGACACTAAAGAACCAAC
Organism: Brassica napus; assembly: GCF_020379485.1. Taxonomy (NCBI): domain Eukaryota; kingdom Viridiplantae; phylum Streptophyta; class Magnoliopsida; order Brassicales; family Brassicaceae; genus Brassica; species Brassica napus. Next base: position 59,185,762 of record NC_063446.1, on the reverse strand, counting down.
AACAAAGGATTGTTGACCTACAAGCCCTTTCTCTATCTCTTAATGAGGAAGTAATTGTAATATTAGCCCTTTTTCAAAAAAAAAAAAAAAGTAATTGTAATATTACATATATTCTCAATTTCCTCACACAAAATATATTGCAATGTACTTCTAGACAAATTTTTTTTTTTGTTGGGACAAAATACTTCTAGACAAATATTAAGTTAGAATATTAAGAGTAACCCGACTGAGACAAACAAATAGTATAAGATAAAATCCATAGTTCCATATTAACCATAATATATACACAAGTCATACTAATATACTAGATTAAGACCGCACCTTGTACGGAACAAAAATTATAAATAAAAATTATTTTATGTATTATATGTTCTTACATATTATGAAATAATAAATATATATTGAATAATTAAAAGTCAGTAACTATTACTTTATATAATTAAATTAGTGCAAACGTATAAATCAATTTTATTAATCTAAACAATTTTTTTAAAAAATTGATAGGATATGTTATTAAATTTAAATGATATTAACATACATAGTATATTTTTAATATTAATGTCTATTAAATGATGCTTTCTACTCATATGTTTTTTTTGATCATGTGTATCTTTAATAGTAAAAACTTTAAATTACTGATAACAAAATTTTCATTGTGGGATTAATAATTTTAGTAATTTATAATTTTAAATTTTTTATCAATGTTTATTCAAAACTTTTATCAAAAAAATTATTCAAAGTAAATTTTAAAACTAAAATATTTATTTATTCAATATGGTTTATAGTTTAATTTCGAATGATATATATACATATATATTTTAAATCTTAATGATTAATTAAATTAGACTTTTACTTATATGATTTTGTAATCATTTGTATTTTGTCATGAAAAAATTTTAAACCATGGATCGCAAAATTTGAATGTGAGACTTTTAACAGTTTTAGTAATTTATAGTCGTTTTTTAGAATTCAAAATATAACTTACACAGAAAAATCTAAAATTTTATTATATGATTATTGTAATTTTTTTTAAAATTATTTTAATAGTTTAAAATTAAACAAATTTGATAGAAGATACATTATTTTTTTATCAGATCTTTATTTTTCAAAATCATTAATCGTCATATATACTTTAGCCACATAAGGCAATTCCGTAATATTTATTTAAGGAAATAATAAATGACATTCATAATGAATTTATGGTTAGTTCACTACAAGAAAACAGCTGCATACTGAGGGAAAAAATCGTCGGTATGTCGTCGGAATAACGTTATTCCGACGACATACCGACGAAAAAAATCCTCGAAAATAACTCCTCGGAAATTCATCTTTCTTCGAAAATTCCTCAGAAATTTCCGACGGAATTCCGAGGAAACTCTATTTCCTCGGAATTTCCGAGGACCACAAGTTCGTCGGAAATTCCTCGGAATATTCCGAGGAAGATGTCGTCGGAATATTCCGAGGGATAAACTTCCTCGGAATATTTCCAAAATTAAAAAACAAAATTATAAATTTATTTTTTTAAATTGAAATTCGAAAATATAAAATTAAAATTGAAATAGAAAACATATTTAAAATACAAAAAATAATAAAATAGTTTTTATAAATAAAAAAATGTTTTATAAATGCAAAATTAGTTTTAATAAATATGAAATCATCTTTTTATAAATACAAAATAGTTTTTATAAATACAAAAAATAATAAAATAGTTTTTATAAATAAAAAATGTTTTATAAATACAAATTTAGTTTTATAAATATAAATATTTTTATAGATATGAAATCATCTTCTAATAAATACAAAATAGTTTTTATAAATACAAAAAATAATAAAATAGTGTTTATAAATAAAAAAAAATATTTTATAAATACAAAATTAATTTTAAAATATGAAATCATCTTTTATAAATCCAAAAATCGAATTTATATACAAAGAACGGTTTGTATATTTAAAAATAGTTTTTATAAATACAAAAATAAAAAAATAGTGTTTATAAATCAAAAAAATGTTTTATAAATACAAAATTAGTTTTAATAAATATAAATATTTTTATAAATATGAAATCATCTTTTATAAATCCAAAAATCAAATTTATATACAAAAAACGTTTTGTAAAATCGAATTTATATAGAAAAAACGTTTTGTAAATACAAAAATAATGAACAATTTATAAAAAAGTTCTAAATAAATTCAACACAACCAAATCACAATTCTAAACCTATTACACAACAAATCACAATCCTACCCAATCACCCTAACAAAAATCTATCAAAAACCTTCTAAAATTATCAAATCTACTTAAAAACCTAACAAATAGGACCTAAGAGAGTGGGATAGGGTCCTTACATGATTTGTAAGGGAATGGAAAGGATTCGCTGGAGAGTTCGTCGCGAGAGAAGGTGGAGAACGCCAGAAGGAGAGAGAGATCGCCGGAGAGGAAGAAGAGAGAAATGGGGAAGAAGATGCGTTTGGAGTTTATAAAACCTTGGGTTCGACGGATATTTTCCGTCGGAATTCCCTCAGTATTTTCAATTTCAATTTTCCCGAAATATTTGGCGGCTTGTTTGCCCGGTTAAATGAAAATATTCCGAGGAAATTCCGACGGCCACTTAAATATCCGTCGGAATTTTCTCGGAATATTTTCATTAATTCGAGGAAAAAGAATATCCTGTGCATGTATTTCTATTAATTTATATTGTTCCTTTGAATTTCCTCGGAATATTCCAAGGAAATACCGAGGAACTAGTGTTTGGGGTTTCAAAACATCAATTTTTTTTGCCGTATTTCATTTCTTATACAATTGTAATGCATACCATTGAGGATTCTTTGTATAGATGAGCATAAACCATGAAATAACAAATTTCAAAACGAATTGTAAGTATTCCCTTTACCGTTCATTAAAGTGTATAAGTGTTTCTCTTATGTTGTGGTGATTTCGTTCATACAATCGGAAAAGTGTTTATTATAGGGTAAGGAACAAATTTTTGGCTTCATAATGAACGTAAGACACTTAATAAGGGTTATATAGGTGTTATTCAAACCGCAAAAACGTTGTTTTCGGTTTAAAAACCCTATTTCCTCGGAATTTCCTCGGAATATTCCGAGGGAATTCCGAGGAAACCCTTTTCTTCCTCGGAATTTCCTCGGAATATTTCGAGGAAATTCCGAGGAACTAGTGTTTGGGGTTTCAAAACGTCAATTTTTTTTTTAAACGGATCGATCGATGGATATATGTCCAAAAACGCATCGATCGATCACTAAGATGGACCAAAGCGTAACAATGTGATCGATCGATGAGATTATCCCATCGATCGATCGAGGATATCAAGTGTTCCTCGGAATTTCCTCGGAATATTCCGAGGAACTAGTGTTTGGGGTTTCAAAATCTCGAATGTTTTTTTATAAACGGATCGATCGATGGATATATGTCCAAAAACGCATCGATCGATCACGAAGATGGACCAAAGCGTAACAATGTGATCGATCGATGGGATTATCCCATCGATCGATCGAGGATATCAAGTGTTCCTCGGAATTTCCTCGGAATATTCCGAGGAAATTCCGAGGAACTAGTGTTTGGGGTTTCAAAATCTCGAATGTTTTTTTATAAACGGATCGATCGATGGATTTATGTCCAAAAACGTATCGATCGATCACTAAGATGGACCAAAGCGTAACAATGTGATCGATCGATGGGTATATGTCCAAAAACGCATCGATCGATCACTAGTTCGTCGGAATTTCCTCGGAATATTCCGACGGATTGATGTTTCCTCGGAATTCCGTCGGTATATTCCGAGGAAATTCCGAGGAAACCCAAATTTTGGGTTTCCTCAGAATTTCCTCAGAAATTTCTCGGGAAATTCCGAGGATTTCATTTTCCGTCGGAATTTCCGTCAGAATACCGTTGTTTTCTTGTAGTGGTTTAATAAAAAGCTTATTATATAATTAGATAAACCAACATATTTCTCTAATAATTCTAAGAATCATCCTAGTGATGATACATTGCTAAAAAAAAAGTTGTAATGTTTCACAAATAATATATAGGGGATATATATATATATATATTCTATTTCTGTTTTATGATATTTTATTACATATATACAATGCATGTACATATATTCCACACAACAAATTGCATAACAATTTGTTTCAGCACAGTGATAGTGGGCATGGTTTGTAGTTTGTACTTATCATTCAAGTCCTAGCTACTTTTACAATATAGTTATATACATTAATAAATTTGTGCTACAAACAGATCTCACGTATCAATATCACGGTTATAGCTGCTTTACTGGCTGAGTAAACTAATTATAAGTGGACAAAGTCACTAATATAGTGCGATGCTGCTTTTTTGTTTTTAATCAGAAATAATACAAATATTGATCTTAATCTGATAGCTTTCAGCGTATTAATTATTTGAACCACTAGTCTATCGTACGTAGCATGCCAATATACATGAGATATTTGTAATGATAAGCGATCTTCCGGATTTTTTTTGTCAAGAATGGATTCGCAATGAGCACGTTCTTAAACTTCTTCTAGAATTAGTCATCGTTAGTGATCGTCATAATCAATCGTGCATGCTTTAAATTGATTTCAGTAATATCTCACATATTGTTAACCAACAGAAACCAGCTTTAATAATAGGGATTTTTGCAAAAGTGACTCAGAACTTGGAGTCAAACAGAAAACTAACATTTTCTTTTGACTCCTTTTTTTTGAGATTTTAACCCCACACCTGCATTTTATCTACGAAAATGCCATTAACATTTTTTTTTTCGAAAATGGCTTCTTTACTGTCTCAACCTCATCTTCTTCAAGTATTTATAATATTGCCACTGCAATGAATAGTGGCAACAACCTTGTACGAACTGTTTGGATCTTTTAATACCCTTTAATGCACGTAAATCTCTTTACACTCTCTCTGTTTCAATTGTTATGAACTAAAAACAATATTTCTTTCACTTTCTCTCTATATTCATCCAAAAAACTCAAGCTTTTGATTCAAAATATGGGCTATGGTTGACAGAGCCATATTTCTTTCGTTTTGACTTACGGTTGCTATCGTTTGAGGTTCTGGGTGGTTGGAGAAGACCATGTGTGCAAACGAAGTCATCTCACCTAGTTTAAGGTACGAATTTGAAAATTTTTTCAAAATCTGTTCGCGTAGAAGACTTACTAGTAAGTCATCTGTATGTAGAAGACTTACTGATGAGTCTTCTGGTCAAACGGACGACTTAAATTAAGTCGTCCAGCTTTGTTTGTTAAAAAAAACACTCCAGACGACTTATATAAGTCGTCTACGAGAAACGGACTAGTTTTGCATTTGACCGAATCGTGTCAGATCTTTGACTATTTCGGGACGATTTATAATTCAGTCGTCTCTGGGAAAGTTAAAATTTCAATATTTTATGAAAACTTGACGACTTACGTGTAAGTCGTCCTAGGTTAGTTTTGTAATTGAAAAATAAAACTTGAAATTTAACTTTCTCCAGACGACTTAGATGAAAGTCGTCCAGCTAAACGACTTAATTTAAGGTCGTCCGGGATAAGCAAGGTTTGACCAGAAAATTGGGAAAAATTCTGGACGACTTTGCTTTCCCCGGACGACTTTAAATTAAGTCTTCTGGAGGGACGACTTTATATTAAGTCGTCTGGTTAAAGTTAAATTATGAAGTTTTATTTTTCAATTACAAAACTAACCTAGGACGACTTACACGTAAGTCGTCAAGTTTTCATAAAATATTGAAATTTTAACTTTTCCAGAGACGACTGAATTATAAGTCGTCCAGAAATAGTCAAAGATCTGACACGATTCGGTCAAATGCAAAACTAGCCCGTTTCTCGTAGACGACTTATATATAAGTCGTCTGAAGTTTTTTTTTTAACAAACAAAGCCGGACGACTTAGAATTAAGTCGTCCCTTTTAATTTTCAATTGCAAAAGTGACCTCTTTAGACGACTTACCTTTAAGTCTTCTGGACGACTTAATGCTAAGTCGTCTGCGGCAATGTTTATTGAACTTCTTCATTTTCTCTATGTTTACTAATGTGTTTTATTTTGAATATTTGCAGATGATTTTTCAGTTACATGCAGTGTATGGAGAATGGTTGTTGAGAGATTTCCGTTGGGATTTTGTGGTTGATGATCTCAAAGGAGCAAGATTGTTTTTATTGAATGAAGATTCAACACATGCTGAACTTGTTGCAATGGCTCAAGAAGATTATAACCTGGACATGAGAACAGTGAGTGTGGAGATTAGCTACTCATTACCAGCAGAAATGATGATGGCTCCAGGCAGTCTTCCCATTCATGTTACAAGTGATAGACAAGTTCGAAACTTGCTGGAGATACTCAAAACCCATAGAGTATGTCTTTGTGTATCAAGCCGCAGCAAGGTCGAAACGGTTTCAGAGAAAAGGGATATTGATGAAGCTGGTGAATGGGAAAAAGATGTTGGTGATAATGATGAAGCTGGTGAATGGGAAGAAGATGTTGGTGATGATGATGAAGATGGTGAATGGGAAGAAGATGTTGGTGATGATGATGAAGCTGATGAATGTTTTGAAGATGTTGGTGATAATGAGTTTGTTGAAGATGAAAATCAAGATGGGGAGGAGGAAAATGGGGAGGAGGATGCTGATAATTCTATTGTTGGTGAAACGGATCAGAATGGTGGGGATTACAGTCTTTATGGAAAGGTTCCAGATGAGGACGAGGAAGATGATGATAATATTTGTTTTGAAGAAATCCAAAAGACATATGCTAAGACAAATGCTATTGAAGGAGGAAAATCGAATGGTACCAGTATCTATGTCAACCAGAGTTTTGTTAGCAAGGGTGCACTGCTTTCAGAGCTGCGGTTGGCAGCAGTGAGGGGTAAGTTTTCTTTCAGATTATACAAATCAACGAAAACTCTCGTTGTGGCAACATGTCGGGTTAGCTATTGTGGATGGAAGGTCAGAGCGAGTGTCAAACATGGGACAAACACGTTTTGGGTAACAAAGTATGTGGAAAAACATTTATGCTCAGTGGGAGACCGAATCGCTCAGCGGAGACACTGTACTCCGAAGTATGTAGGTAGTCTTTTCATTGATCGTGTTGGAATCATTGATGGGATAACTCCGCAGCATATCACTGATGCAATGAGGAACATGTTTGGCATGGCGCTTGATTACACCACTTCATACAGAGCACTGTTATATGCACAAAGATTGGTGAGAGGATCAGCAGAAGAAGGGTATTCGCGTCTGGCATCATATCTCGAGCAAATCTCCATTGCAAATCCTGATTCTATCACGGCGATAGAACTTGATTCTATGAAAAGATTTAAGTATCTATTTCTCTCTTTTGGAGCTTCTATCAAAGGTTTTAAGTATCAGAGAAGGGTCATTGTGGTGGATGGAACTCACCTAAGTGGAAAGTATGGAGGAACTATGTTAGTTGCAGCCGCACAAGATGGCAATTTTCAGATATTCCCATTGGCTTTTGGGATCGTGGATGAGGAAGATGTACCTTCTTGGGAATGTTTTTCACAAAATTGGCTAGTTGTATATCTCATGACAAGCCTCTGGTGATAGTCTCCGACCGGCACAAGGCCATTAAAAGTGCGTGTGATAAGGTGTTTCCTTGGGCAACCCGAGGAATATGTTATTATCACCTTCAAGATAACATTGTCAAAAAGTTTAAAGGGAAACATCTCATGTACTTGGTGAAAGGGGCTGCTTATGCTCACACGGTTTACGATTTTGACCGGTACATGGCTGAGATACGGAGTGCAAACCCGGAACTTGCAACGTATTTGGAGAAAGCCGACGTCAGGCTATGGTCAAGGGTTTATTGTAAGGGGAACAGGTTCAACATAAAAACAAGCAACATTGCTGAATCTATTAATTCCGCACTGAAGCGAGCAAGAGGATTTCCGATTACGTTCCTGCTGGAGTTCATAAGGCAGAAGTTAGGAAAATGGTATTGGAAAAGGAGACAAGATGCTTTGAGTCTCACAACTGAACATAGCTGGGGTGTTGAATACTTGCTTGCTGTTCGAGAAGAGATAGCGGATACGATGACGGTCGAACCAATTGATGGATGGCATTTCTTTGTCAAAGGTGGCAAAATGGACTGTGTGGTTGATTTGGAACATGCAAAGTGTGATTGTGGTATCTATGGAGTGGAGAAAATACCTTGCTCTCATGCTATAGCTGCTGGAACACATGCTGGTTTACATATCTCCACACTTGTATGTCCACTGTACTCAAAGAATTATCTGTATGCAGGATACTCAGAGAATATATATCCTATCGTGTCACAACATATTGAGGAATGAGAATGCTTTCCTCCAGAACTAAAGCGTGGTCGGGGGAGACCGAAGAAATCAAGATGGCAATCTTGGTTGGAGCTATCTAGGATGAGAGGACACAAACCCAGGAAGAAACACAGGGCACAGAGATGCTCAAACTGCAAGGAAACTGGCCATACGAAACCACAATGTACACAACCAGTTGACTAGTTGTCCAGACGACCTAAATTTAAGTCGTCCAGTCTTGATTACCCGTCCAGACGACTAAATTTTTAGTCGTCCAGTGTATTTTATTTTTAGACGACCTTCTACTAAGTCGTCTAGTGTATTTTATTTTTAGAAGTCCAGTGTAAGTCGTCCAGTTGGAAAACCTTCCAGACGACTTATAATAAGTCGTCCAAACCTTCTAGATGACTTATTTGTAAGTCGTCCAGTTGGAAAACCTTCCAGACGACTTATAATAACGACTTATAATAAGTCGTCCAAACCTTCTAGACGACTTATTTGTAAGTCCTCCAGTTGGAAAACCTTCCAGACGACTTATTTCTTCCAGACAACTTATATATTAACAAATCTATACAAAGACAAGCTGAATTACAAATACTTCGCTCGTTAAAAAATCATGTTCAAATACAAAGACAAGTTCAAATACAAACACAAATCTAATCATACATGCCCACGAACTTATCACCATCCACATTTTCTTTCAAATGCTGATCAACAAGCTCCTTCCATATATCCACCGCCATATTATCCCTCATTTTCTTCGCGTTGCACCTAGCAAAGTCTTTAGGGTCAAAGGAGACCCCAAGAGCATGACATTCAATGTACTTTACAGCGTACACGCCACAATCACCATTGTTGGCCGTGGGTACACCTTTCAGCGGTCTCTCATATGTGTATGGCTCCAACCCGTATTTGACCCGTATTTCGTCGGTGGCTGCGCACTCAACAAGCAGATAAGGGACCATCTGGAGAAAAGGCTCCGTTATCGCATCCCATGCGTCTGGTACACTAGATGAAGGTATGCTGTCCCAGACGACTATGTGCCTCTTAGGGATCGATATCCAAATAGCAACCCAATGCTTGTCGTTCAAGTTCACTGGCGCATAGATATCATCAATGTCCTCCCCCCACTTCTTGTTTGATTGGCAAAATGAAGGTATTGATCCATCATAAAAATTCGACGCCCCACCAGGTAGAACTCTTCCTAAACCTTTGTGATCAGGTTCCGATGTTTTGAAGAGCTGATACTGCTCTCTCCAAGACTGGGAAAAGTTGTGATCCAGGAAGCACATTCGCTCGCTCCTGAAAGCTTGTGGGTTCTCCTGATACCTCTGCCTTAGCACATTAATCCAAGCATCTATATGCTGCATATTAAATATAACAAGTTAGAAGTTACCAGACGACTTAAATATAAGTCGTCTACGTGGTCGTCCAAGTAGACGACTTTCCAGACGATTTATCTTTAAGTCGTCTGGAAAGTAGTCTACTTGGACGACTTTGTAGACGACTTAAATCGTGTGCAGAAGAGTTACGCAGTCTTCCAGCCATTCTCTGGCTGTCCGGAGGAAGTGGTACCACCTTGTTGGTGATGTACGTGTTTTGTCCTCGGTCTTAGTTGAATAATGACTGCAAACAAAAAAGCAATCAGTTTTGGACGACTAAATCAAGCTATTATGGGTAAAGCAATCACTTACGGATCAGTTTTCAACCAATCAGCGAGTTCCTTCAACTTATCTTTGTTTACTGGCGGAAATGGATTATAGGCTGCCACTTTATCTTTTTTTTTCTCTGCCGTATAAGGAGATCTCACAGTGGGAGCAGGTTTCTTCGCTCGTTTACTCTTTGCACGCTTGTCCAATACAACCAGGCTCGGTTCTGAAACTGGATCGCTTGGCTCGGTGGAAGCGAGGCTCGGTTGTTGATCGGTGGAAGCGAGGCTCGGTTGTTGATCGGTGGAAGCGAGGCTCGGTTGGTGATCGGTGGAAGTGACAACAACAATCTCTTTGGAGGTGACACCATCTGCTTTATCCTCCGGCAAGATCTTATATACTGAGTTCGCCTCGGTTGCTGTATCCTCCGGCAACCATCTCTGCAATAAAAGTTGCACACAAGTTAACCCTGGACGACTTAAATAAAAGTTGTCTGGACGACTAGTTGACCCTGGACGACTTAAATATAAATCGTCTGGATGACTAGTTGACCCTGGACGACTTAAAATTAAGTCTTCCGTGGTCAACTAGTCGTCCAGACAACTTACGTTTAAGTCGTCCAGGGTCAACTAGTCGTCCAGACAACTTTTACAGTCGTCTGGACAACTAGTTAACCCTGGATTTAATACTAACCTCTTTGATTTGAGGAGGCTGTTTCTTTTGAGGAGGAGGCTGTTTCTTTTGAGGAGGAGGAGGAGACTGTGTTCTTTTGAGGAGGAGGAGGCTGCTGTTTGGTTTGATGAGGAGGAGGCTGGTTCTAAATCCATCACTAGCCTTGCCAGAGTAGATCGTGTAGCGGTTGAAAACTTTCTCCCTTCAATGAATCCAATGAAGATGGAGAGGTACGCGAGCCGCTTGCGATCTTCCCTGGACCAATCCCCGCATCTCTTCAGTGCTGCTATTATCTGATCAGTAGTTGGCCCAGCTTCCAGATGAACTCCCAGCATCCCCCAGAAAGAAACCATCTCTTGGGTAACGTCATATTTTGGTGTCTCAAGGTCCTCGATGTACTCGCAGTTTAGACCAGGGAGGTTTTCAAACTCTAACAGTGAAAACCTCAAAGGTTCTGGACCAACGAGAGACCACATCTCATACTTCTTCTTAATGTCCAGCTTGAAACTGAGCATGTAGTGAACCAGCCTTGAAGCCCAACCAAATCCCTGCTCCTTGAACTTGATGAAAACTCCCAAACTCGACTCCTTGAACTCTTCAAATTCGTCATCAGTAAGAGCTTCCCTAGGAGCAGTATGCAACTTGCTGTTATCCGTATGATACGAAATGCTATTGTGGGCTTCTGGCTCTTCCCCTGATGTGTATAACCTACGGGAGAGTTCTGGAATATCCATCCTTTTTGTCTGCAAAATAATCAAAGACAACAATATAAGTCCAGACGACTTAGTAGACGACTTATAATTAAGTCGTCTGGAAAGTCGTCCAACTGGACGACTTTCCAGACGACTTAAATTTAAGTCGTCTGGAAAGTCTTCCAAATAGACGACTTATATTTAAGTCATCTACTAAGTCGTCCAGTTGGAAGACTTTCCAGACGACTTAAATTACTTACAAGTCTTCCAGTACAAAGCGGACCTGATTAGTCGCAGAAGGAGTTGGAGTACTCGTCATTGCGGTTATAGATCTGAAAAAATAAACGTGAAACGGTGATAATGAGTAAATTGATAGAGACAACGTTTTATGTTCATCTTTTCCTCGAGATTGATGACTTACCGGCGTTAGGGTTTACAGAGAAACGGCGCTAAGGTTTACAGAGAAGAAGCGGCGGCGCTAGGGTTTAGAAGAAGCGGCGGCGCTAGTGTTTAGAGGAAGCGGCGGTGAGAACGTTGGTGACCACGGTGGCGAGGGCGACGGTTTGTTCGGAAATAGTGGAAGCGGCGGCGCTAGGGTTTAGAGGAATCGGCGGCGCTAGGGTTTAGAGGAATCAGCGGCGCTAGGGTTAGAAGAAGCTGCGGCGATAACGGTGAGAATGAAGTGAGATAGATAGCCGACGTTGAGAACGATGGTTTGTTCGGAAATCGTGGGAATTCGAAATCGCCTTTGAGAGAGAATTGTTAGGGTTTCTGAATTTCGCGAAAAATGAAAAAAAAAATCACCTTATATATTGGGTAAATAATCCGGTTAGCTTTAAAAGTACATTGGTAAACTTTAAGGTTTGGTCCGGTTTAGACGACTTATTCTGGCTGATAATGTACAACAGACGACTTAATATTTAGTCGTCTGTTTTCAGACGACAAAATATTAAGTCGTCCTAGACCGTAAAATGAACCCCTAAACTAAAATGACTAGATTAACTAACTAACCACGTTATAAAATCAAATTATACTTAAATAGTGTTTACTATACACAGAAATGAACACGCATAAGTAATTTTAAAAATTTTCAAAAACGGTTTTAATGCTTTCCAAAATCTAACCCTAAGAACACATACAATACTACAACATATGTTGATGAAACATAAACTAAAGAATATCATGACTCACTACTTTCACTCATCTATGCTGAAAACAATTGAAATTTGTTATATCTTAATTTATACCTCCTAAGACATATGTTAATTACATAATTCTCATTTTTCACTTATCAAAATATTTTTTACAAAATTTTTAAATTATGTTTAAGACTAACTGTCCAGACGACTTTCAGTTAAGTCGTCTGGACGACTTATTTTCAAGTCGTCTAAACAGACGACTTGCGAGGGGTAGAAACGTAAAAAAAATTCCGTTTTTTTGTTTGGTCACAAGGGGATAGTTGTAATTTCAATAGCCTTTTAGGTTGCCCTTTGACTTTGACCCAAGTTGGGTATTGTTTTGGGTTTGATTCCAAGTTTTGAGTCACACTTGGCAATTCTCCCTTAATAATATTACAAATAAAATAAACATTATTTAGAGAATAATATCATTCGATACAGGACAAGGCTCTTTAACTAACAAAATCTTTAGGAGTTGCATACTTTCCATGATCAATAGTATTTTATATCAAAGTTAATGAGTTAGCATGCGACAAGCCTTGTTGGATTAATACAGTACCACATTTTTTTGAACAAACCTCTCATTTTTAATTATTTATGTATATTCTTCTTATCATTACGAATAAAATAACATTTTAATTTTGTATTGAAAATTAAAATACGAAACCTCAAAGCTAAAGGAAAGCATATATATATATATATATATATATATATATATTTTTTTTTTTCATAACATACATATCAAGACAATATATAGCCTTGGTCACCACATTTTTTGTTGTTATTGTTAAACTTTGCATTTAAATGACAAAGCCCCATACAAAAACCATATTATGTCGTATAACTTTCTTATAGTTTTTCTCAAAAGCAAGTTATTATAATTTAGAAACTTTATCTTAATGAAGTTGTGCAAAAAAAAGTTGTGTAGTAAGTTTCAAAAAAAAAAAAAAAAGTTGTGTAGTAAGTTCTCGGTTCTCCTGTCAAGAGAGAATTTATACCACGTTTAACATGTAAATAACGTAAAAACGAAAGTATGTCAACCCGCGTTTTATTGTAGACTACAGTGAGTGACCCAGTATAAATACTCTCATGGATCAAAGCTAAGTTCTCTCAAGAAACAAAGTAAAAGAAAACAAAAAAGAACAAAGAGAGAAACATATTCTCAGTTTCTTTACATGAATATAAACTGAGAACACAACTGGTCTCTTCTTCTCATTACTCTTCCTTCTTCTTCTTCTTCGGATCCTATTCTCACCAATGGATTCTTTTAGCTCTCAGAAAACTAAACCAAGAAAGACAAAAAGGCTTGCGAAAAAGTCTTGTGTTCAGATAATCTTGGATCTGTTTTACCGGGCGATCGAGATAGTTCTTGTTCTGGTAACAGTAGCTACGCTATGCTATCACCTCGTTATCACGTTGCATGATTCTGGTGTCGCCGCGGTTATTATCGCAAACCGCAATCTTGCGTTTGTTGTAGCAAACGCGATAGTCATCGCTCTAATCGTGAAATCTGGCCTTCTCTTGAATCAAGAAGTTGGCCCGAAGACCAAACGCAACGCTCTTTACGAGGAGTTTGTTCAAGAGAGCTCAAGGAGAGATGAAGGAAAACAGAGCGAAGCAGAGAACAAGGCTAAACAGAGTATAACAGAAGCCAGAGCAAAACAGAGCGAAGCAGAGAAAGAGACACTGAGCATAACTGAGACGATAGCCAAACAGAGCAAACCTGAGAAGGTTACAAAACAGAGAGATTCAGTGAAGAGAGAGAAGCAAAGCATAGTTGAGCATCAAGAGAAGAAGATGGAGAAACAGAAGAGGCAAATTCAGAGTTACCAACGAAGCCGGTCTGAGAATCTGGAGGGTTTGGAGAAGAGTTCATGTGGCAGATTAAGGAGATCAGAGACGGATGCGTCTTCTGAGAGATTTGATTCTGATGATGAACTCCGGTTCAAGATCGAGTCTTTCATTGCAAGGCAGAGGAGGAATCAAATAGATGATTAGCTTGGTATAGCTTAGATAAAAAAAAAATGAAAATAACCAAAAAATAGTTTTTGCAAATACCATTCACGTATGATAATGTGACTATGTGAGTGTTTGTTATAAAAGGGTGAAAGTATATTAATCCTTGGCATAAATTTTTGTTTGTATTCTTTGTATAATTTTTGGTAATCCAGTATGATATTACAAAATTAAAAATTTGAATATTTTGCATTTAATTTGAAAAAAAAGATGAAATTAGAGATCCAACATAAAAGATAGCAACTAGTTATAATATATAGTTTTTTTTTCTTGGAACAGTTTATAGTTTATTCAATACAATTTATATTAATAATGTCAGATGCTTCAGTATAAGTTTTTTTTTTTTTACTAAACCTTGTCCCAATGGTCGTTTGCACTTGGTTGACTCTACTCTACACTAGATGAGATTAGATAAGTTTACAGATCTACTAACTATTCATACTTCCTCTAACTACATGTTCAGTTTTGTATACTTCATTGTTGAAGGAAGTAACAAGTAACAAGTAACAACTATGGTTAACCCGATGATCGCAGACTTGGATCGATTATATGAACTCATGGATTCCACTCACCAAGGTTTATCTCGACTAATTAGAGATTTAAGAGAGGAGCTTAAGAATATGAGTAGAGAAAGAGAAGAAGCTGAAAAGACTGAGATAGACAAGGAGGAATCAGAGAATGAGGTTGATACGGTCGAATACCGGAAGAAGAAGGTGTCACGCTTGGAGAAATCACTGGAGGAGAGTAGAGAGAGTAAGCTGAGATTGGTTGATGTGAGTGTTTGTGGTTCACTGCTTGGGTCTCAAGGGGAGCAACATCTATAACAGTCACACTGACTGGGCCTTTCCTAATCGACAGAAGAAAAGAACTAATGGGCCTACGTGATATTGGTGAAGCCCAAAATGGCAGTCAGCTCGCGAGGAGTTGCGGAGAGCTGGTTGTTATAAAATCACTCTCAGGTTGTTGAGAGTTGACTTGTACTGAGGAAAACGATCTGTCAATCATATAGTGAATTCCAGGAGAAGGATTTTGAAGAGAGAAGTACCCAGGTTGATTCGGGGAACTCTATAATTCGTGTGTCTTTGTATTTCATCTTTTCAAACAAACGAGTGAGAGAGAGAGAGAGAGAGATCAAACGAGAGCGTGAGAGTTAGATAGAATCGAGCTCGAAGAACAAACGAATCAATATCATATCGGCTACAAGTGGTATTAGAGCGCTGGTTACGCGACGGCGATACAAGGAGGTGGTTCGAGGTTCGGGGCGGGTTTGAGGATTCACTCAAGAAAGATCGCCCAGATCTTACGGAGATAGATCGAAATTTTCGATCGCAAGTGTACCAAAGGAGATTAGGTCAAATCGAGAGGATTATTGGTTGATCTTGAAAGTCTCGAGGATCTCAGGGGAGGGATTCCAAAACCTTTACTGATTGTTGAGAACTAGATTGATTACTCCAAATAAGCGAGCTAGAAATTGATCCTTCAAATATTGTAGATTCGTGCGTGGAATTAGATATCTACTGATTCTGTGGGTATTTGTCTGTTATCTGCAGGTGACAGACAAATTAAGGTGGGAGAAGCATGGATCCAACTCCGGGAAGATTCGTCATGGAGAAGTTCGACGGCAAAGGTGACTTCAGTCTTTGGAAGTACAAACTGTTGGGGCAATTGAAGATTCAAGGACTCTCTTCGGTCTTAAGGGAAGAATCAAAACCAACAACTGAGACCAAAGATGCAGACGGTACAGAGTTAAATGATGTTAAGGTTGATCCGAAGGCAGCAGAGAAGGACGTCAGAGTAAGGAATCTGCTGAGTACATGTCTGAGCCAACAGCGCTGGGAATGTGGAAGGCTCTGGAGCAGGACTATCAAACTAAATCCCTGCCAAACCGGATCTACCTGAAACAAAGTTTTGCAAGCTTCAAGATGGAGGAACGAAAGTCGATAGAAGAGAACCTTGACACGTTCCTGAAGCTGATAGCATACCTTGGCAGCTTGAAGATTATGGTGAGCGATGAGGATCAAGCAATTCAACTACTGACTAGCCTCCCATCATCATACGAACCGCTGGTTCATACCTTGAAGTACGGGACATGCAAGGAGACTTTGACAGTAAATGAAGTAGTCTATTCAGCCTATGCAAAAGAAGCTGAATTGAGGCAGAATGGAGCCTTCAGCAAGTCAAGGCAAGGCTCAGATGGCCTATATGTAGAGTTAAGGGGAAGGTCTGATAAGAAAGGGCATCGAGGTTACAACAACTGCGGTAAGAGCAGAGATAACGACATATCGAGGTCGAAGTCTAGACAGAAGTTTGCTCCAAATGCGTGTTGGGCGTGTGGAGACGAAAACCACTGGAAGAGAGACTGCATACATCTGCGAATGTTGCTATGAAGCTCCCAGACTCAATAGCACTGACGGCCAGTCCTCATGCGTCTAACGAGGACTGGGTTCTAGACTCGGGATGCATAATTCATATAACCCCAAGAAGGGAAGTATTATTAGATTACCAAGAAGTTGAGGGAAGCAAAGTGATGATGGGAAATAATACATATTGTATGGTGAAGGGCATGAGAACTATCACTATAGACAACCCGGATAGCTCGGTTGTTACTCTCGGTCTATTGAGGTATATGCCAGAGATGAGAAGAAATCTGATCTCTCACGGACAGTTGGAGAAGTCAGGATGTAATTACTGGGGAGAAGGTTTCGAAGTTCAGTTCTTTAAAGGAGATCAGAAGGTGTTGACTGGAAAATATGATCAAGGTCTATACTATCTACAGGGTCGGTCAGAAAGGTCACAGAGGGAGCGTCATGCAATGTAGTTGACAGAACCAATCAGTGGCACTCTCGGTTAGCTCACATGAGCCAGTCATCAATGGAAGTCTTGGTGAGAAAAGGCTATTTGAAGAAATAAGAGATTAACTCTCTGGGGTTCTGTGAAGCGTGTGCGATGGGAAAATCGCACAAGCAGAGCTTCCCAAAGGCAAAGCATACAACTAAAGCTATCCTCGACTATGTGCACTCCGACTTATGGGGATCACCAAACGTGACCCCAAGCCTATCAGGAAGTAAATACTTCTTGACCTTCATAGACGACTTCTCGCGCAAGGTGTGGATATTCTTCCTCCGCACAAAGGATGAAGCCTTTCAGAAATTTGAAGAGTGGAAAGCATTGGTTGAGAATCAAACAGGTCAGAAGCTGCTTACGTACAGACAACAGGTTAGAATTCTGCAACAATCTTTTCGACAAAGTGTGCAGAAATTCTGGCATCAAGCGTCACAAAACTTGTCCGTACACTCCCCATCAGAACGGGATGTCTGAGAGAATGAACCAGACCATAATGGATAAGGTGAGGAGCATGTTGGTTGAGACAAGTCTTGATGCAGAGTTTTGGGCAGAGGCGGCTTCAACAGCAGTTTACATCATCAATAGGTCTCCGACATCGGCTACATGGTCTGAAGTTCCAGAGGCTATTTGGACAGGAGCAAATCCAAGATATGATCACTTAAAGAGGTTTGGGTGTGTGGCGTACATTCACACAATAGCAGACAAGATCTGTCCGAGGGCTACCAAAGGAATTTTCCTTGGGTATGCTCAGCGAACCAAAGGCTTTAGAGTCTGGCTACTTGATGAAGAGAAAGTTGTAATCAGTAAAGACGTTATCTTCCACTAAAGATGTTATCTTCCACGAAGATCATCTATTTAAACACAATGACTTGGAGGTGATGCAAGTTCAGGAGCTTGAGGTTCATTCATCACCCAAGGCTAAGAAGAAGGTTACATTCAAAGATGAACTAGTAGAGTCATCATCAGGGAATTCAGTTCAAGGTGGACCAGACTTGGAAAAGAAGGAAGTGTTGTGTGATTCCTCCAGCAGCTCAGAGGATGAAAAAGAGCTGGATCACAGTCAGGAAGAGGATCTGAGTGATTACATTCTGGCCAGGGACCGTGTCAGAAGACAGATAAAGCCTCCATCGAAGTATGAAGACACAGATTTGGTGGCGTATGCATTAGCATGCGCAGAAGAAATTGAACAAGAAGAACCTAGATCCTTTGCTGAAGCAAAACAAAGCAAGGATTGGGATATTTGGAACGGTTCAATGGGAGAAGAGATGACATCTCTTGAGGAAAATCATACTTGGGATCTAACAGAGCGACTGAAGAATCAGAAGGTGATTGGGTGCAAGTGGTTGTATAAGCTAAAGTCTGGCATTCCTGGAGTGGAGGAACCGAGATACAAATCTCGTCTGGTAGCAAAGGGGTTTGCGCAGATCGAAGGCATAGACTATAACAAAGTCTTTGCACCGGTGGTGAAGCATGTCTCCATCAGAATTCTTCTTTCAGCAGTTGTCAACTTTGACATGGAGTTAGATCAAATGGATGTAAAAACGGCATTCCTACATGGGGTTCTACAGGAAAAGATTTATATGGATCAGTTGGAGGGGTTTGTGAAGAAGGGCCAGGAAGACAAGGTTTGTTTGCTACGAAAATCTCTCTATGGGTTAAAGTAATCTCCACGAGAATGGAATCATCGGTTTGATGAGTTTATGATTAGGGAGAAGTATGCTAGGAGTCAATATGATCCATGTGTCTACACGAAGGGAGCTACTATGCAAGTTTGAGTGTTTATGCTTCTGTATGTGGACGATATGTTGATAGCCTCCAAGAGTAGAACTGAGATCAACAGGCTGAAGGATTTGTTGAAGGCAAAGTTCGACATGTAGGATTCAGGAGCAGCCAGACGCATATTAGGTATGGATATCTTCAGAGATGTAGAAGCAGGACGGCTAATGCTGTCACATGAGAGATATCTCAGCAAAGTTCTGAAGACATTCAACATGGAAGAGTCCAGAGAGGTCCAAACTCCTATTGGATCTTAGTTTAAGCTTAAGGCGTTAAGAAAGAAGGAAGCAGAGGAGCAAGCTGCAGAGATGGAAGAGGTTCCTTATGCTAGTGCAGTCGGGATCATTATGTATGATATGGTCGGATCAAGACCAGACTTAGCATATGCTGTTGGACTTGTTAGCAGGTATATGGGAAGGCCGGGTAAGGAGCATTGGGCAGCAGTTAAATGGATAATGCGGTATCTCAGAGGTGCAACAGGATACAATCTGGTATTTACAAAGGGTTCAGACTTCTTGGTACGAGGGTTTTGCGATTCAGACTATGCAGCGGATTAGGATAAGAGCAGATCGATTTCAGGGTTTGTGTTCACAGTTGGGGGAAATATGGTCAGTTGGAGATCGTGTCTACAGAGAGTAGTGGCTCTCTCAACAACAGAATCTGAGTATATTTCATTGTCAGAGGCTAGCAGAGAAGCAATATGGTTGAAAGGGATATGTGAACGCTTGGGATTTGAACAAGAGGCAGCATAGATTCACTGTGATTCGCAAAGTGCAATATACTTGTCAAAGAACAATATGTTTCATGAAAGGACGAAACATATGAAGGTGAAGGATAATTTCATTCGCGAAGTTGTGGCAGACAGTCAAGTCAGAGTGCTGAAGGTACATACGTCGAAGAATGCAGCAGATGTGTTGACAAAGGCGCTACCAGGGGATAAGTTCAGAGAACATATCAAGACCTTAAAGGTCTTGGAACCTTGCTCAAGAAAATGGATCATCTCAGGTGATGGATTAACGAGATGATGCAGTAGATATCAAAGGGGAGATTGATATCGCTACCCGGAGTCAGCAGGGGCTTGAAGTCAAGAAGCTGAGGAATTCAACTAGTTCGAAGTCATAGAGCTTGTGATTGCCAAGATCCAAGATTCACTATATTTATCAGGAGTTGATATAAGCTTGAGAGAGGAAGCATGAACCAAGGTGGAGTTTGTGAGTGTTTGTGGTTCATTGCTTGGGTCTCAAGGGGAGCAACGACTATAATAGTCACACTGACTGGGCCTTTCCTGATCGACAGAAAAAAGAACTAATGGGCCTACGTGATATTGGTGAAGCCCAAAATGGCAGTTAGCTCGCGAGGAGTTGCGGAGAGCTGGTTGTTATAAAGTCAATCTCAGGTTGTTGAGAGTTGACTTGTACTGAGGAAAACGATCTGTCGATCATATAGTGAATTCCAGGAGAAGGATCCTGAAGAGATAAGTACCCAGGTTGATTCGGGGAACTCTATAATTCGTGTGTCTTTGTATTTCATCTTTTCAAACAAACGAGTGAGAGAGAGAGAGAGAGAGAGAGAGAGAGAGAGAGAGAGGTCAAACGAGAGCGTGAGAGTTTCGAATCGAGCTCGAAGAACAAGCGAATCGATATCGTATCGGCTACGGTTGAGAGTTTGAAGACTATGGAGACTCTCAAGACAGGTGAAGGTTTCTTGAGTTTCATACTTGAGAACTCACCTTTTATTATGGGACATCAGGTAGATGATTATTACTTTTTTAATTTTCAGTATGAAACTTGTGAGAATTTGAGGGTTAGAAACATTTTTAAATACTTTTACTAAATTTTTTTCTGATAATTTTGGGGACTATGCTTAGGTAAAAAACCTACAAATTTTTTGGAAGCTAAAGCTAAAGTTTTATTGGGTTTGACTCAAATCCGGTCCCAAGTGAGATCTTCTGTATGTCTGGTTTCAAGATCA
Source organism: Brassica napus (assembly GCF_020379485.1). NCBI lineage: Eukaryota > Viridiplantae > Streptophyta > Magnoliopsida > Brassicales > Brassicaceae > Brassica > Brassica napus. The sequence continues at coordinate 59,164,656 of NC_063446.1, read as the reverse complement.
AGATTTACGGTACATGTTCATATTCAACCAGTTTCCTAGTTTGAAGGAAGAGGTTGGGACAAACACTTGGATTATTGATCATCCACTTGCATAAAACATAGTTATTTGATCATGTTATTATTTAACATTATGATAGGACATTCTCGGAAAAATAGACTCTGAGATTTTCAATGGCAATGGGGTTAGAGAGTTTGAAGAATTCAAGAGAGAGGTTCTTGAGAAGGGAAAAGCTTCAAAGAGAGAGATCACATTTGACACTGATTTATTCTGATCAAAGACGTTTCTGATCTTTGTTGAGACTGTTTACAGTAAAACTGGCAAGAAAGTGGACATAAATTACATTGGGATGGAAGTAACTGATCAGGTGAGTTTGAAAAACCAGACAATGTTGATATTGATAAGTTATCTGAAGTTCTTATTTTCTTACAGGTAAGGAAGAGGGAAAAGATGGCAAAACTTGGAGAAGATAATGCAGTTAGAAAGACAATGGAATCAGAACTTGGAAAGACCATTCACATTACAGGTTTTGAGAAGTGTGATTAGTGAAAGCATCAAGATTCATCAGACCGAATGGTTTCTCTTTTTATTATTTGCACATGAGATGATGAATGCGAAGAAGATTCTAGCTAAAATGCCTGGTGAGTTAAGATCACCATTGTTGGGGATTGTCAGCATGGCTGAAAGATTTTCTTCCATCACAAAACTTGATGAAGAGCAAAGACGTTTGTTGATTAAAATGATATCGTCTGCCGGTTTAGCACTGGAGAGAATAAACACCTTTCTTGATCTCTCCTAGGTTGTATCAGGTAGAAAGAAACTCACCTGATCAGTTATCTTTATCACCGGAGAGAATAAACGCCTTTTATTTTTTTATTTTATTTTATTTTTGAAGTTCTCTTTATTCATTATTTGATCAAAGTCTCTAAATAGTTTCAGTTAATGTTAACATCATGAGAAAAAATAATATCAAGTGTTTGCTTGTTTCTCAAGAAATCTTTTGAGAAATTTTTGTTTTTTACAGGTTGAGATTATGGGTGGTCATAGGCCTGAGCATTTTAACCTGGACCCGAACCGGAACCGATCCAAAAATATCCGATCCGGAACTGGACCGAAAATTTACAAGTATCTTTTGAGTCTAAATTTTTTTTACCCGAAAGAACCGGAACCGAAAATAAACCGACCCGAATAGACCCGGATCCGAAAAGAACCGACCCGAATAGACCCGACCCGATAAAAACCGATTTGTACCCGATTTAAAAACATGTATATCTAAAACTATGATGTTTTTGTGTTCTATTTTATATATATTATTTTATGATTTAGTTGAAATATCTTTTGTTAAGAACATTTGTTATTATTTTTTAACATTTTTAAAGTAATATAAAGCTTTAAAATGTAAAATTTAGATTTTTAAAATGTTTTATTTTAATTATTAATAGTTTCATTTAAGTTGTTTTGTAAAATTTTAGATATATATGACAAATATTCAACTAAAGTTGATGGAATTGAGTATATCATGTCCTTTTCAGATCCTAAATACCCGAACCCGACCCGGATCCGATATGGATCCGAAAAATTACGGGTATTTTAATTATAGACCCGAACCGACCCATACCCGAGAAGAACCGATCCGAACCCGAACCGAAAATTTCTAACTACCTATTGGATCTAAATATTTAGGACCCGAAAAAACGCGGACCCGAAAGGAACCGGCCCGAACCCGATCCGAACGCCCAGGCCTAGGTGGTCAATTCCCATTGACAAGTCAAGTCAGCGCTCGTTCAGTACTGCACTACTACCTCACGATGGTTCACTATATAAGATGTCACAAAATTCCAGGATTAAAATGGAACTTAGTTATCATGTTACGTTAATGCTGATTAATGTTGTGTTACGTTTAAAGAACAATTATATTCTTTTCGACTTTAAAACTACATCTTAAAAGCCTTGGCAATAATAATTATTTGTTTTTTTGGCATAAATTTTGGTATTGATATACTCGTTCCGTTTCAAAAAGATAGATATTTTTTAAAAAATATATTTTACAAAGATAAATATTTTGTGTTTTTTAAAAAAAAATTAATTAATTTTATTGAATTACTATTGATTGAAAGTTATTAAAATTAAAAAAATTGCAAAAATGATACATTTATTATATTAATTTAATGTGATTTTTTTAATACGTGTGAAAACAATAGAAAATTTATCCTTGTGAAACGAATGGAGTACCATTTATTGTGTTGTGATTTTCAGATACTAGTTTTGGAAGAATATTGATCTGCAATTTGTTAATAATGATATAGATTCATAAGAATTAATATTCACGTGATTACCAAAACCTGATTTAAAACTAATTTGAGAAATATATAACACAAAAGATCCATATGATGTCGTATAAGGTTAAGATAGGATATGTTTCTATAAAACCTTAGAAAATACACATCAATTTCCCCAATTACTGTTAGACTTTTTAGAAACCCCCATTTATGGCCCCGTTTTTTCTTCTTCCTCTTCCCAAAAGTCCAAAACAAATAAATCTAATTAAGAAACAAATAATTATTTTACACGACTGGCATATAATTTTAGAAGAAGTTTTTTATTAGTATTTTCATTTTTGGATTAAACTATTTCTCACAAAATGGTTTCTCTAATATAAGATTAAAGCTAAAAAAATCTGTTTACAAAAAAAGAAAAAGCTAATTTTTTTGAAAGTGAATCAAGAACAGGTAAAAACCTTGTCAATGCTCTCTCTCTAGATTTGTAACATTTGTTCTCTGATAATTAGTTTTAGAGACGTTCTTAATTTGGTGTGAGAAGAATAGAGTTATATATATCTCTCTTGTTTTCTTCTTAGTTTTGTTTTTAGTCTACAGGTAAAAAAATATGTAGAAGAAGTTACATGTGTTCTTCTTTCTCACCTAAACTCTTCGAAACTCACGCTTCTTGAATCAATTTTGAAACATATAATACATATTTTTCTTTCGATTTTCAGTCTCTAATCACACAAAACGTGAGGTTTATGATAGTTTTCGGTTTACGTTAATCCTCATAAGCTTAGGAAGATTGTTTCTCGTAGTATTTGGGGATGAATGTGACATGTTAAATGAGTTTCTTCTTCATTTCTTTTTCATTTCCAACGTTTATTTGTTAGCCAAATGAAACGTAACAGAGTTTTTATATTTTTTTATTAAACTGCTATTTGATTCAACAGGAAGTTTAATCATGACGGAAACAATGGTTGAGATCTCAGAAGATGAGAAGAGATTAACAAAGCTTTGCTCTCTAAAGAAGAAGGCAATAAATGCAACGAACAAGTTTAAGCACTCCATGACCAAGAGAGGTCGAAGGCATAGCCGTGTGAGATGCGTCTCAATCGTCGATGAAATCGATACAGAGGAGTTGCGACAGGTTGATGCTTTCCGTCAAGCTCTTATACTAGAGGAGCTGCTTCCCTCGAAACATGATGATCATCACATGATGCTTAGGTTCTTGAGGGCAAGAAAGTTTGATATTGAAAAGGCCAAACAAATGTGGGCTGATATGCTTAACTGGAGGAAAGACTATGGTGCAGATACCATCATGGAGGTAAACGGCTCTCTTTCTCTACTCTCTTGTTTTTGTCTCTTTGTCTCTAAAGTGTCTCTCTCTTTCTTCTTGTTCAAGGACTTTGATTATGGAGAGATCGATGAAGTGGTTAAGTACTATCCACAAGGGTATCATGGTGTTGACAAGGAAGGCAGACCTGTCTATATTGAGAGGCTAGGCCAAGTTGATGCCGTGAAGCTCATGAAAGTGACAACAATAGATAGGTACGTGAAGTACCATGTGAAAGAGTTTGAGAAGACTTTCACCGTCAAGTTCCCTGCTTGTTCCATTGCTGCTAAGAGACACATTGATCAGAGCACAACGATCTTGGATGTTCAAGGCGTGGTATGTGCTTAAAATAAGCTATAGAATATAATTTTTTTCTTCTGTAAGGTTGTTTCTTGAATGATTTGATCTTTTGTTTTTTTTTTCTCATTGAGGGGTTAAATAACTTCAACAAAGCTGCAAAAGATCTCCTCCAGAGTATTCAGAAAATCGACAATGATAACTACCCCGAGGTTCTGTTTTGTGCCTTTTTCTTCTTATATTAAGAGTTACTAATGGTTTTGGATGCAGAACCATGACTTCTTTGTGTCTGTATTACATTGTAGACTCTGAACCGTATGTTCATCATCAATGCTGGTTATGGGTTTAGGCTTGTGTGGAACGGAGTGAAATCTTTCCTTGACCCAAAGACTACAGCCAAGATTCACGTAAAGCTTTCCTGAAAGACTATACTTTGTGTTTACTTGATCTAAAAGTTAGTAAAAAAAAAAAAACATTATTTCTGTTGATTAATGGCAGGTTCTTGGTAACAAATACCAAAGCAAACTGCTGGAGATCATTAACGCCAAGTGAGAATTTGATAACTCTTTACATTTGACCTTAAACCGTTGCTTTATCTTTTTACATGTTATTTAAAAAAATAAATATGTTCTACTCATTGTATGTTTTAGTGAACTGCCTGAGTTCTTGGGTGGTAAGTGCACATGCGCAGACAAAGGTGGATGTATGCGTTCAGACAAAGGTCCATGGAACGACCCTGAGATCTTCAAGGTAGAACCAAAACCTTTTTATAAAAAAGAAATACAGATATATGAATTTATTATACAACTTCTGACTCATATATATAAATAAAACAACAGTTGGTTCAGAACGGCGAAGGTAGATGCCCGAGGAAGAGCTTGTCAGGGATCGAGGAAAAGACCATCTCAGTGTGCAAGAACGTAACAGAGGAGGTATGTTGAACATTTTCTCATATATGCTTTGATATTTTTCAGTAAAAACCTAACGTTTTTTTTTTAAAACAAATAAAGAAACGTGAAGTTTTCGAACCAGAAGAGACTTGCAAGAAAGCTGCTGCGGAGATGGAGAAGTTCATCGACAAAACCGTGGATACTGGTGCTTATCCTACACAGGAGCATCACAAGGCCAAGAACATTGTTCCCGACCCTAAAGGTTTTTTTTTATAGTTTTTTGGTTTAGCTTATAAACCGGGTTTGGGTTATAAGTTCTATTTAAACCGGTGAGACATTTTAAAATTTTCAGATTTGTTGTTGTCCCCGGCTGTGGAGAGGAAAGGGTACTTATACGGCAGCATGATGGCGTTGCTGATGGGGATAGTGGGAGTGATGAGGCTAACGAAGAACATGCCAAGGAAGCTCACACAGGGGAATGTCTACCCAGACGGAGTGACCGTTATGCCGACGCAGGAGTATAGGGCGATGGTTAAGAGGATGACAGATCTCGAGGAGAAATGTAAATCCATGGAAGCTGCTCAGATTGCTATTTCTATGGAGAGGGAGAAGGTTCTTGACGCTGCACTTCGTCGTGTTGACCAGCTCGAGCTTCAGTTGTCTGAAACCAAGAAGGTGAAGAACTCTCTTTATCTTTCTCAATAACTACTTTCTTGTTCTCTTTTGTAATAATTGCTCTGTTTTTATTATTTTTAGGCGCTGGACGAGACAATGACGAGGCAACATGAGATAATGGCTTACATCGAGAAGAAAAAGAAGAAGAAGAGAAAGGTAAGAAGAACACATATTCATCACATTAAGAATGATTACTTTTTTATTGCTTTATAAATAATTATCTGCCTTTTTTTTTTTGAATTTTCAGTTCTTATTTTTCTGAAAGACTGCTTCAACCTCCTAAACTGCATTTCCGTTTTCTACAAGTGGATACTGGAGAAGACATAATAATGAAGTCTTGATTTGCCTTGTGTTTAAAGACTCAATTTCTCCCTTTTTGTGTAATTGTTTCTCCCTTTAAAAAAATAAAATAATTGTTTTGTTAATGTAAAACTCATAAAGACCAACTTGTCATCATCATCATCATAAAAGAGAAAGAACTCTCTTCTTTGAATTGATTTGAACATAAAATGAGATGAGAAAAGTCTGTTTGTTTTTAATAAACACTTGTTCTGTTCCTCTTCTTTATAAACGAAAATCTACGAAGGAAAAGAGAAAGAGAAGGCAGATAGATAGACGCTTCTTCTTTCTTCATCTTCTTAAAAACAGAACATGTGCTTCCTCTTCTTCTTCTTCTGCAAACAAAAAAAAAACAATATTGATCATGAGATTAGGAGTTCCTACAACAGAAATTGAATCAATAACATTCAAAATAGTAAAAAAAAAAAGAAACAGACCTGGGACTGAGTAAACTCTTGACGATCAATGTAAGCGAGTAATTCTTCTTGCCTCATCAGAGCTTCATATAGAGCCTGGCTCCAAAAATAAGAAAAACGTTTTTTTTTTAGAGAACATGGAGATTCTACTTATGTTTGAACATATGGAGTATTCAAATTTACCTTTTTAGTGGCTATGAGCTCGGCTTCAAGTGCGTCCACGCGGCAAACAGCTGCGTTAAGCAGCTCTTCCTTCTCATAAGGCATCTCATTTGGCTTTGACTGCAGCGCTCCAATTTTCTCCTCAAGTTCCGTTAATTTCTTCAGCACTGAATTGAGGAGCTCAGCTTCCTCCTCTTTAGCGGCAGTGTTTCCTTCTATTTGCGGAGGAGGAGGAGGAAGCTGCTTGGTCACAACACGGTTTGATACTGTGCGGAAGAATGCGAGAATCGCCATCACAATCGCCATGAAAAATACTAACACACGAGCGCTGAAGCTTTCATTCTCCTTTGGGACATTTGGAGTAACAAGAACTCCTGCAGTAAAAAAAAAGATTATAGACCAAAGTTTCAGATTTTGTCCAGTGTTTGATGCCAAAATTTGAACCTTTCTTTAACTTAATCATTAAAAAGTTACCTTTGGACTGAACCCTGTTGATGGAGGTGGTGGGTTTGACCTTCCAGGTGGCGTCGACAGCTTTGTCAACCATTGGAACATACTCATCATAACCAGCCAAACTACCGGCAAAGCTCGTTTCACCAGACCCAATCTTTGCCTGCAAATAACAACCACTAGCAAGTAAATCTACAAAACTACACAAGAAGATAGAGAGAGAAAGTGCCATTTTAAAAAATCACACCTCTTCACGAACAGGGGTCAAGCGGAGATGAGAATAATTTTTAATTGCCTTTGGAGAGACAACCACATCTTCAGCTTCAGAACCTGACTCTGCGGTTGAGGTGTCACTTCCCTTTATCCATGGATAAGATGGCTTTGCATACGCAATGACTTTCCCTTCGCTGTTCAGAACTTTCACCACCTGCTTCGCTCGGTGAGCTCCCCCGTGTAGAACCATCTTCAAAATATCAGGATTTTTCCAAGGCCCTTTATCAGAAAGCATACAGCCACCCTGATCAGCGCAAGTACATGTACCACCCAAAAACTCAGGCAACTCGCTGTAACAAAACGATACAATGTAAGCAAAAACACACAAAAGAATCAAAGTCAATTCTTTAGCAGGAGTTACATACCTGGAATCGATAACCTCAAGCAATTTGCTCTGATACTTGTTTCCAAGCATCTACATCACAACACAGAACAGTCTAGATAAACACCAGAAGCCTTTAAACCTAAAGCCAAAGGAGAAGAAGAAAAAAAATGTAGTAAACTCACATGAATCTTAGAAGTTGTTTTGGGGTCAAGGAAGCTCTTCAGAGTGCTCCAAATCACGCGGAATCCAGTCCCTGCGTTGATGATGAACATCTGGTGGAGAGTCTCCGGATAGTTATCCCCATCAATCTTCTGCAACCTAGTAACAAGCTCCCGAGCATACTTGCTAAAGTTCTTCAACCCCACTCCCTGCACGTCCAAGATCGTCGTGCTCGAGTCAATATGCTTCTTCGCAGCGATCGTGCAAGCAGGGAACTTGACCATGAAACTCCTCTCGAACTCCTTCACATGATACCTAAGATACCTATCAATCGTCGTGACCTGCATCAGCTTGTTGGGATCGACTTTCCCGAGCCTCTCGATATACACAGGCCTCCCTTCTTTATCCACGCTGTGGTAACACTGCGGGTAATACTTCAAGACATCGTCAATCTCTTCAAACTCAAAGTCTTGGATGATAGTGTCTGTACCAAACTCCTTCCTCCACTGGATCATGTCCCCCCACATCTGTTTTGCCTTCTCGACGTCGAACTTCCTCGCTTTCAGGAAGCGTAGCATCATGTGGTAGTCGTCGTGTTTTGAAGGGAGGAGCTCATCCATGACTAAAGATTGCCGGAACTCGTCGACGGCTTGAAGCTCCTCGACGTCGCGGACGTCTTCGATGGAGACGGAGCTGACGCGGCCTTCGTTTTTGCGGCGCTTCTTCTTCTTGAGGGAGTGTTTGAACTTGGTGGAGGCGTTGATGGCTTTCTTCTTCAGGGAGCCGATTCTTGTTCTCCTCTCGTCTTCTGAGATCTCGAAGTCGGACTTGCGCTCTTTCTTCTCGTCGCTGCTCAACAGTCCCTCGAAACCTGATTTAAAGTGTCGATTTTTAAAATTTTTTTAATAACAATCAGCTGAAATTAATCTAATTTCTGAAAATTGAGGTTCTTAAACAGCAAAGCCCTAAATACCCAGAACGTGATTACATTATTCGATCGTACTCAGAAACCTAGAAAGCAAATCGACAGATCTGATACACTTACATGGTATTGCGAATCGATCAACAGGACCTGACATCTGAAGATTCCTTCCCACTAAACGACTGATAAAAGCTCTGGCTCGAATGGCTGATCCACGAATCAATCTTTGTTCTATCTTTCTTGCGAATCTACTCTTCCTCCCATTAACCAGAGAGAGAGAGAGACTCCTCAAATTTCGCAAAAATTAAAGAAAAAATTCCAGAGGTAAAAAAAAAGTGGAGAGTAGAATTCGGAGCAACCTCTGGACTATTTCTTTATTGCTTTTTTGCTTTGCTTATATCTCTTTTACAATTCTTTCTAGAAAACAAAGGAAAATAATATCTAAATATTTATTAGCCTGACACCTCTATTATTTACACTCGCTTCCTATTGTGAACCCCATACTTTTCTTTGCTTTTGCCCCTTCCTGTTCTAGTAAGGATTAAATCTCCAAATCCCATACTTAATTTGGATATTTAGTCTTGTTCCAAAAAGATAGAAAATATTAAACGTACACATACTTTTTACTTACCTATTTACATCCACACATATTTTCAGCATGTGAAGTACTTCTTCCTTGTAAATTTTCCAAAGAACCCTTATAACCTAAAATCTATTTTTTCATTAACTCATCAAATTTTAATCAGACGCATCTACTCTCTTCTCTTACAATTTTCACAGCCGACGTTTTACACAATATAATAAAAGCCGTAGATGGAAGAGGAAAAGTTGGAGGTGGAGATGCTAGTGGAGAAGAAAAGGTGGAGACATAGTTACGGTGGATAACATAATGTTTATGGTGGTCATGCTAGTGGCAACGGTAGAGGTCAGGTCTTATGTGGTGGTGAAGGAGGAAGAGCTGGACGTGGAGCCGTGATGTGGATCAAAAGTTGGAAGGTATGGAGGAGGTGACGGTGGAGGAGCTAATGGCTTAAGTGGAACTTGTGTAATTGGATATGAAAATTGTGGTGGTGAAAGAAGTGGTTAGCAGTCATGGAGCCGGTGGAGGGTCTTATCGTGTTAGTGCTTACGTAGGCAGGTAATGGAGGAGCTTATGGCAGAGGAGGAGGAGCTAATGGCGTCTGGAGCTTGCAGATGTGGATATGAAAGTTGTGGTTGCGAAAGAAGTGGTTAGCGGTCATGGAGGCGGTTGAAGGTTTTATGGTGTTGGTTTTTACGAAGGCTGAAGGAAGAGGAACCAGAGGCGGGGAAAGATCAACAGTTATACCCTCTAGTGGCGGTAGAGGAAGTGGTGGTGGAGAAGCTTATGGAGGAGGTGAAGTTTATAGCGGGATAGTTATGGAAGTGGTAGTGGTGAAGGAGGTGGTATGGTGGTACAAAAGAAAGATACCTCAGTGGTGGTTAAAGAGGTAGTTATGGATAGTCCACAATTTGAAATCGGTTTCATGACCACATTTTCTCTGATCACATGAACGAAATTAAATGAGGGTTATAATAGACATTTTACTTCACATTTTCCTGCACAAAATATACCTACAGCTTGAAGTATGTCAAAGTGTAATACAACACCTTTAAAGTATGTCAGTTGGTAAAACTTTCAAAAATATATCTAGTTACTAATTATCTTTGGATTTGAATTAAATCTTTTAAAATTAAAATATTGTATACCATATCTGTTTCAACATAATTTTTCTTTCTTTTAATTTTTGTCTTATTTACCATTTTTAAGACTACAAATTCAATAACTATTACTTAAAAATTAAGTTACGGCTGAAAAATTATGCATGGCTTGAAGACTATGAATCACCAACAAACAAGTCGACAACATATTTGGTTGAAGGAGCCGTGGGTTGGGAGAATTAAATGTAGAAATCGCGGTAAATTTTGTAAGAAAATTTAATATGTGGCTTGAAAATAAATGTTGGCATAAGACTGGGGGATGCTTATAAAATTAATAAGAAATATAGGCGTGAAGAAGCAGTAGAACAAGAGATTCGCTTTTTTGTCACACCAGCCGACGATGATCTGACGGTCGTTAATGACATTACGTGAAATTTTAACGGGTCTACCTTCAGTAGGCTGTAATGTCGTAATCAGAGAAGCACACTGTACAAAAAGTTAAAAAGAATAAAAAAAAATATCAATGAGAATTTCGCCGACAAACCGGAGCAGTACACGATGAGTCAACAGTCATTGGCCATTTGTTGTCGGATTTTTAATACATTTTCCCCCACAAAAAAATCCTTAATTTTTTTTTGACGAAAAAAAAATTCCTTAATTACAATTGTTTGTATGAAACATATAAACGTGACGAATTAGCAAAAACAAAAATAACGAAATCTTTTACATCCAACTATCCAAGACATAAGTCTTCGTATAAAAACTTTTTCATCTAAATCGAAAAGAATACTCTAATATTATGTTCTATGACAGCAAAGACGATTTGTTTATAAATCACTACATCTCACTCTTATAAGAATTCCAAAAATCATCATCATCTCCCTCATTATCGTCGATTTCATCTCCACCGTCCGATCTAACGCCATTCTCAACATCCCCACCGTCCGATTCCTTTACTCCAGCTACTACATCACCAGCTCGCTCAGTCTCCTCAGTCTTCGTCGGTTCCTCCTACACACATACAAAGCGACATCGTTTGAATTTTAGTTACAGATTTTGGCGGCAACTTAAAGAAGAATATAACGAATGCTTACATTCTCTGGAACATCAGTAGTCGTCTCTGCCTCCTCTCCAGCTTCTTCTCCTTCTTCCTCTTCCTCTTCTCCTTCCTTTGCAGCCGCAGCTTCTTCCTGAAGCTTCTTTATCACATTATGATAATGAGTTAACTCTGCATGAAGAAACACACAAACCTGCTAAGTTCTTCCATGGCTCAACCAAGAAACTAAATTGAGCAAAAGAGAGAGAGACAGAAAGGATCTCTCACGTTTCGAGCGTGTTGATAAAGCATCATTAAGCTTCAACGGATTCTTGCGTTCTTCCAACTTGTATTTGAGTTTGATCTGTTGACGAGTTCTTTCAGGAAACAGTTGTTGTACCATTGATAGATTGCTCCCAAATTCTTGAACTCCCTATAACCAAAACAAAAAAAAAGATCTATAGAATGAACTAACAATATCTTTGCCATTTAAACAATAAGTGAGATCAAGTTTATTTTACCTCATAGAAGAGCTGTGTATCTTGTTTTGACCACCGAGTTCTGGGAGTCTTGTTCATGTACGTTTGATAGTTAACCGGTGAGTCCGGTTTAACTACGGGAGCTTCGTGATTTTCTCCTTCCTCCATACCAAACTCGTCTTCTGCGTCAAAGCCTTGAGAATAAAAGTGGTTATCCTCCGACATGTTTGTATTACTGCACCACATTAGATAAAGAAAACAAACTGAGACACTCATCTCCCACTTTCAATCTTCTCTGAGATGAATATAGTGTAGTACCTTTCTTGGGTCGGCGGCACAACAGGAGCTCCCTTTGCTTCCTTTTTCTGTTTGTATTAACAAGAAATAAACATAAGGAAAGTTTAGGATCCAAGCAATACATGAACAAAGAGTGATTCTTACCTCCAGCGATTCTCTATATGCAACAAGGCGAAGCATATCTCTAATAGGCAGATTTCTGATTTCATCATCGGGGGTTTCAAGCAATTCCTTATCCACTAGACCACGCACAAAAACATGAATACAGTTAGGTCAGATGCTAAGATGATTATTTCAGTTGAAAGAGAGAATCATTTATGTTTCAGCTAATTAAGTTACATGTTCTGTTTTTCTGCCGACGACTTGAATGCTTGAACTTCTTCTTCTTCTCAGGAGTTGACTTATTTGGTTCTTCCTCACTAGTAGTGGTTTTCTTCTTTCGACCTCTCTTCTTTTTCCCCTTTTTGTCAGCACCTGTTTCCGCTTCATTAGACTGTGTTTCTCCTTCTCCCATAACTGTATCGTTATTACTAGGTGAGACAACATGGTGTTCTTGTTCCAATACGCTAGGAGCAGCCTGATCAAAATATTAAAAAGCAGAACCAATCAAAAAACTATATATCCCAAGTCCCAACTTAACATAGTAAGAAGAGCAAATATTATTACCGTTTCTTTGTGAACTTCAGGAATAGTATTGGTGTTGAATTCATCGTTTCTTGATTCCTCATTGACCATAAACTCAGACTGGTTAGCACCAGTTGTATCATCAACAGAGTAATGAGACTCTGGTTCTTCTTCAATCACAGTGTCGAGCAATCTAGGCTTTGGTTGGAACTTTCCAGTATGTTGCTCTACACAAGTTACACCATTATAACTAAGTTATTACTAGATATATTTAAGATAATCAAAGCATAAATATTCGGTGCTTAAAGATTACCATAAGCACTGGTGATGCATTCCTCCTGTACAATATCAAGAGTTTCCATGTTCCAGTCGCATTCTTCTTCTACTTCCTGTGTCAACATTAAAACTTGCAAAATTAGTTTTATATTTAAAGTAAAAGAAGTGAAACATCGGCTTAGAAAGCGAGCATCCACACACATACCCCTGTTTGCATCCTTTGAGTTTGATCATCAATAACTTCATCCGTTTCACTAGTAACAGAATCACCAAACGTTGCAGAATCTTGTCTTCTGGGGTCATCAGGATATGCAGGTGCCGCCTCTGTGCCATCCTCACATCTTTTGCCCTCTGAATTTAAGTTAGTACAAGCACGGAGAACGGAGGCCCCTCCTGAGACATTCTACAGAAACAAAAGAGTTTGCTCCACTAAAACACCATGTAGCATACACTAAAAAAACATTTCAAAAAGGTAGGAAGAAAAACACTTTACCTCTTTAGATATTGTTCCCATGGTGGATTGGTTAATGGTTCCACTATCAGGGACAGTAGTCTCAGAAGTTGAAACATCTGCAAAACAGAATCACACATCTTAAATTACTTATCAACAACATATAAAATACAAATTGGTTTGAGAGAAGAAACAATACTACTGGGATAAGCCGACGATGCCTCCAGAGAAACCGGATGTTCGCTTTGTGTTGAGAGTTTCTCCTTGGCAACATCAGTAGAGAGTGTTGTCTGTGAGGTTGAAAGAGGGACTTGCTTCTTCTTGGGTTGTGGTCTACCTCTCGGCTTAAACTTGGCACCAGCCCTAGCTGTTAAAATCCATATGTTTCAGCCAAATCAATCAATCAAATAAAAAAAGTAATGAAACTAATCAAAAAAAGTGAAGAGAGAAAATAAAAATTACCTGCTGGTGCAGCAGGTTCATCATCAAAGTCTAAATCCATGGACTTTGTTGTGTGTTCACAAAATACTCACCCTCTCAACAAAGTGTCACCTCCCTCTTCAATCAATACAATTACAAAAATAAGATCAATGACAAATCTCAACACAAACAAACATATAAGCAAAGCAAGGACAATGTTGTAATCACAATGAAACATTCAGGAGAGCATTCCATGTACCAATGAGTAAATGAGAATCTGATATTTCAAGTCTATGTAAACGGTCGCCAAGCATAAAAATCAATCAAAGCAACTCTTTAACCTATGAATAGAAACTGGAACTTTTTCAGCGGAGAATCAGAAAACTAGCGATACCTGATAAACCATGAAACGATCCGGTTGAATCTAGACTGTTGATGCAAACTCTAGGGTTTACGCTACTCGGAGTCGGAACACTAGCTTCGACGAATGGAGAGACTGAGAGAGAGAGAGGATTGGCCGTGAATGTTCTGCGTCTATTATCGGCTAGGTTATATAAAAATAACTAACTGTTATTAAAGATCGTGCGGGCTAGTGGTCATTGATTGCCTCTCTAAAGTTCGGTTTTGACCTAGTGGCTAGGGTTCGATTCCTAAAAGCTCGGTTATTAATCAGAATCCGTAGTAGGCCGCCTAATGGGCTTTAATAAGGGCCCAAATCCACCTTTAATAAATAAACATATTTTGTGTAGTAGTGATGGTTTCGTCTTTATATTTCTCTTTCTTCGGTGAATCTTTTACTTCCGTGTTGGCTTCACAAAACTCCAGGTCGCGTATCCTTTAAGATACTGGGGACAGGGACAGGGACAGGGACAGGGACAGGGACATGGTTCTCTTTCCTATTTTATAAAATTGGTCCCTCGAATATTATTAGTTTTTCCGGTTTGGAATATATCTTCTTAACGGCTCCATCTAACGACGTCACAATGAAAAGTTGCCGGTTCATTATTATTCGTCCTCCCTCCGCATTTTTGTCCTTTAACGTGACGTGGCACTACTCACCCGTAAGTCAATTCAATTCCGCTAACTCTGACGGCGTCACAACACCACAAATAGAGGCATTAAACCAAACCTGTTTTATTCTTTTCGAGAACCGAACCGAACCGATTTATCTGGGTGCAATTATGATAATGTGTACGGTTTGCGAATATATACCAACCGGATTCAAACGGCGTGGAATAAGCCGTCAGAAAAGACTTGTAGTCGTCTCTTTCCCTCTCTGGAAGGAACAAAAAGCAAAGCACTCGCATCGCAGTGTACTTTTCCCTTTCTCACTCTAACAGACCCGCCGCTCTCTCTCTCTCTCTCTCTCTCTCTCTCTTCGTCTTCTCCGGGAGCAGGTTCGATTTTCTTGTGACTCTACCCATCATCTCATCATCTTAGCATATGTTTGATTGTTGTTTTTGTTATCCTTTGTGTTCTTCCGGTATTATATTTTTCGGGTATTGATTTTTTAGGGTTTATGTTTCTGTTTTGGGTCTCTTGTCGACTTGTCGTTGGTGCTTGCTGATTTTCCGGCCATAATCTCGGATCTGTTTAATGATTGTTTAATTACTAAGCTTTCTGAAATTTATCTCGGATTCTCTTAGTGAATAATAGTCATGGCATTTTTAGAATCTTGTGGGTGGGCAATAGATAGAGATCGAGTTGATTCTTTTTCTATATATATATATATATATATATTTACTTATTGGTATTTGATCGATGGCTAATAAGCTCCCACGTATCTTATCCATGGGGTGATTGCAACCTGGACTTTGATGTTCTGATCCAATTCCTGAAACTTCCTTGCTTCCTTTCATTTATTTTGTAGTTAAGGTTGTAGAAGAAGCGGGATTGTTGTCAGCACTGTCACTGCATAGTGGTTACTACTTGTGAGTTTTCAGATAATGGGGAACGCGTGTTGTGTAGCTCCGCGTGACAAAATGGTCCTCCTGCCTAACGCATCATCAGCTGCTGCTGAGAGGAGGCATTCTCCTACTTGGAGTTTCCGCTGGGATACTAATCATAATAGAGGCCGTGTGGCTGGTGAAGAAGCCTCTCTCAGTTGGTTGTCTGATGGTATTAGTCGGAACGATGTGTTGTCTGATTTCAAATCTGATTTTGTTTCATCTCAAGGCTCCCCTTTGGACAGTTTCCGGACGCAGACGTTGCAGAAGTCTCCGGCCTCAGGTAAAAATAAGTTCAGCTTGTTTACTTGGTTTTTTTTTAGATAGTATTTTTCAGAACATGTTAAATCATGTGTCTCTTGATAGGACTTCTCTACTTGCTTCTTGACTTGGCTATGCATCTGTCTACAGATCATAATAATCTTACATGAGGTTAATGAATATTTTGGCAGATTTATCTTTTCCAAGAAATTCTTCCATGGATACAGTCTTTGAGCAGGTAAAGCTTGTTTCACCAGTAGCTGAGTTTTCTCACATCTTTGAAACTTTACACTTGTGATGCTTAACCTCTCTTTTGCATTTCTATCTCTCACACAGAAAGAAAAGGATTCAATAGAATCTGCAGCACCTTCGTACCCATCTCCTGCACAGTTGTCTCTTTCACTTGCTTCACAACCATCTTCTTTCCCAACGTCACCACTTCCCTCCCAGATCTACTATCACCCTGCAAGTTCATCTACACTTAATCCGACACAGCGCCCTCGCCTATCAAAGCACGTCTCAGATGGTCAGATCTGTGGAATGAACTCACTTAGCAGAAGCTCGATAACTGAAGAGAGGCAGGGAACTCCTTTAAGATGTGATTCTTCTGAGAGTGGACCATCTGAAGGTTGGTCACTGCAGGCCTTTTCTGAAATGATGTCATCTTCTCGCAGCACCGAACCTTTGTCTTATGATAACGACCACTTTGGGCTTGAACGGGACATGATAGGCCATCACAGCAACCGAATGTCCAATCATCAGCAGCAAAGCTGTGGTGCGTGCTCTAGACCCTTGTCAGAGAAATCCTTGTGGAGCAGCCAAAAGATGTTTATGACCAACGAGCTCTCTGTGTCTGCAATTCTAGCTTGTGGGCATGTCTATCATGGTGAGTGTTTAGAGCAGATGACCCCAGAAATCGATAAATTCGACCCTTCATGCCCAATCTGTACTCTGGGTGAGAAGAAAACGGCGAAGCTGTCGGAGAAAGCGTTGAGAGTGGAGATGGATTTGAAAGCTAGGCACAACAAAAGACTTAGAAACCGAGTTTTGGACAGTGGTTTTGACTGCGAGGATTTTGTAATGTTTGATGACAACCACAGGGTAGAGGCAGCAGCAGGCAAGAGCCCTAAACTGGTCTCAAGTTCAAGCGCCAAGAGCTATTCGGCAAAGCCTTTCTTGGCTCGACATTTCTCTTTTGGGTCCACTAAATCGACTAAAGAGAACCTTCCTGTCAAAAAGAAAGGCTTCTTTTGGACCAAATCCAGCAAAATATGAACTGTAAGCTGCTCTCTCTATAGCTCAAAGACTCGAATCAGTGAATTACATACAGGTAAGAGACTGATCATGTTTTTTGTTGTTTCAGATTATGCGTTGCTCTGTACTGTCCGAACCATAGAACTCAACACACACGGAGACAGTACCATTCAATTAAGACAGGCTATTCGTTGTTACACACTTTCCTCGTTGGCTTTTTTTTTTAATTGGTTCCTAAACTGTCACACATGTAAAGTTACAAATTTAGAATATAAGGTTGGGGGATAAAAACAAGATTGGATCATTAGCTTATAAAATTAATCTGGCTGTGCATAGATTAGGATTTAAACTCTGAAAGCAAAGCGATTGTATATGGTTTGTATTACATCTGCAAGCTTCACCTCAATCAAACTTCTTTCTGTGAATATTGATTTGTTTCATTGCTGTATATGAACAGATAAACATCGGTTGATCATTTCTCTACTAAAAAACATTAAACAAACAAGATTTATATGGTCAGAAATAGAAAATTATTTGCCGGGATGAGTAGGTTCATACAAAGTCCATTGGTTCTCAATAAAATTATCAAAAAGTTGCTAACAGAAAGAAAAAAAGTTTATGATATTCATGCAAAAGTATCACCACTAGCACATATATATTATACACCATTCATAAGTCGTAACCACTAAGCTAAGTTTGTATAATAATTATTTTGTTCTGATCAATAGTAAGTGGGGAATTTTTATTCCACAATAGGAGTGGGAAAAATAGTACATGTCCGGTCCGGTTCGGTTAGTTAACGAACCGAAGAGAGCTTTCCCAATCTCAAAACAAGATCCAACGGACGAGATTGAATAAATCTTCATCTCTATTTTTAAACCCACTCGTCGTCCATCGACGAATCGCTGCTTCCGTCGTTCACCTCTCTCATTGCAAATGTTAGCTCAGTCGCACTTCCTCTGCAAGTCCTTCTCTCTGATTCCGCCGCCGTCTCCGGCGCTGCGGTCCGCGACTCGCTCTCCTCATCTCTCTTCTTCGCAAAGCGGTAGATTATCTTTTCTATCGTCTTCCTTAAGCGCTGTTTCGGTCTCCCGCGGTCATATCTCTCTGGCAATGGCTTCGAACTCGAAACGGCCTGACCTAAGCGAAGATTCCTCTTCGGAACTGAGCGCCGCCACCGATCTGGATCGATTCGCCGCCGTGGCAAATGAACTGGCGGACGCTTCTGGCGAGGTTATCAGAAAGTACTTCCGGAAGAAATTCGATATCGTTGAGAAAGATGATATGAGTAAGTCCTTTGGGTAGTGTTGTGATTATACAATGGAGCTCTGCTCAGCTTGGTGGACCTAATAGAGTAGTCATTGGTGATTTAACTAAGTGTTAGGTGAACTTATTGCAATTTCTCAGTCAGAGAAGCTTCCTTAGAGATAATAGTGAAATCGGAGTTTGATTTGTTGAGCACAGTGAATTGGATTAGGGATCTCATGTTTTTTTGGTAGATAAACCAATGAACCTCTCACTCATTTTTGCTTTCTGAGAGTCCCAACGTATGTTTTTTTGTTTATCTGATTTGGTTCATGTGTAGGTCCTGTTACAATCGCTGATCAAATGGCTGAAGAGGCCATGGTGTCTATTATTTTCCACAACTTCCCTTCTCATGCTATGTGAGTTTCCCTTCTTTTTTTTCTTGATAAATTTACTCTGTTCCTCTTTTGTATGATATAAAGACGTGAACTATGCTCTACTAGATCACAAGGGAATCTTATTGTGAGATAAAGACACATTTTGATTGCTCTCTTTCCTACATGAATGCATAAGACAAATGCGCATCTTTATTCACCTTTAAATTCTGAATACTGTAGATATGGCGAGGAGAAAGGTTGGAGATGCAAAGAGGAATCTTCAGACTATGTTTGGGTTTTGGACCCGATCGACGGAACAAAGAGCTTTATCACAGGTTCGCAAACTTTGTTCTAATTATTTTCGTTTTTACCCTTTTATCAAGAGTTTGAGGATTTGATTGTGCTATCAATTGCTTCTTTTCAGGGAAACCTGTGTTTGGTACGTTAATAGCTCTGCTGTACAAAGGCAAACCGGTAAGACACCAGACTCTGTTGCTTCCCATGTTTGTGTTATGCACTATAAGCACATTCGAATTATCAGATTGGGAATTCATATTGCCGAGGATATAATCTGTTTTGTGTTAATAGTAGACGAGCTTTAGGCATGCTAAAAGTCTGACAGCGAATAAGTACTTCTGTGATTCGATTCTTAGCAATTGCATTTGGGCTTACTAACTGACCGTGTTTTCTCTTTTAGATTCTAGGTCTAATTGATCAGCCTATTCTGAAAGAGAGATGGATAGGAATGAGTGGAAGAAGAACTAAATTAAACGGGGAGGATATCTCAACGCGATCTTGCCCGAAACTGTCACAAGCATATTTGTAAGTTTCTTTTCATTGAGCCATACTAGAGTGTTACTTCTGTAGTCATCTTTTTTAAGAAGTAGCCTAAAAATATATATGATGTCTTTTTGGCTTTGTGTAACAACAAGGCAACTAGAAATCTCATGATTTGTTTATCTTCTCATATTTTGACTGTCCAGATACACCACTAGCCCACATCTTTTCAGTGGAGAGGCAGTAGAGGCCTTTGCTCGAGTTAGAGAAAAGGTCCTTATCAAAATCTCGAACTGAGTTTCTTATCCAGTTATAACTTATATATGGATTCCCCTAAATCCCTTTTACTTTTTTTTTATTTAGAAGTGAATGGCTTTCTCTTCTGCCTTGACAATTTTTTGTTATAACAGGTAAAAATGCCATTATACGGCTGTGATTGTTATGCTTATGCTCTCCTGGCTTCTGGATTTGTCGATCTTGTTATTGAATCCGGTCTAAAGGTAAAACTTCTCCTTCAGAATAACTTGTCAAAAGTTAAATATCTCATGTGTCAATCTTATGTTACTAATTGAAGTCACTGTTATTCTTCATCAGCCATATGATTTCCTTGCTCTGGTGCCTGTGATAGAAGGCGCTGGAGGTACCATAACCGATTGGAACGGTAACCCACCTCTTTGGGAAGCTTCATCCAGTGCCGTTGCTACAAGTACGTTCAATACTCCAAAATAACTCTGTTTTTTTCTCTCAATCACAACTCATCGAAACAAAAGAGCGTGCAACCCCTGAATGCATCTACTTTTTCATTTGTCATAGGCTTTAATGTAGTTGCAGCAGGAGATTCAAACATTCATCAGCAAGCATTGGAGTCACTTGAGTGGCAGTGAAAAGCTTTCACTGGTACGTTGTTTACTCTACCTAATGTTTCTTCATCACTTGCTTGCTTCTGGATGATCATTAGGGACTCTACTTCGTTCATGTTTTGCTTGTTTGATAAAAAAAAACTGATAGTGAGGTTATATAATCTGGTTTGTGTTTTAATTCTAGTTTTCTTTTTCTTGAAATAGGAAACCAGAATCAAATTTATTTTTGGCACTGTGTCTAAAAACAGAATTAGCAATTTGCTAAAAATAACCATTGAATAACATCAATGACAATTTGTTTTTTCTGGCCACACATATAACAACTAACTCTTGTCTCTCTCATGACCTTTTTCTCCCTCTTTTCTTCAGCCACAAGCTATCTAACGAACTCCCTCATTCCTTCTTATCTTTGTTCTTCCTCATCCCTCTCTCTCTTCTCTCTCTCCTTCCCCACCGCCGAGGAGGGATGAAGATAAGAAAGAAATCAAACACATGCACGATTCCCATCTTTGATTTTTCTCCAAAGCTCTCCATGTGTCTCCTCCTGGCTATTCTCCTCTTCCTCTCAGGCCTTGATGTGTCTACCGTAACCGCCGCCGTGGGACCTGCCACCGGTTTCAAACCGGCAGATGATATCCTCATTGATTGTGGAAGCAAATCATCATCAAAAAACCCTGATGGAAGAGTCTTCAAGAGTGACCAAGAGACTGTCCAATACATAGAAGCCAAGGATGATATCCAGGTCTCAGCCCCACCTTCAGACAAGGTCGCTTCTCCTATCTACCTAACTGCAAGGATCTTCCGTGAGGAAGCCACCTACAAGTTCCATCTCACCCGACCCGGTTGGCATTGGGTTCGCCTCCATTTCTTGGCCTTCACGAACGACAAGTTCGATCTCCAACAAGCGACTTTCTCCGTCATGACGGAGAAATACGTGTTGCTTCATAACTTCAAGATCAGTAACAACAACAACGATAGTCAAGCTGTTCTCCAGAAGGAGTATCTCGTCAACATAACGGATGCGCAGTTCTCCCTCAGGTTTAGGCCTATGAAAAGCTCTGCAGCGTTCATCAACGCTATCGAAGTTGTCTCGGCTCCGGACGAGCTGATCTCTGACTCCGGGACAGCTCTTTTCCCGGTTAACGGCTTCTCGGGTCTCTCTGACTACGCTTACCAGTCTGTCTACAGAGTCAACGTCGGTGGTCCTTTGATCGTTCCTCAGAACGACACGTTGGGAAGAACATGGATACCAGATAAGGAGTTTCTGAAAGAAGAGAACATGGCTAAGGACGTTAAGACGACCCCTTCAGCGATCAAGTACCCTCCTGGAGTTACACCTTTGATCGCTCCGCAGACGGTTTATGCAACGGCTGCGGAGATGGCTAATTCTCACACCATAGCCCCTAACTTCAACGTTAGCTGGAACTTCCCCTCGAACCCTTCGTTTAACTACCTCATCCGCCTTCATTTCTGCGACATCGTCAGCAAGTCTCTCAACGACCTCTACTTCAACGTGTACATCAACGGTAAAACCGCCATTTCTGGTTTGGATTTGTCCACCGTCGCAGGCGATCTCGCGACTCCTTACTACAAAGACATTGTTGTGAACGCGACGCTTATGACCCCTGAGCTCCAAGTTCAGATTGGTCCCATGGGGGAAGACACAGGGGCCCAAAACGCGATCTTGAATGGAGTCGAGGTTTTGAAGATGAGCAACTCAGTGAACAGCCTTGACGGAGAGTTTGGAGTTGATGGTAGAACCACTGGGATGGGGAAACATGGTATGGTTGCGACCGCGGGGTTTGTGATGATGTTTGGAGCTTTCATTGGACTTGGAGCAATGGTTTACAGGTGGAAGAAGAGGCCGCAAGATTGGCAGAAGAGAAACAGTTTCTCCTCTTGGTTGCTGCCGATACACGCTGGTGACACTACTTTCATGACAAGCAAAGGCGGTTCTCAAAAATCCAACTTCTACAACTCAACTATGGGACTCGGCCGCTACTTCTCCCTCTCGGAGCTTCAAGAAGCCACAAAGAACTTCGAAGCGTCTCAGATCATCGGTGTTGGAGGGTTCGGTAATGTATACATCGCAACACTCGACGATGGAACCAAAGTTGCTGTTAAGAGAGGTAACCCACAGTCTGAACAAGGAATCACCGAGTTTGAGACGGAGATCCAGATGCTTTCTAAGCTCAGACACAGACATTTGGTCTCTTTAATTGGTTACTGTGATGAAAACTCAGAGATGATCCTAGTCTATGAGTTCATGTCCAATGGTCCGTTCAGGGATCATCTATACGGAAAGAACCTTGCTCCACTAACGTGGAAACAGCGGCTTGAGATCTGTATCGGTTCTGCACGTGGGCTTCACTATCTGCACACGGGAACAGCACAAGGGATTATCCACCGTGACGTCAAATCGACCAACATTCTTCTCGACGATGCTTTAGTCGCCAAGGTCGCTGACTTTGGTCTTTCTAAAGATGTAGCCTTCGGACAAAACCATGTCAGCACGGCCGTGAAAGGAAGTTTCGGGTACCTAGACCCTGAGTACTTTAGAAGACAGCAACTTACCGATAAGTCCGATGTTTATTCATTCGGCGTCGTTCTTCTAGAAGCTCTATGCGCAAGACCGGCCATCAACCCCCAGCTACCGAGAGAACAGGTTAACTTAGCTGAGTGGGCAATGCAATGGAAACGGAAAGGACTGTTGGAAAAGATCATTGATCCTCATTTGGCTGGAACGATAAACCCTGAATCGATGAAGAAGTTCGCGGAAGCTGCAGAGAAGTGTTTGGAAGATTACGGCGTTGATAGACCGACGATGGGAGATGTTCTGTGGAACTTGGAATACGCTCTTCAGCTTCAAGAGGCATTCACTCAGGGCAAAGCGGAGGAGACTGAGATCGATAAGCCAGTGACACCTGGCTCTGTTCTGCCAACTGCTACAACTCCAATCACCCCCTCAGCTACCACCAACGCGGAGGCTAGTGTTCAAGTTGCTTCTAAAGTGGAAGAGACCGATGGCTCAGTCCATTCACAGACCGTGGACGAACACTCTGGAACAGCTATGTTCACTCAGTTTGCTAGTCTTAACGGAAGATAAAACTAACTGACAAATAATTCATCTAAAAGGAAAAAAAAACAAAAAAAGAATACACAAAACGAATTTGTTTGCATTAACAGTAAATGAATAGAAAATGACTTTCTAAGGCAAAATGTTTGTTTGTTTTTTTATGTTTTTGTGGTGGTCGGGAGACTTGTGTGATATTTATATTTTTGGTGTGTATTATGTCAAATTTATCTTTTTATTGTATGAATTGTCATTTGTGGGTGGATATGTATACTACTAAATGCGCTGATGCATTTATCTACTTATCCTCCTTTACTGTAGTTGTTAATCTTAGATTGCAAATACAACAGCTTCACATTGAAAGTAAGTGTGTGCGATTAAAGTTCCAATAACATTAGACCATTGTACACATAGAAAGCAAACGGTTCTCTTTTCGTTATTGGTTTTACTGTCTGTACATCTTTCTCGGACCAAGGCTTAGGGTCGATTTTAGAATATTTTTGCCGATGAACCCCTCTCTGAGATGATGTTTGAATTGGCGAATAATCTGTTTCTCCTCCTAAAGTTCTAAAATAGATAGATTGGTGTCTGATTCTCTTATTTTGTTGTCACATTTCGATCTTGATCAGATAAATTAAGAAGACCTCAAATTTCTGCGCGTAGTTGACTATAGGATTCAAGCTTTGATTCAATGGAATTAGTGTTTGGTCTGCAACCGCTGTTAGATAATAATGGTCACATGAACTATTTCTTTCTTTAGAAGGGCTACTTTTGTGCTATTAATCTCTGCTCTTTGTTGCAATCTTTTGTATAAATAATTGTGAAACGTTTGGATATTGAACTCTTCACAAGTGTTTGTAGGAGAGGAAGTATAGGTGAGTCACAGATTGTGGAAAGAAATTAGAGAAACCATGAAAGGATAATAAAATTTAAAAAACCAGAAATAGAAACCATTTCCTTCAATTAAGCAAATGTGTTTCTCTTTCTCTCTTTCCTCTTCCTTCGGTTTAGCTATATAAATAAATAGCTTCAACTTTTGTTTCTTGTATATTGTTTTTGTTATCTCTCTCTATTATATCTGTAAACTATGGAAAACATAAGTGGGTTGATGGCTTTTGACATGGGGGAGCTAAGAAACAACCTTCCCACAAAGTACATCCTGAAAAATGATCTCATTGATTATGTTTCTTGTTTAAACTAATAGATTCCTGGATTATTGCTTAATTTTTGGATCTGTGAATGGTTTGGAAAAACAGGAGAGGATTGTCAAGGTTCTACTCAGGGAAAGCAAGATCATATGTTTGTATCTTTGATGTTAAATGCCTTGAAGATCTGAAGAAACCAACCCAACTTCTTGATATTGATGATGATGATGATGCCTACACGAAGAGGAAGAAGAAGAATAAGCAATCATCATCATCTTCATTTTCTGCTGCTGTTAACAGCAATGTTAACTATCAAAACTACCCTTGTCGTAGAGTTTCTAGTAGCACACATTGTTCCTCACCTTGTGTTAGTGCTTAGTTTTAAAAAAAACAGGTTCTCAATTTATCACAAACCTACAGCACGTTATATTAACATCCCGTTCACATCCAATTTTGAGTTTTTTTTTCCTTTCATTTGTTTAGGTGCTTCTTTGCACCATATTGTAGTAGATTTTTGCCATTTTGTACATAGTTGTCTAGGACAGAGTATTGGTAACCCTTTTAAACGTAAAAGAAATGTAAGTATTCGCATAGAAAATGTAAAAGTCAATAAATAGCGAAATGTATATATAGAAAATAAAATAATGTTGAAGAATTATATGAAAAATATTACATACTCCCTTCGTTTCAAATTACTTGTCGTTTTAGACTTCGGTACACAGATTAAGAAAACAATTAATTTTGTATATATACTAGATAAAAACGTCATTACCAATACATCTAACCACATTTCAACCAATTGAAAAATAGATTAAAATATAAAATCATTCAATTTTGCATTGAAATTATAAAACGACACTTATTTTGAAACAAAAAATTTGTCCTACAACGACAAGTAATCTGAAACGGAGGGAATACATTATTAACTTTTTGGATTTTGTTATATAACTTTATCAAAGGTAATTAATATTTGAGATAGGTCTGGGTGTTCGGGTCGGGTTTGGGTCGGTTCTTCTCAGATCCAAGTCTTTTTTTTTTACAGCAAACATTTACAGACTCATGTAGACTCTGTAAACCAAGGTGGTAAAACTACATCCATGTGCACAACGAAAGACAGTTGTTGCCGAGCACTCTGTGCCAAGCTATCCGCCCTTTTGTTCTCCGTCCTAGGAACATGAACATGAACAGATCCAAGTCAGTTCGGGTCTATAATTAAAATACCTATAAAATACCTATAATTTTCAAATCCATATCGGATCCAGATCGAATTTGGATATTTAGGATCTGAAGAAGACATGATATAGTCAAACTCCATCAAATGTAGTCAATATTTGTCATATATATCTAAAATTTTATAAAATAACTTAAATTAAACTATTAATAATTAAAATGAAATATTTTAAACTCTAAACTTTATATTTTAAAGCTTCATATTACTTAAAAATGTTACAAAACAATAACAAATAATGTTAACAAAAGATATTTCAACTAAATCATAAAATAATATATTTAAAATTAAAAACAAAAAATCATAGTTTTGAATATACATGTTTTTAAGTCATGTATAAATCGGTTTTTATCGGGTCGGGTCTATTCGGGTCGGTTCTTTTTGGGTCTGGATCTATTCGAGTCGGTTTCTTTCGGGTAAAAAAATTTAGACCCAAAAAGCATTTAAAAAATTTTGGTTCGATTTCTGGTTTTTGGTCCAGGTTAAAATGCGCACACCTAATCTTATTATATAAAGATTGATTTTTCAAAGTTGCTAATTAACATGATCGCGACACATGGAAATTATATATTTTAAGATTATGACACGTGTTAATCTATCTCATAATAAAAACTATATAGTAAGATATAAACAAAAACAAATTTTATTAAAAAGTAGATATAAATTACTATTAAAATCCTAATCAAAAGATTATTGTAAAAGATTATTTGATGATAATTTTCCTTCTAATATAGTGACATGTGTTTAAATATGTAATGATTAAAAATATATATAATAAGATAATAAAAACGAATTTTGAAAAAACTACTTTTAAAAATAATTTAATAGTAAAAGCATAATTTTAAAAAATATTTAGTAGTAATTATTTTATAGAAATTTTCCTTTTTCAAAATCCCAAAAAAATAAATTTGAAAACAATTTATTTAATATAATTTTCCTTTTCAAAAATTGTAATGAAAATATAATTATAAAGATTATATTGAACTTGGTTCTTCAAAATTGCTAATTAACATGATTGTGATACATATCAGTTATATATTTAAAAATGTGATATGCGTTAAACTATATCATAATCAAAAATATATATACTAAAATAATAAAAATGATTTTTTAAAAAACTTAATTATAAATATTATTTAATAGTCTTATTATTATTATTATTTTTTTTTTATATCAATCTTGTTTCTTCAAAATTGGTAATTAACATGATTGTGACATATGTCAATTATATATTTAAAAATGTAATATGTGTTAAACTATCTCATAATCAAAAATATATATACTAAATAATAAAAATGATTTTTCTTAAAAATTAATTATATATATTATTTAGTAGTCTTATTATTACTATTATTATTATTATTATTTATTATAATGTTTGTTTTAAATGATAATAAAGTTAGAGAATTATAAAAGATAGATATTAACATTTAAGAAAAAGATGTTTTAAAAAAACGAATTGTAAAATCCTATAAGTACAATAAATTATTTAATAAAAAACACAAAAAAACTAACTTTAAAAGAAATAATATTACTTTTTACAAAACTGATAGACCATGGATTTTACCCACTTTCAGCCATGGTCTATAAGTGTTTTAACATATATTTATTACTATATAGAGTATTTTTAGAGTATTTACAGGTTCATGTATGTTCTCGAGAAATATGGTGATTTTAGAGTATTTTGAGGTGCAAAACTGCACAGACGCGTCAGATGTTTAGCTATGGATGAAGACCTTCCCACCGTTAGATTGAGCCCATATTTTAACACACGATAGAGCTTTGCGTTAGCTTTCCAATGCCAGTTTGAGGTCAATCATCATCATGTAGCAGAAGTTATGTCCGTTTTACTGAAGAGTGGTCAGTCTGCCTCGCGAGAGGAAACTGTCGAGAAGAGGAACGTATGTCGATCAGTGAAGAACTCTTGACAACGATCGACATGGATGCCATAATGTGGACTGAGCATATTTTATGACCGACTGAAGCCCAGAAGCAACCCCAAATTACCAGAATACCCTTGGACGACCAGAAACCCTATTTATGTTATTTATAAGCCATTATTTACGGCTACACGCTCTTTAAGCTTTATTTTATCCATAGTTCTTAGTTATGAGAGAATGGATGAACTCTATCAGAGTCCTCCTCCTGGAACTCCATTGGTTTTGGTTTTATATTATTTATGCTTTTCATCTATGATTTCTGTGACAAACTTCATGTCTAAATAGATCCACCTGTTAGGTTTAGGGTTCAGATAGGTTATGAAAGATTAGTCTAAAATATAGAACTGCTAAGTTGTGAAATTCATGATAAGATTATTCTTACTGCTTGTGTTCTAGAGTCATGAACTAGAACCCTAATCTTAGAATCATTAGGCACAATTGCGAACGCTTGGTCTTTTCTCTGAACTAAATTCTATTGAGCTAGGATTGCTAGAAACATACGAGAGTTGATTTAGGAATCCTAGTGAACACATATTCAACCCGATCGTAAAGCTTGCTAGAAGCGATATCGATCGATGATCCAATAGATTAATCGATCGATATTGTGAAAGGTGTATCGATCGATATTCCTATAGAATAATCGACCGACACTTTCTTATGATCAATAAACGAGAGTTGAGATCTAAGATCTGGATAATAGACTGTCTATACAACGAAAGTTGTTAGATTTGTATTCCCAGTTGAGTTCTATAATATCTTGTAAGCAACAATTAGCCTCTATATTATTATAATCCTGATTACCTGGATAGAAACCCTAGATATAGCAAACCATCATTCCATCAAACAACTCTTTGCCAAGCTGAACAATTGTCTTGTTCAACTTGTTTACTGCTTTATTTACTGATTTGCTATATTTATTTACTGTTTTATAAACTATTAGCCTAGCTTAATCATATAACTATTAGATCAAATTGGTTCCCTAGCTCCTTGTGGATTCAATCCCTAAGTACTACAACTCGACTTCTTATTTGAGAGAGTATAAATCACTCGTTAGGGTAATTTGAGTGATATCTAAAACACAATAGTATTTACATGAAAAGTATTACTTGAATATTTTTTTTAATTTCTTGATACAACTCAACCTCCTTTTTATTATCCTTATTACATCTTAGACATAATTTTTAATTTTGATGTTGTTGTTGTACATGAGTATGTGTGAATATAATGAATATGTGTTTGTATGTATAAGACCAAATATATAAATAATTAAACATATTTTTTTCTATTAAAATAAAATAGTTGTATAAAAATTTAAAAGAAAAACAAATTATAAAATAATTAGTTTCCTTTTTACAAGTCTAAATAAAATAAAAATGTAAAAATAATCTAATTTTTATTATAATTAACTAACTTTACTTGTTAATAATTTTCTGTTAAAAACTATAAACCAAAATTAACTTCAAATATTTCACCTGATATGATTGTGATATGTGTCAATTAAAAAAATATATTGTGAATGTGTCAATAAAAACTACCATTACGTGAAAATGACTTATTATTTTCCTAAAATCTTAAATAAAAGAGATTTCTAAAAACAAATATTCTTTTCTAATCTTAACCAATTATTTTTTTAAAAATCCTGACCAGAGAGAATTGTAAATTTTTATTTAATAGCAATTTGTACTTAAAAATTAATAATAAACATGATAGTAAAAATTATTTAATTAACAAAAAAATTTGTAAAAATATTTGTGATATTGAAAAAGAAACGAATTTTGAAAATGACAACTTTTAAAATAGTTAATATTAACTGGAAATAATTATTTGATAGAAATTTTATTTTTCTAAATCTTAGACAAATATAGTTGTAAAAGATTATTTAATATTAATTTCCTTTTCTAAAATCCTAAAAAACTGTAAAAGAATATTTGATAGTTGTTTTCTTATTTTTTTATAAAAAAAGTCCTAAATAAAAGAAATTTGTATCA
Source organism: Brassica napus (assembly GCF_020379485.1). Lineage (NCBI taxonomy): Eukaryota > Viridiplantae > Streptophyta > Magnoliopsida > Brassicales > Brassicaceae > Brassica > Brassica napus. The sequence goes on along the minus strand of NC_063446.1, from coordinate 59,134,797 downwards.
TATTTTTAAGTCCTAACCAAAAGAGAATTGTAAATTTTTATTTGATAATATTTTTAAGAGAGTATTTGATAATGAACATGATACCAAACATTATTTAATCAACAAAAGAAGTGTAAAATTATTATTGATACGAATGGCAAAAATAGTAATTTTAAAATTATTTATTTTTAGCAATTTATTTTTTTTGAAATTGCAAAGAGAAGATAATTGTAATAGGTTATATGACAGTAATTTTTCTTTTCCAAAATCTTAAAAAAAAATTGTAAAAGAGTATTTAATATTATTTTTTAAAATTTTTAATTGTAAATAAAAAGGAGATTTATAAAATATAATGTTTCCTTTTTAAAAGAAATTCTAACAAAATAAAATTTTAAAAACTTATTTAATAAAACATTAAATTAGTACATAAGAACATTTATATTGTTGTCATTGACTCGATTGGTGTATTTGACTTTCATTTTTTTTATTTTTCATTCAATTTCTTATTTCGGGTTGTGTTTGGTTTAAACGTTTAGCTATAATATATTCTCTAATCCAAGTACAAAGTTTATAACAATTCTTCTATGCATCAGATTATAAAATACAAATATTAACTTGAACTTATGTGTGAAAACGTATTTTAATTAGAAAATAAATCTCAAACAACATATGCAAAAAAAAATCGTAAAATTATAATAAAATTATTTACTATTTTACGGTTTTTATTAAACTAAAACATCAAACAAAACATGTTAGCAACCGGCTTCGTATCTTGTTTGAGAGATAAGGTCTAAGAGCATCTCCAATGTACACCTCTATATTTTCCTCTAAAATAGAGATCTCTATTATAGAGCTGAAAATGCTCTAATGTATGCCTCTATAATAGAGTTCATCTACTTTAGAGGAAAATATAGAGGAAAATTACTTTTTGCCTCTATATTTAGAGGTAGAAATATCATATCTCTATATTTTCCCCTATAAATAGAGGAACTCTATTATAGAGACATACATTGGAGCATTTTCACTTCTATAATAGAGTTTCTCTATTTTAAGGGAAAATATAGAGATAGAAACAGGGGTGAGGTGGAGATGGTCTGACATAGGTCATAATCGTAACTGCTTACGTGGCATGTTATACATGATTCACGAGACTGGTAGTTGGTAAAGGCACGCACAAAACATGCGCTTCAATAAAAAAAAAGAAGCTGACGTGGTTAATTGACAATCTGACATATTCTCTCCACCCCTTCACTCCCTAACTTTTCCTCATATTCACGATATTGCCATTCTTGTCCCAAACCGTATGGTCGTGAGGTCGACAAGACTTGTTCTCACCGTACTCCGTGTCCCATCTGATTATTGTCTCAATAAAATTGCAACTTTTCCCAGAAAATTTTCCTCACTTTCTCGAGAAATTAAACTATTCTGGTTCTTTCTAGCCCCTCCGCAGATGCCCAAGCAAAAAGCTCAAAAGAAGCAACTCAAATCCTACAAACTCAAACACATCAACAGAACGATTCAAGGTAACCTCCCTTCTTCTCCTTCTTCTTCTTTTTGAATTTTTTTATTTTATTTTATTTCCTAAAATTGTAACAACTCAAAAAAGGGAATCGTTCGATATGGTTTTTCGATTTGAAGAGGGAGATGCGGTTTTGATGCGGTCTTCGGAGCCTGGGAAACCGTCGTACGTGGCGAGGGTGGAGGCGATCGAGGCGACGGACGCGCGTGGATCCAACGCGAGGGTTCGCGTGAGGTGGTACTACCGCCCCGAGGAGTCCATGGGAGGGAGGAGGCAGTTTCATGGAGCTAAGGAGGTGTTTCTTTCGGATCACTTTGACTTGCAGAGCGCTGATACGATCGAAGGAAAGTGTAAGGTTCACAGTTTCAGTAGCTACACGAAACTCAGCTCTGTTGGAAACGACGACTTCTTCTGTCGTTTTGAGTATAATTCTGCAACCGGGGCTTTTATTCCCGACAGAGTCGCCGTGTAAGACACTCTCTCTCTCTCTCTCTGTTACCTTATTGATTCTCTTATTTTAATGGCCAAGAAGATAAGATTGAATGATTGATTGTTGTAGATTCTGCAAGTGTGAGATGCCGTACAACCCTGATGACTTGATGGTTCAATGCGAGGAGTGTTCTGAGTGGTAAGTTCTTAACGCTTGTTGTATAAACTGTGATGATAGATCATTATGTATGTACCCTTTGTAAACTTACCAGATAGTGATAGAATCTGTGATGAGGATCATTATGTATGTACACTCGTTAGAATGTTTGTGTCTGTTTTACTATGATGCCTTTGGATTGTTACAGGAAACTAACATTGGCTCAGGTTTCACCCTTCTTGTATAGGAACAACAATAGAGGCAGCTAAAAAGCTCGATCACTTCTACTGCGAAGAGTGTTCCCCAGAACTGGAGAACTTGGACAACTCTAATTCGACTTCCAAAAACACAGATGCTAAGGTATCTATCTCTCTATCACCTCATTTCAGCAACTATTATCTCTTTTTTTTTTTTTTCTGTTGCTGGTTAAACTCGTGCTGTACCACAGCATGGCGGGCTTAAAACTAAATTGGGAATATGATTTAAACCGGTCCATATATAACCTTCCCTGCCAATGCCAATATCTCATTAACGCGAAGTGTATATATCTCTCTCTTTATGGTTAAAAGGCAAGTTTTAAAAAATAAAAATAAATGTTTGGTTCTGCAATTTAACAGGTGAATACAAAGCGCAGCCTGGAGGTAAGCAAGACGAGGAACAAACACGCCAAGCGATCAGGTTAACATAAAAACCTCTGAGAGCTATATCATCATGATGTAATCTATGAAAGAGTTTGTTTTCTTTCCCACTCTACTTTTTTTTCTTTCTTTCTTAAGAATGTGAGGTTTAGGCTGTTTGGCTTGATTAGTGACTTGTGTTGTGGCACAATCTTATGTATAGTATATTATATGTTTTCATTTCATCTGCTTTAAGCTGTGACATAATGAAGCTGAGTGAAAGGTATGTTTATAAAAAGAAACAGAGAGAGAGAGGCCACTTGTTTGTTTCGATTGTGAAATCTAGCTAGACAGAAGTGGAGGAGAAAAAACACTTTGGGTTCATTCTATGTAAATTTAAAACGCATATTCAAAGCAAAAAATCATGGTTAAAAGTTAAAACTTTAAAATGTATAGTAGCTGAATGGCAAACATCATCATAGTTGGTGCAGTGAGGGATTCATATTTCATCCGTCAACCCAAGTTACATTAATAATCAAGACTTTTAACTTTCATGATATTTGGTAATAATAATAATAAAATTCAGAGAAGACAAATATTGCACCAAACGTCTCCACTTTTGTCGCGAGAAAGTCGAAGATAAGTAAATTAAAAAAATGTATTAATTTGAGAAAAAGACAAAAATAACACTAAATCAAATTTTTGTTTCCAAACTAGCATTCAAGTTCAAAAATCACAAAAATAACACTTAATGTTTTATCAAAAGTCACAAACTTAGGGGTTAAAGTTAAAGGGTGGGGTTTAGGATTTAGGATTTAGGGTTTAGAGTTTAGAGTTTAGAGTTTAGGGTTTAGAGTTTAGAGTTTAGAGTTTAGGGTTTAGGGTTTAGGATTTAGGGTTTAGGGTTTAGGGTTTAGGGTTTAGGGTTTAGGGTTTAGGGTTTAGAGTTTAGGGTTTAGGGTTTAGAGTCGAGAAATGAGGTTTTGGGGATAAGATTTCAAATTTTGAAAAATAAAAAATTAAAATTTTCAAAGGGTAAACTTAAAAATGTGCTATTTTGATCATTTTAGTTTTTTAGTGCTATTTTGTGATATAAACTTAATTTTGATGTTAAGAAAAGAAAAACAATTAATTAATTTTCTACAACACGGCACGGCTCTGCAACAAGTTGAACCTATCTGTTCGACACCCAGTCAACTCTTACCACGTGTTCGTACACCATTGGTTACATCCCTTTTCCTCTTGGATAAGTAATCTTTTAAAATCCAAAAATATCTCCCGGCCTGTTCTGACTATAATAATAAATAATTGCTTAATAATAAAAAAAATCTTCTAAAGAAACCGAAAGGTAATATAATATCCAAAGGCAAAAAGACAGGTAGATTAGATTCTTTTTTTTTTTTGATCAACTGTCTATACATACACAATCACACACCTAATCACCTTTCATCTATATTAATCCATCTCCTTCCCTCTCTCTTTTCTTCAATCTCAAATGGATCGTCTCAAGCTTTCTCTCTCCGTCTTCGCTCTCCTTTTCATCGTCGTCTCCGCTTCCTCTGACGGCAACGAAGGCGATGATCTCGTGATCAAGCAAGTGGTTGACGGAGGAGCCGATCCCAATGTCCTATCCTCCGAGGATCACTTCTCTCTGTTCAAGAAGAAGTTCGGCAAGGTCTACGCTTCCCGCGAGGAGCACGACTACAGATTCTCCGTTTTCAAATCCAATCTCAGGCGAGCGAGGCGTCACCAGAAGCTGGATCCCTCTGCTCGTCACGGCGTTACGCAGTTCTCGGATCTGACTCGGTCTGAGTTCAAGAGGAAGCATCTCGGGGTCAAAGGCGGTTTTAAGCTCCCCAAGGACGCCAACAAGGCTCCGATCCTCCCTACCGAGAATCTCCCGGTGGAGTTCGATTGGAGAGAGCGCGGCGCAGTTACTCCCGTCAAAAATCAGGTAACCGTAGTGGTGACGTGGATGATGAATAATTGATTCCTTATTCGAATAAATCTTAAAGTTCTGATTGGTCTGATCTTTTGTGTGTGCGTGCGAGTAGGGATCGTGCGGCTCTTGTTGGAGTTTCAGCGCCACCGGAGCTCTTGAAGGTGCTAACTTCCTCGCTACGGGCAAACTCGCTAGCCTTAGCGAACAACAGCTCGTTGACTGTGATCACGAGGTTTGACTTTCTTCTCTTATTACCTTTCTCATGCGATGCGACGACTCTCTTCACTTTAGGCATGCGTTTTGATGTACCATTAAACAAAATCACTTTAGGATTATTTGGAACTAGACATTAACAAATTATTAATTTATTTCATTTATATTTTAGATTTATATAAAATATTTTTTTTTTTTTGTTTATTTATAAAATTATTTTAATAAATTATCGAAATTAGATATACGAAACAAAAGAAATTGTCCATGTGCCAAGAACACAGAATACAAAGACGGATAACTTAGCACGTAGTGCAAGGAAGGAGCCGTCTTTCGCCGATCACGTATCCATCTCCCAATTTGGTTCAAAGAGTCCTGTATGAGTCTGTTTATGCTGATGACAAAAAAAAAAAAAAAAAAAAAACAAAAAAAAAAAAACAAAAGAAATTAGGCATGGTTGCTCAGTACTTAGTTCAGATTCTATGCTCAATCTCGTCTCTATTTCTCTATGTAGTGTGATCCGGAAGAAGCAGGTTCATGCGACTCTGGTTGCAACGGTGGCCTCATGAACAGCGCTTTTGAATACACGCTCAAAACCGGAGGGCTCATGAGAGAAGAAGATTATCCCTACACCGGAAAGGACGGGGCCACTTGCAAGTTAGACAAGTCCAAGATCGTCGCATCCGTTTCCAACTTCAGTGTCATCTCCATTGACGAAGAGCAGATCGCTGCGAACCTGGTCAAGAACGGACCTCTTGCGGTAGCCATCAACGCCGCATATATGCAGACTTACATTGGAGGAGTCTCGTGCCCTTACATATGCATGAGGAGGCTCAACCATGGTGTCTTGTTGGTTGGTTATGGATCTGCTGGTTACGCTCCTGCTAGGTTCAAGGAGAAGCCTTACTGGATTATTAAGAACTCGTGGGGAGAGACTTGGGGTGAGGATGGTTTTTACAAAATCTGCAGAGGCCGTAACGTTTGTGGCGTTGACAGTCTTGTCTCGACCGTTACAGCCACCGTGTCACCCGCCGCCCATTAGTTAAACCAGCTCTTGTTTTAATAAATTAACTTAACGCTGGTGATTTGTGTGAGCGAGGACTCTTTGCTTTTGACTCCCTATTTCCCTCTGCTTTTTATTAAAGGAAGATGAAGTTTGTATTGTAAATAAAAAATGCATTTTCTCGATCATACCCAAATACAATGACCATCGCTGACCCAAATACAATGACCATCGCTGTTGATTTGTCTAGGATGGGGTTCGGATATCTGGATTTGGAATATTTCGAGTTTTCGAATATTTTGGTAATAACAATAAAAAATTCATTCGGATATTTTACATTTCGAATCATGTATATTTGTAGTTCAGGTGATTCACATTGGGTTCGGGTCAGGGGCGAAGCCAGGTTACCCACTGTGCACCCATAATTAATATTTATTTATAATGTAGTATTCATATAAAAAAACATAAAAATTCAGTTAGAGCAAGTGGAAAAGTGGTTTGTGCACCCGTACCAGACCCGAGTTCAAAACCAACTTGTGACTTTTTCCATTTTGTAATCAATAGTGCACCCACGGATTCGCCCATGGTTCGGGTTTTTGCATGTTTTAACAAAGTAAAAAAATTCATGAATCAAAACAAAACAAAAAAAATGAATCAAATGGTAAATATATGTTGTAAAACCGGACAATATAGTATTAACTTTTATAAAAGTAATAGAAAAATCTATCTTTATTCATAACATAAAGGTTTCTTATATAGGAGATTACACCATTATAGATAAATAGAAAGATTACAAATCATAATCTCTTGGTTATGAGTCATCTACAATTTGGTTCATAACACTCTCCCTTGGATGCTATAACCATTTAAAGCTTGTAATGTGCTTTAATGTTGCCTCACTAAAACATTACCAGAAAAAACCTAATTGGGACAAAACCATGGTGAAAGAAAAAGAGTACAACACACATTACTCCCCCTGATTTGGACATTACTGAAAGTCCATTGGACCTCTCCAATTTTCTGCAAGCTGTGGGTGATGAAGATCTTGGGCAGAATATGCTTCGTCCTCAAACATGATAGTTGGTTCTTCTTTACCATTGGCCAGGCCACAATCTGATCGAACATATTGAGTCATCGACCTCAAATACACACACGAAATCTTGGATGATGTTGCTGTGATATGTGTGTACCATCATGTGTAAAACATAATCTGTCTGAAAACAAATCAACAAAACCAAATAACCCCTCTTTGGGCTGGTTAGTATAAAATAAACCAAAATCAAAGGCTTCTTCATCGTCCTTTTTATGGACCAATCAGATCAGTGTCTAAAACAAGACTTCTGCATCGTCCATCTCAGGACTAAAAGGACTTCTTTATCGTCCACCTTTGGACTGAATGGATCAGTGTCCAAAACAAGTGATCTCACGCACATGTACTAGATAATGGGTGAGACTGGTCCATATTAAATCTCTTGAGTACCATTTTCTGTATATACTATTTGATGCACAAGGATTTCATTGTTAATGTATTCAAGATGTAATCCCAAACAAAACTTTGTTTTCCAAGATCTTTCATCTCAAACTCTTTCTTGAGATATTCAACTGTTTGGAAAATTGTATCCAGAGGTTCCTAGGATATTTAGATCATATACTTTGATGATTATCAATATTGTTCTCGAGAACTTGCTGTACTTTCAGCTCAATACCCTCTAGTACTTTCATTATCCAGTGGACCATATAAATATGCAGTCACTACATCAACTTGCTGCAAGTCTAATTTTCTCTCTTATATAGCCAGACTTATGAGAAATCTAAAAGTAGTTGCATCCACCACATGAGAGTATGTCTCCTCATAATATATTACTTGTCTTTGTGAGAATCCTTGTGCAACATCAGCTTTATATCTCACGATTTCTATTCCTCACAAGACCCATTTATATCCACTGGTTTTAACATCATATGGCGTCTTAATCATATGACCAAATACGCCTTTCTTCTTTAAACTATTTAACCTCACGTTTCCATTCAATCCAATATGTTCTACGAGTGTGCACTCTTATATTGACGTGGGTTCATGATCCTCGCTTATATTCATAAATTCAAGTGCTACCTTGTATGCAAATAAATCATCTTATGTCGACATTCCTTATTGGTTCCATTATGTTCCAGACATGATATAATCGATTGAGATTCATTATTATCAGGACCTTTAATACTTTGCAGCTTGGCGTCCCAAGCTACATTGTTTGGTACCTTTACCTTAGAGTCGGCCGGCCTTATCTCCATGTCTGGGATGGTTTCCTTAGCAACCTCGGATTTGGATTTTGATTATCATTCTCTGCACCTTTCTTTTGTTTCCGAGGATTTTTATCTTTTGGAACCTATTTGGTCTACCACGTTTCATACGTTGTCTAGACTCTGTAGCAACTTGATTGCGTCTCTTCTTGAACATCAAATTCGTTGGTGCTTTACAAGTTGGTTTATATATGACTTAGTCATTCTTTTTCGGGTCAGAAAATGTGTCTGGCATTTGATTAGCTAGCTTTGTGTATAATCTTTGGACGTCTATTTCACATTCTTTAGTCTGAGGATCATGCCAAGACAATGATGATTGATTCCATGTAATCTCTTTTACTCTTTTACCAGCTTATTACTTTCTCCCCCTAATCCGTACACATGGCCTCAAACTGATCACTCATATTTGGCTCAAGTTACTTAATAATCGTGGGAGAATCATATCCAACATATATCTCCATCCTCCTTTGAGGTCCCATCTTAGTTCTCTGTGGTGGAGCAATTTGTATATAGACGGCACATCCAAATGTCTTACGATGGGATATGTCTGGCTCTTGACCCGTTATCTAATCGATGGGGAATATCTATGCTCGCTAAATGGCCTGATGTGTATTAACTTAGATGCATGTAAATTTCGTGTGGCCCAAGCTGTGACTGGGAGTTTTGACCTCATAAGCTATGGTCTATCAATCAGCTATTTGCGTTTTAAAAGATTTCTGCCAAGCCGTTCTTGGTACAGACATGTATCACGGAATTGTCCACACTTATCTCCATGGACATACCATAATCATTTAAACGCTTGGGACGTGTATTCACCAGTATTATCTAGACATATAGTCTTTATTATGAAAAAGGGGCTCATAGTCGCTTTACTGGTGATGGCCTAATGAGTTTCCCTTGTGTACATGCTACACACGTGAGATTCTTTGGGATAACTCTTCTTATCTTTTAATGTGTGCCTTTTGAATATCAATTTTCGCATCATGTTTGGATCAGGATGGCCAATCCGGTCGTGCCATAAAGTGTATATTTTCACAGGCTTTTAGCCTCTATCATACTGATATATGCATAGTCTTGGTCAGTAGAGAATGCAGATATAGTCTTTAGGACTTATTATGGCCTTGGGCGATTTTATACATATATCTGAAGGAACTCTTTGTTTCCTTCGCCCATTGTTTCAATATGGAAACCATTCATTCTTATATCATTAAAACTCAATAGGCTGTTCTTGCTCTTAGAGCTGGGTGAATATAAGGCATCACTGATTTCTAGATGCATACCCTTAGGCAATAATATATTAGCCTAGCCATAGTCTTCTTTCAGACTGGCGATACCTGCTTTAGTACTTATATTGGCGTTTTTCAGTGTACTCATATAGAAAAATCATTCATTCATTTAATCTAAGCAGACAATGTAATAGAAATAAATTCAAGGAGATAAAAATCAGAGAATGCATACAAGCAAAGCAATCACACTAGTTTGATGTCGAAATCAGATTATCAACTTGATTCTTTTAGGCAATAATAAGTCTCACATTCCATAAGATTATCTTGATCATGTTCGAAATTCTTTTCACCATCTTTATATACCAAGTGGGCTTAAGGATTCTTCCTTTTCAGACTCTCTTGATAGATGTCACAAAGATGTTTGGGAGTCCTACGTACCTTAGCCCAATGGTTCCCCATTCCACATCTATGGCACACTGATTTGGTCGAGCTTTGTGGTTTAAAGGATATACCACGGTCTCTACCTCGACCATGGCTCAAATTAGGTTGATACCCAGGGCCTTTGCCATAGTGGTTCCCACGGCCAAATGTATAATAGTGGCCATGGCCACGTCCTTTCTACCCTCCACGGCCATGGCCGTGTGGTCTATCATCCTGGACGTGGTTAGATTCTTTGGATTCTTTTTTTTCCTTTGCGGCCTTATTGGCTTCAGGTAATGGGGTTGATCCAGGAGGTCTCAATTCATTGTTTCTTATTAGCTAGCAATAGACTCATCCACGGACTTGTAGTTATGGATTCTGAGATTCCTCCATAGCTTTTGGTAATAACACATTTCTTTGGTGATCATATCTCGATTTGAATTCTGTCCAAAAGTCTAGAGGATTCTCAATTGTCAAATACTGATCTTTGAGACTCTCAATAAGATGATGGCGAATAATTAATATTGTCATGTATCAATCTTTCTCATTGGCATTATTGCCTTCTATGATACATTCACCAAGTCTTTTTGACTTTAGGATAATCTTTGTATCCAATGCCCACCTTAAATAATTATCTCCAGAGAGATTTAAGGCAGTAAAATCCAGGTTGATTTTTGACATCTCAAATCATATATCACTCAATATTTAGGTATAATTTTCATGCGGCCTTACTCTTTAAAAAACAATCAATTCGGATTTCAACCTTTTGAGGACAATGAAACTATCAATCTTAAAGGCATTTACTATTTTTATGTGCTCATAACATTATGGTTTATCAAGACTAGCAAAAACATATTCAATTAATCATACAATTAGGGTTTAACAATCAATGAGTTTTAGCAAGACTAGTAAAAAGATTCATTAATCACAAAATCAGTTTCAAGGCTGATTTTAGCAATACTACATTTCAAGCATGAATTTCAATGAATCAGTTTCAAGGCTGATTGGTATTTAGCATAAACCGTGTGTAAATAATCTATCTAGTATCCGAATTTATCAAACCTCAAAAACATATAATCAGATTAATCAATTTAATAGAACTCATAAGCATAATGAATTTAGGGTTTCAAGTTTCAGATATGCGGATTAAGGTTAGGACTAGAATTAGGGTTTCATGATTTCTAATCAGATCAATCAATAAAATTGAACCTAGCATACAATCTTAAACCTCAAGACATTAGATTTTATCATGAATATATCAACCAAGCATACGGATTCTCTACTCTCAAAGACATCCAAATCAGATCAATATAACCTATCATACGGATTATTTAGGGTTTCTATTTAAAACAGATCATATTACAAAACTATCAATCCTAGCAGATGATATTAAACCTCAAGAATCATGCAATCAGATCACTCGGATTTTAAACAAGTAAACCTCAATCAATATATCAGCCTATCGGATCCAATTAATGTTTTAACACGCTGGTCGGTTTAAACAATTTTAAATCAGATGAACAATTAACCAAGTAGGATGAGAAAATAAATCTATCAATCCTAACTGTGATTAAAGCATTAATAAAAACAAGCAGGTCGGATTTAATCAAGACTTAAACAGATCAGAATTATTAAACTAGCATGATGAGAATAATAAATCTAGCAACTTAATGGTTAAACAATTCTAGCAACATAACATCATATTCAATCAGATTTAAAACCCCAATGATCAAAACCGAAAACAGTTTTGATTTCAAAATATTCTATTAGGGTTTTAATATGTGATTTGATAATTATAGTATAATTAATTCCGATACTTAAATTATTTAGGGTTTATAGATATAGGGTTAGAGTTTATCGGATTTTAACTTGTAAACACCGATTTGAGGTTTTAATCATGTAGGAACATGATTTAGGGTTTGGGGTATCGAACTTTTAGAGCTTCGATTTACTCAATTAGGATTTTTGATCTATTACCCTATGGTTTTGATTCATAAAAATTAGGGTTTTAAGGTTTCATTCTTTATCAATCAATCCATGTTTGATTATGGGTTCTTAGGTTTTGAATTACCTTTTAACCTTAAATGATTGTTGAACAGACCACCAAAGGGATGAAACCGCAAACTGGAACACGAACAGGACGCGAGCTGACTGCTATCGGATCGCGAACAGATTGAGGCTGAGGTCGCGAGCTGTCCGTGAGCTGCAGTTGTCGCGAACAGGATGCTTGCTGTCGGGAACACGAGCTGTCCGGGATGCGAGCTGAGGCTGAGTTCGTCTGAGCTAGGATCGGACTGAGATCGCCTGTAGACTGAGCTGAGACGAATCAGGAACGCCTATGAACTCCTTTGATCTGAATGGAAAAGAGAGTTTGATCGCACGGGCAGCAACTCCTCTCGGCTTGAACTCCTTGTTGATATTAGATTTTAATTCCCTCGCTTGCACAGAAGTTGAGTTCGGCTAGAAAATCCTTGTTGGAATCGGATTTGGTTTCCAAATCAAATCGGCGCGCACTATATCTGTGCGTGAGGGCGCGTCGGTGGTCAGATCGACAAGCGGTTTGCACTGACGGATTCGTCTCGGCGAGGGCTTCGATTTGATATGTTGATCATTTTCTGGGTCTTCACGGTTTGAGAGAACGACCACTTTGAAGTTCCGAGGCAGATTCCTTTGCGTTTAGGGTTTGATGATTTTCGGCTGAGTTGAAGAATATTTCGTGGGGGCTTAGGGCTATAGGCTATCGTGCTGATAACGTGTTCTAAAAATAAAGGAAAAGTCTATCTTTATTCATAACATAGAGGTTTCTTATATAGGAGATTACACCGTCATAGATTAATGGAAAAATTACAAATCATAATCTCTTGGTTATGAGTCATCCACAATATGGTTCATAACATTAACTAAGAAATAAGAAAATAGGTTGTTAACATGTGAAGGACATCGGTGAGGGTTTAACAAAAAAAAGAAGTTGATGCAATTAAGCCAACTGACATAAGTTTTGAGGATCTATGGAAAAAAAAATGAAGAGTGTAAAATATTAAGGATTTAGAGTTGTTATATATATTTTCTAATATTATCTGGACATTAACAAGAGGTTCAGATATCCAATATTTTCTAACTTAATACACATTTCAATATTTTTATAGATCGGAGCGACTTCGAGTTTGGATATTTCGGATAGGAGGTATAAGAGCTTCCGCATCGACGGTTTATAACCGGATCACGGGCTCGGGATCCTAGGCCCATTCGATTAAAAGAAAATGTTTATTGGGTTTAATATCGTGATCCGTCTCTTGCGGGTGAACCCGTATGATACGGGGTCAAGCCACGCGTCGATAGCATAGTGGACACGCGAGTCCGCGTGTAGACGGAGAAAAAAAGGGATTCGCGATAGATCATTCATTTTCACTTCTCTCTTCAAAAGCTAGGGTTTCATTCTCTCCCTGGCGATTTTTCGTGTGACGCAATAGCCGGATCATTCTCTCATCTTTCTTCGATCTAATCGACGTCGTACTCTCTCGTAGACGATCTGAGGTGAGTATCCACTAGTTTCACCGATTGATTCAATCGTTTGGGGTCGAAAGCGTTTTAGGTTAAAAATCGATTTGGGGGTTTTCATTCATGGTTTTGGGGGTTTTGTCGTAGGGTTCGAAATCGAAAAGGGGGTATAGATTTCTGGTTTAAAATCGTCATGCGGGTACGTTTATTTGGGATTTGTAATCGATTTAGTTTATAGTTAGGGTTCTAAAAGGAATCGTTTTTTCTGATGCAGATGGATCCCGCAGCAGAGATAAGAGATTCAAAGAGGACAAAGGAGTACATCAACATGCTCTCTTCTGTGGCTGATTCAGAGTACGGGATTCCGACGAGGTGTCCCTGTGGTGGCAGTATCATTCACGAGGTTCGTGGGAAGGACGACTACGATACTCTTCCTGGGAAGCGCTTCTTCACCTGCAAAAACTACGAGGTACGGTTGTTCTTAATTGTATTTTGAATTTTTTATTTTTTAAACGAGATTGATTATTGATTCAAATTTTTTTTTCTTCTTACCAAGGCTGATGGGTTTCATTATCGTCAGCCTTGGGTCATTGGTGTCGAGGAGCAGATCGAACGCCTCACTAAGCGTCTGGAGGAGGTGGAGGTGGTGATAAATTGGGTGCTGGAGGTCAATAACCACATTCAGAGACTGGAGGTAACTAGATTCTAATTTGATTTCAATTTTTTAAAATATTTCTTAATTTTTTATGCATTGACTAACACTGTATGATTGTTCTTTCATGTACAGGCAGAGGTTGATAACCTCACTGGGCAGGTTTATAACCTCTCTATGCAGGTTGAGGTCTTGGAGAAGCTCTGCTTCGACTGAAAACAAAAGGTAACCCTTACTCTACACTGGTTAACTACAGTGGTAGCTAGCTAGAGTTTAACCACGCTTAGTTGAGTTTTAAAAATTATAGGTAGTTGCGTATTCAATGGTAATGAATGGTTGTGTATAAAATCGGTGTAGTTGAGTTTTTAAAATTTATTTGATGTTCATTCAATGATATCTGTGTAGTTATACCTATGTTGTACTTGTTATAGAGTCATTAAAACACACACACCAAACACTAAAACAAGTATAGAGTAATTAAAACACACACAACAAACACACACACGAAAAACCAAACACACACACCATACTTAAACTAGTTTAATCAATGCTTGGTAGTTAGACAAACACACACACGTAATCAATTTGTTGTACTTTCTAACACTAAAACTAGTATTAAAACATAGGCATGATCCACATCTCAAAACACACCAAACTTTTAAAACTTCTATCTAAAACTAAATGGAACCAATTTCCCTTAACTCTCACGGGTTCGTTAACCTCCTTGCCTCCAAGAGCAGTCAACTAATAGATATTGGTTGTTCTGAGGTTCCAAAACTTGCGGAAAGGCGGAAGTGGACAACCAAAGAAGATGTGGTGCTGATCAGTGCTTGGTTGAACACCAGCAAGGATCCAATCGTGAGTAATGAGCAGAAGGCTGGCTCATTTTGGAAGCGCATAGAGAAGTGTGTGAATGCAAGCCCTCTGCTCGTTGGCTCCGTTCCTAGGGAGTGGAGTCAATGTAAGCAGAGGTGGGGTAGGGTTAATGAACAGGTTTGCAAGTTCGTGGGATGTCACGAAGCTGCTTTGAAGAAGCAAGCCAGTGGACAAACTGAGAATGATGTCATGAAGGCGGCTCATGACATCTTCTTTAATGACTACAATGCCAAGTTCACTCTTGAACATTGTTGGAGGGAGCTTCGGTTTGATCAAAAATGGAGATCCCACACTTCGACACGAGATGGTGCAAAGGAGAAGAGGAAGGAACCTGCGGAGGAGGTGGGTGGCGAGGAAGATGTTAGGCCTCCCGGTGTGAAGGCTTCCAAAGCAGCAAAACGCAAGAAACACTTCAATTAACCAGCGTTTGATCAGATAGAAAGCATTTTAGAGGCAAAGAATAACTTATCCAAACACAAACTCCTAGATAGGTTGCTAGGAAAAAATGCAGAAACTCTTTCTGATCAAGAAAGAGCTCTAAAAAACAAAATCATTTCAGAAATGCTTTAACGTGGTGAGTGGAAGCTTTTTTGTGCATTTATCAGTTGGTTAATTGTTTGATTTCTTTTGTTTCACTCTCTTGTGCTTTATGTTTTAGCTGTTGTATTTTCACATTGTTTGAATATGTTTTGGTTTATGTATATTGATAATGTTTGTATATGTTTTGGTATCTAGATTATTGATATGTATCCGTTTTTCTTTGTAGGTCACGGGTTCAAGGAGGAGGATGCGTGTGGACGTGGTTGTAGGTCTCGGTTTCTTTATGTATCATATCAAGTCACGAGTAAGGTTGATGGTTGTAGTAGTATTATGTCAGATTGAATCACGGGAGAGTGTAGTATTTTGTATGTTTCTACACTCGTTTTAGGACCTTCGGTTAATATGGGTGTATGTACCCACAGGATGTGTTTTCAAGTCACGGGTGTATGTCCCCACGACTTGCCTTTTCAACTCACGGGTGTATGTACCCGAGCAACTTGACTCATGTATCTCTATATATATAAACTATGTCTTTCTATTATTTTTGTGCATCAAAGTGTTTCACAATAGTTGTAAACTTGAAAACCAAAACTTCTAAACTTGTAAACTTCGTTGATACACTTGCTTTGATACACTCATCACTTGCTTTGATACACTCATCAACCATCACCACTTGCTCTGATACACTTCTCATCCATCACCACGGGGGTTCACCACGATTGCATAGACATCACCACCTCTACTTGTCAAAAACCAATCCATAGAGGTAAAATACGAACTTTTCTTTTGTTTTTATGAGGCAACAATGTCATTTACCATATAGAAAAGAAAAAAAAATGAATTCTATTAAAAAAAAATTATAATCCCTTTTGTTTATGAAAAAAAAATGAACTATAACTTTAAAATCCAAAAAACATTTCTAAAAAAGATAAACATACCATATAGAAAAGAAAAAAAATGAATTATATGAAAAAAATATTATACTCGATCCCTTTTGTTTATGAAAAAAAAAATGAACTATAACTTTAAAATCCAAAAACAATTCTAAAAAAGATAAACATACCATATAGAAAAGAAAAGAAAATGAATTCTATGTAAAAAAATTAACTATAAGTTCTTCTTTTGTAGCAAGAAAAAGATCAATCAACAATGTCTTCCTCATCAAGCGATGAAGCAGATAAAGCTTTTGATGAAATGGTCGATAAATTGTTGATAATTTCATAGACACAGTAGTTGATGGTCAAACCAACTACCGGAAGAAACGAGCTTATATCAAAAGAGATCGAGAGCGAGGACACAATCAACTATGGAAAGACTATTTCATGGAAAATCCTACATACCCACCTGAAATGTTTAGGAGGCGTTTTCGAATGAACAAACCACTGTTCCTTCACATTGTCGAGCGTCTAAGTAGTGAAGTTCCATACTTTCAGCAAACAAGAGATGCTGCGGGAAGGTACGGGCTTTCTCTCCCTTCAAAAGTGTACGGCAGCTATACGTATGCTCGCATATGGTCAGTCGGGAGATACATATGACGAATATCTCCGACTTGGTGACAGTACATCACGTTTATGTTTGGCAAATTTCACTGATGCAATAATACAGTTGTTTGGAGATGAGTATCTACGAAGACCTACACCCGAAGATCTTCAACGATTACTCGATGTTGGAGAGGTACGGGGGTTTCCGGGGAAGATAGGCAGCATCGACTGTATGTACTGGGAGTGGAAAAACTGCCCAACGGCTTGGAAAGGTCAGTTCACACGTGGTTCAGGAAAGCCGACAATTGTCTTAGAAGCTGTTGCATCACAAGATCTTTGGATATGGCACGCATTTTTCGGTTTACCAGGTACCCTTAACGATATCAATGTTCTAGATCGGTCACATGTTTTTGATGACATCTTACATGGTCGAGCACCTAAAGTTAAGTTCAAGGTCAACAACCACACTTATCGTATTGCCTACTATCTTACTGACGGAATTTATCCAAATTGGGCAACATTTATCCAATCCATCCCACTTCCTCAAGGTCGTAAAGCCGAAACATTTGCTGAAAAGCAAGAATCCGCCAAAAAAGATGTCGAACGGGGTTTTGGAGTATTGTAATCGAGGTTTGCAATTGTTAAAAACCCAGCTCTACAATGGGACAAGGCAAAGATAGGAAAGATAATGAAAACTTGTGTCATATTGCACAATATGATAGTAGAGAACGAACGACACAGATACGCTCAAATTAATACATCTGAGTTTGAGTCAGGAGAGTCCAGCAGAAGTTCAAGGGTGAGAAGTAGAGATAGTATTCATGTCGGTGATATGTTAGGCATCCGCAGAGAAGTTCGAGATTTAGAGAAGCATGCTCGATTGAAAGCTGATTTAGTGGAAAATATTTGGCAAAAGTTTGGTGATAAAGATGAATAAGCTTTGTATGTTTTTGAATTTCTCTATTTATGTAATCTACTCTTAATGTATTGAATAAAAAATTTTCAAAATTTTATAATATATTTTAATATTTTATTCATGTATTCTGAATTATTTCTATTTTTTTAATTTATATTATTATTTTATTCCTATGAACTCATTCTTCGGGTTCACTAATGCAGAAAACAACAAATACAAGTTCATAACTATTTATAGTCCGACAAAAAAATATTAAAAAAATTAGGTGAACCTCATGCTCTAAGAGCACCCGCAACGCGGGTTCGTGATGAATCCTAAGCGCGATAACTTAGGTAAAAGCAATTAAAAAAATAATTTTAAAATGTCGTAACCGAAGGATTGATCCTAAACTAAGGGGTTTAAGGATCAAATCCTTAATCACGTGGCAAGGCGGGAGTGGTCGTGGTAGGGGTTGTGTTTCGTATGTGGAAAAAAACATTCATTCTCTTTCTCCGTCTCGAAAAAAAAACTCTCCCGAAGGCGAAAGGCGATTCAGAGATCGTGAAACGGTGAAGGTAAATCGCGTGCTCTTAACTCAATATTTTTGGATTAGGTGTTGATGCATGTTGATTAGTCAGTTCTAGGGTTCTATCGTGTGGTAAAAATCGATTTTAGGTTTCAAATCGAATTGGGGATTTTTTTCGATTTACGGTTTTCGTCTAGGTTTGTTATTTTCTGCATCTCGAATCGGTTCTTTGTTGTTTGAGAGTTCTATCGTATGGTTTTAATAGATATAGGGTTTGAAATTGAGTTGGGATTGACTTCTGGATTGATTTACGTTCCGTGAAGAGTTATAAATAATTTTACGGTTCGAGATTGATTTGTAAATCGATTACGGGTTCGGGATAGTCGAAACCATTTGTGTTAAGCTATCCTTATAGCTAATTATGAATCTGATAACATGATTTTCCTTGCAGGTTTTGAAATGGAGGAAGAACTTCGCGATAAGAAAGCACAAAAAGAGTACTACAACATGATCGATTTTGTTGCAAATGCGCAACAGGGGATTCCCAAAATTTGCCCCTGTGGATCAATCACGAAAGAAACCGTTGATGAAGATGATACGTACGACTACCTCCCGGGAAAAAGATACTTTATCTGCAAAGACTTTGAGGTATGTACTGTAATTAATCTGGTTATTTTTATGGTTCATATTCTGACAAATGTTTATCTTTTTTTGCAGAATGATGGGCTGCATTTCAGGCAACCATGGGTTACGGCTATTCATGAAGAAGTTGAGAGGCTCAAAGAACGGTATCACGAGCAGGCGAAGCTTCTGAGAGAGTGCCAGGCAGTTACGGTGAGTGATGAGTGATCTGTTATGTCTTTAGGACTTTACTTATATGTGGGTAGGACTATAGTTCTGTAATAACTGTATGATGTATGTTCAGGACGAGGTGAGAATGCTGCAGGACGAGGTGAGAATGCTGCTTATGTGTGTGGCTGAACTCGAGAGAGCCCTGTGAGGTTAGTGGATTAAATTATCCTTCATCTCTGCCTCGTGTGAAATTAGTAGGAGTTTGCAAATAATATCCATACTGCTTCATTAAATCTCGCTTTCAAACGAAAACTTCATTAACTCACTCTCTAGCTGTTATGATAGGACAGTTAGCAAATAATATCCATACTGCTTCATTAAATCTCGCTTTCAAACGAAAACTTCATTAACTCACTCTCTAGCTGTTATGATAGGACAGTTTCCTACTAGGATTAAATAGAGTTGAACTAAAGATCCCTATTTAATCTTCTGCGTTTCTACAAGAGAAACACAGAGTGAAATCCGAAAATGGAAAACTCCACTTGCTTTGTAAACCTTTTAGCTAGCCAAGGGTGTGTTGAGCTTGACTCATCGGAACCCCTTTGCTTTAACAGCCAATGTTCCGATGAGTCTACTGTCAAAGAGAGGAAGAAATGGACACCAAAGGAGGATATAATCCTCATTGGTGCTTGGCTCAACACCAGCAAAGACCCTATAGTCGGGAATGAACAAAAAGCTGGTAAGTTCTGGCAGAGGATTGTACAGTACTACAACTGCAGTCCTCAGCTGGTTGGGACAATCCCAAGAGAACTTGGGCAATGCAAGCAAAGATGGGCTAGGATCAATGATTTGGTGTGTAAATTTTCGGGCTGCTACGAGATGGCATTGAGGGAGCAGAGGAGCGGGCAAAATGAGAACGATGTGATGAAGGCTGCTTTGGATATCTTCTACAATGACCACGGCAGTAAGTTCAACTTGGAACATGCGTGGAGGGAGCTTCGACATGATGTGAAATGGTGTTCCACCTATCTCGAGAAGGAGAGCGGTCGGGAGAAGCGCAAAGCAGTTGCTTCTGATGCTCAAGGGTCATTCGCGGAGCCAGAAGAAAGACCCATAGGAGTTAAGGCAGCTAAGGCTGGTAGCAAGAAGAAGAAAGGTGGAAAAGAAGAAGAATTGGAAAAGATAGAAGGACTGTTGGCGCTCAAAAAACAAATCTCTAGACAGAATGTGCTAGAGAGTTTACTTGCAAAGACTGAGCCACTAGATGACATGGAATTAGCTCTGAAAATGAAACTTATGTCTGAAATGATGTGATGATTGTTAGCTCTAACTTTAGTACACATTTTCTGTTCGTTTCACTATGTTTAATCATCTCATTTTCTCTATTTCAGGTGATGTACAAGACCATGTGCCTGACGAAGACAAAAGCTGCTGTCTCTTCCTTATGTATTCACGGGATGCTTGTTTTTTCTCTTATTTTTCCATGTGAACCTAGTCACGGGTACTTTGTCTGTTTATTAGCTTTGTATTTATAAGTCTGGTTGTAGACTCGGCGAAGAGCTATCTCATTTGCTCTTCTTGTACTAAAAACTTGTTATGATGAAATTTTAATTTCGAGTATCTGCGTTTCATCAACCCTTCCCTTCATATTTGTATGCTCACGGCAGGTATGGTCACTGGTTTGTGTTGCCAGTATGATAGTAGAGTTTTGTGTTGCTTCTCAAAATACCAATTCAAATCTTTAGTAGGCTTCAATCCACCATCGAATATTTGATATTGTATAAGGTTGATACAATGATTGATTGACAACCTAGAATTAGATGATTCTGATATATAAGGTTGATATAATGGTCCAACTATTCGTACGCACAACTATGGTTTTGGTTTTAACAAACTTTCTTTTGTAGATTTAAGAAAGGATAGTGAAATATGGGAGATGAAGTAGATCGAAGATTATATGCGGTTTTGGATGAGGCGGTCGATGA
Organism: Brassica napus; assembly: GCF_020379485.1. Lineage (NCBI taxonomy): Eukaryota > Viridiplantae > Streptophyta > Magnoliopsida > Brassicales > Brassicaceae > Brassica > Brassica napus. Next base: position 59,113,755 of record NC_063446.1, on the reverse strand, counting down.
ATATATTGAGGATACATTCAACAACATCGTCGAAAATCGAACAGTCAAACCGAAGAAATGTGCATATGTCGAACGAAACCGCGAAGAGGGCTACAACCGTCTATGGAATGATTACTTCCGTGAAGATTCCACATTTCCGGCTCATTTTTTCAGACGCCGTTTCCGCATGAACAAGGAAGTATTCTTGCGTATTGTCAATCGCCTCTCCGAAAATGTTACATTTTTTCAGCAAAGAAGAGATGCTGTCGGACGGTTAGGTCTATCTCCACTACAAAAGTGTACGGCAGCTATTCGTATGCTTGCTTATGGCTGCACGGCGGACGCCACAGATGAATATCTCCGACTTGGTGAAAGCACAACACTTTCGTGTTTAACTAATTTTACAGAAAGCGTAATACAATTATTTGGAGAAGAGTATCTACGAAGACCCACTACAGAAGATCTTCAACGACTACTCGATATTGGAGAAATACGTGGCTTTCCTGGAATGGTTGAAAGCATCGATTGTATGCATTGGGAGTGGAAAAATTGCCCAACTGCTTGGAAAGGACAGTACACACGTGGATCAGGAAAGCCGACAATTGTCTTGGAGGCTGTCGCTTCACAAGATCTTTGGATATGGCACGCTTTTTTTGGTCCACCAGGTACCTTAAACGATATTAACGTCCTCGATCGGTCACCTATTTTTGATGACATTTTACAAGGTCGAGCTCCAAGGGTACAATACGTGGTCAACGGACACCAATATGATATGGCGTACTACCTCACTGACGGTATATATCCAAAATGGTCAACATTTATCCAATCTATCTCACTTCCTCAAGGTCCTAAAGCAGAGTTATTTGCTAAAGTTCAAGAATCAACCCGAAAAGATGTGGAGCGGGCTTTTGGAGTATTGCAATCTCGATTTGCAATAGTGAAAAACCCGGCTATTTTGTGGGACAAGAAACAGATAGGGATGGTTATGCGAACATGTATCATACTTCACAATATGGTAGTAGAAAATGAACGCAATGGATACACTCAGTATGATACATCTGAATTTGAAGAAGGAACCTCGACCAGAAGTTCGAATGTGGATGCACCCAATACTTCCGAGATGCCTCCAAATCTCGCTAATATGCTTCTTATACGGACTCATCTTCGTGATAGGCAGTTACATGAACGATTGAAAAATGATTTGGTAGAAAATATTTGGAACAAGTTTGGTAATGATGAAGATGAATAATTATTGTATGTTTGCATTTAATCATTCAATAAATGAATTTTCAATTTTAATGTTTTGCAACTTTCATAATTTTTAATTTCTTAAAAAAAAAAAAAAAAAATTATAAGGACTTCATAGTAGTAACACCATTGGACATATAATTAGGATCAAAGTCCTTAACTATTCAGAAAAGAAAAAAAAATATTAAAATATGGCTAAAGACTCCAATGGTGGGTACCATTGGAGATGCTCTAAGATTAAATCTGGAAAGAACCCTTGAATCCTAATAGTGATATAAAGAGAATCCTATGCATAAAACGACAGTGTTGACCCTACCAAAAGCCGTTTTAAACGTGGTGGTGGTGGATGCATTGCTTCCCTTAATAAAGAGTGACTTGGTTGATAAGATACGAAATCAGATTGAATGGTGAATACACACACAAACCCCAATCTCATGGGATATATATGAAAATATTAATACTAACAACTACGTACCTACCTGCATGATGGCTTTAAACGTGATCAAAATCTCCCCGGTTCGTCCTGCAACCCCCTCCCTCTCCCCGGTCATCCTCCCACTAACATTCTTCGATCTACTCTGGCTGCATCTCGTTCCTACAAACCGAGTCATCTTTTACAAACTCACCGAGTCATCATCATCTTGCGATTCCTTCCACTCCGCTATCCTCCCCAAGCTCGAGCGGTCCCTTTCCCTCGTCCTCGCACACTTTCTCCCTCTCTCCGGTCATCTTAACTGGGACCCACAAGCTCCTAAACCCCACATCCTCATCTCGCCGCATGACGCCGTTTCCCTCACAGTGGCCGAGACCGACGCCGATTTCTCTCAGAACTCCACCAAAGGGATCCGTCCCCGGAAGGAGCTACGCGCTCTTGTCCCCGAGCTGCCGGTTTCTTCTTACTCATCCCCTGTCATGACGCTGCAAATTACACTGTTCCCGAGCCAAGGCTTCTGCATGGGACTCTCGCTGCACCACGCTGTCGCTGACGGCAAAACCGTGGTTAAGTTTCTCAAGTCGTGGGCTCACATATGTAAACACGGGGCAGCACCACGAGATTTTGATCTACCCATGGTTTTAGATCGTACGGTCGTCAACGTTCCAGCCGAACTCGAAGCTAAGATCTCGCGAGACAAAGCAAGCGTAGCAAGGTCCGTAAGTCTTCATCCCGCCGCCGAAGAGACTGACGATCTCGTCAAGCTCACGCTCGAGCTGAGTCATGAGGACGTGGAGAAGCTTAGAGAACGGGTGCGAAGGGAGTCGACTCGCCCCGATCTCCCACACTTGTCGACTTTCGTAGTCACTTACGCTTATGTATTGGCCTGTGTGGTGAAGGCACGTGGAGGCGAGGAGGAAGAAGATCGACTGGTTCCGTTCATGTACGTTGCTGATTTCAGACAACGGTTACACCCGCCTGTTCCCGTGAACTACTTTGGGAACTGTGTGTTGCCTATCAATTTCTATCGATACAAAGCGACGACGTTTTCTGGGAAAGATGGGTTTGTCAATGGGGTCGAGATTCTCGGTGATTCGATAAGAGGTTTGAGTTCGCGAGGTGCTGAGGAGTCATTATGGGAGATGTATGAGGAAGGATTAAAATGGGCGGAACCAGGTACACCGAAGGTAATCGTCGCTGGGTCTAACAGGTTTGGGATATACGGGTCAGATTTTGGGTGGGGAAGACCCGTTAATACTGAGAATATAAGCCTCACTAGAAACATTCTCTTCACTATGTCGGAGAGGAGGGATGAGATTGGTGGTGTGGAGATTGGCATGTGTTTGAAGAGATGTGAGACGGATGTTTTTGTTTCTTTGTTCCGAAATGGATTGTAAAAAAACTTGACAAGTTTTGAACTGCATTTCTCCTTTCCAAAGATGTTTTAAATTAGTTGTGGAGTTGCAAGACCTTTATAAATAAAACTCTACCTCGAGATTACAAGAGGAAGATTATAGCGTTTTGAAACGATTGAATCTTTGGAAAAATGAATAAATTTTAGCGAAAAAAAATGAAGGGCTTGTAGGTCTGTTCAAACACTGTTTTTGACATGCTGACTGGTCCAATAGTGGCCTTCCGGCGGTCAACGTGGCCCAGATCATTAGCTCGTTGGAAATTTTGTAACGACTGCTATCATCTGATATATTCAACCGCCAAAAAGTTTTTGAATGAATATGATGCAATGAAGTATGTATGTCCACCCTCTTTCCATTGTTCAAAGGCGGTCAAGGAGAGAGGAATGGCACCTTATTATTTTCTTAAAATATGCACAGACGAGAAATACTAATAAATAATAATCATGCATCAAACAACCAAAATCGAGTAGTTGATTCCTACGTTACATGGAAACGGAAGCGGAAACGCGGAAGCGGAAGCGTATGGAAGCGTAGAAACGAGTTTTTAAAAAAAAATAGGAAGCGGATCCGTGTTGGAAGCGTATATATATACATATATATATATATATATATATATATATATATATATATATATATATAAAATAAAAACCCACATATAAATAAATCTGAAAATTTAAAAATGTCCAAAACCCACAAAGCATCCTTTGATTCCCTTAACTCCTTCTTGCAGAAGATGAGTCAGAACTCTAGTATAAGACCCAACATATGTATTACTGCAGAATTTGCATTCAAACCTCCATGACCCTCTTCCTGCTATCTTTTCAATCTTGTTCACATAAATCCATAAAAGTGCTTTATCATCCACAGCAGCATCATCGGATGGATTCATATTCCTGAAACAATTGTTAAAATTTAACCAACAAATTAAATATACTACCTTCATAAAGTCTTGTCTTTTATGTATGCGGATACTTCACACAGCAATGATCTAAATATAAAAAAGGCAATTAACTTTAAAAAAATTGTGATGATGAAGACATTACCGTACATTATGTCGCAGGAACAAAACGTTCTCTGCGGTCAAAGCACAATTTGATATTAAGTTATTAACATAAAACTTTAACTTTAGTTGCAGAATCCAAGTTCAATTTTACTTCCAACCATTACAAACCATTCAATCATCAAACTATATATAAAAAGAGGTTTATGTTTCTATAAAAGACAAAATTTCATCATCACTCCAACACATTAGAAAAGCATATGTCGTAAAATCATGTTATCACTTATCAATAGTTTTGTTTTTGTTTTCTGATAAACACGAAGAACACATCTGAGAAAATTACCTTGTTAGTTCTCTGGCTCCAGTATGAAGAAGAAGAAAGCAGCGACAAGGAATGACATTTCATTAACTTAGTCTTGCCACTTTTTAATTAGGGTTTTCATCAAGGAAATAAAACATAAAACATATATTTTTTCTATTTTTTTTTAAGTTACGATTCCGATTTCAAATTTTAACTCTTCCAAATAGGAATCACTGATTCCATTACGCTTCCAAAATCTATATTTCCGGATTCGCGATTCCACCACGCTTCCGAGCGCTTCCGAATCTGTTTCCGCTTCGGAACCAGGAACCACAACTTCAGGCACGCTTCCATGCAACGTAGGTTGATTCTTTATTGACAAACAATTTTCAGTAGATGAACTGTATTAGTAAGGGGAAACAAATCCTCACTTATTTAATACCAAACAACACAACAACAAATGGGTTACAAATCCCATTATCCCCTCCCCCACTTTTGTGTAAAAAATCTCATCTCCACACAGGCATATAAATCAAATTATTTAATTCCACCCTGAACGTGGAGAGAAGGGAAAAAACATAATCGCAAAAATAAATAAATAACCTTTGTTTTTATATATGCAAATTTGCGAGAGAATGGGAGGGGAATGGAAGAATGATCCATCCATATCACTCACTCGTCTTCGCTTGCGGTGAGAATGAAAGAGAAAGGAGCGAACTTATAACCATCTCCTTCGTAGAATTTGTTCTGGAACTCAACCCAGTGGAGACGCAGTGCGTGAAGGAATGCACTCAATGTCTCCATCACCAGCAGCACTCCCACAGTGGCGAATACGAAGACGATGATCCCAACGATCAAAATCAACCAATTGTTGTATCTGTTTTTGTTTTAAGTGCCAAAACAAAGATCGATTATTTGATTTGCTACTATTAATTAGACTAAAGAAAGATAGTTAGAGGAGGATGCGCATACCCCCAAGCGAGAAGGAGGACCTTCTCATAGAAGACTGACGATAGCTCTGAGTGTGCAAGACTGAAACACACACACAAAGGATGATGATATTATTAAGCCATGAGTAGTATATATATATATATATAGCTTACTTACTACTCGATGATGAGATGGATACCTGAGTGCCCATAGACGCAGGTAAGAAGCGGTGTTGGAAACAGCTCCAAGCACAAACTCTATGGTGTGAATCAGCTGATGCACAAATATCTCGCTGAATTCAAACTCCTCTTGCCCATGTGATCCTCCGCTTGTCTCTACATGAAGACTCTCATCAGTCTCCTCAAGAGGTGCGTATGACTGACCTTGATGCCTCTGGATATGGAAACCATTTAGCACGAGCAGCAAAGGCAAAAGAAAAACAAGACCTTTATGTAGAAACTAAAAGGGAAAAAGGAGAGAATCTAACAGCTTCATGTTGTTTCTTCAAGATGAACGGCTTGGGAAGCAACATACAGGGAACAGAGACAAGAGCCAGAAAGAGAAGCACAAGCTGAAAATGTGAAAGAAGAATGATGAGTGAAACGAGAAAAGTAATGCTTTTCTTATTAGATCTCGTAACAGTAATTACTAGGCAGAGGTCCTGACCTGCACCGTTTTCTGGTGAGGGAAAAGTTGATTCTCTCCTAACTCATCGGTTGGGCTCAGGAACATGTATATCATAACATGATACAAATCTGCTTGAGAACCAGTGCACCACTTTATGATGATGAGGACCGATAGATACCCAAACAAACTGTTCAAAAATATCATCTGGGGAATGAACTGGAACCTGCAAGCCCCTCCCCAAAATTAGACGTCGTGATGATAACTGATGGAACTGAAAATAGAGCCTGCTATGTTGCAAAAAAAAAATCAACCAAACATACCAAACATTCACACTCGATTTGAAGAATCTTGCATTGAAGTAGCTCATTATGATCCCAAGGTTCATCTGAGAAACTCCAAGAAGGATTGACATCTTCATCTTCAGCGAGTTCAGGAACGGCAGCTCGCTGCGGGTACCATGCCACACAGGATCTAGACCAAAGGGATAAGTGTCCCTGACCTTTATCAAACCAATTGTTGTAGCCTCGCTGAACGTAGACCATAAAAGAAAGGAAAAAAAAGGTTCAGAACCGCAACGTATTTTCAGGCTACTAATATTCGTTTGTATTCATATAAATGGGAACTTTTAGAACTAATATGAATACCTGCATGATGCATCACGGCAATCATAGGCTGAGGGAGCAAACAACGGGTATGGAATAGAGAAGAACTCGTTGTAGATTAAACCAGTGTATATTGAGAAGAGTGACATCATCATAATGACATAACGACCGCCAAAAGCCATTTCCATAATATCCCCAAGTTTCTGTTGTCAGAAAGCAAGATTGAAAAGTTAGCATCTAAAACTTGCAAGAATTCAATCTCGTGCTCTCAAGTCAAACGTAGGCATCATTAATTGGGGTATCACCTGGCTGGCAAGTTTCTTTTCTCTCACTATCAAGTACATGGTTGCAAGTAGCAAGCATATTCCATGCCCCCAATCACCAAACATAACAGCGAAAAGGAAGGGGAAGGTGACGATTGTGAATACACCCGGATTAGCTTCCTGATACTTGGCAACACTGCAGAGTGGTGATCATAGAGGATTGATCAGAGTAAACTATAACAAGACTAAATGCAGTCCACAGCACATTTTCTTATAATAACCAAAAGCTACTTCCTATGAGTCAGAGAAAGAGTGAAAGACAATTACCCATATGCATCAACAATTTCCTGGATTGCAGAAGTAAATTTGTTTGTGCGGAAATAAGTCGGTGGCAACTCTTTGGTCCTCAGAATCTGGAATATTGATCCAACTTGCGAATTGGAGTCAACTGCAGCACGCTCTAAAGCTTCTTGAATCTGCATAAACAAACCTTATTCTACTAAGTATTCCGAAATTATCAAAACCAGTAACTCACTTTCACGCAATATAATGTTCTAAAATGCAATTCAGAGTGCAACAAAACGAATAACTCACTTCTTTTGATGCAAAGACAGGACTCCAGCCCTCGGCCACAAGGCACTTCTTAGTCACATCAAGACTAAGCATGTTCAAAGTATGATAGATAGCTTTCTCCTTGCGAACCTGCAATTGGTAATTATAAAGTTGACGTCAACTTGCATGGATTAGAACAGATTTGTCAACACTCAACAGAGACCGCTTAGCATTGATCTGCACAGGATAATACCTTGAGGCTCCATAGCTCAAATTTGTCTCCAATGGTCTGCAACAAAATGTTACGGTGACCTAACCCAGCATCTATGGTGGTTTTAAGCTCAGTTAATCGACCTGAAACCTGAAACGTTGTGAATGAATTAAACATGGTTAGACAGTTTCTTGGTTTACGGTATCATCATTATACAATGTCATGATGAAATTGCTAGCCTACGATACATCATCACATGGATGCTACCGACTTTAAAACTAGCATCCACACAATTTCAATACATCAAAATATCATGTTCTCATGCACTAGTTTCTGTTGGACATCTGAGTGTCAACATATACCCGAACTTTTGCTATCTATAACTCATGTCCAAGAAAGCCATGCACAAAGAAAGAACAAACAATACAGGGAAGTAAAAGGTTTATCACCAAATGTATATATATGAATATTTACCCCCACACACGGTCCACACCTATCAGCAGGAGCATTAACAAGAAAGATAATACATACCTCAGTTATCATTTGAGCTTGTTTTCTAAGATCCTCGCTGAAGGGATAACGATTGGCCCCAAAAGCTTCACATATCTTAAGGATTTTGCTTTTTGCTCTTTCCCCGGAATAGAAGACAACAAAAACATTTTTCTCAGCCTGCCATTTTTTTGAAGTTAAGAAAGTCAATTTCGAATTGACACAGAGAAAATTAAATTTGTTTTATAATGCATCATCAGCATTTCAAATGTTGAATGAACTCTTGGCTCTGTAGATCAAAAAGATAAACCACATAGGTACTTCTATTTTTCAAATATCTAGCATGTACATATGATGATACAAAAAAAATATTGCAAAAGGAAAGAACAACTGAACTCCTTCCTATGTCTGAGAAAATTTAAAAGAAAAGCAGAAGCATCTAACCTTCTCTCCAGAGTTGGGGTCAATGACCGTCTCCTCAACGACAGTCTGCCGAACATAGACGTTTCCCCTAGTAGCACGGAATAGAATCCTCTCAAACACCATCGACTTTTCACGAGGCACTAATCCGGTGAGAAATCCAAGCTTTACTTGCTTAGACGCATCAATGGACTTCTCCTGTTTAAAAGGAATTATCTTAACTGTTGGTGACTAAATAAGAAAATGCGAAAAAACTTTGATTAGGAGAATAGCTGCATCTGTCGTACTTCCTGCAATAAAGGAGACTCCAGCAGATCTTCAGACGCTCGTGGTGATTCTGTTTCTCTCTGTTGAGCCGTGGCACTTCTATGAGCAGAAGAAAAGAACTCACCAGCCTGAAAAGATCACATTCAGATTAATTTGGCATAGATAGTAGATGCCCATCCAGGGATTCAACCATAGTAACATGAGAATCCTACTTATCACCATGAAAACCTTAGTATCCTAGGTTCAGCTTATGGAAAATAAAGATTTAAAAACCGATAACTACAATTTAAATAAATCAAAAACATGCTACTCCTTTGCCTAATACAACCTAACATCTTCAAAGCCCTGAATCAAGAAAATAGAAAAACATATACCTTCTCAAGAACCAACTTGTACTCCATAAGTTCATTATAGGATCGCTGCAACTTGTCATTGTTAGCATTGATTTCAACAAGTTCAGCTTCTAGCTCTCCAAGCTTTACCTGACAAGCCAAGAAGAAGATTAAAAAAAAAAAAAAGTAAATTAACCGAAAACATAGAAAATGAAGAGCAGCCAAGCAGGTATCTTCATTTTACCTCAACATCATCCAAGTCAATGTCATTTTCTTTCCCAAGCATCTCCTTGGGTAAAACTCCAGCTTTTGACATTTGATCCTTGAAGAAACGAATCTTCCTCGCCATCTCTCCACATCTTTTGATCTTTTTTAATCCGTCAAAGCCAAGAGAAGAATTATCACAATGATATACATTCTTAGATCGTATTACATTCCTTCCTACACAATCAATCACATAAACATGAATTTATTTACCTGAGCTGCGTAAGTACGTTGAAACGGACTCTTCTCTGAATTAAGCTGAAATCAACATTATAAAAAAAACTGGTTTAATAAGAAGAGAGTTATTCTGATTCACAACAAACGCCAAAAAAAAAAAGCATTGACGAAAGATCTAAATCTCATCATCTCTTAAGATCCAAAAGAAAAACAAACCAAACGTCAAAAGTCAAAATGATGAACAACGATAAAATCGTTCGTCAGAGATTGGATTGCAATGGACGATTAAGAAGGATCACGCACGTCTTTGAATTGGACGAGGCCGAGATCTCCAAGGTAAGAGACGGTGAGATGAGCAGATTCCATGGGAACGATGAGCTGGACGAGCTGCATCGGCTCAGAACGCATCAGATCCATCGGCGGACAACATCCACCGCCGCCGCCGTTTTCCGCCATCGATGATACTCGTTCGTCGTCGTCGATGAACTTGTTATCTCTATTAACCCAAACGAGAAATCGAAAATGTATGATGACGATGATTGTCAGAGATGAGAGGAGAGGAGGAGAGCTGTAATTATTTGATCCTCAGCCTAGTCCCACGTTGGTATTGTGAAATCCCTATATTGCCCCCTCTTCGTTAAATAATTGTGTGTTTTGGACTCTGGCTGAAATCGAGCGGGCTTCGTGGTGTGGTCTCACAAAACATATGGGCTAAATCAATCGATACTTTAAAAGTTAGACCCATCTTGGCCCATGAGTGATAATACTCGATTAAGAACCGCCATTGTGTTTTTCCATTTGTAAAAAGCCCAAGGAAATAATAAAAGAAAATTGAACTATGCGTATTAATATATACACTGAGATCTACGGAGCTAGAACGGATAGGATTGAAAAAAGCAAGAAACATGTCAGAAGATGGTCCCCATTCAAACTCTAACAAACGATGAATTAATACTCTCAATTCATTAAAGTTGGCGCCCATCTAGATCCACCGAGTAAGAAGAAACAATAAACATAAATGTTGAAACTTGGTTATAAAGGAATAGAGATCGATGGATAGAGTTAGCAGAGTTTCGAGCTAGGCTATAGTATATACTATATAATAATGTAGACAAGGAAACTTTTTGTATAGCAACTAAAAAGGGAAAATAATTAGCATTGATATAATACAAGGTCAATAATGTAGATGAATGATTATATCTTTGTTTTCAGTCCACTAATGAATGATTGATTTGGTATCAATTAATTGGTAAAGGTCCCATCTATACTTTATATAATTTAAAAAGGAATGTTTGAAAAGTGCACAAGGAACCTTTTCAAAAAGTTCAGTAGTACATCCATGTGAGTTGATTGAGATCTACAGATATTATTAAAAATATCTATAATTATTTAAGAGGATAACAGAAAACATGAAAAATAAATATTCAGAAATTGCGATTCCTTTGGGAAGCATCTCGCCGAACTATAAGACTAAAAAAGTCTCACTGTGATAACAATATGACTATCTCACTGTGATAACAATATGACTACAAGATGTGCAAGTACTTTGGTACTAATATACTATTTGTAAACTAGACGTTTTATCTACGGAATAGAACCCATTTTTTTCATTTTTATATAAAAATGGCTTGTAACTTATTCAGTGATTTTACCAAAACAGAATCGACAAAAAAAAAAAAAAACCAAAACAGAAAAGGAAACTTATTCAGCAAATGGTTTGACTTGACGCACCCGCCGATGTTATCTCCTCTAGTTCCTTCCTGAGAGTGCCTAGTTCACATTACGAAGCAACTTCGTTGACACCCAAAAACAAAAAAAAGTAAAGAGAGGAAAGATTCGAGAGAGATCATACCATATCTTTTGACAAAAAAAAAAGATCATACCATATCTTGGCTCTAAAAAGTGTTTTTTGTCGTCTTCTACCTTCTAAATTATTCATTGCCTAACTCTTTTCAAAGATCAGATCCACTATACCTATTTATATCAAAAGTATTTAATTCCGAATATCGTTGCCGACATGACCGCAAATCCTTATACGAGTATGTTTGATTATTGTTTTTTTTTTAATAACGAACAGAGTTCACCCATCAAAGGATGCATTAGGACTTAGGGAATCATGTCATAATCGTTAATAAGCTCAACCATAATCAGGTCACCTCACAACGATAGATAAGGTGTTAATTACGACTAAATTAAAGCATTGGATGATTTACGTTGTGTTAATAATGATGATATTATAAATTTATAACTACTAAGCTACATTAATTGTTTGAGTCAGATAGGTTGAAGTGTGTGTTGTGAAGATTTGATCTCGATTTTCGTTTGTGTGTAATTTTGTGTTCCAACTAATCCACAATGTATTTTACCAAAAAAAATTAATACACAATGTATAATGAAATAAAAGAGCGGCGATAAGAGTTAGTAAAAATACAAAGGAAGTAAATATTACACATGGATGATGGGGACAAAAGCTGGCATGAAGAGCTGGCCATTTGTCAAATTCCTCCACCTTCCTCATTTATTTTAATATACTTCCTTTTATTTTTGTATATTTTCTCCACAATTTAAAAATCATTTCAATTTATTAGTTTTATTGGAGTAACTAGTAACAAGCATCTGACCAAAAATGAATATATATATTGTATACACCTTCACTTTTGCGCTTTTTCTTTCATCAAGAAGACCGACAAGGTTCCCACATCGATCGAGTCCTTTAACCCTTTCGGGAAAAAAACTCAAATCCTAAAGCAAAACTAAATGTGTTATAAATCATATTATAGATGTCCATAACCGGTCCGGTCCATAACCGGCTCAATACCTAAAGAGAGAGAGGCGGCCGTAGGAGAGAGAGACAACTTAGAGAAGGAGAAACCCTAGTTTCATTTTCCTTGTATTTATACATTTTCCATATTTATGTCTTTCCTTTTATCTCTTTGTAACTCTCATATATAAGGGCACCTTATGATTGATTAATAATAACAAGAATTTACAGATTCGAAATCCTTAAGTTTACAACACGTTATCAGCACGAAACTCTAAATCCCTACGCTAATACCCAAATCGAAAAACCTTAAAACCCTAACCCTAGCCGGCGATCTGACGAACCCTAAACCCCGATCACGTCTCTTGTTCCCGCATATGTTCCAGCTCGCGTCTGACGATCAAGGCGTTCCCGATCAAGCAACAAAGGACGTCTGCGGCCCGATAGAAGCGACTCGATCCATTCCAGCTCGCGTCTCGTTTGTGTCCAGCTCGCGGCTCAACTCCTTTGGTGGTCCGATTCAACAATCATTTAAGGTTAAAAGGTAATTCAAAACCTAAGAACCCATAATCGAACATGGATTGATTGATAAAGAATGAAACCCTAAAACCCTAATATTTATGAATCAAAACCATAGGGTAATAGATCAAAAATCCTAATTGGGTAAATCGAAGCTCTAAAAGTTCGATACCCCAAACCCTAAATCATGTTCTTACATGATTAAAACCCCAAATCGATTTTTACAAGTTAAAATCCGATAAACCCTAACCTTATATCTATAAACCCTAAATAATATAAGTATCATAATTAATTATACTATAATTATCAAATTACATATTAAAACCCTAATCGAATATTTTGAAATCAAAATTGTTTTCGGTTTTGATCATTGAGGTTTTAAATATGATTAAATCTGATGCTATGATGCTAGAATTGTTTGACCGTTAAATTGATAGATTTATTTTCTCATCCTACTTGGTTAATTGTTCATCTGATTTAAAATTGTTTAAACCGACCAGCCTGTTAAAACATTGATTGAATCCGATAGGTTGTTAGCTTTCTTTGCTTATATAATCCGATAGATTGATAGATTCGTGATAAAATCTAATGTCTTGAGGTTTAAGATTATAAGTTCGATTAAATTGATTGATCTGATTATATGTTTTTGAGGTTTGATAAATTCGGATACTAGATAAATTATTTACACATGGTTTATGCTAAATACCAATCAGCCTTGAAACTGATTCACTGAAATTCATGCTTGAAATCTATATTCTAGTATTGATAAATATCAGCCTTGAAACTGATTAATAAAATTGATAGAATCAGCCTTGAAACTGATTGTTTTGGTTTTTCATAATTGAAACCCTATTTTTGGATCGAAACCCTAAATTGTGTAATGCTTGAATCCGTTTGATTATTTTCGATTATTGATCAAATTGCTAGTCTTGATAAAACCTAATTGAATCTGATTGTTAGTCTAGCTAAATCTCATACCTGAAACTGATTGATTAATTGCTAAATCTTGATGGAATGTTTTAATATTACCCTTGCACATATAGAATCTGATTGCTAAGATTGAGTGCATCATATCTACTTGGCCGTGTGGCCAGTTTGCATCATATATCATCCTGACCAACATGTTTATGTTATACGCATGATCTGATTATTATCACCTTTGCATGATCTGATTGTTTTAAATTGAGGTTCCATAATTCCACTCTTGTACATATAGAATCAGTATGCTAGGTTTGCATTATAACCATATGGCCACATGAAAACATATAGAAATTGCTTGTTTGGTCGATACTCTTGCTTAATAAATCTGTGTGACTTATTATGCATCATATATCACTTTGGTTGTGTGGCCTTATTGCATTATATCACATTTAGCCGTGTGGCTTGTTTGCTTATTAGAAATGTATTGACTTGATATCATGTCTTGTTTATGGCCGTATTTAAAATATTTTATGAGATCTAAAATTGATTGATATATGATTTGAGATGTCGAAAATCAACTTGGATTTTGCTGCCATAAATCTCTCAGGAGATAATTATTTGAAATGGGCACTGGATACTGAGTTTATCCTAAAGTCAAATGTCTTGGTGAATGAATCACAAAAGGCGATAATACCAAATGAGAAAGATTGATACATGGCAATATTAATTATTAGCCATCATCTTATTAAGAGTCTCAAAGATCAGTATCTGACTATAGAGAATCCTCTAGACCTTTAGACAGAGTTAAAAATCGAGATATGATCACCAAAGAACGGTGTTATTAACAAAGACCCTATTTGATTGGAGGAATCCCAGAATCCAGGACTATAAGTCCGTGGATGAGTCTATTGCTAGCTGGGCAAAATAATGGATTACTGATGAGAAACAGTGAATTGAGACCTCCTGGATTAACCCCATTACCTGATACCAATAAGGCCGCAGAAGAAAAAAAAAGGTAAACACGTCCAGAATGATAGACCACATGGTCATGGCCGTGGAGGGTGGAAATGACGTGGCCATGGCCACTATAACACATTTGGCCGTGGGAATCACTATAGCAGAGGCCGTAGGTATCAACCCAATTTGAGCCATGGTCAAGGCAGTGGCCGTGGTATATCCTTTAAACCACAAAGCTCGACCAAATCAGTGTGCCATAGATGTGGAATGGGAACCATTGGGCTAAGATATGAAGGTCTCCCAAACATTTTTGTGACATCTATCAAAGAGAGTCTGAAAGGGAAGAATCATGAAACTCACTTGGTCTATAAAGATGGTGAAAATAATTTCGAACATGATCAAGATGATCTTATGGAATATGAGACTTATGATTGCCTAAAAGAATCAAGTTGATAATCTGATTTCGATACCAAACTTGTGTGATTGCTTTGCTTGTATGCTTTCTCTGATTTTTATCTCCTTAAATTTATTTTTATTACATTGTCTGCTTAGATTAAATGAATGAATGATTTTTCTATATGAGTACACTGAAAAACGCCAATATAAATACTAAAGCAGGTATCGCCAGTCTGAAAGAATACTATGGCTAGGCTAATATATTATTCCCTAAGGGTATGCATCTAGAAATCAGTGATGCCTTATATTCACCCAACTTTAAGAGCAAGAGCAGCCTATTGAGTTTTAAAGAAATAAGAATGAATGGTTTCCATATTGAAACAATGGGCGAAGAAAATAAATAGTTCCTTCAGATATATGTATAAAATCGCCCAAGGCCATAATAAGTCCTAAAGACTATACATGCATTCTCTACTGACCTAGACTATGCATAGATCAGTATGATAGAGGCTAAAAGCCTGCGAAAATATACACTTTATGGCACGACCGGATTAGCCATCCTGGTCCAAACATGATGCGAAAATTGATATTCAAAAGGCACACATTAAAAGATAAGAAGAGTTATCCCAAAGAATCTCACGTGTGTAGCATGTACACAAGGGAAACTCATTAGGGCATCACCAGTAAAACGGCTACGAGCCCCTTTTTCATAAATAAAGACTATATGTCTAGATAATACTGGTGAATACATGTCCCAAGCGTTTAAATGATTATGGTATGTCCATGAGGGTAAGTGTGGACAATTCTGTGATATATGTCCATACCAAGAACGGCTTGGCCGAAATATTTTAAAACGCAAATAGCTGATTGATAGACCATAACTTATGAGGTCAAAACTCTCATTCACAGCTTGGGCCACACGAAATTTACATGCACCTAAGTTAATACGCATCAGGCCATTTAGTGAGCATAGATATCCCCTATCGCAATTATTAACGGGTCAAGAGCCAGACATACCCCATCATAAGACATTTGGATGTGTTGTCTATGTACTAATTACCCCACCACAGAGAACTAAGATGAGACCTCAAAAGGAGGATGGGGATATATGTTGGATATGATTCTCCCACAATAATAAAGTACTTTGAGCCAACTATGGGTGATTATATTTGAGGCCAGGTACACGGATTATTTTAAGACCAGGAGGAGAAAAAAATAATAAAGTTGGTAAAAGAATGGTAAAAGAAATAGAATGGAATCAACCATCAATGTCTTGACAAGATCCTAGGACTAAAGAATGTGAAATAGACGTCCAAAGATTATACATTTACAAAGCTAGCTAATCAAATGCCAGACACATTTGCGGACCCGAAAAAGAATGACTAAGTCACTGTCAAGTTGCTACAGAGTCTAGACAATGTATGAAACGTGGTAGACCAAATAGATTCCAAAAGATAAGAATCCTCGGAAACAAAAGAAATGTGCAAAGAATGATAATCAAAATCCAAATCCGAGGTTACTAAGGAAACCATCCCATACATGGAGATAAGGCCGGCCGGCTCTAAGGTACAGGAACCAAACAATGTAACTTGGGACGCCAAACTACAAAGTATTAAAGGTCCTGGTAATAATGAATCTCAATCGATTATATCATGTCTGGAACATAATGGAACCAATAAGGAATGTCGACGTAAGATGATTTATTTGCATACAAGGTAACACTTGAATTTATGAATATAAGCGAAGATCATGAACCCACATCAATATAAGAGTGCGCACTCGTAGAACAGATTGGATTGAATGAAAACGTGGGGTTAAATAGTTTAAAGAAGAAATGCGTATTTGGCCATATGATTAAGACGCCATATGATGTTAAAACCAGTGGATATAAATGGGTCTTGTGAAGAATAGAAATCGTGAGATATAAAGCTGATGTTGCACAAGGATTCTCACAAAGACCAGTAATAGATTATGAGGAGACATACTCCCATGTGGTGGATGCAACTACTTTTAGATTTCTCATAAGTCTGGCTATATAAGAGAGAAAATTAGACTTGCAGCAAGTTGATGTAGTGACTGCATATTTATATGGTCCACTGGATAATGAAAGTACTAGAGGGTATTGAGCTGAAAGTACATCAAGTTCTCGAGAACAATATTAATAATCATCAAAGTATATGATCTGAATATCATAGGAACCTCTGGATACAATTTCCCAAACAGTTGAATATCTCAAGAAAGAGTTTGAGATGAAAGATTTTGGAAAACAAATTTTTGTTTGGGATTACAGCTTGAGTACATTAACAATGAAATTCTTGTGCATCAAATAGTATATACAAAAAAGGGTACTCAAAGATTTAATATGGACCAGTCTCACCCATTATCTAGTACATGGGCGTGAGATCACTTGTTTTAGACACTGATCCATTCAGTCCAAAGGTGGACGATAAAGAAGTCCATTTAGTCCTGAGATGGACGATGCAGAAGTCTTGTTTTAGATACTGATCTGTTTGGTCCATAATAAGGACGATGAAGAAGCCTTTGATTTTGGTTTATACTAACCAGCCCAAAGAAGGGTTATTTGGTTTTGTTGATTTGTTTTCAGACAGGTTATGTTTTACACATGGTGGTACACGCATATCACAGCAACATCATCCAAGATTTTTTGTGTGTGTGTTTGAGGTCGATGACTCAATATGTTTGATCAGATTGTGGCATGGCCGATGGTAAAGAAGAACCAACTATCATGTTCGAGGACGAAGCGTATTATGTCCAAGATCTTCATCACCCACGGATTACAGAAAATTGGAGAGGTTAATCAGGGGGAGTAATGTGTGTTGTACTCTTTTTCCTTCACCATGGTTTTGTCCTAATTGGGTTTTCCTGGTAAGGTTTTAATGAGGCAACATTAAAGCACATTACAAGCTCTAAATGGTTATGGCATCAAAGGGGGAATGTTATAAATCATATTGTGGATGTCCATAACCGGCTTGGTCTATAACCGGCCCAATACCTAGAGAAAGAAAGGCGGCCGCATGAGAGAGAGAGAGAGACGGCTTAGAGAAGGGAAAACCCTAGTTTCATTTTCCTTGTATTTGTACATTTTCCATATTTATGTCTTTCTTTTTATCTTTTTGTAACTCTCAAGGGCACCTTATGATTGATTAATAATAATAAGAAGTTACAGATTTTAAATACTTAAGTTTACATCATGAGCATTTTTTTGGCACAATAGTTAGTTATGTTTAATGCAACGCTTATAGGAAAGCTAGTTTAGGAAAATTTATCATTTACTATCAAAAAATTATGGTGCAGTAGTCCTTTTACAAACCATCTTATCTAAAAACAGTTAAACACAAGTACGTGTTACATTAATGTAAACTTGGTCATGAATAGATAGATAGCTAGGCATGACATGTCCACTTTAAGGCACGTTTCAAACGAGAGCTTGGCAACTAACCAATATTAATTCGTATTAGATAAAATGAAACTTAAGTGGCTTAAGTCTGGCAAATTACTATTAATCCCTGCTTCCTTCTATATGAAATCAAAAATTCAATGCAAAACGTGACTGAAGCTTATGAGTTACGAAATATATAGTTCTTCAATCCGTGTTTAGAGATCGTTACATGTAACAATAAAGAGGTGTATGTTCCTTAGAACTTAAGCACTTCGACATCCAGAAAAAGTAATAATAACATACAGTTGATGCAATATTAGAATTTAGAAGGGAAAATAAAGAAAATAAAAACCGGAAGGAACCGGGTGCGAAAGCAAATCAATGTGGGCAATTCAAAGCTAGGGAGAGAGTAGCTATCAAGAAAATGAGAGGAAGAGTAAAAAGAAAAAGACAAAGGAAAGCTAAGCTGCTTATCTATAAAGCCATCACATTATTCTTACCCTTTTTGCCCACACTCATACCCATCATCATCATCTCTACATACACCATATTACATACACTCACCCCACATGAATGTCTTTATAAATACTATTGTATAGTACTGGTCCAAGGATCCAAGTTGAGAGAAAGATAGTGAGTTCAGAGCCAATCTTGTGAAATCTAGAAAAACAAAATCTTTTTCAGAGAGGAAATAAATAAAAAAATCTTTGTTTTTATTAAAAAGAAAAAAAGCAGAGTGAAAGATGAAGATTTGGTGTGATGTGTGTGATAAAGAAGAAGCTTCAGTGTTCTGTTGTGCAGATGAAGCAGCTCTTTGTAATGGTTGTGATCGCCATGTTCATTTCGCTAATAAGCTTGCCGGAAAACATCAACGATTCTCTCTCACTTCTCCTACTTTCAAAGATGCTCCTCTCTGTGATATATGCGGGGTAAGAACAAATTCAAAACATATCTATCTTTTGGTTTTCAAGAACATTCTCAAACTTTTCCATGAATATTTGGATGTGTGTTACTATTGATGAAACCTGGATTTCACAATCAGTTTACCTTTTTCTTCTTCTTCTGAGATTTACTTATTGGTTGGTGAGAATATGATTGATTTTCCTTTTTCTTTCCTGGAAATTTTTTCCAACTTTACTTGCCTTCATAAAAACTGAAACATGATAAAGATTGAGATTACTAAATTCTTGATAAGTTCTTAGGAAGTGCATCAAAATTAGGTAATTAACCAATTGAATCGAGTTACTTACAGTATTTTAAAATTACTTTCTTCTTTGGGAAGGTGAAGCAGTGAAGAGAAAGATATCTAAAAGATATTCTTTTTTTTCCCTTCTTTCAATAAAAGAATAAAGAGCAATATCTTTTAGGGAAAAAGAGGTCAAATCTAAAAAATAAATAAAATAATACAAATACTTTTAGAGAATACGTGATTACAAAACAATAGTCCTCTTTGATTATCTACTACTATTATTAAATGGAATCAAATCTTTATCCATATGATAGGAGAGGCGTGCATTATTATTTTGCCAAGAAGACAGAGCAATACTATGCAGAGAGTGTGACATTCCAATACACCAAGCTAATGAACACACTAAGAAACACAATAGATTCCTCCTTACCGGCGTCAAGATCTCTGCCTCTCCATCCACATACCCGAAAGCTTCCAATTCAAACTCTACAGCAGCATTGAGCCGGGCCAAAACCAGACCTAAATCAGTATCAGGTGAGGTCCCGAGCTCGGCCTCCAGTGAGGTCTTTGCGAGCTCTCCTTCGACAACTACAAGCAATTACTATTACGGGTTAGATGAAAACTATCATCAAGTAAGCGACTCTGGTTCCGGATCGGGTGGTACGGGCAGTATATCAGAGTACTTGATGGAAACGTTACCGGGTTGGAGAGTGGAGGATCTGCTTGAACATCCTTCTTGTGTCTCCTATGAGGATAACACTATGAATACTAATAACAATGAGTCCTATATGGTTTACGATGGTTCTTCCTCACAGTACCTTCATCAAGGGTTTTGGGAACAAAAACCTTTTTCCTGAACCTTTTCATTTGGTTTGTTGGAGTTTGAGATTACTAATCAAACAAACTTTTGTTGTTTCTGTATTTCTCAAAGTATAATTTTTATTTTTTTTCTGTAAGGAAGAATTTGTTTGTCTTTGTCAACAAAAATTCGGATTTCGATTGACAACTTTGACTACCGTCCAACTATATTGGATGGTCACTAATATAACTAGTAACTGGATCTGTGGAACCAACCAATTAGCCAAATATGAAATTATGAATTCTCAAGGGAATGGTCAATTAAACCAACATCAAATGATTTTTTCTCTTTTTGCTGCACAATGGTCATGATCGGCAACCCCATCAACCTTTTGCAGTTTTGGTGATATGCAAAAGAATCCCTTTTCACATTTTAGTGATAAATATAATTATATTATCTTACATACAAAATGAGTCCATGTTAAAACTATTCAACCACCCCATCAACAAAATATATAGCAACAGGCTTCACCCACACTTCATGACACCTGCAAGATCATCCAACCTGATTAATATGTTTACATCTTTTTTGTAATTTTATTTAAGAAACTCATCTAACCTACGAGGTGTCAAAGTAAATTAATGTGAGTGAAGATCATGATCTAAGTTCCTCCAATTATGAATCCTAACACTGAACCTTTTTTTTTTGAAACATCCGAACACTGAACCTATTAAGCTTAAATCGGTTAAACTCAGGTTCTAATAAATCGAAGAAACAAGGCCGAAACTGTGACGTACAAGCTGTGACAGAGAAACAAAAACTTTACCAAACTCATCCGAACTAGGATTTTAGTTTCAGTTTGGTTTGAACATTTTCTATTACGAAAAGAACCCAAAATGGAATGTTACCTAACAACATTTTGCTTTCACTTGTAAAAAGGTACCTTTGTTGCCTTTGTCAAGACGGAAACGCAAAGAGCCGATCAGAGATCTTTGTGCGGCAGATTGGGCATTCAGAGCATGCGAGGGAACATGATTTACATACTGTAAAGTGAAACATCTTTTAATTCGATTTTTTTAAAAGATAAAAAAAAGAGAGTAAGCAGGTTTCCTGGAGATGAAGTTGTGACTTACAGCAGAAATGGCGGCAAGGGAGCAGAATTGCTGCCGTGGGTGACTCGAAACACACTTTACAAATGTGAGAGTTTGCGTCTCCATTCGCTTGTGATTTCATCTCTTTCTCCTTCATTTCTTGCATTCGTGCCTGTCTCATTGTTATAAAATCTTCTTTAAACATTTGTAAAGGAAAGACTACTTCACAGGTAAACAATGTAGAAAGTTCATCTCGTTATATTTACCTTGAGACGAGCAACAAGAGGTTCCTCTTTTGGTGTCTCTTCGGTTTTAGATACCGCAACCACTTCAGGCTGCCTCGGTGCACTCGCGACTTGTCTCTCTTTCAGAACCACGTTGCTTTGATTCTTCTCCAATTCCCTTAGAGAGTCGGCGCCATTGATTTCAGACAACGCACCATTGTCTTTTTTCAACTTGGCAACAAGTACCCACATGTTTGCCAAATCGTTTTCTAAAGCTTCCTCTCTTCTCTTTGCTTCTTCTGCTTTTTTCCTGTATTCGTCTTCTATGAACTCTTTCTCTGCCAATGCAGACTCAAGAGCCGCCTCTCGCTGTTTCCTTGCTTGCAACTCCTTTTTCAGATCTTCCGGGTCGAGATTCCATGAATCAAACTCATCACCACTTGACCTGCCTGAAGAGATCCTTCCCTTTCTTCCTGACCTTACCCCGTCGCTGTACTTGCGATTATTAACTCCGTTTACTGGATTACGCGTTTGAGCCAAGTCTCTTGCAGCTGCCAATTCTTTGCCTAGCTTTGTGTTTTGCAGTGAGAGTTTTGTTACTTCACTGGCCAGATTTTTCAGCTCAACAGCAGCAGCAGAGGCTAGTTCCTTAGCGTATGAAGCTTCTTCAGCTAGTTTTTGATTTTGTACTCGTAAACCACTGTTCTCTTCCACAATCTGAACATGTTCTAGCTTCAACTTTTCGTTCTCTATTTCCTAAATACGGAACGTAAAAAACATCCACGCAAGAAGAAAAGGTAATGTAAGTATAAAGAGATGATCAGATTGATGTATTGTCTATGTTTAGCGTGTAAATATTTACTAGGATACTTATGATAACTGAGAATGTATGCATGTTTGTAGATTTACCAGCGACTGTATTTTCCGTTTTAGTTCGTCTGCATACTCTCCAGATACCGTATTATTGGAACAAGATGGTGAAGAATTTTCACTAGATACTGCATTCAGACGTTGCTCTAAAAGGTTCACCTTTTCATGTAGTTCTTTGTTCTCGGTGCACTACATAGTTGGAGAAAGTTTGGTAAGAAGAACTTTCCAGAGAACAATGTTCAATGTATGAATCAAATAGAAGCAAGAAGAATGGAGAGAAAAAGATAAGACTTATGCACAATTTCGAAAGGAGGAAAACATCCTACCAACCTTTTTCTGTAGTTGTTCTTGGAGAATGCAATTGTCTGCTGATTTGATCTGTTCCATAGATAGAACCAAGTTAGACATATGGCTTTTGATTTGGCTGCTGTAGTAAGCAAGGTGATATTTTAAAAAGAAGAATAAATTTTCACCTCCAGCTCAAAGCTCTTCTCATGGCACTGGCTCATCAAACTCATAACTTTCTGAAAACAACAAAAGAACGTGATATATTAGCTGAAAGGCGCTGACCCTTGAACCAGTGACCAAGATCATTTTCTCGCAGTGAATGAGATGTGGAGGTTAAGTACCTGTTGCATCTCAACCAGTGATGCATTGGCAATTGAAGCTTCACCACTTTCAATTATGAGCTGTTCTAAGGCCCTCATTTGTCTTTGCTTTTCTTGAATCTCATGTTCCAAATTCTGTATCTGCATGCAACAATTTATTAGGTTCGTTATCTGAGCTAAAGGTAAATGAGTCACTTCAGGTAAACAATCAAGTACTGTTTGAAAAATCACAAAACGTATCTATAAAACGGACCTTCAATGGCATAGTACAGAAATATCAGAAAGTATCTTTACCTGAGTTTGTGAGTTTTCTGGATCATCTACGGACTGATCCACCAAACGCTTTAGTGTGCTTGTACTGAATGCTATCTCACCAGCAAGCATCTTAACTTGTTCAACCAAAAGGTCGATTTCATCTGGCGTCATGACACCCTACAAAAGGTCATACGCCCACAACTATCAGATGCCAGTTCTGGCAATCAATACATACTTTGGGGGTAATTTACTCACTTGAGTAGATTCTGCCTCCGGTGAGGTTTCGCCATTCAATTTACTGGAAGATCTCTGGTGGCTAAAACCTAAGGAAGCATCTGATACAAGAGCCAAGGTAGAAGATGGAGATCCCGGATTATCATTATCCAAGATCGGAGAAGCCAATTTCTGAAAAGCGAAAAAGCAACACAAAATGACCAATTGTGTTTTAAAACAGCTTCTGTGATGTGGAGGCAGCATGCAGCAGTAAAGCAGCTGATAGAATAATAAACTACTTGGTCTTTGACCAAAAGCAAAATTTATTCAGGTTAAATCAACAAAACCACCTATTTCCAGAACTTCTTTTGTTGGTTCACCTCACAATGGATGAAATAACTAGCTGAACCACTGAAATTATTATCATTTAGGTTATATCAGAAAACTTACATCATCTTTACCCGCAGAGAGACTGCGCTGGAGAGTGGGTACATCGCCCAAATATCCAGGAATAGAATTCCTGGTAGAGACCAGTATGAGCTTGGTAAGCTTTTGGATTCTGCTCATTAGAGCTGCTTTGGCTTCTTCTTCTTCCTCCAATCTTGATTGCATTTTCACTTGACCTTCTTCTAACTGTTATGAGAAATAAATAGATAGGTCAGTCACTGACTTTAGAACCCGTCAGTTTAGAACACAGCAAAATATATTCAGGATAACAGTGATCTTAAAAGAAGTCAGAACCTGTTGCTTTAAGCTCATTAACTCTTCATGATTGACACCAACAAGCATACCCTTTCTATACTGATCAAGTTCTAGTTTGAGGATTGAGATCTCTCTTTGATATTTCTTAATCAGTGACTTTTCGTCTATAATCTGCTTTTAGGACATTAAAAATAGCATTGAGCATAGGTTGTAGTTGTACCTTAAGTATAGTGAAGTACCTTATTGTAAAGCATGCTAAAAAGATCACCTGATTGCGTGAAGCATATATTTCTATACTCTTTGCTCTGCTGGCAAATTTCAATGTATTATGAGTTTCCTCATTACTGCTTGACGCGGGAGTAATTGTACATATGAGCTATAAGAAAAGAAGGAAAACAAAATACTGAATTAGTTCTATGTTGTTACGGTGGAGTAGCGCTTATTACAGATAGTCAATATAGACAAGAGTATAGAGTACCGCTAGGGAAATATTTCACCAAATACAAAAGATCTCACCGAAACATGCCCATGGCCACTTAGTGATGATTGCAGAAGACGAGTTAGCTTAGAGTCACGATATGGAATGTGAGTTGCCTTACCCTCACTAAGTTTTCCAATCACCTTCATAAATGAAACAGCAAGAAATAATTAAAACGCCCTACTATCTCAAAGGTTTAAGTGACTAATGATGCTACTATTGACAGACAAAAACAAGAAGGATGACATACTATTTATTAGAAAGTCAAGCATCAAGAAACACTAGCACACCAGATCAATGAAAAAAAAAAAGAAACGAAATCAAAATCCTAAGTGTATTCCCAGTGGAACTGCAAATTATTTCATGATTCTTTAATGCCACCAATGGGATGTCGAAGCTAATTGAACTGTTCCTATTAGCAAATCCATCATTTTGCAGTAACAGTGTTTTTTGATTGACATGTTATCATTACATATTTAAGAACAAATGGTAAATGGAAGGATAGCCCAAACTAAGAAAAGAGACCTACAGTTCCAAGAGTTAGAAGACTCTTGTTTATGTATGAACCTTCTTTCCTCCTCAATCCAGTTGTTTCAGTTTTGGAACTCTCAGATCCAGCCAAATCAATCAAATTCTAAACAAGAAATTATATAGTTAGAGCCCCTCTTGAAAGAAATAATCTTATACAATAGTTAAACAAATAACACTTACGAGTTGAGAAAAAATAACTCCATCATACTCATCTCCAGTAGCACTACTTTCAATCATCTGCAACAGATACAAATTAGACTTAAAACATGTAGTAAGAGGCAATAAATTACCCTTTGACAAATTTATGGAGCTTGAAGAGATACCAGTGTAAATAAAGTGTGACTTCTGCTGCTCATCAAATTGAAATTATTTGAACCAACGTGGCGATGTTCTGCCATTGAAACAAGAGCACTAGAGAGATGGAATAAACAGAGTTAAGAATATCAAGACATGTTTCAGAGTTAAAAATTTATAATTACCTTCACCAGCTGCAATGAAGGATAGTGCGTGACCAGGAGACAAAACAACTTCTTCCTTGATACCCTCGACATAAGTCCCCTAGAAACAAATATTACACTTTGTACTTAACCAAACTGATTCATACAACAGGACGGGTGCAATGTGAACTAATATATAAGCGACTTCACATCATATAGTGATTCGAAACTAATACGTTCTTAATGTTTCTATTTCGACCACAATGTTATAGACTTGCACGTGTGTGTGAGAGAGAAAAGTTAAGTTAAGCATTCAATAGTTGTTAAGCAAACCTGGGAATCCTCTCTAACTCGTAAATTTTGGCCTGTTGGATCCAGTAAATCATTTATCACCTGATACAAGGACAGAGATCAGATAAACTGTAGACAGATGAAACATACAAACACTCAAGTAAAAGCAAAACGGTGATGAGTAATCAGCCAAATTTATATATACATATTTAAGCAGTATAGTTCCCAGTGATAATGTATAAGAGTAGGAAAACAATCCCAACCTAAAAGTTTATTTTGCAGGGCTTAGCGAGTCATATATCAAGGATAGACAACTAACCTCGTTGTATATTTCAAGATATGAAACACGGAGCAGGAACTCCCTTCCTGGAGTCTGAAATATAGAGACGAATCCAATTAGGGAACATGAATTCATTGGAGAAAAAGACGTGATAGGATGAGAAAAGACGTGAAAACCACTTACATCCTGGATGATACTGAACACGTCTCTTATTGCTAGCGGTATGATCCCAGGAGATTCTTGATCACCCTAAGCATATTGCAAAAGAACCAATGGCAAAACGAAAACAATATCAGAGATATGTTCTACTTGATTGGATGAGAATTTGATATCCAATCGTTCATCCAGCTACTTAACTAAAGATAAACACGGTCAATCTAAATGAAGACCTTCAAATTTCGTTTCACAAGAGTATTTCAAATTCACGTAACCATCAGTTACAGTTTATGTCAAGTGGAAGTGGTCCATGTAAATTGTTACAGTAAATCCAAAACAACCAGCAGGCGGTATCTACGGAGAACTAAGTTGCAAAATAGATCCAGATTCATAAGAGAGAAACGTATAAAAGGGAAAGAAAAGAAAACTCTTACATGCATTGTATGGGTCTTTCCACTACTTGTAACACCATAAGCAAAAACAGTTCCTGTCAAAGTCGCAACACTGGGTCAGAAGATTTTCTGCAAGCAATACTAACATGGAGACCAATTGGCCTAGCGGAGATTTGCATACCGTTAACACCTTCCATAGCTGCCTTAACTACTGGTCTTGCAGCTACGTCATACACGTCCATAGTATTTGCTTGTGGTCCAAAAACTTTATCTGAACATCAACAAATTTTGAAAAAAAAAATATTCACTCAGCAAGAAAATGATATGATCTCCACAAATAAACCATCATCCGAAAAATAGAGTTAGAAGGCAATACCGAATGCATAAGCAGTGAGAGGATTGTACTCGTGCCTAACCATGGTATCCCCATCGGGGTACCAAGCAACTTCATCTCCTCTCTGATACTCTCTATCACTGCAAACAAAACCAAAAACAGAAATCAATTTCAAAATCCCAATAATTAAACCACTCGAATTGCATCGATTGGGAGATCTGGTCCACGGCGATCAGATCTATTTGTATACCTCAACGGTCGAAAACGAACGGTGACGGAGATACTATCCCGCTCGGAGCTAACAGTCTCCTCCACAGGCTCGCCGAGAAGCTCCTCCGACGGGTAAGGAACAGGCGACGCAGTTCCGAAGCTCCCGGAGCCGCCGATTAGCCCCGAGTCGGAGAAGGTGCGACTAAGCGTCGTCATGGATCGTGAGCCGGAGTTGGTAAAGGAAGAGGCGGAGGTGGAGGAGGAACGGGGAATGAGACGGCTGCTGAGATGAGAAGAAGAAGTGGAAGAAGCGGGACTTGGTGGTCTGCGGTTCGAGAACGATGAAGCCATCCACTAAACCTAGATGATCAACTCCGGCGACTAGGTCACGGTGAAGAAGAATCAAGTAATTAAAAACGATTTCGAAAGAAGGTGCAGAGAATGTGTCAGTGGGAGCTCACATGGCTGGAGACAGAATAAATCATTGTAGCCTCCTTCTCTTCTCTCTCCTTTAGATTCGGTTTTGCTGGTAGAGAGAGAAGGTGAGACCAATTGTTTCGTCTTCTTTAAGCGAATGTGCTGTAGAGAGAGAAAGGAAGAAGGTCGAATTGATGTAGATGCCTCTCTCTCTCTCCTCCTTGGTGAAGAAACGAGGAGGCTGAGAATTCAGATTTTGAATTTTGTTTTTTTCTGTGCCTTTCCAAATTTACATATATTTAATTATTTAATTGTGGTAGTTGACAGGGAGGAGAACGACAACTTAATATTTTTCATTTATTTAAAATATTTTTACCGTATGCTGCTGTGACAATCACCGTGTGACCTAGTAGTAAAAAAAGCGCGCACCAGTTTAAAAGTTTTTCAAGCCACGAGACGAGCGGGAATGACAATGGCTCGATAATTTCCCCTTTTTACCCTTTAATTTCTGCATATAACTTGACGAACTTCTGTCAGGCATTTGATTAATCAACGAGTTAGCAAGGGTAATTCCGTATAATCAGGTGTGAAACTAGGGGGTTTAATTCGTTTACAATCAGCAGAATATTAATTTATTGCTATTGACTAACGCTAAAATAATTTATTTTCATTTAACACATGTAACGCTAGTTGATATACCAACAACAACACACAATTCAAAATATACTTATTAAATAAGATTATACCGTTTAGCTGGCCATATGATCCAAAACCCAAGCTGTTTCGTTTCATTTGTTTTAGCAACTAAACTAAATAGAGTCTTTTTTGGTGGAATTTTGACAAAATGGTTTTAGACCATATTTCGGTAAGTTTCTTGACGAAAACGTTCGTCAGAATAACCGAATGTTTGACACTATGAAATAGTGTAACCGAATGTTCGTCAAAATAACCGAATGTTTGACACTATGAAGTAGTGTAACCATATGTCAAAATCGTAGTAGTTTGAATGAGAAATGAAAATTTAAAGTGAGTTACTTGAAAAGTTTATAAAGCTTCAAAATTTGGCTAAATGTAAAAATTAACAAATAACTACTTTATAGATTATGGATTTGGACTATGGTCTTAATTTGTTAATTGGACATTATATCCATTAACTTATTATTATTACACTCAAAGTCTAAGCAGATGATCACATCCATTGTCCGTCTGCCTAACTCTTCAACTGACATGGCGGTCTCTTACGTTTATGGGGTAAACTGTAAGAACGGAAGGGAACTGTTATGGGAGGAGATAAGTGCTCTGTCAGCTGACCCCATAATTGCTTCCGAGCCCCGGGTGGTGCTAGGGGATTTCAACCAATCTATTGATCCCGCCGATAGCTCCTCTGGTAGTACTAGAATCTCTAAAGGTATGATGCAGTTTCGGGATTGTCTCTCTTGCTCAGGCCTCTCAGATCTTACCTACCGGGGCAGTATGTTCACTTGGTGGAATAACCAGACAGCAAAACTCCTCGCGAAGAAGCTTGACAGGATCCTTGTCAATGACAACTGGCTCCTCTCTTTCCCAATCTCCTATGGTCATTTTGGTGATATGGACTTTTCGGATCACTGTCCAAGTACTGTCATCATTAGCTCGCGGGCCAAAAGCAAGAAACCTTTCAAGATCTCTCACTTCCTTATGAATCACGAGCCGTTCACCCCTCGGTTGGAGGCCTTCTGGGACAACACCAACATTCCAGGAACTGTTATGTTCCAGTTTTCCAAAAAACTCAAGATACTGAAATCAGTGATAAAAGACATCAACAGAGAGCATTATTCTGACTTGTAAAAACGGGTCCAAGAGTTACATGTTGGTATGCTATCTGCTCAAGTTGATCTCTTATCTTCTCCATCGGTTACTTCTGCCGAAAGAGAAAGAAAAGCCCATCAAAATTGGGTTAGGCTGGCAAAGGCTGAAGAAAAGTTTATCTATCCGTGATCAAGGGTGACTTGGGTGAAGCTGGGGGACTGTATCTCTTCTCTTTTCCATCGATCTATGCAGACCCAAAGATCAGGGAATCAGATACATTACCTAATATATGACCAGAACAACAGGCTAGAGAATATCAATGATATCAAAAGCCATTGTGTGGACTACTATACGAACCTCCTTGGTAGCTCCTCCCCATCTCTCTCTAATGATGATATTGGGGAAATCCACCGTCTAACATCTTTTAAATGTGACGAGGCTTGTAAAGGTATGCTCATGGCACTAGTTTCCCAAGCGGAGATAAAGAAGGAGGTGTTTGATCTCCCTGCCAATAAGGCGCCTGGCCCTGATGGCTACACAGGAGAGTTCTACCGAAGAGCTTGGCCTATCATAGGGAACGATTTCACTCAAGCAGTGCAAGAGTTCTTCTCTTCAGGTCATATCCTCAAATAATGGAATGCCACATTTATTACCTTAGTGCCTAAATCAACAGAAGTTGAGAGGATGAGTGGGTTTAGACCTATCTTGTGTTGTAATGATGTCTATAAGGTGGTCTCAAAGATTCTTGCAAGACGCTTGGAGAAGTTGCTGCCATCTATGATCTCTCCATCACAGTATGTGTTTGTCAAAGGTCGTCTCCTTATGGAGAATGTCCTCCTCGCTACAGAGCTAGTGCATGGATTTGGATCTAAGAACGCTTCTCCTAGGGGTCTCCTGAAGTTTGACATAAGGAAGGCCTTTGATTTCGTAAGCTGGCCTTTCATTCTGGAAGTCCTCCGAGCCGCTGATTTCCCAGGTATCTTCATCAACTGGATCAGAAACTGCATTACAACCACTTCCTTCTCTATAAATGTCAATGGTGAGCACTGTGGGTACTTCAACGGTGGTTGTGGCCTAAGACAGGGGGACCCTATTAGCCCAACGCTCTTCATCATCGCTATGGAGGTATTCTCATCTCTGCTCACAGAGAAGTTCGACTCTGGCCTTATTGGGTATCATCCTCTAGGACCGAACCTGAAAATTTCACACCTTTGCTTCGCCGACGATCTCATGATCTTCTTTGACGGCTCAAGCAACTCTCTCACTGGTATAGTAGAGTCTCTGGATGAGTTTTTCCTCCAATCTGGGCTGGGTTTGAATAAGGAAAAGACTGCTCTGTTCCATGCGGGCATGGATGACACATAAACAACTACTCTAAACGCTAGTGGCTATCTCTTGGGCACTCTCCCCATAAGATATTTGGGTCTGCCTCTACATCATCGGCGCCTTAAAAAGTCTGAGTACTCGCCTCTTGTTGACAACATAAGGAGGCGAATCCAAAGCTTGAAGGTTAGACTGCTTAGCTATGCGGGAAGACTGCAGCTTATCAAATTGGTAATAAACAACTTGATTAATTTCTGGCTCTCTACCTTTGTTCTCCCTAAGGGGTGCATTAAGGAGATTGAGAAAATCTATCGAGACTACCTATGGTCCTCCAACCCCGACGCTCGCGGAAATGCTAAGGTCTCGTGGTATGACTTATGCCTTCCGAAAAGCGAGGGTGGAATTGGATTGAGAAACCTATTTCTATGGAACAAGGCTCTCACTCTCAGACTGGTTTGGTTACAATTCGCTGGTACTAACTCGCTTTGGGTTACTTGGAACAGAGAACACCACCTAAAAAGGTGTACTTACTGGAATGCTGAACCACAACCAGGTCACTCTTGGATTTGGAAATCTCTGATCTCTCTCCGGCCCCTGGCTCGTCATCTGATTGGCTGTAACATAGGGAATGGACAGCAAGCTAGCTACTGGTTTGACAATTGGCTTCCTCATGGTCCTCTCATTGACTTCATCGGTACGACTGGCCCTTCCAGGCTTGGTATTCCTATCACAGCTACAGTCAGAGATGGAACTCGTCAGGGAGTTTGGCTCCTCCCATCTTCTCGCTGTCGTACGCCCTCTCGCTTGCCTGAGAACTACTTTGCTGGAGATCCTACCGCCTACTAACGCAGACAATGCTGATGCTTACTGCTGGGGGCCGCTTGGTAACAGAGCCCAAGTGTTTTCTATCAAAAAAACGTGGGAGCTTATAAGACAAACTGCTCCTCCGATTTATTGGGAGAAGTCTGTTTGGTTCAAACATGCAGTTCCTAAGCATGCCTTCAACTTCTGGGTGACAACCCTGAACCGCTTACCAGTGAGGGATATTAAGGATCAATCATAATACTTGATTGATTCTAGTATCTCTTCATATATGGACATAATATATGTTCTCATTTAATGTACTTCTAATACCCTAGCTTAGACTTGTATATAAAGCTCTCTAATGTACATTCTTGATATATAAGAAATATATTACTCTTACATGGTATCAAGGTTAGCGAACTGGGGCCTATGTGATTCTCCAACTTGCTGTCTGTGTGGCTCTGGATAGGAATCTCGTGACCATGTGTTCCTGCAATGTAGCGTTGTTGATCAGCTATGGGCAGCCATTCTCCCTCGTCTTGGACAACAGAACCTCACTCTTCATAACTGGGATTCTCTTATCGCTTGGATGCTCACTGACACGCCAGGCCTCTCAGAAACGCTAAAGAAGCTTCTTGTTCAGGCGGTGGTTTTCTTCCTGTGGGGAGAAAGGAACAACAGACTCCATAATGGTTCTCCTGCATCCACATCCGTCTTGTTCAGTAAGATCAACAAGACTTTGAGAGACACCCTCCTTGCTCGCTTACCCCATAAGCGTTGTCAAGGACTCTTATCTCAGTGGTTTAGGTTCGCCTAGATCATGTTGCCTAATCCCTAGTTTGCTCTAGTTCCATATCGGTTTTTTTTTTAGCCATATGTAACTTCTTGCTTTAAAGCCCTTGTAAATCTACTCTTGTTCCTTTTTGGTATAATATTCACATTTTATCAAAAAAAAAATCTTTTGTGTTAAATTAATTTTACACAAAAAAAGCAGATCCATATTGAAGTATATTTTAGTGTTTTTCAAATTGGTCAAACATAATATCTTCATTTTAATCACACAATAAAATCTAGGTGATAATAGTGTTTGGCTCATCTTTATTGTGATTAATATATGTATTAAAAGTCTCCATAATGCATTTGTAAGTTTTGGTTTTGTAAAAGCCATTAACTTGTGTTTCTCAATCTCTTTTTTTTTATATAAGGCTAATAAGCCATTTAGAAAAATGGATTTCATACGATCAACAACAACAAAACCAAGATCCTCTGTTTGAATATTTTTTTAGTTTTTTGAGTCCGAGAGTACAACACAAAATTATGTTCGATAGATTCTATTTTTCGGTGATAGTAAACAAAAACAATGTTGCAGTTGTATCTTAGGAATCCGAGCGCTATGAAACTGTCACACTACAAGGCGTTTAAATATTTAATAAAAGAGATTAACCATCTTGACTATGCAATTCTTCTTTATTCTTATATTTCAGTATTGTAATTTTGATTTATGTTCTTATTATTTTTTACAAATATCAGTTGTCCTATGATAATAAAATAAGGTTCATACATCTTTTGGAAGAGTATTCATTTTAGCTCGACATAGTGCTTAAGCAGTACCCTGTTATGAGGAATAATAGTAGTTACTATCATTAGCTATTATTATAAGAACAACTACGATAATTGGAAAGTTGTCTTGGCCTCTTGGGAACACGTAAGTTTGGATGATATTTTTGACCCCAACAATTAATGTTTGGAACAAAAAAGAACTATAAAGACAGAATGCGACATAGATTTTTAGGATTTTATCGAATCAATTACTTATACGTGATAGATACAGAAGTGTCTGCTTATCGAAGCTAAGTAGTTGTCATATGACTCACTTTTTCAGCTTCATTGCGCAGCTGGCTCACGTGCATGCTTTTCCTTTTCTCACGTGTCATGTGGTGTGATATTTGAAATACACTTACCATGTCGAAAAGAAAAAAAAAAAATTTCGTACGTATTAATAATGATATATGTCTCCGATGAAACCTCCAAGCTTCTTTCCTTTACAAGAATATCACTCTCTTGTATAAGACCTCCTTGAATCCTTGATGGTATCTTTTTGTTTGCTTGAGTTGAGTTGTTTCTTTGTTTCTTATTCCGTGTTGTAATAAGTTGCTTGCAACACTCAAAAAATTTGAAAATGTATAAAATTTTAACATTTTACCAAAAAAGGAAAAAGAACATGACTCTTGTTACTTCCTCTATCCAAAGGTTACTAAGATTTATGTTGTTGAAAAACGTTAAATGTTATTCTTTACTGATCTTGAAATTTTATGTTTGATTGATAACGTAGTTACAACAAAATCGAATTAGGCACGCCTCAGCTTCTCAACTACTAGGGAAGATTTGAGCGGCGCGTTAGGGAAAGATATTATGGAGGCCGTTAAAGAGAGGGATGAAGTGCGGTTTGGATCGCAGTTGTCTCTTACAGATTGTAGAGAGGAGACTATGAAAGGTACAATAAGCTATGAATGCGATGAAGCCAAGTTGCGGTTAGAGCTAGGCTCTGATCAGATTGGAAAACACCCGACTTGCTTCATCAAAGTGGTAAAAAATATGTTTGCTCTTTATTGTAAGTTAATAAGTAGAGAAACATGACCAGACCCAAAGTATCACCAAAACCCA
The DNA here is from genome assembly GCF_020379485.1 of Brassica napus. Lineage (NCBI taxonomy): Eukaryota > Viridiplantae > Streptophyta > Magnoliopsida > Brassicales > Brassicaceae > Brassica > Brassica napus. The sequence continues at coordinate 59,079,235 of NC_063446.1, read as the reverse complement.
CCAAAAGAATGACATTATATAACCTCTATGACCTTAGCGGCAAGCACACGATCCCTTCTCTCGATATAGTCAAAAGGAAACCAACCTGCTTTGCCTTTACATTCTCCTTCTGCCCACCCACTGCTCGTTACCTGGATCCGCAAAAGAAAAAAAGCCTTGTAAATGAGTCCTCACAGATCATACGTGTCCTAAACCATGAAAGACTGGTAATCTAATATGCTAACCTCTCTGATAACAACATAGTCTCCAACCGATAAGCTAAGCTCAAATTCTGAATCAGATTGATACGGAAACAAGACCTGCGCCCAAAAAAACAAAATTTGATCATAGGCAAATCAAGAGATTAAGTAAGCTCTTCTGAATCTAACAAAGTTCACTAACCTCTCCTAAGAAATATCCCATGGCATCGGATGTTCCATTATGCATATGAGAAGCATTGACTCCATTACTAGCTTCTTCATATGAATTAGGAGGAGGAGGCGAAGATGTGATGTTATCTACTTGTGGAGTTTGAGGCCCTTCGATTCTTTGTTGCTCAACTCTCATCTATACAATTGTAGTTATGTTTTTTTAAAACAATGAAGAAAGCTGTGAGTGACCAATATACTACTTATACCTCTCCTTCTAGCCTTTCAATAATCTCAAGGATCCTTTGGTGATAAATACGCTCTGCTTCAACCTTTTTATCATTAAAAAAAACATTTTACAAAACAAAACACAGAGTAAATGATTATGAAGATAAAACAACTCCTAAGTTAGTACCAAAGTTATTAGCCGCTGGAGAGTTTGGTTTTGTTGCTGATCTTCAACAGCAGCCATGGCAGAAGCTGCTTCCTTACCCAGTACGGTCATATTTGATTTAAGATCTTGTAGTTTTGCTTCAGCATATTCCAATTTCATTACTAGTTCTGGATTACCAGGATTCTCTCTAACCTTAGCTTGTCGTTTTGATACTTCAATAGTCTAGTGTCGGTTCAATAAAAACGTGTTTTAAGTTAACATAAAAAAAGAGAGCACATAAAAAAAGAAGAGGCGCGGCATTAAGTATAACCTGAGATTCAGTCTCTTGTCGCATCCGTTCATAGCGTTGTGCTAAATGTCGAGCATCCACCAATGGAGCTCCCGTTACCATTGCCCTTAGTGGCTCAGCGACCTAATAATAACTTCATCAACGTAAAACTTAGCTATATTGCTTTAATACAAAAGAAAAAAGAAGTGCATCAATTTGTTTCAAGTGAAACCTGTGTTCCAAGAGCCTTCAATAGAGTTCCGCGCTCTTTCTCCATTTGATCCCGAGCATTTGCGAAACTAAGTGAAGCTCTTGTTAGTGTGTTGCCACTTGTACATGTATTTCCTGAACCATATCTCCTGCTGTCTTCACACAACTTTGTACCTAGTAGCAACCAGAACAATCACAAAAAAGAATTTTATAAACCTCTGGCAATAAGAGTGATGCATAAAACAAAAAAAAGGTTTACCTATTTCGACTTGTTTGGATCCTGTGACGATGGATCCTTCAACACCACGAACAATGTCCCGTTGAAAATGCTGAGAAGACGAAGAAGTAAACTTCAGTAAAACAGTAGCAAGAGAGAAGTATAGTTCAAGCAGGAGAAAAGTAAACCTTAGCAGAACGTGTTGAGATGTAAAGCTTCTCGAGCTTCTGATGCCGATGTAACTCTTCCTCGTCGGTTATTACAGTATCTGAACCTCCATAGCCTCCTCCCCCAAATTGTCTCATGACAGCCTTGAAACATCAAAAAAAACAGAGAAACATCAGTACGAAATCATCTCCCCAGATCAAGAACAGGATCAATCCCATCTATGAGCAATAAAGCAGGCAAAAAACATTCGCTTTACCATATAACTAACAAGGGGATTAGACTTAAAATTTGAAATTGATTTAGGGTTTTTTATGATTCAATATAGAGGGAGTAGAGAACCTGTTGCTGTCTGGCCACTTGTTCTCTGAGCTTTGAAGCTTGTTTTCTGATTGCTTCCATTTATTATACAAAGTACAAACACTGTGTTTCTTCTTCTTCTGATTCCTCTTCTAATCTCCTGATCTCCTCTTCTTCGGGAAGGTGATAAATTGAAGGAAACGAGAGAGAGAGAGAGAGAATATGTGTTTGAAATCACATCTACCGTTTGGTATGGCGTCACATCTTTTTGACTATTATTCTAGTCAATTCTCAGTTTTTTTTGTCCTGTGTGTGTGTGCAAAAACCCCCCAATATTTTATAATTTAACATTATTTTTTTAAAAAATTTCTTAATTTTACTAGCGAATGTCTGCTTCACATTACGTTAATTTATTGAATTGTACGATTTGGCGTCAAATGAAATGGGCCTAATAATAGGCCGACGCACGAGTATAATTCGAATTTTGATTATTCACCGGTAGAGTTGGCGATGAACGATGGCAGACGCACATCCGTTAATCAAACCTATTGGAAAATAGTTATCAAAGAATTTCAGTAAAGAGGAAGACAATTAGAAACTGAGATTAAACTTACAAGCTTGTAGAAGATGCAAATAACTATACATAACCCCATAACACCTATATACTCTGTCATCGTTATAAACGGAAAATTTCACAGACATGATCAGTTTTCAGTAAAATTTAAGTCAATGGCTCTAGAAATTTAAGAAAGTAGATTTTGTGAAATTTTGGCATTTAAATTATTTAAAATTATTGAATTTACTTTAAATATTTATGATATCTAAATTTTTTAGAACTAATTTTATTTATAGACGCTGGCTATAATAGCGGCGACGATTAATAAATCTAACTTTAAAAAAATCACATTTGGTATAAATTTGTTATTTTAAAAGTGTGATCAACCATATGATGCTATATTAAACTTGTGTATATGTGTTCGTGATTGCCAAAGAAGTTTGTTATTATGGACGACATCATATATTCGAAGTAAGAAATTATACACCCTAAAACAACCATATATGATAACGGAAGCATGAGTAAACGATCATTGATGAAAAATAATTGTCATTGAACTTACAAAATATGATGCACATATAAGCCCCAAATGACCAAATGATGGTTTGAAGAAATAGGTTTTTCTGCTATTTAGCAATTTTGAGATATTTGTGAAGTGTTGGTAGTGATAAGATATGTTTTCGCCAATTCAATGGAAGAAACTAATGGTCGTGACCAGAATTTCCTTCATAATCCACATAATCAAAACAAACAGATCATGTAATTATATTTTAGCTAAAGCAAAATGTAAAATAAAAAGAAAAAATTATAGTTATTTATCTTTGTCTATGTACTTACATGTTTTGATCAATTATTTTTTTCTATAAATGAAGATAAAAATACGACTTGACCCTTATAAATAAAAACACAAGCAAAATAATAAAGTTTTAATTAAAGCAAAAAAAAAGTAAATTAATATGATCAAAATAACAGATTAACTAAGTAATTTTCTGTCGGGTAAAATAGTAGAAAGATTATATGTGAACGGTGAAACTGAAATATTTGGAAAAATAAGAGAAAAATGAATAGAAAATATAATTAAATTTATCAGAGAAAAATGAATAAACCGAAAATTTTGGACCTCACAAGCGTGATAAACCATACAATGATCATCATTTTGACAAAATTGTGTAAATGTGCCCGTGATCTACAAAGAAGTTGGCGATTGTTGATGAGATTAAGTAGGGGTTATTGGTTGTTGTATTTTAATGGATTTGAAAATCCGAACTAAATCTAGTGTTATTGGTTCTATGATTTTCAAATCTGTATTAAAATTATGTGTTATTGGTTTAATGATTTATAAATTCTGTATCAAATCAAGTGTTATTCAATCGTACGGATTTACTAATATATTTGATTTTATAATGGATTTGAATGGATTTGTTTGGATTTTTTAGTTAAAAATACAAAGACTCAAATCCGAGGAAAAACCTCCGGATTTGCATATTTTACTTGGATTTATAAATACTATATGAATTTCTACATAAATCAAAATATATAAACCAATAACACCTCCTAAAGGTTTTATTTAAAAAGCAATATATGCCAGAGCAACAAGAAATGGAAATGGAAGGCATATGCCAGTAAGTATGGTTGAGAGAGAGAATTTTGGTGACATTGTATTTCAATTTAAACAGATTCTAAACAATGCTCATCAAAGATTATTTCCTTACACATGTCTATGATTGGTATACACTTTCAGATATTTATGATTTATATCTGAAAAGAAAAGCATTTACTTACAAATAGGAAAAATATCTTATTTATTAGAATCGTAATTGTATTATTATAAAATAAATGACTTGTATATAAGATAATTTATCATAAATTAAGACATTTACTCCAAAAAGCATACTCGATCCCATATTAGTTGATCGGATTTGACCACATGTTTTTGTGATGAAGTTTTAAGATTTTCTATATCATATCTTCCCTTTATCATCTCTAAACTTGTAGAAGCATATAAACTTCTAATGCAAGAAAATATGAGTCAGTTTGGTGAGGACCATGGCCGGCTTGGCTTAAGTGAGGGACAAGCGGTGTGACTGTTCCGGGTCCAATCCAATGTCTTCCAATTTCTTAATAGTTGAGATCTATTTTTAAAAATAATATATATGTAATTTTATATTAATATATATATATATATATAAAGCGAAAACATATTTTATATAAATATATATATTTGTTTTCATCACAAATTTCATAAAATTTTACTTGTAATATTATTATTTTTATAAATCTATGGAAACTTTAAACTTTAAAACTTCAAGCAATAAAAAGAAAATAAAAACAAAAATTCGTTTTGATCGAAAAACATTTCAAATAAGAGAGCTAAGTTTCCACTATGACCTAATGAGTCGTATGATGGCTGGTTTTGTAATAAAATTGGACCAACTAAACCGGTATAGTTAAATGCATTCGTAATGTTAGGTGTTATATTAGTGTTTGATTTATTATTTTAGACTTTAGAATTATATTTAACCAGGTGTCTTCCTGCACCATGTGTAGTAAAAAAATTTAAAATATTTTTTAACAGAAAAATATAAATTATATTTTAAAATAAAATTTTATTAATATCATAAATTTTCTTTTTTGTATCAATATTTTAATATAAATTTGATTTAATTAAACATAAAAATTTATATTTAAGAATATGCATGTATATATTTGAAATTATAATCTTAGATAGATTTTTCTATCTATCTATTTTAATTAAATATATTAAATAAATTTGTAAAAGTTGCATAATTACCAAAAATTAAAATTAAATAATATTTATAAAATTTGTAGATACATAAAAAATTAATGATTTTACGATTAAATTTTTATAATTTTCTAAAAAAATTGTATACATTTTTGAAAATTTTAGTAATAAAATTGTATAATTTAAAAATATATAATTTTTTAAAATGTATAATTATATTATATTTCGAAATTTATAATGACATATTTGAATATATTTATTTTAATGATGATTTATGAGTTATTTCCATATTATAAAACAATTTCCAAAAATATAAATTGACATTAATTGTAATATATGAGTTATTACCATATTTTAAAAAATTTACCAAAAATATAAATTAACATTAAATGCAATTATTCATGTCTTCATGTCATATTAAACTATAAGACATGTCATCAATTTCAGTAGTCATGTCATATTTGTTTTGTGAAATTGATTGTAGAAAAGACAGGTGGCAAAATCACTTCGCAAATATAGTCTAGGGGATAGACAACATGTGTATATCTAAGGGCTTGTCAAATGACCAAAATACAATTAACGAGAGTATTAGACTTTATTTTAAAAGAAGTGAATTTTTTTGTAATATCCCACATGATAGTAAAATTAAATTTAAAGTATACTTCTTTTTAATGGAGAAGATAACAAATTTGAGTAAACGAAATTTATTTTATTGAGGAAACTCACAATGAAGTTGATGGGGAATCGATATTCTGGTGACTGGGATGATATTCTACGTAGTCTTACGGACACAACATTGGACTGCAATACTCTGCTTTTGCTACGGTCTGCTTTCCAGGCTGCTATCCACTCTATTTGGAGAGAGAGAAACGCACGTCGTCACGATGAGCCTTCTACAGATCAATCTCTGCTAGCAAGGAACATCGACAAACACATCCGGAACCGTATTGATTCAATGCGTGGGAAACTTCATAAGAAATATGACAAGGCAATGCAACTATGGTTTGCATCGAGATGATTCTTATTTAGCAAAGTGGGGGATAGTAACCGAATCTGGGTTGAAATATGTTGACTTGGGTATTTTTTGTTCTGATAATCGAATCTGAATCCCCATTTCGGATTGAATAAAATATATCTCTATTAAAAAAAAGTAGAATAGTAGACTTACACAAACTCAAACAAGTAGCATTCATTGTAAAAAAGTTTTTTTTTTTTGTTTTGAATCCAATTTAACATTTATTCAAAAAAATTATTTATTTTATTAGGATAATGAATTTTTTTGGGGGCAATAGGCCTGGGCATTCGGGGTCCCAATCGGGTTTCGGTTTTATCCAATCGGGTTTCGGTTTTTCGGGTTTATCAAAATCAGCCCCATTCGGATTATATGAAAGTTCGGTTCGGGACCAGTTCGGGTTCTATCGGGTTCGGGTCGGGGTTAGTAAATCTTTAAAGAACCGGTACAACCCAATATACTTTTGAGTTCGGGTCCCAATCGATTTTTCGGTTTAAAAGTACCTGATTTTTACTTATTTTATAACCAAATCATGAGTAAAACCAGTTTTTCAGTTTTAAAATACCTGATCTGTACCTATTTTGTAACCAAAACTTAAGTAAAATCGATTCAAAAATAAGGAACATCAACCGTGATCATTCAAAATCAAACGAAAAGTAAACATATTTACTGATAAAAAGAAAACCCAATAAATAAAAGCATAAAACGAAAACCCAGTTCTCATGAAATGAGAAACATTGTTTAACGAAAACAAAATCTAAATCTAAATACTTCAAGATTCAACGGCCATCTTCAACCATCAACCTTCATGTAATAGAACCACCAACCTTCGTGTAATAGATAAGTATTTTAGATGTTCAATATTTCTTAGTGTATTTTGGATATATATTAGGAATTGAGATCATGTTTGGTACAAGATCTTTTAGAGGTTTGAATTTTTCGGGTTCTATCGGATATCCATTTAGATTCGGGTTCGGTTCGGATAATACCCATAACCCGAAATACCACAAAACAAGATCCATTCGGTATTTACATCGGGTTCGGATCGGTTCGGATTCATTTTTATCGGATCGGATTCGGTTCGGGTTTTCGGGTTCGGTTTATTTGCCCAGCCCTAGGGGGCAACATGGATAATGATCCTTGCTTGCATTTCACGTAATCGTCAGTAAGCTTTGGTCCCTTTAGAGTATGAATTGAATGCTCCACTACGGTGAAATGCCGGATATTCCCTGCTTGATATGGTTCGTACAAATATTTTTCGTTCTTCTTCTTTTTTTTTTTTTGCTAAAAATGTTAATATCATATAAATGAAGAGAGGAAGTTACAACAAACGTTCCTAAGAATGCTTCCGAGGCAAAAAGAAATAAAAACAAGGAAGCACTAAAGTTGTTTTGGTTACAAATGGAACTTCGGATCTATGCTAGCCACCGTATGAGTAGGTTTTTGAACCTCCGTTTCTTCCTTCGCGCGAAGAGTACGTTGCGTACTTCAATATTCACAGCAATCTGATCGCAGACGAGACTCTTCCCAAAGACAATAGCCCCAGTAATTGGGAAGGCAAATAATCGAAACCTGTTCACCATAACAAGGATGATGACAGAGGCAGTTCCATTAATGGATCCTGTTGGATCAGAGAAAAGAAACATTTAGAAATTGAATTACAAACTAAAGCATATAACTAAACTATGCATAACCACAAAAACACATCAATTCAAAAGAGTGTATGTGTATCTCTGTCCTTGAGACAGAGAAGCTCGCAGAAGGTAATTATGATGTAATAGACGGAGATGACAAGCAGTTCTAACACCAAGGATTCAGCTTGTGCGGATATTAATGGTTTCACAAGCATGATCAACCACGCTATTAGCATTTCGACAAAAGAAGTCAGAAACGTGTAAATGTGCCCGTGGTCAGCAAAAGGTAGAGCTGTCAAATGGTTGGTTTAACCATTGGTAATCCATGTCCAAATCTAATTACGCCTACTTTGGTTACATCTTTTTTATTTTGTCAACTACTTTGGTTACGTTCATATTAGCTATAATTGGTCAACCAATAGAAGACCAATTAACCAATACGCATTAGTGGGTTCGGGCTCTATGGACGAGGTCGATTAAGTAATCACAGAAAGCTAGAGTTTTGAAGATTTTTTTATTTGGGGAAAATTCAACATCATCGTTTAAAAAAATAAAGATAAAAAAAAAAAAAAATAAGAAAAATAAGAAATAAAGATAAAAATGAAAAATAAAAATATAAGCAATATATAAATCTATACTATTATTTGTGAAGTAAATTTGCTGATTTGTCATGATTTACATAATTTTAGGTTTAGTCATATTTTATGCTAAATTATTATTAATCATCTACTATTTAAGATAAAAAAATTTACGACAATAAAATTCACTTATTGTGATAATTTCTAAAAATAAAATTGGCAACAAATTCAAAATATTTGTATTATTATTTACGAAGTGATTTTTTCGCTCTCACGTTAAAAGTTAAAGCGTTTAAAGTATTTGTTACCCTTAATAAATAATTATATTTTATTTGTTAATATATAATTACCTATAAATAAGATAATAATTTTCATTAATTTGATAATCATCATTATCTAAAAAGATTCTATATTATGTTATCCAAAAATATTTTACATCATAATATTTTAAAAATAAATAAAAATGTTGTATATAGTCTTATGTATATATGTATATTTTCAAATTTATTTTACCTAATGAAATATATTTTATTAAACTAAAAAGAACTCTATTGTATATAAAAAATTCAATATTTAATTAATTAGTAAATATTTCAAAAGCATGAAAGTATTTTCTAATGTTTTTGAATTTATAATATATCTATTTACAAATTTTTGTAAAATTATTAAGCCTTTAAGTGCGGGCATAACATCTGGTGTATATATATATAAAAGAAAATAAAACGCATATTAGATCCACAAGAAGAGTTAACAAAAAGAATATCCACAAGAAGAAAGAAAATATTATAACCCATATTTAATTGTTTATCCAATTTGGCCACATGTCTTTGTGAGTTTTAAGATTGTTTTTTGGTCAAAGTTTTAAGATTTTCTGCATCATATCTTAAATTGTTTATCGGATTTTGCCACACGTCTTTGTAAGTTTTAAGATTTTGTTTTGGGGGTCAAAGTTGTAAGATTTTCTATATCACATCTTACCTTCATCATCACTAAACATATAGTTTCTTAGATTTTTTTTATAAACTTCTAATGGAAGAAAATATGAGTCAGCTTAGTGATGACCCCAGTATAAACATGGAAAATTGGCTATTTTAAAGGTCATATTTCACCCATTGTATTCTCATCTTGCTTTTTAACTCATTACTAGAGTTTGATCCGCACGCCCGTACGAAAATTGGTTTTTATCTTTTTATAATTTTTTTAGTGACATTTTTAACATATAAATTATTTAGATATTTTAGGTTCCTAAAACTTATCCGGACTCTAAAGAATCCAATTCATACCCTGTCCAAAAAATATAATATCCAAAAATAGTTTAATTTTAAAATTCAAAAACCCGATACCCGCACAAATTGATCTATATCTGAATGTATACCTGAATGCCATGTCTAACTAATTATGTAAACAAATAATAACAATTTTGTTAACCATTTTGAATTCTATTCACCAATGGAGCAATTTCATTTAAATGACACGTGAAATTATTATGGTTAATACGTAAAATAAATAACACAAATTATCATGGTAAATAAAATTAATGAAGTAATTTGAAAGAGTGAAAATGGAATGTAAAAAATGTATTAAAACACATAAATGAAAATCATAAATAAACTTGTTAGAATTAGTCAAAAAAGAAATAACATCTCTAAGAATCTACTTAAAAATATACAAGTATTATTTTGTACTTCAGTTTTAATAGAATATATGAAGGACCCTAAGATCGGCTCACTCGAATGGATCAGATCTGGATATGAACTCCGAATGGAGAACTAGATGGATTGAAGGGTCGCACGAAGGTTGCGGAATGGCCTTCGATATTCCCGACTTCAGTTGGTGCTTGATATGACTCACAATTCCACCAAAAGAAGAATCTCGAACCGTTGCTTGATATGACTCACAAGACCAATGAGTTTGAGAGATGTTTGCTTGGATATGACTCATCATCAAAGGCTGGATAGGAACCATCGACTAAGCGGCCGTCCGTCTCATCGAAGATAGACTCGATCATGCCTTTCCTAGCAACAAGTAGTGGCCCTTGATGCGGATATCCAAAGGACTCATCCTCATCATCAAAGATCGGTCCAAGATCCTCTTTGTCCGCCTGTTCATCCTCAGATTCAACTTCTCCATTCTCCATGAGAATCATCACTCGTTGGTTGGGATAATTTTTGGCAAAATGTCCTAGACCTTGACATTTGAAACACCTAATGTCTCTTGCTCGGCCAGAAGTATCAACTGCCTTTCCTTTGTCATCACGAGCAGGGACATCAGTTTTAAAAGCATTATGTGTTGTGGAAGAAGACTTACCTTTGTCTTGGTAGCTTGGTTTAGGAGCAAGGCCGGTTTAGGAGAGTAGGCCGGTTTAGAGGTAATGGCCGGTTTAGAGAAACTCTTCCTTTTAAGTTGTTGTTCGATCAGGATGGCTTTGTGAAACATTTGCTCCACGGTTCCATACTCTTGAAGCTCCATTGCGGTCTTGGATGTCTCGGTTAAGGCCAGAGAGGAACCTAGCCATAGTGGCGTCCATGGGCTCGTCTACATCGGCCTTGATCATCAAAGTTTTTATCTCCTGGTAGTAGTCTTCCACGGACTTAGTGCCTTGAAGCAAGCGTTTGAGTTTCTGGTGGAGGTCTCGGTGATAATGAGCAGGAACAAAATCGTCTCCTCATCAGCATGAAAAACTCATCCCATGTCTCAATCGGTCTCTCACCTGTTCTCCTCCTGTGGGTCACAACTTGATCATACCAATTAATAGCATAGCCAGAGAATTCAGTAACAGCTGGTCTAACTTTCTTAAGTTCATAAAAGTTTTGACAATCAAAGACATGTTCAATTTTTCTTTCCCATTCAAGAAAAACATCAGGATCATTTTTACCCTCAAAAGGTGGGATTTTTAGTTTCAATCCACTTAAGCTATCATTAGTACGTTCATTTCTAGCAAAAGGATTGGTATCACCTGGTTCTTGGTTTCTGTAACCTCTCCTAGGTCGATTGATAGATCGGACGTCGTCCTCATGAGAGTCCTCTTCTCGGATATCATCATCTGGCCGGTTCGGCCTCCTTGGGCGATCTCGTATGGATCCGGTTTGAGGACGCGGCTGTTGACTGTTCTGAATCTCGTCTAGCCTTAGATGGATCTGCTCAAGACCTGCGTTCAACATGTTAGATATAGAATCATTCAAGGCACACATTTGAAGGTTAGACAATCCAGCAACTGAGTTTCCGGGACGGCTCCGTTCATCATCACTACTCATGGTTCCTGAAATTTCTTAAACACAAAACGTTAGATAAAAATCCTCACTCTCTCAAGTGTTTGATCCTCACCCACACACGTGTTTCTCTCAGAATTTGGATGGTCACACAACAAGTTTTCACTCAAAGTTCTAAGAAGAACAAATCAAAGAAACTTAATGGACAAAATCCAAGCAAACACAAGGGAAGTTTTTAAAGTGAGACAGATAAGAGATTTTGTTTTTGGGAATCCGTTTTAACCACCTCAAAGGTTGGATTTCTCCTCAGCCAGCAGGCTTTCTCTTCCACCACCAATCCCCCAAATGAAATCTTTTCGAATTTTTTTTTTTTATAGATCAATTTTTTTTATAGGTAGAGGATGGTAATGAGGGCCCCGGATTCAAGATAGATAGAAAAGAAGTGTTTATGATTTAGAAATGGAAGATGAGAAAGATGAAATGATTTAGAAGATACCAAACGAGTGGCTCTGATACCACTTGAAGGACCCTAAAATCGGCTCACTCGAATGGATCAGATTTTGATATGAACTCCGGATGGAGAACTAGATGGATTGAAGGGTCGCACAAAGGTTGCGGAATGACCTTCGATATTCCCGACTTCAGTTGGTGCTTGATATGACTCACAAGTCCACCAAAAGAAGAATCTCGAACCGTTGCTTGATATGACTCACAAGACCAACGAGTTTGAGAGATGTTTGCTTGGATATGACTCACCAAGAAACAAGACAAGTTCTAAAACAAAGAACAAAGAGTTTAACTCAAAAAGCTTAGACAAAATCGATTCATTTATTCATTAGAAGAGTTTACATACTTATAGAGTTTTGTAGATCTAGACATTAAATAGAAATGTAGGAAAACAAGGCAAAACATTAAATAAACTTGACTAGATCTGGTCAAGGCACAAAAATAAAGAGAAAACTAGTCAAAGAGACCGATCGGCTTCCGTCCAGATGCATCCGAACCGGCTAAGTCCAATGCGGTAAGGATCATCACATAGGCGGGACGATCAGCAAGGGCCGTGAGACGTTATGATCGGACAAGTTGCTTTCCAACAAAGCCCAAGTCTTCTGATAGCTTAAGGATCCTTGCCTTAGAGAAATATCCAAAGGAAAAGTCCATGATCGGATCGAACAAGGTAGAGAGATCATCAGCACGGTCGTCGGTACATGCGGTACGAGCCAATCGGGCCAAAAGAGAGAAGCTATGGTCTGAATCAGAATTGGCTCGTCCTAAGTTGATTCTGGTTTGACCATCAGCCTTATCTTGTGAACTTGGACGGCAAAGGCAAGCTCCAATACGGTCAGATCGGTCATCCAGCCATGGTTCCAGCCAAAGCTCCTTTCCGGACGTATGCGGGACGGTCCAGTACACTGCACGGTCAGTCAGTCTGGTACGGTGAAAAACATGAATCTCGGTTGAAATGTTCAGAACGTCCTAAACTCCATGCAGAGCTGGTTCCATGTACTGATCTGTGGACTGGGGCACACAATATATATACTAGGTTGAGACATATATCTTGCACGGGATGGTACTGTATATACAAATATTTTTTTTAATACTGCTTCATTTTCATATTAAGTATCGTTGTAAAGTAAATTTTTGCTACTAAATAAGTGTAATTTTAGAATTTCAATGCAAAATTTATTAAATTTATATGTTATATGACTTTTATATTGGACAATTCTCTCAAATAGATATTTTTAAGTTTTTGTCACAAAAATAGACCTCAAAAACTAAAATGACCAAAATAACATTTTTTTTTTTGATTTTTTTTTTTTAATTTGAAATCCTATCCCCAAAACCCCACTCCTCAACTCTAAACCCTAAACCTTAAACTCTAAACCCTAAACCTTAAACTTTAAACCCTGAAACCCCACCCCTTAAGTCTAAACTCTAATGTCTAGATTAATTAACCCTAGGGGTATAAGTGTATATTTACTTCTTTTGATAAAACATTTAAGTCTATTTTGGTCATTTTTATTTTTATAGTATATATATATATTTTTTTTGTCATCAACTTAAACAGACTCATACAGACTCTGTAAACCAAACCGGGAGATGTTGATCCATGCTTCCTGACACTACGTGCTAGGCTATCCGCCTTTGTATTTTGCGTTCTTGGTACATGGAAAATCTCTGATCGGGAAAAACTTTCTTTCAGGACTTTAATATCTTCTAAATAACATGCAAAAGCTGGTCTTTCTTCTGGTTCCGAAATCATCTTCACCAATTGAGAACAATCCGTTGCAAACGTAACCTGAAATTGACGTAAGTTCCTCATACATTCCATTGCCCAGAGTAGTGCTTCCATCTCTGCATGGAGAGGAGAGAGACTAGCCTGAACATTCCTCGCCCCCATCAGCCCATCAAAACCTTCTAAAGTACTGAACCAACCCTGTCCGGAGAAACCGTCATTCTCTTTCCAGGAACCATCTGTGAAACACCATCTACCTAGGATTAACGGTAATGACATAACCTCTGCCTGTGATACTGTCCTCTGTGACAATAACCTTTTTAGGTCAATCCTATGGAATTTCTCTTTTATATATTTCAGTTAATTTTTCTATTAGTTAAGAAATGGTTAGGAGTAGAATAGATAGTTGTTTTTATTTACAAATATAATATTAAATATTTTCTTAATTTGTGTGCACAAATATTAAAATGACACATAAAATATATTACTTATAGATTGAGTTCGCCACTAAGAGTAAACTCTGCTAGTAGCCCATCCTATGTGTAGTCTATCATTTCTGCTGCAAAGAAGTTATTATTAGTGGGAATCAGACATAAGATACATTCAGGTTATGAGGTCAAGGTGTGGGAGGATCCATGGATTCGAACGACCCCTGGGAGACCAGCTATCCCTGTAGCGCCAGTTATGCATCCTAATATGAGAGTCAGCGATCTCATTAACCATGTTTCGAAGGATTGGGATGCTGGTCTTTTGGAGAACTATGTCAATCTTGATGACATACCACTCATAAGGAGTTTGGCCATAAGCTCAACTCATCGTCGTGATACATTTTGCTGGAACTACACAAGGAATTGCCAATACATGGTTAAATCTGGATATTGGGTGGCTCGAAATTTATTAAAGACACATGAGGAAAAGAAAGTATTGGAGCCGAGTATCACGAAGCTTCAAGCCTTTGCTTGGAAGTTAACGGCGCCTAAGAAGATATGTCTTCTTATATGGCAATTGTTAATTGGTTATGTGGCAGTAACGAGAAACTTAGCAAGATGCAATATGAAGTGTGATAACTACTGCCCAAGATGTGGAGAACTAGAAGAATCCGTAACCCATGCCATTTTCGAATGTCCGCCAGCTCTACAAACTTGGTCCTTATCATCAACTCCAACAAGCCCATATATATTTCCAATACCGAGTGTCTACACAAATATGGATTACCTATTCTGGAGGAAAAACAACATTATCGAGCCAGAACAAGACATAGATCCTTATCCCAGGATAATCTGGTATATTTGGAATACTAGCAATGACAAACTCTTCAGGGAGATAGACATAGATCCTTTGGAACTAGTTCGACATGCAGAAAGCGAATGTAAAGCATGGTTTGATGCGAACGAAGTGGTACATCCAGTGGTACAAGATAACATTACTGAAGAACCCCAAGTCATAAGTTTGGGTAATATTTGTTTGTTAGATGGATCTTGGACATCCTCTGCTCACTTTAGTGGATTTGGATGGGTCTGGATGGACAGTGGTGGGAACGTTCAAGTTATGGGGCTAAGAAATTTCCTCGACGCGAATCGGCCTTGCATTCGGAAGTAGAAGCACTGCGGTGGGCAATGGAGAACATGCTTCAACATTCACCATGCCAAACCTTTGGGACAGACTATAGGGAGCTGATTGCAATGATAAAGGAACCTCATGTTTGGCCAAGTTTTGCGACGGAATTGGAGAGGATAGAGACTCTACATGTATGCTTCCCGGATTTCAACATCATTCACGTTCCACGAGAGTGCAATAAGATTTCAGATTTTTTAGCAAATACTGCTAGATCCTTCCATAGGAAATTACTTTTTATTGGTTGTTCTATTCCGGTTTGGTTACCCAGACCACCTCAAGTTTGAGTAATAAAATGGCTTTTTGACGTCAATATATATATATTACTTATTTGCATTCTTTACATATTATTATTTACTTGCGTTCTTTACATATTGTGAAATAATAAAATTATAAAAAATATATTGAATATTTGAGAAGTCAGTAAGTATTACGTAAATATTTAAATTGGTGCATGTATATAAATCAAAATAATCATTGTTATTTATTTACAATCATTTATGGTAAATAATCCAAATATAATTTATCTATTTTATTTAATGTACAATTAAATTTACATGATATTAACATATATATAGTATATTTTTACATGACTATTTATTAAATGAAAGTTACTACTCATATGGTTTTATAATAATTGTATCTTTTTATAAAAAAATTATAAATAATTGATCATAAAATTTCCAATGTGGAACTTTTAGCAATTTTATTAATTTATAGCCGTTTTAAAAATTGAAAATATAACATATACAGAAAATATAAATTTTAATTATATGGATAATGTTATTTTTTATTTGTTTTTGATAATATAAAATTAAACAAACTGATAGAGAATGCACAAAATTTTACTAAATTTTTATTATTCAAGTCATTAATTGTCACATATTAATCGCATTAGGTAATTTCATAACTTTTATTTTAAAAAATGAAGAATATTTTTATGCATTACTAATTAATTACCTGATTAGTTTAATGTAAAATATATTATTTGTTTCCATGAATCAACCTGATTTTCTAAATATTCTAAAATTTATTGATTGATAATTATTTTTTTAAATATTAACATTGATTACAGTCTTTAAACTAGGTAGTAACCCGCGCTTTGCGCGGAATAAGATATATATATCATTGTTGAAATTACATATTATGATTAAGTATAACATAAGGTATACTTTAAGCGAACGTTAGACACAACTAAATGTATGATTCATTTAATTATGATGTTATCGACTCAGTGATTATACGTGATTGTATATATGTGTTCACTGGAGCCAATTACTCGTTTTGATGTTGATTAACTTCCAAAAGATATCGGTAGATCAATAACATATTATAAGCAAGACATTAACTGTGTGAAATAAATAATGTTTAGCTATCGAAATATAAAAAACGTAGTTACAGCATAAAAGTAATTGAAATAAATTCCATCCTCTAAAATACATAATTAGTTTTCAATAAAAAACTAAAAATGACAAAAAAACTTTCATAAGATAATAAATTAAAGTCTTCAATTCTCTTTTTGTAGAATCAAAATGCGTGGAATAGAATCCTGAAAGTGAAATTTTTTTTTAACATCAATACTATTAAAAATACTAATTATGTTAACTATTTATTAAAATATTTTTAAATCATTATAAACTCACGTTGATTCGTAGTACATTATATACGTGATTGTATAAACTCACAATTTCTCCAAATTCCAGCCATCTTTATGATCAATATTGTACGGTGTTTTGTTTTGGGATGGAGATTAAGAGAGGCTTCGGGTTACTCAATATATATTATCCTCTTAATTTTAGGCTTATACTTTCTCAGTTTTGTTAATTAGGAAAGAACTTAGTAAATGGTAGGCTAAAATATCCTAAATCTATATTATAAGTAATGTACACTGAGTTTTGACTTTTTTTTTATTACTTATTGAAAATTTGGAAACCAAGCATATACAAACCGGACATAATAATCTACAATAAATTCAACGTCTAAGATTTCATGTTTATGTTGATAAATAATTGGGCACGTCATATTAGCTCTAACTAAAAACACCACGTGAATACAACATCTAAATGGTCCAGTTCGTCCCATGTTCAATACATAATCATATTCGGACAACAGATAACAAAATTGATTCCTTATTGTGATCATACAAAAAGAAAGCTGGACACATACATGTGATTATACACAAAAACGCGATTTTTTGGTACTATCTGAAGATACATATCATCATACACAAAAATGTGGTCAAGGTTGGAATAATTAGAGGTTGCCTTATGTTTCTTGTGGCTAGCTCTATGGCCACCTAAAGCCTGAAAAGAAGAGAAGGTCCAGTCACATGTTTTGCACTGATAAACGTAGCTGTCAGTTTTACCACCACCGTTAGATGAAGAAGTCTCTAGGAACCTCCTGCTGCTAAATTTATATGTGTTATTGTTGTTGTTTCGTGGTTAGGTATCTTGAGATGTGGAAGAGAGTGGCCTTGGGAAAGGACGATCAAACAACTGGCTATGTCTAGGTCTTCCTCGTCTTCTTCGGCTTTCAATGTTGTTGGGTTGTTGTTAGAAGACCAAGAGGCTGACGGAGATGAAGACGTGATCACACCATCCTTCTTGTGGTTCTCCACATTATTGCCTAAGGCGTTTTCTTTGGAATCAAGATAAGTGTATTCCTCTATAACGTCGCGTGCGGGGCAAGAAACTATAGGAGGAGAGATAGAGAAAGGAACACGTGATTGTGGACGTTGTCGCTTTGTCCACTTCCCAGGATCAGTGATTGCTCCTTTGAGGTTGCTATCAGCTCTTCGAACGCTTCCATCAAGATAAAGAGATAAAGGTTAACACAAGATAAGAGGATTTTTTGTTAGTGTTGATCATGGATCTATGATTATATTTACAACCGAGATTATATGATGTATTCGAAGCTGAATGAAAATAACTAAAAAACGTCGTTGAGAAAATTGTGTACATCGAAGATATGTCAGAAGGAAAGTCATCGAGATTATTATTATAGTTATGTTAAAGGAAAGTCATGTTTGCATTAAACTCAGTTTTTTTGCGAGAACCGTTCTCTGCGTGACACGTACGCGTTTTGGTAAATAAAATCTTCTCATAAAGCCACGTCAGACACCTTGCCAATACACCATTAAGGAAAATTTTAAAAATGCTTATCCTTTAATATATAGGGGATGTCAACACCACAACTACCCTCTTCTAATCTCCTGATCTCCTCTTCTTCGGGAAGGTGATAAATTGAAGGAAAGGAGAGGGAGAATTTGTATTTGAAATCACATCTACTGTTTGGTATGGTGTCACATCCTATGTTGCATGGAAGCGTGTCCTAAGCCATGGTTCCTGGTTCGGAAGCGGAAGCGGGATCAGAAGCGTGTCGGAATTGTGGTTTCAAAAAAAATCAGATTTGGAAGCGTATTGGAACCAATGATTTCTAGTTGGAAGCGTGTAAATCCAATAATGGAATCGTAATTTTTTTTTTTTTTTAAATGTGTTTAACTTTTATTTCCTTAACTGAAAACCCTAATTAAAAAAAGTGGAGATCCAAAAGACTACGACGATGAGTCGTCATTCTCATCTCTTTTATACTTCATTGTTGCTATCTTTCTTCTTCTCTGTACTAAGACCAAACAATCGATCAAGGTAATTTTCTTTGGACTTTTATTTCTTTGTCAATTGTTATATTCTTCTTCTTTTTTAAAGAAACCTGAGACTTTGTAGCTTTTTATGTATGCTTCGATGATTAGATGGTTAGTATTGGTTGAAAGTTGAAACTAAAACTGAATTTGGATTGTGAATCTAAGGTTAAACTCTTTTATTAATATTAAACAAGTGCAAATAATGTTTTTTTTGGTGTTTCCTTGCGTAGAGCCGTAGAGTAGAGCTACCATGTCTGATCATTGATTCATTATGACAATTTTTCTTTTCATATGAACTCATCTGATAATGATGATGTGGATGGCAAAGCATCCTTATGGATTTATGTGAACAAGATTGAAAAGATAGCAGGAGGGGAATCATGGAGGTTTGAATGCAAATATTTCAATACAACGTACGTTGGATCTCATACTAGAGTTGTGACTCATCTTTTACAAGAGGGAGTCAAGGGAATCAAAAGATGCTTGAAAGTTACTCCACAAAAAAGAGATAACATGAAGAAATTGGTTAATGATTGCAAGGAGATGATAAAACATGCAGCTCCTACGCCAGTTCCATTACCTTCATCGTCAAGAAAGACATTTGCTTCTTCTCTTGACTGTGACATGAGCTACAAATTTCCTGATACAAATGAGGCTGATTCAAAGAAGAGAAAAGGAATGGGTTCAGCTTTGGAAAAGGCATTTAACAATCAGGCTAGGGAGCAGTGTGATGGTGAAATATTTAAAATGTTCTGTACAAGCGGGTTGTCTTTTAACGTTGCAAAAAATCCTCATTATCACAACTCATTTGTGCGTGCATCACAAATTCCAGGATATGTTCCTCCTGGTTATAATGCTTTGAGGACCACACTTCTCCAAAAAGAAAGAAAGAACCTTGAAGTGCACTTGCAGCCTTTGAAGGATTCATGGAAACATAAAGAGTTAGCATATGTAGTGATGGCTGGTCTGATCCTCATCGAAGACCTATCTTAAATTTGATTGCTGCAAATGAGAGTGGTCTAATGATGTTAAGAGCAATCAACACTCAAGGTGAAACAAAAACTGGTGAGGTGATTGAAGAAATGATCATAGAATGCATTAAAGAGGTTGGACATGAGAATGTGGTTCAAGTACTCACAAACAATGCTTCAGATTGTGTAAAAGCTGGTGCACTTATTTCAGCTAAGTTTCCTACTATCTTCGGACACAATGTGTGGTTCATACTTTGAATCTTGCACTCAAGAACATATGTGCACCAGTTTATAATACAAGAAACAATGCAGATGTATATGATGCTTGTTATTGGATAAAGTCTATCAGTGAGGATGTTACTTGGATCAAGAACTTCATTATGAACCATGAAATGAGGCTTGTCATGTTCACAGAGCATTGTGATCTTAAGCTCCTTACAATTGCTTCTACAAGGTTTGTGTTCTCTGTTGTTAAGTTCAATTTTAATTAGATTATTAAAAAAAAAATTATTAAGTTTTTTTTACAGGTTCGCTTCAGCAGTTGTGATGCTTAAGAGATTCAAGAAAATAAAAACCGGGTTACAACAAATTGTGACCAGTCCTAAGTGGGATGATTATAAAGATGATGATGTAGAAAGAGCATCAGCAGTGAAGAAAAAAATATTAGATGAGATGTTCTGGGATGAGATTGAATATGCTTTGTCTTTCACTTTGCCGATATATAATGTGATTAGAGCTGCTGATACTGCTAAGCCTTCACTTCATCTGGTTTATGAATGGTGGGAAAGCATGAAGAGACTATGAAAAAGGCTATCTCTAGAAAGGAAAGGAAAGAACTTGAAGATGACTCAATTTTGTTGGAATGATGTGCAGTCTATTTTAACATATCGTTGGAGTAAGAGTAACACTCCTCTCCATTGTATGACACATTCTCTAAATCCCAAGTAAGTTATAAATTTATTCTAGATTTAGTATTTATGCATAAAATCTTCGTCTCTTATCTAGAAGGAGTTCGGCTTGTAAAGAAGGTCCTAACAAGATGTGGGATGTTGGAGGTGACCAATTTGATTCTTTAGATGAGCTTAATATATGAAGACTTGAGTTTGAAGATTTTTCCCTTGATGAACCAGAACTAGAGGTTGTTGTGTTTGATGGAGAAGATGATAATTGATGAAAACTTCCCGAGGAGTCGGCACTCTAAGTTGGTAAAGGGGATAAACCGTGCTGCTATGAAACCGTAAAGCTTCAAAGACAAGGGATGTGGAGTGAATGGCCGCACGAAGGATGCAGAAGGCCTCCGATATTCCAACTCAATGCCCTGGGATATGACGCACCTAGACGACAATGAGGATGATTCCCTGGATATGACGCACCAGGACGAATCGGTTTGATCCCTTGGATATGACGGACCAAGACGGATCGAAAAGATCAATGGATATTACACACCATTGAAAGAAAAGTGAGAATCACTCTCAAGGTTCCAAAAATAATCACTCAAAACTTATCTTATTTCAATAGAGATTACAACTTATTTATAGGAAACTAAACTTGTTGAGAAAACTAGATAGTTAATACATAGGAAATCACAAAATAGTGCATGGAGGAGAGAGAATGTTCTTGGAACAAGCAATCCTTGCATGCAGGAGAGAAAAGCTTTCCATGCAATTTAGTTTGTGATTTTCGTCACTTTCCTTGGACAACAAAGAAACCACTTGATTTTGATTCTTCTTGGGCTTGTATCTTCATAAAAATGGGCTGGACATGTTACCTAACATCATGGGTTGATTTCTGATTATTTTTCATGTCCAAAACTTCATAAATCTGCCCAAGATCACATCATACTCATCCTCTTCAAAAAGATTTGTCCTCAAATTTTGCTTTCCGAAGAAAGAAAACTTGTACACAAACTTTCCAAAGATCCAGCAGATCTGTAGAACATAAATAATAAAACTCTTTTTTTTTCTTTTTTTTTTGTAGAAGATGGAAAGAAGAGAATGGTGATAACAGAAGTGAATACCAAACTCAGAGTGTTGCTCTGATACCAAATGATAAAAACCTCCCAAGGAATACACTCTGAAATTGGTAAGGGATATTCCAACTCAATGTCCTAGGATATGACGCACCTAGACGACAATGAGGATGATTCCCTGGATATGACGCACCAGGATGAATCGGTTTGATCCCTTGGATATGACGCACCAAGACGGATCGAAAAGATCAATGGATATTACACACATTGAAAGAAAAGTGAGAATCACCCTCAAGATTCCAAAAATAATCACTCAAAACTTATCTTATTTCAATAGAGATTACAACTTATTTATAGGAAACTAAACTTGTTGAGAAAGCTAGATAATTAATACATAGAAAATCACAAAATAGTGCATGGATGAGGGAGAAGGTTCTTGGAACAAGCAATCCTTGCATGCAGGAGAGAGAAGCTTTCCATGCAATTTAGTTTGTGATTTTCGTCACTTTCCTTGGACAGCAAAGAAACCACTTGATTTTGATTCTTCTTGGGATTGTAACTTCATAAAAATGAGCTGGACATGTTACCTAACATCATGGGTTGATTTCTGATTATTTTTCATGTCCAAAACTTCATAAATCTGCCCAAGATCACATCAATAATGAGTGAAACAATTGATCTTTGACATTGAATATTTTTATTTTTAGTTTAACTGCTTAATATTTAAGACTTTGTTGGATTTTTGTGGTTTAGACACTTTTAATTTTCAGAATTTTATTTTATATTTGGGTTTACATTATATATATATTTATTTATTTATTTATTTATTTACATATGCTTCCAACACGATTCCGCTTCATATTTTTTTAAAAAATTCGCGTTTACGCTTCCATACAATTCCGCTTCCGAGTATCCGCTTTCGTTTCCACGCAAGGTCACATCTTTTTGACTATTATTTTAGTCAATTCTCAGTTTTTTTCCTGTGCGTGCAAAAACCCCAATATTTTATAATTTAACATTTTTAGTTTTTGGAATTTCTTAATTTTTACTAGCGAATGTCTGCTTCACGTTACTTTAATTTATTTGTACGATTTGGCGTCAAATGAAATGGGCCGAATAATAGGCCGAGGCACAAGTATAATTCAAATCTCTGTATATTAAAAGAGAATCATTACAATTTTTTTAGGTTGTCACGTATCATCACCACAATAATTCTTAAAATTTTTAAAGAAATAGGTTGGTCCATCTAAATATATAATAAACTTTTTATTAAACTAACCATAAATTAATTATTAATGTTCTCAAATATTTTCTTAAATAAAAACTACGGAATTTCCTAATGTGGTTAGAGTATATATGACAATTAATGATTTAAATAATGAAGATTTGATACAAATTAGTGCATTCTCTATCATTTTTGTTTAACTTTAAATTATTAAAATATAAATTAAAATGTCACACTAACCATATAATAAAAATTTAGATTTTTCCGTATATATTATATTTTGAATTTTTTAAAAAGTCTCACATTAAAATTTTTATGATCTATGTTTTAATTTTTTTTTATGACAAGAAACAAATGATTACCTAATCATATAAGTAAGAAGTGTTATTTAATAAATATCAAGATTAAAAGATATTAATATATTACCTAATCATATAAGTAAGAAGTGTTATTTAATATATATATATATATATATATATATATATATCTTTTTAAATTAAACTATATACCATAAAAATACATAAATATTTTAATTTTGAAATTTGCTTTGAACAATTCTTTTTGATAAAAGTTTTGAACAAATAGTGACAACTTAATATTTCAATTTTAAATTTTGTATTGAAATGATAAATTATTAAAACTTTTAAACATCACACAATGAAAATTGTGTTATTAGTGATTTAAAGTTTTTGTTATAAAATATACAAATAATCAAAAAAAAAAATCATGGCGATGGCAGAGGGCGACGGCGATATCGAAGGCGACAAAACCCTAATCGAGATTTCCCCAGTGGCCGCGAGCGATCCACCACTGTCTCCGAAGGCGGGTCTCCCTCTTTCGACAGAACCAGTGGCTGTCCGAAGTCGTATGTTCAGAAGGTGTGTGACGATTCGGTCATCGAGGAAGAAGTTCAGGTGGAGATTGAGGTTCGAGATGGTGTTGCTGAAATCAAAATCCCTGAGGAGGTGTTTGAGGACGCTGTGCCATTGTGGGAGAGCTTTCTCGTGGGCTACTTTATGGGGGACCGTCCTCATGTGGGCTCCATACACTCTACGGTTAACCGTATTTGGAACTCTCCGGTTAACCGTATTTGGAACTCTCCGGGCAGCGCATCGAAGATTGATGTCCAGTTCATCAGCAAGAGAACAGTTCTGTTCAGGGTTGAGAATGCTCAGATGAGGGCTCGCGTTCTGAAGCGTCGCTACTGGTACGTTGCGGATGTGCCCTTGGCAGTGTGTGTGTGGAACCCGGAGACAGCGCAGTCCCCTCCGGACCTTACAGCTATGCCTCTCTGGGTAGGTTTCAAAGGTGTTCCTGGATATCTTTACTCACAGAAAGGACTCAGCTTTCTGTCTCATGCAGCGGGGAAATTCGTAAAGCTTCACCCATAGACGGAGCGATGCACAAGACTTGATGTTGCAAGAGTCCTGGTGGAAGTGAATCTGCACAAACCGCTGGTTCACAAGCTCAGTTTCAAGGACAGAGATGGCAGTGATGTCTCCGTTGAGATTGATTACCCCTGGCTACCTCCACACTGCAACCTTTGTCATGGTTGGGGGCATGTGGAAAAGGAGTGCACCGTGGTGTCGTCAGTAAAGATTCTGAAGAGGTCCCAAGATGTGCTGGAGCATAGAGAGGGGGTAGTTGAGGTCGCGGAGAAAGTAGTTGCTACCGGGAAATAGGCTGTCTTGGATTTAATCCAGGAGTTGGAGAACACGAAAGCAATAAGCTCTGGCGGCAACATTAGTGGTTGTGTGAGTGAGTCGGGTGGTAATGGGAAGAAAGTTATGAATGGCAAAGAGATAAGTAAAGTGGGCGTGGAAAAACAATGGAAAAATGTAGCCCATCGAGGTCGAAGCTGTTCCCCCATTGGAAACCAAATGAGCTCTCAAGGCAGGAGGAACTCAGCTTCCTCGTCAAATGGATTTTCTGTACTACAAGATTTGCGCGAGGAAGGTGAAATAATGGAGGAAGGGGAATGTGAGGTGGTTGAAGAGACAGAGAAAGTCTGTGGAGAAGTGGAGGAAGATCTGGAGGAAGCTAGAATACTTAAAGGGAACAAGCAGATGGAATTGGGTAGCAAGGTGGCTACACTTTGGATTCACCATGGTCGGAAGCAAGGGAGGAAGCCGATATTGAGTTCAAAAGCATTGCTTCAAGTGCAGAGTCAAAACAAAGAAGCTTCCTCTAGGAAGCACTGATGTCGTCTATCTTTGCCTGAAACATGCGGGGATTCAACAAGCCTCGCAAGCATAATGCAGTCAAACATTGGATTAGAGCTGGAAAATTATCATTGGGCTGTTTGCTTGAGACTCGAGTACAAGAAGCAAACTTTCCATGGGTCTTCCAAAATACCTTTCCGGGCTGGTCTAGTCTTACAAACTACAGCAAGCACAGATTGAGGCGTATTTGGGTGGTGTGGTCGGACTTGGTGGAAGTGGCTCCTGTCTTAATCAGCGCACAGATGATAACATGTTGGGTGAAATTTCGACAGACGGGTGATACGTTTCTGGTCTCCTTTGTCTATGCCTCAAATTTTGCGCATGAAAGAAGGCAGCTTTGGAAAGAGCTGGAACTGATTGCTACTATGACTGCAGGAGGCAGTGATGCATGGGTTGTCTTGGGTGATTTCAATGCCACTCTGTCTATTAACGAGCACTCTAGAATGGCTGATATCAAGTGGGTGCTCGTAGTGCTATCAGGGAGTTCCAAGAGGCTGTCGGAATGTGTCGGCTATCTGATCTCTCGTATGTAGGGCCGTTGTTCACGTGGTCAAATAACCAAGACGCCAACTCGATCTGCAAAAAACTGGACAGGGCGCTAGTAAATCATGCTTGGCTCATGGTGTTCCCGCACTCCTTTGCAAAATTTGAAATGGGAGGTGTCTCTGATCATGCTCGGGTCTGTGCTACGCTTCATGCGCCAGTTATGGGGAATAAGAAACCTTTCAAGTTCTTCAACCATCTTGCTTCCCACCCCAGCTTTCTAGATGTGACATCCCAATCCTGGACCTCTACTGCTCCGCTCTTCCACTATAGACAAGCCCTCTTGATGTTTCATGCGAAGCTGAAGAACCTCAAGCTCCCCCTTAGGCAGCTCAATAAAGACGTCTTTGGGAATATTCCAGCAAGGGTAACAGCTGCTTATGATCTGCTATGCGTCCGTCAAACTGAAGCCCTCTCTAATCCATGTACTGGCACGTTCACAGCTGTTGCTGAAGCTTGGAGTGATTGGCACCACCTAGCGGGGATAGAGGAACAATTTTTCTATCAGAAGTCGCGAATCCAATGGCTCAAGCTAGGTGATCGCAATACCAACTTCTATCACAAGATTACTCAAAGCAGAAACTCCAAGAATGCGAGAAGGAGGTTGATAATTGCTGATGGTGTTGTGGTGACAGAACCAGGGTTGATTAAGATATAAGCCGCTTGTCATTTTTAGAACTTCTTACAACAAGTTCCGACAGAGGTGATGGAAGTTGACTTGGAGGAGTTATCTGGCCTGATTGAGTACAAATGTAGTATGGAGGAGGCTGCATTGTTGATCAGACCGGTTCATGGAGATGAGATCAGGGATGTTCTCTTCTCAATGCCGTCAAATAAAGCCCCTGGACCTGATGGCTACCCAATGGAGTTCTATAAAGCTGCATGGCATACTATTGGAGCTGATTTTGTCACTGCAGTACAATCCTTCTTTCTCTATGGATTCCTGCCCAAAAGCATTAATGCAACTCTTCTAGCTCTGATACCAAAAACTCAGGATGCGGAGCGTATGTCGGAATACAGACCCATTGCATACTGCAATGTGGTCTATAAGGTAATCTCCAAACTAATTGCAAGGAGGCTTTGAGTTACACTTCCAGCGGCTATAGAAATGAACCAGTGCGCGTTTGTGGAGGGGCGGCTGCTACTGGAAAATGTGTTGCTGGTGATGGAGCTTGTTAAAGACTATCACAACACATCTCTTACTCCTCGTACGGCCTTAAAGCTTGATATCTCGAAAGCTTTTGATTCAGTCCAGTGGAGATTTATAGAAGCGACCCTGCGTGCGATGCATTACCCGGATCAGTTTGTCTCTTGGATTATGTGTTGTATTTAAACGGCTGGGTTCTCTGTGTCTGTTAATGGAGAGCTAGAGGGGTTCTTTTTGAGTGCACGTGGTATCAGACAAGGCTGTGCTCTCTCTCCCTACCTGTATGTAATTATCAGCAATGTGCTCACCCTGATGCTAAATAAAGCAACTGAAAGGAGAGAAATAGGGTACCATCCGAGATGCAAAGAGGTTAAGCTATCCCATCTGAGTTTCGCTGATGACATAATGGTGTTCACTGATGGATCTCCGCAATCTCTACGGGGTACAATCCAGGTATTTGAAGAGTTTGCAAAGATATCGGGCTTGTCTATCAACCTAGCTAAGTCGACACTATATGCTGGGGGAAGAGGTCGCAGCCTTATAGAGCAGGAGGCGACTGCGCTAGGACTCTCAGTCTCTGCCCTACCAGCTAAATATCTAGGCCTGCCTCTTGCTACAAAGACACTGACGCGTAAGGACTATGAACCATTGGTAGAAAAGATCAAAAGTCGACTCCAAAGCTGGACAAGCAAGTACCTGTCTTTTGCAGGCCGGTTTCAGCTCATTCAATCTGTGATATACAACACATCAAACTTCTGGAGCTCAGCGTTTTGTCTACCAAAAGGGTGCCTTGATGAAATTGAAAGCTTGTGCTCGTCCTTCTTATGGAGTGGCTCTCCGAGCTGCCACGGGAAGGAAAAGGTGTCGTGGGAGGACGTCTGTACACCTAAGGAGGAAGGGGTGTTGGGGCTCAGAAGATTGGCAGACATCTCCAAGGTTTTTGCGCTTAAACTCATTTGGAAACTCTTTACCACGTCAGGGTCTATTTGGGTGGCTTGGGTGAAGCAGAATCTGTGGAACAATGGCTCCTTTTGGGATATCAGTGAGTTGACCAAAGTCTCTTGGGTGTGGCGGAAGCTTCTGCGGTTGCGACCCCTAGTCTCTCAGTTTATCAGAGTACAAGTCAACAATGGGCAGACCACCTTCTTTTGGTTAGATCAGTGGCTCCCCTTGGGTCGACTTGTTGATATTGTTGGAGATAGTGGGCCTCAGAGACTGCGGGTTGGGCGGTTTGCTAAGGTGGCTGATGTCGGGACCTCAACCTGCAGCAGATCATTGCAACAATTGGTAATGTGCAGGCTCCAGCTGCTGGTAATGCGGACGATGTGGTGCTTTGGAGAGCTGGACCTGGGGAGTTTAATAGCAGGTTCTCCTCCTCCAAAACATGGGAACGGGTTTGGGATTGTAGAGAGAAACAGAAGTGGAGTAAGGTTGTCTGGTTTGTGCAGGGAGTGCCATGGTTTGGCTTCATTACTTGGCTTGCGATTCGAGACAGGCTAGCAACAGGAACGAGAATGTTGCAGTGGGGTGTAGTGCAAGGCTGTGTGTTATGTGGTGAACCAAGTGAGTCTAGAGATCACCTCTTCTTCGCCTGTCCATACACCTTCACGGTATGGCTTGAAGTGGTGGGTAATTTACTGGAAGCTAGTGCTGATCCAGACTGGGAGGCAACACTCGCACAGCTAGTGGATTACAGATATGAAAAACTAACCTTTATCTTGCTGAGGTTGGTGTTTCAGACTGCAATCTACTATATATGGAAGGAGAGAAATGATAGGAGGCATAATGGAAAGCTCAAGACCACGGCTCAGCTGTCGATGCTTATTGAGAAGACAGTCAAAAACCGGATCAGCTCCACACGCTATTTTGAGAAACCAAAGCTTTTGGGGCTACTTCAAAGGTGGTTCAGAGACCGCTAGGAAATTCATTCTTATGATTCTTTTTGTACATAAACTTTTTGCCTCTTCATAATATAAATTTAACATTTCACCAAAAAAAAAAAATCAAAAAATCAAATGAGTAGAACGTATCATTTAACATATATGAATATTAAAAGTATACTATATATATCTATGTATATATTGTTTAAATTTCATTATATACAATATAAAATAGAAAAAAATTATTGTTTGGATTAATAACATTTATTTACGTATTTGCACCAGTTTAATTATAAATGTAATAGTTACTAACTTTTTATATATCCAATATATAAAATAACATATAATACATAAAAATAATTTAAATATACAATGTTCACCCCTCTTAACCTAGGTTTGATTATTCACCGGTCAGAGTTGGCGATGGACGATACCTATTGGAAAATAGTTATCAAAGAATTTCAGTAAAGAGGAATACAATTAAACTGAGATTAAACTTACACAACTTATATATTTATTAACCCGAGTCCGAGGAGCCATTGTCAAATGGAATAAAGAACAGCAAGCAAACAGCAGAACCATCATTGAGAAACGCAAAGAACTGGAAGAGGCAATGGTAAGCCCTCAAAATGATGGAGACCGGATCGCTTCTATCAATCAGGAACTAAAAAAGACATATAAGGCGGAAGAAGAATATTGAAGACAAAGGAGCCGCATATTATGGTTAAGCTTGGGAGACAGGAACTCGGGATATTTCCACTCTATCACCAAAGGCAGAAGAGCAATGAACAACATCACCGTGATGGAAGACTCAGATGGAGTGGTACACTATAAAGAGACCCAGATTGCCAACACTATCGTGAACTATTTCACAGATCTATTCACCTCTAAAGAGGAAGAACGTGACCATATTGTGGAAGCTACATTATCACTGTTCGTAACGGAAGAAATGAACATGGCGCTGATCCGAGTACCGAGCGCAAACGAGATTAGAGACGCATTGTTTTCTATCCATTCGGACAAAGCTCTGGGACCGGACGGGTTCTCAGCAGGGTTCTTTCAGGCAAATTGGACATCTATCAGTGGCGAAATAATTGCTGAGATTCAGGGATTTTTCGAGTCTGGTCGTATGCCGAGCGGTATTAACGAGACTCATGTCCGTTTAATCCCCAAGGTACATGGGCCAAGGAGTGTAGCAGATTACAGACCAATTGCGCTATGCAACGTCTACTACAAAATAATCTCTAAACTCCTAACGAAAAGACTCCACCCTATCTTGAACGAGCTAATATCGAAGAACCAATCAGCCTTTGTCCCAAACAGAGCCATATCGGATAATGTATTGATTACACACGAGGTTCTACACTTCCTCAAGACATCAAAGGCGAGCAAAAGATGTTCTATGGCTGTCAAAACCGACATGAGTAAGGCCTATGATAGACTAGAATGGAGCTTCATCGAAACAGTGCTTAGGCGACTCGGGTTTCATGAGAAGTGGGTGGAAATCACCATGCAGTGTGTCTCATCTGTATCTTTCTCCTTCCTAATGAATGGAACAGCGAAAGGACGAGTTATTCCGGAGCGCGGGATCAGACAAGGAGACCCGTTATCTCCATATCTTTTCATCATGTGCAGCGAGGTGCTTTCGGGTTTGTGTTTAAAGGCACAGCGGGAAGGGAAACTCCAGGGAATTAGAGTGGAAACTGGTTGTCCACGAGTCAACCACCTTCTCTTTGCGGACGACACAATGTTTTTCTGCCGTACAAACAAGAAGAGTGTCAAAAAGCGTTGAGCGAAATCCTACAGCTCTATGAGCAGGCTTCCGGACAGAAAATAAATAAAGAAAAATCTGCGATCACCTTCTCTAAGCTTGCCCCCGAGGAGCTCAAAGATAGGGTCAGGAACGAGTTACAGATTACAAAAGAAGGAGGGGCGGGAAAGTATCTCGGGCTACCTGAGCATTTTGGACGGAAGAAAAAAGATTTATTCACCGGAATGGTGGAAAAATTAGGCAAAAAGCGATTGGATGGTCAACTAAGATGCTATCTACAGCGGGAAAAATGGTGATGTTAAAGAGTGTGTTATCGTCAATGCCCTCCCATTCCATGTCTTGCTTCAAGTTACCAATGTCTGTTGTCAAACGGATTCAATCAGTTTTGACTAGGTTCTGGTGGGACTCAAAACCGGAGGAAAGGCGCATGGCCTGGATCTCATGGGACACGCTTACTAAGACCAAAGAAGATGGAGGTCTCGGTTTTCGGGACATAGAATGCTTCAACGACGCCTTGCTAGGAAAACTAAGCTGGCGAATACTCACAAAACCACAATGTTTGCTGGCGAGGATACTTAATGGTAAGTATTGTAATGAGAAACCTTTCCTAGAGGTGGAAGCAGCGACGAGCTGTTCCCACGGGTGGCGAGGCATCTTGATTGGGAGAGACCTTATGGCTGAACATCTGGGCTGGGCCATGGGAGATGGAAAGTCAGTGAGAATCTGGGATGATGCATCGCTGTCGACCGAACGTATACAGAGACCTATGGGCCCAGCAACGGAAGCATCAAAAGATATGATGGTAACGGCTCTATTCCAGGAGGGAACTCAAAACTGGGATGTGGAAAAGGTAGAGCGACTACTACCGGAGCTGGAAAAATCAATCATGAGTATAAAAACAAGCAGACAAGGAGGCCCAGACCAAAGAATATGGCTCAGGACTCCAGCAGGTGAGTATACAGCCAAAACAGGGTATGTAGCAGCTCTGGAAAGAAGAGCGTCGAATCCAACAACGCAAAGAGAGATGGGCGTTAACAGTAGATGGATCGAGGACATTTGGAACCTGAATATCCCACCAAAGATAAAGCTCCTGTTATGGAAGGCTTCTCATAATGCCCTGCCTGTAAGTGAAAGACTTGCGGTTAGACAGATCATCCCAAACCCGAAATGTATCAACTGCGAGGAAGCGGAAACTGTGATTCACATGGTCTTTCTCTGCCCAACAGCAAGAGAGGTTTGGAGAAATTTTCAGAGTAAGGTGGAAATAAACCTTGATAATGTGACAAATTTTGCGGAGGAATGGAGACGTGTTAAGCGCGCTTTCTGTCTCCCTCCCACCGGAGTTCTCTCTGAAAATTTGGCAGCTTGGACGGTCTGGAGCATCTGGCTAGCAAGGAACCAACGCATATTCAGAGAGGAAAAGACATGTTCCCATGAAGTGATGAATAGAGCTATTCGT
Organism: Brassica napus; assembly: GCF_020379485.1. Classification (NCBI taxonomy): domain Eukaryota; kingdom Viridiplantae; phylum Streptophyta; class Magnoliopsida; order Brassicales; family Brassicaceae; genus Brassica; species Brassica napus. Next base: position 59,046,925 of record NC_063446.1, on the reverse strand, counting down.
CTGGCGAGAGAGTGGCACCAAGCTCAACCGTTAGCGGAACAAGGTGTAAAAAGGAACAGTTCTGGTTGGGAAGGACCAAGAAACGAGATTATCTGTAGGTCAGATGCGGCGTGGAGCAGGGAAGGGCACCAGGCGGGTGTGGCGTGGGAGTTTGTAGGCATTGGGAAGGAACACCTCTGTTCAGGGTCCCAAACTTTTGCAAATGTTAAATCACCCCTTGTGGCGGAGGGGTTGGCGTTACTGGCAGCGACGGAGGCAGCGATTTCGTTGGATTTCAAACAAATCTCTTTCGAGTCTGATTCAAGTAAACTGATGACGACAATCAAGGATGGCTCAAATGTTTCAGATTTGCACGGAATCCTCAGCGACATCAACTCTCTATCTTTAGCTTTCGTTTCAGTTTCCTTTTATTGGGTCAGTAGATCCTTGGTTTCTAACGTGGATGGCATAGCCAAACAGGTGTTAAGAAACCTTGTAATAAACTCAGTTTAATCTTTCAATGAGGTTTAGTTTGTGACCAAAAAAAAAACAAAAACTTACAAACTTATAGAAGAGGCAAATAACTAACTATACATAACCCCCTAACCCTTATATTCCAAAGAGGATACGTCTGACTCTCTCATTTTTAACTCGGTAAAATTTTATTCAATATTTATTTTGGCTCCAAAATTTTAAAAAGTAGTATATATCATTGTTTGGTATTTAAATTATCAAATACTAGGTAAATTTGCTTTAAATGTTTATGATATCGTAAATTTCGGAACTAATTTTATTTATTAAGGCTGATTATAATAAATGACGACAATCAATAAATTTAACTTCGAAAATTTTGCATTTGATATAAATTTTTTTATTTCAAAAGTGTAATCAATGGTATCTAACATATTTATAGCTAGTGATTTTTCACAAAGTAATAAGAATAACTTAATACATTTTTTTTCTATTTCCAATTTGATCCCATACATTAGTTGATTACAAACATTTCTAAAACATTTCTAATAGAGAGACAAAAAAATAATTTCTGAAGAACTACTATATGTATGTGTGGTCGTGGTTATGAACGACATCATAAGTTTGAAGTAAGAGATTATATAGCCTAAAAGCATTCATCCTAAGCATATTGCAAATGAACCAATGGCAAAACGAAGAAAAACTATAAGAGATATAATCCACTTCACTAAAGATGAAGCACTGCCAATCTAAATGAAGACCTTAAAAATTCCATTCACATGAGTATTTACAATCTACATAGCCGTCAGCTACGACGCTATATGTCAAGTGGTCTTTTTATGGTATCTTAAGCAAAAGGCAAAAACACTCTTAATTAATTAATCTAACAAAATGACATTTTAAAGTTCTAACCTCTCCTAAGAACTACCCCATGGCGTCGGATGTTCCACCATGCATCTAAGAAGCATTGACTCCATTACTGGCTTCTTCATATGAAGGAGTAGGCGAAGATGTTTTGTTCTATACTTGTGGAGTTTAAGGCGCTTCGATTATTTGTTGCTCAAACCTCATCTATACAATTTAATTAGCCGCTGGAGAGTTTGGTTTTGTTGCTGATCTTCAACAGCAGTCATGGCAGAAACTGCTTCCTTGCTCAATATTTGTCATATTTGATTTAAGATCTTGTAGTTTTGCTTCAGCAGATTCCAACTTCATTACTAGTTCAGGTAGCTTGTCGTTTTGATACTTCGATAATCTATGTACGTTCAAAGAAAAACATATCTTCCAAATAAAGAGAGAGAGAGAGAGATAAACTTTCTCTTTTTGGTTTCAATGTCTGAACTCGATCTAAATGTGGATAGCCATTCTACTGGAACAAGTTTCAAGGGTTATTAGGATTTCCAAGGATAATGTTTACGATGAAGGCTTATCTTTTTATAAAAGAAAAGGCGCGGCATGAGTATAACCTGAGATTCAGCTTCTTGTCGTATCCTTTCATAGCGTTGTGCTAAATGTCGAGCATCCACCAATGGAGCTCCCATCACCATTGCCCTTAATGGCTCAGCAACCTAATAACTTCATCATGTAAAACTTAGCTATATTGCTTTAACAAAAAATATGCATCGATTGTTTGAAATGAAACGGTTCTGAAACCTGTGTGCCAAGAGCCTTCAAGAGATATCCGTGCTCTTTCTCCATTTGAGCGCGAGAATTTGCGAAACTAAGTGAAGCTCTTGTTAGTGTTTTGCCACTTGTACATATATGTATTCCCGAACCATATCTCCTGCTGTCTTCACACAACTTTGTACCTATAACCGCAACCAAAACAATCAGGAAAAAGGGTTTTATAAACCCTGAAAAATACAAATATTTGAGTGATGCATAAGACAATTTAACTGTAATGCCCATATGTAATCGAAACAGAAGCAAAGAAACACGTTAAGAGGAATACATGTGTGGTCCGGCCCTGAAATATTGAGGGCCGAAAACCGAAAAGATTACAAACAGCCGAAATTTTACTTATTGTATAAAAGGCTCTCAGGGTCTATATTGCATGTGTCATGTCCTCTTTTTCTATTTAGTGATGTGGAAGGTTGAAAATAAAGGAAAAATCTTTTATATAGAATCATTTTAAAAATCTACTATACAAGAGTTGGAACATTTTATAAAAATGCTTTTCACTTATACTCTATAAGATGTTTGGTAAATCCGACGGTGAAATCTTCTCTAATTGAGTTGAAATTTGATAGAGGTGTTGTTGACTTGTTCATCTTGAATTTGTACTGTGGAATTAGTTTCTAGTGCTGGAATCTGTGAGCTGAGGTCGTTTTGTTGCTGCCGATTTAGGAGCTCTTGTTTTGCTCTTTTTTTTGTTGTTGTTCTTGTGTTGGAGATAGCTCTTTGTAGCTGAGTCTATGTTCTGTTTAGGGTGTTGAATTTTACTCATACCCATTTATATAGTGGATTTTTGAGTGGACTACGGTTCCGTTGGTTTTTCTTTTTCACATCTAGGAGGCTTTCAACGTAAAAAAGTGTTTGTCTCATTTAGTTATGGCTTATATTATATCATACTATCTTCGAAGTATTTTCTTCGCAGGTTCCACAAAGTGAGGGGAACATTCTTATATTCCGCTGTGCGTGTTTCCCAACAGAGTGATATCATAAAGAGCCGGCTCGCAGTAGCCTACTTGTATGATATTACCCAACACGTACAATACTTACACTACTAGAAAACATGAATTTAGTAACTGTCCTATTGACAAATTAGTTGCGAATTAGCTAATTAAGACCATTTTGTAACTACAACTAAAAGTTGGAAAAAGCTCACCGCAAATTGTTGGAGTCGCAAAATAGTTATAGAAGTGCAACTAATATGTAACTTTTTTTATTAGTCATAGTTTTTATGTCTAATTTGCAACCACCAATGTAATGGCAATAATTGTAGTCACGTTGTAGTTGTAAAGTTTTGTGACTGAACAGTGATAAAATTGTAACATATTTAAGACGAACATTGTTAATTCTCTATTCCTTTTAAGAATTTGGTAGTTAGAAGTTAGTCTCAAAATTTTGGTGACTAATAAGTGTCAAAAAATTTTTTGTTTATGTTTTAGTTAATTATTTAAAAGTAAAATAAAATGTCATAAACAAAAGGTTAATTTATAATTAAATTCATTTATAAATTGGTATTTGTTTACAAATTACATTGGTTTACAAAACTAAACCAACTTTTTTTAAAACTAAACCTAAATCAGCTTCCTCCTTCTCAGCCGTCAAGCTTGATTTGCCTCCTCCGCCCCGTCAAGCTTCATTTGCCTCCCCACCCAAGAACCCCCTCGGACGCACCTTCAGCAACCGGAAAGCTTGTTTCTCCATCGGAGTTAGATCTCGTTGGCTTCATCTATGTGGTCTTTCTGTCGTCGTCACTGTTTTATGGTCATCGGCTTCATGCTTGAGCTTCTCCATTCGGTCGTCGTCATCAATGAAGCTGAATGACTTCGTGAGAGAGAAGCTATGATGAAGATGGACGGAGGTTGATCAACAAGTTTCGTCGTCAGGTGAAGGTGAATGAAAGATTAGGAGCAAGAGAATGAGAGGAACACAGAATGAGAGATTACGCTGGAGAGATTACACAGAGATAAAAGAAAAAATATGGGGAGAAAAGAGAAAAAAAGATAGCAAAAATTTGTAGAGAATATATAATAAGTTTGCGACTAACTTGTGACTTCTCCAAATCTGCAGTTGCAAAACAGTGACCCACTTGTTTTATTTAATTTCGAAGTTAACAAGAACATACGATTTTATATTCAGTATAATTTCCTAAAACAGCCTAACTGAATAATTTTTGGGTTTTTTGCAAAATTGACCTACAACTTAGTCAAACACAAAACTAACCTCCTTTTTTTTTTGAAAATTGGTTTTGCCCTATTCACCCCACAAGTTCATATAATTTACGAAAATTCCATCAATTTTTTTTTCTTTTTTTTTTCGAAAATGACATCTTTACTCTTTCACCCTCATCATCTTCAAGTAATTACAAGATTGTCATTGTCATCAATACCACAACCACCATGAACAACCAATTTGAAGCTCTTAAAGCTCCCAAAATCGATTTACCCTTCTTCTTTTTCCATTCTTGTGAACTAAACACAACATATCTCTCACTTTCTCTCCACAATGACCTAAAAAACCCAAGATTTTGATTCTAAAATTTTTATGGTTCATAGAGTCATAGAAGCTAACGATTCTGGGTAGGTGACTTTCGTTTGTGATTCTGTGTGCTTGGAGAAGCCTTATGTATGCTAAGGAACTTATCTCACCAATTTAAGGTATGACATCGAGTTTTTTTCCAGATCTGTTCGTCAGACGACTTACTTGGGAAGTCTTCTGGCTGTAGACGACTTAACTGGAAGTCGTCTGGCTGTAGACGACTTACCTGGAAGTCGTCTGGTCAACGCAAAGGTTATTTTTGCAATTGACTTTGAAATCTGTAACCTGAGACGACTGAAAGTTAAGTCGTCTACTATTGTTTGGTTTCAAAAAAAATTCCAAAGAACCTAGACGACTTACATTTCAGTCGTCATAGGTTAGTTTTGCATTTGACTGAATAATTACAGAAGTTTGACTTCCCCAGACGACTTACATTTCAGTCGTCTGTCGAAAATTAAAATAATAATATTTTTTTAAAAGTAAACGACTTACAATTAAGTAGTCATAGGTTAGTTTTGCAATTGAAAAAAAAAACTTCAAGATTTAATTATACACAGACGACTTATAATTCAGTCATCCACCAGACGACTTTCTTGTAAGTCGTCGAGGATGTTTTTCCGAGATTCTGGTCAAACCTCGTAAATCCTGGACGACTTACATTTCAGTCGTCTCGTGGACGACTGAATTATAAGTCGTCTGTATATAATTAAATCTTGAAGTTTTTTTTTTCAATTGCAAAACTAACCTATGACGACTTAACTGTAAGTAGTCTACTTTAAAAAAATATTATTATTTTAATTTTCACTAGACGACTGAAATGTAAGTCGTCCAGAAAAGTCAAACTTCTGAAATAATCCAGTCAAATGCAAAACTAACCTATGACGACTGAAATGTAAGTCGTCTAGCTTTTTTGGAGTTTTTTTTTTAACCAAACAATAGTAGACGACTTATTTTTCAGTCGTCCGAAATAACAGATTTCAAAGTCAATTGCAAAAATAACCTCTGCGTTGACCAGACGACGTATAGTTTAGTCGTCTGGACAACTTAGATTGAAGTCGTCCGCGTCTTCTCCGCTAGTTTTTAAGTCTTCTACGTTAGTTTTTGAATAACTTGTATTTTTAAGAGTGATAAGTAACTTCAAGATATGTAAAACTCATATTTACAAAATATGTTCTCTCCCTTAGTTTTACTAAATTTGACTAAGTTTTTCAACGCAAACTTATAAAAAAATATGATATGCTTTGACTAGTTACTATTGTTTGTTTCTATCTCTTAAGTATTATTGTTATAGACAATAATGATGACTATTGTTATGAGTTGGAAGAAGGGTTAAATGCTTCTCAAAATGTTGTATCAATATGAAGCTACCAACATTCTTGTTTATTAAGATGAGAAAAGGCCATTGGAGTTTATTATTGCATATGAGAGATCCAAATATAAGAAAAAGGCTACTGAATTCTATTATTTCATTGATTTGTAAATGTGTAAACACATTGTTAGCACATTTAATACATCTTGGAAAACATTATTACTGATTTTACAAAAAATTCACAACTAAAAGAGTAGACATGCAATTCACAAAACAGACCACAAACAAAACTATTATAGATCATTCCTCTACAAAGACAAGCTTGGATTCCACTTGAGTAGACAAGACCAGACGATTTTTAAGAAGTCCAGACGACTTCTAAGAAGTCCATACGACTTCCAGGAAGTTCAGACGACTTTGTCAGAAGACTTTTAGGAAGTTCAGACGACTTCCAGACGACTTTACAGGAAGTCCAGACGACTTTTAGGAAGTCCAGACGACTTTCAGATGACTTCCGGACGACTTCCAGACGACTTCCAGACGACTTTCAGACGACTTCCAGACGACTTCCAGACGACTAACAAGTAAGTCGTCCCAGAAGTCTTCCAGATCTGAAAAACCTGCATATTAAATCCAGATCTGAAAAACCTGCATATTCAAAAACGTTCAAATGGCTTAAAAACAGAAAAATGAGTGGAAGATTAGATAAATCTACCTTTACAGAACACACAAAAATACATATCTAAAAATAATAGATCTACCTTTAAATTAGTGGAAGATGAGTACCATCTAATTAAAAACCTGCAAAAAAGATAGATTAGTAAGAAAGACATGAGACAAAACTGAAAAATTCATAAAAAGTTTGGTGTTTTCAAGTCAAAGAGATTATAGTGGGTTTGGAGAGTTTTAGTTTGGGAAAAAAGTAAGAACTTTATACAACAAGAAGTTACCAAATGAAGAAAAATCAGGCATAAGAACTTACCAAAACGCTCAGAAAAATCCAGACGACTTCCTGGAAGTCCAGACGACTTTGTCAGAAGACTTCCAAGAAGTCCAGACGACTTCCAGACGACTTCCAGACGACTAACAAGTAAGTCATCTTAAAAGTCTTCCAGATCTGAAAAACCTGCATATCAAATCCAGATCTGAAAAACCTGCATATCCAAAAACGTTCAAATGACTTAAAAATAGAGAAAATGAGTGGAAAATTAGATAAATCTACATTTATAGAACACACAAAAATACATATCTAAAATTAATAGATCTACCTTTAAATTAGTGGAAGATGAGCACCATTTGATTAAAAACCTGCAAAAGAGATAGATTAGTAAGAAATACATGAGACAAAACTGAAAAATTCATATAAAGTTTGGTGTTTTCAATTCAAAGAGATTAGAGAGAGGTTGAAGAGTTTTAGAATGATGAACATTACATTTTTGTTGCAGCCATTTGAGAGGAGGAGAGAGAATGTGTAAATTTTTCTTTATATAGGGAGACAAAAAATCCAATTAGGTTAAATATTTTTGACTCAGACGACTTCCTAGACGACTTACATTTCAGTCTTCTGTTGAAGAAATTAAAACAGACGACTTACATGTAAGTCGTCTAGAAGAGTTTAATATTTTTAGTGGGAAATTAAATATTTTTAGCGGGAAACTAAAATACAAGATTTTCCAGACGACTTACAAGTAAGTCGTCTGGTTTAAATTATTTAAGCGGGAAAATAATTTTTTTAAAAAAATTTAGGCGGGAATATTTGGACGACTTACATGTAAGTCGTCTGTTTTAATTTCTTCACCAGACGACTGAAATGTAAGTCGTCCGAGTAAAATGATCCGGTTAGGTTAAAACGTACATTGGTAAAATTAAAGGTTCGGTACGATGTGGATGACTGAAATATACGTCGTCCGGGTAAATTATTCAACAGACGACTGAAATATAAGTCGTCCACACCCTAAACATAACCCCTAAACTTATTTATCTAATTAAGCACTTCATAAACCAAATCAAACTTGAAAAGTGTTTACTATACACAGAAATAAACACATATAGGTGAAAACTAATTTTTGAAAAAAACATTTTAGTTTTCCAAAATCTAACCCTAACAATACATACAATACTACAACATATGTTTGCCAAACTCTTAAACCAAAGTATTTCATGATTCACTACTTCCACTCATCTATCTTCAAAACAAATCAATTTTATCATATCTTAATTTATATCACTTAAAACTGTTTATAATTACTTGATTTTTATTTTTCACGCATCAAAATATTTTTTTACAAGATTTATAAATTATTTTTAAAATAAACTGGTACCAGACGACTTACACTTCAGTCGTCCAGACGACTTCCAACATCTCAGACGACTCAGACGATTTACTGGGGCTATATTCGTAAAAATGGCTTCTGTTTTTTTGTTTGGTCACAAGGGGTTGAGCTGTAATTTCACTAGGCTTTTAGGTTAGTTTTGCATTTGATTCAAGTTTGGGTATAGGTTTGGGATTAAAATCAAGTTGTGGGTTAGTTTTGGCAAAAACCCCATAATTTTTTAACTCAAATTCATATGATTATATATGAATGTAACAAAAGTGTAACATATGTTTGGTGGAGATTTCTACTTGTGTCCAAATTTTATGAATGGCTTTAGTTTATATAAGATACAATCATTTTTGAATTTATTTGATTTATTAGTAATGATATATAGTAATTAGTAAGACTGAACGGAAATATTATAATTGGAATACCTAACAATACAATCGTAATGGTAGAATTTGCAACTACTTTGGGACTAGCCTACTTTATGGGGTTACAAATAAGTTACAAAATATAAGTGGTTACCAAAATGTGACAAAATTTGTAACTGCTTTGCAACTCATTTAAGTTTGTAGTGACAAAAGAGTGTCAAACCAAACCCTATACCCTAAATATTGTTTATAAAAGTAACTTCCTTTTATACAAAATATGTAGTTAAATACAATATATCAAATAAAATTTGTTAAAACTATTAAAATAACATCAAATCATGTTTTAATTACTAGAATAACTTATAATTTTTTTAATTACTATATTGTTTTTATATCCTGAATGTCTTTATTTTCTTTGTTAACAAAAAATATATTTACAGAAAATGCCATTAATATTTATTGCCACATCATCAAAAATAAATTTATTTTCGAAATAGTGAAATAAGCCTGCCGTACAAAATCTATGACACTTGATGGCATGTTTATTAATTTCGGGCAGATTAATTTCTTCAAGCAGACTTGTTGTGGAAGGCTTCATATCGTAACAAACTTTCAAAATGAAGTCTACAACACATGATGATAGATTTAATTACGTTTGCAGATTTGTTTTCTGTTGGCAGATTTTTGTCTTATGATAGCATGTTTATAGTATGTCGTAGACTTTTATTCTGGTATGCAGATTTTTTTTTGTAGACTTTTTATTTTTATTATTTAGCAGATTTTCTTGTTCCTGAAACAGCAGACTTACATTTTTTTTGTTTATAAACAGCAATCTATCTAAATAAGTATGCTTTGTCGCGGACTTATAAATTAATAACAAAACTAACTTCTATGTGACAGCATGTTTTAATGTACGTTACAAGTTACTTTTAAAGAGTAACAGTCTTGTCCGGATGAGGTAGTCCAAGTGGAAGGACGGGTCTGTGGTGGCAACCACCATCCGGGTTCGATCCTCCCATGCGGAAACTACCCTGCCTCATCTGGACACCAAAAGCGGGTACTGGGCCTTCGGGCTCAGGGAAAAACCTCCCGGGTGAAGCTGGCATGCTGCCTGACCGGGCCCAGGGATTGACCCGCGAAGCGGGGAACCCTGGATTACAAAAAAAAAAAAAAAAAAAAAAAAAGAGTAACAGTCTTTTTTCATCTTGAATCGGTTAACTGATTAGAATTAATTAAAATTCCGGTTTACTCTAATTGAACTAAATATTCGACCACTAACCAAAACCAGTTACTAGAACCTTAAAATTTCGGGTTTTTTTCTGATTGAACCTAAAAATTCGACCACTAACCACAACTAGTTACTAGAACCTGGTTTCATCTGTAAAACTTCTTCTTCAAGTCACAATTTCCTTTTTTCAAGTGGCTATTTCAAGTTAATCCCACCCAAAAATTTATGGAGGAGGTTATAGCTGTTTATGGCCGGTGGTTATTCTAGAAAAGTAAGGCAAATTCAAAATATATGAATCCAACTATATCCAATTTCAAAAAATGATTACAAATTATCTCCCCAACGCCATATGATGATGCATTTTGTCAAGCAAATTCTTTTAAACTTTCATCTTGCAGCTTTTGACTGAGACAAATAGCCATTATAGATCTCAGGATATGACACAATCAATATCATCAAGAAAGAGACTTGAGAACAAACTCATCTTTCTAACTACATTACTGAACAAAACAGATGATTCTACAGGTCTTGATCGCTTGCATTTGGGTTGTGATTGTTGAGCAGGTGTTAAAACTGGGGAAGATGGCAAGAACGGATCGATCTCCCATGGTGAGACTCTGTCAGGTCTCTGAACTGTTGTTGGCTCATCCTGTTGGACCTTAAAAGAGGAAGAAAGAAGGTTAATATAGGAAAACTATAACGACGCAGAATAAGTAAACATTGAATCGGTTAACTGAACCTGCACTGTTCTCCACTTAGAAGCTGGCTATTGTAAAGATAGATCTCCAATTCCCACAATGGTTCCGGTAAACCTGAAGAAACTCAACCATTCAGAATCAACAACACTGAATAAATAATCAGAAGCAAATCTTACATTCACTCAGGGGACTCTTCTCCTTCAAATATCATTCTGATTTGAGTACCAAGAGAGAATCAATGCTTCATAGCTTCCATATACTTGTTAACCCCTACTATGAACTGACTTATCCTGAGAAGTCACAAGAAAAACATTCTTAAATCCAAGTCCTAAAACATAGAAGAGTATCATGTAATATCTACCTAGGCTTGTAAAACACAAGAAAGATAGTTTTGATAACAACAGCATGAGAAGCTGTAGCAAGGACTCCCATTCCAACTCTCAAATCCCCATTCTCACCTTTGAAACACACAAAGGCGTTTAATGAGTTTCACTAAAACTAAAACAAGACTAGTAAAGTTTCAGTAGTACCTCAAGAACACAAACGCATCTCCAGCTACGAGTCTTTTCGAGGATACAAATGTACTCCAACCCGTTGTGAGAAAATGCCTCCTAGGTTGTTCTAAACAAAACAAAAAAACAACTCTCATGTCTCATTTAGTCCAAAATATATACATCATGCGCAAAGAAAAGACTCACTCATCTGCCTCCCCAAGGATTCAACAGCCTCGTCGACGGTGTCATCATGATGATGCGTTCTGAAGGTGCTTTCATCATCTCCTCCCATGTCCCTGGAACTCGATATAGCTCCAGATACCAAAGACCTCAATCAATCCTTCCAATTCACTTCCCCTTGTGAATTGAAGGTTTTAGTGGTAGAGAAGGGTGCGAACAAGATCGAATTTAGGATAAATCATGTAAAACACATGAGAATGTTACGGGAAAGGGGTTTAGGGTTCATCGGTTATGGAAAAGGGGTTTTGGTGTCGGCTTCTTTTAATTGTTATTTTATAGAGAAGGAAAATTCTTTTAAAATACACGGACTAATTTTCATTTGTTAATAAAATACACTAACTATTTTGGATCTCCGTTTAATACACAAACTAATTTTTGTTACCTATTAAATACATAAACCTTTGAAATTCGAAGGTTTTACACATCGTTTTAGACGGCGTTAACTATATTTAACGGTAGTAACGACGACGTTAGTGTTTAATTAACACGTGTTTAAATTTTGAAAATATTTTTTAAAAAAATACACAAACTATTTTTAATTTGCTAATAAAATACACGAACTATTTTTGGATCCTCGTTTAATACATAAACTAATATTTGTTTTCTATTAAATACACAAACTTTTGAAAATTGCAGATTTAGACGATGTCAATTATGTTTAGCAGAAGTGAAGACAATGTTAGTGTTTAGTTGAGCATGTGGTTAAACTGTGAAAAAAACAATTTCTTAAATGTCCTCTGATAGATTATATTGTTAATTAGCTTTCTTCTCCATTACGCTTCAATAGTATAAATTTTGTTTTTGATGAAATTTCAAAAAATTTGATCATAGTAGAAAGAATATATGTAGAACTTAATTCATAACATTAAACTTATTTATCATAGTGTATATTAACCTTGAATCATAATCACTACTATCAAAGCGAAGAACAAGAATTAGAAATGTATAACACTAAACTAATTCCAAAATCAGAAACTCGTTTAAAATTATGTAGTTTTCTTCATCTTTTTTCACGACATGGAAATCGACTCCACTTTGAATCGATATAATGGGAAATCAAAGAAAAGAAACATATTTTGGAGAATAAACGAGGTTGGAACAGATTATAGTGTCAAACTCGAATTGAAACTAACTCAAATTAATTTCAATTGGCTGAGGGTGAGCGTGATTTTCACAGTTAAACCAGTTGTTTAATTTAAATATTGTCTTCACTTATGCTAAACATAGTTGACATCGTCTATGTGTAAAATCTGCAAATTTTAAAAGTTTGTGTATTTAATAGAAAACAAAAATTAGTTCGTGTATTAAACGGGGATCCAAAAATAGTTCTTGTATTTTATTAGCAAATGAAAAATAGTTTGTGTATTTAAAAAAAATATTTTCAAAATTTAAACACGTGTTAATTAAACACTAACGTTGTCGTCACTGCCGTTAAATATAGTTAACACCGTCTAAAACTATGTGTAAAAACTGCGAATTTCAAAAGTTTGTGTATTTAATACGCAACGAAAATTAGTTCGTGTATTAGACGAGAATCCAAAATAGTTCATGTATTTTATTAGCAAATGGAAATAAGTCCGTGTATTTTTAAGGAATTTTTCTTTTTTTCAATCAAATGTTTTATATTAGTTTAATTCATTTAGTCTATAGGGTATTATGGATTTTAACTCACATTTTCTTTATTTCTTTGTTTTTGTAAGTTATTCTGGTCATTACGTAACAAATGTGTGTTATTATAGGTAACTAGGGGCATTGCCTCCGCGCAAGCGCAAAGTTGTGGACAAAGTTCTTGTTTCATCTCAATATTTGCTAGAGTTATTGTAGTTGTGAATTTTGCGTTTTGAGTTGTTTTTCAAGTTTTTTTATTGTTATAGAGTTAGAGTTGTGATGATGAACTGTGTATGCATTGTTCTCCACTTATGAAGGACTAAACTTATTGTTCGTGTTGTTGTTTGTTGTGTCACTGAAACTTATTGTTTGTTTGTCATTTTAATTTGTTTCTTGTACTGTTAAGAATACATAAATTATATTAAAGTTGTTGAGAATACCTTTTGTTTCTGAATATTTTTCTCCAGTTTAGCTGTGTAAGTTGTGTGTATTAAGAAATAATTTTTATTATCCTTATTATGTTTATTATATGTTTTTATTTTATTTTTAAACTTGTTGCTCTTACCGGATCTTTAAAACAAATACATGAAGACTTGTAGAAATAACTATAAAATGAGTGACAATTTTAAGTATTTGGGTTTTAATGATTTTAAACGAATATGTATTTCTCATAAGAATACAATAGCATTGGCTTGTTGACATTGGGCATGTAAGCTATTTTTATAAGACAAGAAGAGTGAGCAGGTGGAGCTGTTGATGCCGCCTTTGTGTTTGTCGGGATTGTCTCTTGTATCTCTTATTGTGACTGTGTTTGTTTATCTTTTATTTGATGGGTAATACGTAAACAAAAATCATTGTTAGTTGTATTTATCAGAGTTCATAACTTACTCTGCTCTTTTTGTTTAGGTAATTTCACTGATCTTGGTTGTCGTCTTCGTCTTCTTCGTTGCAAAAGTAAGTTTGTAAATTGTTAAATAGATGGCCGTGTAATTTGTATTTGTTTAGCTGACTCGATGTATGTGTCATTGCGAAAGTAAGTTTGTAAATTGTTAAATAGCTGGCCGTGTAGTTTGTATTTGTTTAGCTGACTCGATGTATGTGTCGTTGAGTTTTAGTTGAGGTGAATGGTTTGGTATATTTGTTTTGAAGTTTATTTCTAAGATTAGACAAAAAGAGAGGTGGTCATTAATGATTCGTCTTTTTTGGAATTCTAGTTTTTGGTGTTTTGATTGTTAGGTTGTTGTGGTTTCTTTTAAGCTGTAAAATAAAGGTTTGTGTAAAATTAGTTTGATAAGTAAGGGAGATAAATAGACGACCACATAATTTGGGTAGGAAATATTTTGATTATTGATGTTAGCACAATATAGATAATAATATAAAAGAGAATTGTGTGTTGATTGTTTCTTACGGATCAATGAGGAGACGGATAACGACTCGAGTTGTTTCAGTTATGATAACGAAACATATTATAAACCCAGATGCAATATAATAATATACATGAGAGTTCTAGGTTTGTGTTCGCAATCACTTGGAAATTGTCATACTGTCTAATTATGATTGGAGATTCATCTCAGGAGCACCCGTGATGACTTCATCAATAATAGTTGGTGAGAAGAAACGATGAGGAATGGATGATCAATTATCTTGTACATGCTTGAGCATCTAGCAACCTCAAAACGATCGACTTTCACAACGGAACCGGCTTTCAAAGATGGCATGTAATGATTAGCACGTCCGGCGGGAATAAACCCATGAATCACGGAATCTGCAAATAATATTATTTAACAAAAAATCAGGAAATCAATTAAAAACAATTATATTAAATAAGTGTGATAAATCGAAGATTAACTTACCTTTTCATCAAGGAAGAGAACCGTGATTCCCATAAACTCATTGTCTTTCTTGAAGTCAGGGAATCCCCTAAGCGAGGAGGTTAGAGGCTATGCTCTGACTACTACGATCAACACGGAGAGACACGACGGTTGAGTGACGGATGCCGGGAACGCCAGTTTGAGGAACTGGAGAGGCAGAGAGACATTTTCTAGAAGATCGTTAAAGCTAAGAGGAATCAACGAGTTTTGTGGAGATGCAGATTGGGTTCATCAAAGATGAGAATCATATATATAGAGTTTACAGAAATGCTACAACTCAGGAACATTTAAGATCAAGCGATTTCAGATGGGGAGATGAAGAGTTCACCGATGAAAAAATTGATTACGAACAGACTCACAGCACAACTCTACAACTCAGACTTGTCTAAGACAATGATGAAAAGAACTCTAACTCATGTTAAACGAAGACAGATTACAATATGGAAAAACTATAATTGTTGTTTTTTCATATAACGTGATGAACCTCATTTAAAAATGAAACTCATAATACACTTGTAGGCCTGGCCCACTGAGAAAACCGAAGAAGCAAAGCTTTCCGACCTTCATAAATATATATTAGCTTCGGCCATCAATGTACAAAATATCTTTTAGTTTAGTGGTATAAATGTTGGTGTTTATATCTCAATAACTCGGGTTCGAGCCACAGGCTTGACACTTTTTCACATTTTTTAAAAGTAAGACCCACCAAAATGCTGACGTGTCGCTTCAGGAAAGAAGGAACTGTACTATTATATTATAGATATCTCAAACTATATTTATAAACCAAATTGAAATGATTATAAATGAAAGTAGTACTCTTGCGTTGATATCCAAATATTATGAATGAGTCTACAAATAAGATTAGTTCTTGGATTTGTCGGATTATCCCCTATATATTAATCCTGGAGCATTACAACATATTTTCGTAGCCACGTGTCATCACGAGAATGATTCTTAGAATTGTTAGAAAAATAAGTTGGTCTATATAAACATATACTATGTTTTTTATTAAACTAACGATCAAATTAATTAGTAGTGTACAAAATAATATTTTTTCTTTCCTTAAATAAAAGCTACGGAATAACCTAATATAGTTAACATATATATGACAATTAATGATTATGAATAATACATATTTTATAACAATTTTTCTAACATCTCTCTTTTCTGTTTAATTTTATACTACTAAAAAAATTAAACAGTCACATTAATGGTAAAAGCCTCACATTGACATTTTGTGATCAACGGTTTAACTTTTTTTTCAAGCAAAATATAAATGATCATATATAGTAGGGGTAGGCGTTCGGATACACGTTTGGGTTCGTATCCGGTATTTCAGTATAATTTTATAGAACCCATTTGAGTATTTTTATATTTTGACTCGGGTTCGGGTATTTTATGTTCGGGTTCGGATATTTTGGGTTGGGTTCGGATATTTAAAATTTGAATAAAAAATAAATAAATTATTCATTGTTTAAGTTTTTTTTATTTAAACTATATTTTAACTTAACTGGTTTTCTAATTTTTAAAATACTAAACTATTAATAGATTAGAAAGACACAAATTTAGTTATTGTTTTGAAAATTTAGATGCAACTTTTGTTAATGCAAGAAACAAGAGTTTGATATGTATTTTAAGTGAGTAGCAAATGTTTTTGTCCATAATTATATGTATATTATCTAATTTTGAGCAATAATTATTATTAATATAAATATTTTGAATAAAATGAGAGAAGTAAACTAGAAATATAGGGTTAAGTATACTTATGTTTGGCTATCTTCGGATATCCATTCGGGTTCGGATATTACCCGTTCGGATTCAGATATTACCTGAACTGGTCAAATAAGTAATTTATTTTGTTGTTCTTGAATTAGATGATTTTTAGACCGAGCTGATGCATATATACTTGACAGACATTTATATTTCGAGTTTGCACTTATATTCTATAACAGATTGATATATTAGATTTGAACACTAATCTGTTAATATAGTTTTCCAGTGATTTTTTTTTCAAAATTTTGATTCTTAGATATGTATCTGGAGTGAAACTAATTTTTACAGATGTCTATTTTTTTAAATTGACACTTATGTAATTCACTGAATTCATAGAAGAAATTAAAAAAAACTTAACTCATATCAATGAAACAAAGACGGGAACGAAAACACAATTTTATATAGGTAGAAAATGAAATCATTTATGGAGAGTCAATAGTAAACAAATCGAGAGCATAAAACATAATTCCCTTTCGTCATTATATATAATCGATGTTGCCTATTTGGTTTTGGTGATTTGTGTCACCCACAAAACTTAATTTTTTTGTGTGCATATGAAGTCTTAAAAATAATTAAAATGAGATGTAATACATTAACTATTCAACAATATATTTAAGAGATCAATATTTGTATTCGTCGTTATATAATCGATAAAAATTGTAGTATTGCAAAATGCTAAAACTATTTAATAAATAAACATTATTATAAAAACTCACTCTACGCGCGGATTATCACGGATTATCACCTAGTTTTCTAGTAATACAGAGTAAAACATCTTGTGATATGTTATGTAAATAAGTTATGAATAAATACAATACAATTGTAGTTGCAAATAAGTGACAAAGATTACAACTACTTCGTCACTCATTTAGGTACATAGTGTTACAACACAATACTTTTAATATATACATAATAATTGCCACTAGTTTACGACTCCCCCACTATTGTAGTTGCAAAATAATGGCAAACAAAAAAAATATGTATCAATTACATTCAAGCTAGGAAACTGCTCCATGAATAGAACATTTACCACATGTATCATTCAAGCTATTCCCCCTCCAACATCGGAATGATACTATTGCATCATCATTTTGCTCTTGCAGAGTATTGGATTCTCTTATTTCGTAAGATTAGATATACATATATGTTCTCTTAGGCTCTAACCGGTAACCACTAAAGAAATATAAAAAATAGAAAATAAAAGAATGTAATGAATAAATCAAGAGAAAATCTATTCCTCTCCTAATTTGATAAAGAATAATTGTACTCTATTATTCTTTAAATTTTAAGAAATGTTAGAAAACCATAGAGAATAAATATTCCTTGTAAATGATATAAATTGTAAAGAATGATAAGGAATTCACTATTTCCACTCATTTTCTTGGTCACTATAAAACATTTATTTTTCATAACCGTAAATAAATCATTACAATTTTTTAACAATTTTGCGACAACTATATTTAAATTATATTGCTGGCTAATTTTGAAATAAGTGTTTGTGACTAGACACCTAGTCATAAATCAGTTGTAAATTCACATATATTTTGCTACCTCTTTATATTGTCGCAAAAAAGTCTCATATTACTCTCAAATAACCAACCAAATTGCAACTGCGCATTTTTGTGGCATATTTGCAACTAACTTATGACATGTTTCGCGTAGTAGCACTAAAGTTGCAAATAGGTTAGAAATTAGTTGCAAAATTTTGTAACTACTACTTTGGTTGCAAATTGTAGTCTCAAAATAAATGTTTTCTTGTAGCGTAACCTCTGTCCTTGATTCAGAGCAGTTCGCATACGGTAATAATGATGAAATGGATGGAGATCACAAGCAGTTCTAACAAGAAGGATACCTCTTGCGCGGATATTAGCCACTTCACCAGCATATCAACCACACTTTTATTACTTCGACAAACGAAATCAGAAACATGTATATGTGTTGGTGGTAGGCGAAGAGTTCGGCTATGTTGGACGAATTTGTAGGTTTGTAGAAAATGAGGATATGTTGTGCCAAAGGTAAAAGAACTTATGCGGGAAAGGATGTGGCCATAGGAATGAAGGAGAGATTCTCAGACCACTGTATGCAGCTATAGGCGACAACCGACCAGAACGCTGTTCGGCTATGTTGGGCGAATTTGTCGGTTTGATCAATTCTTCTTAATATTTATAAAATACAAAATATAATGAACGAATTTTTTTCTAATTTTTAATTCTTTAATTAGAATTAAAATAAAATATAATTCTAAAACTAATTAAGCCTAATAACCTAAATGATATTACAAATAATAATTTATAGTAGCTAATTTTCAAAATTATAGAAAGTGTAATAATGTTTGATCAATTCTTTTATATTTATATACAACATAAAATAATAAATAGAAAACAATTTATATAAATTGGTATAATTATTTCATATTCATTTAAAAATATAGTATTATCTATAATAATTATTAATCTCTTATAATGTCTACTTATGCTTTATAAATAATTAGGCTTTGAAGATTGGACAAATTATATTGAACAGAACATGTGGAAATTTGATTAAAAATGTTTTGCATTTAAGTCAAATAATATAGTGGAATAAGGTAATGTTATGATTGAAAAAATTCTAAGATATTAGTTCATTGATTGTATGGTTTGTAATACTATCTAGAGAGGAAAATAAATATTTGAAAAAATATGTAAAAAATAAGAAAATATTAGCAAAAAAATAATTAAAATAATGAAATAATAACAAAAGAAAATAAGAAGAGGCCGAAGAAAGATGATAAAGAATATTACCATATATTTATGTACTACTTGCTCTGTTTTATATTAAGTATCGTTGTAGAGTAAAAATTTTGTTAGAAAATAAGTGTTATTTTAGAATTTTATTGCAAAATTTATTAACTTTATATGTTATATTAATCTTTATATTTTTTCAGTTTATTTTTTGTTAGTTAAAATATTGTTAGGTGTAGAATAGGTAATGATTGATTTTTGAAAAAATACAAAATTAAATATTTTCTTAATTTGTACAAACAAAACTAAAGTGACTCTTAAACTCAAAAATATGGAGTATTATTTATTTGGGTTCTTTATATATTATTATTTATTTGCGTTCTTTACATATTGTGAAATAATAAATTACAAAATATATCAAATCATTGAGAATTCAATAACTATTATGTACATTATTAAATTAGCGCATGTATATAAATCAAAACAGTCATCGTTATTTATTTATAATCACTTTATGGTAAATAAATCCAAATAATCATTTTATCTGCTTTATTTAATATATTATTAAATTTACATGATATTAATATATATAGTATAGTATATTTTTAATATGACTATTTATTAAATGAAGTTTACTACTCATATGGTTTTATAATCTTTGTATTTTTTTTTCTAACAAATATTTTAAATCGTTGATCACAAATTTTTTAATGTGATATTTTAACAGTTTTATTAATCTATAGTCATTTTTAAAAATTAAAAATAGAAAAATCTGTATTTCTATTATATGATTATTGTGTTTTTATTTATTTATTTTAATAATATAAAATTAAACAAAAATGGTAAAGAATGTACAAATTGTAATAAATTTTTTATAATTTAAAATCATTAACTATCATATATATTTCAATTATATTAGGTAGTTTCGTATCTTTTATTTAAGAAAAAAATGAAAAATAGTTTTATGCATTAATAATTAATTTAATGAAAAAATAGTATAGTTTAGATGGACTAACCTGGTTTCGAAAGATTCTATAAAATCATTATAGTAATGACATATGTCATATCTCAAAAGTTGTAGTATGTCTCAGAAAATATATAAAGATCTTTAAAAACCAATCAGAAAATTAAACCACAAAAGGAGAATCTCTTATATATTAATCAAAAACATTTTTTAAATAGAAAAATTGTATAAAAAAACTTAAAAGTAACACTCATTAACACTTTAGAGTGTTAGTGAACACCAATTTGAAGATTTTTAATGCATTTTTTCTTTTTAAATTGTAACACTGATTACAATTTTTAACTGTATAATTAATTATATTGAATAATAAAAGCTTAATAACAATTTGTATATTTTTTACAATTTTACAATTTTCTAATTTTCTAATTTTCTAATTATAATATATTAAACAATAACATAATATATTAAAATATATATTTTTTACAATTTTCTAATTTTCTAATTATATTATATTAAACAATAACTTAAAAGATTACAAATTACAACTGTTGACATTAAAAATGTCTGTGATTAATGATTTAAAAGTACCCACTTAAAATCAACTGTTGGATACCCTTAAACTGGCTGAAGCGGAATCAAAACTTTGGGCTGAGGCTCAAATTTTGAATGATAACAAGAGGATCCAACCGGTAGGGGCAATGATTCTTCCGTCAATCCCAGGAAGATGGTGTTTTACGGATGGTTCCTGGAAAGAAAATGATATTTTTTCTGGCCAAGGATGGTATAGTACTCTAGAGGGATTTGCGGGTTTGATGGGTGCAAGGAATGTTCGGGCGTCACTTTCTCCCCTTCATGCAGAAATGGAAGCCTTGTTATGGGCAATGGAATGTATGAAAAACTTACGACAATTTCAGGTTACGTTTGCAACGGATTGTTCTCAATTGGTGAAGATGGTTTCAACACCAGAGGAATGGCCAGCATTTGCAAGTTATTTGGAGGATATAAACAGCTTGAAAGAGAGTTTTTCCCACGCAGAGATTATCTATGTACCAAGAACGCATAACAAGAAGGCGGATAGCTTAGCCCGTAGCGCTAGGAAGGAAACGTCTTTTGTAGTTCACATGGATCAAGATCTCCCAGTTTGGTTCACAGAGTCTATATGAGTCTGTAAAGTTGATGACAAAAAAAAAAAAAAAAAAAAATCAAATACGGCGTCGCTCTCCCAACAATTCATCTTCTCTTCGGTCGACTTCGACTCCTTAATTTCGGAGCGAGGTTTCTTCTTCCTTCAGAACTAGGGTTTTCTGGGATTCTCGAATCGATAAAAGGTCAGTCATTTCAGTACTTTTTGGATTGCAGTCGCTGAATTGGATATTCTCAGTATAATTTTCGTCTTATTACTTACTTAGTTAACATTTATCGACCTTTGATCTTGATCCGATGCGTCTGATTTTCGATTTTGAGAAATTACGCATTTCACTTTGGTTAGTGAACTAAGCAAAGAACTGTGTATGTGATTGCTTTCTGTAATCAATCACTGGTTCAGTCTCTATTGTGTTGCGTCTTAAAAGTGATGTTGATGTGCTTTTTTTGTAGCCATGTCTGAACGACAAGACACAGGAGATGTTTCTCTTTCCGTCAAACACGAGGAAGAGGTTTCGCCTGAATCTTTAGCTTGGGCTGATTCCTGCATCATCAGCTTCCCTGGTGATTCCGACAACAATGACTGGGGAACGTTTAGAGATGCTTTAACAGAAATCATTGATATCCATCCACAGATCTTTGTTCCTTCATCTACAGAAACAACAACAGGTGTTCGGTCTCGAGACGAGGTTATGACCGAAGCCGAGTCAGTTCAGATACCACAAGCTGCTGACAGTTCTTCGAGTGAACAAGTCAGCGAGATTGTCTCTTTTCTCACATTTGAATCAGACCCGTCGAAGAACTCTTTGCCAGATCATTACTTTCCGGCAGAGAACAGAACAACCAATGGACCAGTGGACAATCACACAAGATGTATTGAAAGTATAGAAGAGGATGGTTCTATGAGCAACGGAGAGGCGAATCAAGAACCAGTGTCAGAAACGCCCCAAGTCGTCAAGGATTATTTCATGAGCAGCAGTTACGTTGAAGACGACAACGCTGACGAAGTTGATGCTTTGGAGGATCCGGGTAACCTTACTCCACAAGAGATCTTCAAGGTGTGGGATCTTAAGATCGTGGGAGAGGATGATGATGAGGAAGATGGGTTGGGGCTTCAAGTGAAGAAAGCACTCGATGAGTTTTCCACGGTCCAGCCACCCAATGATGATGATCATGTTGTTGTGGAGAAGAGTTATATCGATGATCTGATAGCTGGGATAACGGATCTGTCTCTCACGGAAACATTTGAGTGAAGAAAAGATGAATTCAAGTGTATTTTGTTAATTTGACATCAGTAACTCTCTTTTGTTTTAATTTTTCTACTTGACCAACAAAACCTTCTAGAC
This sequence comes from Brassica napus, assembly GCF_020379485.1. Classification (NCBI taxonomy): domain Eukaryota; kingdom Viridiplantae; phylum Streptophyta; class Magnoliopsida; order Brassicales; family Brassicaceae; genus Brassica; species Brassica napus. The sequence continues at coordinate 59,024,186 of NC_063446.1, read as the reverse complement.
GATTCGGAGGGTTCTCTAAATCGGTTGTTTCCACGTCCAATTTGGCCACCTGTTGTGTGCAATGGTGACGATGAGATTGCACTCTCTCTCGACCGTTAATTAAGACTTCACAATCTCTTAAAATCTCTGTACTTAAACCTCAGCCTTAAGAAAACTCAGGGATTCACGTCCTCACAAAGACCCTCAGAATGTAACTTTCATACGCATCTTTGGCTCTAAATTCTAAAAGTGATTTTAAATTGAATTTTCTTGTCTTCACTCGTCAATGAAGAACTACTAGCGTCTATAAATCTTTAAAGTGATTACGAACACTGATGAAAAATGTTCGTCATAAACTTGCAACATATGACACACATATAAACCCCAAATGACCAAATGATGGTTTGGAGAAATAGTTTTTCTGCTGTTTAACAATTTTGAGATATTGGTGAGGTGGTAGTGACAAAATAAGTTTTTGCCAATTCAGTAACCAATATAATGGAAGAAACTAATGGTCGGGACCTGAAATTTATCCATCATCCACATGATCAAATCAAACAGATTATGTAACTATATCTATACTATTAAAACATAATCATTACTAGGATTATGCCCTTAATTTTTTAAACTTATTTACAATGTAATACCCCTGTTTTTAAACCTTTTTAAAAGAAAATTGGCCAAAATAAATCCAGCCAAAATCATTGCTTTTACGGTTTGGGAAAAAAAAATCAAAATATTTCCTCTTATTTTGTAGGAAGGAAATCTGTCATCAGTTAATATGATACCAAAATATGGAAAACTATAATAAAATAGGACCCAAATATGCTATTATGGACCGATTGTTCCAAAGGCCTAATTGATGTCTGAATAATCATCATTACTTTCAACTTTTGCAAACAGAGATTTTTTTGTAAAACAATTAAGTCAATGTAACAATCACTTTGAACTAGAAAAGTATTTTAATTTCGGATTAAATAATATCTTCTATGCATATCAATACTATTAAATCAGGATCATGACCAATTAATTGAATTTTAGTCCAACAATAACTATTTTATACATATTTTATAACCATTTTTTTGATTCCAAATTAATAGAAACCAACTTCTTCCTAGCGTACTAAAAAAACTCTCAACAACCTTTTAATATTAAAATCAATTTTGTAACAACTACAACTGAATAATCATATTATATTCACTATTCATATTATATACTTATAAATATAATTCCAATTTAAATAACAAAATCAAATTATATAAGTAAATTTTAAAAATTGCATCAAAAAGTTTTAAAGCATAAAAATGATTTTAATACAAAATGGGTTATAAGTTAAATATTTTATTTTAATCTATTATATTAAAACAACATCAACATCTATTGACATAAGTGTGGTACAATTATTAAAACATCTTATTAATCATATAATAAATATATTATACAAATAAAAACACAAATATTAATAAAACATAAATATAAAAATTAAATTTCTAAAAAAAATATAAAACAAAAAATATACCCATTGAGAATCTAGTATACTATTAAAACATAATCTTTATTAGGATTTTGTCCTTAATTTTTAAATTTATTTACAATGTAATGCCACTGTTTTTTTAAACCTTTTTAAAAAAATGGCCAAAATAAATCCAGCCCAAATCATTGCTTTTACGGTTTGGAAAAAAAAAATCAAAATATTTACTCTTATTTTTTTTTTTTTTTGAACTTAGTTTCCTCTTATTTTGTAGGAAAGAAATATGTCATCAGTTAATATGATACCAAAATATGGAAATGTATAATAAAATAAGACCCAGTATGCTATTATTATGGACCGATTGTTTCAAAGACCTAACTTATGTCTGAATAATCATCATTGCTTCCAACCGTTGCAAACAAAGAATTTTTTGGAAAACAATTAAGTCAGTGTAACAATCACTTTGATACATCTATACTATTAAATCAATGTTTTTGTGTTCTATTTTATATATATTATTTTATGATTTAGTTGAAATATCTTTTGTTAACAACATTTGTTATTATTTTTTAACATTTTTAAAGTAATATAAAGCTTTAAAATGTAAAATTTAGAGTTTTAAAATGTTTTATTTTAATTATTAATAGTTTTATTTAAGTTGTTTTGTAAAATTTTAGATATATATGACAAATATTCAACTAAAGTTGATGGAATTGGGTATATCATGTCATTTTCAGATCCTAAATACCTGAACTCGACCGGATCCGATATGGATCCGAACAATTACGGATATTTTATGGGTATTTTAATTATAGACCTGAACTGACCCGAACCCGAGAAGAACCGACCCGAACCAGAAACCGAAAATTTCTAAGTACCTATTGGGTCTAAATATTTAGGACCCGAAAAGACCTTGACTCGAAAAGAACCGGTCCGAACCCGATCCGAAGATCCGAACGTAGGCCTAGGCCTAGTTGATGTCTGAATAATCATCATTGCTTCCAACTGTTGCAGACAGATTTTTTGTAAAACAATTAAGTCAACGTAACAATCACTTTAAACTAGAAAAGTATTAGACTTTCGGATGAAATAATATATATTAACTTCTATACAAAATTGAATATTGTACAATTTTCTCAGGATATGTACCTTTTTTTTTAGTGTCCTTGGGTCAAAATAGTATATAGTTTTTTGGTTAAGACATAAAAATTATTTTTAAAGAGAAAACATAAATTTGTTGTTATTTAAATATAAATAGAAATATTAAAAACAAAGAGAAGAACTATATGAATATTTTTCACAAAAAAGTGTTAGCTCAATTTAATTTTAATGCTTTTAGCATTATGAAAAATAATTTTTTAAAAAAATATATATGCAAACAAATCTGTATCATTTTAAATCAGCTAAACATTTATAAATATTTTTAAAACATAAACAATCAACAAAACCATAATTATAGTATTAGATAATAAATTTTATCTATTTCACATCATCAAAAGTTTTGGTTTCAGATAAGAGAATGTCTAATGTTTTTTTTTATCCGGAGATTTGATTGGATTGTTACTAGCCGAACGCACGGAGCGTGCTTTAGAAGAAGCAAATCTGTTAAAACACTTCTTATAATTAATAATTTTTTTTACTATAATTGGATTTTAAAAAAAAAAATCTTGCACTTACGAATTAAAATCTAGTTTTAGTTAAAGCAAAATGAATAATAAAAAGAAAAGAATATAGCTATATATTTATCTTTTCCCATGTACTTGCGTGTTTTCATCGATTATTGTGTTTAGAAATGAAGATAAAAATATGAGCTAACCCTTAAAATAAAACATAAGCAAAATAATAGAGTTTTAAAGTAAAACAATAGCAAAATAATGGATTAAATAAGTAACTTTTTGTCAGGTAAAAAAAGTAGAAAACTTGTATGTGAACTGTAAAACTGAAATATTTGGAAAAAGATAAAAAAGCGAAAAAAATATAATTAAGTTTATTAGAGGATAAAGGCCAAAGGAAAAAGATATGCCACGGGGAAGCATGTGCAAATAAGAATGAACGAGAGCTTCTCGTCTTTGAAGTTAAGGGGAGAGAGGCCCACAAAAAGGGAAAAACTGGTTGCAGAAAAACCAGAATAATGATAGCTGTTGGTTGGTTTTTTACACTGTTTGCGGGTTTTACTGGCGGCGGTCCGCGATTGATTGGTTTTTATTTTTTTTATTTTTATTTTTTTATTCAAACAAAAAAAATTAAAAAAAAAATTAAAAAACTCATTTGGGTTTCAGCGTTAATCATGGTCTAAGAACATCAGCATCAGAGAGAGATCACATGCGTTTCTTTACAATAATAAAATAATAGCAATTAATTTTATAATTATTTTAACTTATTTTTTGACAACCTAGCCAATAAATGAGTTAGAGCATGTCCGATGGTTAGAGTCCATGATGAGTTCTAATGATTAATTTAATAGCTAATTTAGTAATTTGTGAAGTTTAGAACCCTTGCTAATGTAATTAAATTTGACATGGTCTAATGGGAAAACCTCTCAAAAATTCTTAAAAAATAAACTTTTTATTTTATTTTAGAAGTTAAATGATTGGATTTCATAAAATTTAAACAAATATGACATAAAAACATATTAAAAATAGAAATACAAATATATAATTAAAAATTTGAAACAAACATGAAAGAAAATCACAAACAAAAATTAAAACAAATATGACATAAAAACATACTAAAAATACAAATACAAATCATAAACGAGAAAAAACCAATTAGTTGTAATCTTGATTTGTACACAAGTTAACACCAAGACTTTCGCGTTATCAATTAATGCTTGAAATGCAAGAATATGCATCAAAACCAAATCTCTACATCAATGTTATTACACTACTTTCCTCTGAAACCACTGAGCTTTAAAAACTATACTAATTGCTAATTTCAAACGCATGAATATCAGTTTATGGTATTGTACGTGGCAAGACCAAAGTCATTCTCTCAACCTCCATTCATGGCAAGACCAAAGTCATCATCGTCCATCAACCGAGAAGCAAAGACATTGTGCGTGGAAGTTGCGAAATCACCATCCAGATCTTGGCCATCTCTCAACCTCTCTATCTTCTCCACAGCATCCCTCATCTCCATCCTCCTTTCTTCATCCTCTTCGCAACAGCTCAACCCGATCTTCACCCGTTTTCTCCTCCTTCACCATGTTACTAGCTCACCCAAGTCACAAGGCTCATGTTAGCATCGTACCCTTGCCTTAGATAATTCTCAGGGAACCTTCCCGTTAAAAGCTCCGAGGTCAAAACCCCGAGGCACCAAACGTCTGTCTTCTTCTTTATTTGTCCCTTTAAGCTGTACTCTGGCTATTTATAACGATCATTAGGTTATGAGACTGCTCTGAGTTCATCACCGGTCTCAGCGCGTAGTCTGTCAAGAGAGGCTCAAATGATTCGTCAAGTACGACATTAGATGACTTGAGATGACCGTGAGGGATGGTCAGTGTTGGTAGCTCCTTGAACAAGTAACCTAAACCCTTAGAACATGATTATCGGTGGTGGGAGGAGGATTCTTACGCGTGGGCCCCACCACATTTTTGCAAAAACCGTGATTCAAAGTCGCCAAATAAGAAACGTTTCACAGTAGTTTGTTGTACTGTTTGTGGGCCCCACAGACACGTGTCGGTCCGCGATTGGTTCATTTTTAATTTTTAATTTTTTTTTTTAAATCAAAAAAAAAAAATAATAAGAACTCAAAAACGTTTTTACCGATAATCATGCTCTTAGCCACTCCTTGTATAATCTTTAGCCTTGTTGGCCAATCCAGTAGAAACCATCAATCTGTACATTATCAGCATAATCCTGAACATGAATCAATGTTGTTCCAAGCCAATGCATTAATTGTTAAGTAGTGACAAAGTATGAGTCTAAATTAGATTTATGGGAAAGAGATTAGGAAGTAGATTACCTGTAATTGATAGGAGCAGGACCTTGAGAAGAGAAGCTTCTGGTGGTAATGGGAGAATCAAGGCGGATACGAAATCCAAATGATTACATCTGTATCTGTAGAAATGTTTTGTACTGCTGTAGTTAGAGTACCTTTAAGAAAAAACTTTTGAACTTTGCAACACTCTCTTTTTCAGTTTTGTTTAATTTATTAATTTTTATGGGAAGAGACTCACGTTAAAAGAGACCAATGAGTTTGCCCTAAGAGTCTGACTAAATAGCATAATTAGAATAACAAAAAGTAGAGTAAAAATATTTACTCCCAAAGAGCCAATCAGGGATGAAAAAGGTAAACAATATTTCCTCCCATTTGCGCTGGAAAATGGAATTTTTCTTTTGTATTTTTTATATCTTTCACCTTTTTGTTACTCTAGATAAAAGAGAGTAAATCAGAATTACACCATAAACAATTAATTCTTTTCACTTATTTTTTTATATTTACTCCAAATTATTCCAATTATATTACCAGTCACACCCTAAATTTTCAATAGACACATGAATAAAATCGAAAATATATAATATTTAAATCTTGTTAGACATGCTTGCTGACCGCGATTTATATAATATTTTTTATTTTATTAGTTATATAATTACCTACTGTAATTTAATAAAAATATAGTATTGAATAATAAAGATTTAATAAATAGTATATTTTTTTACAATTTTGTTTAATTTATATAACTGAAATATATTAAACAATCATATTAACAAAATATAACAAATTATATTTTTGTATATTTAGAATTTCTGAAAATGGAAACAAATTACTAAAACTGTTAAAGTAGGAGATTAAAATATTTGTGATCAGTGGTTTAAAACGTACCAACTTAGAACTCAAAACGGCTTCTATCTTCTCTTCATCCGGTCGGGAGACACCGAGATTTCAAAGCGAGGTTTCTTCTTCCTCCCTTCAAAACTAGGGTTTTTTTTCTGGGATTCTCGAATCGATAAAAAGTCGTCAGCAAAGTTACTTATTGGATTTCAGTCCCTGAATTGGATGTAGTACTCAGTATAATTTACGTCTTATTACTTGCGTAGTTGACATTAATAAACCGTTGATCTTGAGAAACTACGCATTTCCCTTTGGTTAGTGAACAAAGCAAAGAACTGTGTATGTTATTGCTTTCTGTAATCAATCACCGATTCAGTTCATATCGATGTAACCCACTCTATTGTGTTGTGTCTTAAAAGTGATGTCGATGTGCTTTTGTAGCCATGTCTGAACGACAAGACACAGGAGATGTTTCTCTTTCCGTCAAACACGAGGAAGAAGATGTTTCACCTGAATCTTTAGCTTGGGCTGATTCCTGCATCATCAGCTTCCCTGACGATTCCGACAACTATGACTGGGGAACGTTTAGAGATGCTTTAACAGAAATCATTGATATCCATCCACAGATCTTTGTTCCTTCATCTACAGAAACAACAACAGGTGTTCGGTCTCGAGACGAGGTTATGACTGAAGCCGAGTCAGTTCAGATACCACAAGCTGCTGACAGGAGTGAACAAGTCAGCGAGATTGTCTCTTTGCTAAACTTTGAATCAGACCCGTGGAAGAACTCTTTGCCAGATCATTACTTTCCGGCAGAGAACAGAACAACCAATGGACCAGTGGACAAGCATACCACAGGTAATGAAAGTATAGAAGAGGATGGTTCTGTGAGCAATGTAGAAGCAGATGAAGAACCAGAGTCAGAAACGCCTCAAGTCGTCAAGGATGATTTCATGAGCAGCAGTTACGTTGAAGACAACAAAGCTGACGAAGTTGATGTTTTGGAGGATCTGGGTAATCTTACTCCACAAGAGATTTTCAAGGTGTGGGATCTTAAGATCGTGGGAGAGGATGATGATGAGGAAGATGGGTTGGGACTACAAGTGAAGAAAGCATTCGATGAGTTTTCCACGGTCTAGCCACCAAATGATGATGACCATGTTGTTGTGGAGAAGAGTTATATCGATGATCTGATAGCTGGGATAACGGATCTGTCTCTCACGGAAACGTTTGAGTGAAGAAAAGATTAATTCAAGTGTATTTTGTTAATTTGACAACAGTAAGACAGTAATTCTCTTTTTGTTTTACATCTCTACTTGACCAACAGAACCTTCTAGACAATATGGAAGGTTCTCTAAATGGTCGATTTGGTTGCTTCCACGACCCACTTGGCCACCTGTTGTGTGCAATGGTGAGGATGAGATTACACTCTCTCGACCGTTGATGTAAGACTTTACAATCTCCTAAAATCTCTGTACTTAAACCTTAGCCTTAAGAAAACTCAGGGATTCACGTCCTCACATATTCTCTCAGAACGTAACTTTCAAACGCATCTTTGGCTCTAAATTCTAAAAGGGGTTTTAAAATGAATTTTCTTGTATTCACTCGTCATTGAAGAACTACTTGCGTCTTTAAATCTTTAAAATGATTACTGTCCTCATGATTCGTGCTTCCCTTATCAAATCACCATTTTGTAAGCTTATAAGAGCATCCGCATCAATGAACCCCCTTTTGGGGTTCATAGGATTTTTTTAATATTTTTTTATGGGACCATGAATAGTGATGAACTTCTATCGTTTGTGTTTCTGCATTAGTGAACCTGAAGAAGAGGTTCATAAGAATAAAATAATATTTTTTTTTAAATATTTGAAAACTTTTTATTCAATACATTAAGAATATTCAAATACATTAAGAATATTAATGAACATAGAAAGATTATTCATCTACATTACCAAACTTTTTCCATACATTTTCAACTAAATCCGCTTTCAAAAGATGATGTTTTTCTGAATCCCGAACTTCATTGCGAACGCCTAACATATTACCTATATTAAAACTTGTTCTCGTTTTCACCTTGGAACTTCTGCTTGACTCTCCTGACTCGAACTCAGATGTATCAATTTGGGTATATCCGTCTCGTTCGTTCTCTACTATCATATTGTGCAATATGACACAACTTCTCATAATCCATCCTATCTTTTCCTTGTCCCATAGTAGAGCTGGATTTTTAACTATTGCGAACCTTGATTGCAATACTCCAAAAGCCCGTTCGACATCCTTTCTGGTGGATTCTTGACGTTCGGCAAATAGCTCTGCTTTAGGACCTTGAGGGAGTGGGATGGATTGGATAAATGTTGACCAATTTGGATAAATCCCGTCAGTAAGGTAGTAGGCCATACGATAAGTGTGGTTGTTGACCTTGAACTTCACTTTTGGTGCTCGACCTTGTAAAATATCATCAAAAACTGGTGACCGATCAAGAACATTGATATCGTTGAGGGTACCTGGTAATCCGAAAAATGCGTGCCATATCCAAAGATCTTGTGATGCAACAGCTTCTAAGACAATTGTCGGCTTTCCTGAACCACGTGTGTACTGACCTTTCCAAGCTGTTGGGCAGTTTTTCCACTCCCAGTGCATACAGTCGATGCTGCCAATCATCCCTGGGAACCCCCGTACCTCTCCAATATCGAGTAATCGTTGAAGATCATCCTCATTAGGTCTTCGTAAATACTCCTGTCCAAACAATTGTATTATCCCAGTAGTGAAATTTTCCAAACATAAACGTGCCGTACTTTCACCAAGTCGGAGATATTCGTCATATGTATCTCCCGATTGACCGTATGCCAGCATACGTATAGCTGCCGTACACTTTTGAAGTGCAGATAGCCCGAACCTTCCGTGAGCATTTTTTCTTTGCTGAAAGTATGGCACTTCAGTACTTAGGCGATCGACAATGCGAAGGAACAATGACTTGTTCATTCGAAAACGCCGCCTAAACATTTCCGATGGGTATGTGGGATTTTCGTTGAAATAGTCGGTCAATAGTTGATTGTGTCCGCGTTTCCGATTTCTTTCGATATAAGCTCGTCTCTTCGGGTTGTTAGCTTGACCATCAACTACTGAGTCGATGAAATTATCAACAACTTTGTCGACCATTTCTTCTAAATACTCATCTACTTCATCACTTGATGAGGAAGACATTGTTGAAGCAATTTACTTCCTATAAAAGGCAAAAGGGATTTATAAAAAACTAATAAAAATATAACTATCTTATAAGTACATTACATTTATTTCCTTGTCTATATCGTTTTTTGTGTTGTCTTTTATCATTTTTTTTAAATTTAAAAATATTAATTTAAATTTCCATTACTTAATTTTTTTATAAACTTATAAAAATATAACTTATAAAAACATAACATTTTTTCCTTGTCTATATGGTATGTAGTGTTGTCTTTTATCATATTTTTTTAAATTTAAAAATATTAATTTAAATTTCCATTACTTAATTTTTTTATAAACTTATAAAAATATAACTTATAAAAACATTACTAACCTCTACGGATTGAGAATTAATTTCTTTTGGTTGAATTCAAGGAACAACGCAAGTGTGGAGAATCAATGCAAGTGGTGATGGTTGAGGAGTGTATGAAGGTGTGGTGATAGTTGAGAAGAATCGTGGTGATAGTTGCGAGGAATCGTGGTGATGGTTGAGAAAAATCGTGGTGATGGTTGAGAAGTGAATGAAAGGGTGGTGATAGTTGAGAGGAATCAATGCAAGAGTGAAGAATCAATGCTAGAGTGGTGATAGTTGAGATGAAACAACAATTAATATATAGAGAAGTGAAAGAGTTGTTGCACAAACAGAAGTGAGAAACATAGATTATATAAAAAGACATATTTTACATGTTGATCGGGTACATACACCCGTGAGTACAAAATAGAACCCGTGGGTACATACACCCGTGAGTTCAAAACACAACCTGTGGGTACATACACCCATTAAAGCCGATGAAGTTAAAAGAAGTGTAGAAAGATTCAAAATTCTACACTCACCCGTGAATCAAACAGAGAACCCGTGACCTGATACCAAAAGAAGCCGAGACCTACTAACAACACGTCCACACGCACGCATCCACCTACCGCAACCCGTGACCTGCAAACCTGCAACCCAAAGCATATTCAGAAAATATCAAATGCAATCAAGTTCATATCAAGCATTATCCAACTAAAAAATTAACTTAAAAATTCATATCAAATGCAATTAACCAACTGACCCTATCAAAGCATTTCAGAAATGAGTTTATTTTTAAGAGACACTTCTTGTGGAGAAAGTGTAGCTTCAGTTTTTGCTAGCAAGCGATCAAGGATTTTCTGTTTGGATATAGTATTTTTCGCAGCTAATATGCTCTCTATCTGATCAAAAGCTGCTTCATTCGTGTGCTTCTTGCGTTTGGCTGCTTTGCTAGCCTTAACGCCAGGAGGCCTAACATCTTGGTCCGCAGGAACCTCCTCCGCCGGTTCCTTCCTTTTCTCTTTTGCACCATCTTTCGAGAATGAGTGTGATCTCCATTTTTGATCAAACCTAAGCTCCCTCCAACAATGTTCCATACTGAACTTGACAAGATAGTCGTTAAAGAAGATGTCATGGGCAGCCTTCATGACATCATTCTCATTTTGCCCACTCGCTTGCTCCTTCAGCGCGGCTTCATGGCTTCCAACAAACTTGCAGACCTGCTCATTAACCCTTCCCCACCTCTGCTTACATTGACTCCACTCCCTAGGAATGGAGCCAATGAGCAGAGGACTAGCATTGACATACTCCTCTATGCGCTTCCAAAACGTGCCTGCCTTCTGCTCGTTACTCACGATTGGATCCTTGCTGGTGTTCAACCAAGCACTGATCAAGACAACGTCTTCTTTGGTTGTCCACTTTCGCTTTGACGCCGGTTTAGGAACCTCAGAACACCCTAAGTCTATTGTTTGACTGCTCTGAGAGACTAGTAGGTTAACCAACCCGGGAGAGTTAAAGTTAAAAGGATCCATTTAGATTTTAGATAAATGGGTTTAAACTTTGGTTTGTGTTTTCAGAAGAAGATTGCCTATGATTTTATACTAGTTTTGACTTTGAAAGGACAAAAAATTAAAGTGGGTCTAACCACCAAACATTGATTAAAGTTTTTAAAACTACAACTACTACACAGACAGTATTCAATAAACATCAAATCAGTTCTAATTCAACTCTACCTAGCAGTCGAATTGATTACGCAACCAACCAAAACACAAGTACACGGGGTTAACACTCAACCATTCATCAACATTCATTTCAAATTCAACTCAACCTAGTACACATAGTTCAGTTCAAATTCAACTCTAGCTAGCACTCGAATTGATTAAGATTGAGTGTTACCTTTTTTTTCAGTCGAAGCATAGCTTCTCCAAGTCCACGACCTGCACTGAGAGGTTATAAACCTGCCCAGTGAGGTTATCAACCTCCCCATTGAGGGCTTTAACCTCTGCCTGGACATGTAAAAAACAATCACAATTTGTTAGTCCGTTAATAAAAAAATAAGGAAAATATTACAAATTTTAAACAAAAAAATGCAAGTCACATTACCTCCAGCCTCTCAATCTGATTATTGACCTCCGGGACCCAGTTGATCACCAACTCAACCTCCTCCAGACGCTTTGTGAGACGTTCGATATGCTCTTGGACACCAATCACCCAAGGCTGACGGTAATGAAACCCATCAGCCTTGTTAACCACAAAAACACATGTGAGAATCTCGTTAGAAACTCAATTAAATGGAAATAATTTAATTGAGAAGAAGCGCTTACCTTGTAGTTTTTGCAGGTGAAGAACCGCTTCCCAGGAAGAGTGTCGTAGTCGTCCTTCCCCCGAACATCGTCAATGATTCTCCCTCCGCAGGGGCACCTCGTCGGAATCCCGTATTCTGAATCTGCCACGTATCCTTGCATGTTGATCAACTCCGTCTGCCTCTTTGTCTCTCTTCTCTCTTCTGCGGGATCCATCTGTACCAGAAAAAGCAAATATTAGAACACAATAAACGGTAGAGCGTAACCAGAAACTCGATTTGGAACCCTAAGTAGAAACCCCCAAATCAATTTCAAATCCTCGAGAAACGAACCCTAAATGGAACCCGCATGACGATAATTAACCCTAAATGGAAACCCCCATATCGATTTTGAACCCTACATCAAAACCCCCAAATCGATTTTCAATTAACCGATAACGCTTTCGACCCCAAAAAGATTCAATGAAACCGTAAAAGTAGTCGATACTCACCTGAGATCGTTTACGAGAGACTCCGACGTCGATTCGATCGAGAAATTCTCTGGCTGTCGCGTCGCACGAGAAATCGCCTCCCATAGAGAGAAACCCTAGCTTTCGAAAAAAGATGAGAAAATAAATCCTCTCACGTGTAACCCTATTTTTCTCGCTTTCGACGCGATAACACGCGGCCAATGCCTGTTCGACGCGTGGCTTGAACCCGTATCATACGGGCTCACTCCAACGAGACGGATCACCGAATTAAACCCATTAAAACTTTTCTTTTTATTTTTCGGCCCTATAAACTCCAGCCCATGAACTCCTTTTAATCCGCTAATGCGGCTGCTCTAAGCTGTTGCCACTAGTTTTAGCTGAAAATGATGCGTTTGTTTTTTTGACCTCAACATCATGACAACATGTATTAGTACAAGAGACATAATTCAAGTAAAAAAGAGTAATAAGTGAACTATTATGGTCCACGGTGCTACATATTAATTTCAGAGGCTTTTATACATCTTTGTAAATGGTAATATGTTTTTTTTTTTTGAAAAATCATTTTTGTAATAGCTTTTTTTTTGAGTAAAGAGTAATATGCTTCTTTTTTGTAATATCATTTTTGTACATGCTATTACACATTTTTTTTCCTGTATAAGAAAAGTAGCAAAAAAACAAGCAAACGAGGGCATAAAAAGAGCATATAATGATTCCTTTGCATGGACAAAAAAGAAAGAAAAAGAAAAAACGAGTGTGCATTCTTGAAATGTGAGAGTAGTACTTACAAGATTACCATCCACGTGGCAAAGTGTAATTGGCAAGGTCACAAGAACCTCAAATAGCTGATCTGATGAGTAATATAAATCCAAAAGAGGGAGAGTGAGGTTGTGCTCCTCCTCAGAGATAAGGTAGTGTGTGTCATCATAAGCTAATCTACTGTGCGTCTCTCAAACAAACGAAAGGCAGAGAGAAGAGAAAGAGATAACATTAACAAAAAATGGCATCAACCTCACTCCTCAAGGCATCTCCAGTGCTGGACAAATCTGAGTGGGTCAAGGGCCAAAGCGTTCTCTTCCGTCAGCCTTCTTCCGCATCCGTCGTACTACCTAACCGTGCCACATCTCTCACCGTCCGTGCCGCTTCTTCCTACGCCGATGAGCTTGTCAAGACAGCGGTTAGTACTCCCACTCATATCTTATTTTCCACGAGTCTTAAATAATTATCTGCATGATTCTTATTAGTTTGGTGTTGTGAGCAGAAAACAATTGCATCTCCGGGACGTGGAATCTTGGCGATGGACGAGTCGAACGCGACTTGCGGGAAGCGTTTGGACTCGATAGGGCTAGAGAACACTGAGGCAAACCGTCAAGCGTACAGGACTTTGCTTGTCTCTGCACCAGGTCTCGGACAGTACATCTCCGGGGCAATCTTGTTCGAGGAGACTCTCTATCAGTCCACCACCGAAGGCAAGAAAATGGTCGACGTCCTCGTCGAGCAAAACATCGTCCCCGGTATCAAAGTTGACAAGGTATAACTAAATGTACGCTAGTAGATTAGATCATTCACCAAACATGGTGCTTGGTTAGAGGAATCTAAACGAGTTGTATATATGGAACCTAGGGTTTGGTGCCACTTGTTGGCTCTAACAATGAGTCATGGTGTCAAGGACTCGATGGTCTATCCTCTCGCACTGCTGCTTACTACCAACAGGGTGCTCGTTTCGCTAAATGGTACTCTCTCCATGAAAATCGTAGTTTTAGAGTTTTCGTTCATTTTAAGAAAAAATTTTACAATGCCAAAAATAACTCTATCTTAATACATAATTTAAAAAAGGTTATTATATGTAGTAATCGTCCTAATTAATATGGACAAAACAGAAAGAAAGAAAATAACTATAAAGTTGCATTGAAAACACAAAACTATATACTTGAACTACATGTTTCCTCTTGGGGCGATGGTTTTAGTGATTTTTGTGTTGATGATTGATTTAGGCGTACTGTCGTGAGCATTCCCAACGGCCCGTCTGCACTCGCTGTGAAAGAAGCTGCTTGGGGCCTTGCTCGCTACGCTGCCATTTCACAGGTATAATACATTGCTTTTCCTTCAAGAAACAGGTGAAATCGGATTCTTTTAAACTATTTCACACGCGGATTGTGTTTTATTTTTACAGGACAGTGGATTGGTCCCAATTGTGGAGCCAGAGATCTTGTTGGACGGAGAACACGACATTGACAGGACTTACGAAGTTGCTGAGAAGGTTTGGGCTGAGGTTTTCTTTTACCTTGCTCAGAACAATGTCATGTTTGAAGGTATCCTCCTGAAGCCGAGCATGGTGACTCCCGGAGCCGAGTCTAAAGACAGAGCTACTCCTGAACAAGTTGCCGCCTACACCCTTAAGCTCCTCCGCAACAGAATCCCTCCTGCCGTCCCCGGAATCATGGCAAGCTCTATTCTATAAGAAAATGAGTTTTGTTTTTAATGAGGAAAACCTAGATCTTGTTTTCTTGTAGTGGAAGTAAAGTTGTTTGTGTTTACTTTTTTTGTGCAGTTCTTGTCCGGAGGACAGTCTGAGTTGGAGGCAACGTTGAACCTCAACGCGATGAACCAGGCACCAAACCCATGGCACGTGTCCTTCTCCTACGCACGTGCTCTCCAGAACACTTGTCTGAAAACATGGGGAGGCAGAGCTGAGAACGTGAACGCTGCTCAGACCACTCTCTTGGCTCGTGCCAAGGCCAACTCGTTGGCTCAGCTTGGAAAATACACCGGAGAAGGCGAGTCTGAAGAGGCTAAGGAGGGTATGTTCGTCAAAGGCTACACCTATTGAAGACAACAATGTTGAAGAAGAGATCATGATGCTGTGAAAGGAGACGAAGCAAATGTCTTGTTGCATTTGTTGAGTTTGGTTGTTATTATCATGTCCAATCATTTACTTTCTCTACTAAATTTGCATTAGCTACTCCTTTTTAATAAGCTTTAATATATTGAAGTTATCTATCTTATCTTGATCTATTTTATTCTTGAAAAGTATTCTGTAGAAATAGTTTCCGTTACCTTTCACCTCTCCATATGAATACAGACACTATGCATTGCGATATTTTCATTATACTTGTCACACATTTCTAAAATGTTACCATGGTTGCTTACATAATCGTTTTGGTTTGTATTTTACC
Source organism: Brassica napus (assembly GCF_020379485.1). NCBI lineage: Eukaryota > Viridiplantae > Streptophyta > Magnoliopsida > Brassicales > Brassicaceae > Brassica > Brassica napus. Next base: position 59,008,504 of record NC_063446.1, on the reverse strand, counting down.
ATATCGAATTATTCATCTTCTCTACTTAATTTGCATTACCTACTTCTTTTTATATATTGAAGTTATCTATCTAATCTTGATGTGTTTTATTCTTGACATTATTATGTAAAAAAGGTCGCCGTAACCTATCTATCACCTCTCCATATGAATATATACACTATACATTGCGATATTTTTCATTATAGGCCATGTTAGTTTCTCCGTCCGGACGAAGATGTGAGTTTTGTTCGTTTAGGCACTAAAAATGAAATTCATATAGATGGATCATCCGGATGACTTTCGGGAATTTAAGCTTAATTTTAAAGTCCATTCAGCTGAACCAATTTGGACCATTTAGATGGAGATGATTCATTCAATATGGTATAATGTATTATGCCCCCGATGCAATTCACAAATTACAAATCTAAACATAATATCATTTTGTCACACACGAAAACTGAAAAAACCACAAAAACGCATTTTCCCGCGAAAACCTAAAAACGAAATTTTCAGGCCAAAACCCTAAAACCGCATTTCCGAACAAAATCGCAAAAACGTGTTTTCCCACCAAAATTGAAAAACGTGTTTTCCCGCAAAAAATCGCAAAAACGTGTTTTCATGCTAAAATCACAAAAACTCTTTTTTCACGACAAAACCCCAAAACGCATTTTCCGCCAAAACACAAAAACATGTTTTCCAGCCAAAACCACAAAACGTGTTTTCCCGCCATAACGTATAACGTGATTTCCCGCCAAAACCGAAAATGCGTTTTCTCATCAAAATGCATTTCCCGCCAAAACTGCAAAACGCGTTTTCTCGTGAAAACCGCAAAACGTGTTTTCCCTCGAAAACACATTTTTCACGAAAACCGCAAAAACGTGTTTTCCCGCCAAAACGCATTTTCCCGCAAAAACGTGTTTTCCCGCCAAAACGCATTTTCCCGCAAAAATGTATTTTCTCGCCAAAAAGCATTTTCCGCGAAACCCGAAAAAAGATGTTTTCATGCCAAAACTACAAAAACGTGTTTTCACGCCAAAACCGCAAAAACATGTTTTCCCGCCAAAACCGTAAAACGTGGTTTCCCGCCAAAACCGTAAAATGTGGTTTCTCGCCAAAACCAAAAATTGTTGTTTTCCTACCAAAACCGAAAAATCTTGTTTTCCCGCCAAAATCGAAAATCTCGTTTTCCCGCCAAAACTTGTTTTCACACCAAAACCACAAAACATGTTCTCGCCGAAACCGAAAATTGTATTTTTCCGCCAAAACCAAAAAAAATCTCGTTTTCCCGCCAAAACCGAGAAATCTCGTTTTCCCGCTTAAACCGAAAAATCTCGTTTTCCCGCCAAAACCGCAAAATGTGTTTTCCCGCCAAAAACATATTTTTCCACCAAAACCGCAAAAACCGAAAATTGTATTTTCCCACCAAAATCGAAAAATCACGTTTTCCCGTCAAAATCGAAAAATCTTGTTTTCCCGTTGAAACAAAAAAATCTTGCTTTCCGCCAAAACCGAAGTTACAGTCGGTTTATTATTAATACTCTTTTTAGTTTGAAACTCTAAAGTTTTTTTTCAAATACATGTTTATCATTTTTTTTGTTTATTAGAAGTTATTATTATAGTAAAGTTTTAACATATGATTAAATCAGCACAAGAGTATTTTGGTAATTTGTTTACTAAACTCATTTAGTGGAAATGAAAATAAAGAAACAAATATAAGATCCATTTAGATGATTCATCTAGATGAGCTATCCGGATAGAGAAACAAACACTTATAAAAATCTGAATGGATCATCTGGATAGATCATACAAATGAATCATTTGGATGGAGACGAAAGATACCGAAACGAACGGCCCCATACTCGTCATAAATTTCTAATATGTTGCCATGGTTTCTTACATAATCGATTTGGCTTATATTTTTCCTAATTGGTCTAATATAGTATTCCAAAATAGTTTTAATAATAAGAAAAATGAAAATAAATAAGTTACTGAGAAATTTCAGATTATATTAGCTTTTACATTCATGTGAGCCCTTTCCTTTAAACTAAGATAATTCACAAACAAGACAAGCCTTTCTTCTTTCTTCAACAACAAAGCTTCCCATACACCGAAACTCTGCAACAATCATGGAATCAAACAAAGAAATGGAAAACAAAACATAAAATCTTTTTACCATCTTTCTTAAAATTCACTCTTACCTTATCACTTCTCAGACTCTCGTTTAAAGGGTCCAACACCTGCAGGCTCGTGATTGTTCGTGTTATTTACATCGATACCCTGGTCACTCATTTAAGAAATAAAACATATTGAGAAGATAATTTTTTAAAAAAGAATTTATCTATAGATAGATTAGAGAAAGATAAAAGTACTTGGTTATTTGATGATGGTTCATGTACTCTCTGCGGGTTAGCATTTAGATCAATCATTTCATCGTCAGTCTTGCCATTAGCTTCACCGTTTGCACTTGCAGAGACTCTTTGGTTTTGCATATTGTCTCTAGCGTTGTTTTGTTTAGGCCTGTCCCCTGGAAACTACAAAGAAGAAGGACAAACAAAATGACTAAAAATGATAGTGAGAGAAGCAAAAAAAGAGTTGAATACAAACCTCTATCCTCTGTCTGAGCAAAAGAAACCGCCCGTGCGTTCGCTTGCCACCAACATGTACTACCATGTCACATTGCAGACAAAGCGAACTACCGTCTATCTCACAGTAAAAGAAGGCTGCCGAGAAGAACCAAGAAAGAATGAGACCTATGCAAAAACACTTGAAACATGGTTGTGGAAAGTTTTAAAGCAAAGTAAATCACATATACCAGGTGCATTTTCGCATATATCGCAGCAAGGGGCATTGCTTGGTTCGGCTAAACCTACACGTACATGCCGACTAGCTAGCTTATTGCACATATGTACCTGAAAAACATATTACAGTGTTTGGAATCAAGACAATCTATTTTGATCAAAAATAAAATCTACTCAGAGCTATTGCAATAAAAAAAACAGCTAATGACTCGAGAAGGACTGTAAAATGTTACCCTTATTAAGAGTCACCTAACTGATGTAAGGACAAAGAGCTATATTCTTTCTCCACAAGCTATGCTAAATAGTAAATACATACTTTGGGGACAAAACCCTTCCCTGCCAATATACATCACATAGTAGAATCATTGAGACCCCAGCAGCAAATACTTTAAATCTCATGTAATCAGACATGAATTCATCTTAATGAGAAAGCAATACAAAAGATTTAAACTTTTTTCAGGTTTTCATAATCCATTCTTCTTTAGAAAGCAATCTAGTTAAAAGTCCAAGGACCAAATCTCACAATCCTTCATAACAAAGTTGTCTACTTTCTTCGCTCGTTGATAAAAGTCTTAATATATACAAGGAAAGGAGAAACACAAGATCTCGAGATCAGCTGACATGATCCCATGCATATAGATTAATAGATAACAAAGACTCCATCTTTCAGAACCCATCATAGAGCACTATCAATACACACAAGACACAAAAACTTTTTTTAAAAAGAAGAGAATTACTTACTTTTTCATCGCAGGGGCGGCAAAGGGCAGCTTCATCGGCGGCGCAGAAGACGATAGCGGCTGCGTTCTCGCATGCATCGCACAAAATCCGCATCTTTAAGCTCCAACAGTCGTTTTCTCGCTCTACAATGAATCACACCTTCAATACAGACTACAGAGCACAGGTTACGATTGATAGAGATGAAGTGGTCTGATTAGTTAATGAAGAAGCAGATTAAGGGATGGGATAAGGATAACACGTTGGTATCAAGCAAGGAAGGAGGAAGAAGAAGAAGAAGAAGATTTGTCAAAAAAAAAAAGGGAAGAAGAAGAAGATGGAGGAGGAGAAAAGAAAGAAACTTATACGAATATTTTATCCCTCCTTTTATAACCTTTCTACGATGGAGGAGAAAGAAACCAGAAGAGACAGAACCAAATCCCACGCGCCATGAATATCAACTGTTTATTACTTACTGCTTTTAGTAATTTGTCAAATTTTCTTGAAGTACAAAAATTATAGAAATAGTAATCGCCTAACAAGAGTGTAATAATCTCTATTATTAAAAGAGAAGTATACATTAAAAAATACCTCTAAGTTTTTTAACTTATTTACATTTCCATGTCACTGGGAATTAAATTAAACTATCTATTTTAATATTTGTTTTTTCCAGTTAAATTAATGAGTTTTTTTTAATCAAATTTAAATTTAATGTCATTAAATAAACCTACCTATTTTAATGCTTGTCTTTTCCAGTTAAATCAATGAGTTTTCCTTAATCAAATTTAAACTTAATGTCATTAAATGAACCTAAAAATATATCATATTTAACGTAGCTTATTACGTACGAGTACGGCCCAATAATGAACTTGAATTTTATTTTTACGAAAACGTGAATCACTTGACTTATGTAATATTTAAAATTTATTAACTACAATATAACAAATGCATATAACCTACCTATACTTTAGTTTGAAATGATCATGTTCAAGTTTTATATAGTCAACTTACATCATGCATCGATCGATGTACAATATTCAAACCACCTATAGTTTTCGTTTTCTTCATAGGATTTATCAACCAACCAATCATCCCATTGGTTTTCTAATCTTTATAAAAAACAAATCAATAAATACAAACTCAAAATCCAATATCTTCTATTAATCAAAATATAATATCTTCAATGTCGTATCTTTAATGTACCTATTAAATATAGAAATTGTAACCATAATTACACTAATTATAAGAATAGATTTGATTCCAACCAATTGATCTATTACTTCGGTAATTGATTTGCTTGCAGAAGAGGAAACAATAAATTTAAAATTTATAAGAATATAAAGATATAGAAATTTCAACCAATTGCTTATATTTGCGTATGATTTCCGCATAATAAGCTTCAAATTGAACATTGAAAAAGATAGAGAGATTTTTTTTTAATCTTTTACTGACACAAACTTAAACAAAACGAAGAGTTAAATGTAATTTTTTTTGTCACACTTCCCGGAAAAAAATGGTTACAACATGGGCTTTCATAATATGACATTTTAACATATTAATGTTATGGACATTTAATAATTATCTTGACGAAAAAAAGACTATAAATAATTTATAATTAATAAAATTATGAAATTATTTACAATTTGATAACTAATTCATCGCCCTTTTTTATATGTTAAATTTTTCATAGAAGTTTAAAAATCATTTTATTTTCTTTAAACATGTATAGCCAATTTATAATCTTTTATGTCATACTAAGTCATAATATAATATTTCTTCATATTTTACATTAATAACCATTGTTTTTATATATCGTCTACAATTCTCTAATTACGTCTATTTGTTCAATTTTTTATATGATATCGAATATTCATCGTAAATAGATGGTTTAAGATATTTACTTGGTGAATATAATACATCAAATATTTCAAATATATTATTTAGTTAAATAAATAACCAAAAACCAAAAATTCAAACCCGGGGTCTAGTGTTTGTTAAAGAGAATGATTTTCTGTCTTCACGATTTCTATAAATGGATTTTTTAACAAACACTATTACAATCACCATTTAATAGTCCAAATATCATTATAGAAATAGTAAGCACCTAACAAGATTGTAATAGTGTAAATGTGTACGAACATTCGATCTCCTGTATATTATTTGAGAAGCATTACAACTTTTTTTTGTAGCCACATGTCATTACTAGGATGATTCTTAGAATCATTAGAAAAATATGTTGGTTCACCTAATTATATAATAAACTTTTATTAAACTAACAATAAATTCATCATTAATGTACTTTACTATTTTCTTAAATAAAATTTACGGAATTGCCTAATGTAGCCAAAGTATATATGGCAATTAATGATTTTGAATAATAAAGATTTGATAAAAAAAATAGTGTATCTTCTATCATATTTGTTTAATTTTATATTATTAAATAAATTAAACAACCACAATAACCATATAATAAAATTTTAGATTTTTATGCATATGTTATATTTTGAATTTTTACAAACGGCTAGAAATTACTAAAGCTGTTAAAAGTCTCATATTCAAATTTTATGATCCATGGTTTAAATTTTTTGTTATGACAAAATGAAAATGATTACAAAAATTATATAAGTAAAAAGTCTAATTTAATTAATTATTTAGCTTAATATATATATATATATATATCTTTTTAAATTAAACTATAAACCATATAAAATACAATATTTTAGTTTCAAAATTTACTTTGAACAATTTTTTTGATAAAAGTTTTGAACAATCATTGACAACTTATTTTTTTAAAATTATTAATTACTAAAAATATTAATCCTACAATAAAAATTTTGTTATCACTAATTTAAATTTTTTCTATAAAAGATACAAATGATCAAAAAAACTATATGAGTAGAAATCATCATTTAATAGACATTAATATTAAAAATATACTAAAATATATTATCTATGTTAGTATCATTTAAATTTAATTATATATCCTATCAAATATAAAAAAAAATATTTTTTAGATTAATAAAATTGATTTATATGTTCACACCAATTTAATTATATATTTAATAGTTTCTGACTTTTAATTATTTAATATATATTTATTATTTCATAATATGTAAAAATATTTAATACATAAAATAATTTATATATATAATGTTGATCGCGCGCGAAATTAACCTAGTTGTAATAGTGTTTGTTAAAAGTCCATTTAGAGAGACAAAAAGAAGATTAGATAGATGGGGACCCTAAGAGCAAAGACTCTATGCCATCTGGAAGGTCATTGACGTGTCCCTCTGAAGCAGACTCGCCCTTCTGTTTCCTTCCCTTTTATTAGGTGAATCACACTCTCCGTGATAAGTTTTATTGTCATTCAGTTAGTACATTATATTATGGTTTATACTTTAGTTACAGTACTTATAATTATATGATGAATATTTTATCTCAACTTGCTGTAAAGATGCAATAGATTTAGGACGTGTGGCTATTTTTTTATAAATGAAAAAATTGAAAAAAAATATGAGCCACAAGAGGAAAAGAAAGACAAAATGGTGGGTGGGGCCAAATGTCACCAAGCCATTTAAAACTGGTGGTCGAGAAGTAGTTGAAAGTAGCTCTCAAAACTCTTTTTGTGGCCATCATTTCAAGTTGCTTTTCTTCCTTACCCATATTCGGATTTAACTAAGATCTGAGTCACTATGTTAGATTTGCTTAAGATTTGTTCACTATCTTTTTATTTTCTTATTTCCATCGTGTTTTAGATTTTAGTTTGCAGGATTGTGTTGTTCACTTTTTGCATTCCTATGGCTTCTGTATTTTGCTGCTCACATGTTTCTTCTGCGTTCTTTTGTATAGTATGCGCACACATGCAACGTCGTTTTATTGTTTGCGTTTGATACTATTGTAGGCTTGTAGCGCATCCTATCTCAATTCACCCTACACGTATTTATCTATATGCATTCTACACATTCATCTACCTACACGTTCATCTGAATATATACACTTATCAGAAATTTGTTGCAGTTAAAGTTGTAATACAAGAGATGGATTAGATATAGTATTAGAGAAGAGTTGAGAGATCAGCTCCAGATTTTCTTTCAATCAATCCCTCCAGAGAATATATATAAAAGAGAAGTTATAACCAAAAGAAGCTTTAAGAAAACAAGATCAAATCGAGTTTTCTGTGATTTATTGGAGTGATAAAAACATAAATCAGTTACATCTTGTCTACACGTAACAGAAGAGAGAAAACAAACAACAGTTTGATGAGGTGTGGTTTTTGTCTACACGTAGCAAAACCACATTGTGCCTCTACTAACCTGATAAATAATAATATAAGAAAGATCCCGGCTCGATGAAGAATGAGACCGGTGGCAAAAACCAAAAGAAAGAATCACGCCGAATCCAAGAAGAAAGAATCATTCTCATCCTCATTCGGCTCTGGACTGACCAGCTCGGGAGGACAAGATGATCCCCACGATGAGACCGTATAGAGCCAGAGCTTCAGCGAAAATGAGGATAAGAATCATACCAACGAAAAGCTTTGGCTGCTGAGCATTGGCCCTGAGCCATCAAAAGAAAAGTTGCTTATCATGTGCTATTAATTTGAGACTAGACTTATTATTATAGATTACCTGACACCAGCATCACCAACAATACCAATGGCCATTCCAGCAGAGAGACCAGCAAGTCCACAAGCGAGACCAGAAGAGAGATGTGCATACCCGTCGAAGAGGTAGTAAGATTTAGCCTTGGGGTTAATCCCGGTACTGATGATAACAGCAATAATCAAACCGTAAATACCCAACACACCAGCCATAACAACAGGGACAATAGACTTCATCACCAACTCAGGCCTCATCACACCCATAGACGCCACTCCAACACCACTCTTGGCTGTCCCATATGCAGCTCCCATGCCTAGTTAAACACCACGGCACACAAATAAACACACGATATATTATATTAAAAGACAGATCGGCTAACTTATCTCACAGATCTAATCTCAAGAATGTGATTCACACTAAGTCAAATCAAGGCAGAAAAGACTTACAGGAGAAGACGAGGGCTGCGGCAGCGCCAAGGAAGCCGAAGAAAGGAGCGGTTTCATCGCCACTGAACGTAGACATTTTCCGACGAGTTCTGGATCTTAAGATGATGACGCCGATTGAATCTGATCTTTCTCCTCTCCTGACGCGTTTAAGGACAAGGACGATGATGATTGGTGAGAAAGATATATTATTCACAAGAGCGAAGGAGCGCACACGTCGGGATCTGAAACCCGGGTCAATCCGTATTCGACCCGGACTACGGGCTTTATTATTTGGGCCACGATTCGGCCCATGATCTGGTTAATTATTTCTATCCAATAATAATATCATAATTACCTTTTTCTTTAAAGAGAGTCGAACAGAAACGTTTGTAAACAGACGATAATAGCCTTCCTCTTTTTCCTTGCTTAGAAATTGAAAGAGGGTATATTTGTCAATGACTGATAAGTGTCGTCGAGCTCTTCTTCTTCTTACACTTGCCACCTCCTACAGAGTACAGAGACACAAACCAATCTCTCTCCTGAGCGTGAGATCTTTCTCGACTTCCGCTGCTCTTTTCTCCTGCGAAATCCGTAAGCTTTCCGATCAAATTTGTTATAAATTGCGCATACGCATAGCTTAATTCGAATATAGACTCTGAGTCTCTAGGGCTCATTTTCTCAGTTTTGATTTTTAATTTTTTTCCCCTCGGATTTGTCTTTCTCTTGGAGCTCTCAACTTGAAATTCAAAGTCTTTGATGGACATTCATTTTTGCGTAGTGATGATTTTTTTCCCTTTAAAAAGTGAGGATTGTTTTTAATCTAACTATGATTTGAAACTCATGTCCACGTGGAAATTATTGCTTATCCAATAACTAATAACTGTGAGCTACCAGCATCCCATGGCATTCATTAGATAGAAAGGGATTGAATTTTCTTTTGTGTTGCGGTGCGGTGCTTCTTTCTTGTATTTCTGTTATGATGATCTGTCTCTAGTTTATTTTGAGCCTAGTTTCAGACAAACTAATCACAAGCTAATGCACTTGAACCAGAGGATGGAGAGTGGTGGCCAGTATGATAATGGGCGGTGCAAGCCTGATTACTTCAAAGGGACACCACCTTCTGTGGTAATAAGACCAACACTTTGATGAACATTATGTTTTTTTTTCTTTGTTTTGCTTTGGTTGAAAGACTAAGAAGTAAAGTGTTTTTCTACAGTGGAATATGATGCCTCAGCATCAGATAAAGGAGCAACATAATGCACTCGTCATGAATAAGAAGATCATGTCCATCCTCGCCGAAAGAGACGCTGCTCTCAAAGAAAGAAACGAAGCCTTAGCTGCCAAGAAGGAAGCTTTAGCCGCTCGAGACGAAGCACTTGAGCAACGCGACAAAGCTCTCTCAGAAAGAGACAACGCCATCATGGAGAGGGAAACTGCTTTAAATGCTCTTCACTACCCTGAGAAAAACAACTTAAACTACATCCTGTCATGCGCAAAGCGTGGTGAAACTGAAAGAAGCCACCTACCGAACCCTTCCCATATATCAACTAAGCCGACCAAAAGGAAAATAGAGACCAAACAGGGAAACAAACTGGGAGAAGATCTGAACCGTCTGGCTGCTTCTCCCGGAAAGAAGTGCAGAAAAGACTGGGACGTTAACGAAGTCGGTTTAAACCTAGTCGCGTTCGATGAGACGACAATGCCTGTGCCCATGTGCACTTGCACGGGTACCGCTCGTCAGTGTTACAAATGGGGAAGCGGCGGGTGGCAATCGTCTTGCTGCACGACCACATTGTCTCAGCATCCGCTCCCACAGATGCCGAACAAGCGGCATTCTAGGATGGGCGGTAGGAAGATGAGCGGGAACGTCTTCTCCAGGCTACTTAGCCGTTTAGCTGGCCAAGGGCAGGACCTCTCCTCTCCGGTTGATCTCAAGGACTATTGGGCTAGGCACGGCACGAACCGCTACATCACTATCAAGTAGACAAGCCGCTATTTTTATATATCAAGTATGGTTTCTCTCTTTTAAAAGCTAGTTCGAAAAGAGTGAAGCTTAGGCGGCTCATTATTGTTTTTTTTTTAATTGTCCATAGTTCCCGTAATGCAAAATGTTTAGTATTTGTCTTTGTCTTTGACTTGGTTTCATGTTTATGTAACTAATAATCAGTCTAGTGAACGATTTCAAATTACAAAATCTCAACTGAGATATCGCTAAATCATAACTGTTTTAGCAAAAATGTAGGAAGATTTTTATATATATATGATCTTGTTGTATTAGTCAAACGGCTATAAAAGTTCTTTAGTCTCTCCTCTCTTCCACAACAAGAAAAAAAACATGGTCCAAAAGCCAAACACTGGTGCGCCTAGCCCATCACAGCTGCAGCAGCATCCACCAAAGCAGTGGCTCAAGCGCAGCAAAACATTCTTCGACGTTCCTAATCCGAAAATCGTAACAATCTTTCTCATAAGTATCTTTGCCACGTTTTTCTCAGGCATTGCTTTTGTCTTTGAATGGATATTTCATGGCAAGAACCATGCCGGATTCCAATGGATGATCTACTACGGCTTGTCCTTAATCTTTCTTCCTATTCTCATTTTTCTCGGTCTTGGTATCGTCATTGCTGTTACGACCAGGCACGAGTCAAAGCAGGTTGCAAGCTCGGTCGTGGAAGAAGAACAACAACATGTCGACCATCCTGCCGGTAAAGGTGGCAATGAAGAAAATTATTATGATAAAAACTGTCAGAGTTTGGCTGTTGTGGTTGATGAATATGATAAAAAGAGCGCCGGCAAAACATTGGAGCATAAAACTTTAAAACTGAAACGCGCCGTTTCGTTCCCATTGCGTAGCCAAGCAAGATCATGCCGGACTAGGTGAGTGTTCCAGTCACTATGGATCGGATCATACATCTTCCCCCATGTAATTTCTTTCCTTTATTTTTCGATGAGATTTATCTGCACTTCTGTTAACTTTTTATTTGTGTAATGCTGGTCTTATAATAATTATTTTGAAAAAGAAATCTAAACCAACCTAAAATGTCGAAAATCGACTCTCGACAAGTCAATTGTCATCTTAGGTACGTACAAGAAATCACGTTGTAATTGTCGCGACGTTTTAAAATTAAAGTCTTTAAGGATGAACAGAGATGTTTTGATCTATAATTTAAATACGTAAATATAAATATTAATTAATATGGTTTAGGAAAACCTAGGAATGTAACTTTTTGTCATGGTAATTTGAAATAAGTACAAATGTTCTTCATGTTCGTTTTACATTTTACTCATGTGTGCATGCGTCAATAGTCTCAAATGATTCCACTAATACAAATTTATGTATGGCCCTATTTGCTGTCCCATGTTTATTCTTCATTTTTCTTGACAAAAAAGTGTTTATTCTTTCTTTGCTATTTTTTCAAAGTTGTTGAGCGTATTCAAAAGGAAGTTGATATTAGGTGGATTAAATGTGCTTACCAAAGAGTGTATACTTATTTTTAATTTTTCAAAGAGTATATACTTTTATAGGAAAAATAATATTCCAAAGGTTTGATGTGCGACCATTGGTTATGGCCGGATGTTGTAGCATTTGCAATTGTCAAGCAAATCTCAATTAACATATACCAAATTAAATCTTGTTACGTTAAGAAATAATCATGTACCGAGTTGTCGGTTGCATATACAAATCAGTCCAGTCACGCAAATTTTTAAAAAAGGTTATTCAGGTTAATATAGGTGGGCGTTGTTTGTTTTCTGTTACTTAATTTTAACAAGACCATTTCTTATATGATTAAGACTTTATCCACGTGATTCACACCCTTAAATACGACTTTCAATTATCCAGTTCACACGCAGATCCATGACTATTTCTTTTAGAACAATCAATATTATGAACAAATGAGTGTTTCTGTGTTAACATAATTCATTATCAGCGAACGCTAGACATTTCATTTTTTGTTTTAAAAGACCAAATGTTATCTTGATTGTTTTTCTTTTAAAAATATCTTGTTTGAGTTCATCTTGAGTTGGGCCAAGTCTTGAATCACAACACTAATCGCGGATAAAAACTAATTTATTTTGTATAATTGTACTTGAATCGAAAAGTATTTTAGATTTTAACTGCGAATTTCTCGGTTACCAGAATTTTAAAATAAGTCTTATTCGAATGCGACTATTGAGTAGTACTGTTTTCCCACGTTGGTAATATTGAATTCTATATTGTTTTCCCACGTTGGTTCATGTTTTATTTTTATACAACTATTATTTGCACGGCGATTAAGAAAATACTGAAATCTTAGAATTATATCATTGGATGTAGATATTTATATTCAGAAGTAGAGGGAGGTGGTTATAAGATTTAGTACTTGTTGTGTAGTGGGGGTTCATGCAATTGAAGAAATGTGAAAATAATTATATTGATCGGCTGTATTTATGAAAATGTTATTAATTATTCTGATACTCATAAAACTTTGAAAGTTCGACACTAACAAATATCTTCGTCCTAGCATTGCAGCACGAGACAATCTATCTAAAAGTTCCTAAAATGTAAGAATCTGTTTATTTAAGAATTTGAATGTGGAAAAAAAAAAGAATTTGAAGGTGCCCAAAGCACAAGTACGTATGAGTGTTCTTAGCCCGACTTGGTGGTACCCAGAAAAAAAAATCTTTCTATATGGCACTCCATTACAAAGAATGGCTTTTAAATAAGAAAATGCCGAGACGCAAATGAGTCCATGACAGAGCGAGGACAGAATTTTTCGTCTTAGCAAAAATGTCAAAATGTGGTCGGAAATCGAATGCAATCGAAACCTAATCCATATTCATATCATCAAAAAATTATATTCATTATAAATTATTTATATCTTCCATATATTACGAGAATCTACAGATTTCATTTAATGAAATAATCTTCACCATGTTTTAAAAAAAATAATAATAATAATAATCTTCACCATTTCGATAACAAAAGAATCTCATCATTTCGATAACAAAACAAAAATAGCACCAACGAATTTTTGGTTAAAAAAGTATCATAAATATTCTGCCATTTGAATTTGATTTTTGTTGGAAAAGACTACAGATTTATATTTGATTAAGTTTTCAACAAAGAGGTGAAATCACTTTTTCCTTACACAAAATAAAAATAAAAACAAAAACAAAATCACAAAAGAAGATGTATTTGCAAATTATATATAATTTTATCAGAACTTTCAATATAATAATTACGTTTAAGCTATAACATCAACATCTAAAAGCATATGGTATCTACATATTTGATACTGATTAAGCTCAGATTTTTTTCTAAACAATTGACATAAACTTTACATTGGGATATAGAAAGCAAAGTGCACTGAATTAGAAAAAAAAATATCGGGTAAAAAAATTCACGCGTCTTGGTGCGGTGTTTACAATTTCTTTCTTCCTTCACATGACATCCGTGTCTTCTTCTTTTTTTCTCTTTCTTTCTAACTTTGCTCGTACCAACAAAAATCGAGAAAAATAAATAAATCAAGGGGGAGAGAAAATCGCGGAGGAAGACAAATTGGCCCTGAGATTTTCCAAATTTCTAGAGAGAGAGAAAGTAAGATTAGTTTATTTCAACGTTGTAAGAGAGAGAGAGAGAGAAGAGTTGTCTTTTTTACGCCATTGATTGATTCAAGTTGAGTGCGTTGAAGCAAGCAGAGGTATCAGACTTGCATTTCAAAGCTCTGATTTTTAAGTTATTTACCCATCAAAAAAAAAAAAAGCATCTCATCGTGTAAGAGTTTTTTTTGGTGGTACTTAGCAGTGTTTGAATTTCAGTTGAGTAGCATTACCCGTCGGATCTCGAAGAAGAAATGGGTGATACAGACACTGATATGATCCACAGACTCCATTCTCCATTCGGCAAACAGCCTCAGCAGCTCCAATTAAACCCTAAGCCTCCGACTTCTCCCTACTCTCAGATCCAGAATCTCAACCCGGTGGGAGCTACTACTAGTCACTCACGGTCAATGTCACAGCCTTCGTCTTTCTTCTCCTTCGATTCCTTGCCTCCCCTAAGCCCTTCTCCCTTTAACAACAACAACAACAACAACCCTTCTTCTTCGTTGTTGCCTCCTTCCCCGTTCACGAGGTGTAACTCAGACTCTTCTAGAGTCGTTCTGCCTCCCAGAAAGTCTCATAGACGCTCCAACAGTGATATTTCCGGCGGGGAATCTGCTGATTGGTCAACAAAGACCACTCCTCCTTTCGTCAAGAAGGAGTCGGGAGAGAGAGAAGACATGGATGACCTCTTCTCGGCGTATATGAATCTTGAAAACATCGATGCCTTGAACTCCCCTGAAGCTGATAGAGCAAGCGGGACCAAGACTAACGGTAGTGACGACACAGAGGGAGAAAGCAGTAGTGTTAATTACGAGAGTGGCGGCGATCGTAACAATAGCTTGAAGAGAAGAGCTGGAGCTGGAGGAGGAGACATTGCTCCTACGTCTAGACATTACAGGAGTGTTTCGGTTGACAGTTGTTTCATGGAGAAAATGTCTTTTGGTGAAGACTCACTAAAGCCTCCTTCTACCAACTCGGTTGATGGTGGTTCTGCTTTTAGCATTGAGTTTAAGAACGGTGAGTTTAATGCGGCGGAGATGAAGAAGATTATGGCTAATGATAAATTAGCAGAGATGGCAGTGTCTGACCCTAAGCGTGTCAAAAGGTATATCCACTGTCTATAGTTTAATCGGAGGGTTCGAATGTGGATGATCTTTTTTTTTTTCAGAATATTGGCGAACCGTCAGTCTGCAGCGAGGTCAAAGGAGAGGAAGATGCGGTACATAGTCGAATTGGAACACAAAGTGCAAACTCTTCAGACCGAGGCTACTACATTGTCTGCTCAGTTCACGCTTTTGCAGGTGCCTTAGTCTTCTACCAATGTTATAACAAGCGTCTAGATTTTGTTTGTTTTTTTTAAAAACCATTTTAGTTGCTGTATTGATCCACAGAGAGATATGATGGGGTTGACAAACCATAACAATGAGCTCAAGTTTCGTCTTCAAGCAATGGAGCAGCAAGCTCAGCTTCGCGATGGTATGCATTTCTCTTCATATTATAATTCTTTCCCTTCACATTTGTCAGAAAATGATTTCTTTTTTTCTTTCTGTGGCAGCTCTGAGTGAAGCACTGAATGGGGAAGTCCAGAGACTGAAACTGGCAATTGGTGAGACCAGCCACAACGAATCTGATAGATCAAAGATGCAATCACTCAACGCTGAGATGTTCCAGCAACTCAACATCAGCCAGTTAACACAGCAGAGACAGTCTCAGCAGAACCAGAATGGAACCTTGTCAGCAAAACCTGAATCAAATGAATTATAGAGCAGATAAATTGTTGAGTTGGTGGCTGGATCAAAGGGTTGGAGTCTTTAGTTTTCAAGTTACATATCAATCAATCAAACATTATTTTTTTTTTTATCTGCAGTCTGTTGACATCACATATACCATTCATTATATGGCGCAAGTTAAAAAATAAAAATACAGTATTTTATTCAATTTATGGTAGATAGAGAATATGGTTGTAAACTTGTAATGGATGCTCAAGGGGTTTGAGCTTCAGACAGGGATTCTCTGTTTGTTTTTTCAGTTTGGATTCTGTCTCTTTGTTGTTGTTAGCGTCTTATCTCTTCTATATCTGGAAACTGTAGTTAACAGGCCGGGTCTCATTTTGGGCCTGATAAAA
This sequence comes from Brassica napus, assembly GCF_020379485.1. NCBI lineage: Eukaryota > Viridiplantae > Streptophyta > Magnoliopsida > Brassicales > Brassicaceae > Brassica > Brassica napus. Next base: position 58,992,279 of record NC_063446.1, on the reverse strand, counting down.
AGCATCCATGAATACTCTCAATTCCATCCAAAACGCTGTTAGCTCGTCGTTCGTTACCGTCGTCTATGCTCGTCTGCACCATTTTCGTTTATCTCCTAATATATTTTATTAAGTTTTTTTTTTTGTTAAGGGATTTAAGGCTTATTAAGATTTTCTTTATTTATTTTAATTATGGAAAAATTTGGAGAAGTACTCTTACTTGAGATTTTATTTTGAAAATTACACCATTATATAAGTTTTTTGAAAACTACACTTTCGTATATATGAATTTACTAAATTGTCCATTCTGAATATTGAATATTATTATCAATTTTATGTCATTATAATTTATTTAATATTAAAATTAACAGTTTCAACAATAATAAGTTTTTTAAGATAAAAAATATCTACAGTATCTGCACAATATCTTTTTTACTATATCTAAATGTTTTATTTTATTTTGAAAAAAAAAATAACAAGTGAACCTCGTCGATCTCATCTTATTCTTTTTGATACTTTGTTCTCCATTTTTCAAAAACATTTTTTTCTCTTTTCTTTTTATGCTACAAACATTTTTCTTTTTCTAATTTCATTTTTATTCTCCTTCTCATTGAGAGGTTTGTTAATTTTTCACCCATCCCTTTAAGTGTAATTCAATTTCGTAAAAGGTGATTTAGTTTTTCTTCTTCGTGATTTCACCCAGCATATGTTTACATTCTTCTTTTTTGAAGAAACATATATGTTTACGTTCTCCATTTGAGATCTTGTAAATGATATTGTTTTTGTTTAATTTTTAGAGGACTTTAGTGAAACCCTTTCCTATTTTAGGCTAGTCACTTATCTTAGGAGATCCTGGCTTCTTTTGGTCTCTTTAACAATTTGTTTATCCATGTTCTTATGCTGAAAGATCTGCTCTCCTTTCCAAATTCTCCTAGTGTATCCACTTAGAGACACTGTCAAAATTTGATTCAAATATCAGATTCAATCGATGCATACACTCTAATGTTTCATGACAAACATTAATTTGGGAATGAGACAAAGAGTTAACGTGAAACAATGGTTTTGGAATATAATTCTAGCAATTAAGAGATAAAGCTCTTGATCGTAATCTTTTGGTTGGTTGCTTTAGCTCGTGCTCGGTGAATATATAAAAAGAATCGTAGATTCAGTTCCAAAGATATCCCGGATTTCTACTTTTAGTCCTCCGTACTTCAATGATGATAACTCACTACGACATAATGTGTTAGGCGTTGTGCTCTCTGTTCTTGAACAAATGAAGGATGATAACTTATGTTTCAGGTTTCAAATTATTCTGAAATATTAGTCCATAATAAACATACGTTTTCTTTAGCTTTTAAAAATTTGCACGAGAAATTAAAAATAAAACATATTGATATATATATGTCTATTTGAATTTATCTCACACATATTTTCTTAAACATATAGAATTATAATATTATTTATCATTATTAATTTCAGATTTATATTGTAATTACTAAAATTCTAATCTGGTTAAAAATGTCTTTTCATATTTAATAAAGTGTAGTTTTCAAAAAAATAAAAAATAAAGTATAATTTTCAAATTTAATACTATTAATAGAGTATTTTCCAAATTATCCCTTTAATTATTGTTTCATCTTCAAATATTGTTTAAACTAAACAGACAATTTGGATCTCTTAAAAATAAACTGTCAAAATTTATCTAGAAAAGAATATGGTATGAAAAACATGGCAATATGTTAGTATTTAGCCCTGTTCAGGAACGCGCTAAGCGCTAGTCGGACAGTCGGGTTGGACCTAGCGCCTAAAGAGAAAATCGGAGATTAATCGGAAATTATGCGGGGCGGAATTTTTAGATGGTTTACTATGTTATAAATCCTGTTAATTTTTAATTGTGTATAAGATTAATACATTTTCATGTTTAAGATTGTATAAAATACACAAATAGAATATATAAACTTAATATAGTGTAATTTTCATCAAAATTATGAATATAAATGATATTTATAAAATTTTAGATCTAATAAACAAATAAAAATATTATTAAAAAAATAAAAAATAAAAAAATAGATTAGGCGGTCTAGGCGGAAAAAATCGGATATCCGATTTTTAAAACCGATTTGGCATAAATCGGAACGAAAGAGTGATGCGTAGCGCCTAGGCGGCCGATTTTTAGAACAAGAGTATTTAGCTATTTACCAATTTTGTTTTTAGTGTATATTATAAAGTTTTGATAACTCTTGCCGGCACCATCTTAATCTATTAAAACAGAAATACAATTAGTACTTAAACCTTATATTTTTTTAATATTTACCATTCCATGCCAATGAACTTATATACACAGTCGTTTTTAATTTACCAAACCATGCCTAATAAATTAACGTGCACTTAAAACGAGTGAAATATGACTCGGTTTAATTTTTGACCCACATGCTTCACTTAAAACCGAGTTAAATATGATTCGGTATAATTTTGACCCATTATATGGTTTCACTTAAAATGAGTTAAATATACCACCAAATATATATGACTCGGTTTAATTTTGTCTGCAGAAATCAAAACAAACATGTTTCGATACAAAATATTCCTCGGTTCACTACATACAAAAACCAATATTTCTACAAACATGTTTCAATAGAAATCAAGAAATCAAAATAGACAAGTTGGCCCGAATTACTATCCAACATTTTGTATATACATAGTTACGTTCACTACATAAAAATTCTCTAAATACTTAACCATGGTAAAACAAATGTCTCGGTTTAGTTTGGTCTGCAGAAGTCAAAACAAACATGTTTCGATACAAAAATATTCCTTGGTTATATGTTGATATGCAGAATCAACCAATATATCATGAGATATTACCGGTGCACTAAATCAAAACAAATTGAACTTTTTTGATTCCTAACATTGATAATATTCCTAAACAGTTTCCTATTGTTACGCAATCTAAGAATATAACTAACACTACATATGAACTTGCAAATCACGTATTAGAAATAAGAATATTATGATAATTATGATGATTTAATCTAAAAGGGATAAGTATTACTTAATTCAAATACGTATATTCTCATTCAATACGTTCATATCTCAACTGAAAAATCGAGTTGTTCATAATATCCTATTTAACCTAGGCTATCGGAAACAAACTATATATACCTCCTATCTATTGCGTGAAAAGAACAAAATTTAACGCAGAAAAACCTAAGCATGTCTAAGATGACAAGTTCTGCTCTTCTCACAAAACTCAGACCTTTTAAAAACTCATGGCGGAGTTCGAGTCATCATTGTCCCCTCACTCCCAATAATCAAGCGGGTCAAATCTTAGTTGAGACAAGTGTCCACCATTAACTCAAAAGCTACAACTAGCATGTTTGATGAAAAATCATAACACGCCACAAAGAGATTGAACGAAACAAAGTTTCTTCTAGCTGGTGACATGATAAATAATAATCATACGACTATAAGCATAAATAAATAAAAAAATGAAAAACAGAATCAAGGAGAAACCCTGCAGCTCTCTTTCTACAGAAAGTAAAATATACATAATGTTTTTCTAGATTCTGTACATTTTACTTTCTGTACAAATTTATATTTGATTTTACTTTATATATAAATTTATATTTGATTTTTATTTCAGTTAAAAATAACTGCATATATATATATATATATATATATACATAGATGCAATTTTAAGTTGATACAATCTTCTTAGAAAAATTATGTTCACATGGTATATTAATACATAGTCAGATTTTTTATAAAAAAACCTATTATCTAACTGATCCAACACACATCCCAATAGAAAATATATAACACAATAACAAAATATATGGTCAGAACAATAAACTAAAACCATAAAATAAAATCATTAAATTGTTGCGTTTTGAAATGTATTTGTAATTATCAAAAAATTACAACTGGGCGGACGAGCAGGTCAGAATCTAGTTAACCTTAAGAGACAAGGAAACAGGTTCTAATACTTTAGAGTTTTTACCTAATAAAATTTCGTGCGTTGGATTGAGAAGGAAGCAAAACAGAAAAACTGCTGCTGCTAAGGCGAGATCCGTGTGATACAAATAGTCATCGTTGTCGTATCTCGACCATGGAAACACCGAGGAAGAAGCTTATACAAACGGAAGCGTAAACTCATACTCCCTTTCGCTTGATCTCATGATAGAGATATTCAAACAGTTGCCACTGAAAAACCTAATCAGATCACTATGCGTATCTAAGCAATGGGCTTCCATCATCTGCGGTCGATATTTCATGAAACTATTCCTGAATGAGTCCTTGACTAGACCAAAAAGTGTTGTCTTCGTGTTCAGAAAAAGATTGCACATGAACTAGTACCATCTTCTTCCGATGCTGCTTCTTCTTTAGCCACTTACCATGTGACTGTTCACACCCTACAGCGCACGAAAATATATCTCCTTCAGTCCACGGGTTTGCTATGGACCACCTTCTGAACTCATCGTCTATAACCCTTGCACTAGACGATCCAGCTACCTTGCCCAAGTTTAATGCAGGGAGGAGGGTCATAAACCACTACTTAGGCTATGATCCCATCAACAACGATTATAAAGTGTTGTGCATCATCAGAGGTATGCCTAAGCTGAGTAACAGACGCGGTTTAGCTGCGGAGATACTTGTTTTGACACTGGGATCATCAACTCATCAGGATTCATGGAAGATGATGAATATTCAAGACAATATCATTCCTCATCACTCTCCTCTAAGTGAGGAACTGTGCATCAATGGTGTTTTGTATTATCAAGCTTTTACTGGATAAAACTAAATGCTTCTGCGATCATGAGTTTTGATGTTAGGTCTGAAAAGCTTGCTCTTATCAAAGGACCTTGCACCTTTCCCACTTTCTCGAAGTTGACAAGCTACGAGGAAAAGCTAGCTGTCATCTTCTATAAAAAGAAAATCAGTGGTATTATTGCCTTGTGGGTTCTACAAGATCCTTCTGCGAGATTATTGATACACCAATCCACGAGCATGCATCGCAAACTAGCTTTGTCTATTTTGATCTCAAGAATGATAGTGTGAGAAATTTTAATATCGAAGGAATCACAGACGAGTATATGTTTTGTCAATCGAACTTTGTTTCCGCTGGTCAGGTTGAGAATCTCATGTTTCTATAAGAGTTGAAGGAGAAGATTATTGCTCATTCTTCCAGTTCCTCTCCACACGGTCTTTTGTTATTCTGTTAGTTTCTCTATCCGAGAAGGTTGTTTGTTCATCAATCACTGTTTAAGTTTTATATTTGCTTTTCAGTTCCTTGTAGTTTACCAAATTTCCATATATTAATTGTGCTCCACTGCCGGTCATCCTAACTTGCAGGCTACAACTGGTAATGAATGGCTCAACATCCTTTTATAGCAGAGGAAAATGTAGTTTTAAGAACAGTTCCATGCCTGAGAAATCGAAAACCAATCGTCAACAAAAGATAGTATTATTATATAGTTTAATTATAGTGTTTTGATTCCTTTGTCATGAAGTTTTCAAAAGTTCTTGAATAAGTAGCAATTCTCATTCTCTTATTTTCTTCACTATTTTAATGTTTAGATTTCCATTGATTTGTGCCTATTTCTAAAATAAAAACTTCTGAGTACAAAGTGTCAACTTTAAAGTATTCGTAAGTTACCTCTTTCACTTTTGAAGGGAATTAATAAATGATTACCTTTGATGGTAAACAGCAACACCTTAGTCGTTTTTCTTCACACCAACTTCAATGTAACAAAAAGAAAACATGTTTACCTTTAAAACATATATCATGTAAACATAATATCAATGTTTTTAAAACAAGACCGATCCGATGGTTGAACTGGATTCGGCCATGAACGGTTACATAATCAAATTGGGGTCTAATAATTAGTTTAACTATGAACCAATCACGTAGCCGGATTGGATCTAATAGTTATTAAATTGATAAAAATCATTAAAACTAAAAAAAAAAATCAATAAACCAATTATATAAAGATAAAACTAGTTTATATTTATAATATTTTATGTTTAAAATTCATTTATATTTTAATTATGTATCATATTTACTAACATTACTTTTAAATTTATACACTAAAATATATATTAAACCAGATTACTGAACCAAGTTTGATCCGGTCGAACCATATTGAACTGTGACCCAAAAATTATTTGATTCAGCTTCCGGTCCGGTTTTAAAAACTCACAATATAGATGTTAAAATAGAATATAAGATAAACGGAAATAAAATAAAATGTGTCACTTATACATTTGCTTTGGTGACATTTTTAAGTAGATTTCCAACACAAAGTTCAAAATTCTAATTTATATCAAATTTTATTTGTAATCCAAGAAAATCTGTACTTTCGAACCGCAGATAAAAATATAGTTTTAGTCAAATGTGTTAAGTTAAAGATGTCTAAAAATATAAAAGGGGTCAAATGCAACAACTATAACTACTAAGCAAATTACAAACTACAAAGACGGTATTAAAACAAAAATTCAAATCTCACATGAATACCCAATATGAAATTCACTAATGTGGAACATATGATATAGAATAATTCAAATATACGGCCCAACAATGTTGTTCCATGAACCGATGTAATATATTCTATGATTTCTTCAATATAATTTTAAATATATTTTTGTGACTGATTGCAAGTGTATAGTGAAAAAAGTATGAATGGTCTTAGTGGTGAATTGTGTAAGTTTGGATGGTGTAATATTGAAACAGTTTAACCAAGTTACCAAAATATCTAATATATTAAAACAAAATTCATAACTTCTTTTCATAACTTCTTTTCATGTGTAATTTTTTTGTTTGGACCATTCCTAGAAAATATCATATTTTACATAAGTTCATTATTATATCTTTTAATATCTTTATCTTTTTATTTGAAATACAAATGAATATATTTAAAATACTGTAACAAAATCTTCTTAAAATCTTCTTAGAATCTTTTTAAATTTACTTTCGAAAATTAGTTAGTTTAATTTAAATTATCATAAAATATAATTAGAAACTAAAATTGAATATAGTTTTGGTTTATAAACGAAAATTTAAATAAAATTAAATTAATTAATTTCAAAAATACATTTACTAATAATTTTTAAATATTTTGTTAGAAATAAATATTTATTTCTATTTTAATTTTTTTCAAATTTGTTTTCGAATAAAATAAAAATCATGATTTTTTGATGAGTGATATTCTTATTTGGACCATCATTTAAATTTTATATTAAATGTATATCACTAATGCTAATATATACAATATTTTAACTACTTTAATCATAATATCTTGGAGTTTTTGCCAAAACTAACCCACAACTTGATTTTAACCCCAAACATATACCCAAATTTGAATCAAATGCAAAACTAACCTAAAAGCCTAGTGAAATTACAGCTCAACCCCTTGTGAACAAACAAAAAAACAGAAGCCATTTTTACGAATATAGCCCCAGTAAATCGTCTGAGTCGTCTGAGATGTTGGAAGTCGTCTGGACGACTGAGGTTTAAGTCGTCTGGTACCAGTTTATTTTAAAAATAATTTATAAATCTTGTAAAAAAATATTTTGATGCGTGAAAAATAAAAATCAGGTGATTATAAACAGTTTTAAGTGATATAAATTAAGATAAGATAAAATTAATTTGTTTCGAAGATAGATGAGTGGAAGTATTGAATCATGATATTCTTTGGTTTAGGAGTTTGGCAAACATATGTTGTAGTATTGTATGTATTGTTAGGGTTAGATCTTGGAAAACTAAAATGTTTTTTTCAAAAATTAGTTTTCACCTATATGTGTTTATTTCTGTGTATAGTAAACACTTTTCAAGTTTGATTTGATTTTATGAAGTGTTTAATTAGATAATTAAGTTTAGGGGTTATGTTTAGGGTGTGGACGACTTATATTTCAGTCGTCCACATCGTACCGAACTTTTAATTTTACCAATGTACGTTTTAACCTAACCGGATCATTTACCGGACATATAAAAGCTATTTTTTTCACTATTTCACAACTTTACGAAACCCTAGAGCCGTTTCTCTCCAACGGCGATTTCGAAGGCGATAAGACGAAAACCCTACCGTGGTCTTGTTCCGCCGTTATCTTCGCCGGTAGTCTCTCCGATTACGACGAATCTCGTTTCTCCTTCATGCCGTAGAGTATTTTCGTAGTTTAAACTCACCGTCCGCTTCCTTTTTTTCAGATCTGAAATCTCGTTTGCCAAACTCCGCCGCCAGTATGTTATTTCTCATGTATTAAGGCGTTTAGCCGCCGGAAAACCCTAAATATTTTAGTATTGATTCTTCTTTTCCCTTCGATTTGCAGATCTGTAACGGTTTGGGACCACATCTTCTCTGACCATATCTTCTCGGACAATATATTCTCCAACTGTAAGTCATTCGTCTTTTGTTTAAAAGATTTTGAGATTGTTGTAGTCTTTTGCTGAAAGATTACTCAGACGACTTCCAGGAAGTGAGAAGACTACTTGGACGACTTCCAGGAAGTCTTCTACGATGTCTTACTCTCTGGACGACTTCCAGGTAAGTCGTCCAAGTAGTCTTCTCACTTCCTAGAAGTCGTCTGAGTAGTCTTCTCACTTCATGGAAGCCGTCTGCAAGTCTTCTATAGCATTTAGCATAGTGCGCAACCTATGTGTTTGAGATGGTTGTTTGTGATTATTTGCAGGCCTTAAAATAGATTTACCAGAACTCCCGCCAAGGATGTTTACATTAAGAGAAGAGCCCGATGCAATCAGGAACATTTCCCACCGCGTTTGACAAAAAACACGGGAAGACCATCAGGGAGAAGATGGCGCTGGATATATTTCGAGAGCTTCCTATGTGCCATGAATGGGAAAACCAAGACAATGATGAGAACCTGGCAACGTATGATTAGATATTGGATGTGTTATTGTGTGATGTTGCGATTGTATTTGAACTTGATGCTTTTGTGTACTGTTGTTTGGTAGATTAGGGGATGTTAACAGGGTCGGGATAGGATGATGTTTTTTGTAACCTATCCTCATACCAAACTAGAATTCCGTAGGAAATTAGTTTGGTAGTGCAGTAACCTTTCGGAATATGTAATGTTTAACTTGTCTTTTTTAAATTGCACTGTTGGAATTAGTTTGGACGATTTAACATAGAAGGTCTACAAACAAAAGTTCATAAAACATATAAATTCATAACATAGAGTCTACAGAGAAGTTCATAAAACATAGAAAATCATTGTGGACGACTACAGAGAAGTTCATAAAACATAGAAAATCATTGTGGACGACTTACTTAAAGGTCTTCTGGACGACTAACCAGAAGAAAATTCTAGTTAAGACGTTGGACGACTAACCAGAAGGTCTTCTGGACGACTTACTTAAAGGTCTTCTGGACGACTAACCAGAAGAAAATTCTAGTTAAGACGTTGGACGACTAACCAAAAGGTCTTCTGGACGACTTACTTAAAGGTCTTCCACGTCAGTTCTTACATTGTGGACGCTTATGGCCAGTTTCTTTGCAGACTGAGCACCTATAAACCTTGTGTTGCTTCTGGGGTTTGCGTCCTCTCATCCTGGATAGCTCCAACCAAGATTGCCATCTTGATTATTCTGTCTCCCCGGACCACGCTTTACTTCCGGAGGAAAGCATGTGCGTGCCTCAACAAGTTGTCCAACACAAGGATATATATTCTCTGAGTATCCTGCAAACAAAGTATCCTTTGAGTAGACCGGCCACACAAGTGTGGAGATATGCACACCAGCTGCTGTTCCAGCTGCTATAGCATGAGAGCAAGGTATTTTCTCGACTTGATAGACACCACAATCACACTTTTGAAGTTCCAGATCAACATTACAGTCCCTATTGCCACCTTTCACAAAGAACTTCCATCCATCAATTTGTTGGACTCTCAGAGTATACGCGTTCTCCTCTCGGACAGCAAGCAAGTGTTCAACACCCCGACTATGTTGAGTTGTAAGACTCAAAGCATCTCCTCTCCTTTTCCAGTACTACCTTCCTAGCTTCTCCCTTATGAACTCCAGCAGGAACTGAATAGGAAATCCTCTTGCTCGCTTCAGTGCGGAGTTAATTGATTCAGGGATATTGCTCGTTTTTAAGTTGTACATGTCTCCCTGACAATGAACCCTAGACCATAGGGTCACATCGGCTTCCTCCAGATACTCAGCAAGATCCGGATTTGCACTCCGTATCTCATCCATTTACCGATCAAAATCGTAAAGTGTATAAGCATAAGCAGCACCTTTCACCAAGTACAAGAGATGTTTCCCTTTATACTTTTTGACAATATTCTCTTGAAGGTGATAATAACATATTCCTCGGGTTGCCCAAGGAAACACCTTTTCACACGCATTTATAATGGAGGCGTGCCTGTCGGAGACTATCACCAGAGGATACTCATCAGATACACAGCTCGCCAATTTTGTGAAAAACCATTCCCAAGATTCATCATTCTCACCATCTACGATCCCAAAAGCCAATGGATATATCTGAAAATTACCGTTTTGTGCGGCTGCAACCAACATAGTACCCCCATACTTCCCACTTAAGTGAGTCCCATCTACCACAATGACCCTTCTCTGATACTTAAATCCTCTGATCGAAGCTCCAAAAGCAAGAAATAGAGACTTAAATCTATTCAGAGAATCAAGTTCTATAGCTGTGATAGAACCCGGATTTGCTGCCTTGATTTGCTCCAAATATGAAGGCAGTCGCTCGTACCCGTCTTCCGCTGATCCTCTCACCATTTCTTGCGCATATAACAATGCTCTGTATGAAGTGGTGTAATCAAGTGTCATGCCAAACATGTTCTTCATTGCATCTTTGATATGCTGCGGATTCAACCCATCAATGATTCCAACTCGATCTATGAAAAGTCGACCAATGTACTTCGGAGTACAACGTTTCCGCTGAGCGATTCTGTCTGGGATGGAACATGTATGAGTTTCCAAATATTTGGTTACCTAAAACGTTTTAGTCCCATGTTTCACACTTGCTCGGACCTTCCATTGACAACCACTAACACGACATGTTGCCACAAACAGAGTTTTCGTTGACTTGAATATTCTGAAGGAGAACCTACGCCTCACCGCTGTCAACCGCAACTCTGAAAGCAGTGCATCCTTACTAGCAAAACTCTGGTTGACATAGATTCTGTCTGCAGATGATCCTTCTCCTTCACAACCATATGCCCCTTTGTAATTATCAAAACAGATTTCATCATCTTCTTCCTCATCCTCATCTTTAACCTTTCCATACTCACTATAATCCTCAGCATCAGCGACAACAGGGATGTCAACATCCTCCTCCCCATCATGATCCTCAGCTTCATCCCCCTCTTCAGCTTCATGCCCCTCCTCAGCTTCATCCCCCTCCTCAGCTTCATCGCTCACATCAGCTTCATTCCCCTCCTCAGCTTCATCCCCCTCCTCAGCTTCATCCCCCACATGATCTTCATCCCTTTCCTCTGAAACCGTTCTCATCTTGCTAAAGCTTGATACACAAAGACGTACTTCATGGGTTTTAGTTATCTCGAGCAAGTTCCGAACTTGTCTATCACTTGTAACATGAATAGGAGGAAGGTCTGGAGCCATCTGTTGTAATGAGTAGGTTAGCTCCACAGACTCTGTGTTCATGTCCAGGTTATAATCTTCTTGAGCCATTGCAACAAAATCAGCATGTGTCGAACCTTCATTCAAAAATAACATTCTCGCTCCTTTGAAATGATCAACCACAAAATTCCAACATCCATCTTTCAACAACCATTCTCCATACACTGCATGTAACTGATGCATCATCTGAAAAAGCCAAAATAAAACACATTAGCAAACTTAGAACAAAGAAAACGAAAGTTTATTAAAGATCGAAGCGGACGACTTCAATCTAAGTTGTCTAGACGACTAAACTATACGTCGTCTGGTCAACCCAGAGGTTATTTTTGCAATTGACTTTAAAATCTGTTATTTCGGACGACTGAAAGTTAAGTCGTCTACTATTGTTTGGTTAAACAAAAAACTCCAAAAAAGCTAGACGACTTACATTTCAGTCGCCAGAGGTTAGTTTTGCATTTGACTGGATTATTTCAGAAATTTGATTTTTTGGACGACTTACATTTCAGTCGTCTAGTGAAAATTAAAATAATAATATTTTTTTAAAAGTAGACGACTTACAGTTAAGTCGTCATAGGTTAATTTTGCAATTGAAAAAAAACTTCAAGATTTAATTATATACAGACGACTTATAATTCAGTCGTCCACGAGACGACTGAAATGTAAGTCATCCAGGATTTACCAGGTTTGACCAGAATCTCGGAAAAAAATCCTGGACGACTTCCAATTAAGTCGTCTGGTGGACGACTGAATTATAAGTCGTCTGTGTTTAATTAAATCTTGAAGTTTTTTTTTCAATTGCAAAACTAACCTATGACTACTTAATTGTAAGTCGTTTACTTTTTAAAAAATATTATCATTTTAATTTTCGCCAGACGACTGAAATGTAAGTCGTCTAGGGAAGTCAAACTTCTGAAATTATCCAGTCAAATGCAAAACTAACCTATGACGACTGAAATGTAAGTCGTCTAGGTTCTTTGGAAATTTTTTTGAAACCAAACAATAGTAGACGACTTAACTTTCAGTCGTCTCAGGTTACAGATTTCAAAGTCAATTACAAAAATAACCTCTGCGTTGACCAGATGACTTCCAGATAAGTCGTCTACAGCCAGACGACTTCCAGGTAAGTCGTCTACAGCCAGACCACTTCCCAAGTAAGTCGTCTGACGAACAGATCTGGAAAAAAACTCGATGTCATACCTTAAATTGGTGAGATAAGTTCCTTAGTATACATAAGGTTTCTCCAAGCACACAGAATCACAAACGAAAGTCACCCACCCAGAATCGTTAGCTTTTATGACTCTATGAACCATAAAAATTTTAGAATCAAAATCTTGGGTTTTTTTAACTCATTGTGGAGAGAAAGTAAGAGATATGTTGTGTTAAGTTCACAAGAATGGAAAAAAAAGAAGGGTAAATCGATTTTGGGAGCATTAAGAGCTTCAAATTGGTTGTTCATGGTGGTTGTGGTATTGATGACAATGACAATCTTGTAATTACTTGAAGATGATGAGGGTGAGAGAGTAAAAATGTCATTTTCGAAAAAAACAAAAAATTGATGGCATTTTCGTAAATTATATGAACTTGTGGGGTGAATAGGGCAAAACCAATTTTCAAAAAAAAAAAGAGGTTAGTTTTGTGTTTGACTTTAAGTTGTAGGTCAATTTTGCAAAAACCCCTAATATCTTTTATATCTTTTAATTTTTTTTAAAAAAAAATTAAAATTCTAACAAATCTCTTGAAAAAGATTATAATAAGATCTTAATTGTCATAAATTGAGTATAAATATTTTCAACTAATTTTGTAATTAGTAATGAAATGTTACTAAAAGAATAAAATTATATCCTATTTTATCAATTTTATAATAATATCTATCATTTTAAAATAAAAATGTTATATTAAACAAAATATGATAAAATTATTTTAAATTGATAAGTTAACATATTTTATTTTCATAAATATAAAATTTTTATGCTAAAAATATAATATGTTGGTAGAACGGGTTAATATTAGTAAACTATATAATACATGTATAAAAATTTAACTTATCTTAAACTTTTTTAATATACAGTAATTTATTATATAAAATTAATAAACATTAAAAAATTACTAAAAAATCTAGCGATTTGAATTACGGATCATGATTATAATAAATTAAATACAAAACTGTTTTCATATATGTTGTTTCATGCATTAAAAAAATTAGTTTAGTAATCAAACGCAAATTTAATAGGACAAATATATAATAAGCAACATATATATATGTGATGATTTTAATTAACAGCATGAAAACTATAAAATTATTATATTTGGCATAATTATACAAACATTTAAATATGTGAGTAACATTAAAAGTATATAATAATTATGTAAAACAAATATCTATATATATAAATATAAAAATATATACCCGCACGGTTGTGTGGGTGAAAATCTAGTTAGTGTATTAAAATTTTACAAAACGAAAGTAAGTCAACAGATACGGTCCTTGCCTGAGTTATGTATGATAAAATCTGAAACATCAAAAAAATACTTTATAATCAATATCACTAAACTTTATCATTTAATATAGTTACATGGCAAATTAACCTTATAAAATAATTTAGTTTACTCATATATAATACTCCTATATATTAAATGAGAAACCACTTTAGTGATTTCTCGTGACGTGTCGTTTATAAGTGATGTTTTAAGAAATTGTTATAATTTGATTGGTCAATTTTTCTTAATTTTTATTTATTTAATTTAGATCTAAAAATTTAAGGTAAGTGTAAAATCATTTAACATCACTTGCCATATAATCTAAAGAATATTACAAATAACAATTTATGGAAACTAATTCTCGAAATTATAGAAAGATTAATATGTTTTATTTATTACATTTAATATTTATATACTATAAAATATAATGAACGAGATTTTATATAAGATAATTATAATAGTTTTTTACTCTATTTGATGAATTGTATTCGAATATAATTATATAATAACTATTTTAAATATTACAAAATCCAAACATGTTTATTAATATTATTTTTAAATTATTTATCGTTGTTTAAAGAATAAATTTATCAGAATTTTAAAACAATTTATAAAATGTTATAAATTATTTATTAAAAATATAAACCTACTATATATTGATTGAGAAGTCACATAAGTGATTTTTTTTATTACGTGTCGATCATAAATGAACTCTTCAGAGTGTTATAATTTGATTGGCCGATGATTTTTAATTTTATTTATTATAGTTATATCTAAAAGGAAAGAATAATTTTAGAATGTATTATTTATGGTAACTAATTGTTGAAACTATAAAAGATTAATAATGTGATAATTGTTTTTATACATTTACAAATTACAGAAAATAACAAACAAAAATGTTTATTTGAATTGATATAATGATTTTATATTCATATAAAAAGCCATATATCTGTATATAAAATATCATAATAACTATTAATGTCTAATAAATTCCATGCATGCTTTATAAATCATTTATTAAATTATAAATAAATTTATAAAATTATTTATATTGGCTTATCAGATGTTTTAAATTTTTATAAAAGGTTCTAAATCATTTATAGAAGCTTAGATATTAATTTATATAATGTATTTTGAAAATTTGTTTTATATTAAATGGAACGTACTTAATTAATTTTTTCTTAGGTGTCTTTGAGTTTTAGAAAAACTATTATAATTTGTTTCATTAATAGATTTTCTATTTTATTTATTTTAAGAGTAAAAAAATCACTTCTTGAACCAATTTTTATCAGTATCCAAACGATATAAATACATTTCATAATATAGTTTATGGTAATTAAATATGTTATTTATATAAAATATATGTAATGCTCATAAAATCATTTTATTACTCAATTATTTATAAACTATATAATATATTTCAAAAGTAATTTATATAATTGATATAGTAGTTTTATATTCCTATGTATTTGAATATGAATATATAGAGAATGTGTAACAATCATATTGTTTTATCTTTTAATCTTAATAAAGACATATGACTTTAGCTATAAATTATTTAAAAATCAAATGTTTCAAAACTACATACCTTCAAAACTCATTTTTATCAAAAACTGAATTATGAATATTATATATAACTAATTTTAGTAAAAAAAATCAATACAAAATATAAACAGATATTTAAAATAGTCATAATCATCTTTTTCAAAAATAATTATTCTTTCAAAATATTTAACAGTAAACACATATACAATTTTTGATGATGAACATTCAAACCCGCAAAATTGCAGGCATCCACCTAGTATAAATGTCATCTCCCCAAAATTTTCCCTTGGACTTTTGGAGTTCCCAAAACTCAATCTCAACTTTTACATAACAAAAGACAGTGGATAGGAGATTTCTCAAAAGTTTTCAAATGACAATCTATTTCAGTTGGAAGATATCATTATAAACATAAATAAAGATCCATGTTGATACTAATAAACCAAATAGAAACACTAAACAAAATAACTTATCTACTAAAGAAACTAAACTTAGAAGACACTCAAGTGTCATAATCACAAGTGCTACTGCTAACAACTTTATGAAAAAGTTTTCGAAGTCTTCAAAAGCCAACACATCATCCCCCTAGGATGGTTGTGGATATTCATGTCCTCGACATAGATACTCATGAATGAAGATGCATTTTAACGTGGTTGATCTCTTTTGAAAACACTTGTAAACCTTTAGCTCCACTATGGATTTGATAAGACACTTATGTTGCTCCATCATGATAAACCCATTAGTTCCCCATTCTACACCTTGGGGGTCTTGGACCTGGCAACATTCAATCTCATCCATCACATCATAGCTTCTCAACAAGAGACGGTGAATGGAGAACTTCTCAAAGGTAATCAAGTGGCAATCCATGTCCATTGGACGAAAAATCTCTAAAAATAAAAACATTTTTATTTTAATATTTATATAAATAATTTATAAACCAAATAGAAAAGACTAAACAGATCGACTTACTTTTCCATATGTTATATTGAAAGACTTAAAACCTGAAAGATATTCCATTGTTATTGTGATGGGTGATACTGATAACAACTTTTAATGAAGCTCTCAAAACCTTCATGATCTGAAGCATCATCACCCCTAGGAAGGCGGTGGACTTTCATTTCCTTTGCATAGTTTTTCATGAAAGTAGATGCATTCCTAATCCGGTTGATCCCTTTTCCAGATGCTTGATATGCAGCCTCAACACCATTAAGAAAATCATCAACTATTATCTACAGACTTGTCAAATAGGTTTCTCTTTGTTGCATACCCTCTTTGAAGGGGAATAGCCCAACAATCGTCTGCTAAAAGATTAAAAAATGTTATGCCACTTCAAATATAATCTATTCTCACACATATATATATTTTAGCTTACATATTTTTTGTTCATAAGATTTAACAGTTATGTCTGGTGTCTGATTGGTCTAAGAGAATGGCGTTTGGAGAGATCCTGAAGATTTGTATCTAACGGCAACAACATCTGAAAGTGAGGAAATGAAATAAACAAAAACAAATCATACACATTATTATTATTATAGCAATATCATTAGATGACTTACCATAGAGATTTAATGGTGTTTTAAGAGGAATGTCCAAGATCTATTGCAATCTGCAGCAAACAACACAACTTTAGAGCTGATTTTGTGCATTTTGTTTTTCTTTGGAATTAGTTTTTCAACTCAAATCTAATAGTTCATCAATTAGTCCTCTTCTTGAGAATGAAAATTTCAGTTATAGACATATTCATCCAGGATACAACTCAGTGTTGGACTTATACTTTGAACTTTGATAAACCCACTGAGAATATGGCTTCCATATACATACATAATGCATCTAAACCAACCAACAATTGGATTATGTTTGTCTAAGTTCATGCTTGATGTTATATGTTGCTTTATAGAGACTATCGTGACCTTGTCTTAAAAACCAAGTTCTTGTTTTAGGAAAGGAGCAATATCGTGGAACCAAATCGCCGACTCTTGTATTGATAAAGAGGATAAAAACAGGATAAATTCTTGAAAAACTCAGAAAATATGTGGAGAGAATGGCTCAGTGAACAGCCCGTAACAAGAATAAAAAACTTGAAATGATGACAAACTAGTGGCAAAATAATAAGACGAAATGATTTTGGTCAGAGCCGGTTCTAGGATGTATAAGACCACTTTTAAAAGGAAAAAAAATGATCTAGGTGAGATTCGAACCCATATTAAAACTCTTTTTTTTTATGACATACCACTGGACTAAGACATAATTTTATTAATTTGTGGTTGAATTTTGTTAATGAATACGTCGGCTGTAGAAGCAGCTTGATTTTGGTCATAGGCATTAATTAAATGCTACATTGGAGATCGTTCCAAAAGACCGTCATGGTACTTAAGTTATGTGTCTAAAAGAGTATTAGTACCTAAACACTATGATAAATAAACCAGTTAAATAATTTTAGACTTTTCAATTGTTTGTTTGCGTGTATACGACGAGCATGTGTTGCCTGTTAGTGCTTACTAATGGAAACTGTGTATTTGTGTTATCAGTACTAGAGTGGATATAACTTATCATATTTTAAAATTGTAAAGGCAAAATGAATAAAAGGTCTTATACTAACATGCAAACACATAAGAAATGTTCAGTTTTGTAATGATAGATATGATGTTAGTTTTCAATAATTTTTGTTTCAAAAACATTTTATTATATTCTGATTACGATGGCAAATTGTGTAAAGCTATTAAAAGGATTGAGGTAGGAAAATGAAATTCATAGTTGTCCCCTTTGCTAAACTTTACAAGTTGTTAATTGATTAAATGTAAATTATTTGAATATTAATTAGCACACAGTAATTAATTTATTAATTAATTAGTGTTAGAGAGATGTTTTCCACCATGAGATTATTATTATTATTTTTTTTTTTTATAGAGAGATTATTTTCTCTTCGTCGTAAAATGCAGAGGAGGTCCTTATTCGCTGTGCCAGTTTCTTCATTACTCAATTGATCAAATGAAATCGAGAAAGTTGAATCGGAGAGTCGTCGACCAATCTCCACAGTCGTCTTCGTCATGGTACTTTGCTCCTCTTTCAACAGAACCGATCAATCGATTTCATCTTCTTCCTTTGTATTATCTATAGTGTATGAGCTTGTTGATGTTTGATCTAGTGAGCTCTTGAAGCAAAAAGGAATGCACTCTCTTTTTTTCGTTTTTGCTACAAGTTTGTTTATATTCACTGCGGTGCCTTTAATGTTCATTCCTCCTTTACTTCTCTTTCCCAAGAATCAAGTCTTCTCTTTCTCTCTGTATGTGCTTGTGAAAATGCCATGCTTGATCATATTTGAATTTGCTTCTCTTACTCGTTTGCTTAACTTGATTCAATCTGGACTTCCCTAGAATCTTGAATCACATCATGAAAATCTCTCTCTGGACTCTGTTTTCATGCTGTGGAAGCTAGTTTATTTTCCATAGGGATGATTGAAATGCTGATTGACTGAGCATATTCAGGTTATAGGAGCCAACATAGGAGATGTTTTCCTCGTATCTGATGTTGTCTTTGGAGTGTTATTATTCTCCTGTAGACATAAGGTTAAAATAAACAACTCCATCAGTGTTAGAAAGCTATGGTATCATTCTTCCACATACAAAGCTACAAAAAAACATAGAGAGCCTTTCAAACACAAAAAATACTTAATAAAAAAAATACCTCCTCTACTAGATCTGAATACTTCTTTAGTTTTTTTTTGACAATTTCAGTCATCTCGTTCAGATGATCACTTATTTCATCTATTATCTGACAAGAATTAGAAGAAGTAAAACAGTAAAAAGGCAGCAAAAACTAATCACAAACTTTCTTTGTTTCACAAATGTTTCCTTGCTACTCCAAAGAAAACAAATTAGAAAAAGGTAAACGAAACTTGAACTGCGCACAACATCTTACTAGAAGATTTTCATTTTCATAAAAATTATTTAATTAAAAAAAAAAAAGCTTTGGAGAAGGTGACTTATTAGGTTTAAAAAGCACAAGTCAAAAGAGCTCAAGTTAAAGCCTATAACAGATAAAAGGACAAGAAGTTCATAACTAACGTTCTTCTGCTTCTCCAGCTTCTTGTCCTTCTGGTGATTCTTAGACGTTACTATCTGCAAAGGAACCGGGATTGTTACAACCTAACAAAACAGAAATAAAAGCCCAATCAAAAGTGGTGTTCACGATTGTTTAAAGAAAAAAACATAAGAAGAAGAAGATTATACACGGGATTTCTGGCGCCTCTTCCTCTCTTTGTCCATGGATAAGTTATGGTTGAAAATCAAGCGCTAGGCTTTCAATAGGTTGAGAGGCGAAAACACTAGACTGTTTATAGATACTGCATGTGAATTTAGTTTCAAGTACTCGATTTGAATGAAAAAGAAGAGCAAGTAGCTGCTAGGTTATCGATAGAAAATGGAGAGGCAAGAACCTAGACTGCATGTGTCACATACACCCGATATACATGTGTAAATAATAAATAAATTATCTTGGGTCACTGATAGAAGGTTAGAAACAGGAGATGTGAAAAACCCTAGACTGCATTTACATGGCTTTTGTGAGGTTCTCTCTTAGTGAGAAGGCTTTTGGGCTTCCAAGAGCAAGAGCACTAGTGAACCCCCCCTAGGGTTCATAAAGATTTTTTAATATTTTTTTGTGGGTCCATGGATAGTTATGAACATGTATCTATTGTTTTCTGTATTAGTGAACCCGAAGAAGGAGTTTATAGGAATAAAATAAAAATATATTTTTTTAAAAAATTCAAATTATTGAGAATACATAAATAAAATATTAAAATATATTATAAATATTTTAAAACTTTTTATTCAATACATAAGAGTAGATTACATAAATTGAGAAATAGAAGAACATACAAACATTATTAATCTTCATTACCAAACTTTTGCCATATATTTTCCATTAAATCAGCTTTCAAACGATCATGCTTCTCTTTATCTCGAACTTCTCTGCGAATGCCTAACATATCACCGACATGAATACTTTCTCTCCGTTGCACCCTCGAACTTCTGCTTGACTCTCCTGACTCGAACTCAGATGTATCAATTTGAGCGTATCCGTGTCGTTCGTTCTCTACTATCATATTGTGCAATATGATACAAGTTCTCATAATCTTTCCTATCTTTTCCTTGTCCCATAGTAGAGCTGGGTTTTTAACAATTGCAAACCTCGATTGCAATACTCCAAAAGCCCGTTCGACATCTTTTCTGGTGGATTCTTGACGTTCAGCAAATAGCTCAGCTTTAGGACCTTGAGGAAGTGGGATGGATTGGATAAATGTTGCCCAATTCGGATAAAATTCGTTCGTAAGGTAGTAGGCCATATGATAAGTGTGGTTGTTGACCTTGAACTTAACTTTAGGTGTTCGACCTTGTAAGATGTCATCAAAAACTGGTGACCGATCAAGAACATTGATATCGTTGAGGGTACCTGGTAATCCGAAAAATGCGTGCCATATCCAAAGATCTTGTGATGCCACAGCTTCTAAGACAATTGTCGGCTTTCCAGAACCACGTGTGTACTGACATTTCCAAGCTGTTGGGCAGTTTTTCCACTCCCAATGCATACAATCAATGCTGCCTATCATCCCTGGAAACCCGCGTACCTCTCCGACATCGAGTAATCGTTGAAGATCTTCAGGTGTAGGGCTTCGTAGATACTCATCTCCAAACAAATGAATTATTGCATTAGTGAAGTTTTCTAAACATAAACGTGATGTACTGTCACCAAGTCGGAGATATTCGTCATATGTATCTCCCGATTGACCATATACCAGCATACGTATGGCTGCCGTACACTTTTGAAGTGCAGATAGCCCGTTCCTTCCGCAAGCATTTCGTCTTTGCTGAAAGTATGGAACTTCATTAGTTATACGTTCGGCAATGCGAAGGAACAATGGCTTATTCATTCGAAAATGCCTCCTAAACATTTCCGGTGGGTATGTAGGATTTTCCCTGAAATAATCGTTCCATAGTTGATTGTGTCCTTGTTCCCGATGTCTTTCGACATAAGCTCTTCTCGTCGGCTTGTTAGGATGAGCATGAATCACTGAGTCGATGAAATTATCAACTACTTGGTCTACCATTTCTTCTAAAGCTTCATCAACTTCATCACTTGATGAGGAAGACATTGGTGTTTTTTTTTCGTAACATGACAAAAGTTGTCTTAATAATATAAAAGTTGTCATAATTATATAAATTATTTTCATAATCTATATTTTTAAAATACTCTTTCATCATAATTATATAAAAGTTGTCTTAAGAATATAAAAGTTGTCTTAATAATATAAAAGTTGTCATAGTTATATTTTTATTACATAATCTTTTAATTTTGTCATCATTACTCTAGGAACTTTTATTTTCATAATCTTTTAATTTTGTGACAATATAAAAGTTGTCATAATGCTATAAATTATTTTCATAATCTTTTCTTTTTTTCATATTCTATTTTTTCTTTTTTTTTTAACATTACTCTATCATCTTTTATGTGAATAATCTTACACTTTAGTCTATAAAAGTTGTCATAACATTAGTCTATAAAAGTTGTCATAACATTAGACTTTTTTTTCATATTATATTTTTTCATATTCTATTTTTTACATTACTCTATCATTATTACTCTATCATCTTTTATTTTCATAATCTTTTAATTTTTTCATAACTAAGTTGTATATTATACCTTGTTGTGGATCCTTGCTATTGTCTCTGTTTGTGAATCACCTTGCAGCGAAATGGGAATCACTTGAATGTGTTGGTTTCCTTCAGAACTGGTACTAAATGGGAATCACTTGAATGATCTCGACTTTTTAGCATTTACAACAAAACATTCTTATCTCACTCAATACAAAGAGAAGTGCTATAAGAGAATGAACTTGATAGAGAGTAATAAGTGAGAGAAGTGCTATTTCATATAATGATACAATGCAAACATATATAGAAAGTTTGAAACCATATTACATAATCCGTGAATCAAGTTGTGACTCACACAATACATACTAGACAATCCGTGAATGAAATAAGTGTAGCAAGAAACAAAACACTACACTTTCCCGTGACCAAAGATGGTCTAAAGTCCAACTACCCGCAACATAAAAAAAAAACAACTAGGCTTCACCTGCAACGACTGATCACCTCCAACACCTTCACTCCAACCCGTGACCTGCACTCTCTGACCTGCAAAAGAAAATAAAACCCAATCAATAATTCATGTTAAGCATCGAATCAAGTTAAGCTAAGCAACGTAAACATTCCATCCGATCACGCTAAGCAAAGCAACCTAAACAAAGCACCAATACAAGGCACTAACCAACTCAAAGCATTTCACCAATTAGTTTATACTTAAGGGATTTTTCTTGATCATAAAGAGTCTCCTCATTTTTGCCAATGAGACGATCAAGGATCTTTTGTTTGGAAATGTTATTTTACAGAGCTAGCAAATGGTTTCTATTTGATCATAAGCTGCTTCATTCCCGTGTTTCTTGCGCTTGGCTGCTTTGCTCGCCTTTACACCAGGAGGCCTCACCTCTTCATCGTCAGCCACCACCTCCGGACATGCTTCCTTCCTCTTCTCCTTTCCACCATCTTTCGACAACGCGTGTGACCTCCATTTCTGATCAAATCTCAGCTCCCTCCAGCAATGTTCAAGTGCGAACTTGACATTAAAGTCATTTAAGAAGATGTCATGTGCAACCCACGAACTTGCACACCTGCTCATTCACCCTTCCCCACATCTGCTTACATTGACTCCATTCTCTAGGAACGGCGCCAATGAGCTGAGGGCTTGAGTTAAAATACTCCTCCATTCTCTTCCAAAACGCTCCTGCCTTATGCTCATTAGCGACTATGGGATCCTTGCTCGTGTTCAACCAAGCGCTAATGAGCACAAGGTCTTCTTTGACAACCCACTTTCTTCTTTCCAAAGGTTTAACTAACCCGGGTGAGTTACCAACTGCCTCAGCAGAGTCCACGTCTTTTGGGGGACTGCTCTGCGAAGCTAGATGGTTAACAAACCCGGGAGAGTTGTAGGAGAAAGTTTCCATTTTCTTTTGGGTTTGGTTTGTTGTTTAAATGTTTGTGTGTTTTTAGTTGTGGATTTGCTATGTTTTATAAACTAGTTTTTGCTTTCATTTGAGATAATTAACTAAAGCAGAAGAATTAAACAAACTCTACCTACCACAAGTACTTCACAAACGGCAGTGAATACACATCAACTTACTGGAAAATATTAACTACACCTAAGTACAATCTATTAAGAGTTCACAGCAACCAACAACCAACAAAAAATTAATTCTAGATTTTTAAAAGTTGTAGTTAGAGTTCTAGGTGGAGTTGTAGTTATTGTTGTAGTTATCTTTTAAGCTTTCATAACTTTTAGTTAACTTATTAAATAGCTAAACTGGTTATACCAATCAACAATTTGTAACAGCCATTTTCGAACTACATCTAAAGTGGGGTTGAGTCTTACCTTCGGTTTCATTCGAAGCAGACCTTCTCCAACGTAGCAACCTGCACGGTGAGGTCATCTACCTGCTCAGAGAGCATTTTAACCTGATCCTGGACATGTAAACATCAAACAAAAAGTGTTAGTCACGCAAAACATACCACACAAGTATTGAAAATGTGTTGTCACTAACCTCCAGTATGTCGATCAGTTTACAGAGATTCGACGACCCCAACATCACTTCTTCAGCCTCCTCCACCCGCTTAGTCAACCTTTCGATCTCCTCCTGCACACCTATCACCCAAGGCTGACGATAGTGGAATCCATCAGCCTTGGTTACACCATAAACAAATATCAGACACTCTACAATTTGCAAACCCATAAACGATAATCAAAGCGTTTAAAATCAAACTTACCTCGTAGTTCTTGCATGTGAAGAACCGCTTTCCCGGAAGAGTGTCGTAGTGGTCCTTCCGGCGAACCTCATCGATGATTCTACCACCACATGGACACCTTTTGGGAATCCCATACTCTGAATCGCTGACGAACCCTAGCATGTTTATGTGATCCTGTTGCCTCTTTGAATGTCTTCTCTCCTCTGCCGGATCCATCTGTGACAGAAATCAAATTATTAGCACATAATTAAGGAAGAATATGAGTAACTGAACCCTCAATCGAACTCCCATAACGATTAAAATCCCTAAAAACTAAAATCCCCAAATCGATTTAAAATCACCCCATCGCAAATCCCTATCGCACACAAAATCTACGCTACCACACCGTCAATCTACTCAATACTGACCTAAGAGTGTGGAGAAGAGAAAAAGGAATCGATTTGATGAAGAAATAACGACGGAATCGCCACGGCGTGGATTATCGCCTCGGAGAGAAAAAACCCTAGCTTTTATCACAGATGAGAGAAATGAATTGGTTAACGCGAATACCCTCCTTTCTTCCTCGTCGACGCGGAAAGGAGAAGCCAATCAGCGCCCGACGCGTGGCTTGAACTCGCCTCTTACGGGTTTAAGCGTAAGGCCCGGTTCGTCGATTAAAATCTATTTTTCATTTTCTTTAAATCATTCGGGCCTAAGAACTCGAGCCCACGACCCCCTCATGATCCCCTGATGCGCATGGTCTAAATAAGTATTTCTTTGTGGGCTAGACTCATTAAACCATTCTTTTTGTGTGAGAATGACGTATACAAATATCTTCTATACTATTATTTATGAAGTGATTTGGCTTATGTGCTAGCTTCTCTATATTTTAGGTTTTTTTAATTTGTCAATATTTATTTATTATATTTTAAACTTTTTATATTTTAAACTTATTATGCTTTAATCATTTTTAGTTAGTATCAGTAATTTTCTTTTTCTGATATATTTTTAAACTTATCTGTTTTATTTTTAAATATTTTAGTTGGTTACTGTAAATTATTAATTAATAAAATATGTGAATGTTTCTTTATTTAAATT
This sequence comes from Brassica napus, assembly GCF_020379485.1. NCBI lineage: Eukaryota > Viridiplantae > Streptophyta > Magnoliopsida > Brassicales > Brassicaceae > Brassica > Brassica napus. The sequence continues at coordinate 58,966,728 of NC_063446.1, read as the reverse complement.
TTTTATTTTTGATATATTTATTATAAAATAATAAAATATTTGATTTTATTATATAGACATTAATTGTTTTTTTTTTTAATTTGAAATTTATATTGATTTTATTATATTATATGGTGTATATAATATATATTGCATAGAACTTAAATGTGATTTTAGATATAATATTACTAAATCTCATCAAAAATATAATAATATTTTATTTTAAAAACAAGATAATTATTATAAATTGTGTTAGCGGTTAAATTTGAGAATATCCTTAATAAATAAAATATAAATAATTAAGATCGAATTTTGGATTAAAAATGTTATATTTTAAAAACAAGATCATTATTCTGTAGTTTATGCATGGAGAAAAGAAATGTTGGAATGGTCTTAAATTGTGTTGTTATTTTGAAATAATATTTTTCTATTAAAATTAAAATTAAGATATAAAAAATTATAATTAAATACTAATCAAACAAAAACATTTATATAAATATGTTTTCTAAAATATTTATAATATGTAGAGGTTTATAAAATTTTAATACAACAGCAAGTATATGTTTTTTAATAAAAATATTTCATATATAAATAATTTTATTTTTTGATTAATCGTTTTTAAAACATAAATAATTATTTATCTGCTTTTTGACTTAATAAAACATAAACTAATAAGTATTCGTGAAAAGATTATGGCGGACAAAACACCTAGTTCACAAATTAAAAAGAAGTTACTTTCCTATCAAGACTCGAAATAAATTAAAATTTTGATGTATCTAAGAAGATTAATAGTCTGGAAACCTTGAGCGTTTCATAAGTCGAAAAGCAATTCCATAACGTTCACAACTAGTATGGTTAGTACCTCAAGTCCCAGCCCTCCCAATATATGGTTTTCGGTATAGAGGGAAACATTCACATATTATCAAATAAACGACTGCTGGACAATTAGTTTGGTTAAGAATGCTCAAATTATCAGTTTTGCCTGAGGTTGTAATTTCAATAAGTTTATGCTCAAGAGTGAAAATAAGAAAGCAAAAGACTAAATAAGAAAGCATCCTTTTTTATGTCAGCAAATAAGAAAGTATCATCATTAAATTTATAGGCGTAAAAATTATGAAACTAAATAGCAAGCATCCCAAAATACAAGAACTAAAGTATTTTGAAAACGACTTTTTCTTGGGTTCACCCCCTAGGTGAACCTTTAGGTTCACCAACCAATAGAAAGTTGTCATTTTAGATCTAGTATCTTTTAATTAAGGAAACAAAATAACTTGTCAAATTATATTATGTTTTTAAAATAAAAAATTAAAAATTAAATAAATAAAAATAACAATAGTTCTAAAAAAAGATTATTTAAAAAAAAAATATTTTTAAGATTTAGAGTTTAGTGTTTAAGATTTATAATTTAGAATTTATCCAAATGTTTAGTGCTTTTCCAAGGGTTTAGGGTTTACCTAAGGGTTTAGGGTTTACCCAAGGGTTTAAGGTTTTCCCAAGGGTTTAGGGTTTACCCAAGGGTTTAAGGTTTTCCCAAGGGTTTAGGGTTTAGGATTAGAGTTTAGGGTTTAGTGTTTTGTTGAAAACATGTTTAGTATTTTTCCAAGGGTTTAGGGGTTTACCCAAGGATTTAGGGTTTACCCAAGGATTTAGGGTTTAGGATTTGAGTTTAGGGTTTAGTATTAGAGTTTAGGGTTTAGTGTTTTGTTGACAACATTATTTTTTTTTATATCGTTTTTTATATACTATTTTTATTTATTTTTAAATTTTATTTTGAAAAGATAATATAATTTGCCAAGTTATTTGGTTTTTTTAATTAAAAGATACTAGATTTAAAATGACAATTTTCTATTGGTTGGTGAACCTATGGGGTGAAACCAAGAATAACTCTTTGAAAACCAAAAGACTTTCATCATTAAATATTTAGGCACAGATTATGAAACTAAATAGCATGAATCCCATAATACAACTACTTTGAGAACACACGAAATTTGTTGTATTGGAACAACAAACCAACCACTTGTTAGGGACAGCTAGTTATCGGGTACGAATGACATCTGCACAAATTCAAGAACAAGAAAAAATGAACAGAAATTCAAAAATAAAATAATGTCGTACCAAGTTTGAATAGAATGTGTACCTGAGGGAAATCTATTTCTGCTGTAAAACTTCTCACACATCTGTTTCTTCACGTGCGTAGACAACGCAATACCACAACGTTCACAACCCTTGCGGTTAGTAAAAAAATAGTACTCGCTTCTATTTACAGCCATCGTGACCGTACGCCTCAGTTCATCCAAGTAACTTCCATCGAGTGTTAGAGCCTTATCGTAATCTTCTATCATATTAATGAAGGCAAATCTGAAACAACAAAAAGAGAGAGAGAGTAAATCTTATAAGCCTTTGTAGTTAACTTTAAATTGTTAGAAATAATTGGGAACACCGGTTTGGCAATGAAAGGGAATAGAAACCCTTGAAACCTTTCCACAAGGACTGAAGTGTTTTATCAATCCTTCAACGAAAACGGTTCTCTGGTTGAATAAACGCATCTTTAGATTCGTAAAAGCACTCGACCACCTTTTTATTTAGAGTTTCTTTCTCCTATATATACGAACAATGATTTAAATTAAACAAATAGATCGGCTATGGAGTGTAAAGGTACCATTACTGCAAATACAAAAGCTATAAACAAACAATTAGACAGTACCACAAACACACACACGCATATATATATATATATACCTTCTCAAGTAGATCTGAAGTCTTCTTTAGTTTCTGGACAATTTCAGTCATCTCGTTCACACGATCGCTTAATTCAACGATTATCTAACATAGTATCACGAGAAGAAAATAAATGAGTAACTAGTCACAAAATTTCTTTGTTTTGAAAATTATTCCTTGTAACTCCTAATAAGTAGGAAAAAAAATCTATAGGTAACATATTCGATGCAGTCATTGTATAGAGTTTTTTGCAAAATTGACCTACAACTTAAAGTCAAACACAAAACTAACCTCTTTTTTTTTTAAATTGGTTTTGTCCTATTCACCCCACAAGTTCATATAATTTACGAAAATACCATCAATTTTTTTTTTTCGAAAATGACATCTTTACTCTCTCACCCTCATCATCTTCAAGTAATTAAAAGATTGTCATTGTCATCAATACCACAACCACCATGAACAACCAATTTGAAGCTCTTAATGCTCCCAAAATCGATTTACCCTTCTTTTTTTTTCATTCTTGTGAACTAAACACAACATATTTCTCACTTTCTCTCCACAATGAGCTAAAAAAACCCAATATTTTGATTCTAAAATTTTTTATGGTTCATAGAGTCATAGAAGCTAACGATTCTGGGTGGGTGACTTTCGTTTGTGATTCTGTGTGCTTGGAGAAGCCTTATGTATGCTAAGGAACTTATCTCACCAATTTAAGGTATGACATCGAGTTTTTTTCCAGATCTGTTCGTCAGACGACTTACTTGGGAAGTCGTCTGGCTGTAGACGACTTACCTGGAAGTCGTCTGGCTGTAGACGACTTACCTGGAGGTCGTCTGGTCAACGCAAAGGTTATTTTTGCAATTTACTTTGAAATCTGTAACCTACTATTGTTTGGTTTCAAAAAAAATTCCAAAGAACCTAGACGACTTACATTTCAATCGTCATAGGTTAGTTTTGCATTTGACTAGATAATTACAGAAGTTTGACTTCCCCAGACGACTTACATTTCAGTCATCTGTCGAAAATTAAAATAATAATATTTTTTAAAAAGTAAACGACTTACAATTAAGTAGTCATAGGTTAGTTTTGCAATTAAAAAAAAAAACTTCAAGATTTAATTATACACAGACGACTTATAATTCAGTCGTCCACCAGGCGACTTACTTGTAAGTCGTCGAGGATTTTTTTTCCGAGATTCTGGTCAAACCTCGTAAATCCTGGACGACTTACATTTCAGTCATCTCGTGGACGACTGAATTATAAGTCGTGTGTATATAATTAAATCTTGAAGTTTTTTTTTTCAATTGCAAAACTAACCAATGACAACTTAAGTGTAAGTCGTCTACTTTTAAAAAAATATTATTATTTTAATTTTCACTAGACGACTGAAATGTAAGTCGTCCAGAAAAGTCAAACTTCTGAAATAATCCAGTCAAATGCAAAACTAACCTATGATGACTGAAATGTAAGTCGTCTAGCTTTTTGGAGTTTTTTTAACCAAACAATAGTAGACGACTTATTTTTCAGTCGTCCGAAATAACAGATTTCAAAGTCAATTGCAAAAATAACCTCTGCGTTGACCAGACGACGTATAGTTTAGTAGTCTGGACAACTTAGATTGAAGTCGTCCGCGTCTTCTCCGCTAGTTTTTAAGTCTTCTACGTTAGTTTTTGAATAACTTGTATTTTTAAGAGTGATAAGTAACTTCAAGATATGTAAAACTCATATTTACAAAAATATGTTCTCTCCCTTAGTTTTACTAAATTTGACTAAGTTTTTCAACGCAAACTTATAAAAAATATGATATGCTTTGACTAGTTACTATTGTTTGTTTTCATCTCTTAATTATTATTGTTATAGACAATAATGATGACTATTGTTATGAGTTGGAAGAAGGGTTAAATGCTTCTTAAAATGTTGTATCAATATGAAGCTACCAACATTCTTGTTTATTAAGATGAGAAAAGGTCATTGGAGTTTATTATTGCATATGAGAGATCCAAAGATAAGAAAAATGCTATTAAAGTCTATTATTTCATTGATTTGTAAATGTGTAAACACATTGTTAGCACATTTAATACATCTTGGAAAACATTATTAATGATTTTACAAAAAATTCACAACTAAAAGAGTAGACATGCAATTCACAAAACAGACCACAAACAAAACTATTATAGATCATTCCTCTACAAAGACAAGCTTGGATTCCAGTTGAGTAGACAAGACCAGACGACTTTTAAGAAGTCCAGACGACTTCTAAGAAGTCCAGACGACTTCCAGGAAGTTCAGACGACTTTGTCAGAAGACTTTTAGGAAGTTCAGACGACTTTACAGGAAGTCCAGACGACTTTTAGGAAGTCCAGACGAATTTTACGAAGTCCAGACGACTTTCAGACGACTTCCAGATGACTTCCAGACGACTTCCAGACGACTAACAAGTAAGTCGTCCCAGAAGTCTTCCAGATCTGAAAAACCTGCATATTAAATCCAGATTTGTAAAACCTGCATATTCAAAAACGTTCAAATGACTTAAAAACAGAAAAAATGAATGGAAGATTAGATAAATCTACCTTTACAGAACACACAAAAATACATATCTAAAAATAATAGATCTACCTTTAAAATAGTGGAAGATGAGTATCATCTAATTAAAAACCTGCAAAAAAGATAGATTAGTAAGAAAGACATGAGACAAAACTGAAAAATTCATATAAAGTTTGGTGTTTTCAAGTCAAAGAGATTAGAATGGGTTTGGAGAGTTTTAGTTTGGGAAAAAAGTAAGAACTTTATACAACAAGAAGTTACCAAATGAAGAAAAATCAGACATAAGAACTTACCAAAACGCTCAGAAAAATCCAGACGACTTCCTGGAAGTCTAGACGACTTTGTCAGAAGACTTCCAAGAAGTCCAGACGACTTCCAGATGACTTCCAGACGACTAATAAGTAAGTCGTCTCAGAAGTCTTCCAGATCTGAAAAACCTGCATATCAAATCCAGATCTGAAAAACCTGCATATCCAAAAACATCCAAATGACTTAAAAATAGAGAAAATGAGTGGAAGATTAGATAAATCTACATTTATAGAACACACAAAAATACATATCTAAAATTAATAGATCTACCTTTAAATTAGTGGAAGATGAGTACCATTTGATTAAAAACCTGCAAAAGAGATATATTAGTAAGAAATACATGAGACAAAACTGAAAAATTCATATAAAGTTTGGTGTTTTCAAGTCAAAGAGATTAGAGAGAGGTTGGAGAGTTTTAGAATGATGAACATTACATTTTTGTTGCAGCCATTTGAGAGGAGATGAGAGAATGTGTAAAATTTTCTTTATATAGGGAGACAAAAAATCCAATTAGGTAAAATATTTTTGACTCAGACGACTTCCTAGACGACTTACATTTCTGTCGTCTGTTGAAGAAATTAAAACAGACGACTTACATGTAAGTCGTCCAGAAGAGTTTAATATTTTTAGTGGGAAATTAAATATTTTTAGCGGGCAACTAAAATAGAAGACTTTCCAGACGACTTACAAGTAAGTCGTCTGGTTTAAATTATTTAAGCGGGAAAATAATTTTTTAAAAAAAATTTAGGCGGGAATATTTGGACGACTTACATGTAAGTCGTCTGTTTTAATTTCTTCACCAGACGACTGAAATGTAAGTCGTCCGAGTAAAATGATCCGGTTAGGTTAAAACGTACATTGGTAAAATTAAAGGTTCGGTACGATGTGGACGACTGAAATAAACGTCGTCCGGGTAAATTATTCAACAGACGACTGAAATATAAGTCGTCCACACCCTAAACATAACCCTTAAACTTAATTATCTAATTAAACACTTCATAAAACCAAATCAAACTTGAAAAGTGTTTACTATACACAGAAATAAACACATATAGGTGAAAACTAATTTTTGAAAAAGACATTTTAGTTTTCCAAAATCTAACCCTAACAATACATACAATACTACAACATATGTTTGTCAAACTCCTAAACCAAAGTATTTCATGATTCACTACTTCCACTCATCTATTTTCAAAACAAATCAATTTTATCATATCTTAATTTATATCACTTTAAACTGTTTATAATTACTTGATTTTTATTTTTCACGCATCAAAATATTTTTTTTACAAAATTTATAAATTATTTTTAAAATAAACTGGTACCAGACGACTTACACTTCAGTCGTCCAGACGACTTCCTACATCTCAGACGACTCAGACGATTTACTGGGGCTATATTCGTAAAAATGGCTTCTGTTTTTTTGTTTGGTCATAAGGGGTTGAGCTGTAATTTCACTAGGCTTTTAGGTTAGTTTTGCATTTGATTCAAGTTTGGGTATAAGTTTGGAATTAAAATCAAGTTGTGGATTAGTTTTGGCAAAAACCCTCATTTTATATTGGTCACTTTCTAGGGAAAAAATAGTTAGCACAGTCATAAACATAATATATTAGATTCACTAAAATTAAAAGAGAGATAAATTGTTACCTTCTTGAGCTTCTTAGGATCATCAGAATCTATCTCAGAATGATCTGTCGTTGTCGCTACCTAAACAGACACAAAAGACCAATCGAAAATGTAGATATACACAGGCTAAAATATATACAATTCGATTTAGAATGTCTTATAAGTAAAGCTAAGAAGCTCATGTTAATTTTTAAAATATAGTAATTAGGAAACGTTTTAAAATTTCCGGATATGCAAACAATAACAGCTACAAAAAAGTTTAAATCAGACCTTCTTCTGCTTCTTCTTACGCAACTTGTGTTTCTGCAGCTTCTTAGGCTTCAATAAGGCGTCTTGAACTCTTGATCAACCTGAAAATTACAACAAGAACGAAGAAACCATAATAAGTACAGAGGGATAGATGAATCTTAAGGATCTATAAGAGATGAAGCAAAAGTATCAGAACAATTTAGTTTACAAAAAAAAAAAGTATCAGAACGAGAAGTTTAAATCCGACCTTCTTTTGCTTCTTCCGCCGCTTCTTGTCATCTTGCTGGTATTTAGGCGTTCTTGAGATCTCTGAATCATCCAACCTTATCTCTGGGGTTGTTACAACCTAACAAAACAGAAAAAGAAAAAAAACCATTCAAGAGTGGTTCACCACTGGACTTTGTCTATAACAGCTAAAGAAGATCGTAAAGACAAGACGTTTAAATCCGACCTTCTTCTGCTTCTTAGGCGTTATTAAGACTTGTGAATCATCCCACCCTGTCTCGGAAGGATTAGGGGTTGTTTCAAACTAACAAAACAGAAATAAAAGTCATTCGAAAGTTGTTCACGACTGTGTAAAGAAGAAAGACATAAGAAGAGTTACATTGGCTTCCCTGCGCCTCTTCCTCATACTAAATTTGATAGTGTGAGTTTAGTTAAGATTTAGATTTGAATGAAAACGAAGAGCTACTACTGCTTGCTAGTTTGTAGAAAAAAAAACTGGCTAGGCAAAAACCCTAGAGTCTGAATGTCCTGGATAGAAACAGGAGGTAAAACCAAAAACTACATTCTTCCTGGGATTTGTGGACTTTACTTTTAATGGAAACGCTTTTTGGGCTTCTAAACTAATGTTTTGGGCTCGACTCACTATTCAACTTCTGATTAACCCAATATCAATTTTGATAATTCATTTATTCCAATCGGTTGCGTTAAGGCTACAAAAATAAAAATATAAGAAATGTTTTAAAAAATAAATAGATGATAGACTTCCATAAAGAAAAAACGAAATAACCAGTTTTCTTAAAATAAGAAAAAGATTCAGCAGTTGACAGAAAAAATAAAAGATTCAACATTTAATTTAGACATAGATAATGCGCATAAATAGCATAATGCCAAAAAAAGGTATCTTAGAATACAAAGGATGATGTAGCTGGTCGAGTAAAGCAGTAGCTTTTTTTTTTTTTTTTTTTGGTAAGAAGTAAAGCAGTAGCTTCTTGATCTTGCTAGATATTGCCAGGCACTGAATGCTACAAAAATAGATGATAGACTTCCATAAAGAAAAAGATTCAACAGTTGACAGACACAGAAATATTCAACATTTAATTTAGACATAGATAATAATGCGCATAAGTAGCAGAATGCTAAAACAAGGTATCTTAGAACACAAAGGATGATGTAGCTGGTCGGGTAAAGCAGTAGCTTATTGATCTTGCTAGAAATCGCTAGGCACTGAATGCAATCGATAAAAATAATCACATATATATGAGTTATTTTCTTTTAAAGATTCAAAAATAAATGAAAAAAATGATGTACCTAACGGGATTCGTATTCTGGTACGATCGTAGAAGCGTTTCGCCAACCGCTTCGCTGAAGCAATACCACAACGTTGACAGCCACGATGGTTGGTATAGCCATAGTATTCACTTCTCTTTGTAGCCATTGTAACCTCAAGTCTCATCCCTTCCAAGTAACTTCCATTGAGTGTTAAAGCCTTGTCTGGATTTCCCATACTAATGAAGGCAAAACTGAAGGAAAAAAAAAAAAAAGAGATGAGTAAATAATTTAGCATGCATATAACTTAAATAAATTGTTAGAAACTGATGGAAGAAGTAACAAACCCCATGGGAGAGCCAGTATCACAATGAAAAGGAATATAAACCCTTGAGACCTCTCCACAAGAACTGAAGTGTTTAATCAATGTTCTCTTTATTTCATCCCTCGGAAAGGAACAATCGAATCCCAGAACAAAAATTGTTCGCCGGTTTTTAAAATCTGCATCTTCAGATTCGAAATAGCACTCATGGTCTACCACCTTTTCCTTTGGAGTGTTATTATTCTCCTGTAGACATAAGGAATTGAAATAAACAACTCCGTTAGTGTGGTGTCATTCGTCCACATACAAAGCTACAGACAAACAAATAGAAGCTAAAAAAAATTACTTTATAAGAAAAACAAATATACCTCTTCCAGTAGATCTGAATTCTTCTTTAGTTTTTTAACAATTTCAGTCATCTCGTCCAGACGGTTACTTAATTCATCTACTATCTGATATTATATTAGAAGACGAAAAAAATGAGTTAAGGAAGCAACAAAAACTGAACATAAAATTTCTTTGTTTTGAAACTGATCCGTTGCAAATGCAGAAGGTCAACAACTTATTCAATGTAGTCGTTTTGAAAATGATCACTTTCTAGGAAAAGATAATGTTACGTCAGTGAATGAAATTTAGTCATATACTATTTAAAAGAGAGATGACTTATTTAAGTGTAAAAATCACAAGAGGGCCAAATACAACTATAAGGACAGTTATTAGACAAATTTAAAAAGCACCTTCTTGAGCCTTTTCGGCTTCTGAGGCTTTACTAAAGCTTCTGGATCATCAGAATTTATCTCTGAAGGCTCTGTGGTTGTCGCAACCTATACAAAAACAAAAGACCAAACGAAAATGTGAAGAAATCATAGATACACATAGGCTAAAAATATATAGAAATCGCTTTTAGAATGTTTTCAATGTAAAGAAAATATGTTTTCAAAGTAAACAGGACTTACTTGTCCATCGAAAGATTGGAAACTTGGAAGACATTCAACAGTCACCATGACAGGTGTTGTTGCTAGAAGTTGTAGGGTAAAACTCTCAAAATCTTCATAAGAAGACGCATCATTACCCCTAGGACGTCGGTAAATGTTCATTTCTTTGACATACTTCTCCATAAACGAAATTGCATACTTAAGCCTGTCGATGCCATCTCCAGATGCCTGATAAGCCTCATCAACCCCATCAATAATACCTTGACGTGTTAAAACTCGTCCCGGTGAGCCTGATAGTGTCAGCAGTGCTGAATACGCCCTATGAAGAGCAGCAGCCCAGCAATCATCTATAATAAAAACATAAAGGCTAATAAGATCGAGTAGTTCAACTGAAAAACTTAACTATTGTCGTATACAAAGCGTGTAACTTACTTGTCATCTATAATAAAAACATAAAAGCTGATAATTTGTGGGATTATGAGAGCTTCTAAGTGTTTTAACCGTGATGAAGCACACGAACAAAGTAAAAAAGGAGTGAAGTAACCGTAAGTATTTGAGAGAGAAGAGAAATTTGAGAATTTAAGAGAATGTGAGGATTTGTGAGATTGAGAGAATGAAAGAAATGTTTGTATTGAATTGTGTGTTTAATTGTGTAACATACATGGTGTATTTAAAGGAAACAAAAGCAATAAGCACTCAATGGTGGAAGACTAAATAACTAGTAGTGGACTAGCCACTCCTCCCCATTTGGTAAGTGATATGGCCACTCCTCCCACTTCCTCCACTAACTAGTAGTGGACTAGCTTCTCCTCCCAATTTGGTAAGTGATATGGCCACTTCTCCCACTTCCTCCACTACTTCCCTTTGTTTAATTCTTCATGTCAACACTCCCCCTCAAGCTTGACAGTAGTGAGTGTCAAGCTTGGAAAGCCATGAAGTATTCCCTCATTAAAACCTTTTCTTGGAAAAACCACTTGAAATAAAAACCAAGCAAAGGAAAAAGAGTAGAATACTCCACGGTGAGGAGATCATTGACATGGAAGGTTTATGAGTCCAAGTCTTGGAAGAATGGACTCACAAACTTTGCTACTGGCCGCCTTGGTGAAGATGTCAGCCAGCTGATCCGCACTTCTTGTATAACATGGGAGAATCACTTGCTGCTCCACTGCTTGTCTGACCTTGTGGCAGTCTACTTCTATGTGCTTTGTCCTTTCATGAAAGACTGAGTTGGATGCAATGTGTATTGCGGCTTGGTTGTCACAGTGCATGGTCATGGGAGAGGTGATCTCAATTCCCAAGTCGCCTAAAAGCCCCTTTATCCAGATAAGCTCACTGGTTAGCTTCCTCATTGATCTGTACTCTGCTTCTGCGCTTGAACAAGATACTATTTTCTGTTTCTTGCTCTTCCAAGTGACAAGATTCCCTCCAATGAATGTACAATAACCGGTGGTTGACCTTCTGTCTACTCTATCTCCAGCCCAATCTGCATCACAGTATCCTATCACCTCAGTGTTCTTGTTGCAAGCCATCCATACACCTTGTCCTGGTGCTTCTCTTAAGTATCTTAGAATCCTCTCCACCATGTTCCAGTGATGAACCTTGGGAGTTTGCATGTGCTGGCTCACTTGATTAACTGCGAAACACACATCTGGCCGAGTGATGGTTAGATAGATCAGCTTCCCAACCATCCGTCTATACTGCTTGACATCTTCAAATGGAGTGTCTTCATACTCCCCCTCTCGCAATACCTTGTAACCTTCTTCAAGTGGTGTCTTGGCATGTCTTCCTCCAAGATCTCCTGCCTCCTTTAATATGTCCAGGGTATACTTTCTTTGGGACATGAATAATCCTTCCTTTGATCTGCACATCTCAATGCCAAGGAAGTACTTCAGTTCTCCCAGGTCTTTGATGTCAAATGCGGCCTTGAGAAATGTCTTGGTTAAACTGATCCCCTCCTTGTCACTACCCGTGATGATGATGTCATCCACATAGACTAGAATTACCGTAATTCCTTGCTTGCTGGTGAGAGTGAAGAGTGTGTGATCCGCTTGAGACTTCACAAATCCCCTTCCATTCAATGTAGTGCTTAGCTTGTGGTACCAAGCTCTTGGTGATTGCTTCAAGCCATAGATTGCCTTTCTGAGTCTAAGGACATTCCCTGGTTTCACCATTTCTTCCATCCCCGGAGGTGGTTTCATATACACTTCATCTTCTAGTTCTCCTTGCAGGAAAGCATTCTTCACATCCATTTGCCAAAGGTCCCATTCTAGGTTCACTGCTAATGAGAGTAGAATCCGGATTGTATGAAGCTTGGCCACTGGTGCAAAGGTGTCTAGATAGTCCTCTCCATACACTTGTGTGTATCCTCTTGCCACCAGTCTGGTCTTCTTTCTTTCTGGCTTCCCATTTGCAAGATACTTAATGGTATGTATGAGTCTGCTGGTCACGGCTTTCTTCCCTTTTGGAAGTTCTGTCTCATACCAGGTGTTGTTCTTCTCCATGGCCCTCATTTCATCATCCACCGATTTCCTCCATTCATCATCTTCCATAGCTTCTGCATATGTTCTTGGTATCCATTCCAGGTCCAATGAACTCATAAAGACTTGATGTTCTTCTGGATAGTGAGCTAGGGAGCATAATCCACTTTCTGGATGTGCCACAGCTTGAGCATTGTAGTAAACAAAATCATTTTTAACCCAATCTGAGGCTGGTCTTCTGATCCTTGTACTTCTCCTTAGGACTTGTGTCTGCTCAGGTTCATTACTGCTGCTTGGTTCTCCTTCTTGAGCTTCAGTGTCTGGTTGTCCCATCTCATCTTGATCATGAGATAATACTGGGTTTTCTTCAGGTTGAGCTTGCGCCGGTTGATCTTCATTCCCCCCTTCATGGTCAGGATGAGAGTCTTCAGTGTTATGAACCATGGTCTCTTTATAAGGAGTAGTGTCCCGGCCTTTCTCTGGTTCCTTTTCTAGGTTAATGCCGAGTCTTTCCATAAGAATCTTCAGGTTGTTAGCTCTGTCCGAGGCAGAATGAGATAGATCTTTGAGTTCCTCCCAACTCTTCTCATCATAATAGGCCTTGGATTCTATGAACTTAACATCTCTGGATACTAGGACTCTCCTTGTCTCTGGTACATAGCATTTGTACCCCTTTTGGTGCGTAGAGTATCCAATGAACATTGCCTTTGTGCTCTTTGCCTCCAGTTTGTTTCTTAGTTCTCCTGGAATCAAAACAAAGCACACACACCCAAACACACGCAAATGATCAATTGATGGTCTAGATTTGTTTAGTACCTCATATGGGGTGGCATCAAAGAGGACTCTTGTAGGTGTGCGGTTGATTAGGTAGGTGGCTGTGACTACTGCATCCCTCCAAAACCGTTTGGGTACATTTGTATGGAACATCATACTCCTTGCCACTTCCATCAAGTGTCTATTCTTTCTTTCAGCCACACCATTTTGTTGGGGTGTGTAAGGACAGCTGGTTTGTTGAATGATTCCATGTGAGGCTAGATGTTGTTTGAAGGTTGTGCTAGTATATTCACCACCATTATCTGATCTAAGAATTTTAATCTTAACATTGAAATGGTTAGTAATATAGTTCTGAAAATTTTTAAATGCTTCTAGCACCCTATCCTTAGATTGCAACAAAGTGATCCATGTGTATTTAGATTTTTCATCAATGAATGTCACAAAATATTTATGTTGTTCTCTAGATACACATGGAGCAGTCCACACATCAGAGTGAATCAAATCAAAGCAGTTTTCATATTGGGTTTTTGATTTAGGAAACACAGTTCTGCAATGTTTTCCTAATATACACGCTTCACACTCATTTTTAAAAGAAATACTAGGCAACAGGATGTTCAAGGCACGAGAATGGGGATGTCCTAGTCTAGCATGCCAGATTTCATCTTTAGGGAATTCAGAAACAGAATGAAACACACACGATAATTGAGATACAGGTCTTGTGTCCTCAAGTAAGTACAAGTCTCCCTTGGTAACACCTTTGCCAAGCAACTTACTAGAATCAATATCCTGAAAGTATACACTGTTAGGCGTGAAAGTAACTTGACAATTGAGATCATTAGTTACTTTTTTAACAGACAGTAGGTTTGAGGCAAATGTAGGCATATAGAAAGCTTTAGATTCTTTATCAAACAATCTAAGTTCACCTACACCTTTTATTGGAATTTTATCTCCATTTGCTATCATCACATTTCCTAAAGCCGGTTCTATGTTCTTAATCAGTTCTAAATCACTTATCATGTGATGAGAAGCACCAGAGTCTATAACTAAGGGCTTAGCCGATTTAAAATTATTCATAGAACCATTTGCATTGTGAGAAGCATTAAGGGAGATACCAAGAGTTTTAGATATACCAGATTCCTTGAGAGCTTTGATGAGAGCGGTTAAGTCAGACTTCTTGATGGTCTCATCTAGATTGGCTCTTGGCGTGGCATAGCCTGATGTGGAGGCAGTAGCTCTTCCCACACCTAGGTTGCTTATACCCATGGTGATTGGTGTTGTTGGCTCAGCACCATCAGTTGAGAAGTTGGCTCTTGCATCTTGGTATTGAGGGCGGTTGTCCCTAAATTTGTTGGGCTTGAGGTGCGGATGTAGTATCCAGCATTTGTCCTTCATGTGGCCCTTCTTCTTGCAGTGATCGCAGGTCAAGTTTTTCTTCTCATCTAGCTTGTAAGCTGCCTTGTTTGACACGGCTCGTTCAGCTTGATGTGCCATGTTTAAGTCTCCCTTGCCTCCAAATAAGCCCACAGAGCCTTCTTCCTTCTGAATTTGAGCGCATACTTCATCCAGGTCAGGTAACTTGTCAGCTCTCAGGATGTGCTTGATTAAGCTCCCATAAGATGGATTAAGCGTGAGCAGTAGTCCAAACACTCTGTCCTCTTCACGCCTGGTTAAGAGAGTGGTGGGGTCGGTAGTATGTGGTCTGAGTAGTTCCATCTCTGCCCAAAGAGACCGGAACTTGCCAAAGTGAGGCTGGAACTCCATATCTCCTTGGTTGAGGGTATTGATAGCTCTTTTTACTTCAAAGACCCTTGTAAGGTTGGAGGTATTTCCATACACTTTGTAGAGTGTATCCCACAACTGCTTGGTAGTTTCACAGTAGGAGTAAGACTCCATGATGGCGGGTTCTAGGGAGCTAAGGAGCACTGTGAGAACCATGAGATCTTCCTGAGCCCATTTGTCTTCATCAGTAGCTACCACAATCTCCTGTCCATCTTCTCCTTGGGTGGTTTGTTTTGGAGCTGCTTCTGCTGAGACATGACTCCACAAACCCTTTCCTCCAAGGGCAATCTTCACCATCCTGGCCCACAAGAGGTAGTTAATCCCCTTCAGGGTCACAGGTATGCTGATGCGGTTGTTGTTATTGTTGTTGTTGTTCTCCATCTTGGGGATTTACTTGGTCAGAGGTAGAGTTTAAGAACTAGAAACAGAGTTTTGATTTTGCGGAATTTAGAAAGGTTTCAAGATTGTTGCTGCTCTGATACCATGATAATTTGTGGGATTATGAGAGCTTCTAAGTGTTTTAACCGTGATGAAGCACACGAACAAAGTAAAAAAGGAGTGAAGTAACCGTAAGTATTTGAGAGAGAAGAGAAATTTGAGAATTTAAGAGAATGAGAGGATTTGTGAGATTGAGAGAATGAAAAAAATGTTTGTATTGAATTGTGTGTTTAATTGTGTAACATACATGGTGTATTTAAAGGAAACAAAAGCAATAAGCACTCAATGGTGGAAGACTAAATAACTAGTAGTGGACTAGCCACTCTTCCCCATTTGGTAAGTGATATGGCCACTCCTCCCACTTCCTCCACTAACTAGTAGTGGACTAGCCACTCCTCCCCATTTGGTAAGTGATATGGCCACTTCTCCCACTTCCTCCAGTACTTCCCTTTGTTTAATTCTTCATGTCAACAAAAGCTAATAATAAGATCGTGTAGTTCAACTGAAAAACCTAACTATTGTCGTATACAAAGCGTGTAACTTACTTGTCTCTTGTTTATAAGACTCAGCAGTAATGTCCGGTCTTTTATCTGTCCAAGAGTATCTTCTTTGGGTATACATCAAGGTCGGTAGACTAGTATTTAATGGTAATAGCATCTGTTCATGAAAAAGTGGAAAATTGAGTACAAAGAAGTGTTAATTTTTTATACTAAAATTTTAAAATCTTTATTGCCAATGCCTTTCTGTTCATGAGAGAGCTGAACAAAAAAAATATGAAAGTCAAATAAATCTGAACTACTTTCATCCATCTTCCATCATCGTAAGCAAGTGTAATAAGCGTAACTAAAGAGAAGAGGCTTTTTAAAAGATTTAAGACACTATCTATCCATCTTAATTTCCTTTACGTAAAGAGTGAAAGAGATTTACCTTTTTCAAAGCAGTCTTTTCGTCTTCATCATTCGCCTGCAACAAACAGAAATGTCGACAGTTAAGGGACATGATTATATTTTAAAAGATTTTAAAAAGCACAAGAATAACATTAAATTAAAAGAAAAAAGTTTCTCAGCTACACGAAATTTACTGTAATATGGTGGAAACTATCCAATCTATGAAAATGTATCAACAACTATACAGAGTTTATGTTAATACATGTCACATATACGAAGTTAATGATTATATGGTGGGAACATCACAATCGGGTTTAATTGATTTTAATCAAAGTTCTTGGGGTCAATCTGTAATTTTATTAAAATCAATTAATAAATTATTGTTTTTATGAAGTTTATTAAACTTAATAATTTGATAAACTTAATAATTTGATAAACTTAATAATTTTAATAAACTTTAATAAACTTAATAATTTATTAATAAACTTGATTTTATTAATAAACTTAATGAAGTTAATAAATTTATTAATAAATTTAATTATTTTAATAATTTTTGGTTAAGTTAAAAAAATTACAGATTGACCCCATTTATTAAGTTTATTAAATTTAATAAATTATTAAGTTTATTAAGTTTTTTTTATTTAAATTATTAGGTTTACTAAATTTAATAAATTACTCAGTTTATTAATTTAATAAATTATTAAATTTATTAAAAACAAAATTATTAGGTTTATTAATTTAATAAATTAATAAGTTTATTAAATTTAATAAATTATTAAGTTTATTAAATTTAATAAATTATTAAGTTTATTAAATTTAATAAATTATTAAGTTTATTAAATTTAATAAATTATTAAGTTTACTTAAGTTTTTTTAAATTATTAGGTTTACTAAATTTAATAAATTATTAAGTTTATTAAGTTAATAAATTATTAATGTTATTAAATTTAATAAATTATTAAATTTTTAAAAATTATTAGGTTTACTAAATTTAATAAATTATTAAGTTTATTAATTTAATAAATTAATAATTGTATTACATTTAATAATTTATTAAGTTTATTAAAACTATTAAGTTTATCAAATTATTAAGTTTGATAAACTTTATAATTTAAAAAACTTAATAAACTTAATAGTTTAGTAAAATGAATAAAGTTAATATTTTTTTCCAATTTTAATAAACTTAATAATTTCTTCCAATTTTAATAAACTTCATAAAAACAGTAATTTTTAATTGATTTTAATAAAATTAATTGATTTGATTTTAATGATTTAGGGTTAAATTTTAATAAATTACAGATTGACCCCAATAACTTTTATTAAAATCAATTAAATCCGATTGTGATGTTCTTACCATATAATCATTAACTTCGTATATGTGACATATATTAACATAAACTTCGTGTAGTTGTTAACACATTTTCATATATTGGATGGTTTCCACCATATTATAGTAAACTTCGTGTAGCTGAGAAATTTTTTTCCGTTAAAAAGGTTATTGATTCTACCTTTTTCTTGCCCACTATTTCAGCTTCGAAGCATAATTTCGGTGAAGCCTTAGTAAGCGTAATTGGAAGACCATCAATTTCAAATGATTTCCACAAATCTCCTCCATCCACGCCTTGAGGGTCAATGTATATATATCCAAAACTGTTGGAAAAGAACAAAAAAAAAAAAAAGAGGTAATCAATGAGATAAATTCATAATTTTCACAAACTACAAATTTGAGAAAGAGCCATACCCTAGACAACCACCAGTTTCATTATCTTCTGGAACAAAAATGTTAAGGACTTCGCCTCTTGACTTGAATTCACTACGAAGTTGTTTCATGATCTCTTTTACTGTCGATTGGTTGTTGAACCCACTTGCAAGCACTATTTCTCGACTGTCACCAGAAATGAAAGTTAAAACAATTAGTCGTTCAAGTTAATAACAAATCTTTCTCCAAAAGATGGAAATAGTTACCTGTTCCCATTCGGCTTAATATAAATTGGAATTCCGCGCAATTTTTTCCCACACAATTTCAGTGCCTGGAAATAAATAACAGAAGCAAATTGTGAGATAGAGTACAAAGAAGTGTTTAATTTTAAAATATTCAAAAGGTACCTCTTTTGTGTCTGCAACAGAACCAAAAACGATCACGCTCCTAGAGTATTCGTTTTTGAAGCGACGAATAACAACGTGAACAGGTTTGCCGTTAAAAAAAGAAACAACGAGTGAAAACTGTGAATAAACTTCTAGACCCATCTCGGCTCATCTCAGAAGTATAATGAGAGATTCTTGGAAAGAGTTTAGATTCGACCTTTTTCTTCTTGGGCTTTACGTCTGGATCATCAGATCCCACTCGCTCCGGGTCTGGGGTTGTTCCACCCTAAAAATCACCAAAAAATAGAAAGAAAAGTTATCATAATTTGCAAGAAAAGAAATACATTGAGTAGAGGAAGAAGAAACTTCCATGGGGGGAGAAGAGCAGTTAGCGGCAAAAACCCTAAACCTTTCTCTCGGAGGAGCAGTTAGAGACGGAACGAGCGACCCCTACCTGTGGCGTTGCATGAAGTGCTTTCGGGCTTCTAAGTTTGATAGGTTTTTGGGCTTCTCATCTTTTGGGCTTTAACGGTTCATATCCGGTTGCCTTAATTCTTTTCTTCAAATTATTATGGTTTCAACGACATTTGATTACAATGTGATTAGGAAAGCGGTTTGTAAAGCTGAATAAGGGCAGACCGGGTGAACCGACGGTTGCGGAAATTTGTGGATGTGTTTTCTAGCGGTTTTAAGATATTTGTACGACTGATATTGCAGTTAAAAATTGGTGCATTTGCGGGTGACTTATGACTGGTTAACTACCAAATGCGGTAACAGTCAAATAATAAATTAACAATATTTACATTTAATATAGTTATAAAAATATCAAAAATCATAAAACTATAATAAATATAAAATTTATATTTAGAAAGTTATAATTTTAATTTTTTGAAAATTTATTGAAATTGTTTTTATTATTAATTTTTATAATATTAATTAAAATATAATAGATATATTTTAATATTTTCATAATTTCAATTTAGAATTTTTTATTAAATATTTGTACTTTTGTTTATATA
Source organism: Brassica napus (assembly GCF_020379485.1). NCBI lineage: Eukaryota > Viridiplantae > Streptophyta > Magnoliopsida > Brassicales > Brassicaceae > Brassica > Brassica napus. Next base: position 58,947,096 of record NC_063446.1, on the reverse strand, counting down.
TTTTTATTAAATATTTTTACTAAATATTTTTATTAAATATTTTCATAATTTGACTGACCAGTGATTTTTAATTTTATTTATTATAATTATATCTAAAAGGAAAGGATAATTCAATTACCATTTTCCAAATAATCTACATAAGATTAGAAATAATTATTATGGTAACTAATTGTTGAAACTATGAAAGAGTAATAATGCGATCAATTTTTTTATATATTTATAAATTACATAAAATAATAAACAAAAGTGTTTATTTGAATTGATATAATGATTTTATATTTGTATAGAAAGAATTATATTTGTATATAAAGTATCATAATAACTACTAATGTCTAATAATTCAATGCATGCTTTATAAATTATTTACAAAATTATAAATATATTTATAAAAATCAGACATTTTAAATTATTATAAGAGGTTCTAAGTCATTTATAGAAGCTTATACTTTAATTTATAAAATGTATTTTGAAAATTTATCTTACTATTACAATATTTTGAATTTTTTCATTTTAATGATAAAATTCCTCAACTATGTTTACTTAGTATAGAAACCCCTAAACTAAAGATTTACTGGTAGTAATAGTAATTATGACATATCATAGTTTAATTCATTAAATAAAGTTAGTTTAAGAGGTTTTTCGTTGTGACAAAAAAAAGAGTTTTTCGTTAAATACTTAGTTTGAGGGTTTTTACCCAAAACAAACTTAGTCGGAGGTTTTAACGTTAAAATTCATTATTCTTTCCTTATTATATATTATTTAAATCCTTATAGTGGGATTTGTTTTATGAAAAACCAGTTGCAATCAACTGACGAGATATCTTTTTTCCTAATATCTTGTATTTAATATTTAAATATATATATATAGCAAGATTTGAGTTACCAAAATTATGTATATATTATAATCAGAATATCTTTAAAATTTTATTAGAAGATATTCTATCTCATAGCTGAATTAAAATTTATTAGAGGATATTCTATCTCATAGCTTCTCTTAAAAACTAAGTCATTTAGAAACTTAAACTAATTTGCTATATAAATATCACGTCAACCCTATTAGTTTCACGCATCTATCTTTTAAGTTTTCATATGTTTTTGATCGTTATAATTTAAATTCTACTTTTTTGATCTTGCGCAGGTGTATGATAATCAATAAGTAATTCATAAACGGAAACACCATTACTCGTAATTTTATGGAGGATTCTTCTTCTCCGTTTATTTTTGTTCTCTCCCTCTCCATGTTGTATCTCTCTCTATATTTTTGCATCAGTAGTGATTCAACTAACAAAAAGAGACGACTCTGTTTATCCAGAAACTAATCATCCCTTTCGAAAAATGTAATTTTTTTGTTATAAAGTTAAATCACTTATCAAGAATATAGTATAAGATATGCATGCTAATCAAGTGCAATTTATTTGAAACTCATTGATGTTGATCATTTTTGGTACATCTGAGAGCCAAAGGTAATCTCAAAAAAAATTAAAAACTTTGAAACTCATTGATGTTGTCCTATCAATTATATAATTTGTTATCTTTTAGGAATTGATTACATTTTTAAATATTTTTGTTAGAATTACCTCTTTTCTGACCCAAGGTTTAGAGAAAGAAACCGTAAATCATCTCTGTTGTTACAATGAAACCAATAATAATAAATCTCAGGTAATTCGAATCTCTCTTTTATATTTCATGGCTGATTTTTTTTATTGGGGTTATGCGTGAAATATTTATTTTTTCTCAATCACATTTTTATGATGTTTTAAAATTAGTGTTAAATGTGATCGTTTTCTAAACGTTTTAATGTATTCTTTGTTCATATGAACATAGTATAAATATCAAAATGTAACATCGGATCTTTCATATTAACCATATACATGTAACATAAGTATTATATAGTTGTAAATATAATATCAATTTAATATTAATGTTAATGTCCGCACATGCGTGCCGGCGGTCCACCTAGTACTTAGTAAGAAAACACATATATACCTTTCAGTCATCTCGTTCAGGCGATCACTTAATTCATTTATTCTCTGACATACAATTACAAGAAAAAAAAAGTAAACAAGCAGCAAAACTAATCACTCACTTTCATTGTTAATGACTAGAGGCCGGGCCCGTGCAAGCGCGGAGTTATTTGTGTATGATGTTGTTGTTCAGTTTTACTTAGTGTTAGCGTTTTTAGTTATGTTGTTCTTATATTTATGTTGGTGCGTGCAGTTATTTGGTAGAGCAGAGGGTCGGATGCGGTGAAATTAGTAGGGAAGCAGCTTTTTGTTGTCAAAAAAAAGTTTTTGATAAATTGAAAGAAACATAAACATCTTAGAAAAAAGTCAACAATAACGGCCTCTGCCCAGGATCTCTCCTCCACTTCAATGCTGAACACCAATATATAATTATTATGTATCAATATAAGCCATCCACTTCAATGCTGAAACACCAATATATAATACAGTATGTATCAATATAAGCCATACTTATTAAAGTTTACCTTGAAAACAACCACTGATTAATCAGACACTTGTGTCTTTCCATCCTAATGAAACTCTCATTGTCTCCATAATCATTTCCCCCAGATCCTTGGAGTTGAAAGAACTCTATCCCATTCTCAACAATATCGCTTCCAGTCAAGAAGAGACAATGGATTGGAAACTTTTCAAAAGTCCTCAAATAACAATCTATGTCATTTGGCCGATATATTCCCTAAAGTAAAAAATAAATACTTTTATATAAGCATTAACAAATAACTAATAAACTAGAATCGAAATAACAAAATAAACAAGTTGCTTACTTGTCCATTGAAGGACTGAAAACTTGGAACACACTCAACAGTAACCATGACAGGCACTTCTGACGAAATATCTATCAGAGTTCTCTCAAAATCTTCAAAGAGGGCCACACCCTCACTCCTAAGACGTATGTAAACGATCATTTCCTTGCAGTAGTTCTGCATGAATGTAGCTGCATGCTTAAAACTGCATATCCCTTCCCCTGATACTTGAAAAGAAGCATCAACCCCCTCAACAAACTCGTCGCTTGTCGGAATTGGTCCAACTATCCCTGCTTGTTTAAAAGATGCTGAATGACCTCTGTTTAAGCCGATAGCCCAACAATCAGCTTCAATAAAGAAATAAAATTAATGAGATTCTGCAACTTGAAACCCTTACTACTTTCACGTACAATACAACTAACACACATTGTTTATCGATTGTCAAGATAAAATACATAGAAATCAATTAGTGATTACAGTTACTAGATTAATATTTCAAACAAATAGAAATACTTACATGTTACCACGCCGCGCAACATAAATTGTTTTCCCTCGCATCAGTTTACCATTCAGTTTCAGACCCTATAAACAACAAGTTGCACTTAGAAAGATATAACAAAGGAGAAATGCCAATTTAAAATATTCATGTTACCTTTCAGAACTTTCGACAAGAGACGATCTCTAGAATAAACTAGTACATACTAATACATGGTGATTACATGTCTTACCATAGAGATTTAGTGGTGATTTAAGAGGAATGTCCAAGATCTATTGCAATCTGCAGCAAACAACACAACTTTAGAGCTGATTTTGTGCATTTTATTTTTCTTTGGAATTAGTTTTTCAACTCAAATCTAATCGTTCATCAATTAGTCCTCTTTCTTGAGAATGAAAATTACATTTATAGACATACTCACCAAAGATATAACTCAGTGTTGGACTTATAATTTGAATTTTGAGCACTATGTCCAAAAAAGAAGCATTATAACTAAACCCATTTATAAAGAGGTTGTTTTATAGGATTATACTATTTTCATTAATTTGTTTATAAATTCATTGAGAATGTGACTTCCATAAATATATACATAATACATATAAACGCACCAACAATTGGATATATTTGTCCAAGTTTGTGTTTTGATGTTATATGTTGCTACATATTAGAGTAACCATGTCTAAGAAACCAAGTTCTTGTTTCAGGAAATGGGCAAGATCGTCAATTCTTGTATTGATCAAGAGGATAAAAGGAGATATTTTGGAAATATTCAAGAGATACTTGGAGAGAATGGCACAATGAACAGCATGTAACAAGAATAAAAGATATGAAATGATGATAAATGAGTCACAAGTCATAAGACGGCATTAATTAAACATTACATTGGAGATACGTTACAAACGACCATCATGGTACGTAAGGTATGTGTCTGAAGAGTATTAGTAAACATCATGGTAAATAAACCCGTTAAATAGGACTGTTCAATATGGCAAAACCGAACCGTACCGAACCGAACCGAACCGAAATAGATAATATGGTTTGGATTTGGTATATACCATACAAACCGAATGAATATGATTTTTAAAAAACCGTAGGATTTGGATATAGTTCGGTATATAACCGATAAAACCGAATAAACCGAATAAAACCGATCAAAAAATAGAAACATGTAAATATGTATATATTTTATAACAACGTATGAAAATCATAAGTTCATTTTTTTGCTAATAACTATTACCATATTTTTTACAGTAATAAAATAGTCATGATTTGTAAAACACTTGAACTATAATTAAATAATAATTCATCGCAAACATGCTTCTTATTTTTTTAGTCTTCTTTTGATCTTTTTGCTTTAATTTAACATTGACTAAATTGAAATAAATATTATAAATTTGATGATAACAATTAGTGGAAATTCTTCACAATTTTTTTTATCTATAAACGAATAAAGTTTCGTGTTTAATAGAAGAAACATGACTTTAATGAACGCTAAATGTGAAAGAATATAATAACTTATTTTTTGTGCTTCGTGCTTCTGTTTTATTTTTTTATTTTTTTTTATTATCAAAATTTTGAGCTTTGATTTTAATTATAGATTTGATTATTTTATTAGATGATAGAAACATTTTTTATTTTTGTTCTTTTATTTAAACTTATAATATTTTTTAATAAATGAATGTGTTGACAACAAAACTCTAAAATTCATATAATATGATCCCAAAATAAAGAATTATGTTTTTTGGTATAAAACCGAATAAACCGAAAACCGACGGTATATAAACCAAACCGAACCGAAGTAAATATGAATTTAGAATGGTAGTTATATTTTACTAACTGAAATACCGAAAAACCGAAAAAAACCGAACCGAAACCGAACCGATATCCGGATTGAACACCCCTACCGTTAAATACTACTTCCTCTGTTTTATATTAAATGTTATTCTAACATTTTTTTTGTTACATAAAAAGTGTCACTTGAAAATTCCAATGCAAATTTTAATTACTTTCAACTTAAAATTAATTGCAAAATATATTGATCGTAGAAATAATTCTATTTATCTCGAATATAATTGGTCAAATAGTATAATTAATATAAACTTAATTACATATTATTCACTTTTTTAATCTGTGTGAAAAATGTCAAAGTAACACTTATTTAGAAATAGAAAGATCGAGTATTAGACTTTTATATATATACACAGTTTCCACTGTTAAGATCATAACAAGCAACACATGCTCGTGGACACGCATGTATTGTGTGCCTTGTTCTAAAAATTGGTCGCCTAGCCGCCTAGGCGGCCGCCTAGGCGTTATGCGTCACTATTTCGCCCCGATTTATGCCAAATCGGTTTAAAAAATCGGATATCCGATTTTTTTCCGCCTAGACCGCCTAAATGACCGCCTAGCCGCCTAAATGACCGCCTAGGCGGCCGCCTAATCTATTTTTTTTTTTTTTTTAATAATATTTTTCTTTTTTATTTGATCTAAAATTTTATAAATATCATTTATATTCATAATTTTGATGAAAAATACACTATATTAAGTTTATATATTCTATTTGTGTGTTTTATATAATCTTAAACATGAAAATGTATTAATGTTATACACAATTAAAGATTAACATGTTTTATAACACAGTAAACCATCTAAAAATTCTGCCCCGCATAATTTCCGATTAATCCCCGATTTTTTCTTTAGGCGCTAGGCCCAACCCGACCGCCCGACTAGCGCCTAGCGCGTTCAAGAACAGGGATTGTGTGTAGTTGCACGAGCATTTATTGCATGTTATGAGCTTAATAGTGAAAAATGTGTATATATAAAAAAACTTTAAAAAAATGTAATCACAAATAGTCTTCAAGTGAAATTATGTTATCAGAGTATATGTGAGTTATCAAGTTTTAAAATTTTAAACGCAAAATAATAAAAGGTCTTGTACAAACATGCAAACGCAAAAGAAATGTTTAGATTAGTAATGATAGATATGATATTTAGACTCGAATGATTTTTGTTTCAACGACATTTGATTAGAACAGCAAATTGTGCAAAGCTATAAAAAAGGATTGAGATAGGAAAATAAAATTCTAGTTGTTTGCTTAACTTTACAAGCTGTTAATTAATTAAAATGTAAATTATTTTGAATATTAATTAGCACACAGTAATTAATTAATTAACAGTGTAGGGAGAGATGTTTCGACCATGAGATTCTTTTCTCTTTCGTGGTAAAACGCAGAAGAGGTCCTTCCTTATTCGCCTGTGCCGTTTCTTCATTGCTCAATTGATTTTTGTGTGTGGTCTTCTGGAAATCGAACGAGTGAAGAGCGAAAGAGAATCGAGAGAGAGAGAGAGAGAAGTATGGGTCCTCACGGAGATGGTGACATCGAGAAAATTGAATCGGAGAGTCGTCGACCTATCTCCACAGTCGTCTTCGTCATCGGTACTTTTGGTCCTCTTTCAACAGAACCGATCAATCGATTCTTACTTGGTGTTTAATTCTGATGCAGCGATGCAAGCGGAGGCTCAACCTTTGGTCAACAAGTTCGGACTCTCCGAAACTTCTGATTCTCCGTTAAGACCCCACTCCTCTTGATTCTCCCCTAATCTGTTGATTGAACCAAAGTCCTTATCTTTTTGAGCTTCATGGTTCTTGTGCAGGCTTGGTAAAGGATTGCCCTGGGTTCTCTACCACGGGTTGCACAAAGATCTTCGAATCTATGTAGTCTGCCCTGGAAAAGATGCTGCTTCAGGCATGTTTTTGATATTGCCTCTTTTCATTAGCCTCATAGACATTAATATTAATAGCTAGTGAATTTGGGAATTTAGTTTGGTAGTTGTTGTTCGACCGGTGCAGTATCTATAGTGTGTATGAGCTTGTTGATGTTTGATCTAATGAGCTCTTGAAGCCAAAAGGAAGGCACTTTTTTTTTCCTCTTACAAGTATGTTTCTATTCACTTAAGGTATTAATGGTGCAGGGATAGATAGTGTTGGAACTGTTCCAGCTTCTCTCATTACCTTTGCTTCTATCCAAGCTTTACAACCCGACATTCTCATCAATGCTGGAACCTGTGGTGCCTTTAAGGTTCGTTCCTCCTTTACTTTCTCTTTCTCTCTCTCTGTGCTTGTGAGAATGCCATGCTTGATCATATTTGAATTTGCTTCTCTGATTGCTGATTGGCTGAACAATATTCAGGTTAAAGGAGCCAACATAGGAGATGTATTCCTTGTATCTGATGTTGTCTTCCATGATAGGAGAATACCTATTCCGGTACCTTCTTCTTCTTTTCTCCACTTCTTGTTCTGGTCTTTTTTCCCCATTTCATTTCGCAAGTTCCTGAGGGACTGTTTTGTGTCTCGCTTGTAGATGTTTGATCTGTACGGAGTTGGTCTTCGTCAGGCATTCTCAACCCCCAATCTCCTCAAGGAACTCAATTTGAAGGTTGCTTAGTCAAAAACTGTTTCTCAAGTTTTACGATATCAAAAGCATTGTTAATAAGATTGGTTGTAATCAGATTGGCAGGTTATCTACTGGTGATTCCTTGGATATGTCCACACAAGATGAATCATTGATCATTGCCAATGATGCTACACTAAAGGACATGGAGGTAATGTCATGTTAACACCTCTCTGATTTCTGGAATCTAGCAAGAATATAAAAATATTAGTTGAAACTCTTGTGTGGCTCTGGATTGTTCAGGGTGCTGCGGTGGCCTATGTTGCTGAACTTCTGAAAGTACCAGTCATATTCTTAAAAGCCGTGACCGATCTGATCGACGGAGACAAACCGACGGCAGAAGAATTCTTACAGAACTTGGCTGTTGTGACCTCTGCGCTAGAGGAAACTGCCACTAAAGTGATCAACTTCATCCATGGGAAAACCCTTTCAGACCTTTAACTCTGTACTTGTGCTATTTTTATATGTAACAACCGTGATTCTCATCGTATTCGCAGACTCACTTCCAGTGATCTATAATAATAAAACTTCAAAACTTTCAGACGTTTCCTCTTCCCAGTGTGATCAAAATAGCTTGTTAAGGTTCGTTATTTGCTTTTTACCAATCACTATTATAGTATGAAAGGGAGTAAAGTAACCGGAAAGACATGTAAACACCCATCGATGGTAACTAAATATACAACACAGTGAAATTAATTCGTTACCAAGTCACCTCAGACACAAACGTCAAGATCAAATGTAAAGAAAAAATTGAGCCGTCTCCTTTCCGTATTACATCACTGAGAGTAACTTTATACTACTCCAGACGGAAGCCGGAGAACTAGCTGCCCTCCGAAAACGCTGCACAAGTTAACATGTTTTCAGCTAGGTAGTGTAATAAATAAAGAGGTAAGATAGCGATCACTAAACGGTACCTTTTGACATAGTAGTAACAGAAATCAGCAAGGATGAAAGTCTGAACAATTTCTGAGATGAGAACCATTGATGGCCACAATCCATAACCTAACGCTACCAGCAATCTCCCCCTCGTGTCCACAACCTGTTATTAAACACATACAACATTGTGCACAAGGCTACTTTTCATCATCCAAAATCGACTTTCAATGTATCCAGAGTAAAAACTAGAAAGCTAACCTGTAAAACCCAGTGAGCACAGCTAAGAAACCTTGCTACTCCAAGTGCAAATACATAATGCGCCGTGAACGGTTCCACAATCTGAAAACAACAACCAAAAAAATAGATTCAGAGATTAGAGAGTATAACAAATACCTCTAGCTCAAGTTCTCAATCTTCCCATTGTGAAATAAAGTTGGGGACCTTGGTGTTCTGCATCACTCGCAGCTGAGGCAGCACTGAAACAGCTTCAAGGTAAACACATAACGCCCACGAAATCCTGTTCAATATGTTGTGAGAGGTCGATGGATGGATCAACACAGCTAACACAACACACGGCACAAGCTGCAACAAATAAAAAATCAAAACCAGATAATCGTTACTTTGACTGCCCGTTTCCTCTAATCTAACAATGTAAGCTTTCAGTTTCTTATTGACATACCACATAATAGAGAGCAAAGTTGTCTTTGTCCTCCATGTAACTAGCCCTCAACTTAAAACGGATCATAAAAATAACCCAGAGAGTCGTCCCCAAAGTAGCCAGATCCAGAACGGTGTGTATATCATATTCCATCACAAAGCTGCAATACAGCCTCACAGCTAGAAATATCGCCGTCAGCTCCTGAGACTTCAGCGACAATCCTGCAAAGAAAGAATCAATACACAAAAGTCAAGCAAAAAAGGTACACACTTTCGGATGTGGGTTTGCCTAAACCTTCGAATTATAATTGTAATCCTAAAACCCCTAAATTGCTTGATTCCACAAAAGCTAATTCAAAAAAAAAAACCCTAAAATTGGGATGTTCGAAAACACACAATTAAACAAGAAAGATTGAATTTTTATTACCAGCACATGTCTTTTCCTTCATGAGTTTGTAGATGAGCACGCAGATCCCGATTGAATGAACAGCTTCAGCGGCGACGAAGAGATTGTCGTGATCGTGGACAATGAATCTGAGCAGAACCAGAGCCGCCATGCCGGTGACCACCGCGAGAAAGGCTTTCACCTTCGGTGGCTGCCTCCTCACCCATGACCACACCGTGTGAATCGGACTTTTCATCCTCAACTTTTCGCTTTTTCTCAGATTTTCTCGGCAAAGTGAGAAAAAAAAAGGTAAACTATTTATGAGGAAGCCGAAGGAGATAAAAGAGTCTGGTTCTGGTTGACTTGTGCTTTAAACTTTTCTTGGCCTTAATGGGCCGTGGTTGAGTCCATATCTTTAGGCCCATAATCGTATGAGTTCAAATCTTATTATTAGCTTCGGTGTGGGTATGAATTAGTTGCGGGCATGGTGACATCATTCAGAAGCGCTATCTATCGAATAAGATTTTGTCTCAACATTGTTTCACTTTTGTCCAAACCATCTGTCCAACTACTTTGGACATCAACCTTTGTGTTTACTTCCACTAGTACATTCAACACGTATCTAACATATGTGTGACAGTGTGAGTTTATATAAACGATAAAGCTGTTTGCTCAGAGAACATGTCACTATCCAGATCTCTGGATATTTTCTTACGCACGTCTCATATTTTATAAAACATTTCGTTTTTTTTTTAATATACACGAAACCAATTCCAATTGCTCAATTAATGTGGAACCATATACAGTTCATATATTTATCGCATTTCACCTACTAAAAATAATATCACAAAACTCACACCATGTGGGACTATATCCTTGGTTGCCACAACTTTTTTTTTATTGACAACCCACATTTATTGCGCTGCTGCATAGGTTAGGGTTTATCTTCCTTATATACTACTACTATTGTTTCTAGTGATCAATCTTTTCACCGTCGCTTAATTTGTTTACTTACCAGTTACCGAAGTGTTTTAACATACAATAAAATGTATCCGCTTATATTTTTATCTTTTTTTATCAATTTTTTTTTTGATCAAAACATCCGCTTATATTTTTATCTCCTACATTCTGTATAAAATTTGACTGTTTAAATTTGGTTATGATCTCTGAAATATGCCCTGGTTTTTCTCGGATGTATATTGTATTTGTATGGCACTGATTAGGGGACTAAATTTGAAATTTGTATGCAAAATCTATTTACCAAACAATTTTATAACTGTAAATGATTTTTGTTTGAGAGACTGTAAATGAACATTTACATTTACAGTATATATATATATATATATGGAAGCATAGTCGCTTGAGATGTACCCCAATCGATTATACTCATCGATCTACATAATGATATATTTATTACATGTTCTTACATTAAAAATGGGACTTGTTGGTGATAAGGTGCAAGTATTTAATTAATCTGAAGACATTACACCGGAAGATTGATTTTATACTCTCTTTCGACTTGAACCTCTTATTTTCCAACTGTCCAAAGCCACCGTATTAATGGGCGTGGTTGAGTAGGTAGAGATTTAATATGGCAGTAATTCATAATGATATCTCTAATAGTATAACTTGACTAACAATACAACAAAATAATTTTTACTATCTGCATTTGTAAGTTTGGTATTCCTACATAAATATCCCGGGAAATTTTATTTTACTCATTTATAGTTAGGTCTCTGAATGTGCGAATCGGACTTGGCATGTTCTCAACATGTATGAGTAAGTCCACTTGTAACATCCTTATATATTAAATGAGAAATATTGCAAAATTGTTTTGTAGCCACGTGTCACCATGAGAATAAAATTTAAAATTTTTTAAGAAATTGGTTGATCCATCTTAACTTATAACTAGATCTTGATCCACGCAACCGCGCAAATGTTTTCACTTTTATGTATATATTTTAAATGTTTATATTATTTTTTTCAAATCCAATAATTTTGTTGTTTACATTTTTTTCTATTAAATTAATTGTATGAATCCACCAAGTGTATTATTGTTTCTTTTTATTATAAATATATTTTATTGGATTTCTACTTAATTATTAGAGAACTAATATATACTTTCTTAAAAAAATTAAAATTATTTTATATTTAACATCTTATTATCAAAATTAAATTTACATTTATTTTTTTATTTAATTTTTAAATAATAAACAATTTTATTTGATAAATTTTATTTGATAGTTTTTACAATTAAAAACATTCGTATACACTAATCTTTAAGCATTTAGTATTAGTTATTAGAACATATGATAAAATGAACTAACGAATTTTAAACAAAAAACATTGATAATTGTTTTTAATAAGTTACAATTGAAGGTATATTATTAAAATATAAGTTTATATGTAATGTAATTCAAACATATACAAATTTAAATAAGTCTTTACAACAATATATAAATCTTATCTATTAAAACATTATACATCTTATAAATGGGCCAAGAATAGGGTGGGCAAAAAAAATGAACCAAACCAAACCGAACCGACCCAACCAAACTCAATCCGATCTAAACCAAACAAAAATATATTTCCAAACCATTTGGTTAAAAGTTTTATCAATCCAAATGGTTTGGTTTTGTTAAAAAAAAATGAAGTGATTATTGAATTATATTAACTAATTATATTAATAATATTAAAATTTAAGATATTTCTTTACATTTTTACCACAAAAAAATTAATATATTTAACCAACTAACCTAAACAACTATATTTATACATTTTACTTATAAATAAATAGAAATAAATACATTAACAATAAAATAGAAATATAAATATCATAAACTATCACCAAAACAAAAAAAGTACTTGTGATATATATATATGTTTATCATAAACTATGACCAAAACAGAAAAAATACTATGCAATAGCTTATAAGTTAGTTTCTTATGTACGATTGTTTATATGGTTAATTTGGAAAAATACATAAGATATGTTTATATTTCTTTATAATATTAAATTTGACTTTAGATAACGATTACTGGTTTGACGAATATAAGTAATGATCTTAGAAGTATATTTTATATTTTGTATACATGTGTTTTCAGATAATTTAAAACTTGAAATGCACGGATCAAGATTCTTAAAATACACATTAATGACTTCCTTCAAATCTTATACGAAAGTAGTTATTATAGTCAATAATATATGAGGTGATTTAGTAATGATGTCAAAATGTTATTAAGAAATAAATGAAATATGATTTTCTAGTAATGGTCCATTTTTTAAAATATCACACATGAATCAAGGTTGTGACTTATGTTTTAATATATAAGATATAATTTTTATTAAACTAACTATTAAATTGATAAATAGTGTACAAAAAATATTCTCGCACTTTCCTTAAATAAAAGCTACGGAATTGCCTGATATGAGTAACATATATATGACAATCAATGATTATGAATAATAAATATTTGATAATAATTTTTGTATCTTTGTTCTTTTTTGTTTAATTTTATATTATTAAAAGATATTAAACAACCATATAAATCAGATAATAAAAAATAATTTCTTATAAGTTATATTTTGAATTTTTAAAACGACTATAAATTACGAAAAGCGTTAAATGTGTCACACTAAAATTTTGTGATCAAAGGTTTAATTTTTTTTGGTAATAACAAGATACAAATGACCCTAAATCGTATGAATATAAAGTCTCATTTACTAAACATTCATATTATATATTAATATAGTTTAAAATTAAACTATATAACGTAGTAAAATATTTAAATAAGATAATTTCTAAATTTGTATTGAAAAAGTATTGAAACTTTAATATTTTAATTTTAAAATTTGCATTCAAAAAATCGCACATTAGAAATTTTGTGTTATCATATGAGTATGAATTCTCAATAATAAATATTTATGTTAAATTATACTATATATCTATGTCTATGTCATTGAAATTTAGTTATATACCGTATAAAATAAATAAATGATTGTTTTGATTAATTTACCAAAAAAGTATCATAAAAAAACAAGATGTATTGTTTTGATTTATGTCTTTACTCTAATTTAATTATATACATAATACATAAATGAATAAAAATAAATAATAATAGATAAAAATTAGTTTTATTAATAACATTTTATAAAACAGCAGCTGAGCCTTCCAAGACAGATCCTGATGATCTTGAGGACAAATTCGACTGTGTATCTGATTTTGATTTATATACGGCACACTGGTTTAGTTACTAAAGAAGGGGCCAGGACAAGTAGCACAAGCAGTGTGACTATTTTTCCACATATTTTAAAGTTTCTCTTCTAACCATAATCTGGTTCGCTTCAATTCGGGGTTGGTTGCACGTATATATGCACTCATTAATTCATTTCATGTTTTTACATAAACTATATCGATCGTGTGTGTGAAACAAAAGCAAATAAAAAGTTATCATATATATGCATGGTCATCTTGTAGTATCTGCATTACTTTTTTGTTATTGGCTGTATATATCACAAAGGAAAAAAAACATTTTAATTTATAGATCAAAAGGTTCATGTGATGAAAGTTCTACAATGTGTCTCGTGCAATAGCGTTAATTATGGAAACAAAAAGGTAAACCTGAATGCATTTTCGAATAAAGATAAATAAATAAATAAAACAGATTAGTCAAATTGTTTCAACCACCCTGCATGAAAAGCATGAAAAATTATTGCCGTAGACGGAAATTACAACGATAAGAGATGGACCATGACATAATAATTTAAATAAATGATACCAAATAAAAGAAACCACCGAGTCCCAATTATTGTTGGTAAAAAATAAAATAAGAAAGCTTAAGAAGTAATAATCAAGATCCGTTTTTGAAAATTGCTATGATAAGACCATTATATATACGAGAGGGAGTCTCGCTATAATCATATCATCTTCTTCACTAATACTCAAATCATATAACATATAGTTTCTTTCTTCTTGTAAACTACATTTTCCGGAAAGGAAAGTGTCGTAGTACTGTGTCAAAAAATCTCAGAGGGTGAGAATCCCAATGAGGATCTTACCAGAACCTCGAGGTTCGGTTCCATGCCTCCTTCTCCTCCTGTCCGTTGTCTTTTCAGCGACTCTATCTCTCGCTCGCGTCGTCGAAGTTGTTGGTAACGCCGAGAGCAAGATCAAAACCCCCCATGCATTCTCAGGTATACCACATTAATATTAACATTTTGTGGTATCTAGTGTCATTTTTTTGTAGTTATTTGATAAGTGTGGTTGTTACTTGTCAAAGGACTCCGAGTGACGATTGACTGTAAGGTGAATAAAGGGCATTTTGTTACAAAAGCTTCTGGAAACATTGATGAAGACGGAAAGTTCGGTCTGAAAGTTCCTACTCATGACATTGTCTCCGAGGACGGAGCTTTGAAGGAGGAGTGTTATGCTCAGCTTCATAGCGCGGTAGGAACACCTTGCCCGGCTCATGACGGCCTAGAGTCCAACCAGATCGTGTTTCTATACAAATCTGGAGACAAACACGTTTTGGGTCTCAAACAAAATCTCAAATTTTCACCTGAACTTTGTGTTTCCAAATTCTTTTGGCCTATGCCTAAGTTCCCTCCTTTTAAGGGATTTGATCACCCTTTCCCTCTACCTCCACCTTTGGAGCTTCCACCGTTTCCTAAACCTTGCCCACCACCTCCGGTTCCAGTGTACGAGCCACCTCCAAAGGTGGAGCATCCACCACCTGTCCCGGTTTACAAGCCACCTCCAAAGGTAGAGCACCCACCTCCAGTTCCGGTTTACAAGCCGCCTCCAAAGGTAGAGCACCCACCTCCAGTTCCGGTTTACAAGCCGCCTCCAAAGGTAGAGCACCCACCTCCAGTCCCGGTTTACAAGCCACCTCCAAAGGTAGAGCACCCACCTCCAGTTCCGGTTTACAAGCCGCCTCCAAAGGTAGAGCACCCACCTCCGGTTCCGGTTTACAAGCCGCCTCCAAAGGTAGAGCACCCACCTCCGGTTCCGGTTTACAAGCCACCTCCAAAGGTAGAGCACCCACCTCCGGTTCCAGTACACAAGCCACCAACAATCCCCAAGAAGCCATGCCCGCCTAAGTCGCCAAAGATTGAGCTTCCACCGCCAGTGCCAGTTCACAAACCACCGACTAAGAAGCCTTGTCCGCCCAAGCCACCAAAGAAAGTTGATCCGCCACCGGTTCCAGTCCACAAGCCGCCGCCGAAAATAGTCCTTCCACCGCCGGTACCAATCCACAAGCCGCCAAAGAAGCCGTGCCCGCCTAAAGCGCCAAAGATCAAGCTTCCACCACCAGTACCGGTTTACAAGCCACCACCGAAGATAGAGCATCCACCAATCTACGTGCCACCGGTGATCCCGAAGAAGCCATGCCCGCCCAAAGCGCCGAAGGTCGATCCACCACCGGTTCCGGTCTACAAGCCGCCACCGAAGATAGAGCATCCACCAATCTACGTGCCACCAGTGATCCCAAAGAAGCCGTGTCCTCCGCCGGTACCAATCTACGTGCCACCGGTGGTGATTCCGAAGAAGCCATGTCCGCCACTTCCACCACTTCCAAAGTTTCCGCCTCTTCCTCCTAAATACATTCACCACCCCAAGTTCGGCAAATGGCCTCCGTTGCCGACTCACCCTTGAGAGTTTAATACATATACTTGTATGTAATCAACGTGTTGCTTTTAAAATATTTTTAAAAATATTATCCCTGCATGTTTGAAATTTGGTTTGTTTTGCGACTTTCATCTTTGTCTACTTTCTCTCCGAGTTTTAAGTGTAGACTGTTTGTTCATCTCTTCCAGGAATAATATGGTAATTAATATTATATCCCTTGCTCTTTAGTTATGAGATGATCACAATCTTAGAGCACCTTGAGTTAAGTATAAAAGAAAATCAATAGAGGTTATACTCATGAGAAAACATATTATATTATTTTTTCACATTTTATGCTATAATAATATTATAACAAAATATTATGTTAATTTTTTTAGAATTTTTATTTTAAGATATTACATCAATGAAGATGATTTAAGAATGATCAATGTAGTAATTTAAAAACAAAATATATATAATTAGAATTGTCACCATGCAAAAATTAAGCATAGCAGTGACCATTACAAGAAACATAGCGATTTTTAAAAGATGAAGTGGCATTATTATACTATTTGATGTATGTGGAATAAAAAGTAAAAGAAACTTGTTATGAGATAAGATTTTAGATGATTATCCATTTACATATTATATTATTACTTTTCCTCCAAGTCACCGACTGATGTCATTGTTTAATATTTTCTGATTGCTATAAATATGTATTCCCTCCTCTTATGTTTGTACGACTGAAGTAAGAAGAAGAAATAAAATTATCACAACTCATCTCTCTCTTTACGATTACCAAACAAAAGGACATAGAACAATTAACGCTTGTAATTCTTTTCTTACTTTATTTACAACACGTTATCAGCACGAACTCTCATATATCGGTGAAATCTATCAATCCAAAAGTTCTTAACCCAACCGAGTTATCATGTCGAGTTTTGACAAAGCTCAAAGTAGATGCCTTTGATATTACAAAAAAAAAAAAATTATATAACTTGGGCAGTAGGCCTGGGAATTTAAATCAAAGCCTGCGGGGCCCGCCCCATATGACCCGCCGCGGGGCGGATGCGGGTCGAGCGTTTTGAGAAAATCAAGTCACGGGTGCGGATGCGGGTTAAGACTATTTTATGTGGGGCGGGTGCGGATTGGTGGATTTTGATTTGCGGATACCCGCCAACCCGCAAAATAAAATAAAAAATACAAAAAATCTTCTTTTTTTGAAAAATACGATTTTTTTAAGAAAAATAATTAATTAAAAAAAAATAATTAAATTTTATAGAAACAATATAAATATTACTTATAAATATATTATTTTATAGAAAAACTAATTAAATAATTATTTTTTTAATTAAAAATATAACCCGCGGGTCCCGCGGGTTACCCGCAAAATAAAGCGGGGCGGGTGCGGATATTAGTTTATTTCTTTGCGGGTTGAGCGGGTCAAAATTTTAACTAAAAAAAAAAAATTGATCCGCTGGTTGGCGGGTCGTGCGAGACGGGTTGACCCGCGAACCCATGCCTATTAGGCAGTAGGTGTAGAGATACACTTGAGAGAAAATGAGCTTTGAGAAATCATCGATATAATCTATATCAGATGAGAAAAGGATAAAGCCATGATAATTTACACCACTTCAATGATGGTTTATAAGATGAGGTGTATCATGAGAAAAGATCTAGAAGATCTTTGATAATTAAATCCTTGAAAGAAAGGATTCACTAAATAGTTGGAGTTGATGTAAATCCTCCGTGAAAACTAAAAAAAAAAATGGAAATCATGATACTAGACCATCAAGTCGGTCCTATTAGAAAAGGAAGAGAATGTGGATGCGATTGAAACCGCTATCGTAGTCGTGGAAGAGGACGAGGAAAAAGATTCCGTCCATTGAAATAATTATAACTTCCACGAAAACTGAAAGTGGTCGGGTGATAAAAGGCAAACAGAAAAGGTTTGCTATAGATACGACCAGAAAAAAAATTGGAAACGTAGTTGTCGTACGCCAAATATTTAGCCGATCTATATCGAGAATCAAAAAGAAAAAGAGAAAGGAAGTATATTAAACTTCATCTCTTATGAGCCCGGACCATTTTTCATAGCTTGAATACTCATCTTGATGATTCAGATTTTCTGGTTGGTCCAGAAAATGAAAATAAAATATCGATGTGATATGAGAATTGTCTTTCTGAATAAGATTTTAAGATTCAGGATGGAGATAGATATATTTGGCAGATATTGAGTCATAGTACATGACTACTAAAAGTAACAAATATTTCTTTTCTCTCAAAATAAATAAGTATAGTATCTAGTAATATAAAAATTACTATTGGCTCTAGAGGAGCTTATGATGAAAAGACATGCATAAGAAAAAGATGGCAAAACTATAAATGAGTGGTAAACCTGAAGTTTACTGATATATCACCATTTTTCATAGCTTGAATACTCATCTTGATGATTCAGATTTTCTGGTTGGTCCAGAAAATGAAAATAAAATATCGATGTGATATGAGAATTATCTTTCTGAATAAGATTTTAAGATTCAGGATGGAGATAGATATACCTGGCAGATATTGAGTCATCGTACATGACTACTAAAGGTAACAAATATTTCTCTTCTCTCAAAATAAATAAGTATAGTATCTAGTAATATAAAAATTACTATTGGCTCTAGAGGAGCTTATGATGAAAAGACATGCATAAGAAAAAGATGGCAAAACTATAAATGAGTGGTAAACCTGAAGTTTACTGATATATCGCCATCTCCAATAATGTTATCGACATTATTGTGAAATGTTGAAAAACTAGGAGTTTTTCACATATAGCATGTTTTAAAGAAAATAAATGAAACCATCATGGGTGATGAATCATCAAGCAAGTTCACTAGATGTGATTTCTTTAACCAGATCCCACATTAGGATCTCACTCTAAAAGATTTGAAACATAATTCATCCCAAATGGGAAAACTGAATATGTTATTGGTTCTAGAGTGGGATTCAGTACGAGATTTTAGACATGGAATGTCATCATCTCGAGGGGGAGAATTAAAGATCCTAGTGAGTGGAACATTGAAAAATTATGTTCGCACTTGAAAAAGAACTTGATAAAGTAAATTCAAGTGAGATGATCTCCATGATCGGGTGTGATGCAGTTGTGCATGTAATAAAGACATATACAATCCAGATGGATAAAGTATATAGATACTTAGAAATATGCTCGCAAGTTTACTAGATACTTAGAAATATGCTCGCAAGTTTACTAGAAGCATATGATAAGCTGATGGAATGAGATATATGAAATGGATTACAATGAAAAGTAGGATAATCCATTTACAAAATGTCTGCGAGACATTTTGATGAAATAATGAAATCTCATATTCCAGCTGAAAATACTCTAATAAGAAAATAGTGTGCTAAAAGGAAGATATATGAGTCTATGGCACGCTAGAGACGTGATAGACCACTTTGGTTCCAAAGAATCCTCGAAAATGAGCAAATATATGAATAGATGATGAATCTCATGATGAGACCGTTGATATGGTTAATATAATAGTCAGGTACCTGGGTAAATCATCGATGATGATAAAGAGATCTCGATTAAACATATCAGTACGGGTAAAAAGATAGAACCAAAGAGAAAATAGATTGTCGACAATAATGAAAAAACGCTATATAAATGAGGATTATGAATCTACCTCTATATATGAGGGTAGAGTGAATTGATTGGCCATCAATTCGATATAAAGCTCGTTAGAAAAATGAGAGATTTTTGGACCAAAAGTCCAATGTATATATTTCTCCAGAGAATGAAATGAAAGATGACCTTGAGGTATGAAAAACGGCTTGTTCCGAGGTCATTGGAAAAAATTTAAAATAGATGCAGTATATTGATATGTCTGGCAGGACACAAAAACGACCTGAGTTGCATCTTGATATTTTAGTAGTCCCTGGAGAATTGATGATGTTCTCGGGAATTTATAAAACTCTGGAAGAGTTAGAACAAGCCACATATATAAGGTATCTTGAACCAGTAACTGGTGATATATTTACGGCACGGTTTGCCGATTGCCATTTAAAGATGATGAATTTCCAGCGTTAGGGGGTGGAATTAAAGAAATTCCTAGAGAGATTACATGGTGTACACAGTTGTTGTTGCACTTTGCCCCCCCCCCCCTGCGAATCAAAGAGAGCTGGAAATTCAGGAAATTGTGCATTTGCATAATTTGGCAAACCAGTTACCAAATGTGTTCACAGATACGACGTGATATACCCGCTGAAAATGTTCCATCAAGAGTTGATGTTCCTAAAGAACAAACTGATGGTAACAAAATGAATGAACCTTGGGTTCAGTTAAAGAGGGGGAGACTAGCGGGTTCTAAAGATAAAAATCTCTGAAAAAAATTGTTGAGCAAAGCAGAAAGATTCGGAAAGAACCTAATATTGAAAGATGTCTGAAAGAAGGCACAAGTGGAAAGGTTCCAGAAGAACCTGATACTGAAAATTGTCTGAAAGAAGGCATAAATGAAAAGGTTCAAGAAGAACCAAATAAAGATATGGATCCAGATGATGAGAAGGGAACAGAAAAGTATGAGATTTCCATCAACTACGCCCGAGATGAAAAGATATGGATCAGGAATAAGATAAAAGATGTTGATGGAATGTTCTCCTTTTCTGTGTCTAAAGAGATCGATCATGAAAATGATGATCCCGATCCAAGGTCCATTTTGGAATGTCAGAAAAGACATGATTGGGAGGAGTGGAAGAAGGCCATTCAAATTGAATTATTCTCCCCGAATAAAAGAAATGTCTTTGGACCTATAGTCATAACGCCTGAGAATATAAATCTTTTTGGGTATAAGTGGGTATTCGTGAGAAACGTAGCACGATATAAAACCTGATTAGTTGCCCAAGGTTGTTCTCAGAGACCGGGAATTGATTTTGAGGAAACGTATTTCCCGGTAATGGATGCAATTACCTTTAGATTGTTGATGAGCCTAACAACATTTAAAAATCTTGAAATGCATCTCATGAACGTTGTGACTGCATATTTGTATGGATCATTGGATAATGATATATATATGAAACTCCCTGAGGGATAATGCCAGGGGCATTGAAAAAAAAATCCAGAGAGATTTGTTCGGTCAAGTTACAGCGATCACTTTACGGATTGTAGCAATCCGGACGCATGGGGTACAATCGCTTAAGTGAATATGTCTTGAAAAAGGGATATGTGAATAATGTGATATGTCCATGCTTTTCTATAAAGAAATCGTCATTAGGCTTTGTGATCATTGATGTATATGTAGATGACCTGAACATAATTGGAACTCAAAAGGAGGTTGATGATGCTCGAACTCATATGAAAGAAGAGTTCGAAATGAAAGATCTCGGAAAGACAAAGTTTTGTCTTGGGCTCCAGATAGAGCATCTCCGAGAAAGAACAATTGTGCATCAATCAAATCATACGAAAAGGTTATTGAAACGCTTTTGTATGAATAAAGCGACTCCTTTGAGTACTCCAATGGTAAATAGATCTCTCGATGTTGAAAGAGATGTTTAAAAGATCCCGGTAAGATCTTACATAAATAACTACTTTGGAGATGCAAATGGTAATAAAGCATATGTGAGCTTATATATCTTGCGAGTTGTATTTGATTAAATATACTTTTAGACACTAATGCCTTTGCAAGATCCTGCTCATTTCCTATTCATGGAAATTAGAACGGCGTCGAGAATATATCCGTTCTCTCCAAGGTATGTTTTAAATTAGGGTTGATTTATTCTAGAAAACCCGAGTTTGGTATGGTTTTGCAGATACATGCTATTTATAAAGTCGAACACAAACTGGATATGGTTTTACAATTGGTGAAACCGCGATTACATAGCGTTCCGAGAAACGATCCTAGGTTTTGACTTCTTCAAAGCATGTCGAGAATATGTGTGGCTTCGGTCAATGAGTCACCACATATAAGAATTAAGCGGAATAGTCAACGAGAAAGAGCCGACGAAAATATTTGAAGATAATTCGGCTTGTGTCGCTCAACTCTAAGAATGTTACATTAAGAGTGACAGAACGAAGCATATCCCTCCAAGATTCTTCTCGTACATAAGGGAGCTCGAGAAAAATAAAAGGTGGACATCGAATATGTACGGTCATGCGACAATCCGGCAGACTTGTTTACAAAGGTTCTTCCTACTACAACATTCCGAAAACGCGTGTATGATATCGAAATGCGGCATTTGCGTGACATGTGAAGAGAAAGCTATGTCCACTATTCTCAGGGGGAGATTACGGCAGTGTACTTTTTTTTCCTTGTCATGGTTTTCGTCCCAATGGGTTTTTCCATGACTAGGTTTTTAACGAGGCACTACGTAATACAAAATGGATAATCAAGGGGAGTGTTATGAGGTAAGATTTTAGATCATTATCCATTTACATATTATATTATTATTTTCCTCCAAGTCACCGACTGATATCATTGTTTAATATTTTCTGATTGCTATAAATATGTACTCCCTCCTCTTATGTTTGTACGACTGAAGTAAAAAGAAGAAATAAAATTATCACAACTCTTCTCTCTCTTTACGTTACCGAACAAAAGGACATAGAACAATTAACTCTTGTAACTATTTTCTTACTTTATTTACAACAAAACTTAATATTAGGGAGCACCGGTTAGTGTAAGCCCGAGCTGAAAGGAAAAGCGCTTCGTTTAGTACCTTTTCTATTCTTAACATTTAAATCCAAAGGCATATCGACCTCAAGCAGTTTTACAAATTGATCGCTTCTTCTGTCAATCTGTGACAGAATCTAGATGAAATCCAATCATACATCCTCGTGTGAAGATCTATGGAGTAAGACTATGTAACAACTGACTAGGTAGCTCAAGATTTCGTTGACGTGGTTTGTTGCTTACAGCTTCCTTTTGAATTTTATCAGCCTTGTCTTTTTTTTTGCATATAGGTTTGTTTGAAAAAGCTCAGTGTTGTTGCTATAATTTTGCTGTCCTTCTGTTTCAATGCTTTTTTGAAGATTTGCTTCAGTTTTACATAGAGCGTCAGTGCTATAATAATTTTATATTCAAAAATATTCAAGGGATTACAAAGCGTATTCTCACCCATAAAAGTGAATATTTCCGATGGTGGCGTTTCCCGTCTAATATTCTACCCACATCATCCCTTTCTGTTTTATTTCATTTGGCTGTGACATTTTTAGAGTATACTAGTGGTGTTTCCGCGCTTCGCGCGGGTTTCAGATTTGAAATTCTTTTGTCAATGTGTTGTATAATTGAAAATGCTGGTCACATTTTGCTATTGAGGTTCACGGGGACATAGTCAAATAGTGGGATGCTATCGACAGAAATGCCAGTTTAAATAATTTTCATGCAAGACATTTGAAATAATATGAAGCGGTGTATTTCTTTAGTTGTTTCTTTCTTTTCATCCTAAGCTCTTCAGCATTTCATTTTTTTGTCCTAAATTCTACATTTCACAGTTGGAGGAAAAAAGTTGTCACGACAGAAAGAGAATAATAAAACATAAACTACAGATTCTGGTATAGCTTTTAAATAATCTAGCACAATGTGTAGTATATAGACTCTGGGCGTCTTAAAACACTCAAGTGACTCATCGAAACAGGTAATACCGGGATATGAGATGGTTTATAAAATATTAAAATCTCATATTTCGAAGCATGGACTTGTGTGAGAGTATAATCTCAATCTTGGTCGTTCAACAGTAGTTGTAATTCTTTTTTAAAACTGATTTTCGTATTAAAAAGGAAACAAAGATACAAATATATGAAAATTTAAAAACAGAGAAGAAAGCTATAGAGGGAGATACTTTAGAAGAATGAAGGAAGGAGGTCACAAAGATTCAGAAATTCTAAAAATTGGACACTCGAAACAGTGTGAGGTATTAAGCTAGATACCTGACCAAAGAGAGACGGTATCATCACCAAATCTACACTCTAGATTTCTAAGGGCAGTTGATTTGTTTTTGATCATCCGTACAATGATGCTCAGAATTGTTGCTTCGTCCCTAGAGAGACCAAGATTGAAGCGTCTATTTCTTTCCGTCCGTAAACTATAAATGGTACCATGCCAAAGTTGAATCAGAGCTCTAGAGGAAACAGGGGAGGGAGAAGCAGTACGTAACCACAACAATATTAAATCCCAGTCATGTGGAGTGAGAGAAGTTTAACTTCAACAGAGCACGGCTCCAGAATGTGGAAGAGAAGTAGAACCTGAAGTAAAAATGGTCTCTTGATTCAGGTTGAGGCACATGGTCTTTTGATTCAGGTTGAGGCACACATAGCAGACAAGTAGTTTCAACATCTAAACCTCATCTTTGGACACGATCCAGAGTGGGATTTCGATTAAGAACGAACAGCCAGACCGAAGTAGAGTGTTTCGGGACACTTCATTCAAACCAACGAAGCCCAAGAAACCAGTGGTTTAGTAATTCTTGTTTCATTCCATTAAAACCCATATTAACATGACAAATTCATCCAAACAAAACCAATACTTTCAAGACTACTAACCTCCAAAAGCCTCTTGTGCTTGCGGATGCTTGCATTTGTCAGGATGAACCATCAAAGATATATGGTAAACATTCAACTTAGTCTTTTTCGAAAAAAATCTAATTCAAATTAGTCACAAAATTTTCAGTGTATTCTCAATTAGTGGCATAGTAACTAAAATCACCAGAAGAAATCATTAGTAAAATTAAAATGTCTTCACAGTGTGACAAAACTGAAGAATACTTTTGTGTACTGCCGTTTAAAAATAGGTTAAGATGCTCAAACGGGTTCAACTTGAAGCATGAGAGAATCCTACAAGTTTGGAACTTTTAAGACATGATCATCAGAAACATGGCTGCAACAAGACGATGATACCGGTAACAATTCTAACAGTAAAGATAAGTCATTTACTATTATACACCAGAAACTAATCATATTTGATCAGATCTACACGAGATCTCCCTAAGCTACGGTACTCTCAAGAGCTAAACATAGATGCTTGAAAATAAAAAAACCATAGATGCTTGAAGTTGGAGCAATGGATATGACTTCTAAATATCCCCCTAAATATCCCAAAAATCCGAAACTCCGGCCCAGATTCAACCAGCTAAACCAATCTCCTTCAGCAATGGAGTCATCAAACGCCGCCACCACATCCACCACCACTCAACCACCGTCACTACAGAACCGCGCAGCTGCGATTGGAGGTAACGCGCTCGACGTTTGCAGCGAATTCATGTCGTCTCCTACCTTCACATCTTCTGATCCAACTTCCCTCAAGTGCCGCGTGCGGTTGCCACCATAACTTCTACCGCCGTGACCCAGACGATTCCTCACTCACTTCCGCCGCGGCTCCACCGTCTCTGCTTACATCTTCCACCACCGCTGAAATAGAGTACCAGCCTCACACTGTCAATTGATATACCTTGCTTCCGAAACCTCAGAAGGCGGATCTAGGCGGAGTTTGAACATCAACCAGCCTTCAAATATGCAAGAGGATTGTAAGAATTCTCCACTGGTAGAGATGTTTAATAGTGATTGACCTTTGAGATTTGGTTGCACTGAGGTTGTTCATCCCATGGACGGAATACATTTATAGTCAGAAGATTTGGACCGTTACCTATGGATGATGATGCCGAGTTAATGCGAAAGAGTGGGCAGAGTGGTACGATCGACGTTTATGCTTGGGAAAAATGGATCTGCTTGACCAAAGCTGAAGACGTTATAGAGGCTTTGTGTAGGTTTCGAGATTCCAAGAGTCAAGTCTTAAACGCAGAAGCTGTAAATGTAATAAAGTCCCGGTCAAATAAGTGCATGTCAAGAACCACATTAAAATAAAAGCCCAATTCAAATAAGGGTACGTCGAGAACCGGCTTGAAACAAAAAGCGCAAATGGTCTGGGAAGGCGCCACGTGTCGCGAAATGCCCTTCTCTCCAGGGTGACGTGGCAGGAGGAGGAGAGAGTATACCCTACTTTATTATATAAGATACAGCAAGAGAAAAAAGTACTAGTAAGGACGAAGCTGATCTGGATGGGCTTGAAAGACAACAATCATCAGTTTTTTGAGTACCTTCTGTCCTTTACTTTTCCACAGCATATGGTATGTGTTCAGAGTCCTTGCCCTTCTTAACATATTATTATAGGACCTTGAATTCTACTCATTTTAGGTCTCGGATTATATCATTCCAACTAACATTACCGGTCCAAATGTGATTTTATTTACAAAATTTTGTAGGATGTCAATTTATTACTTCGTGGGCGGAGGAGACACTAATTGAGGATACACGACGAAGCAACATGGATCTGTTCCTCAATCACACTTTACAGATTCGGCTGCGTTGCAAATTTATAGAGTGGCTTCTCTGTTGTTGAATTTTCTGTGTTTACAAGCTGAGGATGTTGTTAAAAGGGCAGAAGAAGTGGAATATGTAGATCTAGCTCATTTCACTGGCTTCCAGAGCCAAAGATTTTGCTTGGTCTAACAGGTAGGATAACTAAGAGAATACTAACAGTGTGTTTTTCTTTTTGTTTCTGCCCTTCTCTGCGACTGGTACTACAATTTGTATTTTTTTCTTTACATGCATGACCAAGCCACAGCGATTGTCGCTGAGCTTTGAGATAATTACAGAGAGGTTCCTGATGAAGTCAAGAAGCTGTGCCTACTGCTGCTATGCATAGTTCAGGTTTGCAGGATCCATCCAGTTTTTGGCCATGTTGATAACTTCTCCAAAGAATTCAAAAATCTAGTGAAAGGTAACAATTAATTAAGTTGATGATTTCAGAAATGCATGGTCAACTTAATTACAAGTGAACAAAATGGTTTGGGGGTAACATTTGGTTGTTTCTATGGAGCAGCTTCAGGGGTGTATGCGTACTTGGAACCGTCTATGGATTCACTGAAGAAAATAGTTGTGTTTTTGTATCCTAGATTGCTATAGGTACGACATTCTCTTTTTTTTTTTTTTTTTTTGAACACCCAAACTACTTTCATTGATAGGATTACACATGCAGAACAGGGTTTGCTGAAAACAATGCAGATTTAGCTAGTGAAAATGCAACAGAATTGAAACGTCTTGGAACATATGAAAAACTAAGAGAGGTGAAAGAAGAAGATAGATGCTCGATATCCAAGTTGATTCCGTAGAGTTCCACCAGATGTTGCTTCGAGTTGAGTGCTGTGATGAACACTTGATTATCTGATTTAAGACACATATTGGAAATTTGGAGAGCCTTTGCTAGCAGAAGAGCTTCTAGGACCGCTAATGCTTCAGCCATTAGGGTAGACGCCACAAATAGCTCTGTTGAAGAGCTTTGCCTTGAATCTCTCGTTCTTGTGTTATAGAGGACACAGCCACAGCCTGATGTCCTATCTCGATCTCTCCACGCCCCATCAGTGAAGAGAGTAGTCGTGTCCTCCTCTATGCTATTGGTGATCCTATTGCTGATCGAGTTCAGAGATACCTGAGGTTTCTTTTTTTTTTTTTTTTTTTTTGAATGAATGAATGTTAAATTCTTATTCATCAAAAAAGCTTGTATACATCAAGTGTGACCCTGGTTTAATGAGATAACTTTCATACTATGCATCAACTTTCTAAAAAAAATCACACTCTAGTAAGAAACCAGAATTGCATAAGCTCCCCCATTCCTTTCACTCCATGGTTCCTCATCAAAGTGATCTTGTTACGTATCCCTTTATCAATCATACTCTTCAATGTAGACAGAGGTAACAACTTTTCACCATGAATGATCTTGTTACGCTCCCTCCAAACCGCATATAGAACCGCTTGAAAAGCATATCTCACACAGAACAGCCGCTTCCTTTCCATGGTTTCGTCTCCAATAATGCTTACTATCTCAGACCATACATTGGTGTAAGAACTACAGAGAACACCCCTTGCAATATGTTCCCAAATCTGAGAAGTGTAAGCACACATAAAGAACAAATGGTTTCTTGTCTCTGGAGCACTCTTACATAGAGCACAAGTAGTGTTAATCCCCTGATTCCACTTGGCAATTCTATCCAATGTAGACATTCTATCCAGCATTGATAACCAGGCCATGAAAGAAAACTTCGGCGTCGCATGAGCAAACCAAATACCTCTGGCCCAACTACACGAAATGTTGGAATTGCGCAGCAACCCCCATGTCTCATGTGTTGAGAACTTCTGCTTAAATCCCAGCCTTCCCCTCCATAGACTCACATCTTCCTTTTCTGGACTCAACTTCTCTGCGATGATGATCAACTCAGCTTCAATATCATTTAATAATCCCAAACGGTGCATTCTCCTTCGTCGACTAGTCAGAATAGCTTCCTCTACAGTTGCTACTAGGCCTGGGCAAAATAACCGGAACCGAAGAACCGAACCGGAACCGAACCGAAATACCCGAAACCGGAACCGGACCAATACCCTCAAATACCCGAACGGTTCCTATATTTTTATATCTGAAATAACCGAACCGAGAACCGAACGGGTACCCGAATATATAAAAATATTAATTATATATACATATAACATCATTAAATATACATTTTAAATTTGAAATTCTATTAAAAGTATCTGAAAATAGTTTATGATAACTAAATTATTGTAAAGTATCCAAACTACCCGAAAGTATCCGGATAGTTTTATCCGAAATATCCAAAATAATCCAAAATATCCAAAAATTTTATGTAAATCATCTTAATTATTTGATATTTTACCTTAAATAACCGATATTTTATCCAAATTATCCGAACTACCCGAACTATCCGAACCCGAACCGGATCCAAATGAGAACCAAACTTTTTCCGGATATTTTCCGGTTCCTACATTTACTATCCGAACCGAACCGAACCCGAAACTATCCGAACCGAACCGAACCGAAAATAGGTCAAGTACTAAATGGATCCTCTAGCCCCTATCCGAACTACCCGAAACCCGAAATACCCGAACCGAACCGAACCGATACCCGAAATGCCCAGGCCTAGTTGCTACCCTGTGAACTCCCATATCTATTATTCCTCTTGCTCCCAACATATCAACAAGTATACCTCTATCCAGCCAGCTGTCATACCAAAATGACGTATGCCGACCATTCCCCAACTCTTTTCTGTAGAAAGACTTGGCTACTTCTCTCAATTTTAACATTTTCCTCCACATCCAAGACCCCATTTGAGTTTTTGATTTCACTTCCCAAAAGCTATTCCCCTTAAGTAAGTTGTTTCTGATCCATTTTCCCCAAAGAGACTCTCCAGACAGCATTCTCCAGATGAGTTTAAGCCCATACACCTTATTTACTTCCTTAAGATCTCTTAACCCAAGACCTCCCTCATTCTTTAACCGACAAACATCCTTCCACGCAACTTTAGCATTAGTTGACTTAAGCACAGGACCTGTCCATAAAAAAGCAGAGCAGAGTTGTTCCACTTCCTTGATACATTTGCTTGGAAGACGAAATACCGCTGCCCAGAAGTTCACGATACTCATCAATACAGCTTTTATAAGTTGAAGACGTCCAGCATATGATAGGAATCTGCACATCCATGAACTAATCTTGTTTCTGATCTTTTCCACCAAAGGGAGATAGTCGTACTTCCTCATGGCTTGAGACATTAAAGGTAAGCCAAGGTATCTAACCGGTAAGTCTCCTTCAGCAAATGGAAAGTTGGTTAGAATAGCACTCTTCACTGGCTCGGAAATTCCTGCCATATAAATGGTGGATTTTTCCAAACTGATGCGAAGGCCCGACCACACCTCAAACTCATCAAAAACTGAGAGAGCGCCTTCAATAGACTCCTTCGAACCTTCCACAAAGACCATCAAATCATCCGCAAAGCATAGATGTGTAAGTGAGATAGATTTACATCGCGGATGAAAACTGAACGTCCTCTCCCCCACAGCCTTATCCATCATAAGAGAAAGAACATTCATACACATCACGAAAAGGTACGGAGACAAAGAGCACCCCTGACGAAGCCCACGCGAACTCTGAAAATACCCCGCTAGATCCCCATTCACTTGAACAGAAAAGGAAGGACTAGTGATACACAGTTTGATCCAGTGTATATACTTCTCAGGAAAACCAAGAACTCGTAAGCTTTTCAAAACAAACATCCATTGAACAGAGTCGAACGCCTTTGATATGTCGATCTTCATCACACATCTAGGGGTAATCGAGTCTCTGTGATAATCTTTGACCAACTCAGAAGCCAACAACACATTCTCCATGAGCAATCTTCCTTGCACAAATGCAGATTGATTCTCTGTAATAATATTTGGTAGTAGCTTCTTCAACCGATTAGCCAAAATTTTTGATACCACTTTGTATAAAACATTGCAGCACGCTATCGGACGATAATCCTTCATCTCTAGAGAATCCACCTTCTTCGGAATCAAAGCTAAACTAGTAGAGTTTACTCCCTTTGGCAGGAACCCAAACCGGAATACGGACTGTACTGCCACAGTGAAGTCTTTGGCAATCACAGACCAAGTAGTTTTAAAAAATTCGCTTGGAAATCCGTCTAGCCCAGGAGACTTGTTGCTTGGCATCTCAAATAATACTGGTTAAGAAAGCCCGAGAAGAATCTCTCAGCCTCAGTCTTTATGTCCGAGTGAGAAGTAACTAAGATGCCACTTTTACATCTTATCTCACAGATCATATTCTGAGCTTGCCTTGTTTTGATGGCTCTATGAAAAGTCTTATTATTCTGATCCCCAACATCCAACCAAAACAACTTTGCTTTTTGCTTCAAGAAATCCTCTTCTAATCCCGCAATATTCAACCATTTGTCATACGCAACAGCTTCCTCATGAATAGCCAAATCACTAGGATTGGTTAGCGTAGCACTTTGCTTTTCACACAGTAGACTAAAAGCCTCCTTAGCTCTAACAGAGAGATTCCCCAACTGCTCTTTTCCTAGCTCTCTTATTAAAGGTTTCAGATTCTTGAGTTTTTTAGAGAACATGTACATGGCTGAGGTTGAATGGTATAATGGCACAGTTCCATCCCAATACTCCTTAATTTTAGGAAGAAACATTGGCAGACTCCCAATAGCATTGACATATTTGAAAGGTCTCCTTATCTTCTCATTTGGAGGAAGCAGCTGAATCTTACACCTCATGTGGTCTGAGCAACCCCCTGCCTCAAATACCGAGTAAGCATTATTAAATCTATGCAATGCTTCTTCATTTAACAATACTCTATCCAGCTTTTTGCAAATAACTCCCTCCTCTCTTTTGTTACACCAAGTGAAAAGCGGACCTTGATAAGCCATATCCGTGAGATGGCACTGTAGAATCATTCTCTGAAAATCTCTCATACCTCCCGGAAGTCTACCCAAATCCACAAATCTTGAGTTCTCTACCCCCTCCAATATCTCATTAAAATCTCCCGTGATCATCCAAGCTTTGTTCTTAAACATAGGAGAGTTATGATGATGAACCAGATCTTCCCATAGTATCTTCCTTTCCTCCACTATATTACTTGCATAAACACTTGTATAGTAGAACTCCTCTTCATCATTCAGACCCACAGAAACCGTAATTAATTGATCAGACTTGTAGATAGGTGTAATTCTCACTGACTCACACCAAATCAACCAGATTCTACCTCCACGACTATCTTCATAGTTAGTCATATGCGACCAACTTCCAAACACCGTATTTAATATTTTCTCTGCCTTTGTTTCCTTCACCCTTGTTTCCAGTATACTCCCAAATAACATTTCTTTATTTCTCACCCAATCACTAACCACAGAATGTTTCAAAGTTTTGTTAAATCTGCGCACATTCCAAAAGAAACTCCCCATGATTAGTTTTTTCGTCTAGAAGACCTTGTACTCAAAAGATTTGCATCTTGAGCTTTAGGCTTCTGGACTCTCTTCCCACCTCTTTGTAATACAACTCTTCCTTTCAACTTATCACAATCTGCTAGTAGTTTATCCTCCATTAAGTCACACTCCAAAACATCATATGATACACCCGGATCTTCCTCTTCAACAACTGTCGGAACTACTGGCAGAATCTCCCCTTCCTCAGCTTCATCCAAACTCAACACTGAAAACTTGGATGCAGAAATCAGGACTTCCTCTAACTTATTCTGAGGAGAATTTGATTGAGAATGCCCAACTTTATCTGGAGGAACAGCCAGTCAGGCATTTGCACACACCTCATTACCATTTACCACATTAGCTTCCTCATTTTTCTTCATTATGAGCTCACCTCCATCTTTCAAGATCTCCTCCTCTAATATATTGCTTATATTCTTCACCCCCTACCTCTCTTGTATCCTTCTTCACCTTTGGAGACTTCCTTACACTAGAACCCTCACTCTGCTTATATTCCTTCTTATTCTTCACACACACCCTTTCTGTGTGACCCCATTTCTCACAGATATTGCATCTAGCAGGTAACCATGGGTAATGAAACTCAGCAGTAAACTCCATACCATCCCTTGAGAATTCTATCTCCTTTGGCAACGCCTTGGTGACGTCCACATTGACAAAGATTTTTGCTTCCTCAAAATTCGAACAGGCAATCGTCTCTGGATGTAGTCGAACTGGAAAACCCACCGTGCTTGTTATAAAACATAGAGCCTGCCACGAGAACATGTGGATAGGGACCTTCCGCACATGTACCCACATCGGAATTGCATTCTCCTCCTGCTTTTCTTTTTCAGACTTAGGAGACCATTTTGTCACTATCATCGGTACGCCAGCAATATTCCACATCCCTCTTTTTAAAACCGTCTCACGAGCCTTCGGGTTTGGTATCTTAAACCTCATGGTAACCGCATTCACATCATATACCTCCACTTTTGATGATAGTTCACCATAGCTCCAAATCTTATTAACCACCATATGCACCTTAGCAATGTGAGGAGCAATGTCTAAGAACTTCCCTACCACAAAATCCTCCCACAATGGCGTAGAATCAATGATGATTTCATCAGGGATCTCCACCTTATGCTTACCATCCTTAGTTTTTACCTCCACTTCATACTTCTTCAAACATCGCCTATCCTGAGCCTTCAATGCCTAAATTTGATCTAACGTCTTCAATACCTCATCTCTCAACTGCTTTACCTCCCTTAGATCTCCATCCCGAACCTCCGTAATCTTCAAATCCCCATCCCGAACCTCCGTAATCTTCAAATCCCCACCACAACTCTCCTTGCTGATCAGATCAAAAGCTCCAGAAAGATTCCCCTCCTTCGAATCACCTTCACGGATCTTCTTATTCTTTGAAACAGAATCCCCACGTTGCTTTCCTTCACTCAAGTCATCTTCCCGGACATACCGACAGTCGCGATCCCTCTCCGGCGGAACTGACGAGCCCCGCGAAGAAGCCGCCTCCATCAGAAAAACCCCAAGTCAAAATATCGCACTCAGAATCGCCAAAATCGCCTCAGAGCAAAACGCAGCGTTTTGTCAAGGTGCTAGTATTTCTCAATGATCCTACCTGAGGTTTCACAGGTTGCGCTTCTTGCCATACGAGATTCTCTTACATTGAGAATTTGTTGCTTGTTCTAGAATAGTTTTGATTCCCTGATGCGATGCCAGTGACTGACAAATGGTATTATTTGAGCATTGACCATATGTTAGTCAACATATTAAAATGCTAGTCAACAGATTATGTGCTATCCATGTTTTTTTTTGTCACGATGATGTATATATGTATAATAATAAAACAGGGGTTTCTCTCATTAGCCTTCCACGTCCCTCCTTAGGGGTGGACATTTGATGACATGTGTCGCCATTTAATTGGTTGCGTTTTTTTTAAATGACCCAAACCCAATCAATAAGGCTTACCAATCCATTGGGTTCCGTTCTCTTCCTATGGTTACTAACGAAACAGAGTATCCGTCGTGACGATTGATTCAGATTGCACATTCTCTTTACACAGGGCTATGTAACGCCTGAGCTAATAATTAATTCACCACATTGAAGAACACATTTACTTGATTTATATAACTCTTTCCGCTATCTCACGCGTTCAATCATCTTCCCACTCCTCGAAGGTAACAGAGCAAATCTCTATATATTTGACTTCCTATGATGATGATGATGATGATATGATAACGGTTTCTCTTGCTGATTCCAGGCACCAAAGAAAGAAAATGTTCCACTACCATTCTCTAAACCCCGCCAGATCCGGAGGTGGAATGCAGAAGAAGGTAATCTCCTATCAAATCTCATATTCTCTTGAATCATATTTCCTTTTGCTTATTTTTCGCTTTTCATTTCCTTATTCGACATAAGTGAAGCAAAGGAAAGCTAAAGTAGAAGAAGATGAACAACATGGTTCAATTCGATCAGGCAACTAACAACAAGCTTCGGTCTGAATCTCCTGTTCAAGTTGGTAAATCAGGCTGTATCCTTTTCAACATCATCTGATCCATCAGCTGCCTCAATTAGAGGACCCTTCAAACCAATTTCATTGGTCTCATCTATTATTCAGTTGCGAATTCGCAAAGGATGTGTGGTTCGCGTTATTCTCTCACCCTACTCTTTAATCTCCTTCATCACCATTTTTCTACTGCTACAACTAACTCATTCCTGTCAGGCTGGTTCAAATACTTCTAGTATTGAGCCATCGTTTTCTGAGTTTGATTTTTCAATCATCACAAAGCATTTCGCTTCTCTTGGGTTCTGTCAGAAAGCATCTCTCGGTGTTATTCTCAAATTGTTTGGCTTCACATGTATGGCTCTGTTTTTTCTGAACTGTTTTTTTTGTCAATTTTTCTGTACTGTTTTACAAATGTTTCTTTTTTGGAAGTGGAAGAAAAAAATGTATAAAATGAATGTTAAAATAACTGCCAAAATAGTAACAACATTGAAATAATATCACTCTACTACCTCAATTATTTGTTTATGTCCACTATATCAAACAAATAAGCATTTGTGTTATGCACATTCCTATCAGACGTTATAGATATAAACTCATCATCTAGCTTCTCTAAAACTAGCACCTCCAATCAGGCATCAGCTATTCACATTTAACAAAGAAAAAGGAAGTCAACATCGAAAGCACCTACAATAATATAGTTCCAAATTAAACAATCTTATATCATGACAAATGTTCTTTATTTAATAACATAAATGGCAAATAATACTCCAAAGAGTTCACGAAAAATGCAAGGACTTATTCTTACGTTACTCTTTTTGGAAACTCTTACGTCACCTTTCATTAGTGAGTGTTAAAATGCTACGGATCCATTGAATGATATTTATTCCGCGAGTTTAAACCATTTTTTTATTTTGATGATGTTTTTTTTCTCAATACAGGTTTTCACTTTAATAAATTCGTCATTTTCATACTATGTTTTCTTCCATTTTTTCAAATATATTATTCAACGCTTTTTATTAGTGTCCTCTCCAAGATAATCTCATTTTTGATATTTGTTAAAATTTAAAATCTAAGGTTTAAAATGTTTTTATATGTTAAGTCCTAAATTTAACTCTTAATGTTTTATATTTCTATTATAATCCTTATTATTGATCAAATTTAATAAAATTATATATTTATAAATAATAAAATATACATTAAAATGTATTACAGAAAATATTTGCATTACATCATAATAATAAAAATCTGAAAAGGCAAACTATATGATAATTTTTACATGTTAAAAATTAAAATGATATGTGAACAAGATAAACACAAGCATTTACTTTTTTTCCTTCTCGAACATCAACTTTACTTTATGTTTAAATTTTAACAAAATTATTTTTGTTTCATCTATTAAACTATTCTATTTTTACTGAATCGATCAGTCACAACCACTTATGCTATTTCAATTTGATCCGAACAATTTCAAAACAAAAAAATACACTACGGAAAAAATTATTCTCTTTCGACATATTTTTTTTACTACAACCTAAAATTAATCGTAAATTTATTTAAGAATAAAATATAAAACCACTAGTAAATAGATATTTTATTCCTTATAGTCAAAGTTTCAGTAGTGGTGTTGGGCTCATGCTGACCACTCTTTTTTTACTCTTAGCTTCTGATGATCATTGTTCTGGATCTTTCTGGTTCTCGAGTTCACGTGCCTAGTAGATAGATACTCATGCTATAATATACTGATTTATACTTTTTTTTATTTGTAACGCACTGGAAATTTTCAGCATTAGTTTGTAAAAGACTGTAATTAGTCGTCGTAAAAAAACTCTGAAACGTTTAAGAAATTGGAATTTAATACTTTCGCAGTATAAACAAAAAAAAAACTGAATTTAGGCCCGTAATTTAAGAGGTCTATATTGAAACGTCTGGTTTGTTACCGTAACAGACACGTGTGGCACGTTTGGAGCGGCAGCTCCAGGGGCATATGCCGAGTCTGAGATACTCACTTCTGCATGACCCTACTTAACCGGTGGTCAAACTTATAACTTAACCATGGTTAAGCTTTAACAGCCGTCGAGATCTTTCCACGTGTATCAATCTGGTAGCCACAATATTTTTCTCTCTCGCCGCTTCCCTTCCTTTTAGCCGCTTATAAAAACACACCGCAAGATCCTCTCTACATCCACGACTGATCCAAAACCATTCCTCAAAGCTCTCATACTAAACAACCAACAATGGCGTTTCCTAAAGTTTTCTTCGACATGACCGTCGACGGCAAGCCCGCGGGAAGGATCGTGATGGAGCTGTACACCGACAAGACTCCCAAGACTGCTGAGAATTTCAGAGCTCTCTGCACGGGTGAGAAGGGAGTCGGGAGCAAAGGCAAGCCTCTTCACTTCAAGGGGTCTTCCTTCCACCGCGTGATCCCTAACTTCATGTGTCAGGGAGGAGATTTCACGGCCGGGAACGGGACGGGAGGCGAGTCCATCTACGGGGAGAAGTTCGCCGACGAGAATTTCGAGAGGAAGCACACCGGTCCTGGGATCCTCTCCATGGCCAACGCTGGTCCCAACACCAACGGGTCGCAGTTCTTTATCTGCACTGTTAAGACCGATTGGCTTGATGGTAAGCATGTGGTGTTCGGGCAGGTGGTGGAAGGGTTAGACGTGGTGAAGGCGATCGAGAAGGTGGGGTCGGCTTCTGGAAAGCCGTCGAAGCCGGTGGTCGTGGCCGACTGTGGTCAGCTCTCTTAGATCACATGAGATCTAAAATTAGCGTCTTCGTTGCCCTCTAGTGAGTGGTGTTCGGTCCTCATCGTGTGTCTCTGCTTTTGCTTTTGTGTTCTTTTCATTTGGTGCAAGTCATAAAAGCTTGGTGTGTGTTCGTTCTCATGTCACCCTAATTAGTAGCTAGTACCATAAATAATGAATGAGCTTGTGTTTACCCTTTTCATTTTTGATTGCATTAACAAACGGAATCGAATCTGCCTCAGCACCCAAATAAAATAAAATAATACTAGTTCACTGAATCTTCATCTGTAATTTTTGTGTGATGCATTTTCCCTGTGAGTTCACCGGTCAGGTGCATTGAATTTCGTTGGACACTTTATTCTGGGACTAATAACACTGATTATAGTTATCAGGTCCTAGTTATCACTAATGAATACTGAATAGTGATAGCGCTTCAATAAAAATGACTAAACAGCTCTCTTAATATCATGTAACTAAGCAATTTTGGTCATGTGATACCACTAACTAAAGAAAGCAAAAAAAGTGAGAAAGCCAATCATGTCGGTTGAGTTTTTTTAGGTATACAAGAAACTAAAATCTTTATTAATCATAGAAGCTAAATGTGATGGGCCTTGCATAAGGCTGTCTGGCCCATCAACTTCGGCCACAAACTTATCTTCAAATCCAATTGCAGAAAACATAATAATTACTAGTGTGATTTTGAAGTTTCATATGAATTAGGCCTCGGCATCCGGATCTTCGGGTCGGATATTGTCGGGTCCGGGTTTTTCGGGTCCTACCAATTTAGATCCATATAGGTACTTATAACTTTTCGGGTCGGTTCCGGGTCGGTTCCGGGTCGGATCTTATCGGGTCCGGGTCGGTTCAGGTCTATAATTTAAATACCCGTAAAATACCCAAAATTTTCGGGTATATTTCGGATCCGGATCGGT
Organism: Brassica napus; assembly: GCF_020379485.1. Lineage (NCBI taxonomy): Eukaryota > Viridiplantae > Streptophyta > Magnoliopsida > Brassicales > Brassicaceae > Brassica > Brassica napus. The sequence goes on along the minus strand of NC_063446.1, from coordinate 58,908,832 downwards.
TCGGGTATTTAGGACCCGAAATAGATCCGAATTACCCGAACTGGACCCGAAAACTCTAAAAATACCCAAAGAACCGCAAAAAAACCCAAAATTTATCCAAAATCAGACCCGAAAACCCAAAACATACCCGAATTTTACCCGAATACCCAAATTATATTTTCTAAAAATCTAAGATTTCACCAAAAACCTATAATTATACCCGAAAATCCAAACCCGAAACTTAAAAAAAAAATCCGAAATACCAAAAATATATCCAATCACCCAAATATACCTAGTATATACAATTATTTGTGGATACTTCGGGTACCCGAACGGATCTCGGGTAGGACCCGGACCCGAACCTGTATTTTCGGATCGGTTCCGGTTCGGGTCTTCGGGTCCGGGTAAAATGCCCATGCCTAATATGAATAAGAAAATGTAATAATACTCATCTGTGATTTATTATTAATTGATTAATTATATCAAAATTCAGAGAAGACTTATATGTTTTTTTTTTTTTTTTGTAAAAATGTAAAGATAATATTACTAGATTTTAACATTTTTGACAGAATACAGGAGATTACAAGAAGCAGATTAAACATAAACAAAAATTCTAAACAGAAACTCGATTCTAGACTTCACAGAGACTCGACACTACAGACTGAACCACTAACCGAAAGCTTGGCCAAGAAAAACACAAACCGCTTGCCGCAAAAGACGAAGCCACAGTTAATACGAGAGCTAGAACCCGATAATTTTGGTCTCCCCGATGATCTACTCTTGAAGATTGACTTCGCCAAGAACAACTCACGGCGGGTCTGCTAGGCACCCACACACACAACCAGACAGCAACAGCAGAGGCAAAGCACATCCACTTCGACTAGACCGAGCATTATTCGGAGAGAAAGACCTCAAAGGAACGCCACACACCAAGGACAAACACCAAGAAGTTAAGAGATAGCAAGCACCACCTGGAAAGAAGGACACGAGGCAGCCCTAGATCATGCCCCTGTAGCTAGCCGTCTCAGCACGCAACGCCACCAAAAAGGAAAGTCGTGGTTAACAAGACCAACAACTAACCTCCTTTCACGCGCCCACCACGGAGAACCCGCAGCAGACTTTCCTAGATCTTGACCTCAGCAACCGAAGAGGCCAAACGAGAGATAGACAGACAGATCTTAAGACACGCGCCGCCGAAGCCAAAGAACAAGCACATGAACACCGAACCTCCACCGTCTGATGAACCCCGACGACGATGCAGATCGAGAAAGCTATCTCACCCAAGCCGAGAAGGAGGAGCAGAGGAGACAGAGGAAGATAGAACCCTTCCAAAGGTCAGATCTGACACCAGATCGAAAGCCACAACCGCCATGTCCGACCAAAGAAACCCCTCAAGACGCCGATCTCCAAGCTTCTCTGAGATTCCGAGCTGAAACTCACCAGATCTGAACCGCGAAAGTGAGAGGCCTAGAGCTTCGAGAAAGGAAGCACAGAGAGAGGGACTGAAGAGAGGCAAGAGGAAGAAAGCAAAGCAAACAGGGGGGTGACCGGAGACGGAGAGGCGCACCGGCCACCCAAACGGCGGAACTAGGATTTTCTCTTTTTTTTTAGAGATGGAAGAGAGAGTTTAAGAGAGAGAGCCCGTTCTACAGCCTCTCTAGGCATATAGACTTTGCAAGACTTATATGTTTTCTAAAACTAGATGAACGTGATTTCATTAGTCTACTACTATGCACAAAACTAGAAAATCAATGTGACTAGGCCAAATCCATACGCGTGTGTGAACACATTCTCTTTTCAAATTTCACTCTTTTTTTTATTATTTTTAAATTTAATCTCGCTTATTGTTCTCGGCTGGTAAAGATGGTGTCGACACCTGATGAATGACATGTTTTCTCTACACACATTGAAGAATTCAACCACAATAAGATTTTCTTCCATCACTTCTGGATCAGACATATTCTTAGAGCACAAAATATCTTGGCGGACAAGCTTGCACGCGGTGCGAGGAATTCTCCTTCTGCTTTGCTTTATGTCGATTCAATCCCACCGGTTTTGCTTGTTAGACCGGTTGGAGTTTCTAGTTAGTATTAGTTGATGTTGTAAAAAAAAAAGAAAAAAAAATCTTGCTTATTGTTATGAAACTAAAAATGTAAAAATAATAAAATAAATTATTACACAGACATACATGCGTGAATACAACCATTTTGTCATGGAGTTGCCAGCAAAAAAAGAAAAACTATATTTTCTACACAAATAAGCAGTGTTTAATTAATTAAATAAATAAATGAGAGCACGAAGATGCCAGATAGGCAGTTTGGACTTTGGAGTAGTCCGCAGAACATTTGAAAAAAGAATCAGGAAAGGTAATTTTCGGACAAGGCGACGAATTTGAACCAATGAGCTGTCGTCGTGTCTATCTCGAGTAGAGAGGGAGGGGAGAAAAAGGCCATTTACAAAAAGTGTTTGGTCTTTCTCTTTCTCTATCTCCCATTTTTGAATTTTAGGTTGTGATTCTCGTTCCTCGTCTTTTTTTTCTCTTCCCTGCATCCTTTCCCTTCCTCTTCAAAGCAAATTCTTTATGCTGAAAACAATCCGATAACAACCAACGGGGACGGGAGCTTGGATCCGATTTGACTTTGTTTCCGTAGAAATTAGAAAAAGAGAGAGAGTTAGATCGATTACAAAAAAAAATGGTGTCGGACAATGAAAAGGGATTGGTATTAGCTGTGGCGTCGAGCGTATTCATAGGTTCGAGCTTCATTTTGAAGAAGAAAGGTCTCAAGCGTGCTGCTGCTAATGGCACCCGAGCTGGTTCGTCCCTGTCCTCCCTTTGTTATTATATTTTATATGCTGCTGAATTAGTAGATTTGATGTCCTAGGACTTTTGTCTAGGGTAAAAGCTTCTTTCTTTCTTTAAAAAACATAAAAAGCTTCTATTCAATTTTCGAACTACCCTTCTCCTCAATTTAAGGTTTTGCCGTCTTATCAAACCGATCTTGAAATCACCCCCTAATATACAGATCATATCGTCTACTTTTAGTACATCTGCCAACAGTTTGCGAATTGGTTCTACACCTTTCTACTATTATTTGATTGAGAATTGTATGCCTTTGCTTCTTGATGGTGATGCAGGGATTGGAGGTTATACCTATTTGTTAGAGCCACTTTGGTGGGTTGGCTTGGTCACAAGTGAGTCTTAACCCATTTGCTCTTCTTCGTTTTTCTCAATCATTCTTAGTTTTAACTAGATACACATTCTGAATGTTGGGGATTACAGTGACTTTTGGAGAAATTGCAAACTTTGTAGCTTACGTTTATGCTCCCGCTGTGCTAGTCACTCCTCTCGGTGCACTAAGTATAATCATCAGGTTTGTTATCCCTATGACTATTTCTTTCTGATGATCATAATCTGAAACGTATTTCACCTCTTGTCCTTACTAACCCCCTCTCATTTTCCCCTCGATTACTAGTGCTGTTTTGGCACACTTCCTGTTAAACGAGAAACTCAAGAAAATGGGAGTTTGGGGATGCGTTTGCTGCATCGTAGGCTCGGTTATGATCGTCATACACGCACCTCAGGAGCAGACTCCCAACTCTGTTCAAGCAATCTGGAAACTAGCTATGCAACCAGGTTGCGCGCGCTCTTTCTCTTACACACACATTGTGTGTTTACCTGGGGGAATATAACTTAGTTCCTTTTTTTTTATGAAACAGCTTTTCTAATTTACGTAGCCGCGTCAATGTCCATTGTCCTGGCTTTGATTCTTTACTGCGAACCTCTCTGCGGCCAAACGAACGTTCTTGTTTATATCGGAATTTGTTCATTGATGGGCTCTCTCACAGTAAGTTTTGATGATGAATCAAAGCATATTTGAGCTCTATTTTCTAGTTTTATCTTCGTCTAAAGTTGTGTTTCTGTTTAAGTAGGTTATGAGCATAAAGGCTGTGGGGATCGCAGTAAAGTTGACACTGGAGGGAATAAACCAGGTTTGGTATCCGGAGACTTGGTTCTTTGTCATGGTTGCAGCGATATGTGTCGTGACACAAATGATATACCTGAACAAGGTTAGAATGGAACTTGTACTTGTTGTATCTGTTTGGTGTAGTGTTGTGCACTTTTGGTTAATACTAGTATCTTTGTTTTTGTTTTGGCCAGGCGCTGGATACATTCAACGCAGCAATAGTTTCTCCAATCTATTATGTGATGTTCACAACCCTCACAATTGTTGCTAGTGCTATTATGTTCAAGGTAGGTAGATTGATAACATAAGTAAATATTTTAAGAGCAAAGATATACTGTTCTTACAATATGTGTTTGGAAGAAAAAAAAAGAAGGGTTAATAAATATGAGTTTATGTACAGGACTGGTATGGGCAAGACACAGAGAGCATAGCATCTGAGATATGTGGATTCATCACGGTGCTAACCGGAACAGTTATACTGCATGCCACTAGAGAAGAGGAACAAGCTTCTTTAAGAACAATGAGATGGCAGGAATCAGGGAAGAGCTTTAACGAAGAGCATCTCCTAAGTTTGTACCGTCCTACTGAGTATCAGGAAAGTAAAACCCCTCTTTGTTGAATTGAACGAGGAGGTTGGTGTCCGAATCAGAAGATGATCATCAGTCAAATGGCATATCCTCATCTTATCTCTCTAGTGGAGGAAGAATGTAACTTTTGTGTATACTTTATAGTTATGTAATAGAATTTTGAGATTTCTCTATACAATACTTGGAATTTTCAGAGAAAATTTCTCCATCCATATTCTATTTTTATATATAATTTTGTGACAAATAATATAACAAAAAAAATTTCATGCTACACAAAATTTACACTAATACGGTGGAAAATATCCAATGCATGAGAATGTGTTAACTAAACAAAGTTTATGTTAATACATTCCACATGTACATGATAATTGAGTTTAACTGATTTTAAACTAAATTAATGGAATCAATCCGTAATATTTATATGAAATTAATTCCGATTTACTAAATCCGATCTGACCCAACTCATGTACCCAACCCAATTGTAGATTTATGTCTCTTGTTTGGATCTCCAATTTTCGAAATTAAAGTTCAAATCAATTTCAAACAAAAAGAGAGATGAAATTGGGTGGAGGATCTAACATTAAGTGAAGGCAATGTGCTTTGTCACCCTCTTTCTTCGATTCAACGATTCCGATTTCCGGTGATTCTCTTCTTCGTTTACATCACTATAGTCTGTCTACTCAAGAGTTCGAAGTCGATTTTCACTCTGTCTCTAGAGGCGCCTCTTTCCCTTTCTCTCAATCTCTCACATTTGTATCTCCCATATCGATTTATGTTATGAACCCTAAAGTTTTCAATTGGGACAAAATGAAGAACACAAGTTGGGTTAAGAAAAATTAAGAAATCGATTTTTAATAACTTGGGCCGGATTTAGTTAAACTGGGGTTAAGTTTAATAAATTACGAATTGATTCTATTAACTTTGTTAAAATCATTTAAACCAAATTACTTCGTACATATGACATGTATTAACATAAACTTCGTCTCGTATAGTTTCCACCATATTAGAGTAAATTTAGTGTAATTAAGAAATTTTTTCTAATAATATATAAAATATATATAGATATACTGAATATTATTATTTTTACATATTTTGAATGAGATAAACATAATTATAGTGATGAAACTGGAAATTTCTATTTAAATTTAACAATATTAAAAAAAGAAGTAATTTCTTCACCTTGCAGGAAAAGGAAAACAATTGCAAATATCCTAAATTAAATATGTTTTATTTGCCTTGCTCCATATCTGATAAATTAACAACCGTCGGATCAAAAAAATAAAACTCCACATAAAAAGATCCGTGATTCTGAGGGTTTCTTACGAAAACAAAGACAACCTTTCATTCAACATTCACACAAAGCGAAAAAAAAAAGAAGAAGAGAAACATGGCGGCTGCTGTATCATCCGTTTGGGCAAAGCCCGGTGCTTGGGCTCTCGAAGCCGAAGAGCAAGACGCCGAGCTCCAGCAACAACAACAATCATCCCTCGCCTCTAATCAAACCGTCCCCTCCTCCGATTTCCCCTCCTTAGCCGCCGCCGCCACCACCAAAACTAAGAAGAAGAAGGGCCAAACCTTATCCCTCGCCGAATTCTCCACCTACAAGGCGGCGGCGGCGGCCCCTCAGACGGAGCGCCTCACTCAGGCCGAGCTCGTCTCCCTCCCCACCGGCCCCCGTGAGCGCTCCGCCGAGGAGCTCGACAGATCTAAGCTCGGAGGCGGTTTCCGAAGCTACGGACCTAGGGAAGACTCCTCCTCCAGGTGGGGCTCCTCTAGGGCTTCCGAGGACGGTGAGAGGAGAGGCGGCGGTGGATTCGGCAGAGACAGGGAGTCCAGCAGGGATATGGGCCCTTCGCGGGCGGATGAGACTGATGATTGGGCCGCCGGGAAGAAGGCCTTTGGTGGGCGAGGCCCAAGCGATGGGTTCGAGAGGAGAGAGCGAGGCCCAGGAGGGGGGTTCTTCGATTCTCAGTCCAAGGCTGATGAAGTCGATAGCTGGGTCTCCTCTAAGCCGAGATTCGTTGCTTCTAGCAGCAGCAACGTCACTGGTGGCGATAGATTCGAGAAGCGAGGGAGTTTCGAATCCTTGTCTAGAAACCGCGATTCTCAATTCGGCGGCGGATCTGATTCGGACACGTGGGGAGGAGGAGAGAGGAGGGCGGAGCACCGCCGGCTCCGGGCGGTGGCGGTAGCTCGCGGCCGAGGTTGGTGTTACAGCCACGGACGCTTCCCGTGGCTGCTCCCGTTGTTGTGGATGTGAAGCCGGAGAGCCCTGTGGCTGTCGTTGTAGAGAGGCCTGTCATTGTGGAGAGACCTAAAGGTGCGAATCCTTTTGGGAACGCGAGGCCTAGGGAGGAGGTTTTGGCTGAGAAGGGACAAGACTGGAAAGAGATTGATGAGAAGCTCGAAGCTGTTAAGTTGAAGGAAGTTGCTGCTGCTGCTGTCGAGAAGAATGATGAGAGGTCTCCGGGGAAGATGGGGTTTGGTCTTGGTAATGGTAATGGTCGTAAGGACGATCGTACTGACGGAAGTTGGAGGAAAAGGTCTCTTCTTTGACTACATTATAACCTTTTGGTTTATTCATATTTTAGTTTGCTTTACTTGCTTGTTTGTGGTTATGGATTCGTATGTGTTATAATTGATAGTGGCACTTGATAATCTAGCGTTATGAATCACGGCATTGTTGTTGTACTAGGTGTGTCATTTATGCATTCATAGTGCAAAGCACATTGATTTTGATAACTCCAAATGATCCTCTTTTTTGGCTTAAAAATTGAATCCTTCTTTCTGCTTTTTTTTTTTTTTTTAATATGGCATCCCTTCCTTGAGCTGTCTTTGGTTTTCTGCATGATGGGTACTCGGAAATTTATAACTTATCAGCGCATTCTTACACTGGATTGTTTTGTCTTTTTTGAACATTGAAGCTCTGAGCAATCTGAGGAAGCAGCTGTAGAAGAAGCTGCCAAGGAAGAACCTGCCGAGGAAGAGGCTGGCAAGAAAGAGGCGGAGGAAGAAAACTAAATGGTCATTTTGGGATGGATCTGAGGATGAAAGTTCGAGTCCATGAGAGTTTTTAGCTTCTGAGAATTTGTGTTGTTTTAAGTTGTTTGTTTAACTCTATAGAAAATTTTTGGTAGGGACTCCTTATAATTTATGTCTTTGTTTTGCATACAGTCTTTTTCTATGAATTTGCACAATTTGTTATTCGTATTATTGTTATTTTTTCAATTTGAGCGCCGCTTTTTGGACGAGGGGTAAGTTGTATTTCTTTGTTGTTGAACGTTGATCCACCGTTTTGGAGAGATGTGTTGAATCATATCGCCCACAGCAGTAGAGATGGTCTAGCAGGTACGAGCACAAAGCTGTAGGATCATATTTGAACTGAATTTGTTTGAATCCCAATCCAAAATGAAAACTCAATCTTTAAATTTGACAAGCAGATATCTCAAATGGGTTCATGTGTTTATTTGAAGTATTTAGTTAAACCAATCCACCTCAGAATGTTTGGTAAACTATGCTCTTAATCTTTATTTTCAATAATTCGATCCCCTCAAACTATATACAAGTGCTAATTTATTCCGAAGCTGTGCTTCTTTTGTTTTGTTTCCATAAACAGCCTGTATGCGTGGTGGTGGTGTTTGAGATATCATCAGAACACATGGTTGGCCATGTGTATGATTGTTTTCTCTACGGATCCTATCTGTTATTATATCCAATTGTTTAAATTCGTAAGGAAAACTCTCTCACAATGAATACAAGCTGAACATGTGTCTTGTATATGCATAATAACGAATAGACAAATAATAAAGAATCACGTTTTATTGGTGCCTTTCACGTCTAGGAGAGAGCCAGCTCATAGAAAGTGACCCCAAATAAAAACTGAAATGAAAACAGCGAACACACACAAATGGACCTACCAAACATCAATTACAGCCCAACCACTCTTTGAATATAGAGATATTCATATCTCAACTAATCAATCGTTTCACATAAATTCACAGTACTTAATTATTCAAAAAAAAATATGTAGAAGAAAATTACATTATAGTAAGTAGTAACTGTAAGTTTTTGTTTTTGATAAAGAGTAACGGTAAGTTTACATAACGCAACTTTATATTTTTTGGAGATCTATAAACGGTGCTTTTGTGATAAAAGTACCGTCAGTCCGCCACTATATGAAAAGATAAAACGAATATTTAGCAACTTTTACGTACCAATAATAATCGAAAAACAGAACAAAAGCATAACAATAACACAAAAAAAAAAAAAATTATAACAACTTCTGTTTTGTTTACTTGCATAACTTATAAAGGCATCGTAACCACTACTCATCACAAGAGACAGAGAGAGAGAGCAAAGCCTCATCATTCCTCACCATCACCAATGGGGACTCACCTTTCGAAACAGCTCGAGCGTCGTAAAGCCATCTCCACCGAGAAAAAAGCCCTCGCCGATCTCCAGCAATCCTGCGGCTGCGAGTTTCCCGGCTGCGACTACACCCCCTCCGATCGCAAAGCCTGGATGGCCGGCGTGGGACCCGACAAGCTCCACATCAACAAGATCGTCTGGCCAGGGACTCACGACTCCGCCACCAACAAGATCGGGATCCGCTTCGTGTCCCGTCCCTTCGCGCAGTGCCAGTCTCTCTCCATCTACAACCAGCTAGTCGCCGGCACTCGAGTCCTCGACATCCGCGTCCAGGAAGACCGCCGTGTGTGCCACGGAATCCTCAAAACCTACAGCGTCGACGTCGTTTTAGCCGACCTCAAACGGTTTCTCTCGGAGACGGAGTCGGAGATCGTCATCCTCGAGATCAGAACGGAGTTCGGACACGAGGATCCCCCGGAGTTCGATAAGTACCTCGTGGAGCAGCTCGGCGACCACCTGATCCACCAGGACGATGGCGTGTTCGGCAAGACAGTCGCCGAGCTGCTTCCCAAGAGGGTGATATGCGTTTGGAAACCGAGGAAATCACCTCAACCAAAGCGCGGCGATCCGCTGTGGAGCGCGGGGTACTTGAAAGACAACTGGATCGATACCGATCTTCCTTCGACGAAATTCGAGAGCAATTTGAAGCATTTGAGCCAGCAGCAGCCGGCTGCTTCGAGGAAGTTTTTCTACAGGGTGGAGAACACTGTCACTCCGCAGCCTGATAACCCGATATTGTGTGTTAAACCGGTCACTAACCGGATTCATTGTTATGCCAAGGTGTTTATTATTGAGTGTGTGAAGAGAGGATGTGCTGACAAACTGCAGATCTTCTCCACGGATTTTATTGATAAGGATTTTGTTGATGCCTGTGTTGGCCTCACTTTTGCGAGGGCTGAGGGGAAGGCTTGAGGTTTATATGAGTGGAATTCGAGTAGAGACATTGTTTGTATATTTGTTTTATAGAAAAAGAATCAGAACACATGGCTGTGTTAGGGCCTAGTTCCTTGTGTATTAATCAAGTCGTTTATTTGTATGGAAACATGTCAGTGTGTGTGTGTGTATTTGAGGCTGTATATTCATCATATTCAATTATTCATTACTGAATACAGTTATGTACATTTTGGAGATTCTAGTAAAAAATTGTGTTTCTTTCTCTTTGTGTAAGTAGAGTAATAGAAACCTCTCAGTCTCAGAAGCTGGTGATTCACAAAATAGAAATGCAGCGAAACTGATCATTCTGACTGAAGTCAGAGAACCACCAAAATCAATATCAGAAACGAATGACCGGAGATCACTGAAGGCGACAATTTATGCAGCGAGCAAATGAGATTCAGCTGAAGACATGACAGAATGACACATGTCTTGAAGAAACAATGTGGGTTGGGAGAGAGAGGACTAACACGGTTACAGGGAGCATCACAGCGCTTGCAAAAATTACAAGTCTTGAAGAATCAATGTGAGGAGAAGGTGCATACTATTGAATCCGAGTTTGGTTAGATCGATTGAAAGGAAATTAAACTCGATTATAAGTTCTTCAAAGACTTGTATTGATCATTATATAAGATTAAGGAAAAAAAGAAGGTCGGAGCTTCATTGAAAGTATCTTTAAGTGGTCGGAAAACCCTAAATCTTGCCGTCAGTATTTTAGTATTTTAGTGTCGGTTTGCGCCCTTTCCTTGTCCATTTTCTCCTCCTTTATAGCTGCGACTCGTTCCCTAGAGTTCGTTTGCCCTGAAGGCCCATGCCCAAGAATACGTTTAATAGGCTTCTGAGTGGAACGAGAGTCCTGCGAGCCGAGGGCGAACGAACGAGCCGACAAGCGACCTTGCTAAGCCGTCTGAACGACGTCTCCAACCGAGCGCTTCGCTAGATTGACTGGTTTCACTATTAGATGGGCCTTCTGGAGAGATATGAAATTCCTCTCCAACTCATACTTAAGAATTGTAGTTGGGAGACTTCTCAATGATTGGAGACTGCTTGTCGAGGGTAACAGAAGATCCACCATGAGTGCTTGCGTCATTCGCCCTGAGAAAATTCATTAGTTTATTATTATCTGTTAAAACCAAGAGCCATGTCAGTGGCAAGCAATGCACATCTTGATCTTTACGATTCAACAAATATGCTCGAAAGTCAAAAAACCAATTAATCTCGTCTTATCTAGGGGACCATCTCATTTTTTTTTGCCTTTAAACTGTTCGCTTAACCCTACGTCTGCAAAGACAAAATAAAGCATGGGACGCGGGGCCAACTTTCCACCTTATAATGGGCCGAATCTCAAGCACGATGGAGCTTATGGGCTATTTCACAAGAAAATGGAGGATTAGGGGTGGAACCCTACACTCCTGAAAAGGCAAAAGCAAACCCACTTGCCGCCAAATAGCTCTTCTGCTTCTAGCTAATCAAATGAATTACACAAGAGCATTATTAATAGACAGAAAACATGACAGAATAGTGATATCCGATACCATTTGGCCCACTCTAAAACGTTTTTTAGTTTGTTTAATCCTACTGGATTTTTAAAAATAATTGCAGAAGATATAATTTGTCAGGTTTCAGGCATAGAGCCCAGTAAACACACACCACAACAAATCTAGGGAAAAATAAAATAAATATAAAGAACAACAAAACCCATACCAAGGGACTTCCCAGTCTTTCTCAGCTCTCTCTCTCTCTCTCTTCCACAACAACAAAGATCTTCACTTTTTCACTAGATCCTACCAAGAGTAGTGAGACTAGAAAGACTAATGGATCTTACTTCTCTTCGCGGCTCTTCTTCTCTGACACTGAGCTTCATAGTTCTGCTCTTGGCTTCCACAGGTAAAACCAGTTCTTCATTCTCTCACTCACACACTGTGTCAACTCAGTTTAAAGTTTCTTCTTTTCTTTCTCTCTGTCTCATTTGTTTTTCTTTATCATTTACTCTTTAGGTTCTTATAGTTCAACCTTCACATTTGCTAACCGGTGCGGCTTCACCGTCTGGCCCGGAATCCTAGCCAATGCGGGCTCTCCTACTCTCTCCACCACCGGTTTTGAGCTCCCTAAGGGCACCTCTCGCTCTCTCCAAGCCCCAACCGGTTGGTCCGGTCGTTTCTGGGCTCGAACCGGTTGCAGCTTCGACGGTTCCGGCTCCGGTACCTGCAAAACCGGTGACTGCGGCTCAAACCAAGTCGAATGCGTCGGACTCGGCGCCGCGCCGCCTGTAACTCTCGCCGAGTTCACTCTAGGCACCGGCGGCGACGACTTTTACGACGTCAGCCTCGTCGACGGTTACAACCTTCCGATGATCGTTGAAGTCGCCGGCGGATCTGGGCAGTGTGCTTCCACGGGCTGCACTTCCGACCTTAACCTTCAGTGCCCCGCTGAGCTCCGCTCCGGCGACGGTGACGCGTGCAAAAGCGCGTGCGAAGCATTCCGGAGTCCTGAGTACTGTTGCAGCGGCGCGTACGCTACGCCTTCCACTTGTAGGCCTTCAGTTTACTCGGAGATGTTCAAAGCGGCGTGTCCCCGTTCCTACAGCTACGCTTACGACGACGCTACGAGCACTTTCACTTGCGCCGGTGGTGATTATACGGTGACGTTTTGCCCCTCTTCCCCTAGGTATGTGCCCTCGATTTTCTCACATTTATAATTATTATTCTCTGTTTTCCACAATTTGTGGGTTTTGTTTTTTGAAAAAATTGAAACTTTTGTCTGTTTAACGAGGTTTCGTAATAATTAAACTTAGGATATACTTTAATGAATGATTTTGGGTGCATGTTTTTCCTTTTATTAATGCAAAAGCTGAAGTTTGTTTCTCTTCTTTTCATAAACCACCGTTTGTAAAGGCAGAAAGATTCTCTCTGTTTGTTAATAACGATGAATTTTCGCGAGAAAGTTTATAGCAAATGTTGCAGAAAATTCCAAAACCTGTCTGAAAATGCAAGTTGCAATATCTGAAAATTACAGTTGTATTGATTAGTGTTGGTTTTTTTCGTTTCATTGTAAGCAGTCAGAAATCAACAAGCTACCCCACACCGGTACAAGACTCGTCGGCGACCTCACAAGGTTCGGACCCCGTGCCCGGTTCAGATACAGGTTTCTCGGGCCAGGGTCAACAACAGTCTCAAGGTCAGGGTCAACAACAGGCTCAGGGTACTGGGTCGCAGGTTGGTACAGGAGAGACGATGTTACAAGACGGATCATGGATGGCTGGTTTGGCTATGGGAGACTCGAGCAGATTAACCGGTGCTTCACTAGCAATGCTACTCGCCGGATTTACCTTTGTGTTCCCTTTTATTTTCTCGTAGCATCATCGTCTCTGACTTTCCCTTGCATTTGCCTTTGTTTAATGTTAGACTGTGTTGTTGATAATCAGTTTTTTTTTCTCAAGTAGGACTGCAACAATTTGGGGTTTAGGTTGTTCTTGTACTGGAGCTTTGTGTGTGCGTGTTCTTGCTTCATCTGTCTTCGAAGACTGTTTGTTTCATGTTCGACATTGTGAGATATGTTTTTGCAACTTAATCATCTCAACTGGGTTAGTTTCAGATCTAAAGCACCATAAATTAAGTAACTAACCGTTAATTGAAATTGACATTTATTGTGTTGGTCTACTTAAATCTTAGAGAATTAATAGGTCTATGATAATGTTGCCAGAGCCAAGCTGGACCTCACAGTTCATTGCAGCGTGATTTGAATAATGCCATTTATCTTTTTTATTTACTTTTTGACGATGCTACTGATTTGATGTCTCCTTATGTCAGAAATTTATATAATACTTATTAAAGTTTTCCCACGCCACAAAGCCACAGTAGCGTCTCATTTCATGTCCTTTATTGACCCGTTTTCACTTATTGTCTCCACCACCAACAGTACATTTAGTTGTATTAATTTATAATGTTGAATTGTTGATTGAAAGTTTGCAAAAAAAAACCTATTCTATCTCTTATTGATGACGCTAGACTTGAAGTATATCTATCGACCATTTAAGATTCGCAGTGCATCTTAACGCATAAACACACGTTAGATTCGGAGCCTGACATGTTTGGTCTGAGGGTCTCGAGACAGTGAGAAAGATGAATTCACCGTTTTACCCTCGTACATGATGCTGACTCGATACTCTCCTAAAAATCCCAAGAAGCTGAAGGTTCCATGGTCGTCCGTCTTTGCCTTAACTTCACCGGTAGTCCATTCTAGAAGCTTCTGATCCACCACGTCTCCGGCAGGAAGGTTATGGAACTTATCGTCAGTAAGGCACATTTGGTAACAGCCGTTTGGATGAAGTGCGGTCCATAGAATTATACCGTTCACTGATGGGTGCGAAAATCCTTCACGTAACACTTGCTCCAAATAAATCGCCTGCAAACAATTTTAGTTTATTTGTTGTGTTATTATGAAAAAAAAATCTTGTAATTTATCACCAAAAATGCTGATGAGTTGTTCATTCCACTACTATAACCATGGTTCATATGATATGAAAAGTATATAATTTGTTGACAAAAAAAAAAGTATACAATTTATTACCAAAATGCAAATGACTCGTTCAATCAACTATATTAAGTTATTAAATTTTTGTTAGCTAGATAACCACTTTGCATCCAAAATCGCGTTAAATAAACACGATAACAATTAACAAGACTCAATATTTCAAAATGATACTTAATTATGCACTAAACCGAGTTAAACCGGAAGGCCGAGTCGGAGAATGTTTTACCTGCGTGCGGTGGTCGAGAGTGGAGCTGATATCAATCTCGGTGAGCCATACCGGAAGCTCAAGCGTAGCGAGTTTGTCAAGGTTAGCTCTCATCAGCGCAACGTTAGGCCTCGTGAAGTGACCCTCTAGCCCAACACCGTCCATCCTCATACCGCCTCCGTCGTACCTTTCTAGCTCCCTGACCCTCGTGATATACTCGTCGACCGTTGACCTCTCATCGCTGCAAGTCTCCACCACGTTGAAATCATTCAGGAACAGAGTCGCAAGCGAGTCAAGCTCACGCGCCGCCGCGAATAACTCGTACGAAGCGTTCTTCCCCAACCGGCTTTCGTAGAAGTCGAAGTGAAGCATCTCGTTGCTCACGTCCCAGTGCACGAACTCTCCTCTGTAACGAGTCATAAGGCTCCTTATACGCTGGTTAACCGCTGACCGGAGATCTTCCCCGGTTAGATTGCGGACCCAGTCGGGAGTGTACTTGGGGTCTTCCCAGAAGATGTTGTGGCCACGAGCGATGATTTTATTAGCCCTGACGAAACTTATCATCTGATCAGCGAATGTGTAGTTGAGTTTGCCTTGATGGGGCTCCGTCGCGTACCATTTAAGCTCGTTCTCAAATACAGTCGCGTCGAATCTCTTCACGAACCATTCCTACGAGATAAACCAATTAATAATGTAACGTTGAATGAATTGTTATGGAAGTAGCTGATGCAATAATGTAACGTCGCATTTGCATGAATTGTTATGGAAGTGGCTTACTTGGTAAGGGATGTTTCCAAGGATTGTTTTGGAGATAGCTGAACCAATGGGGAAGTCTTTAGCGATCTGCTCTACGTTCACCACTGCTCCTTCAACGCTCTCTCCGCTTTCTCCGGCCACGTGAATTGTCACTGCTCGTTTTCTCGCCTGAAAATAAGTTTTCACATAAAGAATGTCTAAATATTTTCAGTTATTTTATATTGTAGAAAGTCTTGTTTTGTACTTTACAGTGTTCATGAAGTAATCTTGGTTGTTCTTCCATTGCTCCTGCGTGAAGGGCTGAAGCGATGCACTCGCCACTTCTAATTGGGTTTTACCATCGTCGTTTGATGTCTACATTATTAGGAATCTTTTTAACATTTAAGTTGGATCATATAACAAAATCTTTTTCTCATTAATATATATGGAATATACCTCAAAGAAGAGGATGGATAGTTGGGAAGGAGAGTCAAGAAGGAAGCCGCCTTTGAGGAAAGACCAGCAACCTTGTTTTGCAGATACAGAACCTACGCAGTTTAATGTGGCGTTTTCTGATCTCAACTTTGCTCTTACACGAGCTGTTGATGCAGAACCAGCCTCAATCTTCACCCAAACTGTATTTTTTTTTCAGTAGTCTCAAACCAATCAGATGATGGTTACATTGAGTTATTTTTTATGTCAGAAGGGAAATGATACTTAACTGGAGAAGCAATAGATGGTGTTTTGCGTGAGATTGTGCAATATGTAAGCTGGTGTGTAGCTAGCACCGACGCCTCTGAGAGTGTCTCCGCCTGACACAGAAGCTTCTTTCTCATTCAGCATCCCTCCATTGTAAAGTGGTTTCTCTGGCTCCGCTCTACACTGCTCAATTCGGTTGTGTTTTTTTTCTTTCAGAAATCAGTATTTACATAATTCTACATATGAACGATTAATTTACAATATTAAATAAATGTAACAATCCAAAGCTTAAAACCTCTGTATAGGCAGTCGAATCGTAGAAAGGTCCAGCTGCACATGAAGATCAATTAAACATCGATCAAGCTAAAAAGTCTTGTATATAATATGGTGTAGGATCATATGTACCATTTGACGAAGAAGCAAGTACGAAGGCGGTGAGGAGCGAATAAATGGCGGAGAAAATGAAAGCAATGATGGAAGAATGTTTCATGATTCAGAGCAAGAACACACAAAAAATCCTGAGATTTGAAAGGGAAAAGGAGAGAGAGAGATGAGGGGGATCGATGAAACCAAGTGCGTGTCCTGATATGAGTGGATGAAGGTGGTTACACCATTCCCTAATTGGGAAGAGTTTGATTCAGAGAGGGAACACAATATGACAGAGCACACAGTTACCTATTTATTGAGTTCACGTGACGATGTTGTTATACGCGAAGTGGGTGGGTTCTGTGTCAAAGTGCTTCATGTGAACTCGTGCTTTTATACATTTGATTGTTCAGCTACTTTAGTACTTTCTTTCCCCCACGGGAGTATGCTTTCACTACAAGTTATTAACCCATTTCGTACCTTTTGTTTTGTGTGTGTGTATATAAAAAACTTACGCCTGCAAAATTGAAGTGCACGCTCTTGTAGTCCAGTCCCCGGGGACCATTTTGCTCTCGCATGCGACGCTTTGGGCTCTAATGGGCTCAGTTTCATTAAGCCCAATGGTCTCAAATACGTCTTTTAATTATTTTTCTTTTAAGCCCGTTTCGAACACTCAGTTGGGGTCTGAAATTATTTACTTTTGGTCAAAGGATCTATACATTATTATTATTTTTTTAATTTTTTTGGTCGAGGATCTATATATTATTTAATGTTTTCTTCCTGTATTTTCCTTTAGCAATAATGTTGTAAAGACTAAAGAGACACTAAAAATATTTAAATGCGACTAGAGATAACACTTATGTAATAAAAAGTCATTTTCATTACATTACTTTTTGGACGGTCTAAAACGTAATTATCTTTAAAAAAATTTTAAAAGAATTTCTGGTGGCGATCATCTTCGCTTCGCCGCTTGGGCGGTGGCCGTAGTTACTAATTAACTGCGATTAACCGCACATGATAATTGGACTCTCGTCGTCTTCTGCTACTACTGTCACCTTCTCCACTTTTTATCTCATCCTCGCCAGCCAGAGAGGCTGAGCTTTTTCTTCTCTCTCTCTCTATCTCCGACACCATGGCTGCTGACGACGGCGACCCCACCAAATTCCCCGCGATCTCCTCCTCCTCCCCTCTTCTCTCTAAACCCTCCACGTCAGCTCTCGATTCCCCGCGTCGAAGTAGCGATCCCGAATCCGACCCGACACAGTTCCTCCAGATCTCTTACAACTTCGGTCCTAGACCTTTCAAAGACGTCGCTTTCCTCCTCCTCTTCGACCTCTTCGTCTTCTCCACCTTCGGCTTCGGCGTCTTCTCGGTCTTCCATAGGAATACTGATTACGGCGACTCCTCTTCCTTCTCCTACGATCTCGCCTCCAGCTCCTGCGTCAAAGCTTCCACCTTTACGAGTTTTTCGAATAGTTATTGGTCTTCTGATCCGGTCTTTGAGAAGGATTTGATCTGGACCCTTGTTGTAACGCTAATCTTAAGCGCGCCGTTTTGTTTCCTTGTTCTCCTTTTGCTCAAACACTACACTAAGCAGATAGTTTACGCTTGTTTGCCTCTCTTCGTCCTGTTCCCGATCTTCTTCAACGTCTATTGGTTCGTCGCTTGTACTCTTAGCTCCTCTTGTAGCGACGCACTCCCTCTAGCTTACAGAGTCCTCGTCCTAGTATTCGTTTTCTTGGTCATCGGGGTCATCGTCTGGATCATTATAGCTAACTGGCATAGAATCGAGCTGACGATTCAAATCATCGGTGTTGCGTCGGATGCACTGTCCAAAAACTTGAAGCTTTTCGTTGTGTTGCCGTTGTTGATCCTCGGGTTGGTTGTGTACTACGCGCCGATTGTGGTGTTCTTGGTGTTTGCTAGGTTTAACGGCGAGTTTGTGCCGAGGGAGGTGGATGGTGAGTATGTTTGTGAGTGGAAGGAAGATTCTTGGGTTCCTGCTTATTACGCGCTTGCTATTATAACTATGATTTGGTCTCTTGCTGTTACGGTGGAGATGCAAGTGTATGTTATAAGCGGAGCTATTGCTCAGTGGTATTTCTCCAAGGAAGACTCTATGCCTAAGAAATGCATACGTAGCTCTTTGAGGTGATTGTGATTGTGATTGTGATTCCCCCCTACAATGTCTTTGATTCCTTTAGTTTCTCTGCAAGTGTTTGACATCTCTGTTTCTCTTTCAGGAACGCGTTTGGTCAGTCCTTTGGTACGATATGTCTCTCGGGGATCCTCGTAGGGGTTGTTCGTGTTGTCCGAGCCATTGTGGACAACGCGAGAGAAGAGAACCCACAAGGGATAGTGAACTTTGTTCTTCGTTGCTGTGCAAACGCCTTGCTTGGAGCTTTTGACTATCTCAACAAATTCACAATCAACTTTGCTGCGATAACAGGCGAGTCTTATTGCACCTCTGCCAAAATGACTTACGAGCTGTTAAGACGGAACCTGCTCTCAGCTGTTTTTGTGGAAACAGTTTCCACTCGGATCCTAACCGGAATTGTCTTTGTCCTCTCAGCTGCTTATGCGGTCGCGGTGAGTATAAGACAACTTGTGCATCTTCTCACTAACCAAACTTTTGAGTTACTAATTTTGGTGTGTTATGTTGTGAAAAAACAGACATGGGCTGTTCTGAGAGGAGTGAGCAGCTTGGGTGTGGATTCGTACTTGGTGGCTTTTCTGGCGTGGCTCTTGCTGACTGTGGTCTTGGCTTTCTTTGTACATGTTCTTGATAATGTGATAGACACGATCTATGTATGCTACGCGATTGATCGAGACAAGGGAGATGTGTGTAAGCAGGAAGTTCACGAGGTGTATGTTCACTTGCCTATCAGCAGAAGCACAAGATCTGCGCTCATCCCAAATGCTCTTAATGCATAGGAGAAGATGATCCCAATGTCTCTGCTTGTTTTTGTTTTGTTTTTTACATTTGTTTTTCACCATTGTAAATTCCTGAGTAGAGTGGATCTGGTGAATTATCGTTTGTATTCCTGGGGATTATATTGACGTTATGGGGTAATTTTGAATAAAAGATGAGTTGTAGGAATAAACTGTAAGATGGTCTCTGTTTTTTCTATGTTTTTCTATCTATTTCGAAGAAAAGACTGACAAAACTTTATAGCGCGGATATTATTTTGACAAAACTTCCTAATAATTATTCAGATTATATTATTTGATTTTTAAGTTTATGGTTTATATTTTGTGTTATATATATATATACACGTATGTGTGTGGATATAATATACTTTTTTTGTTTTTTTTTTGTCATCTATATAATATATTCTCTTTACATTCATGTACATGTTTTGATACATTGGTTTCTTCGAGTATCGGTTTTTTGAATTTTGAAATAAAATTCGTTCGAATATTATAAATTTCTAATTCTTCCGAGTACAGATAGGTTCTTAAAAACCTAGAATCTATAAATAATCTATATGTTTATGTTTAAAAATGTCAACAAACAACTTATAAAAGGCAAAAACTTATAAAAGACAACCATCTTCCTAACTTCTTCCCTAATTGTATTTACTATAATAATTCGACGTCATTTATTTTACGTGTTAACTATAATAATTTATAAGTTTAAATAAAAAAAATTTATTCGTGACAAAAATCCAAACCAGTTTGTAACAAATAGTTTTTTTTTATATATTTAGACTTGGACATCCAAGTATTTATTCGAATATGAACCTGTTTTTTGGATATTGAGGTTTTTGGTTTTAAAATTAAACAGATATTATAAATTTTCGGATGGGGTTCGAGTCAGATCTTTCTAGATCCGGGTAGTTCCATAAGAACCTAAAAATATTTAAATAATTTATGTGTTTAAATTATCATTAAACAATTTTTTTAAAAAGTACAAATCAAAATTGATACGGATGCGAGGGTCAAGTTATAATTAGTCTTTAAATTCTGAATTGTGTAGTCTAGAATGTATTAGGGAAAGGAGGATTATTTATAATGTTTAGATACCAACCATTAGGTATAATATTATTTCGTTTATACGTATCTTTAGACTGGTGATTGATAGGCATATTCTATATCAAGTTAACGTACCAAATGGGTGTTTGATAATGACCGTTGGAACTGTGGACGGCCTTTTTAATTTCTACAATTATTTTTTAAAGTAATCATGTTTTATTTTTAAAACTGAATCCAAAGCCAAAACGTTATAAAAAGAAATATGTTAATTTTAGAAAACACTTTCTGTAGAGTTTTTATTTAGTGTTTTGGAAAATTTTCTACTACAAAATAATTTAAAGTTGGTACATAATGAACTTAGAGATTTAAGATTTGAGGAAACCACGCGTTAGTGGTCCAGTGGTGGTTGAACAATCTCGCTCCCTTCCCTTCCTTCGGGAGGTCTCGGGTTCGAGGGCCAACTCTGGTGGATGTTGCTCTTGAGGGACCTTTGGGCCTAATACGGACACTTCCAACTGCGTGTGGCCACTGGGCTTATTACATGAGGATACCCAGCTCCCGTGGATGCCTTCGGCGGGCTCCGGCGGGCCCTTAGTGGCTCAGATTTACCCGGACGGTCTTTAGGTGCTAGTCGGATCCCCTCGGAGCATTCGGATACCATGGTCATCAAAAAAAAAAAAAAAAAAAAAAAATATTGAAAATAACTAATTCACTTTTAAATTCTAACAGTTTGATTGTCTAAATCTATATGGTCCAGAAGATTGAGTGTGGGTTTGATCGAATCCATGAAAATTTTGTTAGAATATTCTGCATAAGCTTTTTTTTTTTTTTGAAAAAAGGGCTTATTCTGCATAAGCTGATTGTACGTTGATCTTATTAGATAAACATATTTTATCAATGTATATTAATGCATCTGTTTTTCATATAATATATTACTTTAGCAGTTTAGCTAATATTGTAAACGTGTATTAATAGGTAAGATGTATAAATATTTGTATCATGTGCTATGTACCATATAAAATAAAAACGTTTGGGCCAGACTTGCATGTTTTTGGATGTACACCATTCAAGCTTCGTTATCGACTCATAATGGCAGTTTAGACTTGAGTAAAAGTCAAATCTAGTCTGTTACTATGTCTATGAAAATATGATTAATCGGTTTATTATTCAAACCAAACTTCAGTTAAGAGATTGTAAGAATGTTGACTACGATGAAAGATGGACAAATATGAATTGATTTGATTATGGTGTGTTGCAGGTTATGGTTGTGAACTGAAGATAAGCTGATCTGAACTTGTAGTCAGTATCAGCAGCGACAGGTTTTTGTTTAAGCTGATGTACATGTATATATTTATTGAAGCAATCCAATAAGTTGAGTCACGTTTGTGTAAGGTCGGTCTATCGGTTCTGTAGAATTTTATAATCGATTAAATCAGTTATTTATAATTAGTTAATTGAGGTACGGTTCGGGTAAGGTCGGTTTGAATTAAGCATAATGGTTGATATAATAAATATCTTGTATGATATGCGTGTAAAGAAAATGGTTGCATTAAGGAAGTGTCCAATTTTAAATCAGAGCTTTCAAAAGTAGATAAAAAATATGATTCTATTTTAATAGATTAGATGGTATGATTTTCAAAAAAACTTTGTATGCTGTGAAACTAGAGAATAAAATATGTATTCTTATTAATCATAAACATATGCAGTCCTTTATATATATAGAATTACAAATATGAAAATAGTACATAGATGAATAATTGAAACATATGGTCGACTCTCTCTCCTCTAGACATGCAGTTGGCTCACTCTCTCTCTCTAGCAATGGGCCGGTTATGAACCGGACCGGTTATGGACATCCACAATATGATTTATAACAATTCTCCTTGGATGTCATAACCATAAGGAATTCGTAATACGCTTTAGATGTTGCAGCCGGCTCACTCTCTCTCTCTAGCAATGAGCCGGTTATGGACATGCACAATACGATTTATAACACTCCCCCTTGGATGTCATAACCATACAGAATTCGTAATACGCTTTAGATGTTGCCTCATTAAAACCTTACCAGGAAAACCCAGTGGGACAAAACCATGGTGAAGGAAAAAGAGTACAACACGTATTACTCCCCCTGTTCTGAACATCACTGAAGGTCTTTCAGCCTACGCATCCCAATCTGATGCATGAGCTTTCTGAATGTGCAAGTCGGAAGCTGAGTTGTCGCTGGAACGCACTTAGACTACTTGGACCTCGCCGACTTTCTGAAGTTCATGCGTGAAGAAGAACTTGGGCAATATGTGCTTCATCCGGTCTCCTTTGATGTAGCCATCCTTAAGCTGAGCAATGCATGCTGCATTGTCCTCATACATCACGGTTGATGCGTTCTTGCCTTCGGACATCCCACAATCAACTCGTATATGGTTGTTCATGGACCGTAACCACACACACTCGCAGCTGGCCTCATGAATGGCTAAGATCTCCGAATGGTTTGAAGATGTGGCGGCGATCGTCTGCTTCATGGAACGCCATGATATGGCCGTTCCACCATGTGTAAACATATAGCCTGTCTGTGATCGAGCATTTTGTGGATCCGATAAATAACCTGCATCACCAAATCCAACTAAACCTTCTTTGTTTTGGTTAGTATAAAATAGACCCAAGTTTTCGTTCCTTGCAGGTAACGAAGAACATGTTTAATCCTGTTCCAGTGCATTTGGGTTGGACAAGAGCTAAATCTAGATAATATATTCACGGCAAAACATATATCTGGTCGTGTGTGATTAGCCAGATACATCAAAGCTCCTATGGCACAGAGATATGACACTTCGGGACCAAGGACATCTTCATCGTCCATTTTAGGACGGAACGGATCAGTATCCATTTTAGGACGGAACGGATCAGTGTCCAGGCCGTGGGACCTCACGACCATGGGACTAGATAATGAGTGAGACTCAGCCATATTAAATCTCTTGAGTACTTTTTCTGTATATGCCATTTGATGCACAAGGATTCCATCTTTACTGTACTCAAGTTGTAATCCCAAACAAAATTTCGTTTTTCTTAGATCTTTCATCTCAAATTCTTTCTTAAGATATTCAACTGTTTGGGAAATCTCTCCAGAGGTTCCTAGGATATTCAGATCATCAACATACACTGTTATGATTACAAATCCTTTATTTTCGAATTTCTTTATGAAAATACATGGACTGATCGGGTCATTCTTATATCTCTATTTCAGTAGTTACTCACTTAGTCTATTGTAACACATTCGATCTGATTGTTTCAATCCATAAAGTGACTTATTCAACTTTATACAATGTTGTTCTCGAGAACTCGATTTGTTTTTCAATTCAATACCCTCTGTGAATTTCATATATATATCATTATCCAGTGGACCATATAAGTATGCAGTTACTACATCCATTAACCGCAAGTCTAATTTCTCTCTCATAGCCAGACTTATCAGGAATCTAAAAGTAGTAGCATCCACCACATGGGAGTATGTCTCCTCACAATCTATTCCTCGTCTCTTTGAGAATCCTTGTGCAACAAGCCGTGCTTTATATCTAACGATCTCACCATGTTCGTTTCTCTTTCTCACAAAGACCCACTTATGGCCGACTAGTTTTATATCATATGGTGTCCGGACTATTGGTCCAGATACATCTCTCTTCTTTGAAGAGTTTAACTCCATGTTTATATCTTCTTTCCATTTGATCCAATCTGATCGTTGAGTGCACACATAAATAGACGTGGGTTCATGATCCTCATTATCATCCATGATTTCAAGTGGTACATTGCATGCAAATATATCATCAATATCGACATTCTTTCTGTTCCATTGTATCTCAGACAAGACATAATTTATTGAGATCTCATTATTATCAGGACCTTCAGTACCTTGAATCTTGGCGTCCCAAGAAACATGATTAGATACATCAGGGCCAGCCGCATCTAAGATCTTATGATTGGTCGCGATCGCTATTAGGGTTTTGGGATCGGCCGCGGCTAAGTCTCGGGATTTAGGAACGGCCGCTGTCGCGTCTAGGGTTTCAACAACCTCGGTTTCATTATCTGCACCATTCTTAGTTTTCCGAGGGTTCTTATCTTTGGAACCTGTTGGTCTACCACGTTTCAAACGTTGTCTAGACTCTGTAGCAACTTGATTGTGTCCCTCTTGAACATCAATTCTTATTGGTGCATTAGCAGCTGGTATATATGACTTAGTCACTTTTTTCGGATCAGCAAAGAAATCTGGCAATTGATTAGCTAGCTTTTGTAAATGTATAATCTTTTGGACTTCTAAATCACATTCCTGAGTCCGAGGATCTTGCCAAGATAAGGATGTTTGATTCCATGTGATTTCTTTTACCAGTTTATTGCTATCTCCCCCTAATGTTGGATGTTTGGATTCATCAAAGTGATAATCCGCATACCTGGCCTTAAATAAATCACCTGTAGTTGGCTCAAGGTATTTTATAATCGTGGGAGAATCATATCCAACATATATCCCCATCCTCCTTTGAGGTCCCATCTTTGTTCTCTGTGGTGGTGCAATTGGCACATAGACGGCACAGCCAAATGTCTTTAGATGGGATATGTCTGGCTCATGACCCGTAAGCAATTGTAATGGGGAATATCTATGTTCACTAGACAGTCATATACGAATCAGTTCGGCCGTGTGCAAGACCGCATGTCTCCAAGCTGTGGCCGGAAGCTTAGACCTCATAAGCAATGGTGTAGCTATGAGCTGAATTTGTTTTATGAATGATTCGACCAAGCCGTTCTGTGTATGTACATGTGCCACAGAGTGTTCCACACTTACCCCCATGGACATACAGTAATCATTAAACACTTGGGACGTGAATTCACCAGCATTATCAAGACGTATAGTCTTTAAAGGAAAGTCTGGAAAGTGTGTTCTCAAACGAATGATCTGAGCAAGCAATCTCGTAAACGCAAAGTTGTGAGATGATAGGAGAAAGACGTGCGGCCATCTCGTGGACGCATCAATCAGGACCATGTAATATCTAAACGTCCCACAAGGTGGGTGTATTGGTCCACAGATGTCTCCTTGTATTCTTTCCAGAAAGTTTATTGTTTCCTTAGTCACTTTGACTGGTGATGGCCTAACAATGAGTTTTCCTTGTGAACATGCTACACACTTTAGATTCTTAGGAACAACTCTTTTCTCTGGCCATTAATGTTCAATATCAACTTTTGCATCATGGTCGCACCAGGATGACCAAGCCGGTCGTGCCAGAGAGTAAAATTCTCGGTGGCCTTTTTATTAAATGTGGTATTGGCCTCCATCATATTGACCTTGGCGTGGTAAAAGCCATTAGAGAGTGCATGTATAGTCTCTAAGACTTTCTTATAGCCTTGGCCGATCTCAATGATCTGAAGGGACTCTTTGTTCCCTTCGCCCTTAGTCTCAATATGAAAACCATTCATTCGAATGTCTTTAAAAAATCAATATGCTTCTCTTAGAGCTGGGTGAATACAATGCATCAGATATCTCTAGATGCGTACCCTTAGACAACAGGATGTTAGCCTGGTCGTAGCCCTCTATGAGACTAGCTATACTCGCAATAGTATTGATATTTTGCGTTTTTCATTGTTAGGTTTAAGAAATATCTTTTGTCTCTTAAGATCGTGTGGCTTGACCCACTGTCCACAACGAATACATCCATATCATCTTTCATTCTGTAATACAGATTATAGAATGATACTTTTAGAGACTCGTATAAAAACTTTCATTCATTAAGTTTATAAAAGAAAACAAGTTCAAAGCAATCAAAACATAGAAAACATAAAGCAAAGAACACAAAAACATAGATGTCGAATTCAACTTCATTCTTTTAAACAATCTGAAGTTTCATAATCCATAAGATCATCTCGTTCATGGTTGAAATCATCTTCACCATCTTGATATGTCATGTGAGCTTCGGTATTCTTCTCTTTTCAAACTCTCTTTGTAGAGCTCAACGAGATGTTTGGGAGTCCTACATTTCTTAGCCCATTGATTGCCCATACCACATCTATGACACACAGATTTGGTCGAGCTTTGTGGCTTAAATGATGTACCACGGCCTCGGCCATGTACACGGCCTCTAAAAGAGTTTCCTTGGCCACGACCATATGAATTATAATTGCCTCGGCCTCGACCAAAAAACTTTCGGCCTCGACCACGCCAATGCCATTTTCCACGGCCACGGCCGTGTTGGCTATCACTCTGGACATGGTTTGATTCTTTCTTAGCTTCTACGGCCGCATGTGCCTCAGGTAATGGGGTTGCTCCAGGGGGTCTCAATTCACTGTTCCTCATCAACAGCTCATTGTTTTGCTCAGTGAACAAGAGACAAGAGATCAGATTAGCATAAGTTGTGAAGCCCTTCTCACGGTACTGTTATTGTAACAGCACATTGCTTGTGTGGAAAGTGGAAAAGGTTTTCTCAAGCATATCCTTATCTGTTATACCCTCACCACACAGTTTAAATTTTGAAACTATCTTAAATAGGGCTGAGTTATACTCATCCACGGACTTATAGTCCTGGATTCTGAGATTCCTCCAATCATACATAGCATTTGGTAATAACATTGTTCTTTGGTGATCATATCTCATTTTCAACTCTGTCCAAAGGTCTAGAGGATTCTCAATAGTCAAATACTGATCTTTGAGACTCTCAATAAGATGATGGCGTATAATCAATATAGCACTATATCTATCTTTCTCACTTGCATTATTGTCTTCGGTGATACATTCACCGAGTCCCTTGGATTTCAAGATAATCTTAGTATCAAGTCCCCATTGTAAATAATTATCTCCAGAGAGATTTAGGGCAGAAAAATCCAAGTTGTTGATTTTCGACAACTGAAATCATATATTTCATTTTTTAAGATTATAGTATTCAATGTTAATAAGATGCAAGACAATTGGATGTGGTCACACGACCAAAACGGATATGATGCATGATAAGCCGCACGGCCAAACGAGATATGATGCAAGCCTCACGGCCAAGACAAGTATGATCAATCTTAGCAAACGGTTTCTATATGATCTTAATGCAATCGGTTCATACATCCTAGCAAAGCGGTTTCTAAGTGATCATATGAATGGGAAGCATGAAACCTCAATCAAACAATCAAGCAATGCATCAAGGGGTTTTAACATATGAACAAGGCCGGTTAGGTTAAGTTTTTTTTTTTTTAAACAGGATGAGAACAATTTAACCTAGGCAATTTTTATCTCAAGATAACATTCAATTGGTTCATCAATTCAATCAACCAAATTCAAGTAAGAGATTAGTAATCCTAGCAAACGGTTTTATGTGATCAAATTTAGATTCAAAACAACCAAATTCGATTTTAAAATTAGGGCTTCCATGGTATGCAATGCGCATACATGCGGCTAGACTTTGGGGTATTAGGGTTTCCATTTAGATCAAACAATCAGATTCGATTTTGGTTTTTAGGGATTGGATCTATTGCCTTAGGATTTGGTTATTAGGTTTAGGTTTACCTTAACCTCAAGTCGGGTTGAATGGACCACCGAATAGAGAAGAGCCGCGAGCTGATCGTCGGGTCGCGAACGGCTTGCTATCGGATCGCGAACGGACTGAAGCTGAGACGGGTCGCGAACGTGATGGATATCAAGCTGAGTATCGAGCCACGAACGGTATCGGGTCGCGGACAGGCTGTGTGCTGAGATAGTCTATCAGAATCGAGCTGAGACGGTCTGAGGTCGCGAGCTGAGAAACGGATCGCGAACGGGAACATGCTGAGTATCGGGTTTAGGGTTCGTGATCGCTGGTAGGGTTTATCGCCGAGGAATTAGGGTTTGAGTCTCAGGACTTTTAGCTTAGGGTTCTAAGAGTAATCGTGCTGATAACGTGTTGTGAAACTCGAGAATAAAATCTGTGTATTCTTATTAATCATAAACATTTGGAGCCCTTTATATATAGGGAATTACACCGTCACAGAATAAAGGAAAGACTAGAAAGGAAATACAAATATGGAAATAGTACATAGATGAATAATGGAAACATATGGTCGATTCTCTCTCCTCTAGACATGCGGCCGGCTCTCTCTCTCTCTCTAGCAATGGGCCGGTTATGGACATGCACAATATGATTTATAACATTGTACTAGTTTTACTTTAGCCTTTACAATTGATTAAAATTACTAGATCCGTGTCCGCGCTACGCGCGGATTATCCTATATTTTTAATTTTTTTTTTAACGCTGGATAATTAGGCTATTACAACTATGAGAAATATTACAGACGATTTTACAGCCGACAATTCTACCTGCCGTATAAGAAATATTACATTTTTCTTTAAACAATGTATAAAATTATGGTATTGTTAATTAATTTTAGCTAATTACAAAATATAAACTTCTAATTAAGGGTGTTTAATCTGGTAAAAACAGAACCATTTAAAACATAATCAAATCGAAATAGAGAAAATGGTTTGTATTTGGTAATACTGAATATACTGAATATATGTAATTTTTAAGAAATCGCGGTATTGAATATGGCTTGGTATGTAAACCGATCAAACCGAATAAACCGATCAATTAAATATAGTAGTATAGTTATATGTAAATTATAAAAATATATTTTACAATATATACAAAATTTATTTTATTCATATGATCTTCATTTTATTTTAGTAATTTAATTTACTTTATGTCAAACTTTATTTTTTCATTTTTATGAAACTAAACAAAACATTACTTTTACTTTTATTGACAAATATGTGTGTTAATATTTAGTTATTTAATAATATTATGAAATACTAACTTTTTTATTTTCAATAGAAAATATTATTATTATAAACTTAATATGTTTATTAATTTTTTAAATAGTAAAATTAAAAAAATAGTCTATTTGAAAACGAAATATCTTCATGTTATATTAAAACCAATATATAATCATATATATTAAAATTTATAAAATATTATAGAAGATTAATATATTTATGGGGTTTTGTTATAAAACCGAATAAACTGAAAACCGATGGTATATAAACCGAACCAAATCAAATTAAATCTAGTTTTAATATGGTAGCTATTTTTATAAACCGAATTACCGAAAAAACCAAAAAAAGAACTGAAACCAAACCGATATCCGGATTGAACACCCTTACTTCTAATGGTCTTTCAGTTGACTCTGTTTATCTGTTTTTTTAATTTATTTCAATTTTTTTTCTTATTTTGCCAGCATGTTTATGATTAATAATATGATTATTTCTATATTGTGCTATTTTTACTCTTGTGTTTTTTTCAATTTTTTTTTGTTTTGTGTCTGTTATTATTTAGGGTTTTTGGTGTATTATTATTTCTGAATGGAATTTGTGAATTTAAATTCTATTTGAATATATATTTATGCACTCAGAAACTACAAATTTAACGTTCTTATTAAATATTTTTCCTATATCTAATTTTGTTCAAGAATAAGAAAACAAAAGATAGCATAAAATCCATCGATAGTAATAACTCCCTTTACAAACAAAAATTGTTTGATTCATTTGACAAATCAAATGCAACTACTAAAATTTGTCCTCTCCGAAAATAATGAATAGGTGGATCCAGGAACAGTCTTGAGAATGGGACTAATCTTTTTTTTTACTAAAATAATTGTCACATGCCTAAATCTGCTCTCTGCAGACTGTAAATGTTGACTTTGACTAACTATCCCATTGGTCAGCCCATAGCAAACTTGACAATGCGTAGGAGAAGCTATTAAGTCTCGAAGTAAAAACTTAGAATGAGTAACAACAAATTTACACCCTATGTAGGAAAAATATATTACATCATTTGTTTTAAAAACATCGAGGCAAAGAAGGTGATCGTTAACAAAGATTTGTACGGCCCTAGCTGTCACGTTTAGCCTTTAAGACTTGTTCTTCTTCTCGTGATGTTTCCCTTTTCTTAACACGCATATTGTCACAATTTCCTCCCAGAACCAATACTGATTTGAAGCGAATGATAATATTGGTCTGTATTTAAGAGAACATTGGATTTGTGACAATTCTATAGAACAATAATCATAAGAGCATCTTAACCAAACTGTAGCAGGCCACTCCAAAACCATTATCCTTTTGTCAATGTCAATAATCATAAATGATTACTCACATACGCATAGTTTAGTAAACTATCAATGTAATATGAAAATAGAGGAAGAAACAAGGTTCTCAAAGCTATAAGACTATTGATATTACCTCGAATTTGCCGGACTAACTTCATAACAGAAAAGACAACGTGAGAGAAGGACATGAATGACAACGGGGTTATTGGAGTTGATCGTTTACGCCTTCAGCATCATTATCTTCTTTCCATTATTGAACCCAAAAAAACATTCATATTTGCATCAGCTCAATATGAACAACTATAGGGATCATAACAGTATAAGCAAATCAAAAGAAAGTAATTTAATTAGAGTATTAGACATTAGCAGCTGCTATTAGATTATAGAGAAACCTTAGACTCTAGCAACTTCAAATTTTTGGTGTGGACTGGGCTTTTTACTTAGACAAAGTTAATCTTTATTCGTCAAGCCATCTGTAATAGACTTCTCAAAATCAGCGTCTCCAAGACATCCATCAACATCATGTCCACTCCACAGAACAACAAACATGATGCATCCATGAAAAAGAAAATCAAACCTCAATGAAAGCCAAACTTGAGATCTTATTAACCTTATCTATTTTTTCACAAAACTCTGGTTGAGCTATACCTTTGTATGCAGTACATTATTCACCATTTGACTATCTTGCTTGGAAGATGCTCGATCTGTAATATCAATTTCATGCAAGTTGCTAGATGTAGTCACATATGAAAGCAACTTAGTAAAGTAATCAAAGCAGAAAACATATAATACAAAATCTCCCTCAAACCAAAATAGTGTGCAAAAATAAGTGAACTGAAAAGAGAAAAATGTTTTTTACATGTTGTCTACGCTCGTCCTTCTTCGCTTGCGTGTCCTGAGAATTGGATTCCTTTCATCTTCATCATGGCCATGTTGCAACATAGATCATCATCTCATCCTGTATAGATAGTTTTGGGGATAGAAGTAAATTGTACGTACATCATGATAATAAACCGTTTGACTTAAAGAAGATACATGTTACCTTAGATAATTACAAAACTTATTGTCGTATCTGAATTAAGTTGGAATGAAGCGAAACTAATTACCTTACAAAACTCCTTGTCAACTCCCATTACTCCATCACTTCAATTGTAATAATGTTTTGACTTATCTATTGTGTTCACAAAACTCCTTGTCATATCTGAATGAAGTTGCCAATGTTTGCACATGGGAGTGATGAAGTTATTATCGAGATTAAAGCAGCATATGAACATAAGTACCTTGGGTTTAAGAGAAGGTTGATGTTTGGACCTCGATGGTGAGAAAAAGAGTCACAGTTACAGGTCTGTAGGCGTTAAAAGAGAAGACTGGAGAAAGGAGAAAGTGGAGACACTTTGAAACTCCTGAGTAATCCGTTCAATCTCAACCAATTTTACCATCACCAGAAACCAAAACTCCCCAGACTCCACACTCACGGTAAAAGCTCACAAATAATTTCAGTCCAACGTCTCCACCGTCTAAAGCCATCGATGAAACTCTGTTCCAATCATCTTTGTGGTTCGCATAGCCATCATAATCCTCAAAAGCTTGTGATACTCAACAGCCTTTGCCGCTACCAGAAGCTAAAATCCCACTGCGGCCACCGTCAATGACAAATCCTGTGAATCTGAACTTACTTTACGACTACCAGAACTCCACCCAACCGAGGAGAGGCGTCGTTGAAAAAATAGAGGTCTGTAGAATACGGTGGAGAACAAATAAGCTTGAATACGATATATATAGAGTGCTGAGGCGAGGGAATCGCAACAGTTTCATAGGTTTTTGATTGAGACAGTAACAATGGTGGTTTAAGTGTATTAAAAGTGGTAGGCGAACGTTACACGGGAACAGTATATGAGTTGGTTTTCGTACTGATAGCCGGGCCATAAAGTAAGCTTAGAGGAGATTAGCTTTTAATTAGGAAAGGCCCAGTATTTTATGAAACCCAAACACGTCTATGAAATCCCAGAGAAGTTATTCATGACATGGCAAGGAGTGTGAGCTGTCAACATCTGAGTGGATGATTTTTAATGAGGACGTGACGTGCCTCTCCATTGAGTATATTTGGATTTTAGTATTGTTAGATTCAAATCATATAACTTTTACAATAAATATCATTTAAAATATTCATAATTTAAATGGATAACTGTATAAAATTTTAATCAATTTATGTAATTTTTATATTTTAGATTTATATTATAATTAAATTATAAAATATATTTAATTTTATGAGGTATGAAATTATAAGGATTAAAATAATAATTAAAAGTTTAATAAAAATATATAAACTAAAATAAATAGAAAACCCAAAGTGGGCGTAGTGGCGACCATCGAGTCATTGTGGCAAAAACTAAAATAAACATTAAAATACGCGGGTCTTAAAGAGCAAAGTAAAATATTAAGAAGCACAAAGCGCTTTATCGTCGGTCTAAATCTCAGAAGGTGCCTGACTTTCTCTCTACGGCGACGCAATTCGAAGAAGAAGCTTCTCTATCTCTCTCGACACGATGGTTCTCGAGGTGATTTTCTAATTCCGTCTGCTTCTGATTTCGATCTCATAATCGATCTCTCCTTGTTTATGTTTGGATGTTTGATTTATATGCGTAGGCGACTATGATTTGCATCGACAACTCCGAGTGGATGCGAAACGGAGATTACTCTCCCTCTAGGTTACAGGCTCAAACCGAAGCTGTTAATCTTCTCTGTGGGGCCAAAACCCAGGTAAAAAAAATTGAACACTTGATTCGATTAGGGTTTTCGATTGTTCCTTCAGGCTTTGATTTAGGGATCTTTTTCCGTTTTGTAATTGCAGTCGAATCCGGAGAACACGGTGGGGATCTTGACAATGGCAGGGAAAGGAGTTAGAGTGTTGACAACTCCTACCTCTGATCTTGGCAAAATCTTGGCCTGTATGCACGGTGAGTCTAGTGACAGAGATTGGAAAGAAATTTTTTGACATCAGTTTTGCTAACTTGATCCATCTTTTTTTTCAGGTCTCGATGTGGGAGGAGAGATTAACTTAACAGCTGCGATACAGATTGCTCAGCTAGCTCTTAAGCATCGTCAAAACAAGAATCAACGCCAAAGGATTATTGTTTTTGCTGGAAGGTATTCACTTTCTTTGTGTTCATGCATAGTTATCTGTTTATTTTATTATTATTTAGCTTTCTGATGTTTGTGTTGCGCTTCTGCTTTTTAGCCCAATCAAGTATGAAAAGAAGGCCTTGGAGGTTGTTGGCAAAAGGCTCAAGAAGAATAGTGTCTCTCTTGACATTGTCAATTTTGGAGATGATGACGATGAGGAAAAGCCTCAGAAACTTGAGGCCCTCCTTGCAGCTGTCAATAACAATGACGGAAGCCACATTGTTCATGTTCCTTCTGGAGCCAATGCTCTCTCTGATGTGCTTCTCAGGTATCATCAGTTTTCTTCCTTCTTTAGGTAGATTGTAATCGGAACAGTTCATACATTATCCAGGTTGAGAAAGCATTTCATGTGATTTGCTTTAGGTCTATGAGCTCTGGAGTCTTCAAAGAACTTTGTTTCTATCTATACGTGTTTTGTTACCAGTTACCACTGTGTCTCTAGTTGTAGTTATCTTTGTAATGTGTTAAATCTTGAATTTTCTTGCAGCACACCTGTATTCACTGGTGATGAGGGTGCAAGTGGGTATGTTTCTGCGGCAGCAGCTGCAGCTGCAGCAGGTGGTGACTTTGACTTTGGTGTGGATCCAAATATCGACCCAGAACTTGCTCTTGCCCTTCGAGTCTCCATGGAGGAGGAGAGAGCAAGGCAAGAGGCTGCTGCTAAGAAGGCAGCGGATGAGGCAGGTCAGAAAGACAAAGACGGGGATACAGCTTCGGCCTCACAGGAGACGGTTGCTAGGACAACTGAGAAGAACGCTGAACCAATGGTTAGTCGTTAGTCGCTTTGTGTGTCTATCCTTTTTAGTAGTATATCATTATTATATAGCCCACATTGTTTATCAAACAACATTTTTATTAATCAAAAATTTTGTGGCAGGATGAGGACAACGCATTGCTAGACCAGGCAATTGCTATGTCCGTAGGTGATGTAAACATGTCAGAAGCGGCGGATGAGGACCAGGATTTGGCTTTAGGTGAGTAAAGCTTTGTGGTAAAATCATATTAGTGGTCTATCAAAATTAGCCTTCGCTTGTAAATGTGACAATTAGAAGATAAATTTTGATTCCTTTGGGTGTTTTGAGAAAAGACGGACCCTTATGTTTGAATCTGGTCCATGTGCAGCGCTGCAAATGTCAATGAGTGGGGAAGAGTCAGGTGAAGCTACGGGTGCTGGAAACCTCTTAGGAGATCAAGCTTTCATATCATCTGTTCTCTCGTCGGTAAGCTTTTACTTAAATAAAACGTCAGGATTTTTACAAGCTAAGTGAAAGGGAAAAGTAGATTGGTCCTAACTGTTGCCAACGCACAGCTTCCAGGGGTGGATCCTAATGATCCAGCGGTTCAAGCGCTGCTAGCGTCTCTGCCAGACGAATCAAAGGTGCGTCTTACATTGGTTTGAACATGTTTTGTGGGTTGATAAAGAAGATACTGTGATAATGCATTATGTTAAAATTTGCAGCGTAACGAGGAAGAGAGTAACAGCAAAGGTGAGGATGAGAAGAAGTGAAGAAGGAGACAGACGTATCATGATGGCTCTCAATAAAATGCCTCTCTTTTGTTTGGTTTGGTATGATAGAGAGATCATACGAGACTGAAGAAGAACTCTCTTATTAATCTCTACCTTTATGACCTTGTTTGTTCTCACGCTTTTTCATTAATGTTAAATGTTGGTCAAGAAATACAAGTCCAGTCGTGTCTGCGTAGGCAAGTCCTGAACCCCTGGACAAATCGTCGATTCATTTCGGTAGTTCGGTCTAGGCTCAAAAGAAAAAGCAGTTACTAAACAGATAAAATCGCAAGGGGTAAATACAATTTCACTCAAGGTAACACACAAGGCATACAAGTTTTTGATGGAACACTATTAGAACAAGAGTAAGAGCATCTCCAATGTTTACTCTATTTTTTCCTCTAGAATATAGTAAAAATTAAAATGGAGTAAAAATGCTACAACTCCACTATATTTTTCACTCCATTAACAAATAATAAATAGATTATTCTATTTATGGAGTAAACTTTATTATGGAGGGAGATTTGAAGTTGGGTTGGAGCAATCTTTACTCTATTTTTATTTTTATTCTATTTTGAAGGAAAAAATGGAATGGGTTTGGAGATGCCAGACAGGTATCATATGGGATAACGAAGTACGAAGCCAAGTTTTAAGACACTCAAAGGGACCGGCCCAACCAATTTTAACGTCAATAAAAAGAAATTTATTGCCCCCTGAATAGAGCAAGGTAGGGAAAAGACAAAAGGAGTCGCAAGACGACAGTATTAAAAAGGAAAACTACTTAATATAAGAAATTAAAAAAAAATCTAACGGAGCTTCTAAATGCATCTACCTAACATCTTTGAAAAAGCTGGTTTGAAATATAACAAATTAAAATCAAAATTAAATAAAAGCTTTTAGAAAGAAGAAGAGGAGGCAGGTGCGTCTGTCTTCCTCACTTGTGTGGTCGTCTTTTGGCTTTTTGTCCTTTTCATTTTTCTCCTTATCCTCAGTTCTCGCCACTCTTCTCTTCCATCCCTCTCATTTCCAAAATATCCTATCGAATGTGCATTGATAATCCAAACTTTCGAAATGCGATCACTCAAAACGAAAAATTTCCATATCAAAATACTAAAAAAGACATTTAAAATTTGGCTAGAGTAGAGGTAATTTTAGACTTCATACCATCATTATTCAGTTCGTCTCTTCAACAGAATGATGTATCCCATGCTTAATCCCAGGTGCAAGTAAAGTCATCGCGATTATTATTGCTAGCAACTTACTGATCACGTAATCAATATATAATAATAATGAAAAATAGTTGTATCTATTATTTTGGGATTTGAGATATAGTAGAGGACTTCTTTAAAAGTTTTGGGAGATTAACGAACATATCCAACACCGGTCTAATATGCATTATGATAGAAAATGTTTTACTTTACTACAAGTCACGACTTTCTAAATTCAAGCAGTTTGTATGCATGCATATATGAGCAGCAGGGTATATTGCATGTGTATGCATGCATGTGGAATTGTGAAAAATGTATTAATATGTCATATGCATCGCAAGTGGACAAAAGATGATGAATGGTTGGTATATATATAGGTTGGTAGGAAGATGGGTAGTGAGAAATAAATAGAGTTTGGTAGAAGAAAGGGTCCATTGGTTTGGTTGTTGCTTCCTTCATTTATGTTATTTTCCTTTTTTATATCTAATATTAATGTTGCTCCTACAACTTATCTTCAAGCCTCACTCTCCATCTGTCATGAATCGGTTGGATTTATTTCCATTTCATATTCTTCATATATATAGATCTTTTGTTAGAGAGATTAATTAATAAGATATCATCTCTTTGTAATCTGAGTATTATATGCGGAAACCATATATTTAATTGTAATCTTTTCTCCTGA
Organism: Brassica napus; assembly: GCF_020379485.1. Lineage (NCBI taxonomy): Eukaryota > Viridiplantae > Streptophyta > Magnoliopsida > Brassicales > Brassicaceae > Brassica > Brassica napus. Next base: position 58,871,758 of record NC_063446.1, on the reverse strand, counting down.
TTTGGCTTATCTCCAACATTGGATAATGAGTTTTTTAGGCAACCAACCTCTAACTGCATAAACCAATCTCAACCACAAGAAATTATATCTTGCTAATTGTATAAAACGATTTTGTTTCTTTCTATTCTCGTTGGAAATAGTTCGATATTCTACACTCCTTATAATTCAAACTATGTTGATTTCTATCTATATATATGGAAAATGTATCACATATAATTCCTGGAACAGGTACATTTTTAATATTTTTGCAATGAACAGTTTCGTTGTAAGAAAATTGTTTAGTAAGAAAATATGTTCTATATATAGTTCCAAATCCAACCGTAAAAAAATTTCATACAAAGTGATGATGAATAATAGTGTACCTTAAAAATAATTCTCTAGGCAAAAAAAGTTTGTACAGTTACGCACTTAGCATAATTTGACATTAATATTATATCATCTCCAAGCTTCGGAAACCTAAAAGAGAAGTAGTAGTCTCTTTCGTTGCCAGCCCTAAAAAATCGAATCCGTGGCTGATGTCACCCCCTTGCCAGTACTCCCACTGCTACCTCCAACTACATCGCATCTCATGCTTCCGCATCTGCACTCCATGCCGTTTATCATCCCTAAACTGCACTTGAAACAACGCTCCCTTGTTGACTTTCCCTCAACAACATCAGGAAGACTGATTCTGAGCTCAAGATTCAAATCTGGCAACTTCTCTTCAATTAGGAACTCGTCCTTTTCCTCTTTGAACGTAAGCATTGAGATTTTCTCTGGTTTTACTTGAAAACAGCTTGTGCTTTCCATCTTTGGAGTATTAGTGAAAGATATGTTAATGGTGTTGTTACTCGTTATTGCTTCTGCTAGTTGTGTAGGTTTAGAATCTTGAGATGCTGATGATGATTCTTGGACTGGTCTATGAGTCGTTGGATCAATCCCTCTGTTTATAAGCTTTCTTCGTATATGTGTGTTCCAATAATTCTTTATCTCGTTATCTGTTCTTCCCGGTAATCTCCCGGCAATAAGCGACCATCTACAACAAGAATAATATATTAGTTTTGAAAAAATAAAACAAGAATAATATTTATATAGATACAAGTTTAGCATCAAAAGTTCAAGCTTCTTTTTATTTGCATGAAATTTTAAAAAGAAAGTCCCTATAGACTATAAGTACTCACTTGTTTCCAAGAAGGCTATGGAGCTTGATGATGAGCTCGTCCTCATCCTCGGTGAAGTTTCCACGCTTTAGGTCAGGTCGGAGATAGTTGATCCACCGGAGACGGCAGCTTTTGCCACACCGAAGAAGGCCGGCGGCTTTGGGGAGAGATCTCCAGCAGCCTTCGCCATGAGCTTTGATGTATGCTGTGAGCCTCGCGTCCTCTTCTTTCGTCCATGCTCCTTTGTTTGTGTGAGCTTTCTCACAACATGGTGACCTTCCCATACTTTTTTCTTTCTGTTTTCTGTGTTTAGATCTTATTATTTCTTGATATGAAAATCTTACATACATAAATACAAAGATGTATGAATTAATCAAGTGTGTTTATGTTACTTTATATGTATACTGGGAATTGGCTTAGCGAGGGTTTCGGCTAAAAGGGACTAATAACTTGTTTTTTTGTAGTGGAAGATGATTAAGGCATTTGGTGGGGCACTTGGATTTTGGGTTGGTTGAAGGTTCAAAGCTTTGGTGTATAGTTTATATAAGGTTTTGACTTAAAGCTGTAGAGCGATACATATACATAGATTGTATACAATTGCTTCTAGATGATAGAGGCGTAGAGGTAGAGAGAGAGAGAGAGAGTTGAACTTTATAATTGCTTCTAGATGTGGGTTGGTGGGATGGATTTGAATGGGTAGTGTATGGTGGCCTTTCGTTTTGGTACAATAAGTGAGAGGTTGACATATATGGCATCATGGTCTTTAGAAAAAAAAAAATTCTAATAAAAATGACGAGTGACACAACAATTTAATATTTTATTGCAGAATACATTAACCAAAGAAAAGTATCGTATTAAATCGCTAGCAATACATATTTACAAAATGTTTGAACAATTTTGTTATTTTTCCTTGCATTTACAGCAATTTTAATCTCCTTCATAGAACAAACATTTAAAAGAAAAAGATATTAATATCATCTAAATTCTTCGACTGACATAATATTAGTGTTGACAAATCAAACTTTAACTTCGACCGATTTAATTAGTACATCAGGTAAGTCTTACAAATGTTTGCACATTTTAATTGCATGATCAAGCTTGTAATAAAAGTAGGAAAGAAGAAAATTCAATTAAACATACAAAATTCGAAATTCGGTAAACTGAAAGTCTGGGAATGGTCAGCATCATTAACGCAGGATTCTTAGTACAAGATTCTTACCAGAATATAAGAACCTGATTCTTAACTTTTAACTGAAAAAAGTTAAGAATCGACTCTTAAATAAGAGATTTAAGAACCGACTCTTAACTTTTTCAGTTAAAAGTTAAGAGTCGAGGTCTTATATTCTGCTAATAAACGTGTACTAAGAACCATGCGTTAATGATGTTCTTACCGCTAGATATCCTCTGATAAAATTATCATAATATAAAAATAAGAAAGTGGATTCTTTTGATAAAAAAAAAGTGGATTCTTAAAATAAATTTGGTAGCAATAATGAAGAGGATGGGAAATTAAGTTGTGGGAGTAGGTAAAAAGTTAATGAGTGATTTTGAACAAGTGCAGGTCAACTGTAGGCGGTGAGGTTTGTACTGGGTGTATAGACTGCACTCTGTTAATTATTGTTTTTAATTAATAATCTACATAGATCTTAGAAACCTTAATACAATTACTCGCTAACACAAATTAAAGCACTATCAAGTAACTAATTATGTGGGCATGGTATAACTTATAGAAATATATGGTTGGTTCTAAATTTTATCTCAGATGACAAGCACTTCGTGTTTAACATATTTGTGATCATGGTCATGTTTCTTTTATATGTATGCAAAAGTTTAAAACAATATACAACAATAACCACCAATATATTTTCTTTATAAAAAAACCACCAAAACAGAATATACATATATAAACATGTTTAGATATAAATCTTTTTGACATAAGAATGTGCCTTCTAGAACCTTGGCTTCAATGGTTTTCTAATCCAACTAACTTTTTAAAAATATTCGAGACTTGTAAACCAAGACTTAACAAATATTTTCGAAACAGTTTTAACCATCATCTGTACAGTCTGGACTGGATATAATACCACTAGTCGTATATATCACTTTTACCTTTTGTAGAACATGATAAGTTGGAAAATTAATTGTTTCCATCGTATTTTTTGTAACACATGTGACTATGCAAGAAAAAAAAGTTGAACGATTACAATAATTAGTAGAATAGTACATTAATTTTCTTGTGTGTATGTATGCGTACCCGTATATACTATAGACAAAAGTGGAACTAAATTGTGAAATTTGGTAAGTTAGGTGGAAATTTTGAGAAGACTTTTAAAATAGTAATGGTTTATTGAATTGAGATGGAAAAAACGAAAAAGAGAGAAAGTTGTTGAACTTCAATTTTTAAAGTCTATTGGTCTACAATCACTCACCTCATGCATGATGATGGCGCTCTTCTAGAAGGTTAGATTCTCAGCTAGGGGCAGAGCTTCTTCAAATCAGAAACAGAAGCTCTATTCATTTACATTTGAATAAAATCATCAAACCCCAAATTCACTTTTAACGTTCACCAATTACCCTAGTTAATTGATTTTCTTGATCTGTTTTCTTTACAATCTATTAAAATAGGCCAACTAGCAAGTTGTACCAAAATAGACCAATTAGCTAGTATTGTTTTGTGAAAAAAAAAACAAATACACAAAACACTACACGCAAGGAGCTTTTTAAACATCACCGTTTACATAGTTCTGCTGAATTATTCTTTATGCATATATGTAGTAGAATAACATTTTTATTAGTAATAATGGCCTAATGGGATTGTAAATGATGTGGACGAAATAGCGATGTGTGAAATAACGAGTATCCTATAGATGCGCTATAATGATATATAGTACTACTAACAATTTTGTCATTTTCTTGGCGTAAGTGATATGTTTAAGAGTTGGATGGTTATATGCTATTTTTAAGTCCGTATGCGGTTGGGGACGTGGGGTTTGGTTCACCTTCCACTTTTTTTTTTTTTTCAATTGTTTTAATGATGGATTCATATTTTAATTTTAACATGGCGTATTTATGTTATATATGACCACCTTTATCTTGAGATAGATTTAGTTGAAAACCGAAAAGAATTTCATTTTTGCTCGTAACAGTTATATTATAAACTACTGTAGGAATTTAATTTTAGCAGAGTAAGAATGTAAGATATTACTATGATCGGTAGTTTCATTTTTGCTCTTAACAGTTATATTATAACTACTGTAGGAATTTAATTTTAGCAGAGTGAGAATGCAAGATATTACTATGATCGGTTTCCGTTGCGAATACGTGAAAATAAGTTGAATGCTTATTGCTTGGTGACGGACTGACGGTGGGGGATTAATCCCCTATATATTAATTGAGAAGCATTTGAAAAATTAGAACCTTAATTTTGTATTAATTAAAAAAAACTCCAAATCCTGGGTGGCACTCTAAATGGCTTCTAAATTCATTTCAAAGAATTATAGAGCATCTAATATAAAGTATAGTTTAATCTAATGGTGTCACATTATTCCATAATTATATAACACTAAAGAACATTTTATTAACCTAAAATATATGAAGTGTGTATTCTTTCCTTAAATAAAACTATGGAATTACCTAATATGATTTACATATATACGGGAATTAATGATTATGAATAATAAAGATTTGATAACAATTTTTGTATCCTTCTTCATTTTTGTTTAAATTTATATTATTAAAAAAACTTAAACAATCACATTAACCATATAATAAAAAAAATTAGATTTTTCTTATATGTTATATTTTGAATTTTTTAAAATGACTTTAAATTACAAAAATGAGGAAACCTTTATATGTTATATTTTTTTAAAACGACTTTAAAATACAAAAATGAGGACATCATATATGTTATATTTTTCTTATATGTTAGAATTTTCTTATATGTTATATTTTGAATTTTTTTAAAAAGACTTTAAATTACAAAAATGTAAGTTTTCCTTAAGTATACGACTAAAAACATTAAAATGACATGTATCAATTCGATGGTTGATTTGAAAGCTTTCAAAACCATATGGAAGATAAAAGTCAAAATAATTCAACTGTGAAAACAATACTGTTCACTTTGTTCAAGAATGTGTTCGCTGGAAAAAATAAGGTTTTTATGTCATATTTTGTTTAATGTCCACTAGAGAACATTATATTAACCTAAAATATAAGAAGTGTGTATTCTTTCCTTAAATAAAAGCTACAGAATTACCTAATATGATTTACATATATATGACAATTAATGATTATGAATAATAAAGATTTGATAACAATTTTTGCATCCTTCTTCATTTTTGTTTAATTTTATATTATTAAAAAAATAAACAATCACATTAACCATATAATAAAAAATTAGATTTTTTCTTATATATTATATTTTGAATTTTTTAAAATGACTTTAGATTACAAAAATGAGGAAACCTTATATGTTATTTTTTTTTTAAAACGACTTTAAAATACAAAAATGAGGACACCTTATATGTTAGATTTTTTTTTATATGTTATATTTTGAATTTTTTAAAACAACTTTAAATTACAAAAATGTAAGTTTTCCTTAAGTATACGACTAAAAACATTAAAATGACATGTATCATTTCGATGGTTGATTTGAAAGCTTTCAAAACCATATGTAAGTTAAAAGTCAAAATAATTCAACTGTGAAAACAATACTATTCACTTTTTTCAAGAATGTGTTCGATGAAAAAATAAGGTTTTTATGTCATAATTTGTTTAATGTCCACTAGAGAACATTATATTAACCTAAAATATAGAGAGTGTGTATTCGTTCTCTAAATAAAAGCTACGAAATTACCTAATATGATTTACATATATATGGCAATTAATGATTATGAATAATAAAGATTTGATAACAATTTTTGCATCCTCCTTCATTTTGTTTAATTTTATATTATTAAAAAAAATAAACAATCACATTAACCATATAATAAAAAATTAGATTTTTCTTATATGTAATATTTTGAATTTTTTAAAATGACTTTAAATTACAAAAATGAGGAAACCTTATATGTTATTTTTTTTTAAAACGACTTTAAAATACAAAAATGAGGACACCTTATATGTTAGATTTTTCTTATATGTTAGATTTTTTCTTAGATGTTATATTTTGAATTTTTAAAAACGACTTTAAATTACAAAAATGTAAGTTTTCCTTAAGTATACGACTAAAAACATTAAAATGACATGTATCAATTCGATGGTTGATTTGAAAGCTTTCAAAACCATATGGAAGATAAAAGTCAAATAATTCAACTGTGAAAACAATACTGTTCACTTTTTTCAAGAATGTGTTCGATGAAAAAAATAAGGTTTTTATGTTATAATTTGTTTAATATCCAATCCGATCAACCCATGATGTATTAATTATAGTTTTGTTCTATTATTTTTAATAAAAATTGATCCGATCCATCGGAAAAAAATTATATAATAACAACAAAAAATATTTTATATATATAAATAAAATGATCACATATATAAAAAAAACTATCGATAATATATATATAAATAAACTCACCCTGCGCAAAGCACAGGTCTTATCCTAGTAATAGTATATAATACATAAATATGGTCACAGTCACACGTATCTACTTATATAAATACGTAGAAGATTGAAGATTGGATATAATATAGAGAGGTCCATATCAACCAAGTGTAGATAAATGTGAAGGTATTTAATTGTGCCTATCTACTCTTTTTCAGTTGAGTTTACATCATTGCCGAGCCTTTGATTATTTATCTTCAAATTCAACAACGGTGATGAAATATGTTATTCAAACACAATTCTACAAAAGAAGATCAAACATACTTTAAATTAAGGCAATGTAAATCAATTTATGACAAAGTTTCGGTGGAGATGCGATTTAATTTTAAGCATAACGGGTAAACCAGATTTGGTGCAATCTATATATTTGGTCTGAGAATCCAATTTATAGAACGAAAAGAATCTTATCAATTTTATCCACCCCTAAAGCCACATATGTGACAATTTGAGGCAAAACCATATTTTGATTACCAAATAGTTCGAACAATAGGGCAAAAGAAGGTCATACCATAAAAGGCGTGGGTAAAATATACAAAGGCATGCATGCAGTTTATCTGACTGATAGTCGATTTCACCATATTCAAGTTTTCTTTGATGTGGTTCACTTTTAACTTCATGCAACTATGGCACATTTATGAGTGGGTGGCTATCAAAGTGACTAGTAAGCAGTGTCATGGTTTTGATAAATCGATCGGGTAATTAATACCCTAACGCAAACCAATCTGTAAGTTCCAGTGGTTTCACTCCCTGGAGGCTGGAGGTGAGAATAGAGATTCGTGTGCAGGAGTAGATGGCATTAGGCTCTTTCAAGTCTCACGTTTTATGATCTCGATAGTTTTATCCGCTAGATCTACAGCGGTTTCGGATCGGAGATCGTCTATGGTCTTCGAAGGCTATTTATTCACGGCATCACCTCAGACCTTCTCGGTTATGCCTCCTTTCCAGCTCATTCGTGGGTGTTCAGCAAAGGCTTTCATTCCAGATGTGTTTTTTCATGTGTGTTTTTCGGGTTCCCCTGCTCCGTTGACACCGATTTAGGGTATTTCAGCTCAATCATCGAATTTCGGTTCTCTGTGGTCACAAATGTGGAAGCGGTTTCAGAGAGTTATTGATCGACTCTGTGTCGACATTTGATATTTGTTCACGTCCAGGCGTCGTCGAAGCTACCTTGATCTTTTGCGGCGGTGCACTTTGATTGTCTTTGCATGTTATTGGCCTCTCTGGTCTGGTGGTGGCAGTGCATTCAAACCGTATTTGGTTCTGTATGTTACGACATAGAGGTGTGTACAGCTCGGTTGTGTGACCCTCGCCCTCGGCAAGGGCCCTTGAAACCTATACTTCTAATGTTCGTTGGACTTCATTGACAGTGACGTTTACAAGTTGAAGGAGTTCATCGGAAACTATCTACCTAGAATGTAATAAATTAGCTTGGGAACTTTTCACTACAAGAAAACAACGGTATTCTGACGGACATTCCGACGGAAAATGAAATCCTCGGAATATCCCGAGGAATTTCCGAGGATATTCTGAGTAAACACAAAATTTGGGTTCCTCGGAATTTCCTCGGAATATACCGACGGAATTCTGAGGAAATATCAATCCGTCGGAATATTCTTATGGAATACCGAGGAAAAATGTATTCTTCGGAAAAAAACCGATGAATTCTGAGGATATATTATAGCCGTTAGAGAGCCGTTGGAGAGCTGTTGGGAGATTTTAAAAATTCCGAGGAAATTCCGACGAACTAGCCGTTGGCGTCGGAATTCCGTCGGAATTTCCTCGGTCTGCCGGCAGGATTTCAACTATAAATACAAGCACCCATCTTCCTCTTTCACTCCATATCTTCATCCTCCCTCTTATACTCTCTTTACACACGAATTTGATTCATAAAAAAAACATGTCTTCTTCAAATTATTTTCGTTCTTGGATCGATTGACCTCATTTGGATCCGAACACGAGATTGCTTACGGAAGAATACCAACGAGGTATAACCGAATTCATGGAGTTAGTTCACCGACAACCGGAAGCAAAAACATGTATGTTAAGATATCCTTGCTCTAATTGTAAAAATAGAAAGGTTATTAAAGAGTGGGATGTTTGGACTCATCTATATTTGAGTGGGTTTACACGAAGTTACAAAATTTGGTATCATCATGGGGAAACTGATTATGAACATGGTAGTACTAGCGAACCTCAGCCAGCGGTTAGATTAGAAGAACCAATTAGAACGGATGTAGATTATGGTGTAGGTACTGAGCAGATGGCAAATGATCATTTTAGAGGGGGAAGATTTACCCAATGCAGAAGCTAGGAGATTTTATGATATGTTGGATGTTGGAAAGCAACCATTGTACGAAGGTTGCAGATATGGTCATTCAGCTTTATCATCTGCTACAAGATTGATGGGCATTAAAACAGATTATAATTTGGCTGAAGACTGTGTGGATGTGATTGCTGATTTTGTAAAAGGTATTCTACCCGAGGATAATGTAGCTCCTGGTTTATACTACGAGGTTCAGAAACTCGTAGCTGGTCTTGGTTTATCGTATCAGGTAATAGATGTATGCAGCGACAACTACATGATATATTGGAGGGCGGATGAACAGCGGGTTACATGCAAATTTTGTGGGAAGCCTCGTTATAAAGATACGATTGGAAGAGTTCCAGTGCCAGATAAAAGGATGTGGTATTTGCCTTTGACGGAAAGGTTGCAGAGGTTGTATCTGTCTGAACGCACAGCGCAACCAATGAGATGGCAGGCAGAGCACTCAACAGATGGTGAGATCAGACATCCTTCAGATGCAAAAGTGTAGAAGCATTTCCAATCAAAGTATCTCGACTTTGCGTATGAGAGAAGAAATGTCTACCTTGGATTATGTACTGATGGTTTCAGCCCGCTTGGCAAGAGTGGAAGACAATATTCTCTATGGCCAGTCATTCTTACACCATACAACCTACCCCCACACTTGTGCTTGCGACGAGAGTTTTTGTTTCTCTCGATTCTCGTTCCCGGACCAGAGCATCCTAAGAGATCACTTGATGTGTTTCTTCAGCCACTAATATATGAGTTGCAACAACTATGGGCTCAAGGTGCTGAAACATACGATGTTTCGTGTAAAGAAAACTTTCAAATGTGGGCAGTACTAATGTGGACAATAAGTGATTTTCCAGCATATGGTATGTTATCTGGATGGACAACGCATGGAAGGCTATCATGTCCATATTGGCAAGATAACACTGATGCTTTCCAACTAAAACACGGAAGGAAAACGTGTTGGTTTGACTGTCACAGAAGATTCCTACCACCTGATCATCCATATCGTAGGAGTAGGAATTTGTTTACGAAGAACAAGAGGGTGTTTGACAGTCCACCTCCGGAAATTTGTGGGAAAGATTTGAAGACACAACTAAGAGATTTTGGTGCAGAAAGGACGCCAGACGTCGGTGGACATGAGCGTTTTCCGGTAGATGCTGTTGGAGACCTACATAACTGGCACAAAAAAAGTATTTTCTGGGATCTACCATACTCGGAGGATCATCTGCTAAGGCATAATTTAGATGTCATGCATGTTGAGAAGAACTTTTTTGACATTATCATGAACACGATCCTTAATGTTCAAGGTAAAACAAAGGATAATTTGAAGTCAAGACTGGATTTAGTCGACATATGTGCTCGTTCAGAACTTCATGTTGAAGAGAATGGTAGGGCTCCTTTTCCCATATACCGACTTGATGCAGAGGGAAAAGATGCGTTCTTTGATTGGATTTCAAACGATGTGGAATTTCCAGACGGTTACGCATCTAATTTGCGTAACTGTATCGACAGAAAGGAAGGAAAGTTTACTGGTTTGAAAAGCCACGATTGCCATGTAATGATGCAACGCCTCCTTCCGTTTGCCTTCAAGGAACTATTACCACGAAATGTTCATGAAGCAATTGCAAGGATAAGTGGTTTCTTCCGCGATTTATGCACGAGATCAGTGACTCTTGAAGGTATTGAAAATTTGAAGACTAACATAGCCGTGATTCAGTGCAACCTTGATAAGATATTTCCTCCCTCATTTTTTGATGTTATAGAGCATCTTGTTATTCACCTGGCAAGAGAATTGGAACTTGGTGGTCCTGTGCAGTATAGATGGATGTATCTGTATGAGCGGTATATGTTCCATTTGAAGAAGATGATGAAAAATTTAAGTAGGGTGGAAGGTTCTATAGTCGCACATATGATCAATGAAGAAACTTCAAACTTTGTCGAGTACTACTTTCCAGTAGAAGTTCAGACCAAAAACAGAAGACCTGCTCTGCATGATGATAGAGGCGAACGGGCAACATATCATGTTACGTTTCCAGACATTTTCACAGACGTTGGACGACTTAGCGGAAAACCAAAGGACCGTCGACTTACTGAGCAGGAGTGCAGTAATTTGCAAACATATTTGCTCACCCACTGCGAAGATGTTCTTCAATATGAAAGGTAAATAAATTAGCTTACAAATTTTTATTTTAACAAGTTAAAATTTAAATCTTAATTAATTACATTATTGTCATCATATGTACAGGATTTTCAAGGCAGAAAAGCGGTTCGAATATAGATACGCCACAGAGGACGAACTAGAAGAAATGAAGCAAAGAGAATTTGCTGGATGGATGTTTACTTATGTGAGTGCTTTAAACAAATTAAAATATCATTTATCACATATTTATACTAATTCACATTTATTGATATAACATATATATGTGCTATTAATAGGTGTCTGCTGGTTTGGCCAGAGGTGAAACATTTGACGATTGGATACGCGAGATGGTCGTCGGACCAAACTTTGTTGTGAAGTCATATCCGAGATTTTTTACTAGAGGATATGCTTTCACAACTCAGAAGAGGAGACGTTCGAGTACGACTTATGATGCTGGCGTTTGTTCTGCATCAGGAGATGATGTATACTACGGACACATACATGAGATTTTGGAAATCAAGTATTTGGGCATGGTTGGATTGCGCTGTACTGTTTTCTATTGTGATTGGCACGACAACACTCTAGATCGAGGTGTGAGAACAGATGCATTTGGTGTTACATCAGTAAATTCGAGGCGAAAGTTACAATATGATCCTTTCATTCTTGCTTCTCAGGCCGATCAGGTAATTAAATGTTAATTATTCAGAATGATTCATCATCATGTGTATTAATTTATAATTTTACTAATAATTTTTTAAATGTTACAGGTTTGTTATATCAAGTACCCCCGGGTAAGGAACATAGATGATCCATGGGTTACTGTTACAAGACTCAACCAGAGAGGCCGAGTTCAGGGAAGTTCTGAGCTGGAAGACCCACTACAACCAAGCACATCCGACAACTTAAGTGCAGCAGAAGATTTATATGGAGTTGGCCTTGTAGTCGATTTAACCGACTTCGGAGAGGAAACCGTCGTTCACCTAGAGGATGAACCAGTGATTGGAGAGTTTCACCAAGATCCAAATTCAGATTCATCTGGTGATGATGATTCGGAAACAGACTAGCATCGACTTTTTTTTTTTAATAGAAATATCGAGGAAATTCCGAGGGAAGATAGGTTTTCCTCGGAATAGACTTTGTCGATTTAGGGATTTGATTATAGAGTCTTTTTCCTCGGAATATTCCGACGGAATTCCGAGAAAGATAAGGGTTTCCTCGGAATTCCCTCGGAATATTCCGAGGAAATTCCGAGGAACTAGGGGTTTTTAACCGAAAACAACATTTTGCGGATTGAATAACACGTATATAACCTTCATTAAGTGTCTTAACCAGATTATGAAGTCAAACTTTTGTGTTTTACCCAATAACAAACACTTTTACGATTGCATGAACGAAAATCACACAACATAAGAGAAACACTTATACACTTTAATAAACGGTAAAGGAAATACTTAAAATTATTTTTGAAATTTTGTTATTTCATGGTTTATGACCATCTATACAAAGAATCTTCAATGGTATGCATTACAATTGTATAAGAAATGAAATACGACAAAAAATCGATGTTTTGAAACCCCAAACCCTGTTTCCTCGGTAATTACCGAGGGTATTCCGAGAAAACATGGTTCCTCGGAATATTTTCATTTAACCGGATAAACCAAGCCGCCAAATATTTCGCGAAAATTGAATTAATGATTTCCGAGGAAATTCCGACGGAAATATTTAATCATTCCGAGGAAATTCCGACGGACATTTTCCGTCGGACGCCTCATTTTATTAGGTTGAACCAGATCTTCTTCCCCATTTCTCTCTTCCTCTCCGCCGAAGTCTCTCTTCCTCTCTGCCGTTTCCTCCCTTCTCTCTCGACGATTTCCGGCGAATCCGCCCTAATCCTCCTCAATTTCAGTCACTGCATCATGTATGAACCCTATCCCACTCTCTTAGGTTAGATTTGTTAGGTTTTTAAGTAGATTTGATGATTTTGGAATGATATTTATAGATTTTTGTTAGGGTGAATGGTAGGATTGTGTAAAATCGAGTTTGATTATGGTATTCACTTGATTTGGAATTTTTTTTTAGTTTTTATTAATTTTGTGGTTATAAAAATCTAATTGATAATTTTGTATATATAATATGAAAACGTTTTTTGTATATAAAATCTATTTTTTGCATTATAAAATCATTTATATATTTATTAAACATTTTTAATATCTATAAAACTTTTTTTGTGATTAAAAACTATTATATGGGATTTTTTTTTAAATATATATATATATATATATATATAATATAAATTTCTATATTTATTAAAAAAATTAATATTATTAAAACTATTTTTTTGTAATTATTAAACTATTTTTTATTTATTAAAACTATTTTTTGTAATTATTAAACTATTTTTTAGTTATTAAAACTATTTTTTGTAATTATTAAACTATTTATATTTTTGTGATTAAAAACTATTTTTTGTAATTATTAAACTATTTATATTTTTGTGATTAAAAACTATTTTTTAAATATGTTTTTTATTTATTAAAATTATTAGAACTAATTTTTAAATATATTTTTTTTTAATTTACAGGTCTATTGATGATCAGACCCGGCCTCGACAGCGTCGTGGTCGTGGTGGTACGGGGAGCCTGTCTTTGGATTCCAGCCAGATTCAGGATTCCGCTTCGCCCCACATCTCCTACCATACATCTCCCTCTCCTTTTTCCGCTCCTGCTCCTCCCGCTCCCGCTGCTGCACCCGTTCCTGCTCCTTCGGGTCCTCCGGGAGTGATGAGTGTTGCGGAGTTGGTTCGACAGCCTGGTCGTGACCATCTTCCCTATTTCACTCCGTATCCACATGGACGGGGTCAAACATGGTAATTAAACGTATTTTTTTTTCATTAATATTTGATTCATTATTAATAATTTGTTCTTTTTATTAGGTTCAACCGATCCGGGAACATGATCAGCGCATGGATCAACCGTATGATGTACTCGGCCCTCGACAAGGGACATCCGACTTTCACTGACTTCCCTACCGACAAGCAGCATATGTGGTTTCGTCAGTTTGCGGTAAGTATTCTAATTTTTTACTTATATTTTTAATCTTTAATATAAATTTTCTACTAATTGTGTTTTTTTTTCAGCAAGAATTCAACTGGAATTTCGATGATACGCTCTTTATCTATCACCACTTCGTCCATAAAGTTATGGACAACTATGGGAAGCAGATGCACGAGTGGAAGAAGAAGTGGGAAATAAACAAGGTTGTTTTTAATTTATTAAACTATTTTTTAATTTATTTAACTATTTTTTTTTATTATTAAAAGGTCTCAAAGTCGATGAACAACAAGGTCTGGAAGGAGTTGTGTGTGCATTGGGATAAGGAAGAGACGAAAGAAACTTCTTCCACCAACTCCACCAACCGCAGGAGCGAGCGTAAAGGGAAGGGCGTCTTCAAGCATAACTTGGGTGCTCAATCTATTGCCACTCTGGGAGATCACATGGTAAGTTCAACCACTTTTTCTTCAATTATTTAATTTTTGAAATTTTATTTTTTGTGCATTTCTTCTAATTTCTAATGTTTGTTTAACTTATGTTTTTTTCAAGGCGGAAGAAAATGATGGCGAGCCGGTTGATGATCTCGCCCTAATGAAGAGGGCGTATACCAACAAGAAAACCGGCCAGATTGATGATGGTCTTGTGAGGAAAGTGGTCACCATGGTCCAAACTCAGGTGCAAGACGAAGTGTCTCAGCTTCAAACCGAGGATGACGATTTGACGGCTTCGACCAACTTGTCCCGGGTTCGAATCAACGAAATCGTTGAATCGGTAAGTTTTTTTTTTTTAAAGTTCAATTCATTTATTTCTTGATTTTTATTTTATCGTCTTTTTATATTATTTAAATTTGGCTATTTTCTATTTTAGTCGGTTCCAAAGAAGAAGTGACGTTTGGGTCGTCGCTCCCGGTCGGTTCCTACTTTTTCTGCACCACCGCCATTTGTTGATCCAGAAGTATTTACGGCTCAGTTGAAGGACAAAGATGATCGCATATCTTTGTTGGAGACCCAGAAGACGGCTCAACAGGCGGGCTATGAGGCACAGAAGAGGCTGAACCAGCAAATGATGAAAAGGATGTATCCGAACGAGGTGTTCCCGAACGTGCAAGACCCGTAGTTTTTTTTTTTCAAAAACTCGGAATGTTTTATTTTTATTTGTACAACTTTGAATATTATTTAATATGTTTTCAATTTTAATTTTAATTTTATATTTTCGAATTTAAATTTTAAATTTTTTATTTTTTTAAAAAAAAATATTTTTTTTTTGAAATTCCGAGGAAATGAACCCTCGGAAATTTCCGACGAACATTTCCTCAGAATAAGTCGTCGGAATATACCGAGGGACTCCTTCCTCCTCGGAATTTTCCGAGGGCTCCGTTCCTCGGAAATTCCCGATGAAAATTCCGAGGAACATTTCGTCGGAACTTCCGAGGATTGGACCATCGGAAAGTCCATCGAAATATTCTGAGGAAGTTCTCCCTTGGTATATTCCGAGAACCTTTCCGACGAACTGGTGGTCCTCGGAGTTTCCTCGGAATTCCTTCGGAAATTTCCGAGGAAAAATGAATTTCCGAGGAGTTATTTCCGAGGACTTGTTTCGTCGGTATGTCGTCGGAATAACGTTATTCCGACGACGTACCGACGATTTTTTCCCTTTTGGTATGTTCAAATTGGATTTATAAATGAATCGTAATTTCTGTTTTTCGGGTTAAATTAATATGTATATATATATATTAAAAAAATCTGTAAGTTCCAAACAAGGGCACACGTATAAAAGAAACTAATGTATTATATACTGTCATGTTTTTTTTATAAAATATGTACAATAATTTATATATGTCTTCATCCGATTAACAAACTCAAACCCAAACAACCAAAATTTCTACATTTAGATTTTAAATTAGCGTGTGATGGCTAAAGAAAAAAAGAAGAATAAATTTGTATCTTTGCATAGATCACCTGCATTTCGTTGAGTAGATTCATTTAAATAAGTAGATAAATAGATTTTATTATCATATTTATTTTCTTAACAAACCATAGTTTTTCCTTACTACAATCATAAAAGAAGAATATATTTGTATCTTTGCATAGATCATATATATAATTGTAATGACTAATGTGTTATATAGTCCATGGATCGTAGTGAGAAGGTAGAGTTGAAAGTATAAGAAAGCGAACCTCCATCATAGTGGGGGCTTAAACCCGTGCAAGCTTGCAGATATCTATGGCTGATGGTTGGGCCCAGCCTTATATCTTGGGCTTATTTTGTTTCCATCTGTCCAGCCCATGATAAAGTGTAAAACGACACCGTATTAAGCTTAATGGAGTAAACGAATCACACGTAGCGGGGATCCCCGTGTCAGTTCTTGTCCGAAAAGCTGGACGGAGGAAAACGGTATCGTATTCGCTTCGCTTGAATCTATATATTTTGCGCAAAAGCCCTTTTCATCCCTTTCTTCTCTCATTACTCGATTTAGGGTTTTCTAATCTCGAAAGAAATCAAGATCCTCCTTCCTTCCTCTCTCGATTTCGATCTCGTAGCCCCTTTTGCGTTGATTTCGAATTCGTTCATCAATAGCTTTGTTTCTCTCTAGCTCCTATCGATCTCGCTAGCAAATTAGGGTTTCGAGCGAGCTTAATCCGATCGGTTTCTGGATCAGTTGAGATGCGATCGGAATCTCTCTGAATAAGAGAGACTCGTGTGGAGGGGTTTCTTCCTTTGTATGGAAACTCGGAGCCGCAAGCGTGCGGAGGCGACCTCAACTGCCCCATCTTCTTCTTCTTCGTCTCCTCCTCCTCCTCCCTCAGGTCCCACCACTCGCAGCAAACGCGCTCGCCTCTCGTCTCCCTCTTCCTCTTCAGCCGCCGCCGCTACCACCGCTACTGCACCTTCCTCCTCCACCCGCTCTCGTTCTTCTCGCTCTGCCGCTACCGCTACCGCTACAGCCGCCGTTACTCCCATGGACACATCCACCGAGTCTTCTGGATTCCGCCGCGGCGGGGGACGAGGTAACAGGGGAAACGATAATACTAATTCTGATAAGGGAAAGGAGAAGGAGCATGAGGTTAGGATTAGGGATAGAGAAAGAGACCGAGCCAGACAGCAGCTCAACATGGACGCTGCAGCTGCTGCAGCCGCCGCCGCTGAAGAGGACGATGACAATGATAGTGAGGATGGCAACGGGGGATTCATGCATCCCAACATGAGCTCAGCCAGCAGTGCGTTACAAGGGTTGCTGAGGAAGCTTGGAGCTGGACTTGATGACTTGCTTCCTTCTTCAGGTATTGGCTCAGGTTCTTCCTCCCACTTAAATGGGAGGATGAAGAAGATACTCGCTGGCTTGCGCTCTGAAGGAGAAGAGGGAAAGCAGGTCGAGGCTTTGACCCAGCTCTGCGAGATGTTATCCATTGGCACCGAAGACTCCTTGAGCACCTTCTCTGTTGATTCCTTCGTCCCCGTTCTTGTTGGTCTACTTAACCATGAGAGCAATCCGGATATTATGCTTCTTGCTGCCAGGGCTCTTACCCATCTGTGTGATGTTTTGCCCTCTTCTTGTGCTGCTGTTGTTCATTACGGGGCTGTTTCATGCTTTGTCGCCAGATTGCTAACCATTGAATACATGGACTTGGCCGAGCAGGTTCGCTTTCCTAGCAATTCTTGAATTTTTTTTTTTTGAATATAATACTTATCTAAAATCTGGATAAAGTGTATGTTGTGGAATGTTTTATGCTGCAGTTTCTACACGTACATATCCAATATTTTAATTTACTTAGGACGAAATTTGAAATTTGATTTTATTCTTCATGTGATTTACAACAGTCTCTGCAAGCTCTCAAAAAGATATCTCAGGAACACCCAACGGCCTGTTTGCGAGCTGGTGCTCTTATGGCAGTGCTATCATATCTGGATTTCTTCTCCACCGGTGTCCAGGTGGGTAATTTTGTAACCTTTCTTTTATGCTTTCCATACTCGTTTATCTAATGCACTTTTTTTTACTTTGACTTTGTAGCGTGTAGCAGTCTCTACCGCTGCAAATATGTGCAAGAAGTTACCTTCTGATGCATCTGATTATGTTATGGAAGCTGTACCGGTACTGACAAACCTACTTCAGTATCATGATGCGAAGGTAAACGATCCTTTTTTTTTGCTGTACTGTGGTACTATCTAGTTCTGCTCTTGCCCCAGTTTCCTTCATAGTATGTTCGTACGGTGACAGGTTTTGGAATATGCTTCTATCTGTTTGACTCGGATTGCCGAAGCATTTGCATCGTCCCCTGATAAATTAGATGAATTATGCAACCATGGCCTGGTGACTCAAGCTGCGACTCTTATATCCGCTAGCAACTCGGGAGGTGGGCAAGCATCTCTTGGTGTTTCAACATACACGGTATGAGTTAATTCTTTCGTGTTTTCTATATTTCGTTATTCATAGGATGACATTTTCATCATATTTTCACAGGGATTAATCCGATTACTTTCCACCTGTGCGAGCGGTTCACCTCTTGGGTGCAGGACATTACTTCTTCTCGGTATTAGTAGCATTCTTAAGGATATTCTGTCGGGTTCTGGTGTCTCTGCTAATGCATCTATATCCCCAGCACTGAGCAGGCCTGCAGATCAGGTACGGATTTACTTTTTGACATCACAGACTTTATTTTGTTCATTTCCTGATAAAATAAATGGTGTACAATGAGATGCTTAGGGGACACACCTTCAAATAGATCACTTGCATTTAGGAGATTTGTCTATTCAGCTCGATGATAATCTATGTACATGTATTTTGAGCTTTATTTATGTTGTAGCCGATGGCTCAAGTTTCCTATGCTTGTTTTCTGGTCTGGTGTTAGAAGTGGTATAGATAAAAGCGCTTAGCGCTTCATCAGTGTGCTCTGTCTTGTTTATTTAACTTTGATCCCATGACTCTCTAATTCTTGAATATATTCTTGAACATGATCATGTGAGGTCCTTTGTTTCCAGAAAGGTTCCGAATTATAACTCTTGTTTTGCGTCTTAGATTTTTGAGATAGTCAACCTAGCGAACGAGCTCCTCCCTCCATTGCCAGAAGGAAGTATCTCCCTTCCTACTAGCGCAAACGCGTTAGTGAAAGGTTCAGGCCAAAAAAATTCTTCTCCAAGTACTTCAGGAAAACAAGAAGATTCTCCCAAAGTTTCACCTAGAGAAAAATTACTTAGTGATCAACCCGAACTTTTGCAGCAATTTGGATTGGATCTTCTTCCAGTTTTAGTGCAGGTAATTTTTTGTTGCGGTTGCTACAAGTTAATGTTCATACAACCTCCTGTATGTCTAATTACCCTTGTTTTCTTTCCAACAGATCTATGGTTCTAGTGTCAATGGTACTATTCGTCATAAATGTCTCTCCGTTATCGCAAAGTTGATGTATTTCAGCACTCCAGAAATGATTCAATCTCTAATTGGTGACACAAATATATCGAGGTATGCTGTTTATGTTTTAAATTAGGTATCACATGGCGCAACTTCTTACATTATTTTTCCTATGTAGCTTCTTGGCTAGTGTCTTGGCATGGAAAGATCCACAAGTCTTGGTTCCTGCTCTACAAGTTGCAGA
The DNA here is from genome assembly GCF_020379485.1 of Brassica napus. Classification (NCBI taxonomy): domain Eukaryota; kingdom Viridiplantae; phylum Streptophyta; class Magnoliopsida; order Brassicales; family Brassicaceae; genus Brassica; species Brassica napus. The sequence continues at coordinate 58,851,925 of NC_063446.1, read as the reverse complement.
AATTCTGATGGAAAAACTTCCTGAAACTTTCTCGAAAGTGTTTGTGAGGGAAGGGGTGGTTCATGCTGTAGATCAACTTGTCTTGGTTGGTAAACCTAGTGCTAATGCTTCTACTGATCAGGAAAATGACTGTGTGCCTGGATCTGCACGATCTAGGCGTTACAGACGGCGAAGTAGTAATGCCAATTCTGATGGAAATCAGTCGGAAGAGCTTAAGAATTCTGTGTCAGCTAGCATAGGTGCGACCCATAATTCCATGGAATCTCCTACAGCGAGCTTCATGCTAAGGGAAACAGTTAGCTCCTGTGCAAAAGCATTCAAAGACAAGCACTTCCCGTCTGATGGTGGGGAATTTGATGTTGGAGTTACAGATGATCTCTTGCATCTGAAGAATCTTTGCACGAAGCTAACTGCTGGTACAAATGATCATAAAGTGAAAGGAAAGGGGAAATCTAAAGTCTCTGGGCCATGCCTTGGCGATTTTTCTGCTAGCAAAGAAGAATACTTGATTGGTATCATCTCCGAGATACTTGGCGAGCTAAGCAAAGGGATGGCGTCTCAACTTTTGAGTTTATTGGCAGTGGTGTGGTAGCAGCATTGCTTAACTATTTTTCTTATGGATACTTTTCCAAAGAGAAGATCTCCGAGGTTGATTTGCCCAAACTTCGCCAGGATGGGCTCAGAAGGTTCAAAGCTTTTCTAGAAATTGCACTTCCTTCTGATGGTAATGAGGGAAAGATCCCTCCTATGACTGTTTTGATTCAGAAACTTCAAGATGCTTTGTCTTCACTGGAACGCTTTCCGGTCGTCCTTAGCCATCCCTCAAGGTCACTCAGTGGAAGTGCTCGTCTCTCATCTGGATTGAGTGCTTTGGCACATCCTTTGAAGTTGCGGTTATGCCGTGCACCTGGAGAGAAGGCTCTACGTGATTACTCCTCCAATATTGTTCTCATAGATCCATTGGCAAGCATAGCAGCAGTGGAGGAATTTCTCTGGCCCCGAGTTCAACGCAGTGAATCTGGGGTGAAGGCAGCAGCGCCTGCTGGAAACACTGAGCCAGGCACATTACCTAGCGGTGCTGGTGTTTCATCACCATCCTCGTCAACTCCAGCTTCCACCACTCGTCATTCTTCTAGATCTAGATCAGCAATTAAAATAGGCGATGCCTCAAAGAAAGAACCTGTGCACGAGAAAGGTACCAGCTCATCTAAAGGTAAAGGTGTTATGAAGCCGGCTCAGCCGGATAAGGGGCCTCAGACAAGGAGCAGTGCTCAAAGGAAAGCTGTTCTTGACAAAGATACACTAATGAAACCAGCTAGCGGAGACTCCAGCTCTGAGGTATGTCACTGTAGGAAGTTCTGGATTACATGGTTGTTTATTGTGTAACATTATATTATGTTTGTGGTGTGATCTGCTTATGCAGCACTATCTTACTTATATTGCTTGCAGGACGAAGAAATGGATATATCCCCCGTCGACATGGATGATGCTTTGGTGATTGAAGAGGAAGACATTTCTGACGACGATGATGATGATGATGAGGAGGATGTAAGTATTCCCTCCCCAGTATGTACATTACAGACGCAATTATTTCTCTTGCTAACAACATGAAAGATGATACTTCTCGCAATAATGCTTGCTAGCTTTCCGTATTCTTAGATAAGTTTACCATATTGAGCTGACCTTATCGGAACCTTTCCTTTTAGAACTGACTAAAGAGAATTATGAACTTTATACCACAATTTCTCATATTGATCTGGTCTTGAATTCAGGTCTTGGATGACAGTCTTCCCATGTGCACCCCTGATAAGGTTCATGATGTAAAATTGGGAGACGCAGTGGATGATGAGGGAGCCGGCCTAGCACCTAGCGGCCGACAGATGAATTCAGCTTTGGCAGGAAGTAGTGGAACAGCAACTGCAAGGGGATCTAATTCTACTGATGCTGGCATTGGGAATCTTTATGGTTCTAGGGGTGCACTCTCCTTCGCTGCTGCGGCGATGGCAGGGCTTGGAGCTGCCAGTGGTAGAGGTATCAGGGGAGTAGAGACCTACATGGGCGTACCCTGAATCGAAGTTCTGATGAGTCCTCTAAGTTGATGTTTACTGCGGGAGGAAAGCAACTTAGTAGGCATATGACGATATATCAGGCTGTGCAACGACAACTTATGCTAGACGAAGATGATGATGACAGGCTCGGTGGCAGCGATTTCATCTCGAGTGATGGAAGCAGATTAAATGATATATATACTATCATGTACCAGATGCCGGACAGCCAAGCGAATAGGTTGTCTGCTGGTGGTGCAAGTTCTACCACACCATCTAAATCCACTAAATCTGCTACTACTAATGCAAGCGTAGAAGCCCAGTCGTATAGGGCATCTCTTTTGGATAGTATCGTACAAGGAAAGCTTCCATGCGACCTTGAGAAGGCAAATTCTACGTATAATGTTTTGGCGTTGTTGCGTGTACTAGAGGGTTTAAATCAGCTTGGCCCTCGGTTAAGAGCCCAAACCATTTCTGATCGTTTCGCAGAGGGTAAAATTACAAGTCTAGATGATCTGAATACAACTGCTGCAAAGGTTTCTCATGAAGAATTCATCAACAGCAAACTTACACCCAAATTAGCTCGACAGATCCAGGACGCGCTTGCTTTGTGCAGTGGAAGTCTTCCCTCTTGGTGCTACCAGTTGACTACAGCATGCCCGTTTTTGTTTCCGTTTCAGACCCGGAGACAGTATTTCTATTCAACTGCCTTTGGGTTGTCGCGTGCATTGAACCGCTTGCAGCAGCAGCAAGGTGCTGACGGCAGTGGTTCTACAAATGAACGAGAGATGAGAATAGGGAGATTGCAGCGCCAGAAAGTGCGTGTATCCCGAAATAGAATATTAGATTCTGCTGCGAAAGTTATGGAGATGTATTCTAGCCAAAAAGCTGTGCTTGAAGTAGAATATTTTGGTGAAGTTGGTACTGGTCTAGGCCCCACACTTGAGTTTTACACACTCCTAAGCCATGATTTGCAAAAGGTTTCCCTTGGGATGTGGAGATCAAATTCTGGTGACAAGTTATCTATGCAAACTGATAGAGATGAGATTCAAGACGGTAAATCAGCAGCAGCTAGGGACAGAGATATAGTTCAGGCACCATTTGGGTTGTTCCCTCGGCCCTGGCCCTCAACTGCTGACGTATCTGAAGGTAGTCGGTTTCATAAAGTTGTTGAATATTTCCGCCTTTTAGGGCGCGTGATGGCAAAGGCACTTCAAGATGGACGGCTAATGGACGTCCCGTTAAGTACAGCTTTTTATAAGCTCATTCTTGGTCAAGTGAGTTTTTTTACTATCAGTAACTTTTTTTATTTAGCTAAGAGTGGACTAGTAGTTTCGACACTTCTTTACGTTGTTCGTAATTTCTTTTTCTTTTCTCACCTGAACAGGAGCTTGATTTGCATGATGTTATATTATTTGATGCTGAACTTGGCAAGACTTTGCAAGAGCTTCGTGTTCTTGTTGGCCGTAAGCACTATCTGGAAGCAGAAGGTGGTGACAACAGTAGCGTGATTTCTGATTTATGTTTACGTGGATCCCGTATTGAAGATCTTTGCTTGGACTTCACCCTACCTGGCTATCCTGAATACATATTGAGACCAGGAGATGACATTGTACCGTCTAATAAGCTTTACATCCCATATCTTACTATTCTTTTAGTTCTTGTCCATTGTTGCTGATGCCGTGTACTGTTTTCTGTTCTATTACAGGTTGATATTAATAGTCTTGAGGACTATATATCCCTGGTCGTTGATGCCACTGTCAAGAGAGGAGTTGCCCGGCAGATTGAAGCCTTCAGATCTGGATTCAATCAGGTTAGCAGTTTCACAGACTCTCCGCTTTGTCTCTTACTTTTCCTGTTGGCTTCTAAATCATATGGAAGGAGTGGTTTCTTTTGGTTCATTCTTCATAATCTTTTAAACAACAGGTTTATATTAAGTCTTTAATTTAGTCTTACCTTTATTATCCTTACAAGACCTCTCTGTTCTTACACATGATTACCAGGTCTTTGACATAAAATCTTTACAAGTATTCACCCCTTCTGAGCTGGACTACTTGTTATGTGGTCGTAGAGAGTTGTGGGAGGTAATTTGTAATTTTTCAACTTTCTTTTGAATTTCCACTACCCATTTGACTTGAATCAACTAGATAAAATTTTCATTTCTAAAACCTTTCTTTTATTGCAGGCGGAGACTCTTGTTGAACATATCAAGTTTGATCACGGTTATACTGCAAAAAGTCCGGCAATCATTTTCGTAAGTTACTTTCCTCACTAGTTTTTTAAAAAACCAATTTTCTTTTACAATCAAGCTTTTTGCTTCTTTATTGTTGATTCCTTTTTGACTTTGATTTTCACCCTGGTGGTAGTTACTGGAGATCATGGGAGAGCTTACAGCAGATCAACAGCGTGCTTTCTGCCAGTTTGTAACTGGAGCTCCTAGGCTTCCTCCTGGTGGCTTAGCTGTTCTCAACCCAAGCTGACGATTGTGAGAAAGGTAAGAAACCTTTACTTATATATTCGGTTAAAAAGCGTTTTTTTAATTGAGCCAAGAGGTTCCTAGTCATGTTAAACTAGACCCACCAAGCCATATATCAAAATACATCTACACGTGACGCATTTGCTTTCATTTGCAAGACTTGTTAAGAGAATTAGCTCTTACTCGATTTAAGTTGTGTATTTGCTTTCAATTGATGTGTTTTTGGCTTGATGCAGCTCTCATCAACCTCAAATGCGGCGGCTGCCAATGGGACAGGGGCTTCGGAAACAGCAGACGACGATCTTCCCAGCGTCATGACTTGCGCCAACTACCTTAAGCTCCCTCCTTATTCTACAAAGGTAACTCGTGTCTCTCTTTTTTTAAGTCTATGGTTTCTGTGTTTGGTTGGTTGGAGTGAGCCTGAATAGGAGTTTGTACCTGAAACAGGAAATCATGTACAGAACTGCTCTACGCGATCAACGAAGGGCAGGGATCGTTCGACCTCTCCTAGGCGTCTCTCTCTGTTGTCGCTGCGGCTAGAAACCACAACCCTCTCTCTTCTTTGTACATTTTACATCGGAAGACTCTGATTTTGCACTTTGAATGTTATTTCTATTAAACCATGAATTTATTAAAATTAGGTTCAATATTTTTCATGTGCAAGTAATATATTATTAAAACATGGAAGATAAAAATAAAATCAAAAGACAAACTTGAATAATTTTGGTTGCCTTTGAAATTCGTTTGAAAATTCCGAAGCAATTGGATAGTGGTGAATAAAAGCTGTCAGCTGAAAGACATAAAAAAGGTACAAAGGTTTAGGTGTTGTATGATCCAAAATTCTGTTTTTTATAAAGACAGGCTCTATCAGTCCCAGCAGTTGACTGTTAAGATATCAAAGGAATACGAAATAATTGTTCGTTTGTAGTTTTCTGGAGATTGAACAGGAGAACTCGTCTTCGTTTCATCAGTTTTCTTTTTGATAAAAGTCAATTCGACATAGGTATCTCTAGACACGAGAAACAAAAGCTTAAATAGGAAAACATTACAATTAAAAAGAGCGTTACGAGTACAGAGTTCAAGCTAGACACAAGAAACCTACCATATGGTGGTATTGACTATTAATATACAAAAACAACAACAACACACCAATACATTAAAAAACAGCTGAAAGGGTCCACGCATGCACGCTAGAATGACAAATCACATGACCACGCAAGCAGTTGGATTCTCATCGCTAAAAGCAGTAGTGTAGCGGACCTCAGTGGAGCTAGCACGACCAGCTGCGAAACTCCAGGGTCATCCGCTCTTCTCACATAACCCGAGGGTGCTTTCTTGTCGTAGACTCCGGAGGCGTAAGGATGAGCCACGACGTCATAGGGCACGTAGGGCCAGAGCTCGACCTTCTTGCCGGTCCTGTGAGCCATACGGGACACCACCTTGTTGGGTTCGACGTAGCCAACAACAGTGACTTTGTGGGCTTTGGGCTCCAGCGACACAGATGAGACACCCTTCATGCCTTCCACCGACCGCCGCACTTTGCGCTCGCAGCCTTCGCAGTCCATCTTCACTTTGATCTCCACCGTCTATTAATTTATGATGTTAAGAAAACGACAAACAGAAAAATGTTAAGTGATACTATTACTTAAAAAAAATATCTAAGCAAAATAGTACTACTAGTTGTAAACGTCTCTGAGATAATCATATCATGACTGACTGGTGAGAGTTAGTACACGTGATTATGATTGTTTTCCTTTTTAAAGAAAAAAAAAGAAAAAAAAATAATCATAGATTCCGACAGAGAACATAGTTATACTAATAAAGTACAACCAATCCCGGTGTAAATCTAACAGATGGATGCAGCTTGTGTTCCAGAGTAAAACGAATCTATTTGGTCGGCGTTAATAACATTAATTCAAAGATTCAAACACACACAAAAACCTTCAAATGAAATCAACAAAATTTTATTTTCATGATTGTAATTGTGTAAACTATATTAAAAATGAAAGAAAAAAGAGCAAAATCAAATCAGAAACAATATTTTTCCACCTACTCTCTGAGTTTTCTGTTCTAAGTAATTAAGAAGCAAGAGATATAAAAAAAATTTGATAAGCATAGTTAAGATAATTGCTACTTAATTGTATATTTATGGAACCTAATCAACGAGATCTACGAAAGAAAACAGTCCACATCTCACTCAAAACTTTCCTTCTCATCGAACTTAGCGGACTCGTCACTTTCCCAAAGAATCTTCTTTTTGTTTTTTTTTTTCAAAAATCAAGATCTAAAATTAGAAGAAGAAAGATGGTGTGGGGGGCGTTACCTGCAACTGTCTGCGCTTTTTAATCTTGTGACCATGAGAGCAATCAAACATTTCAGAGACATGATCAAGAACACCCATGTTCACCTTAACACTAGAAAAAACCTGAGAGATCTATCGAATGAAGAATTTTTTAAAAGGTAACCTCTAGGAGAAGGAGTCGATAAAAAAAAAATCTCTAGTAGTAGAGAGAGTATAGATGATAGTTTGCACACAGCACGGTGATCAGGGGCAAAGGGAAAGTTGATAGGAAGTAAATATGATAGAAATGATAATTTAAATAGGGGAGAAAGAGGATACAAAAGACAATAAAATAGTAGTCGGTAAATATCAATTCAAAGTTAAAACTAATTATTTATTTATTCAAAAGTTAATAATTAAATGGATGATGGGCTCACCATTCCTCTCTTGTCCCCACCACCAGTTTCATAGTCGACGTCTCTAAATCTTCTCTTGCTTTTTACCAAAAAAAAATCTTATCTTCATTAATTTTTTTTTGTATATATTGTTAATTACCCTGATTTCAGTTTAGTATTTTGAGTGTTCGGTTTGGCTAGAGTTGGATTAATGTAATAGAAAGGAGAAAAATACAAGGGTCATACCATAGTTTGAAGAAGAATATAACATTTTTACAATAAAAAAAACTTGTGTCAAGTCCTATATGACTGATCTTGGGATGGAGACAGACAGACAAGAACGGTGCGTTAGATTCACTGCTGCTTTTTTATATACAGTATATTTAAAAAAAAAAAGTAAAAGAAAAATAAATAATTAATTTTGATGGTATGGGAAACAGAAGAGGCTTTTGGATAATCGATGACTCGCAAGTCTCACCGACGTGCCGACTCCTTTCTTTATTTGTCTCACTCGAAGTTTGGGCCTCTGTTGGATCCTTTATGAGGCCTACCAATTTTTATCATTTGTTTATCGGTCTCTCTGGAACCATGACATTCTATTATTCAAAATTCAAGAAACGTTGCACAAACATGTTGAAGGTCAATTTCAATTTTCTTAGATGCAGGGCCGACTCCACACGGTAAATTCTAGGACCAAAAAAAAATTATTTACCCTCAAAAATTTATAAAATATTTTTAAAATTTAGTGATATTTGTATATTTTGTAGTAAAAATAAAACTATATACATATCAAATAATTTCGTCGCACCGCTTATTCCTAGTGAAGCCGGCCCTGCTTAGACGTTGGTAGTACTTGCTACTGAGTATTTCATAATTGATCAACCTTGTATGCGTAAACAAACTACATATGAAAGAAGAAAAAACAAAAAGGTAGAATATAATTTTGGGTCAAGAGTGTAATAAGGAAACAATGTTTATTCAGGATGTTTATGTTGCAGGATTCGGTTGATTAGAATAATGAACGTAGGAATGAGGTGACTAAAAACGCTTTTATTAGAATCAAACAAGAGGTTACAAGATTGACGGGAAATAAGGAGACAAGATCAAAGGTTTAAGCAACATGATCAAAGAGATGATTAGGAAACCCTAGATCTAGCCGCTTCTTCTGTTGTGTGTTGTCCAAAGTCCCCCTTTGTTGTTCTGTCTCTTCATCCCCTCTTATAGTGTAACCGTCGTGATGCCCTAATCGTGTCGTCCTTTGGGCCCTGTCGTAAAGGCCGAGTATGCGGGCCTTGGTACTGTTCTCTATAAGCCGAGCGTATTTAGTCGGCTTAGCTGATCGGCTAAAAGTACTCTGGGTCGAGCCGAGACCTTTAGCCGCTTAAGCCGACTAAACTGGTCAAGCTTGCCGGGCTAGGGCTGTTATTCGATGGGCCTTGTGGAGGGATGTAATCCATCTCCTACAATAAGTCCCCCCCCAGTTCACTTGTGAGCGGCGTAGCGGTCTCAGTGAATTTGTGGGTCAGGTTCGTTCGTATATCAGGTCCTAGCGTGTTTAGTCGCATGCCGCTTTATTGACGTTTCTAGTCGCTTAGAGTAGTACTTCTTCATGATCTGCTTTGCTCGCCGAGGTTTTTGTCACGGAGCCAAGTTTTACTCGGAAGGCGAATTACTTCGATATAAGCTCAAGCTTATCTCATCATCGGTTTTTCGTTAGAAAACCGGTTTAGAGAGACCGAAATCAGGGATTAATTTCGTTTGGCATCTCGATTAGAGATCGGTTTGAACGAGAAACCGAACCGTCGCGAGTAAGCCTTTGGGTATTTAGGCGGCCTTTGAGGCCCATTTAGGTTTCTTTAGACCTAATGATTGCGCTTCGGAGGATGTGCCCTTGTTTTTGCTATAAATAGGCTCCTCCCTTTCGCTTTCGTCATTCTTCTCTGCAAGTTCAGGTATTCCGCTTTCTCTCCCTTCTCTCTACTTTTACTTTCTCTCTCTAGGTATGTTTCTCCTCACACAGGCTTGTCGGTATCGTCTGGCGGTTGTAGTCGTCCCCTAAATCCAGGATCATGCCTCTGAGAGGTCGTTTGTCGCGAGAAGAAAAACGGAACGGCGTCGCAGATTCTCCGAGTCCGACCAGAGATGAACGGGCAGCTAACAGCCCGCTGGATGATTTTGACTTGATTCATAGCGACGCTCTTCGGGATTTAGACAATATGACCCTATCTCAACGCCTTTTGGTCGCTGATGCTCATAAGATGATCTGTGACGAACGCGCGGATCGCGTTGAAGTCGGGAGCAGTGACGTGAGCGGTAGCGGCTCTGAAGCGTCTAGCCAAGCCTCAAGGTCTTTGAGACGAGCTAGTCGGGAGATTCCTTTCGACCAGATAGACTACCGACCCACGATCTATCATCATGGTGGGATCTTCGAAGAACTCGGCCCACTCCCGTCCAAATTACTTCGTGACCCGCGGGCTCAGTCGTGGGGGAATGTCTTCGATTCTTGCTCCTCCCACAAGACGGTGAGGGATTTATTGAGACGAAGTGGAGGTTCCGGTGTTACATACATCATTCCTTCCAAGGGACAGCGTCCTTGGTCGCCTCCGATTGGCTATCAGTGTGTCTATGAGTCTTATTTTGGAGACCATACGAAGCTCTGGTTTCCAATTCCCCGACTGATCACGTCGTACGCATTCCGTCGGGACATCGCCATCTGTCAGTTGCTTAGCGGGTCGCTGCGCATCGCGGTTATGTTAATGGTGATGGCAGCGGAGATAGATGTTTCGATGAGTGTGAGAGTGTTCGAAGAGTTAACTTTTACGAAGGCGGAGCCACATGGGATATTCTCAGTGAAGATGCGCTCGAGCTACAACGTCTTGTCAGGGCACCCGAACAAGACGAAGGACTGGCAGCGCTCATATTTTTACGTCAAATCTGACGAGCATGCCTTCTCGGAGCCACCTGGGGATGACTACCGCGTTATATGGAACAAAACGCTTGGTAGATAGTGTTCGTTGTCATCATGCCTTATTCGAGTATTCTAACGGCGTGTTTCTTGTTGTTGCAGTTCGTCACCCGAATACGATCGCATACCCGTAGAAATTCTTCGAGAGTGCTCAGGCGATCGCGGCTCACAGTCATCTTCGTTGGCTGATCTTAGTCGAGAGTGGATAAGACGCCAAGAAGCTCGGATTGCTAGAGGTGGGTTCATCGATCTTTCTCCGAGAAGTTCTATCAACAACTTAGTCTCTTTTTTTTTTTTTTTACAGCTGATTGGGTAACGAGGCTTCCTGTTGTGCTCGGGCCCCGTAAGTCGCGTCTGTCCCTTTTTACTCGGAAACAGCAGAAACTTCTGGACGAAGCTAGGAAGATGGACGGAGTGCCAGATTTGAGTGCACTGTTGAAGGGGAAGCTGCAATTGCTTTCGAAGAAATCGATTCCTGCCGATGTGCAAGGGTCGACCATTTCTGACGCATGCCGAGCTTCCAAGGAAGGAGCTCCTGGTTTAGTCGACAAAGACGTTGGGGCGGAGCCTCCGGCCTCAAGTCCTAAAAAGAAGAAGAAGATCAAGAAACCCAGGAGGAAAGCAACCGAAGAGCTTCCTCTTGAAGGGATCGCTTCTCTCGACGAAACCTCCGAGGGTTTGGAAGCAAGGAAGGGAGAGAGAGGAAGGAAGAGGCCTTACGAAGGGGCTACTTCCTCCATTGATCGCGGCGAGGCGCCGGCAGTAGGACGAGAAGGCGCTAGAAGGGGTTCCGTCGAGTCTGACCGTTCCGAAGCGGCGCCTGAAGATCGTTCCAAAAAGAAGAAGAACAAGAAGTCCGTCGAGGCAGAGCCGCGTCCTTCTGATGCGGAGACGGGCCTCGTCGATGTTGTCGCGGGAGAAGACGTTTCTCTTGAAACCCCTCCTAAAGAGAGAGAGGTCTCAGCGCGGGGCAGTGATCCTGTTACGGGTGAGAGACCTATTCCTGATCCGTCTGCGAGGAAAGGGTCTCGTTCAGAGGGTTCTACTGCGAGGAGGAAGAAGATCGAGTTCCCGGTCGCGTCGAGTTTTCCTACAACAAGACGACCCCCCTAATCCTCAATCCTCTTAGATGCGCGGAGCTGACGCGCCAAATTCGTGGTGGGACGAAGGAGATGCCACAGTTGGACGACCTTTACTTTAGGAATGAATACATAGACGCTTCTTCTTCGAGAGCTCGGGTAACTGCGCTACCCTTCATACTTTATCTCATTATTCGATTCGTCGGGTTTACTCGTCTCACGTGGTCTGTGTTTGTCGTTTTTGCAGAGTAACGGGAGTATGAACATTCTGGTTGAGAAATACGATAGTGCTCTGAAACAGACGATGATCCAGTTGGGATCTTCGGAGAAGCTTGCCCAGACGAGGTTGAAGGTCATCGAGAGAGTAATGGCGGAGCATAAGAAGGCCAACGAGAAGGCCGCAGAGGAGAAAGAGATTCTTCGAGTAAAGTTCGAAGAACTGGAGGGCAAGCTTAAGTCTTCCAGCGCGGCGAGGAAAGAGCTCGTTCGAGAGAAAAGTCATTTGGAGCAAACGGATGCGAACCTGGAGAAGGAGAAGACCGAGCTAGTCGAAGAGAGAGATGCCGCGGTAGACAAACTAATTAGAGAGAGGCAACGCTTGAGGGACTCCCGGGGTTTGGAGGTTACTCGTGAGAGGGAAAGAGTCGAGGCTGCTATGGCTGAGAAGGCAAGTCGCCGTTTTGATCGCGTGCACGACCATTTTACTAGTCTGGAGGCTTTTGAGAAGGCGAAGAACCTGTATGGTCAAGCTTCGGGAACGAAGAAGTGCCTCGAGGTTATAAAGGCGAGTGGGACGGAGATCCCCCAAGAAATGATCGATGTCTTCGCTGAGCAGGAGAAACTTTACGAGGCGAGGTTATGAATCTCCGAGTAGAGCCGCTGTCCGATAGTGACCTTACACTTTCTCCGCTGGTCCTTCCTTCTCGTTTCGCCGAGGACCAGTTCAGAACGTCATTCGATCCCTATGGTCGAACGTAAATTTGATCGGGCCAGAGACTGCTTCTCGGCTCGTTACCTCTCGCTCGAAGTTGTTGAGGAGCCGTCAGAGGAACCACTTGTTGATGTCACGTCTATCCCTACCGAGCCTGTCAAGTCCCGGTGAGAAGCGGTTTTGACGAGCGCCTAGAGAATGAGAATCTGAAGGGGTTTCCTGGAAGGACGGCCTCGAGATAGGCGACACTCTGGTTCGAGAGGGAGAGACCGAGAACGCGGGTGTCGAGGATCCTGTGCTCGTCTCGGATTCTTCCTCCGAAGGACGAGATGATGGGAGGAGGATAACGATGGGATCGAGGAGGCGTCGCTGCCACGTCCCGCTGAGGAGGAGACGATCTACGAAGCTGGGGATACAGATGTTCCTCCACGTCCCGTTGTAGACTCTCTTGCTTCTATTCCTACTCGGGCGGAGGACCCAACTGCTGCTGCTACCAAGGGTCCTGACGATCAAGATTCTGTTCTTTGACGTTTCACTTATGTTCTTATCTGTTGTGGTCTTGATAGACCCTGTTGTTGTACGATTAGACATGCTTTTATTATTATTTTTTTTTTTTTATTTATTTTTTATTTTTTTTGGGAAGTCGCTGTTTTAAGCGGACTTTAAAATTGTGGGTTGTGTTTTCTCATCTGTACTTGCAAACTTTGTTAAGTAAATGTCAGTATCTTTAGTGGCTCGCGATGTGTTCGCTTAGAAACAATAGATTCCCGACCTTTGGCTTTTGCAAATAGATAAGGAAACGAACCGCTAGGGGATTTATTCAGCTCTTGTCGCGTTTCGATCGAGACGACGTTTAGCCGCATTGTTCTATATCGAAAACAAGGGACTGGATCTAAGAGTGGAAGGTTCTTTCGTCCGTTTCCTCAATGACAATCGAGTAATTGGGTAGCTAGTCCATTACGCGTTTAGTCGAGGAAAGGTTAAAGATTCACTCTTTAGTCGGTCAATGCTCCTTGGGCATAGGTGACTAGCGACTGTTGGGTCCTCAGGCTAAGTGTCTGATCAGGACATAGCCAGGAAATGGAACGATAGTGTCCGCGTATCTTCTGCTAGAGACACGGGAGCCGTTGGGTTTGATAACAGGCATCCACTCAGTAGAAGTTGAGACAAAGAACAAGATTTTGACTTTGATTTTGTTACAGCTGGACCTGTTTAAGGCTGCCTACATACCTCGGTTGAGGATCAAGCCATTCGTAGTTTGTTTTTCCTGAGTAAAAGTGGCCGTGAGTGACGCATTTACTCGGTCGAGTAGAAGTGACCACGGGGTGCATCTACTCGGTTTTTTTTTTTTTTTTTTTTTTTTTTTTTTTGGGATACACCCAGGAGTAGAAACGTCTTAGGTGCATCAAGTTCCATGATAGGGGAACTTCTTCGCCACGTGAAGTTTGAAGTCGGTATACTCCGGGTTTGACGACTTTAATGATTTTATAAGGTCCCTCCCACCTGGCACCGAGTTTACCGGCGTTTAGCTCCTTAGTGTTTTCAAACACCTTGCGCATGACGAGGTCACCGAGTTCCAGAGGTCGGGCACAGACCCTTTTGTTGTAGTAACTCTCGATCTGGTGTTGATAGTTCTGGATGCGCAGCAGAGCTTGATCTCGTCATTCTTCTCTCTCATCAAGGGCGTCGAGTAGCATTTCCTTGTTGAGTTCGACGTATTGAGGCATCTTGGAGCGTCGGAGGCTTGAAACGTTGACTTCAGCGGGAGCCATGGCTTCTACACCGTAGGCGAGGGAGAAAGGTGTTGATTTAGTCGATCCTCGCGGCGTTGTGCGATGGCTCCATAGGACCCCATCGAGCTCGTCGGCCCAGTGACCCTTTTTCAGATCTAGGCGCTTTTTAATGCCATCGATGATGAGTTTATTGGAGGATTCTGCCTGGCCATTACCTTGCGGGTAACGAGGAGTTGAGGGGCTTAGTCGAATGTTCCATCTGCTACAGAACCCCTTGAAGTTGCCTGACATGAACTGCGATCCGTTATCGGTAACGATCTCATAAGGTAAACAGTGGCGGCAAATAATATTTTTCCAGACGAAACCGCGGACTTCTTTGTCTGTGACTTGAGCGTATGCTTCAGCTTCGATCCATTTGGTAAAGTAGTCGGTGAGGACGAGGATGAAGCGTCTTTGGCGGGAACAGGGAAGTGGTCCAATGATGTCCATTGCCCATCGCATGAACGGGTATGGAGCGGTGGTTGTTCGCAACATTTCGGTTGGACATGGATACTAGGTGCGTGCCGTTGGCACTTGTCGCAGCTTCTCGCGTAAGACTCGCAATCTGCGTTCATTGTTGGCCAGAAGAAGCCCAAGCTCCTTACTTTGATTGCTAATGCACGTCCGCCCGAATGATTCCGCCAGCGCCTTCGTGCGTCTCTGCCATAACCCTTGCTGTCTCGTCGCCATGAATGCATTTAAGGAGTACTTTACTCTCGCGGTCCAGCGGTGTAGTTCATCATCAAGAACGACATAATGGGCGCTGCGTGTTTTTTAGTCGGCGAGCTTCCCATTTGTCGTTTGGAGTTCTCCTTCGAGAGGTAGTCGATAAACTCAGTTCTCCAATCAGGACCAAATCCGTCGTCATCTGGAGTAGCGGGTTCGATGACCGGGGCAACGAGGGTTTGGTCGATTGGAATATCGATGCTTGATTTCTCGATACGATGTATCGGGATGGTTCGTTTAACTTGATCACGAGGCTTGCTGCCAAGGCCCGCGAGGGCGTCGGCGCAGACGTTTTCACCTCTGGGAACTTTGATGAGTTCGAAGAACTCGAACTCTGCTGTCAGGCTTTGCACTATTTTGAGATAGGCATCCATTCGGTCGTCGCGGGCATCGTAGTCGCCGTTGAACTGACTGGCGACTAATTGAGAGTCGCAATAGGCGCTTAGTCGTTTAGATTTTACAGCTTTTGCTAAGCAGAGTCGGGCGATCAGAGATTCATATTCTGCTTCGTTGTTTGACGCGGGAAAGCCAAAGCTAAAAGACTGCCTGATTAGCTCTCCGGTCGGGGACTGTAGTTGGACTCTGGCTCCTGCTCCCTTGTTGGTCGATGATCCATCGACGTGAAGCGTCCAGTTTGAGCTTAGGAGTATAAGATCTTGTTCCAATTCTGGGGCTAACTCGACCAGGAAGTCCGCGAGGACTTGGGACTTCGCCGCTGTGCGGTTCTTGTAGGTAATATCTAGCTCGCCGAGTTCGATGGCCCACTTCGTGAGTCTTCCAGATCTGTTGGTGTTTTGGAGTATCGTTCGGAGAGGTTGATCAGTCAGTACCTCCACTGAATGTGACTGGAAATACGGTCGAAGCTTTCTTGCTGCCTCGACAACTGCTAGAGCCATCTTTTCCAGAGTCCGGTATCGCGTCTCTGGTCCGGTCATGCGTCTGCTTGTGTAAAAAATGGGCTTTTGTTCGCCGCGGTCTTCCTTTATCATAACGCTGCTGACAGCAGCTTGTGACACCGCGACATAGAGAGATAGAACATCACCTACGTCTGGCTTAGCGAGTACTGGAGGTGTTGTCAGGTATTGCTTGAGTTGAGTAAATGCATCCTCACACTTCTCATCCCAAATGAACTTCTTATTTCCTCGCAAAAGATCGTAGAAGGGGAGGCACTTGTCGGTGGATCTGGAGATGAAACGATTTAGAGCAGCTATCCGGCCCGTGAGCCGTTGTACTTCTCTACTGTTCCTCGGACTTGGGAGGTTCAGGACCGCGGATATTTGCTTCGGGTTTGCCTCGATTCCTCGCTGTGTGACTATGTAGCCGAGGAATTCACCTGAAGAGACTCCGAATGTGCACTTTGCTGGGTTCAACTTCATGTCGTATTTGTTGAGAGTTCCGAAGCATTCTTGAAGATAACGGAGGTGATCAATGGAATGGAGCGACTTAACCAACATGTCGTCGATATACACTTCCATAGTGATGATGCCCAGCTTATCTGCGAACATCTTGTTTACAAGTCGTTGGTAGGTTGCTCCGGCGTTCTTCAAACCGAACGGCATGACCTTATAGCAGTAGGTTCCCTTATCTGTGATGAAAGCTGTCTTCTCGCGATCATCCTGGTGCATCATTATTTGATTGTATCCAGAGAAGGCATCCATGAAGGTCAGCATCTCGTTTCCGGCCGTAAACTCGACTAAATGGTCAATGTTGGGAAGAGGGTAGCTATCCTTTGGGCATGCTTTATTCAGATCGGTGAAGTCGACGCAGACGCGCCACTTGCCATTTTTCTTTTTGACGACTACCGGATTTGCCAACCATTCGAGGTAGCGGACCTCAGCGATCGAACCTGCGCCGAGTAGCTTGTCAACTTCTTCGTTTACGGCCTTCGACCTGTCAGGGCCGAGCTTACGTCGCTTCTGGCGGATAGGTTTGAATGTCGGGTCGACGTTTAGCTTGTGAGTCGTTATAGTCGGATCAATGCCTTTCATGTCTGCCATAGACCAAGCGAATGTAGACACATTCTTCTTGAGGAAGTTCAGAATTGACTGCTGCATTTCCTCAGAAAGGTATGCACCAACCGTTACGGTTCGACTTTGATCGGCGTCGTCAATAGGTAACTCGAGAATCTCGCTTTCCTGGGAATGGACTTTTGAGGTTGGGGGAGACACAGAATTAACGGGTAGAGATGACCGTTGGAGTTTGACTGTGGCAACTAGGAGATCCCTAGCGGCCTTTTGATCCCCTCGTAGTGTTTTTATCCTTCCGTCCGTACCAGGGAACTTGACGCACTGGTGGTAGGTGGAAGGAACGGCTTGCATCGAGTGTAGCCAAGGGGTGCCAAGTATAGCATGAAAAGGAGCTTTTGTGCTTACAACGGCAAACTTAACCATTCGAGTAACGCCACACGCGCGTACCGGTTAATGTCCTGGAAGACGCTTTTATGTCGTCAAGATCAACTCCCATCTTCTGTAGAGTTCCTCGGAAGATGAGTTCGACGGAACTTCCGGTGTCAATGAGGATCTTGGTGACATCATACTCTCCAATTCCAAGGACGACGAGAAGAGGATCATTATGCGGAGCGTGAACTCCTTCAGCGTCATCCGGTGAGAAGGTTATCGGAAGATGACTTGTCGGTTTAGTCGGCCACTTCTGGGAAGTCGCGACCTGTCGACGATAGTATTTTACAGAACAGACAGTGTCTCCGCTAGGAGGGAAGCCTCCCATGATGACATTCAACGACTGTCCCTTTTGTACTCGCTTAGAGTCTAGCAAGGTGCGGAGGTCTGTGGATATGTTGGTGTCATGCGCTGGGGGTTGAAAATGACCTTTAGCTTGCTCCAACTGTCGTCGTAAGTCTGTTGGTTTTGAACGGTTGAGCTGTATGCGAAGGTCGCAGGCGCCAGCGTTGAGTTTATCTCGGGGTCTGTAATTGGCCCTTTGTTGTTGTTAGCGTCGCTTGTCGAGATACGACGAGACTTCCGTGTGTCCAGCATCGTCCGTAGATCTTTGTGCTTGGGACTGCTATCATTTTCGGACTCGAACTTCCGCTTCAGGACGTCTCTCTAAATCTCCGAGTACAGGCGCATCGTCGTTATCGTCGTCGGACGACAAAGATTGCTGAGAGAGGATAACCTCGATGCGTCTGCGATTAGCAGGATGCTCTTCGTCGGCGGAGGAGTCTCCCCCACCGTTATCCTTCGGGTTTCCTCCTCGTCGTCTTGCGTTGAGCGTCGTTTTGCCGACCTTTGCTGGTGGCTTTGCGCTGGCTCTTCTTTCCTTGTTCTTGCTCCAGCTCTTGCCATTCTTTGGTTTAGCTTTCAAGGGTTCGAACCTAAATTCACCGCTCGCAAGTGACGAGAGATAATGAGCGTAGAGTGATTTGCATTCTGTGGTATCATGTCCCTTGACGTCGTGATATTTGCAATGCTTGGTGAGATCGACGGTCCTGGAAGACCCGCTGCTGACCCGGCTTCGGCTGTTGGTTGTGTGGTGCAAACAGTATCGACGGTTTTGTCGGTGAATCAAGCTCCCTTACCCACTTGTTCCATCCCTCGCCGCGGACTACGAGAGTTGAAACCGGCACGTTGTTCTCGTTGACGACATACATGTATCCGTCTTTGCGGCCGTTTTTGTCGGTTGGAGCATGCTGGCGCGGTTCTTGTCGCGTGTTGGCGTTTTTAGCCGCTGGCGCTTTGGTGCGTTCATCTTGCTGAGAATGGCGTTAGTATCTTCTTCCATTCGGATGAAGTTGTCAGATCGCGCGATAGCGTCCTGGAGCGACGTAGTTGGGTTTTGGTATAAATCCTCCCGGAATTTAGAACGAACCACAACGTGTTCCGCAAGGCGTCAATGGCGATACCGTCTGGAATGTCAATCCTTGAGACTACGGTTTTGAACTTCTCCATGTAGTCGCGAAGACTCTGGTCTTTGGTTTGGTTGATGTTCCACAAGCTAGAGGCAGTAGCGCTGCACTTGGTGAACATAATGTAAGTCTTGAGAAAAGCTGTCGACAAGTCGCAGAAACTTTCGATGGAGTTTTCTTCTAACTGAGAAAACCAGGTTAGGGCTTGCTTGTGGAGAGTTTCGACGAACAGTTGGCAGTAGCCTACATCCTTTTTCTTCTTCTGGGAGTCGAGCCAGCGCCATCGCAATGTTGAAAGCTGTCATGTGTTCCACCGGGGTCTCCGCCGGGTTTGTACTCGGGCAGGCGCAGTTTTTCTATTTTTCTGAGTTGGACGCTGGTCAGAGAACTAGTAAACGGAGTGCGTGAGGTTGCGGCGAGGACGCTCTCGATTTGCGGGGCCGCGCTGGTTACTTGATGGATCTTCTCGCTCATTTTTTGGAAACTGAGTTTGAGCTCGGCGAGCTCGCGTATGGTTGCCAGATCAGAACCTACCGGGGGGTGGTCGGCGAGAAGGGTTTCGTTAGGCTCGGAGTCGTCTGAGAAATGTTCGCCTCCGGTCGCCGTCGGGTTGGTGTTAAAGAGGCGACAGCGTATCTGCTGGGGACGGCTTGTTTGGCCGTCGGGAGCTGTGAGGGCCGCGACCAGAGCAGCTAACTGGTTGTTGGTCGTCTTTTGGACTTCGTCTTGATGAGCAAGTCGAGCCATGATAGAGCTCATGAAATCTGTGGTGATGGGCGGCGCGGCTTCGGGCGTTGGGGTTGGTTCGCCGCCTGGAGCGCCGAGGGTGGCGTCGTTTTGAACCATGTAGATCTAGAACGTTACTTTAGTCGGCCCCACGGTGGGCGCCAATTGTTTTGCAGGATTCGGTTGATTAGAATAATGAACGTAGGAATGGGTGACAAAAGACGCTTTTATTAGAATCAAACAAGGTTACAAGATTGACGGGAAATAAGAGACAAGATTAAAGGTTTAAGCAACAGGATCAAGAGATGATTAGGAAACCAAGATCTAGCCGCTTCTGTGTGTGTTGTCCAAAAGTCCCCCTTTCGTGTCTCCTCATCCCCCTCTTATAGTGTAACCGTATCCGTGATGCCCTAATCGTGTCGTCCTTTGGGCCCTGTCGTTAAGGCCGAGTATGCGGGCCTTGGTACTGTTCTCTATAAGCCGAGCTTTTAGTCGGCTTAACTGATCGGCTAAAAGTACTCTGGGTCGAGCCGACACCTTTAGCCGCTTAAAGCCGACTAAACTGGTCAAGCTTGCCGGGCTAGGGCCTGTTATTCGATGGGCCTTGTGGAGGGATGTAATCCATCTCCTACAAACAAGCAAAGGGTCAAGTGTATAAAAAATGACAAAAATATTTAACAATTCGAAATCGTTGGATTGCTTCGGGGAAGAGAAGAAGCTAAGAACCTGATTCGATTTTTTAAAATAAAATAACTCTGGTGGGCACTCTTCCGTTATTACTTCTACAGTCCTTATTCAATCAAACCTTGTGGGTGAGCTTGAAATTGCTCTATTTTTCAATCTTTCAACTTGATTAAAATCTCCGTCTTGAGAATCGATTCGACCTATACTGGTTAGTGTGTTTACGTATCTACGCATTTCCCTTGTTGGGTTCTCATAAAGTTTGCTCCTTTACCCTTATCTTCGTGCTCATTGCTCAGGTGTTGTTACCTGGGGGAATACAAGTCTCTCTCTCTCTTATCATGATGGCCAAGCTCTCTGTCTACCTTTACATTCCCAATATCGTTGGTGCGTCCCCTTAGTCTTTGTTTTTCTTTTAATATATGTTTAAAAGATGGCATCTTTTTTTTGAGATGAAAATGAAAAAACATTGGGGGGGGGGGGGGGTACATGAGAGTTGTATTGAACTGCTTTGCCTTTGCTGTGTGCTTCTCCAACAAGACTCTCTTCTCCCTCTTGTACTTTTTCAGGTCCTCCCTCACCCCACTCTCATCTTCTTCCTTCTTGTCTTTCATACTTGTTTTAACATGGTAGGTATCCTTTTTTTTTTTTTATCTATGTGGTTTTCAAGTTTTTGTTGTGATGCTGTCGATGGATGGTGCGCTCGTAAATTCAACCAAGGTCTCATTTTCCAGCACCAGTCAATTTTATATTTGTTTATGGTTTGCTCTTAAGATCCTGACACTGATGTTACTAGTTTTGAGTTTTATCTAAGTCGGATCTTCTAATTGAACAGCATATACAGAGCTTCATTTGGTTGTTCTGTAGTGTCAAGATCTCGATAGTGACACACGTATCTTGTCTTCTTCTCCCTTTCAGTTTCTACATTTGGAGCTGTTCTTGACATGGTCACAGACAGGTTAATCTTCCGCTACATATTCAACTTATTCCTCCTGTAATAACAATATATTATCCTCGTTTTGCTTACAGAGTCAGCACAGCGTGTCTTCTCGTGATTCTCTCCCAAATATACGGTGAGTGTTCTCAATTTGATGGATTTGGCGCTGATTTTATATTTTTTAATCTACATAGCCTTGGACTTACCACACTACTATAACACAGGCCTAGCTTGGTTTTCCTCTCACTCCTGGCCTTAGATATTGCTAGTCACTGGCTCCAAATGTACAGGTACTCTTTTTTGCAACTTGTACATTTGTATATAGTTTTTGTACATAGCACAAAAAATAATACTGGAGTCACAGTACATTTCTATCAGGGAAGACCAGCCATAAGGATGTGAAAGATAGCACGAGCTGGCTGTTTAGACTATACTATGGTAACCGTATGTTCATGGGTTATTGCTGTGTTTCCTGCGAGGTTAGTTGCACTTTATATATATTACAAACTTTTTCGATGCATTAACACTGAGTTTGCTCAAATGATTACAGGTTCTTTACATAATCCTCTTTCTCATATCAAAGAACCATACTGAAAATCTGATGAGCGTGAGCTTCTCTTCTCTTCCTCTTAAATCTCTATTATTACCTAATCTTTTGTTCTAAAATATCTCTGGGTTCCATTCTTCAGGTAGTAGTTGAATCATTGACCAGTTTTCACCGCTCTCTTTACTCTTGGCTTGAGTATATTCGGTTGGTCGATCAAGCAGTTCATCAATGTGATTCAGGTAAATCAAGCTGAACCCCAACTAATCAGTCTCCAATATAGTAAGCAGTTTCTGGTTCTTATCGTCTTTTTTTTTTGTTGTTGTTGTTTTCTTTTGCTGGCGTGTCAGATGAAAACGGCTGCAGATGTTTGTGTCCTGTATGACATAGACAAGCAGCATAAGCCCTGAGTTTTTGTGCTCTTTGAATCGTCTTTGTTTCTTTTAAACTCTTTTGTGTATGACACTGTGTACATATATGGATGCATCTTGCTTAATGGTGGATGTAGATATACCCTTTGTCTTGCCTTTGTTTTCTATAATATGAAAGATCCTTTTAACTATTTTAGCAGATGCACTTAATGTAGTGTCTATGTTTTCAATAAATAAACGCCAAAAACAAGACAATGATTGATCAGAAGAGCTTCTCCAACACAGATTCTCCATCAAACTTGTCCACCTTGGAGCTAAGAAACGCCAACCTTTTCTCCACCCTTGCTCTCTTCATCTCCAAATCTCCCAAACGCCCTGCCGTCTCCATCAACCCTTGACGGAAACTCTTCACCTCATTCTCCTTCCATCTCACCTCTTTCAGTATCTTCTCCATCTCTTGTCTCCCAAGCAAAGCCTCCCTCTCACACATCCCTTTCTCCACCACCGTCGTATCATGTCGATCGTAGCATCTGGCCGCTTCAAGAATCTCGTTTAAAGCCTCCCTTAGCCAACCGGCTCTGATTCTGACAGACTCCACGTCTTCAACGACCGCTAGCATTTCCAGACACGCGTCTCCTTAGTTGCTTCAGAGGCGTTGACTGGAGTTGGAGAACCACCGAGGCTAGCGTTTCCAGGAAGTAAGATCTCGTGGGAAGCGACTCGATCTTTGAGCCGGACGCTATGTCTCCATGCTTGTCCAAGATTTGCTGCAGGGTGTCCGAGACGCTCGCTCTGACCTTGTAGCTCCCTACAGAGACGTACGACTCAGACATCATTGACTGCGTTTCCTCCCCTGTTAAGCTCTTGCATTCGATAATGGATGTTTGTTGAGTTTGGGGGATCCTTGACCCTGGTCTTGAGTTTCTTGCCCTGTATTCTTCAGCCTTTGGCCTAGTTTCTTGCGTCTCAGGTGACGACTTGAGGAGGCCAGTACTATGCGATATCGGCTGAGTTTGTGGGATCCTAGGTTCAAGGTACTTTCCTTGAGGCTCTGGAGTCTTAGACCGCTGTCTTGAGGATCTCTCCCTGTGTTCTGGTGACCTCGCTCTACGTTCTGCAGTCTTTGGCCTAGGTCCTAGAGAAACACGCGCATGTTCAGGTGTCCTTGGTTCATTATCATTGATGTTGGACCGGTGTTCAGGTGTTCTAGGTCTAGTTTCTAGTGCAGTGCTATTATCAGTGGTGCTGGATCGTCGCTCAGGTGTCCTAGGCCTAGAATCAGGGTGCGAGGCATGTGTTGATGTGTCCTAAGAGGATGTTCAGGTGCTTTAGGCCTAGTCCTAGGTGTCATTTCAGTGTCTAGACCATTATGAATGAGCGCACGGTGATCAAACTGCAGAGAGAAAACATGAGAGACTCACCAAAAGATATGCAACTAAACAAAGAGGAATGATTAGTAGAGAGACAGAGAATAAATGCTTAAACAAAGAGGAATGATTAGTAGAGAGACAGAATAAATGCTTACATTTGATGCGAAAAAATCTTTTTTGCAATACACAGATAGAGAAGGTGACATTGGGAGCCAATTTATGACTGATTCAGGTTTGTTTCCATGTAGAGGAGAAGGCGGCCTGGACAGAAGGTTTGCGTTGAAGGTGTCATCGGAGGATGAGAATGAGGGAGACTCGTCTGATTCAACCATCCTCTTAGCGTAATAGCTAGGAAGTGGCCATCTATTTTCCGCAACAACACGAACCGGACTGATAGGAGGACTGTCCTTTCTCCAAGGTGCCTTACCAAAGCCTTGTACAAAAGACAAGTTCCAATGATTGTATTAATCAAAAATGTTGAAAATGCAATCTAGATGATAAAACATGCTTCTTACCAAACGGCCTCTTCTCCTTCTTGGGGACATCTCCAGAGTTGATCCTCTCGAAACATCGATCATTGCACTCATGGTAGGGATTGCCTACGTTGGGACAATCATGATAGACTTTTCCAGACATGTCACTTCTCTCTCTCTCTCTCTCACAGATCTAACAAATAAGCCTGTGGCCTGACCCAGAGCAAGCAAAAAAAGGAAGAGGAATTCTTTATAAAATTGAATCTTTCATCAAAACAGGAAAGAAGCAAACAAGTTTTATCACCAAAAGACGGAGTCAACGTTTGAGAGAAAAGAGGTGTATGGAATGAATAGTTCTTTAGAAGACAAGACACGGGACTGAACTTGGAAGGATTCACCAAAAAATGAACAAATTTCAAAGTAAAGCGGACCTGTACAGTTGATGTTTTTTGTTTTCTTGCAGTGCAAGAGTACAAAAAACTAGTGCTTATTTTCTTCCCCACAGAGACTATAACTGCTTACAAGATTGACCCAACAACACAAGTTGTGGTCTTGAATCAGTGAGAGAATAAAAGATAGCTATTGATCAGTCGTCACGTCTATACACATAAATAAGATGTAAAGCCGACATAAACACAGTCTACTTCGACCAAAACAAAATACACATTCTACAATACTGCAGACTGCAGTATTCCGAGTTTGGCTCTGTACAAATCTTTGTATTTAAAAAATAAATAAAAGGTCACTCGTAGGCATGGGCAGAAAAAACCAGAACCGAACCGAAATACCTGAAACCGGAACCGGACTAAAACCCTCAAATATCTGAACGGTTCCTGTATTTCTATATCCGTAATAACCGAACCGAAAACCGAACGAGTACCCAAATATATAAAAATATTAATTATATGTACATATAACATAACTAAATATATATATATTTTTAATTTAAAATCTATTAAAAGTATCCGAAAATAGTTGAGGATAACTAAATTATTATAAAGTATCCGAACTACCCGAAAGTATATGAAACCATCCGGATAGTTTTATCTGAAATATCCAAAGTAATCTGAAATATTCAAACATCTTATTTAAATTATCCTTAATTATTTGATATTGTACCCTAAATATCTGATATTTTATCCGAACTACCCGAATTCGAACCAGAACCAAATGAGAACCGATTTTTTTCCGGATATTTTTATGTTCCTAGTTTTACTATCTGAACCGAATCCGAACCGAACCGAAAATAAATCAAGTAGTATATGAATCCTCTAACCCTCTATCTAAATTACCCGAAAACTGAAATACCCGAACCGAACCAATATCCGAACCGAACCGATACCCGAAATGCCCAGGTATAGTCACTGGCTAGTGTGAGACGACCTGAGAAAATGAAATCATATAGAAACATAAACAAAACATTCAATTAAGATCCGTTGGTGGGCCAGTGTTATAGCTTCACGGGCCTTGAACCCAAACAAGCATATATATGGGCCCATATATATTCATATTCAAACAGATATGTAAAAAAGTGTATTAAACGTGGAGAAGGACGGCTTCTCCTTGAAACTTATCGACTTTGGAGTGAAACATCTCCAGATTCTTGTTCAATCTCGATCCTTCCATCTCTAACTGCCCTAGCTTTCCCGCCACCGCCGTCACCCTCTCTCTGCACTCCCTGATCTCCTTCTCCCTCTTCCCCAGCTCCTCCCTCATCTCCTCCATCTCCCACTTCCTCGCCTTCAGATCCCTCTCGCACGCCTCCCTCTCCGCCTTCGCCGCCTCGTACTCCCCCGCGTACTCCACCGCCTCCCCCAGCTCCGCCACCGCCTTCTTCAGCCACGACACCTCGATCTTCACCGACTCCATGTCTTTCACCACCGCCGCCATCTCCGCCACCCTCGTTTTCGTCAGATCCTTCAGCCCCGACGTCCTCAGCTCCATCACTACGGCGGCTAGGGATTCGAGGTAGTACGACCTCGTCACGTTGGACTGGAGCTTCGAGGAGGCGGCGATGTCTCCGTGCTTGGAGATGATCGCCTGGAGCGTTTCCGCCACGCTCGCCTTCACTCTGTAGTTCGCGACGGATACGTAGGACTCGGAGATCATCGATTGGCTCTCTTCCTTGAGTCCTCGCATTTTGGCGATCTCCTGGATCGAGAAGCTCTGTGACTCGTCTGCTAGCTCCGGTGGCTCATAGTTTTCGGCTACAACGATCTGATAGTTGTGGTGAACAGGCTGCAGATATGAATTAAGGTTACATAAGATCGTATGAAAAAATTGCATAGAAACAATGGTGAAAGAGAGAGAGAGGATTCATACGGTGGTGTTGGCGGAGACTGGCATTGAACGAGTTGGAGTGCCAATCTCTGGGAAGAGGTAGGTGGAGTGGTTATCGTCATCACTGGATGAATAGTATGCTCCTCCATGAACTGGACTCCGAGGAGGGCTGTCCTGCCGCATAACGTAGCCATCTGGCTCATACATTGCTTCCATTTGCTCATCACCATGATTGTTGTTGCTGCGACGTTCAGGCTGCGTTTTATTTATGAGACCAAATTGTTAAGAGGACTTCGTTTTGTTTTACCACTATAAAGACTTGAGAGTGTTGTTGAGTACCGTTCTGTATGGCTGTGGTGGTGGCGAACGGCTTGCAGCTGGATGAAATGGGCTTGGTGGAGAGCTGTTTCGTGGTGTTACTTCGCCGTCTCGCTCATACACTTCCTCGGATTGCTGATTATCAGGGTGGTTTCTACGACGATCAGGCTGCAGAATTAGAACAACCAACTTTATTGTCAGTTTTAAGTGAATCACTTTATCTGTTTCTGGAAAATAAGGCTGAGTTTTAGAGTACCGTTCTGTATGGTTGTTGTTGTGGTGGTGGTGGCGAACGCCTTGCGGCTGGATGAAAGGGGCTCGGTGGAGAGCTGGTTCGTGGTGTTACTTCGCCGTCTTGCTCATCATCAGGGTGGTTTCTACGACGATCAGGCTGCAGAATTAGAATAACCAACTTTATTGTCAGTTTTAAGTGAATCACTTTATCTGTCTCTGGAAATTAAGGCTGAGTTTTATGGTACCGTTCTGTATGATTGTGGTGGTGGTGATCGGTTTGCTGCTGGATGAAAGGGGCTCGGTGGAGAGCTGTTTCGTGGTGTTACATCACCATCTCGTTCGTACATGTCTTCAAATTGCTCGTTACTATGACGATCAGGCTGCAATTAGAGAGAGACTTTTATGTAATGTCATGTATGTGGCTCATTGTGTACTCGAGAATGAGGAACAAGACTTACAGTTCTATATGGTGATGGAGAGCGGTTTCCAGCTTGATGAAATGGGCTTCCAGGAGCTCTGTTCTGAAACATGGTATTGGCCTCAGGCTCATACATTGCCTCGTAGTGGTCTGCATTGTGTTCTCTGCAGCGATCAGGCTGAAATCAAGCATTGGAACGAATGCTTAGTGGTTGATTGGTATGAACATGGATCATAATAATCAATAGAGCTTTAGTTATTGAGTACCGTGTGGTATGGAGATGGAGAAGGGCTTTTGAATGGGTGAAAGGGGCTTGCATTGCTTCGGGTATCTGCCTCATACGTTCGATCTTGCTGTTCTCGGCTATACTCGCTTGACTTTCTACGACGTTCAGGCTGCAATAGAAGACAGTATCATGTCAGTAATAATAAGACCATGTCCTTGAACCATCAAAGACCGACTCTGTTATTTTACTATATCTCTACACAACACCAATTCAAAGACGGTCAAAAGTACCGTGCGGTTTCCAGAGGGATGATAGGGGCTTGAAGGAGCGTTAGTCTCTGGCTCATAACTCATCCTCTCCTTTCTTTCTCTACGTTCAGGCTGCAATAAAAGAGAAGAGGCAAACTCAATGTCATCTACAAATTCGAAAAGTTTGTTTGGCGGCTAAGGAAACAGACAATATATCTTTATGTAATAGAGTACCGTGCCATATCCGTACACAGGAGGCCTAGGGTGGGAGTTGGGGACGCGTTCAGACGCCGGTTGTTTCGGGTATGTTCTTTGTTCACGGGAGATAGGGAAATCGTACTCTGTCTCGGCTCTTTTGTTGGAGAGATACGAAGGTGGCGGAGATCTACCAGCGGCGGGATGAGGAGGGGTCGCCGGATTGCTCTTGCTCGCACTTTTCTTCCCGAACAGTCCTGAAGAGACGTACCAAACAAAATAAAACTGGTCAACGTTTGGATTTAGCTTAGTCAACGGAAGTTATCAACATAAGAAGATACTTCTTGAAAGATAGGATTTGAGAAAATGATCCATGTCTGTAACCAGATTTAAACATTCTGGCGACTTTTTCCGGTGGTATTCATATCGGACAGAGAGTAAGTGTGAAGGGACTTTCCAGAGTTGGAAAAATTACCTGATCGTTTTCCATCTTTCTTTGAACTGAAGAAGTCCATATTGCATATGATGGGGCTAAACTGGATCGGTAAATAAGATGCCTGTAAAACCGGAAAATCAGATAACCATTTAACTGGTTATGTATGTAAGTATATACACGCCCGCGTTCATTACCTGGAATTTTTGAAGCAGGGAGCTGAGTTGTGAGCTGTTGTTGCCGGAGAGAGATGGCTTTTGGTTAGTTTCGTCTTTGCTACGTGATACTTCATTTGATTTTATATAACGAGTCAGAGGAGCCTATAATTGCAATTGAAAGTCTACCATAGTTATTAAGCTGACTTTGACTATTACAAACAGACAATCGTATACCACTATTTAATTGCTTCCATCTAATCTTCTACCACTTGTTTTCTTTTCTTTTTTTCAAGTAGCCGCAGCCATGATTTACTTGGTCAATGGTACTGGCTCTGAAAAAAATCTACTTTGAATATTTCGACACTACGTTATAAATATTTCTATCTGATTAGTGAGCCTATCGATGGGCTCATAAGTCATAAGCAGTGCCCAATATCACCACCAATCACGAAATGGGCTAAAATTAAAGGGAATAAGACTAAATCCTCTTTTTATCACCAACCAGGATTGATAGGAAAAAGGTTCGGTTACAAACAAACCATAAGGATCAAGATGGGAAAGCTAATGCAGATACAAGTGTCACTCGGGATAAGTGCATCAGCACACGTTCGTTGCTTCTGTGTCTGTGGTGGTTTCGTCTTCAACGGTGCTTCTCCTACTCAGCTACAAGGGCTTGGAGGAAAATGCATACTGCAGCGTTGGCAGGGACGTGAACTGAAACGTCTATATGTGGTGATTTCGTGGCAGGCCGTGTGGACATAATGAATCCAGTTCAATGGTACGAGCATTTGCGGAGAATAGCGTTGCATATCACTGAACAAGGGATGTGATCGAAAGAGCACCGCAGAGTTGCCTAGGAAGCTTTTAAAAAGAATGTGAATTAGATAGAGTTCACCTTGTGACAAATAATGACTTCTACGTAAGGTAGACAAAATATCTCCACGCGCGCGATGATAAACAATCCCACTCTCATCAAATGCGCGCGGAGCGCGTATATGTCTACAAGTCTATAACCCACAGATTTCAGCCATTTTTGACATAATTTATTAGAAAGGGAACGACCTGAAGCGCGTTGACTGCTGTTTGCATAATGCCCTGTGAATAATAAACTATCTTTTTAATATTCAACTAAACTCTGGCCAGCGCGGATATGAATTTCCAATTTTTAATTATTTATTTTATTAACTGATGTAATTGTAATATTCGTTCATATTATATTCATTAAGTAAATATTTTTTTTTTGCGTCTTAAACTTTCTATTTTTTTACGAATGTGTGATATCATATAAAAAATATAAAAAAATAAGTATAGAATTAATTAGATAATTTTAAAAACAGAAATTTTTCTTTCGTGTGCGATATCGTATAAATAATGATCCGTCCAATTAACAAAAATCATGATTATTTTATGTGTAATTTTTTTATTTTGACCGTTTCCCTAAAACTATATTAAATTTTACATATTTTAATTAGAATATTTTTAATATCTTTACCTTTTTATTTGAAATGCAACTCAATATTTTTTTAACAATTATAACAAAATATTTTAAAATATTTTAGAATTTGTTTAAAAAATATGAAAATTACATTTTAAATTAAAATTATCCTAAAATATGATAAGTTTTGATGTAAACAAAAACTCAAATTATGTCAAAAATAATGATATTCAATGATAATAACAATTTTAATTGATTATTTAAAAAAAAATACATTTACAAAAATATTGTTTGAAAGAAAAATCATTTATCTTTCAAATATAAAATAAAAATATTATAATTAAATAATAAAAAATATAAATAAAAACCATAAATTTAGCAAATGACAACTGAGTTATATTATGCTAAATTTTTTTTTCTAACAATTTATCAAATGACAAATGAGTTATGAGCAAATAATACCATATAATTTTTAAAAACATAGTCATTCTTAAATATTTTTTGAATAAATAATTATTTTTAAATTTAATCAAGTGAAAATAATATTCGTACAATTGTGTGAGTCAAATTCTAGTTTTATTGATGCATGTTATATATTAGTGCTGCATGTTTTAGGTAATATTTTAATGATGCACGTTTTTAAAAATCTTCATTAATAAAATTATGCACGTAAGGATAACTCATGAGTTTTTTTGGTTGATTTAATGAAATTAGGTCCATATTTATTTAAGGATATATTTCATTAAGGTAACTGAAAAGACAAGTAATAAATTAGGCAGTTTTATTCGTTTTAGGATATTTAATAAATGCAACTGAAAAAGACAAGCAAAAAAATGAGAGTTTAATTAATGAAGTAAGAACATTTTCAAATGGGTACTTCTCTTTTAATAATATAGATGATTTAATGACATTATGTCCATATTTATTTAAGGATATATTTCATTAAGGTAACTGAAAAGACAACTAATAAATTAGGCAGTTTTATTCGTTTTAGGATATTTCATAAATGCAACTAAAAAATACAAGTAAAAAAAAAGAGAGTTTAATTAATGAAGTAAGAACATTTTCAAATGGGTACTTCTCTTTTAATAATATAGATGATACAAATAACTATTTTGTTTTTCTTCAAATCTCACATTTTTTTTTCAAATCTCACTTCATCAACTTTTTAATTACAAATTTTAGAAATGATCTTCACGTTGCATGGATTGAACTTAAATCGAATTATAACAAATTCTTTTTAATATTTTTAATTTAATTTTATTATATTTTTTAACCAAAATCAATATTTTTAGTTCATTTAAATCTATATACGCTATTCATAAAAATTATAATATTTGGTTATGATATTTTAAATTATGTTTTATCTTAACTCAATTAATAACTAACTAATTTTTTTGATAATTTTTTTTTGAATTACCAGGAATTTTAAGTTTTACATTTTCATCTAATTATATGATGCAGATAAGTCTTTAATCCAAGAACATGTCTCTAAGAACCCTAAAATTCTTTGATCGACTGTTCAACATATCTGTCCGCTGCATCAGTTTGGTATCAGAGCCAGGTAGTAATGATGCAGTTTGGTATCAGAGCCATGTAGTAATGATGCAGATAAGTATATAGAATATATCCAAATATCTTATTATTTATTTTATTATTTGGAATAAATTAAGATAGTTACCTTTTATTTGTATTTTCCATATTTCATTCGTTTTTCTATTTTAATTAAGATTAAGGTTTTTTAGATTTAAAGGATTTATTATAATAAACATTCGAGCCTAAAATTGTATTCAAACTTTGATAAATAATAAACTACTTGTTTTGTTTTATACCTTGTTCGATTTGATTAAATTCATCAAGCAGGAAGTTGGTTTTAAAAAGCTATCGAAAGAAACTCTTGATTGATCCAAGATCAGGTCTCTAAGAACCCTAAAAGTTCTTTGATCGACCGTTCAACCTATTTGTCTGCTTCATCAGGTGGTATCAGAGCTGCGTCTCTTTGGTTTTTCAATTGAAGAACGATTCTGGATGTCATGGTGAGTGCGAACATCTATCTTATCCAGGATGAAAGTTCCTTTATTGAGAGAGAAGAAAACTATGAGATCTATCAAGAGATCTATGGTGATCCCATCTACGACGTCTACGAAGGTGATGTCCGCGTAGTCGACTTCATCTTCAATGAAGATTCTTTTGCAAATCTCGTCTGTGCAAAAATCGTGCAGCACGAGATTCATGGAAAGTTCGTGCACGACGAGTTCCGTGCAAATTTTGGGCAAGGTCAGAAGATTTGGCTTTGTGCAAAATTCGGATTTGAAAATAATTTCTTAAAGATTTCAGCTATAAAAAACCGATTCAAGATTCGAGGACGAATCTTTTATAACCTGGAGAGAATGATGCAGATAAGTATTTGGAATATATCCAAATATCTTATTATTGATTTTATTATTTGGAATAAATTTAGATAATTATCTTTTATTTGTATTTTTCATATTCTAGTGGTTTTCCTATTTTAATTAAGATTAAGGTTTTCTAGATTTATGATTTATTATAAATAGGCATTGAAGCTTAGAGTTGTATTCAGATTTGAATAATTAATAAACTAGTTGCTGCTTTATAACTTGTTCGATTTGATTAAATTCATCGAGCAGGAAGTTGGTCTCAAGAAGCTATCGAAAGAAACTCTTGATTGATCCAAGAATACGTCTCTAAGAACCCTAAAGTTCTTTGATTGACCGTTCAACGTATTTGTCTGTTGCATCATTATGGCTATTTATAATCATTTCATCTTCTATATATACCTTATGCTATTATTAATTATCTATGATTTTTTTTTATAACCGTGAGAATTCTAAAATCTCTCTAGATTCAAATATCAATCACACTAAGCCCATAGAAATTCATGTTTTCTTCCCGCTTCGGATATTTATCGGTGGCCAATGATTTTTTTTTAAAATTCTATACTTACATATTCTAGTTTTATGGGTAACTCCTAAGTTTTAATTAATATATTAAAATATTGAATTCAAAAAAAATCAAAGAAAATTAATTGTCACTTTAATATGAGCGAGGACATTGGAAGATGGTTGGATGGTGAAGTTTGATCCTGAAGTGAAAGGTTGAATGAGAATGGTAGGATTTTGTGTGATTGATGGG
This sequence comes from Brassica napus, assembly GCF_020379485.1. NCBI lineage: Eukaryota > Viridiplantae > Streptophyta > Magnoliopsida > Brassicales > Brassicaceae > Brassica > Brassica napus. The sequence goes on along the minus strand of NC_063446.1, from coordinate 58,819,193 downwards.
AGCTATCTTCTGCAAGTAGGGCCTCCTCTCCTCTCTATTATTATATTTTCCTATTAACTAACTTTCCCATTATTATCATCATTGTTATATTTTTTTTTCTCTTAAAATGATTTTTGTATGCCATATAAGTTCACATACACACCATCGCCCAGTGATTCAAAATCTCTTCACTGAAGTTATGTTTTTGAAGAATGAAAGGATAGAACTACAAATATACTTGTGTTCTCGTCCCGTTTGTTGGCTAGGAATAGTTTGTTATCCATTTAGATGCAATGCAGCTACATCATAAATTGGGTCTTCCATTGAAACAGTGATATATCATGGAGCTCTTAGCTCACATTAACATATGTATTTTTTGGAACAATGACAAATGGTCACATATGTAATTTAGACTATCTAGAACAATGGCAGTTTATATAATTATCATGGACTATTCATAGTTTAGAAACAAATTTTAATTTTCTTAGTTACATTCAAATAGTTTTGTTTACCTTTTTTTAGCAGAAGTTTTAGTTGCTGCTTTTCCATTATTGATGACTACAAAAGTACAAATAACTAAAAAGAGTCGATGGGGTGGGGATAGAAATGGCCAACTTGAGTGGTAATATACATTAGTATAAAATCAAATAAATGTTAGGTAAAGTGACATATCTCACTTTATCCCAATCAACTTCGTGTCTCAAAAATTTTCTATAATTTTTTTTATCTGAAATTTCGTTCATTCTTCAAGCCAAGTCTATTTTCTATATATATTTTTTCAGGGTTCTTGGACCACCACTTTTATGGGCAATTAGACGTTTGTAAAAGAAACAAGAGGTTGAACAAAAAAATGAGATAAAAAAGAAAACAAGAATAATGAAAGAGTCATGAATACATAAAATATTATGAGTAATTTTTATAATAGTATTATAGACAACAAGTATACTACATTTACACTGACATAAATGTTTGATTACAAAATACAAGGAATAAGATAAAGGTATAAGAAAATTTATGCCGGCGAATAATGGTATATCTGATAAGAGTATGTAACTAGAATTACATATTAGTAGTGGTTGTTTATTAGAAAGAAGGAAAGGTGGGTAGAAACAACGTTTTTTAATTTTTTTCAAAAACATTTGTATCATAATTCATTCGTGAACCAATATAAATGGAGATTACACTAGTAATTATCTACAAACAAGCTGTAGAGGATGACAAGTGCCGTCTACAGAACCATGTACCAAGCATTGTAGTAGTAGTGGATGATTCTTGTCTTTTGTTTGAAGAAAAATATTCCATTAGACCCACTTGCAAGACTTTGGATATGTAACATTTGTTTAATGGGTTAATTCAGGAAAGATTTTAGCTAAAAATGAGTGAATAAGGAAGAGCATCAATAAGTAAATATTAAAAACTCAACTCTTGAGGTCATTTGCTACATGATTATTGCTCACTGTTTTGGTTGTTGTTCATTGACGCCTTCTCTCTCTAGAGTTGTGGAGCCCAGAGACGCTGGGGTGGGGGGGACCTTTAATGTGCTGGCTCCGACTTCGCCATCGTTGGTCTTTTATGGGTCTTGTCTGCTACACTCTATAGTGAGAAGAGAGAGAGAGAGAGAGAGAGAGAGAAAATATAAACTTTGTACCGTGTTGTTATAGCTTGTAGTAAGAAAAGAAGAGAGGTGAAAAGAAAAAAAAACACAAATACAAGAATGATGAGAGACTTGTCGTTCGGCGACTTGACCAAATCTTAATCAGAGCTTAACTGTTTCTTCCTTGACATATAGAAAGATCATAAGTTGCGAGCGAGAGACCATTCTTTCTTTCAACTTTTATTAATATTCTATAGCATTTGTTAATTGATCTTCTTCTTCCTCATCCCTTCGATTACTAAATTTATAAAAAAAAACTATATAACTAGGTTGATCCTCCTTTTAGATCTACAAGTGCGAAATTTCAACGACCACTAAAGGTTTCATCTTGCAAAGGTAAAGCTTTCCATCTTTCTTTATATTGCTGGAGAATACGAATCTACTCAGAACAATCCTTTTGTATTTTTATTTTTAAATTCGGATCGTTGGAGTTGTAATGTTTCTTCATTGCCTTTGACCAAATCAATTTTTTTTTTTGGTTGTTGTATCCTTAGATTGTGCATTCATCCAACAGTGCCATCTTCACTAATCCATTTGGAGCTGCTGCCATTTTGAGACAAGTTCTTATGTTGTGTTACATTCGAATGAGATGAGGAGGGATGCTATCTGCCTTGATGAACTTCCTCAATGCCTGTCTCTGGCCCCACTCCGATTCAGCCTCAGATTCTTCTGGCGGCGGCGGCCGTCAAGAGGGTCTCTTGTGGTACAGAGACTCCGGTCATCACGTCTCTGGTGACTTCTCAATGGCCGTTGTTCAAGCCAACAACTTGCTCGAGGACCAGAGCCAGCTCGAGTCTGCCCCTCTTAGCACCCACGGCTCTGGTGGTCCTTACGGCACATTTCTCGGCGTCTACGATGGCCACGGCGGCCCTGAGACTTCCCGCTTCATCAATGATCATATGTTCCACCATCTCAAAAGTGAGTTACTGACCGAAAAACATTTAAGATCATCAACCTATTTTGCTTTATACTCTTGTTCTTGATGTTACTTAGGTAATTTTAGAGCTTCTTGTTTTTTTTTTAAAAAAAGGAAATAAAAACACTTTATCACAGGTAGTTACTAGTTAGTTAGTTAGCTTAACTAGAAAGGATCCTGGCCATTGTGTCAAAGGTCTCCGGTTTGAGTGACTGCTGGAACGAAATTAATATTACAATATAATTTCGAGATTAGAGATTTTGGCACTTCCTGATATTAAAAACAAACGCTCTCTCATAAAAGAAACTAAAGATTTTTAGTTTTGACCTCATTTGTTTAAATCCTTTGTGTGCACCACAGGATTTGCTGCGGAGGAACAGTGTATGTCACCGGAAGTGATAAAGAAAGCCTTCCAAGCCACTGAAGAAGGCTTCCTATCAATAGTCACCAATCAATTCCAAACGAGGCCTCAAATAGCCACCGTTGGCTCATGCTGCCTTGTCACCGTCATCTGCGACGGGACGCTCTACGTGGCCAACGCGGGAGACTCGCGTGCCGTGCTGGGACAAGTCATGAAGGCAACCGGCGATGTTCACGCTGCTCAGCTCTCGGATGAGCACAACGCGTCTATAGAGTCAGTGCGAAGGGAGCTTCAGGCCCTGCATCCGGACCACCCGGATATAGTGGTCCTGAAGCATAACGTTTGGAGAGTCAAAGGAATCATTCAGGTGAAATAAAACACACAAATGTCATTTGTTTTGTATAAGTCTTACATACAGTTCCTGAGGTTTGTAATGGCAGGTTTCAAGATCGATTGGGGATGTGTATCTGAAACGGTCGGAGTTCAACAGGGAACCGCTGTACGCGAAATTCAGACTGAGGGCACCGTTCAGCAGGCCGTTACTGAGTGCAGAGCCGGCGGTGACGGTGCATAGGCTGCAGGAGCAGGACAAGTTTATAATATGTGCGTCAGATGGACTATGGGAACATATGAGTAACCAAGAAGCAGTAGAGATGGTGCAGAACCATCCGCGTAACGTAAGAATCATGTTAAATAGAAACATAAGTTGTTGTTGTTTGTTTTTTTAGGTAGTGAGTCTGTAGAATGACAAACAAGTGTTGGCAGGGGATAGCAAAGAGGCTGGTGAAAATGGCGCTACAAGAAGCGGCGAAGAAGAGAGAGATGAGATACTCAGACCTGAAGAAGATAGAGAGAGGGGTGAGAAGGCATTTCCACGATGACATAACGGTGATAGTTGTGTTCTTGGATGCAAAGCCTGGTGAGTTGAGAGGACCGGTAGTGTCAGTGAGAGGCGCGGGTGTGAGCATTCCCAAGAAAACATAGGCGCCTTGCTACCAACACGCCCACTCTCAAGCTGCTGACTCCAACGTTACATGATGACCAAAGAAGTGTAAACTAATGAATGAATTATTGTGATTGAAATATGAAGTGGTAGTTTTTTTTCCTTCTGTTAGTGACTGGATAAAGAAAGACAAAAAAAAACAGAATTATTCCTTTTGAATAACGCTCTCTGTTTTCTTCTGTACAATCAAAGATGGAGATGGTTGCCAAATCTCATTCTTATATAGACAAACACTTGGATAATTTGTAATTATTTACGAGTTAGATTCTGTGATGACGGATCAGTTACTGTCTGATGCGAAACGCAGCTATATCTTGAGTTCTAGGACAAGTCCGAGAGGGAGTTTGTGGCTCAGGGAGCTTATGATACACGAAATATATTCCAGTCACTGGACCTGGCATGGACACTCCTCCGAATCTTTCCCCGTGAGTTGCTTCACCGTATACCCGGCGAGACAGCACCACCAGCTGGTTAGCAGCGTTGGTATGATGATGTCCGAATGAATCTTTTGTCGGAAACTCTGTCTGTGTGTCGTCTGACTCAATAAATGGTATTTTGTTCCCAATCGCCAAACTCTTCATTATAATTTATTTGTGTATGAGATCATCTTCCGACTCCTTTCTTGTACCGGTGACTAAGGCCTGGACGTTTTTACCCCAGCCCAAAATACCTACCTAAACCCGAACCGAAAAAAAACGAAACCGGATTCAAACGGTTATACGAAAATATCCAAACGGAACTTGTGCGCATAGTACTATGCGGTTTGGTTATAACCCAAACCGAACCGAAATCCAAACTAGAATCTGGAGATATCTAAAACTAGTTAAATATGTTAATGTTTCTATATATGTTAAGGTGATTTAGATATTTTAAAGTATTCAAAATATTTTTGTAGTTTGTTTTATTTGTTATTTTGAATATTTTTTAGTTAATTTAGATAGTTTAACTAATTTTTAATTAGATTTGTGAATAATTTCTATATTTTTTTTAAAAAAATTATCAATTTTTGAGGTTTTAAAAATATTTTTGGACGGTTTCAAACATTGGTTACAATCCGATCCAAATTGAACCCGGAAGGAACCGAACCAAACCCGACCTGATAATTAGTAAAACCCGAACGGGACTTATGAACATAACACCAAAAATCCGAATCAACCGAACCGACGGAGCCCGAACGCCCGGGCCTACTGGTGACGATTGTTAATAGTGCTCTGGTATCTTCTCTTTTACGAATTTGAATTAATTTGATTATTCGAAATCTACGAATGCCTTGGAGTTAACCAAAATATTTGATGGATAATAAAATCAGTAACATCACCTAAACTCTCGATGTAGGAATTGGATTGACATATCTCAAAAAGTCCAGCAATACATCTCCATCCATTGCTGCTCTTCTTCTCAAGTAGCTTCAGATGACAAACCAAAGAGGATCCACCCTCTGGCTGTTCCCATCATTTAGATAGGACCGTTTACTTTTCTGGTGACGCCTTACTACGGTCTCAGTCAGATTATCAGTCTCCATTCGATGGGATATTATTGTTTAATTTCACTAAACATATTGACTTTTTTCTCGGTGAGCTGAAACATATCACTCAAAAAAGAGAAGGATTTAATTCTTCGTTCTACAACAAGAAGAGCATTAACCTTTGGTGCAGGCTACAAATGAAAATGGACTTTGCCTTCCTCACTCTCTCAACTCATAGTCATTCATAGGGATTTCCTCAAGATGAGAGACAATACGTAACAAAGAGCAGAGTCCACTGACGATAGTGTAACAATGAAAACAGCTACAAGAAAGAGACTCAGTGTGGCAGTCTTGAGCTGTTCCCCCCAAAACATAAAAACAAAAAGAAGTTATGTATGTATGTAGAAACAATCAATCAAACAAAAGAATTAATTAGTGATGGCAGACGCAACATAACATACCGTGGTAGTAAAACTAGGCCACTCTATGAATTTCAGCTGGCTCGGCTGCTCAGCCATAAAGGAGAAGAGCGATCCCGTGCTCCTTTTCAAGAACAAGAAATGCAATTCAATGAAACCAACATATATATAGAGATTGATATTGTGTGTGTGTGTGAGAGAATAATTTGTAAAGCATACCCGAAAATGTCCCTAACAAGGCTCAACCATAAAGGGGGCTCTGGCTCATCATGTAAGCTCGTACTTTGGCGTGCGAAACATACGGACACTGTGGGATACCCACCCACAATAGGCTTATAGCTAACTCTCCCATTGAGACTCTGCAAGACCAATAACATACACACAGGTTATGTCAAAATCTGCCTGACATGTTCCTTTTGTCTTTTAGGAACAGATGAAAACTACCGAATCCCGAGGAAACTTGGAGCTGCTAGGTCCGAACCTTGGAATCCTCCGGTGTGACGGATGAGCCAATCGGATAAAACCTATTGGTTCAAACAAAAAATGAGGAACAAAATTAAGAAGAAGCGGTCAAGTACTTAGTATACAAGAAAAACACAGGACCGAAAAGTAACCTGAAGCATTTGTGAGAGATACTACCACCATCCTCTCTCTCGCTCTGCAAACAATGCGAAAAGGTAGATCGGAAGATGATGACCAAGCCAAGCTTTAGGTTTTATGGGCTTTACCGTCGTGTATTTTCAGTGGGCTTCAAATACACAAGGCCTTTTGGATTTTATTTTGTAATTAGTCCCATTAATTAAGTAAAAATGTTTTGTTCTTCATTTGGGTTTAGTATGTTTGACAGGTTAAAATGCCTGGGATGTGTTATAAATCAAGTGATGAATGTCCATAACCAGCCCGGTATATAAACCGGCCGAAGTCCTAGAGAGAGAGATGGTCCAAATCCTAGAGAGAGAGGCGGCGGCCGCGACCTGGAGAGAGAGAGAAAGTCGGCCATGACTTTCCATTATTCTAGTTTTCCTATTCCTTGTTGGTTTATGATTTATTAATTATCCTAAATCTAGATGGATTAGGATTTGTACTATTTTCTTTTATCTTTATCTTATAATCTTTATATAAAGGAACCCCCATTGATCATTAATAATAACAGAAACATTCAGTCTCAAAACTCTCTAATTACAACAAGTTATCAGCAGGAATATCTAAACTCCCTGAGCAAATCGAAAAACCCCTAAACCTAAAATCTAACCCGACGAACCCTTGAACTTTATCGCGTCTCGCGTTCCCATCCAGTTTGCGATCCGCTTCAGCCTCAGCTCGATCTGACGATCAGCCACAACCCGTTCGCGAGATACAACCAAGGCGCTCACGATCCGACGAACCGAACCCGATAGGAGACAACTCGCATTCCCCGTTCAGCCAGCCTCGCGTCCAGCTCGCGTCTCGTCTCGCTCATGCCTCAGCACGCGACCGTTCCAGCTCGCGTTCCAGCTCGCGTCCGTTCGAGGTTCTCTTGGTGGTCTGGTTTCTACAATCTGTAAAATAAAGGTAATTCGAATTCTGAGAACATGAATTGAATCTGGTTGTTTTGTAAAGATTGAAACCCTAAAAATTAATCTCTAAGATGAAAGCCTTAGGACAAATAGATCAAACCCTAAAAGAGCAAATCGGAGCTCGAATAAGTCTGATCCCCTAAACCCTAATTCGAGATTGATCCATTGATCAATTAAAATCAAAATCTTAATGATTTTGAATCTCAAATAAAACTCTCTTGATCTAAGATCAAGTTGTTCCTTTAAACCCTAATTTGAAAAAACGGTTTTAAATTGTTTGATTTGAACTTTGATTGTTTGTTTGATCACCTAGAGCTATTGATAGGATTGTTTAAATTCGAATCTGAATCGCTCAAACTGAAACCCTAATTAGACTTGATAAGTCCTTGATTATATCACCTCGTGGCCGTGTGGCCTTATTGTTTTCATACCTGAATTTGACCACTCCTGATTGATTACAAATTACACTTAGACCTTCATCTTAGGAATGGTTTTGAATTTGATCAAGTAGCTGTGTGGCTTGTTTCTTTGATTGGTCGTTTTGTTTGATTGCATCATATAGAAACTGTGATTGTTAGGATTGTAATTACATGTCAAAATAAATGCATAAGAGTTAACCTATTACATCCATAGCCGTGTGGCCTTGCTTGATTGTATGACATATAGATCACATTGTTTGATAAGAAAGCTGTGTGGCTTAGTGCATATCTATGTGGTCGTGTAGCCTAGTATTCGGATGGTCATATGACCCGTATTGCATTATGATCTGATCTTTAGGATCGTTGCATCACATTATAATGGCCATGACGCCTAAGCATCACAATACGTGACCGTGTGTTCCAAGAATCATATAAAGACTTTGCATTCTCGACTTGTCTCGCACCATGGTCGAGTAGTAAATTGTTTTGGTCGAGAGAGTAATGAAATCATATGCACTGATTATTTAAATTGGTTGCACGAATTCTAAATCAAGAATTGATTAATAATATGATTTCAGATGTTGAAATATGAGCCCTCGGATTATGCTGCCCTAAATCTCTCTGGAGATAATTATTCAGAATGGGAAATGAACACTTCAATTGCCCTGAAGTCTAGAGGACTCAGGAAATGTATCATTGATGGCAATAATGCAATTGAAAGTAAAAAGCATAGAGCCATAACAATTATTCACTATCATCTCACTGAGGAACTGAGAAATCAGTATCAAAATATTGAGGATCCTTGTGACCTTTGGATAAGACTAAAATCCAGATACTCAATGGAATTATGGCGAAAAGCCATGAATGAATGGAAGATTCTCAAGTTCCAGGATTTTGAATCCGTGGACAAATATAATTCTGATCTGATGAAAATCGCCTATAGTCTTGAACTATGTGGTGAAGTGGTAACAGATGAGGATTTATTATATAAAACATGTCACACATTCCATCCAAAGGATCAGTTGTTATCATATAAGGCTAAGGGTTTCACAACCTATAATGACCTATTGTCATACCTATTGGCAACTGAACAGAGAGAGCAGAAAGTTATAGATACCATTAGCAGATTTGAAAAACTTCAGAAAAGATACATTGAGCAACAAAAGCAGTGAGATGAGATATTCTGAGGCATTGGATCAAGATGAATCCAAGGCAGCCGTGTCCACAATAACAGAAGTTGTGACCGGCTTATAGAAAAGATCTCGACATACTGATTTTTGTTTTAAAAGTCTTTGATTTGTGTTTTGCTTTAACCTAATTGTCATTCACGATTTTATATATATAATATAATTGATTTTGAGTTCATTATCTTGCCTGATCTTACTTGAACATATGAATGATTCTATTGATAATGAATCGCCTAAAAGGCATAGACATGACCAAGTAAGAAATCGTGAATGGGGTATAGTAGCCTAGGAAGAAACTATAGTCAAGGCATTGCTTAAAGGGCATTAGATACACCCAATGATATGTGATCCATTGAGTTATAAATGGTTTCCAAATAGAAACAATGGACAAAAGGAAACAAGTTCCTTCAGTTTTAAGAAAGAAAGAAAATGCCTAAGACCCTTTTAAGAAAGTGGTTAAGACTATACCTATGTAATCTACTGATCAAAACTATGCTACAGATCAGTATGATAAGAGGCAAGAGCCGTTGTGATCATACTGATATATCCCACGAAAATTATACACTTTATGGCAAGACCGGTTTAGCCATCGTAGTCTAAATTTGATGCAAAGATTAATATGGAAAAGTCACAAAGAATTATCCCGTAAAAGATCTCACGTTGTGAAACATGTACACAAAGGGAAATTCATTAAGGCTTTATTGTTTCAAGCACCACAAAATTATAGTATGTTCATGAGGGGGAGAGATGATTAACCCATGATCAATACTACAAGTTCGAGTACTACTATGGTCTAAGACCATGTTATAAATGGCTCGACCATAAAGGCCATAACCGGCCGGAAAGACCATTACCTACACAGGTTCGACCATATAAGCCATTATCTATAAGGATAAGACTATAAAGTCTATAAGCTTGGAGACATTATGAATTTACATGTATAAAATGATAATATGCATCAGGCCATATAAATGAGAATATATATTCCCATCTCAGATTGAATACGGGTCATAAAACCAGACATACACTATCTTAAGAGACTTTGAATACACCACCACATATATATATGTAAAAGCTATAAGCTGGTAAAGAGCAAAGAAAGAATTATAAAAGAATGAATGGTATCAACCATCATGGTCTTGGCAAAGATCCTCGGATTAGAATTGTAGACGTCCAAAGTAAAGAAAGATTATAAAAGGCTAGCTAATCGAGATGCCAGACACTGACCTGAATAGAAAAGAATGACTAAGTCATAAACCAGCTTAGCACCAAACAAAATCTCATGTCCTTGAAAGAGACACAGTCAAGTTTCTATAGAGTCTATACAAGATAGACCAAGTGTTCCATAAGATAAGGAACCTCGGAAAAGAAAGAATGGTGCATAGAACGACAATCCAAGGTTATAAGGAAACCATACTAGACATTGAGAAAAGGCTGCGCAGCTACACATCTAAGGTACCAAACCATGTAGCTTGGGACGCCAAGCTACTAGGTAACAAAGGTCCTGGATAATAAGATCTCAAATCTATAGATCATGTTTGGAACATAATGAAACCACATGAAAGTGTCGACACACACACACATAAAGAGTATTGTATAAAGATACATAAGAAAATGGCACTTGAACATAAAGATATAAACGAGGATCACAAACCCACGAAAGAGTACTCATAAAAGATCATAAAAGAATAGAGATTAAAAGATAAACGTGGGGTTTTATACAATCTAAAGAGATGGGCAGATTGGCCATATACATAAACGCCATCTGATAAACCAGTGAATATATGAGTCTTATGAGATAAAGAAACCGTGAGAAAAGGCACATGATCACGAGGCCTAAAGATGATTCATGTTTTCCTAATAACAACATTCGATCATAGCTTGTTACACAAGGATACTCACAAAGACTATGGAACAGATTATAAGGAGATAAACTCCTATGTGGTGGATGCTGCTACATATTCGAATTTGACAATGGTCTGGTCATAAGAAAAGAAAATAGATTGACATATAAAGATGTAGTAAACAGCATATGGATTACTAGATGAACGGACAACATTGTTCCTAAGCTGTTCATGGACTGGAACAAAAGCAGCTGCATATATCATGAAAGGGAGTTCTATAAGAACGATCAAATTCAGTCCATATGAGGATTTATAAAGAAATTCGAAATCCTAGTGTTTATACTAAACCTAAAGAGAGGTTAGTTGATTGATATAGATTATCTATTAATCTGTAACCCTAGCATGGACCGACTAGATCGTAGTACGGACTAGTGGAGAAGAAAGATCAGCCTAAAGGAAAGTGATCTAAATTGCCTCGGTTTGTTATCTCATATAACATGTCTTCGGATTGACCAAACCGACATCAGATCCATTGATTAGGATCCGGCATAGCAAAATAGTTTGCTACTGCTATTACTCCCACGAGACATTATCGTGAGGATGAAAGGAGACATTTTATACATCACTCTCGATCAGATACCAAAGTGTATGTTGTCCATCAGCTCGTATAATCGAGATCCATGACCTAATAGATGTATAATCAAACTCGTATAGCTAGTGTGTGATATGATCCACAGCAACAAAGGTCATGGGACGCCATCAAGAGATGGATAAAGGACTGCAATGTTCGAGACACACACACACACATATATATATGGCATCACTGAATGCAAAAGAAAGATCAATGGCCATGTGTATGGGTCCATGAGTATATTCTGGCCGATGAGCCATAATTTGATAAAATTGTAAAGCTCCTTGCAGCAATGATCAATGATCACATCTTGATCTTGGACACTCATGGAACGAGTTGTGGACATGTATAGACAATGTCTATAATCCAAAACATGGATCAATCAGTATGGTCGATGGTAGTGAGAAGAAGAAACTCATACCATCCGTACTTTATCATCATCATGGATCATAATATCCAAAGGGAGTATCCGTGAACTCATGAAGTTGAAGTCTATGACTCAACATGGATCAATTAAATTAAGAGTATGATGATAATAGAAAGATCAATGTACAAAGGCATTGGTACACGTCCGAGTGATACACATCTAGGTAGTAAGACACCGGATCATAGTCTCATAACCTGAGATCATTAATTCATAGTATCATGCTCGGAATATTGTCCATGAGTATGCTTAGTTTGTCCGACCAAAGCATAAGAACAGTCGATGGTAGACAATCACGTCTAGACCATGGACACGTTTTTGCAAAAGGATCCATGCATACATGATTTGCAAAAGATTCGAGGACAATGTGGTTCACATTGATCAGCTCATCTATTTCAATAAGACACACGATGTCAAAGGACATGAGAAAGGACCTAAGAGGTCGAAGTGGTCTAATTACAGTAGAGAAATAAAACTGGCCGATTCCCCACCTGCATGTTCAGGACAATTCACGCATCTGATGCGTAGACTAAAGAACTTCCATTGAGGTTCACATCAGGGGGGAGTAGTACGCGTTGTACTCTTTTTCCTTCATCATGGTTTTTTCCCACTGGATTTTCCTGATAAGGTTTTAATGAGGCAACGTGAAGCGTATTACGGATATGGATCCTGTATGGTTATGGCATCCAAGGAGGAGTGTCATAAATCAAGTGATGAATGTCCATAACCAGCCCGGTACATAAACCGGCCGAAGCCCTGGAGAGAGAGGCGGCCCAAACCCTGGAGAGAGCGGCAGCGGCCGCGACCTGGGGAGAGAGAAAGTCGGCAATGACTTTCCATTATTCTAGTTTTCCTATTCCTTGTTGGTTTATGATTTAGTAATTATACTAAATCTAGATTGATTAGAATTTGTACTATATTTTACTATTTTCTTTTATTTTATCTTGTAATCTTTATATAAAGGAACCTCATTGATCATTAATAATAACAGAAACATTCGGTACTCTCTAATTACAACATGATCATGATAGTTTGCTTTTTTTTTTTTTTCTTGTAATATTTCATTCCCTTATTTTTCCTGTCAAAGCCTCCTACTACAAGACAATTATGTGGATAGACACCCACCAATCTCTACCTAAACCCTCTTTTTTGTAGAGCATTTGCTGTGTTAATCTTAGTGTATCTTTTGCTCAAAAAAAAAAAAAAATCTTGTGTATCAACGTATTGTAATCCGTACAAGTTATCATCCTTGGTCCTCATCATCATCACCATCATCATCATCATCATTATCCTTCCTAATCTCAGCGTCGACATCACTATCCCCCTCCTCTTCTGCACTCTCATCATCATCTGAACTCTCATCATCAGAATCGTCTTCATCTTCCTCCTCCTCCTCCTCGTCATCATGATCACAATCGTCCACATAATACCCGCGTGCATGATCATCCCCCTCTTCATCATAAAACGTGAACCAACGAGAGTTACCAGAAACCGAAGCCTGTTTCCAGGACGCAACATACAGACAATTAGTTTATCTTCCAAAACAGTATTCAGATGTATTCATTCCATGGCATATAAGAGAATAGAATTCCATTACCTGTTCGGCAGTTCTAGGCGAACCGAGTTCCTCAGTTCCTCCAGGAGTCCATATTTTGATGTCAGTCTCGATTCCACTACTAGCCATGAGTGGCATGTGAGGATGAGACTCTACACAGTTGACAACATGTTTATCTGCTTCCATGGCACGAAGAAGCTCTCCATCTTTCTTCCTCCAAATAAATATTCTGCCACAGTCCGAACCACTGACAACATACTCACACTTGGGTCCAAAAAATCCCACACCTTTGACTGTTTCCCGGTTACTGTGCTCTTTATAAACCTGCGGTTGTATCGTCTTCCTCGTCTCAGTAACAGTCTCAGTCTCAGTCTCAGTCTCGGTCTCAGACGAAGAAGGGGGATTAGGGGTCTCAGTCTCGGTCTCAGATGAAGAAGGGGGATTCGGGCCCATCCCCATACCAGGGCTGAAAAGATAGATGAACTCGTCGCTATATGAAGCAAGGAGCTCGCTTTGATCTGAGTAAGCCAGGCCTGTTATCCCCACATGGTCGCTTCCAATCAAATGAGCAGGACAAAAGTGGTCTACGGGTTCGGAATAATTATACCAAGTCTCGGAGCGGTAGCTGCGAATGTCATAGACACGAGCATACTCATCCATTCCAGCCACGGCAAGAAGACCAGGGTTCCTCGGATCAACTGCAATTGCATTCAAGTAGACAACTAAATTGAACTTTGCTTCTTTACAAATGAAAAGATTTGTAGCCACCCGTGTCCTAAGATCAAACTGAGAAAAAAAGATCTTGTCACAAAACAAACCAAAAGAAAAAAAGAAAAAAGAAAAAAGTGAAGATAAAATGCAGCAACTCACATGCTTTACAACGCCATCCTCACCACAAGTGTAGAATGAGAAAGGACTACCAGGCTCAATAGCCAACTTGTGGACCTGTCCTTGATGTATACCCAACATACAAGTCTCTACTTGTCCAGACTCTAGAATTTTGGAATAGCGAACCTGGGAGATTGAAGGCTATTTATCAGTAAATAAACTCAATTCACATTAATTATGAAAATGTACAAGTGTGCTGGTTTATATACATGACTCTATGTGGCTAACCAGAAGCCTTAACCGGAAACAAACTATACCAACTGTACAGACTCAAATGAATCAAAAACTATACATATGCTATGTACAATGGATAATAGCTATTTTCACTTAGTGGGAAGCAGCACACACACACAGCTACTACGCAAAGAAGAAGAATAAAGAGAGGGTGGGGACCTGTCCATCAGCAGAAGAGGTAACAATGCTGCGATCGTCAGAGAAAGGCATGAACTTGGCTTGGAAAATATTGTCGCAATGGCCAGAATCGAAAGAGAGCTTGACAGTGGCAGTGTCCCAATCCCAGAGTATAACCTGCCTGTCATCAGAACCAGACACAAGGATATCTCCATCCGCATTGAAGCTTACTGTGTTGACACAGCCCGTATGCTCTCGGAGCTTCTTGTGGAGACCAAGACGGTTTAATAGATGCTGGTTAAAAAAAAACAAATGAGTCAGTAAAAGTCGGTTTATTCCAGTAAACAGATACAAAGAGAAGCATTGGGTAAACCGATAACCAATCATCAGAACGCAGAACCAATCCTAAAGTTGTTGGGATTCCAATCACGTAACTATCAATGCCTAACATGTTCCGGGAAACGAGAGACAGACCTCAGAGGCTGAGAAACGATTGGAGAAACTACGATTGGGCAGCTGACCCAGCTCCCTTTCCCAGATTCTCACCACGGTATGGTCGCTGCTTCTCTGCCTTTTGTTCGGCCGTCTACTCATCTTGATTACTGCTTCTGCGTCGGAGCACGCGACTTGAGAAAGAGGGATCGAACAGAACAACTCGAATGAAGAAGAGAGAGAGAGGATGGTTGTGAAAATTTCACCCGCAAAGGGGGATCCACTCTTATATATACCACTTGCCTCCTCTCTGACTTATTAAAAGCCCAAAACCAACATACAAATGGAACCAAAGCCCAATAACATTGAAGCCCAAACGTTATAGCCCATTAAATATGAGATTACGACAATCTAATACCTGTAAAACTAGGGCTGGTAAATAAAAAACCAAACCCGAAAACCCTATATGATAAAATGAATCTGAACCGATCCAAACTTGACTTAAATACCAATAAATCTTATGGTATTTTGGGTTATAAGTTTTATCCTAACGATAGAATTCAAAATTTTCAAAATTCAAAAAAAAAAACTTGTATCAAATATGATCACAATTCATATCTAAAATACACTAAAATATTATCGAACATCTTAAATAATTAACTCAAATATTTAGTTGTTAACTGTTAATTTTAATTCGTTACGTTTCGTTTTATTATGTATGATTTTCGTTCGTTCAATACTTTGGTTATGTTATATTTGTTATTAAGTCCAAACCGAATCTGATCCAAACATTTATTAGAACATCTAAAACCCGAACTAAAACCCGAACTTTATGGACTCGAACCCCGAACTAAAACCCGAGTGGTCCCAAATTGCCCAGCCCTACGTAAAACAAAGGGGTGAATTCCTTTTTTTTGGAGTGCTCAAAGGGGTCAAATCCAATTCATATTAAACATTTCTTCTTAGACCAACCAAAAAATCTTAAGAAGCAAGAGTTTTATCTTTCTAACTACTGCAGTTTTACATGTACATGAAGTTTTCTTTCATCAACAACTTGAAATGTTGGATGGAGTGAACAATATGTGTGGGGTATTATAAATTTATAACTTACAGAAAGGAACAAATCAATTGAGCAGGTAAGCAACACAAAAACTCCGCAAATCAGTCTTTTTGGAAGCAAGTGGGGGTGGGATCAATGCGATTTATTCAATGATGTGTTGCACTTCTCCTGAGGGCCGCAAAGATACCCCCACCTCCTCCCGTTGGTGATCTTTTCTTCTCCTCCTCCTCTTCTTCTACCTACCACAACACAACACACATTCAGTTTGCATATATTATTACTCTGCCCCCACATTTCATTTTCTCTCTTTACTTACTTCCTTGGCTATCTCTTGTAGCTGCTCTATTATCTCTGAGAAGTCTGGTCTCAGCGTTGGATCCTTCTCCCACAATCTCTCCATTAGTTCTCTCATTTTCGGATGTGTCTTCTTCGGGATTGTAGGCCGTAGTCCCTGAACCACCGACCCCCCCCCCCCCAACTACGTTTTAGCTTTACAAGCAATAAATTCATTCTACAAAAAGAAAAAAATCGATTTACCTTCTGAACCACCCCTACTGCTGCCTGCAATGGCGTCATGTATTCATATGGAATCTGCCATCACATCAAACCCAATGACTTAGTTAGCCTAACACAGATGATATTTTAATTGTCAGATGAGAAAAGACTTGTATAAACCAAATACCTTGCCAGTCAATAACTCCCATAGCACAATCCCGTAGCTGAAAACATCTGCCTTGTGATCATATGGCTTGTGTTCTATCACCTCCGGAGCCATCCAGCGATATGTTCCTGTTTCAGCTGTCATCACTCCAGTTTGTGCTTTTACTCTAGCCACCCCAAAGTCAGCAACCTTGACAACCTGTAGTAACAAACAAAATAATCCACCCACCGTGTAGAACTGAGTGAATGAGAAAAGAATATGATGACAACCATTCTGTACAACACAATGATATAGCAAATGTGATGCAGCCCAAATTTCGTAGCGTTTCACCAAAAGTATGTAAGCTCGGCCCAAACGCCAATTCATACATTCACACTAGCAAGCTACGTGCAGAGGGAATCACGATAAAACACTACGTTGAGAATATTACCTCATGCTCGTCCATTAAAAGGTTGGCAGCCTTCAAATCTCTGTGAATTATATTATTTTGGTGTAAGTAGTTCATCCCTTTGCAGATATCTATAGCTACTTTTAACAAAGCTGGAAGCTTAAACACGCCCTTTTGCTTGTGTAGATAGTCATATACACTTCCACCGGGCATGAATTCTATTAAATGAGAAAGAGAACAATAATAATAGTAAAAATAAACCTAGAGATTATATAATAAAGCATACTAATTCGCATAAATATGGTCAGTGCAACATACCTGTAACAATACACAGATGTGGTGGCTTAGTGCAAGCACCAATGAACTGAACGACGTTTTTGTGCCGAACTTTCCTGGAAACGGAAAGATTTTGAATGAGTCTGAGATGCTATTGTTCAGATGCACACAAGTTCACAAGGGAAGGCACACAAACCTCATAATAAAGACTTCTTGGGCAAACTCTTTCTCTAGCTCAGAATCTAGACGCTCTGGCTTGAGGACTTTGATAGCAACTTCCTGGCTACAATATGTACCTTTATACCTGAATAACACAAAAGGTAAGGAGAAAGAGGCGGAGAGATATTACCTTCTACGCATCTGAAATGATATTACATTTGATAGGTGGAACCAACTTACAGATCTCCATAAGAACCAGATGCTATTTTATGCCCGAATTTTAACTGTTGAAGGTTGATTTCCCAAACATCAGTTCCATCAGTGGGTATTGCGACCGTCCTGGCACCTATTTGTCCATTTTCCTTTTCAGGAGAGAAGGATTGCTGCATAGGCCAGCATTGGTCCTGCAATTGAGTGTAGTGAAAAAATCATTAATGACTTAGAACAAGACATGACATGACATGATTGTGAGATGTTGTCACTAATAAAAACTGCAAGACTCCTTATAAAACACCAAACTTCATTTTGTTCAGAATTGATTAAGCATAGTCATCATCAATATATATTTTGCACGAAAGTAGTTAAAATTGCAACAAGTACCTCGATTTTTGCTGCTTCTTTCTCCAATGCTATTCTAAGTCTGTCTACTTCCTGTATAGTTATAAAAATGCAGAATATAAGCAATGGTTGTTAACAAGGAACCTTTCTCTTTATAATGAATGAACATGCCAACACACACTTCTGTTCAATAGAGCATAGATATAGTACACTACAAGATAGCATTGCAATAGCGAAGGAAAAAGGAGAACAATTAGAAGAAAAACAAAAAACAAAAAAGGTACTACCTCGTAAGGCCAACCATCAACGACAAAGACATCTAGAGAGAAACCATCAGTTGTAGAAAAGGCATGAGCCTCTTGAATGTTGAGTCCAAGCTCAGCAAGCAATGCAGTTAACTGCATCATTTACACTGGATATAGTAAGCATCGACGAATCAAAATAATCACAAAAGCCAACAATCACACAGATCACATATATATATACCTGAAAAAGGAGTTTAGGCTTGTCTATTGTGGAAAAGGTTATCTCATGCAAGGGCCTGCATTTCAATTAACAAGCGGGAGTGAGTTGATGACTGCGCCAATTCGCAAAAAACATATAAACTTCCTCATGAAAGTACGTACACATACCGTGAATTGTTAGGCACAGAGGTGCCTCCCTCCTCCTCCTCGTCATGGGATATAGTGGAAGCAAGAGCAAGTGCTTCAAGATTGGGAGATGAACCAAATGCAGGCGGCGGATGAATGCTGGAAAAAAAAATTTAAAAATAAAAAAAAAAATCAGAGAGGGAGTCGAGTACACTTTGATTATTGTTATGTGGATCAAAAGGCAACCTTTTTCTGGTAGAAGCTTGATCAGGTTCATTAGTAGTAAGAGAGTCCAAGGCGGTGGAGTCAGCTGAGATATTCCCCGTAGGAGGTTGAACCTTAAGAAAAGATGAGTCACCAAACATCCTGTGAGCCCAAAAAAGTTCACAGAGGCAAACCAATAATAAATAAAAAAAAAAGAAGATGAAAGATCAGGCAAAGGGGATCGATGATCTGGAGAAATCACTCACGAAGGGGAATGGTTTTGGTTTCTATAGTTTTACAAGCAACAAAGGGAGACGAAATTAAAACAACAAACTCACCTGGACGAGACGAACTTGGATAACAGGTCTGTTGTTTGGATCAAGAGCGGAGTGAAGAAGTCTCTGGTGCATGAGAACGTCCTCAGCACTCTCTACATTCACATCCAAAGCATACCTAAAAACAAGATAAACAATGAATGAGCCTAACCTAATTAAGGCGGGCACATACATACATGCAGAAGCAGATCATAACAATGTATAATGATTAAAATTTAAAAGCAACAAGAAGAAAAAAAACAATGTATAATCACCGAGCGGGGAGGCGATTGAAGTGAGCCCAGAGGTCGTCGACGAAACCAGGGAGATCGGTGTCTATGGTGTCAGATTGACGGAGACGGCTGATAACCTCGTCGAAAACCTCCATTTTCATGCGCTCGCGACGGTCGATGGCAGCCTGCGACGTCGGTAAGATATCGCTAATCCCTCTACTTCCGCAGCTCTCGTTGTCCTCCATCACCACCATTGACCACCAAAGGGAAAATAAAAAGTGGTTCCAACAGAAAGGAAAGTTAAAAAAAAAAAAAATTCTAAGATGGAATAGAATCACCGTTTGAATTTGATCCAACACAGAGACACTTGGTGGGGGGGGAGGAAGATGAAGATGCGAGGATCTCTAAAAAAAAATATATATTCAAATTGTAAAGAGGAAAGAAGAGAGAGAAGAGACGATCAAAAATTCAGAATTGAGGAGGGATTATTATGAGAGTTTTTTTTTTTTTTAACGTTTTATCTTCTTCTTCCGCAATTGTGTTTCGTTGCTTTTTTGTTCAGGGGGGGTGTATAAAACGACACCGTAGTGCGCAGCGGATGACTCATGCCGCCGTGGCGATGCTGATCTATTTTAATCGCTGAGGGGTATTCATGGAATTTCGTCCGTTTTCTTAATTACCAAGTCTACGAGTAATTAGAAGGAGATCTCCATTTGTCCCCCGTGATTACGCCCTTTTGCGTTACTGTCTCTGACCCCACCTCCCTCCCTCCTCCATTAGCATATTCCACATGAGCCCACAGTTATCCGGATCAGGTTCTTCTCGCCTATTACTTTTGACGTTATTTCTCCTTCTTGTAAAATGTAAAATAATCTCCTTTTTCTTTTTTTTTTTTTTTTTTTTGACAACGTTTTTACACCAACCCAAAATATTTATTAAACTCGAATAGGAAAAACCGAAACTGATTTAAACTGTTATACAAAAATATCCAAACGAGACTTATAAGTTTAGTACTTTGGAGTTTGGTTATAATCCGAACCGAACCGTAATCCAAACTAGAATCCGGAAATATCTGAAATTAGTTAAATATGTTAATGTTTTCTATATGTTAAGGTGATTTAGATATTTTAGAGTATTCAAAATATTTTGTAGTTTTTTTTATTTGTTATTTTGAATATTTTTAATTAATTTAGATAGTTTAGCTAATTTTTAATTAGATTTGTGAATAATTTCTAAATTTTGAAAAAAATTGTCATTTTTTGAAGTTTGAAAAATATATTTTTGGATAATTTCAAATATTAGTTAGAATCCGATCCGAACCGAATCCGGAAGGAATCGAGCCGAACCCGATCCTATAATTAGTAAAACCCGAACAGACTTATCAACATAATATCGAAAATCCGAATCAACTAAACCGAAACCGATGAGGCCTCTGAACGCTCATGCCTAAACATCTCATTTTTCTTATTTATCGGTTTCGTCCCTTTTACTTTCCTCAGTCGATTAAACACCCTTCAATTTCTCTACCTGGGACATAATATAGCCAATAGTTTACGTATGTGTCTTATGTATGTATGGACGTAATATAATTGACTCGACGATTGTATTCATTTACTGGACTTTTCTCGTTTGTGATAATGTTATTTTCACCGGAAATGCTGTATTTTGTGTATGTGACACGTAAAAACTGACACCCACGTATCAAAGATAAATAGGGCCCAAAAATATATCCAGTCCCAGTCGCATGCGACTACTCCCTAGTCCCTCGTGTTTGGAAGCATTGTACTCTCGGCCAACATCATAACTTATATAGCTTATCCCTAATTAACCTAAAGCTTAATTATATTCATTCATCAACCTGAGGTTTTCCAATGCATCATTCATTTGATTAGAAAGACATATATATGCTGTATGCATGAAGTTAGAAACAACATCACACATGTGATTAATTTGGATATGATTAAGCAAATACACACATAAATTTCGATTTACTGGAACGAATAACTGAATATATATATATATATATAGTATATCTTTTGTTTCTACTGTGACCTATATATATATATATATATTGGTAATTAAGCTCGGACTCAGTTATAAATATTGATAATAAACCTTAACCTAATATGGGGTAGATCAGAACGTGGTGTGCTCTTGTTAGTTACAAATTTTTGTATATATATGGTCTAACACAAATGCATTCCATATTTTCTTTCAGATGAAATATAATCGAAAACTATACGTAAAGACGCATTTTTGTGTTGACCCAAAAAATAATATCGCAGAGTGGAGATGCATGCAACACTTAATTACATTTATATTTATTATTCTCAGAAGAAAAACACTTACATTTATAGCATTTTTAATGAATAAACACGCACGCATACGACGGTTATTAAGCAGCTAGTTGTAATTAACGTCGAATGAGTTTGGTCAAAATGAGAGTGATCAAAGATACAATTGATTTTTCTCATCAATGATACATGATTAATAATTAACAATAAAATCAAATATTGTGAAATGAGATTTGTATTAAAATTAGTCCATGTTGATGATCAACAGGAAATGAAGGAGTTGACCAGAGGTGAGAGAGTAAAGATGCGGCAGCCAGGAAAGGAATAAACCCACTTTGATTCGGTAATCAGAATTAGTGAATGATTAATCAGTTCTAGTTAAATTGATTGTTCGGTAGGGTCCCAGAGTCGATGACGTGGCAGCACATGGCTGTATTACATCCCACGTGGACTGTTGCCCCTTTACTCTCACCAAAGGTCGCGTCTTTTTAGCTGGACAACCAGCGAAGCCGCGACATGTCGCCGTTCTGAAGTTTCTGTCCGCCATCTGTTTTTGTTGAGAACCACTTCTTTCTTTCTTTCTTTTCTTGTTCTTCGTCTTTATCCATTTTAATTATTACTACAACTGGAGTATTACCTACCCACCACATTGCTCCTTCTACCTTTTCGTACAAGTTGTATACGAATGTTAAGGTAAACCAGCACTCATTCAGTCATTTGCTATATCACTTTTTTTTTGTTGTTGTTGTTAAAGGTCATTTGCTATATCACACTATTTCTAATTAAATAACCGAGCAGTGAGACATCATCCCGTTACATATTAATCTATCCTGAGTTTTTGTGTTATTCTAGATAATAGCAATATCGGTGCATGCCAAGTTTTTGCGTATATATTTATGTTATCACAAGCAACAAAATATGGGATACATGTGTATACTTATTTATATATTCGCTGATCAAAAAAATGTTCCAGGAGGATATATTAAAAGATTCACCACTAAACACAATGTCAGATCACTTATAAAATATTATCACCAAATAATGCAAATATTTAAACAACTTTTATTTTTTTCACGATAAACCCTAATGATCAACTGACACACACACACCTTAGGTGGTCAAACTAAGAGAAACAATAAACACGTAGCTTTTTAAAAAAGTATATCATAAGCATAACTGCATAAGCATGGTCGGTCTTGGGCAAAAAAAAAGGACTTCTTCTAGTTAGCAGCGATGAATCTAACCAGTCCTCGAGGAAATGGGCTCGGGGAGAAGATGCTATACTTGAGCCAGCGAAAATGGTTGGCGAAAGAAAATCATTCTAGTGAGAGTAAAGTCCTTACTTACCAGACCGGGCTAAAGAAAGATAACGACTCGTTTTATCTGAAGATTTAAGAATCATTATATATAGATAATATATGATTCTTAAATTATGTAACTTTCTACTAAAATTTATTTTATAATGTTTATGACCTTCTAGATCGCATACTCGGCCATGATTTCATAAGTTATGAGTCATATCTATCTAGTTCGAATTACATGATCCATCTATTAGTACAGACAAAAAAGCGAATATATATATATATATACATATCAAATTAGTTACAAAAAGTGTAGATGAGATTCATTGAATCTAGCCATCAAATTATGAAGGCCAATCTAGAGTTGTAAACCTAGTCGTTTTATAAGCAACTAAATTGATTAAAACGCGAAACATCTATACTATTAAAAGAGAATTATTCTGAAAAAATCTATTTAAAAAAGGTTGTTGCACACTTTCCTTAGATTTAAATACATTTTTGGTCTTACCTTATATCTTTGTAACAATAAGTTAGTCAATAACATTATACCATAGATTTGCAGATTTTTACTTCTTCCCTTTTTTGAGTTATCATATAATTGATCAAATATTTCTAAAAGATTACTTTGGTCAATTTGCTAACGTATTATACAAAATTGTTTGGTCGACTAAAACACGAACCAAAACAATAATTGTATCAGCTTTCCAATAAATTATTATGTCACCCGTCATTTTAACAGCTTGAGTAATGTATTTACGTTCAGAAAATGCATACATATAATCACATTGTTATCACATTTTGATTCATTATATAAGTAAATTTCTATTTCCATATTTTCAACATGTTATCATCATACTATATGGGTTTATCTGGTATAACACAAACTACAGTAATTAATATGTTTAATTGTTTTCTAAACGATGATAAAACTCTAAAAAAAATTAGTAAAAAGAAAAACTCTAAAAAAAAAATTGAGATCAACAGAGATGATTTGAATAAACTGTAAAAAAACTCATGTTGGTATGATATTGGAACAAATCGTAACAGACCATTTAACTACAATAATTTAATATAAATCTTAAAATATACTATTACCTAATTGATCAAATAATTTCTTATAATTTTCAGATGATTGAATATTTGAATTTAATTGAGATCTTTAGATATGATTTGGATTTTATCTAAACTAAGATTATTGGATCTTACCAAATATCTAACAACTAATTAGTAAAACGTAACTCTAATAATATACTTGCATGATCTCATTATTTTTTTAATATACTGAAGCATAAAATATATGTGAAATATAGTCTCATATTCATTATATATGAAATAGACCAAAATATCCACATATAAACTTCAAACTACCACAAATTTTCTATAATTATTTAGTGAAGATTTGCCACGGTTTAGTATAAAATTTAAAGAAGTTATTGTATCATCAAAATCAAACAGGCTTGGACATTTTACCCGGACCCAAAAATCCGAACCGGAACTGATTCAAAAATATTCGATCCGAAACCAAACCGAAAATATAAAGTATTTATTGGATCGGAAATTCTTCTATCCGAAAGAACCTGAACCCAAAAAAAACGAATAGACTCGACCCGATAAAAGCCAATTAATATCTGACTTAAAAACATGAATATTCAAAACTATGATTTTTGTGTTCTATTTTCTATATTTATTTTATGATTTAGTTAAAATATATTTTTACAAACAATATTTGTTATTATTTTCTAACATTTTCAAGTAATATGAAGCTTAAAATTTAAAATCTAGAGTTTAAAAATATTTTATTTTAATTATTAATAGTTTATTTTAAGTTATTTTGTAAAATTTTAAATATATATAACAAATTTCGACTAATTTTATAGGGTTTGGGTATACCATGTACTTTTAAGATCCGAAAATACATGAATTCAATATGGATCCGAAAATTAAGAGTATTGTACATGTATTTTAATTATAGACTAGAACCAACCCAAACCAGAAAAAAAATTTACGAATACCTATTGGATCCAAATTTCTAGGATCCGAAGGACCCAGATCCGAAAAAATTGGACCAAATCCAACCCAAAAACCCAAACGTCCCGACCTAAGTGTATGAATGAGCATTCGAGTACCCATTCGGGTACGAGTCAATTCTTTGGGGTATTAGAGTTTTGAGTTTTTTTGGGTAGGGTTCGAGTAGGTCCTCCCAAATATGGATATGTTCGGTTCTGATGTATATGAACCTGAAAATAACCAAATAACCAATGTATCTGAAACATGTTTGTAATACCTGAACCGGCCTAATTTTAAAATATAACTAATATATATTTATATTTCAGATATCTTAGAATACTCATTCGGTTTTCGGTTTAGGTCGGGTAAATTTTTTTCTTTTTCTTTTAAATCCGAATTATTCAAGTCCTCGGCATTTGGATCCAATTATATATTTGAAATATTTCCTGTTATAGTTCAGTTTGGTTCCTTTTGGAACCGAGTCAGTTCGAGTCCATAATGCAAATAACTCTAAAATACATATAATTTGGGTATGTAATAGTTTAGCTCAGTTTGGATATTTAGGAGTAAAAAAAAAATTTTAAGTATCTGAAAAGACAAGACGATAGACGAAAAATACCTAAAGTACTAATTCATATAAATTTATTTATAACCCAAACAAAACCTGCGCTTTTGAAGCGCGGGTCAAAGTTTAGTATAAAAGTATAAAGTAAACTAGTACCGGTGGATGTAACTCTGCTATCAACTGCCATTTCAACTTAAAAACTAGGTTTAAGCGGTAATCGTAAAGAGTACAATTCGTGATTTACTGAGACTATATTCAATAACAATACAACATAAACCTTACTCGCCTACTAGTTTGTGTATTTTCCCTACAACAGTTTCTTTTTTTGTAATCAAATGTTCTATTTCGATGAACCACCATTTTTTTATCATGTCACTCCATCCACTAATTTCATATACTGATCGGTATTTGTGTTTGATCGATGGTACGATTTTATGAAGAATACGTTGCTATCGATTGATTACGATTTTCACGAAAAATAGAAAATATATTGTACTTGCGTTATATTAACAACTAGGTGATTTTTCCGTGCTCATGCACGGAAATAAATATTTATAAAGTAAATATACTATTATAATTGGTTGATTTTACTTTCAATTTTAAACTAATTTATAATTTATTTTAATAATATTATATTACTTTAATTAGACATATAATGTTAGATATGTTATATCTAGTCGATTTTATTGTTTTTACAGTCGATTTAGTTATCATTTGGATATATTGGATTGTATCTATTTCTCTGAATTCAGATAAAATAATTTTTATTCTAAATATATTAAAATTTTGATAAAATTTATTATTTTCATTTAGGTTGGTTGTTGTCGTAGATATGTAAATATAGTTTAGGAAGATTATGTATAACTTAAGATATATTGTGCTTAAAATAAAATAAAAAATAAACTAAAGTGTCTAATTCCAAATTACATAAATTAATATAACGATATTATTCTGAAGTCTCATGCATATATATAAATTTTACAAAAAAAACTAAATTGTAACAGTTGGCTAATATTTTATTTTCATTTGTTAATATATTTTGAGTAATCATATAATTTATCTTTACAAAATAAATACATTGTTATTATAAAATAATATATTCTTATTGTAGTTAAATGTATGATTTTAGATATAAATTGGATTAGTCGAGTCACTCATGTTCTGAGTATATTGAGTTACATATAGTTTTTCAAATTCAAACCGAAGTAGAATTATTTTTGATTATAATTAAGTCAAATCAAATTAGTTTTATTTATTGTTTAAATGTGCATGTATTTTCATAATATTTATCAAATTATATGTTGATTTTTTTAAAAATATTAGAAAATAAAACGATAATCAATCGGAAGTTACATACGTAAGTAACTCATAATTTTTTGGAAGCTCATGAACACATATCAGTATTTATAATAACTAAAATATTTTATAAATTGAAAATAAATTTATGCTTTAGATTTATTGAATGGTAAATTGAAATTTATTTTAAATAATAATGAGAATTAGATTTGCTTGAGTATTTTGGTTATAGTTATATTAAGTTCCACACACAAAAAAACATAAAACTAAAAAGCAAACAAAATATTTGGAAAATAAATAATTTTAATAATGATAAATATAATATATCTACCTCGTTAAAGTATATAGTGTTATGCTTATAAAATATTTTGTAATTATTTGATCAAAAGGTGATTATTGTTAAAATTTATTTTTAGTTTTTTTATATCTCTTTAAAATAAGCAGTAAAAAAACTGTGATTGTTTTTGAGAAATCATATAAAATAATTAAAATATAATTTATAGACTTTTTGCTGTAATTTAAAGATATTATAGTCAACTAAATCTATGAAAAATAAAACATTTCAGTAATACTAATTACAAACTATATTTAGTCAGTTAAACATATATAAGTTTATGTTATTATTTTATGCAGTCATATAAGAAAATACATAGATATGTAAAAAATATTTCTATTACTTTGAAAATATTTTTTTGTATTTTCTAAAATTATGTTTTAAAAGAAATAATATTTATTTTTCTAATATCAAGATTATATGTGTGAACTTTTTCTTATGAAATCACATTGTATACAAATATATATTTTCATCTAAGAAAATATAGATATAAGAAATTTTTTTATTACCT
Source organism: Brassica napus (assembly GCF_020379485.1). Lineage (NCBI taxonomy): Eukaryota > Viridiplantae > Streptophyta > Magnoliopsida > Brassicales > Brassicaceae > Brassica > Brassica napus. The sequence continues at coordinate 58,791,358 of NC_063446.1, read as the reverse complement.
ATAAGTATATTTTATGCTATTTAAAATATTTTTTAAATGAAATATTACTATTTTCTGAACTTTCTTTTTTAATGAAATCATATTATATATACATATATTTTTGTTTTTAAATTCGTTTTTTACTTTATAATTTTTTTATTATATATGTTATTTGGAAAAATTAAAAAGGAAACCTAATAAAAATAAATAAATAATAATATTTAAATATAAACATTTTAATTCATTAAAGATACATCGGTAATTAACCGCCATAAGAATTAACGTGAGCGCGACACGTACGAAACTGACTTCTCAAATAATATTATAGAGATTAAATCAGCAAAAACATTGAAGATAGATATGTACGAAATTAAATAAAGCTGATTACCAGTATTTATTTGACTTTGCAAAAGTTCAGATAGGCAATGATATACTTTAGTTAATAAAACTCACGAGTCCAATAAAAAAGTGCAGTAATGATACTTGTTTATTGAAAGAAAGTATACAATGTGGGATAATGTATATAAAAGAATATGATGTATACATTGGATAAGATGGCCACCGATTAATAGTGGAGAGAGTTCAAATCAAGATAAGACTTTGTATTTGGTCCTAATTGAAAAACTATACTAATGGTCACATTTGCAATTTTCTAAGAGTAAGTGTTGACAATGTCGTCTAAACACGAAAAGACTTAATTAAGCATATACACTTTTCGTTGTTATATGGTATTAGACACAACAAGTGAACACTTATTCAATCAATATAATCAAAAATCTAATCTACTATGTGAACGTTCGAGAGCTGTGTTCATGGAGTTACTACGTCAGCAACTGAGAAAGTGGTAAAAAAAAAACTTTCTAAATCCAGCGCTCAGTAACTCCCACCACGGCAAAATGCATCGTCAGTGGTTTGGAGAGGACCGATTGGGATGAAGAAAAAACCTGACAACTGTTATAAATCATGGAGTGGATTGCCATTAACCAGGTTCGGATCGAGACCGGCCCAATACCTAGAAGATGGAGAGACGGCCAAAACCCTAGAGAGAGGAGAGAGAGAGCCGACTTCAGGAGAGAGAGAGCCGACTTCAGGAGAGAGAGAGAGGCGGCTACAAAGCTTGGAGAAAAGGAAACTCTTTCCTTTTCCTAGTAGATGTAATCTTTTCATTATTATGTATTAGTAGTTTTCCTAATCCTATTGAGTTTAGATTTTGGATACTTTCCATTTATCTTCATCTTGTAATCCTTATATAAAGGAACCCCCTTGATCATTAATAAGAACACAGAAATATTCAGTCTCTAAACACTCTATTTACAACACGTTATCAGCACGATAGACTCCAAAACCCTGAGACAAAACCTAACCTAAAATCTGTCACACATAAACCCTAAATCAGGCGCAACTTAAAATCGATCTATCTCTCAAACCACGAGAAACCAGACAACGAGCCACATATCAAATTGAAGCTCTTGACGAGAAGAATCTATCAGCGTAAACCGTTTGTAAATCCGATCTCAGACGCGCCCACACTCGCAGAAACAATACGCGGCGCCGTCTTGATCTTTTGGAACCCTAATCCCGAAGAACCCTAAATTGTTCTTGCTTGCGTTCCGGCCTGCAAACTCCGATCAAACTCAACTCCGATCAAGCTCAGCTTCAGGCGTTCCCTGTCCGTGATCAACGTCCTCAGCCTCAGCTCAGCTTACGTCCAGCTCAGACCAAATCCCTGACCAGACGCAACCGTCCGCGAGAAGAAACAAGCTCGCGATAGCTCTCGGCAACGCAACCCGATAGGAGCCGTCCCGCGTCCGTTCGTCTCAGCTCGTCTCTGATCTTTGGTGGTCCGATTCAGACCTGCAAAAAACAAAGGTACATACTTAATCTGAGAACATGAATCGAACCTGGTTGTTTTGTAAAGATTGAAACCCTAAAAGATAATCTCTAAAACTGAAAACCATAGGTTAAATAGATCAATCCCCTATGAGTAAATCGAAGCTCTATAAGTTCGATCTAAACCTAAAAATGAGATTGATCCATTGATCAATTAAAATCAGAACCTTAAAGGTTTTTGAATCTCGAATCAAATCCCCTTGATCAAAGATCAAAGTATTCGAAATCCCCTAAAACCCTAAATTTTGGAAAATCGGTTTTTAATTTTGATTTGAAACTTGAGTGTTTGATTGATCGTCTAGAGCTATGATTAGGATTGTTTTAAAACTTGAATCTGAATTTTGTTTAAACTGAAACCCTAATCTCGAATTTAAAAATCCTAAAGGCCTTGGAACCTTAAACTTTAAAGATTGAAAGTTTAATATTGTTTTGAATGAAAATTAGGTTGCTAGAGTGCTTGATTCTAAAATCTAATATTACCAATCTTGAAATTGGTAAAACCTAATAGATATGCAACTAAGCAATAAGATTGAATACACTTAGATTAATCCCGTTTTGTATATGGCCGTGTGGCCTAATACATTGTTCATACTTGCGGCCTTGTGCCCTTGATTGATTAAAAGCCGTGTGGCTTAGTGAATATCAAAGTGACCGTGTGGCCTAGTATCCTGATGGTTTTATAAACCGGATTGCATTATGATCCGATCCTTAAGATCGTTGTATCTTATATTGGCCGTGAGGTATAAGCATCACAAATGCAAAGCCGTATGGCCTAAGTATCATAGATAGACTTATGAAATCATATGCACTGATTATTTGAATTGGTTGCAAGAGTTCTAAATCATAAATTGATTAAATGATTTCAGATGTCGAGATTTGAGCCTTCGGATTATGCTGCCCTAAATCTCTCTGGAGATAATTATCAAGAATGAGAAATGAACACTTCAATTTCCCTGAAGACTCAAGAGATGTATCATTGAAGGCAATAATGCAATTGAAAGTGAAAAGCATAGAGCCATAACAATTATGTGCTACCATCTCACTGAGGAACTGAGAAATTAGTATGAAAATATAGAGGATCCTTGTGAACTTTGGACAAGACTAGAATCCAGATACTCAATGATATTTTGGCGAAAGACCATGAATGAATGGAAGCTTCTCAGGTTCCAGGATTTTGAATCCGTGGAAGAATATAATTTTGCTCTAATGAAAATCGCCCATAGTCTTGAACAATGTGGTGAAGTGGTAACAGATGATGATTTATTATATAAAACATATTCCACATTCCATCCAAAGGATGTACTGTTATCACATAAGGCTAAGGGTTTCACAACCTATAATGACCTATTGTCATACCTATTGGCAACTGAGTAAAGAAACCAGAAAGTTAAAGATACTATTAGTCGATTTGAGAAACTTCAGAAAAGATACATTGAGCAACGAGATAATGAGATGAGACTTCCTGAAGCCAATGATGCTAGAAATGATAAGGAAGAATCCAAGAAAGCCGCCTGGGAAAATATAGATTGTGAGGCCGGCTTATACATTGACTAAAGAAATATCTCGACATGATAATTTTATTTTTAAGTCTTTGATTTTGTGATTTACTTTTAAACCTATTTGATGGCATTCACGATTTTTATATAAAAGAGTTTGAATTCATTATCTTGTTATATGAATGTTTTATTTGATAAAGAGTTGCCTAAAGGGCATAAAACCAAGTAAGAAATCATGAATGGGTATAGTAAGCATAGTAAAGAAACTATGGCTAAGGCATTGCTTTAAAAAGGCATTATACACACCCAAAAGAACATGTGACCCATTGAAGTTATAATGTATGGTTTCCAAGTAGAAACAATGGGCAAACAAAAGGAAACAAGTTCCTTCAGATTTTGAAAGAAAAATCGCCTAAGACCTTGAAAGAAAATGGTCGAGACTATACCTATGATCTCTACTGATCAAAACTATGCTACAGATCAGTATGATAAAGAGGCAAGAGATGTGGTAGCCATATTGAGATAACACCACAAAATTTTACACTATATGGCATGATAGGATTAGCCATTCTAAAGTCTAAACTTGATGCAAAGATTGAAAAGGCACAGAGTTATCCCGTAAAAGATCTCACGTTTTGAAACATGTACACAAAGGGAAACTCATTAGGCTTAATTGTCCCAAGCACCACGACCTTATAGTATGCTCATGAGTGGGAGAGATGATAAACCCATGATCAATACTACAAGTTCGTGTACCACTATGGTCTAAGACCATGTTATATGGCTCGGTCATTACTCGGCCGTAGAGGCCATGATACAAACGGCCAAATCGAAGAGGCCATTACTCGTCCGAAGAGACCATGTTATGGTCGGCTGCAAAGACCATCACCTATAAACGGCTTGGCCACGACTTGGCCATGACTTGGCTATATAGTGCAGGCTTGGCCGCATATAAGCTATTACCTATAAGTTATCAGCCATGTAAGCCATTACCTATAAGGATAAAACTATAAAGTCTATAAGTTTGGGGACATTATGAATTGACATGTATAAGAATGATAATATGCATCAGGCCATATAAGTGAGCATATATATTCCTATCTCAGATTATATACGGGTCATAAAACCAGACATACACCATCTTAAGAGATTTTGAACCACCACATACATATATGTGCCGTCTAAGATGGAACCTCAGAAGAGGATTGGGAATATATAAGAATAAGATCTTCTCCACGAATTTAAAGGACCGTGAACCAAAACATGGGTGATTAAAATAGTGGCCAGGTACGGATTGCATGAAACAAATGAATCCGAATATTAAAGGAGAAAGATTATAAGCTGGATAAAGAATGTTAAAAGTACGAATGGTTTTAACCATCATTGTCTTGGCAAAGATCCTCGGACTATACATTATGATTTAAGACGTCCAAAGAAAAGACTATACAAAGCTAGCTAATTGAGAAGCTAATCGAAATGCCAGACACTGACCCGATAAATGACTAACCAGCTTAGCACCAAATGAATATCCTAGAAGAGACATAATCAAGTTGCTATAGAGTCTATACAAGATAGACCAAGTGTTCCATAAGATAAAAGAATCTCGGATAGAAAAATGGTGCATAGAATACAGATCCGAGATTATAAGAGAAACCATACCAGACATTGAGAAAAGGCTGCGCAGCTACACATCTACGGTACCAAACCATGTAGTCTTGGGACGCCAAGCTACTAGGTAAAAAAGGTTCTGGATAATGAAATCTCAAATCTATAGATCATGTCTAGAACATAATGGAACCACATGAAAGTGTCAACACACACACACATTTGTATAAAGATACATAAGAGAATAGCACTTGAACATAAAGAGATGAACGAGGATCATGAACCCACGAAAGAGTACTCATACAATCATAAAAGATCATAGAGATTAGAAACGATAAAACGTGGAGGTTCAAAGTATCTAAAAGAGAGATGGGCGTATTGGCCATATACAAATACAGAAACGCCATCTGATAAACTAGTGAAATAGATGGATCTTGTGAGATAAAGAAACCGTGAGAGAAGGCACATGATCACGAGGTCTAAGAGTGTTCATGTCTTCCTACTTAACAGCATTAGATTATAGCTTGTTACACAAGGCACTCACAGAGATCAAAGGAACAGATTATAAGGAGTTGAACTCCTATGTGGTGGATGATGCTACAGATTTTCGAAATTGAAAATGGTCTGGTCATAAGAATGAAATTAGATACAAATGATGTAGTAAGCAGCATATGGATCACTGGATAAGATGAAAGAACAGCTTCGTTCCTAAGCTGATTCATGGACTGAAACATAAAGCAGCTGCATATAGTATGTAAAAGAAATTGATCACGCATGATCATTGATCTTGGAGTTGTATAAAAGACAATCCAATACAGTCCATATATTTGAAATTCCTTGTGATTATAATAAACCTAAAAGAGGTTAGTTAGGTTAGTAGGCATAGAATAAATCTATGTGGGTGTCTGACCAAAAGCGTCCGGCCCCGTCCCTTCAAACTAAAGATGTCCGACTCTGTCCGTCTAAGGACATTCGGCTCTTCAGCAAAGAGCGTCTGGCTCTTCTACTAGACGCGTCCGGCTTTTAATACTAAAAGGCGTCTAGCCCTTCTTCTTGATCGCGGGCTAGTAGAGACAAAGGATCAACCGGATACAAATGTATTATAGTCCATAAGCTTGTGAAAGCCGAGATTCATGACCTAATAATATATACTTAGCGTGTGATATGATCCACAGCAACTAAGGTCATGAGATGCCCTCATTAAGATAGGAATGCAAAATGAATACGACATTACCTAAGGAAAATAAATCGATGTCCACATCCATGAGAGTGTTCGGCCGCAGAGCCATAATAAGAGATTATAAACTCACAGCAATGATCATTGATCTTGAACACTCATGAGACAAGTAGTGGACATGTATAGACGAGGTCTATGACCCAGACATGGATCGGCCAGATCGAGACATAGATTCATGATAACCATGTCTAGTACACTGTCCATAAGTACTTGGTTTATCCGACCATAGTAAAGAGTTAAGGGTAGACGATCACGTCTAGACTATGGACACATGCAAACACGATTTGCAAAGACCCAATAGTGATCCCCGAGAACAATATGGTTCACATTATTTAGCACACATGCTTTACCGGGACACTCAATGTCAAAGGACATGAGAAATGACCTAAGAAGTCGAAGTGGTCTAATTACGGTTCAGTAATGAAACTGGCCGATTACTCCCTTCCTACATATACATGAAAGATCATGCATCAGATGCGTAGAATGTAGAAACCTACAGTGAGGTTCACATCAGGGGGAGTAGTGCGTGTTGTACTCTTTTTCCTTCATCATGGTTTTGTCCCACTGGGTTTTCCTGATAAGGTTTTAATGAGGCAACATGAAGCGTACTACAAATCCTGTATGGTTATGGCATCCAAGGGGGAGTGTTATAAATCATGGAGTGGATTGCCATTAACCAGGCTCGGACCGAGACCGGCCCAATACCTAGAAGATGGAGAGACGGCCAAAGCCCTAGAGAGAGGAGAGAGAGAGCCGACTTCAGGAGAGAGAGAGGCGGCCACAAAGCTTGGAGAAAAGGAAACCCTTTCTTTTTCCTAGTAGATGTAATCTTTCCATTATTATGTATTAGTAGTTTTCCTAATCCTAGTGAGTTTAGATTTTGGATACTTTCCATTTATCTTCATCTTGTAATCCTTATATATATAAATGAACTTCCTTGATCATTAATAAGAACACATAAATATTCAGTCTCTAAACACTCTATTTACAACAACAACATGATTGTATTTTGCTTCAAGGCAAAATAACTCATCACGGGCCTATTATAGTGGGCCTTAATGACCTTGGGCTTATTTTAGAGTAGAATGACGTTTTAATAGGCCCATATAGCAAAACAGAAACCGCCTTTCCTCCGGCAAACTGTTGAGCGGTTAACCCCTGATTGAAACCCCTTCTCTCTCTCTCTCCATCACTCTCGACGATCTCAAGTCCTCAAGCCCTACCCGATTCCCGTGAGCCCCCCTTTCTCGATTATGGAGTTTGTAGCTCCGTATCTCGCGCTCTTTGCTGATATAGTATCGTCTTTAAGGAGCTAGTTTCCTTTCACCATCGTTTTCGTTTCTGTTGCACAGTCATTCAATTTCTGTTTTGCGATTATATGTTATTCCCTCATCGATTATATTATTTTTTGGCTGTGTACAAGTTTCTGAAATCGTTAGGTTGGGAGATGGAGTCCACTGGTAGCGCTAGATTAGTTGGCGGGAATCAAGTTTCGCTGCCCTTGACTACAACAACAACTCATCATCGGTTTGCCAAAGTGAAAAGGCAAGGCAACTTTCAACCGATAAATGACGTCTCTGCCCCCCAATCATGCTCCCTTCACGCCAATCCACACTCGGTGTCTCCGTTTGTGACTCGCCGGAAGAGCCAGATCAACCCTGACTGTGGTGTTTTCGAGTTGGAGGAGGAAGATGACTCACTCCCGTAAGGCTCTTGAGGTGTTGCTTTATTATTTTTATAATCTTTGCCACGTAGCTTCACGCTTCTTTTTGCCTATGTAAATATCATTTGATCTCTGTCTTTGCTTGCTAGGGAGGTGAATGGTGTTCACAGTGGAAACTCACGTCATGTGGATGTCAAACGAGAACTCGTGATGCTCTCTCTTCCTGCCATTGCTGGACAGGCTATTGATCCTTTGACGCTCCTCATGGAGACTGCTTACATTGGCAGGCTTGGTTTGTTTTCTTTATTTTTTTTGCTTTCCTTTAAGGAAGAGTTTGTTTTGAGAGTTTAAGGATTCTTTTTTTCTCGAATTAATATATGCAGGATCTGTAGAGCTGGGTTCGGCTGCCGTTTCTATGTCCATCTTTAATACCATATCTAAGCTCTTCAACATTCCTCTCCTCAGCGTTTCCACTTCTTTTGTCGCTGAAGATATCGCTAAGGTTGCCGCTCAAGATTTAGCCGAAGGTTATTACTTTCTTTTTATATTATTTTAATTAGATCTTCCCATCCCTTATATATTTAGCTTGAATGGATTTTTCAGAGGATATGCACGGTGACAGACCTTCTCAAGGTTTACCAGAAAGGAAGCAGTTGTCTTCAGTTTCAACAGCGCTAGTGTTAGCCATTGGAATTGGCATCTTCGAGGCACTTGCGCTGTCTTTGTTATCTGGACCTTTTTTAAGGTTAATGGGTGTACAATCTGTAAGTTCGGTTACAAATTTGAGCTTATAGCATTGAGATTGCGTGGGAAACTATGCTGATAAAATCCATGTTCGGTCACAGACGTCAGAAATGTTCATTCCTGCGCGGCAGTTTCTTGTCCTTAGAGCGCTTGGTGCCCCTGCCTATGTGGTCTCTTTAGCTCTTCAAGGCATTTTCCGTGGATTCAAGGATACCAAAACTCCAGTCTACTGTTTAGGTTTGCATTCTTTGAGTCCAGCTATTTTCTTGATTTCCATTGGTTCACTCATTTCCATAACGCAGGTATTGGTAATCTTCTGGCTGTGTTTCTGTTCCCTTTGTTTATCTACCAGTTCAGGATGGGTGTAGCTGGGGCAGCAATCTCTAGCGTCATTTCCCAGTATGTATCTATAGATTTTTCTTCAGCATTTCTCCTTTTACTAACCTTGCAAGATGGTGCTAAAGCATTTTCATCTGATTCTCAGGTACACTGTGACCATTGTAATGATTATGTTTCTCAACAAAAGAGTTATACTGCTTCCTCCAAAGATGGGTTCACTAAAGTTTGGCGATTACCTAAAATCTGGTATGTAGGCAACAGTCTCTCACTTGTGGGATTTATGGATGTAATCTGTTTGCTCTATGGATTTATGGATTTATGAAATTTCTTGAGGCGTTAAGTGATCTGTGGGCAACAGTTTCACAATACCAAAACTTAGTTATTTCCTCACTTGAATTCTGTACATCGTTTTCTATGTTTTGCAATTGCTTAAAGATGTTGTGATTTTGGAAGCAATAGATACTTGATTTGTAGGGGGATTTGTTCTTGGAAGGACTCTATCAGTGCTCATGACCATGACTGTTGCCACGTCAATGGCGGCTCGTCAAGGAGCTTTTGCTATGGCAGCACATCAGATATGCATGCAAGTTTGGTTGGCTGTATCTATGCTTACGGATGCACTAGCTTCATCTGGACAGGTATTGGATTGTTAGTTTGGTTTTAATACCTAGGTATAAAATGTTTACTAAAATCCACTGACGGAGTTGTGACTTGAGAGATGATATTAAGCCTCGTGTTCTGTTGATTCAGGCCTTAATCGCGAGTTCTGCATCCAAAAGGGACTTTGAAGGTGTGAAAGAGGTTACAACTTTTGTTCTCAAGGTCTGAGCTCACTTCCCTTTCCATTAAATCTTGCAATGATGAATCATGTTTTAAGTTGAGGAAGTTGGGCGAGAAAGGACAAATATGTAGAAATGCTTCGTGGTACATAGCTGAGAGGGAAATGTGTTTATCTTGTTGGGGATGCTAATTGATCTCTTGTTATATATATATATATAGAGAGAGAGAGAGATGTGTAATGTGTTTTAGTAATTGTACAGATAGGAGTTGTGACAGGCATTGCGCTGGCTATTGTGTTGGGGATATCATTCAGTTCAGTTGCTGGTTTGTTCTCCAAAGACCCTGAAGTTCTGCGGATTGTGAGAAAGGGTGTATTGGTGAGTGATGAATTTTTGTACATAAAAATTAAGTGGATTGAGAGGTTTTAATTCAGAAAGTACTCATTTGTAAACATGTAAAATCAGTTTGTAGCGGCTACTCAACCAATCACAGCGCTAGCGTTTATCTTTGATGGACTACACTATGGGATGTCGGACTTCCCTTACGCAGCTTGGTCGATGATGGTGGTGGGAGGAATATCATCAGCGTTCATGCTGTATGCTCCAGCAGGGATGGGGCTAAGTGGAGTGTGGGTGGGGCTGAGTATGTTCATGGGGTTTAGGATGGTGGCTGGATTCGGCAGGTAAAGAAAGAGCTTCTTTCTGTCTAATGTGATTGTAATTTTTGTGGGTACAAGAGCGGTCTCAACTGTGTGTGTCTGTGTTTTGGATGAATTATAGATTAATGTGGAAGAAGGGACCATGGTGGTTCATGCATACAACAAGTCACAAGGTACTTCTTCTTCTTGTTTTAGTTTACCTCCAAAGCTTCTTCTAATAAAATCATTAAGGTAACTCTCTGTCTCCTATTTTATATGGCAGCGTCTTGCTTAAAAGCTGCGTGCGAGAGAGAGAGACGTCCCCCATGTTCAGCTTGTTACATATTATTCCCTTAATGTTACTACGTTTTATTCTCATTATTGCTTCGTTTGTTAGACACAAGTCGCAAAACACTCAATTCTTCGATTTCATCCTCGTAATAAATCATTAGAATTGTGTTATAGTCTCTCCGTTTCAAAATAGATGATGTTTTGGAAAGTTTTTGATGTTTCAAAATAGACAATGTTTTGAATTTTTATATTAATCTTAGTTTTATTGAAAAGTGTGTGACCAATGATGTTTTATATTTATCTTTAAAGACTGACTGAATTAATTTTGGTTTATATTTTTAATGTTATTTTTTAGAAAAGAGTGTATGCTTTGATTCTTGTGATGCATCCAAAACATAGTATTTTGAAGGAAAAAAGTTTCTCAGCTACACGAAGTTTACTATAATATGGTGGAAACCATCCAATATATGAAAATGTGTCAACAACTACACGGAGTTTATGTTAATACATGTCACATATACAAAGTTAATGATTATATGGTGGGAACATCACAATCGGATTTAATTGATTTTAATAAAAGTTATTGGGGTCAATCTGTAATTTATTAAAATTTAACCCTAAATCATTAAAATCAAATCAATTAATTTTATTAAAATCAATTAAAAATTACTGTTTTTATGAAGTTTATTAAAATTGGAAGAAATTATTAAGTTTATTAAAATTGGAAAAAAATATTAAGTTTATTCATTTTACTAAACTATTAAGTTTATTAAGTTTTTTAAATTATAAAGTTTATCAAACTTAATAATTTGATAAACTTAATAGTTTTAATAAACTTAATAAATTATTAAATGTAATACAATTATTAATTTATTAAATTAATAAACTTAATAATTTATTAAATTTAGTAAACCTAATAATTTTTAAAAACTTAATAATTTATTAAATTTAATAACATTAATAATTTATTAACTTAATAAACTTAATAATTTATTAAATTTAGTAAACCTAATAATTTAAAAAAGCTTAAGTAAACTTAATAATTTATTAAATTTAATAAACTTAATAATTTATTAAATTTAATAAAATTAATAATTTATTAAATTAATAAACCTAATAATTTTGTTTTTAATAAACTTAATAATTTATTAAATTAATAAACTGAGTAATTTATTAAATTTAGTAAACCTAATAATTTAAATAAAAAAAACTTAATAAACTTAATAATTTATTAAATTTAATAAACTTAATAAATGTGGTCAATCTGTAATTTTTTAAACTTAACCAAAAATTATTAAAATAATTAAATTTATTAATAAATTTATTAACTTCATTAAGTTTATTAATAAAATCAAGTTTATTAATAAATTATTAAGTTTATTAAAGTTTATTAAAATTATTAAGTTTATCAAATTATTAAGTTTATCAAATTATTAAGTTTAATAAACTTCATAAAAACAATAATTTATTAATTGATTTTAATAAAATTACAGATTGACCCCAAGAACTTTGATTAAAATCAATTAAACCCGATTGTGATGTTCCCACCATATAATCATTAACTTCGTATATGTGGCATGTATTAACATAAACTCCGTATAGTTGTTGACACATTTTCATAGATTGGATAGTTTCCACCATATTACAGTAAACTTCGTGTAGCTGAGAAACTTTTTTCCTATTTTGAAACACAGGAAGTATTAGCTTATGAAATTTCGGTTAAGGCAACCCCATATTCCTCAGCCACGTGTCTACACTTTTCTTTTTGACTCGGTCTACAAGTTCATTTGCACCAATGAAGAAAATAAGATATAACAATAATAATGTTTTGTTTTATTGCAATTTTTTTTTGTTAGTTTCATTTAAAATGTCGAATAATAATAATATAAAATGACAATTTTCTAGAAAATAATTCTACTGTAGAGGAATAAGAAGAGGTGACAGCCGCAGTTTGTGTTTGTGTTTTGTCGAGAGAGAGAGAAGATGGAGGATTCGTCGGCATCGATTGTAGGAAACAGATATTGGGTGCTCCGACATGGAAAGAGCATTCCAAACGAGAGAGGCCTCATCGTCTCTTCAATGGTTTTCCCTCCTCTAATTCTTCTTCAATGATCCATCGTCGCTTATGAATCAATCAAATAATAATATTTAATTGATGGCAGGAAAATGGAGTGCTACCAGAGTACCAGTTAGCGCCTGATGGTGTCGCCCAGGCTCAGCTCGCTGGCCAATCCTTCCTCAAGGTTTTCTATCTCTTTTAGGATATCCTCTAACTAAAAACTCTTCAACCTTTTCATGAAATCTTGTGTCTCTCCCTCTGTGTGCAGCAACTTGAGGAAAGTAAGATATCACTGGACAAGGTCCGCATTTGCTACTCCCCCTTCTCTAGAACCACTCACACCGCTAAGGTTGTCGCTCAGGTCCTCAGTATCCCTTTTGATTCCCCTCAATGCAAGGTAGTGTTCGAGATATTTCATTAGTGTGATGCTGCTTTTTCCAATGCCCCACAAACATTACATTTGCACAAGCTATTTAGAACTAAAGGTGTTAAAATTGGGTGCGCTGTTATAGATGATGGAAACTCTGCGAGAACGCTACTTTGGACCTACATTTGAACTCAAGTCACATGACAAGGTGCGTGCTTGATGATTCACTCACTCACTTCCCCTAGGCTGTGTGTGTGTGTAATAAGAGCATATTATAGAGTGACCTTGTCAAGTTTGGTGTTTTCTGATTTGCCACCAGTACCCGGAGATATGGGATCTTGATGAGAAAGATCCATTCATGGGACCAGAAGGAGGTGAAAGCGCTGATGACGTTGTATCCAGACTTGCCACTGCCATGTTATCCATGGAAGCAGAATTTCAAAGGTGTGCAATTCTGGTGGTGAGCCATGGAGATCCACTGCAGATGTTGCAGAACATAATGCATTCAGCAAAGCAACAAAGCGGAGGAGATGGTGGTTTAGCTGAGAGAATTCAGATGAGCAGAGTTGCTTCTGTCTTGTCACAGCACCGCAAGTTTGCTTTGCTCACTGGTGAACTCCGACCCCTCGTCTGATTGATTGCAAACCAAAAAAAGTATTCAACTTTGGCACTTGTTGTTCCTATCTGCTAGTGACAATTCTTGCAATTTTTAAACTTTTATTTGGAATAAGCAAAGCTAAGACAAAGGTAACATGAAGGTTTATTCTTCTGTTTGAATAAGAAATCATGAAAATCATATGCATCTTCATATCTGTCTACTGAACAGTGGGTACTATCTCTCTCTGGCAATCTCCTTGAACGTTTAAGTCTTTTGTGATCCATCTACGACCCCTTAGTTTAAATCCTCTATAAGCTTGATTGATCACTACTGCTTACACTTGGAAACATCCTGTTTGATCGGAAAACGGTGATAAAGAAGATGTGGGTTTAACAAAGACGTCTTATTTATGGTCGGAGAAAACGTTCAGTCGGTTACAAGAGAAATGAAGAGAATGCGACAGAGAGGAAGCCGGTGGCTCGATGAGCTACCGGACAAGTACAACTAACGGCGAGATGAAGCAAAGGTGAAAACCCTAATATAGCCGCCAAGTGTTAGTCAATGATTTCGGATCCACTTCTCATTGCTTTCTCTTCTCTTTATATAGTCCTCCTAATGTTTCATCTTTGACCTAGCTTATGTCGTCTTCGTGGGCCTTCCCTACTGGGCCGAGAGTCCCGTATTCATCCGAGCAGTCGCCGAGCTGAGTGCACTTTAGTCGACGATGATCGACTAAAGGTATTCTAGAGACAAGCCGAGAAGCTGACCCTTCAAGCCGACTATCCGAGCCATCGCTCTATTTAGTCCGGGCCAGGCCTCCTATTCCTTGGGCCTTGTGGGGTGGTTAAATCCATCCCCTACAGTAAGTCCCCCCCAGTCCATCAGTGAACGAAAGGTTGTCTAGTTCATGATGGATTCTGGAATTCGAGGGTTTAAAGGAATAGGAGTTCTGTCGGGAGGTTAGAGTGTTGGTCGATGAGTCGCAGAAAGGGCTACGGTAACACTTTCTCTCGGAATCGTTGAATCGCAGATACCTGGATTTTGGCTGACACATCCTGATTAACTGTCGGTTTAATCGAATTTAGGATAACTGATGGTTAATTAAGACGTGAAGGCGAACCGTCGCGAGAGTCCGTCGGGTTCTTTGGGAGAGTTTTGAGGCCCATTTAGGCTTAATGATGACGCCTCGATTTTCCCGTCTCTTCTTTTCACAACATGTCGAGAAGCGGAATCGTCGCGAGGGTCCGCTGGGTTTTTAGGGTGGATTTCGAGGCCCATTTAGGCCCGAATAGGCCTAATGATGGCGCCTCGAGTTTCCCCCTTCTCTTTTCCTTATAAATACACGGACCCTCTCTCATTTCTTCAAGTTTTTCTCCGCGATCAAAGGTACTTTCTCTCTTTTTCCTTTATCTCTCTAAGTGTTGTTAGATTCATTCGAAGCATTCTTCACCGTTCCGTTCTGGGATGTCGTCGGGTCAGAGGCTATCGAGGCAGCAGAAGGGGAAGGCAGTCGCAGCGGCGTCGAATCCGACAAGGAATCCCGACGGGGATCGTGTCGGAGATCCGGAGGCGATTCATCGCGCGGCGATGATGGACACGGCGAATCTATCTCGTTCTCAGAGGCTTCTGGTCGCGGATGCTACGCGACTCGCGAGAGAAGGAAGTGAGAACGTCGTTGCGAGAGATGCAAAGGAATGTTCGAGAGACGGGCAGAGCGGGGCGATGCCTGTTGACTCGGTCACCCTGAGAGCTCGACCTGCGGAGGGCGGTCCCTCGGAGGACGATGATTCTGAGGCCGAGTTATTCCCGACTACCTTTTACCCTGAAGGAATTTTCGAAGAGCTTCCTCAACTCCATCCCGACTTATTGCGTCCTGCCTTCTTGGCCGGTCAGGACTGGGAGGGCGTAGAGAAGACAAAGTCGTCTCCGGGAAGTGTAAAGAGGGTTCTTCGGGCTGCGGGTGCCGTAGGAGTGACCTTCCTTGTGCCTACGGAAGCGCAGAGACCCTGGTCTCCTCCGTTGGGGTACCATACGGTGTACGAATCATATTTTCAGGAAGACACTCGTTGCTGGTTCCCCATCCCGCGACTGATCACAGCATACGCCAGACGTCGAGATCTCGCGATCAGTCAGCTGCCGAATGGCTCGCTGCGACTAGCGGTCACTTTGTCGGTTTTGGCGGAGCAGATCGATATGCCGATGAGCGTTAGGTCGTTCGAGGAGATGACCTCGATAACCGATATGAAGGATGGCACTTACTCGGTGAAGATGCGACCGAACTGCAATGTGTGTGCCGATCATCCAAATAAGACGCAGAACTGGCACCGTTCCTACTTCTTTCTTAAGTCCGACAGCTCGGCCTTCGAGGAGCCTCCCCAAGATGATTATCGAGTTCTTTGGAACCGTTCTTGCGGTAGAATATCCTGTCGCGAACCGTAAGCGATTTGTCGATTCTAACCATGCATTTTTTTTTGCTTTGTATGCAGTCGGCCATCCTACCTCTCCAGTTTATCCCGAAGATTTCTTGAGGAGTGTTCGTGCCGTCGCTCAGCTTCGAATCTATCGTTGGTCTGAGATCTCCGTTGAGAAAATCCGTGAGCTTAAAGATCGAATCGCTCGAAGTACGCTCTCTCGCAGCTCTAGACTGTGTTCTTTTAGTCGCAAGGTTTATTTGTCGCGTCCTGACCCTTCTGCCTTATGTTTTCAGGAGAGTGGAGATCCGATCTTCCGACCGTTCTTCCTATTCGCTCTAAGCGACTAGACATCTTTCCGAGAGACATCCAGAAACAAGTTTCCGAGGCAAAGAGGATGGGTACTCTTCCTGATTTGAGCACGATAATAGCGGCCAGCTGGGGCTGACTAGCGGGGAAGGACCCTCGATGACGGCTCCTCGTGCTGGCGAGGTTTTCCCTTCTGGTGCCAGAAGTGCGGGGAAGGGCAAGAAAAGGAAAAGAGGCGATGGCTCGGGAGTCGAGAGGAGTACTGAGGAGACGAGTGACGTCCCTCCTTCTGGTGAACCCCAGAAGAAGAAAAAGAAGAGAAGGACAAAGAAGAAGTCCGCCGGCGAGCAGTCGGAGAATGCTGACGATCCGATCGAGCAAGAGGAGGAGGATGCTCGAGAAGAAGAACTTCAGCCCGAAGAGGGGGCTTCTGAGGCTGAAGTCTCGGGGGGGGGGACAGAATGATGAGGAGGGAGTAAGTGAAGGGGGGGGGGAACTTGAGACTTCTCTTAATGCCGCCCGCTCGGGTGGTTCTGAGGAAGATAGCGAAGGGTCGCCACTCCTGATAAGGAGGGGAAATGACGAAGAAGATGACGAGAGGCGGTCTCCTGTTCTGACGTCTCCTCGCGAGAGAACTCCAGTTCCCATCAGGGGAGGGGCCGTCCAGACCGGTACTTCTTCCCGGCGCCGCTATCCTAAGGAGGGCACCTGGATTCAGCTTTCTCGACAAGGTCGACTTCCACTACGAGGGACCGGCTCCCTTAGTGTACGTTCCAGAGAAATGT
This sequence comes from Brassica napus, assembly GCF_020379485.1. Classification (NCBI taxonomy): domain Eukaryota; kingdom Viridiplantae; phylum Streptophyta; class Magnoliopsida; order Brassicales; family Brassicaceae; genus Brassica; species Brassica napus. Next base: position 58,774,168 of record NC_063446.1, on the reverse strand, counting down.
GGAGAGTTTCTCTGTCAATTAAGAGGGAGGGCGAAACCTCTTCCCGCTGTGAAAGACCTTATCTTCGGGAGTGAATACGAAGAAGCTGCGAAGGCCAAACTGCTGGTAAACGGCTTGGTCCTCTTTTTTTTTTTAATTCTTTGACTCCTAACTTCTCACGATTTCCATTGTGTCGCGTGGTCAGGGTGATAGCACGATGAATGTTGTGATTGATAAATACGACACGACCCTTAAAGGAGCCTTGGACGAGCTCGAGCTGGCCAAGAAAGAGTTTGCTGAGAAGGAGGAGGATTCCGCTCGTCAACTGAACGAGTCAAGGGCCAATCTGCAGAAGCTCAACGGGATGATGACCCGCACCGTTGCTCGACGCGATGAGTTTAAAGCCGCGCTGGAATCATCTCGAAGAGTCATCCGCGAGCTTGAACAGAAGAATGCTGATCTCGAGAGCGAGAGGGCTTCGCTCGCTGCCACGCACGAGCGAGAGATGAGACGTCTGAGGGACTCCAGAATTTTGGAGGTGACGAGAGAAAAGGGGAGAGTTGAGGCGGAAATGACCGCCAAGGCTAATCGTTGCTTCGCCAAGATTCGTTCTCGAGAGGAGCGTCGGGGTCCTTATGACGAGGCTCGGTTACTCCACAGCCAAGCCTTTGGAACTAGGAAGTGCCTCGAGGCCTTGAAATGAGCTGGGAACGACATACCGCAAGCTTCTATTGATATGTTCGTCGAGCACGAGAGAAAGTACGAACAAGAGGCTGAGAAGCTTAAGGTTGGCGAAATTCCCGAAGGCGATCTCAGACTTTCTCCTCTCGTGTTGGAGTCTCAGTTCGTGGATGCTCGGAATCTGGCGGGTCTCGACCCGTATGGTTCCAATGCTGGCTTAATTGACCCAGAGAGCGCGGTGAATCTGCATGTCTCGCCTACTCATCCGATCGGAGAAAGGCGCTAGGATCCGACGCTTCCTATTGAAAACCCTTAGACTGTTCTTGAGGAAGGAGTGCCTGGTCGGGGAGCTCGAGTCGATGGAGATAACGTTCCTGTCCTCATGCTTTCGGACACTTCAGTCGAGGGTCGCGATTCGCCGCCTCCAGAAGAGTCCTGTCGGGGCAGCGAGGAAATCACTGGCGAGGTGTCTGAGGATGCTGCGGTGCAAGTCTCTCCGATTGCCCGCGAATCGAGCGTCAGGGCTTCGGAGCTTTCCGCCCTTAATGATCGCGAGAGTGATCGGGAAGCTTAGTCTTCTTTGTTTGTTGTTTCTTTTGAGTCCCGGAGGACTTGTGTTGTTGCTTTTTAGACTTTTGCCTTTTGAGGCTTCTACTTTGTTGTTTTTCTTCTGTTATTTCCAACTCTTCGAATCGTATTAACTGTTTATCTTTTATTGTACTTGTCTATCAAATGTATGATTTCTCAAGATTCGAAGTGACTTTGTTTGTTTAGTATAAACGTTAATCGAGATATCGAATCGCTGTAGTGTTAAGCTCGTCATGACTTTGTCTCGGTCGATCTCTTTGACTCACGATCGTTCGTCATTTGAGTTTCGTCGTTAATTACGAGTTCTCGAGTTGACGGTTCCAAATCGATCCTAAGGTAATTTTCAAGCGTTCGGTGGGCCAGACCTTACTTAGTAAATTACAGGGTGAGTTGGAGTCATTGTCTCGGCCGTGTTGGTTTAAATCGCAACACGGTCGATGTAGAAACCCATTAAAAAAAAAAATGGTCGAGTAACCTTTGGGTGATCGAGTCATGGACGATCAGATTGTTTTTTGTCTGAACCATGAGTCAAGTATCCCACTAGACAATGGTTAGACAATGTGGTATATTTACTCAAAGGACGTTTGAAGCATGACACTTTTGGAAGCACAACAGGAAGACCGGAAATTGGGCGAAAAACCCTAATTTCGGTATTATGGAATTTTTCGAATAAGCCAGAAACTCGGGAAATATTTTCCATAAAGTCAGGATTCATTTGGAGCTTATTAAAAATAATCAGATCATCAGAACGGGCGTCGAAAAATATTGGGAGTGATCGCGGGACGAAAATTCACCAGAAAGGCCGAAATAGGCCGAATCGACCGAGAAGCTCGAGGTGGCTTGATGTGCATGTGTTCAGGACGTGGTGGCAGGCTCTTGACAGTGTATGTGTCAAGGGAAGCAGGAGGTGTTGCAGTACAGGCAACCTGTACATGCAAGTAGACATGTGGAGCACGAGGTGGAACGACCAAGCACGAGGTGTTGCGATGCATGCGACCGAAGCATGCGGCCAGCCATGTGTGAGATGGGGTGTCGACCTGCATGCACTTCAGTCATGCAGCAGGCCATCTGGACGTGGGGTGTGTCATCCTGCATGAGACTAAGGCATGCAGCCAGCCATGTGGAGCACGAGGTGGAACGGCCAAGCACGAGGTGTCGCGATGCATGCGACCGGGCCATGCGGCCAGACATGTGGAGGACGTGGTGTCAGCTTGCATGGGAGCAGGCCATGCATTCAGACAGGTAGAGGGCGTGGTGTCAGCTTGCATGTGAGCAGGCCATGCTGAAGGACATGTGGAGCACGAGGTGCCGCCGCGCATGCGTCCGGAGCCATGCGAAGCGACACACGGGCTGCCACACGGCTTGTTCCTGATTGGTTGCTGATTCCTATAAATAGGCCACGACCCCCTCTCATTTCAAACCATCCAGAACACATCAAACCTACTTCAAAACATAAAGAGAAAGCAAAGAAATAAAGATCGAGTTTCGATAGTTTTCGAGTGATTTAGGCAGTTTTCGAGAACAGTTACTCTGCCGATTTTGAGTCAGCACTTGGAGAAGGCTCTTTTCAAGTGAAGAGAGATCAGTTCTAGTGGAGACCAGTTCAAGTGGAGTTCAGTCAAGAAGAGGGTCTACTTGTGAAGGTCGGGAAAGGGTTCGGATCGCAGAAGTCGGGTTTGGGGTCAAGGCCACGGTCAACCAAAAACTGTGAGTTATAATCGATTGATTGCTGAGTTGTTTTCATGCAGGGTCCCGTTACTTGGAAGTTGGATCATGGCAGGAGGCCGGGTCTAACTGAGTAACGGTTTGAATAATTGAGGTTATGTTGATGTAGTTGATGGCATGCTTGTTATTGTTTGAGAACCGTAGGAGCATGCTAATGGTTAGGTTGATTGGTTAGTTAGCGAATGCAGAATGCTTAGATGATATCGCTAAGTTGTGGATAGTTAGGTATTCTGGAATTAGTCTTTATGCTAGATTCTGGAATGTGGTTGATTGTGTTGTGATTATTACTTGAAACCTTGTGTTATTTTTACCGGGTTTAGTATTAATCGTATATTGGCCGACAGCATTTGTGTAACCCACAATGCTAGGCATATTGGGGTGAGTTAGTGTTCCTTCAGACCTCGTACCCGGCGGGTTCAAGGAAACCCCTTATTCGCTGGATCGGGAAGACTCAGATAGACGGGGTCATGGCCTATGGCTGAGTGATTACACGACGGTGTAATGTGGCAGTGACCCGAAGGACTGTGGGCTGTCGCGCGGTGACCCGAAGGACTGTGGGCCGCGGTCGGTTGAAAGTTCCTTCTTTTGGCCTTCGTGGTAGGAAGATAGGATATTGCCGATAGTGAAGGAGGAACATAACGTCACCAGGGCCCGAGTTTGATATATATATATATATATCGTGTTTTGGGTTGTTAAACCCTGGTTTAAATCGAGTTTGAGTTTGGTGATGAGCTAGTAATTAGCATAATGCTAGTTATCTTGCTATCTTTTACCGCTGCGTATTTCTGATATTGCTTATTGTTATTAAATTGTGTTGTTAGGTGAACCTCTCGCTTTAGATTGTTTGGGGTGGGATAGCGAGGGGTTGTATTTGTTAGTGGGGGATTGTAACTCGCTGAGTAATGCTAGATTACTCACTCCTCACTCGTTGTTGTTTTCAGGTGACCAGTAGTGAGCTTGTAGAAAGCGCGGGAGGCTAGGCTGGCTGGTGTAGATTTGCATCTTTTTGCTTAAGACGCTTTCAGACTATAAGTATGTACTTTCGCTTTCTTGGCATGCCACCACTTGTATAATATTTTGTGTATTATAAACCAGATATTATATAAGATAAATAAAGCGAATGTTTTGTGAAACTGCCTTGTTGTTCTGATATTAGCTTGTCCGAGCTAACACAACGTCAGATTGGAGTACGGGTTGAGAAGCCTTAGGCTTTGGTCTGACGGGACGTGTTAGTGGGCGGCCTGGCCTAGTTACGAATTGCACTTTTCGTGACCTTGGCCGGATCGGCCGTTAACCCGTCATGTAGCACTCCCGATCCTTGGTAGACGGTCGGCCGTCGGTCATGTTCTTGTTTGATTGTTGGCCGGTGGTTTGACCTATGCCTAGAACGGTTCGGGGGCGTTACAGAGGTGGTATCAGAGCATGGTTTCGTCCATGCGTGACATAAGTGCTTTTTAATGATTTTATCGAGTCAATGAGTCGCAAAAAGATGATTAGGAAACCAGCCGCTTCCCGTAGTAGGAATATGACTTACCCTTTTGATTGTGTGCAGATGGCTAATCGCGGGACAGGTGATGATGGACGAGGTCGGATATGGGGAGAGGGTATGGATTGGACATGCGGAGGATTGGGTTACAGATCAGATCAGGAGGATGGAAATGGCATCAGTGAGATGTTTGGACACGATAGGACCCCTCTGCAGAGAACAAGATCTTTTCCTGTGTACGGTAACAGGACTAGAGTGAGGGAAGACAGTTTGGCGAGTATTGGCCCAAGTCGTAATTGGGACCGGAGACATCAACATGATCAATCCGTTCAATCACACCCAAGGCCAGATCAGAACCGTGCCACTGAAGGACCACAAGATCAAGGAGCGGAAAACACCTTGAAGCTTTTACATGACGTGATGACTGAGGCACTTGGTAACCAAGGCAGGCGTATTCAACCCCCTGAAGTTTCCAAGCTATTATCTACCATGAAGAACATTGGATCCTACAAGTTCAAAGGAGGATCCGATCCTATTGAAGCCGGCAAGTGGATTACTATGATGGAGAAGAACTTTGAGGCTATGGAGTGTCCGGAGGAGTATCAAAAGAAGATCGCAGTGTACTATTTGGAAGGCGACGCAACAGGATGGTGGGACAGTATAGACAGGCAGCGTGGACACACCATCACATCATGGGAATCGTTCAAGGGAGAGTTTGAGAGGAAATATTTTCCTCCAGAAGCAAAGCATCGGTTGGAGCGCCAATTCATGAACCTTGTTCAAGGAGATAGGCTAGTGAGGAGTTACGAATCTGAGTTCACAAGGTTGAGGCGACATGTTTTTGATGGGCGTGAAGATGAAGCAACTATGATCCGTAACTTTATGTACGGATTGAAGCTGGAGCTTGGAAGTGGTTTAGCTGGAAGCAACTTTAGCAGCTTATTGGATCTGGTAGAAAAGGCTGTTAATGTTGAGACTGTATTGGAGGCTGAAAGGAAGACCTTACCACATTCTGGTGGACACACCAAGTTTAGCCAAGGAGAAAGGCCAAATTTCAACAAGGGTCCAAGATCTTACAAAGGAAAAGGGCGAGGACTTGGAGGCCAAGCCAACAATCGTGGTAACACTGGGGTATGTTACACATGTGATCAGCCGGGACATATTTCGAGGTTTTGTCCCAAAAATCAGCGGAATAACCCATGGAGTAACCAGCAGGGTTATTCATCGCTGAGGATGGAAGATGTTACTTGTTTCTTCTGTGGAAGGAAGGGCCATTATGCATCGTCATGTCCAAACAAGCCAATCCCTGCGACCCCTCTCGCGATCCGAGCTCCTCCTAGCCGTCCAGCTATTGAGCCAGCACCAAAGAAACAAAACCTAGGAGGTAGAGTTTATGCCTTAGGGGTAGAAAACCCAGACAATGCAGGACCGTCAAGCGGTCCCATCACAGGTATTGGGTGCTTAACCTCCTCTGTTTATTGAATGGAATTTAGTTGTTGAAACCTAGTTAGTATGCTGGTTAAGTATAGATTGCTTGATCGCTAGGTTGCGCGTTTAGAAATTTTGGATTGATGATTGATGGTTGTGCGAATTTTGATTAGTTTTTTTGATTGAGATATTGTTGATTGGGTTACTGTGGCAGGAACCATACATGTTGCTGGTAAACCCACACATGTATTGTTCGACTCGGGGGCAACACATAGTTTTGTGACCCCTGAAGTAGCTGCCCGGTTTTGGGATTGTTTTGTGGTTGACAGGATAAACGTGGCCGTCTTGACCCCCGCAGACCGAACCCTTCAAGCAGATCAGTGTATCAAGAATGTTCCATTGGTCATTCAAGGCAAAGAGTTTGTGGCAGATTTGTTAGTCGTGCCTTTGAAAGGGTACGAAGTAATCCTTGGAATGGATTGGTTATCGGGCTACAGAGTTCAGATCGACTGTGGAAAGGGAAGGTTGTTGTTTGGCAGAGGCAAACGACCAGAGATGGTGTACTATGGAATCAGTCCTAGTATGACCGTGTCTTTGGTAGCAGCAATGAGAGTACAAGATTTGTTTCAAGATGGGGAAGTATATTTGGTGACCTTATCGGTTAGTGGAGGAGCCACTAATGATGAAGTTAAGGTCGAAGACATAGAAGTGGTCCAAGAGTTCGAGGATATCTTTGCACCACTAAAGGAATTACCTCCACCTCGGAGTAATCCCTTTACGATCAATTTGGAGCCTGAAGCAAAACCTATAGCTAAGGCACCATATCGGATGGCACCTGCGGAGTTGGCTGAACTAAAGAAGCAATTGGAAGATCTATTGGAAAAGGGATTCATTCGGTCGAGCTCTTCACCTTGGGGAGCTCCTGTGCTATTTGTGAAGAAAAAGGACGGAAGCATGAGGTTGTGTATCGATTATCGTGGTATCAACAACATCACGATAAAAGATAAGTATCCTCTTCCGAGGATAGACGAGTTGTTAGACCAACTAAAGGGAGCTAGTTGGTTTTCGAAGATTGATTTGGCATCAGGGTATCACCAAATTCCTATTGCCAAGTCAGACATTATGAAGACGGCGTTTCGGACGAGGTATGGGCAGTACGAGTTTGTAGTTATGCCCTTTGGTCTCACGAACGCACCTGCGGCTTTCATGCGTTTGATGAATGAAGTGTTTCACGACTATCTCGACAAGTTCGTGATCATTTTCATTGATGACATCCTGGTGTACTCGAGAAGTAAGGAGGAGCACAAAGAGCATCTGAGACTGGTTATGGAAAGGTTACGGAATCAGAAGCTATTTGCCAAGTTCAGCAAGTGCTCGTTTTGGAAGAGAGAGATAGGATTTCTGGGTCACATAGTATCAGGAGAGGGCGTTGCTGCTGATCCAGAAAAGGTCCAAGCCATACGGGAATGGCCTCGACCTACCACTGTGACGGAAGTAAGGAGTTTTCTCGGACTTGCGGGCTATTATCGGAAGTTTGTTAAGGACTTTTCCTCCATTGCAAAGCCTTTAACTAAACTTACCGGTAAAGGAGTTCCTTTCTTATGGGTGGAAGAAACCGAGAAGGCTTTCAAGAAGTTGAAGGAAGCTCTCACGACCGCACCTGTGTTAGCTTTGCCCGAGCAAGGTAAACCTTACACGGTTTACACGGATGCTTCACGAGTTGGGTTAGGTTGTGTTCTTATGCAAGATGGGCGAGTCATCGCGTATGCCTCACGACAACTACGGAAGCATGAGGATAACTACAGTACACATGACTTGGAGTTAGCGGCTGTAGTGTTCGCTTTGCGAATTTGGAGATCTTACTTGTATGGAGAAGAAGTAGAGGTATACACGGACCATCAAAGTCTTAAATACCTCTTCACTCAGCCAGATCTCAACCTGCGCCAGCGTAGGTGGATGGAGTTTGTGGCAGACTACGATATAAGGATTCGCTACCATCCTGGTAAAGCGAATGTTGTTGCGGACGCCTTAAGTCGAAGAAAGTTGGACGCAGATTTGCAGAAAGAAGTGGAGCTATTGAACCAAGAGTTGAAACAAGTGAAGTTGGTCGTTTTGGAAGGGCAAGCAAGCGAGCCATTGGGACTTCAAGCGGTGAATCAGGCCAGCTTGATTCAGAGAATTCGAGAAGAACAAATTAAGGATGAGAAGCTACTGAAGATTGTTGAAGAACTCAAAGGACAAGCCGGGCCAAATAATGCTGGATACTACTTGGCGGAGGATGGAACCTTGCTAATTAATGGGAGGATCACGGTTCCTAAAGGACAAGGGCTGAGAGATGAGATACTAAGGATTGCACACCATTCTTTACTTAGTATCCATCCTGGAAGTTCAAAATGTACCGAGACATAAGAAGATATTATCATTGGCCGGGAATGAAGAGATCAGTAGCGCAATGGGTCGCGCAGTGTGCAACTTGTCAACAAGTCAAGGTCGAACATCAAGTTCCAGGAGGATTATTGCAGAGTCTTCCGATACCTCAATGGAAATGGGACTCGATTTCCATGGATTTCATTACCGGATTACCCACTGCTCCAGGTAGATCGAACAACTCGATATGGGTGATTGTGGATAGGTTAACCAAGGTTACACACTTGTTGCCTATGCGGGACACTGATAAAGTTGAAGTATTGGCCGAGCTGTACATCGACCAAATCGTGAAGTTACATGGAGTACCCTCAGACATCGTCTCAGATCGCGATCCAAGGTTCACGGCATCATTTTGGGAAGCACTGCAAGAAGCCTTGGGAACTAAACTATTCAGAAGTACGGCGTTCCATCCAGAAACAGATGGCCAAACGGAGAGAACCATTCAGACCATCGAGGACATGCTTCGGATGTGTATTCTCGATTGGGCAGGAACTTGGGAGAAGCATTTACCGTTGGTCGAGTTCTCATATAACAACAGTCATCATTCGAGCATAGGGATGTCACCTTATGAAGCGTTATACGGAAGGCCATGCAAAACGCCTATGTGCTGGACGGAAGTGGGCGAAAGAAGAATGTTTGGGTCACCTATCGTTCAGGAGACCATGATTAAACTAGAGACGATTCAGGCCAACATGAAGAAGGCTCAGGACCGTCAGAAGAAGTACGCAGACCAGTCAAGAAGAGAGGTAACTTTTGAGATAGGAGATTGGGTCTATTTGAAAGTTACTGCACAGAAAGGGAAGGACAGATTTGGCAAGGTCGGGAAACTTGCGGTCAGGTTCATTGGTCCGTACAAGATCATCGAGAAAGTTGGTGAGGTAGCTTACCGTTTGGATCTGCCAGAGGATATGCGTCTACATCCTGTATTTCATGTTTCCATGCTTCGGAAACATATACGGGATCCAAGTACTGTTGAACCCGAGAGACTAGAGGAGTTGAGGACAAACCTTACGTATCCGGAAGGACCAATCAGATTAGGAGAACGGCGTATTCGGAAGCTGAAGAATCGTGAGATTGCTCAAGTACAAGTTTTCTGGGGAAGACAAAACAGGATTCATGTTACTTGGGAAGATGAAGAGCGATTTAAAACCGATCACCCTGAGTTCTTCCGAGAGGATGCTGTGATGGAAGAAGGAGGCCCCTCAGAACCTTAGAATTCGAGGACGAATTCTGTTAAGGGGGAGAGAATGTAGAAACCCATTAAAAAAAAAAAAAAAAAAAAAAATGGTCGAGTAACCTTTGGGTGATCGAGTCGTGGACGATCAGATTGTTTTTGTCTGAACCATGAGTCAAGTATCCCACTAGACAATGGTTAGACAATGTGGTATATTTACTCAAAGGACGTTTGAAGCATGACACTTTTGGAAGCACAACAGGAAGACCGGAAATTGGGCGAAAAACCCTAATTTCGGTATTATGGAATTTTTCGAAGAAGCCGGAAACTCGGGAAATATTTTCCATAAAGTCAGGATTCATTTGGAGCTTATTAAAAATAATCAGATCATCAGAACGGGCGTCGAAAAATATTGGGAGTGATCGCGGGACGAAAATTCACCAGAAAGGCCGAAATAGGCCGAATCGACCGAGAAGCTCGAGGTGGCTTGATGTGCATGTGTTCAGGACGTGGTGGCAGGCTCTTGACAGTGTATGTGTCAAGGGAAGCAGGAGGTGTTGCAGTACATGCAACCTGTACATGCAAGTAGACATGTGGAGCACGAGGTGGAACGACCAAGCACGAGGTGTTGCGATGCATGCGACCGAAGCATGCGGCCAGCCATGTGTGAGATGGGGTGTCGACCTGCATGCACTTCAGTCATGCAGCAGGCCATCTGGACGTGGGGTGTGTCATCCTGCATGAGACTGAGGCATGCAGCCAGCCATGTGGAGCACGAGGTGGAACGGCCAAGCACGAGGTGTCGCGATGCATGCGACCGGGCCATGCGGCCAGACATGTGGAGGACGTGGTGTCAGCTTGCATGGGAGCAGGCCATGCATTCAGACAGGTAGAGGGCGTGGTGTCAGCTTGCATGTGAGCAGGCCATGCTGAAGGACATGTGGAGCACGAGGTGCCGCCGCGCATGCGTCCGGAGCCATGCGAAGCGACACACGGGCTGCCACACGGCTTGTTCCTGATTGGTTGCTGATTCCTATAAATAGGCCACGACCCCCTCTCATTTCAAACCATCCAGAACACATCAAACCTACTTCAAAACATAAAGAGAAAGCAAAGAAAGAAAGATCGAGTTTCGATAGTTTTCGAGTGATTTAGGCAGTTTTCGAGAACAGTTACTCTGCCGATTTTGAGTCAGCACTTGGAGAAGGCTCTTTTCAAGTGAAGAGAGATCAGTTCTAGTGGAGACCAGTTCAAGTGGAGTTCAGTCAAGAAGAGGGTCTACTTGTGAAGGTCGGGAAAGGGTTCGGATCGCAGAAGTCGGGTTTGGGGTCAAGGCCACGGTCAACCAAAAACTGTGAGTTATAATCGATTGATTGCTGAGTTGTTTTCATGCAGGGTCCCGTTACTTGGAAGTTGGATCATGGCAGGAGGCCGGGTCTAACTGAGTAACGGTTTGAATAATTGAGGTTATGTTGATTGAGTTGATGGCATGCTTGTTATTGTTTGAGAACCGTAGTAGCATGCTAATGGTTAGGTTGATTGGTTAGTTAGCGAATGCAGAATGCTTAGATGATATCGCTAAGTTGTGGATAGTTAGGTATTCTGGAATTAGTCTTTATGCTAGATTCTGGAATGTGGTTGATTGTGTTGTGATTATTACTTGAAACCTTGTGTTATTTTTACCGGGTTTAGTATTAATCATATATTGGCCGACAGCATTTGTGTAACCCACAATGCTAGGCATATTGGGGTGAGTTAGTGTTCCTTCAGACCTCGTACCCGGCGGGTTCAAGGAAACCCCTTATTCGCTGGATCGGGAAGACTCAGATAGACGGGGTCATGGCCTATGGCTGAGTGATTACACGACGGTGTAATGTGGCAGTGACCCGAAGGACTGTGGGCTGTCGCGCGGTGACCCGAAGGACTGTGGGCCGCGGTCGGTTGAAAGTTCCTTCTTTTGGCCTTCGTGGTAGGAAGATAGGATATTGCCGATAGTGAAGGAGGAACATAACGTCACCAGGGCCCGAGTTTGATATATATATATTATATCGTGTTTTGGGTTGTTAAACCCTGGTTTAAATCGAGTTTGAGTTTGGTGATGAGCTAGTAATTAGCATAATGCTAGTTATCTTGCTATCTTTTACCGCTGCGTATTTCTGATATTGCTTATTGTTATTAAATTGTGTTGTTAGGTGAACCTCTCGCTTTAGATTGTTTGGGGTGGGATAGCGAGGGGTTGTATTTGTTAGTGGGGGATTGTAACTCGCTGAGTAATGCTAGATTACTCACTTCTCACTCGTTGTTGTTTTCAGGTGACCAGTAGTGAGCTTGTAGAAAGCGCGGGAGGCTAGGCTGGCTGGTGTAGATTTGCATCTTTTTGCTTAAGACGCTTTCAGACTATAAGTATGTACTTTCGCTTTCTTGGCATGCCACCACTTGTATAATATTTTGTGTATTATAAACCAGATATTATATAAGATAAATAAAGTGAATGTTTTGTGAAACTGCCTTGTTGTTCTGATATTAGCTTGTCCGAGCTAACACAACGTCAGATTGAAGTACGGGTTGAGAAGCCTTAGGCTTTGGTCTGACGGGACGTGTTAGTGGGCGGCCTGGCCTAGTTACGAATTGCACTTTTCGTGACCTTGGCCGTATCGGCCGTTAACCCGTCAAGTAGCACTCCCGATCCTTGGTAGACGGTCGGCCGTCGGTCATGTTCTTGTTTGATTGTTGGCCGGTGGTTTGACCTATGCCTAGAACGGTTCGGGGGCGTTACAGTCGACTCCCGTGAATACGTGTCTGATCAGGACATATCCAACGTGGGATGCGAGTATCGATACGCTTGTTCGAGAAGCCGGAGCGTGCTCGTGTAGGCATCGCTTAAGTGATCGTCTGCTTCGGAGATCGATTCCTCGGGGCGGAGGTTTGTTTTTTTTTTTTTTTCGGCTGGACCCCTTTTTCTTTTGGGCTGCCTACGTATCCCTTTGTGGGAATTAAGCCATTCGTAGTTCTTAGATTGTGAGTAAAAGTGGCCTTAGAGGCGCATTTACTCGGTTTTTGTTTTTTTTGTTTTTTTTAAGCGAGAGAACGTGACCGTTGGTCGTTCTTTCGCCTTTTTAAGAGATCGAGTAAAAGTGGCCTTTGTGGCGCATTTACTCGGTGAGGCGTTCGTCTCGACTAAGGATGGAAGAGGCGGAGATGTTTGGAGTTCCAAGCTCTCGGTACTGCTTTGCCTGTTGAAGTCTCGAGATGGTATACTCCTGGTTTGATGACTTCGACTATCTTGTATGGTCCTTCCCAGTTGGCTCCGAGCTTGCCGGCTTTCCACTCCATAGTATTTTCGAAAACCTTTCTTAAGACAAAGTTGCCCATTTCGAGGGGACGTGATTTGACCTTTTTGTTGTAGTAGCTCTCGATTTGATGCTGGTAATTCTGGATACGGAGTAATGCTTGGTCGCGCTTTTCCTCGATGTCGTCGAGTGCGTCAAGCAGCATATCGCGGTTAAGTTCGGCGTTTTGTGGCATTCGCGATCGGCGCAGACTCGTCACATTCACTTTTGCGGGAGCCATTGCCTCGATGCCGTAGGCCATCGAGAAGGGTGTAGTCTTCGTCGCGCCGTGAGGAGTTGTTCTGTGGGACCACAGGACACCGTCTAGTTCATCTGCCTAGCAACCTTTCTTTAAGTCGAGTCGTTTCTTCAGACCGTCGATGATGGTCTTGTTAGTCGACTCGGCTTGGCTGTTACTTTGCAGGTTTCTCGGGGTCGACATGTTGAGTCGAATTCACCATCTGTCGCAGAATCTCTTGAAATGATGCGAGATGAATTGTGAACCGTTGTCTGTGATGATCTCGTATGGGAGCCCGTGTCGGCAGATTATGTTCTTCCAGACGAAGTTTTGCACCTCCTTGTCGGTGATGCTGGCATAGGCTTCGGCTTCAACCCACTTGGTGAAGTAATCTGTTAGGACCATGATGAACTTCTTTTGTCGAGATGCCGGCATCAGACCGATGATGTCCATTCCTCATCGCATAAATGGGTATGGAGCAGTCAGGGTGTGAAGAAACTCCGTTGGGCTGTGTATGGTGGTGGCGTGACGTTGGCATTTATCGCATTTGCGCGCGTATGTCTCGCAGTCGGCGTTCATGGTTGGCAGTAGAATCCGAGGTTCTTTACTTTTAATGCGAGAGCTCGCCCGCCCGAGTGATTGTGATGCAGCGGCATCATAGAAGCTACAACGGCTACTTTCCTTATTTGAGTTTCCGTTTTATGTTGATTTCCTTTTCGTTAGGTTTTTACTATTAGGAATAGGTTTTTATATGACGGTTTAAGAGTTCTATATAAAGAACTCTCTTATGGCTTTTGTAAGATACGCTTTTGATAATTAATAAAACTAGCTTTGAGCTTTATACCTTGATAGAGATTTGATTCAATTCATCTTGCTCGAGAAGCCTTGGAAGAGATTCGATTAAATTCATCTTCTTCAAGAAGCAGGTCTCTAGAGTTTTCAGTCGAAAACCCTAGATTGAGCTGATATCTTGTTCGTACCCTCCATCAGGTTGGTATCAGAGCAAAACCCAGCATCACCCAACGCCCACGCAATCAACCTCCATCCTTCACCATGCCTCGCGCAAAAAAAGAAACACAAGCCGAGATCACACAACGCACCATGGAAGAGATGCAGACGCAACTTGCTCAACTAACACAAGCGATGCAAGGTCTGTTAGCTCAACGTGACACCACCGCACAAGTAGAAGCACAAGACGATGATCAATCCGACCATGAGGACGACGCAAACCCGTTCGCTGTCCTCCGAAACAGAGACCAAGCTCAACCCGTTCTACCACACGAACAATGGGATCGAAGTTTCAAAATCGAGATTCGGAGTTTCACGGAAGTCAGATTGCTGACGACCTTCTAGACTGGATCGCTACGGTCGATGAAATTTTGGAATTCAAACAAATTCCTCGTGAACGATGTGTTCCCATGCTAGCTATGCGTTTCAGAGGCAGAGCAACAGCCTGGTGGACTCAGCTCAAAACGTCGAGGCTTCATTTGGAGAAACCTAAAATCGAGACTTGGGATAAACTGAAGAAACACATGAAAAAGACGTTCTTACCATATAACTATGATCAACTCTTGTTTCAACGTTTGCAGAATCTTCGACAAGGAAGCCATACGGTGGAAGAATATGCTACCGAATTTTTCTTATTACTGAACCAGATTGATCTTCGCGATTCAGATAAACAATTGGTGGCACGCTTTATTGGTGGATTACGACAACAAATTCAACACACACTGAACATGTTTAATCCAGTGACTCTTTCCGAAGCTCACCAACAAGCATTAACAGTGGAGGCCCAAAATAAAACAGGCTCTTCATAATGGAATTCATCTCGCCAACCACAACGTTCCACACCCCTCACCACCACACCTACTACAACCGCACTACCACCATCCACAACTCCGACCGAAACAGCAATTGTCCCAGTTGATCAAAATCGACCTACCCGAACTGGAGTCTTGCGTTGCTTTGCTTGCGGAGAACCCAGTCACAGACAGTCAGCCTGTCCAAACCGAAACCGTCGAGGTTTGCTGCTTGATTCATCGGGCCGAGATGTTGAGATCGAATATGAAGATGCAATCGACGATTCTCCCGAAGAACTCGATCCCGACACTGGTGTCTCCTTGATGCTACGTCGCTCTTGTTTAGCACCACGCCAGCAGGATGACTTCCCACAACGTAACAACCTCTTCCATTCCCGTTGCACTATCGAGGGCAAAGTGTGCAAACTGATCATTGATTCTGGCAGCAGTGAAAACGTGATCGCAGAAGATGCGGTAAAGAAACTGTCGCTTCAAGATGAAAAACACCCTACCCCGTACAAGCTGGCTTGGCTAAATCGAACCAACGACATACTGATCACACGTCGTACCATGGTTGCGTTCTCCATTGGCGATTCATACCATGATCAAATCTACTGTGACATTGTGCCAATGGACGCTTGTCATTTGTTACTAGGTCGTCCATGGGAGTTCGACAGACGTGTTCTCCATGACGGGTTTCTCAACATTTATACGTTCAAATTTCAGGATCGAACGTTCACACTCAAGCCTTCTCCACCGCCCCCTTCAAACTCATCGCCACCACCATCGACACCAGCCCCGCTCCTCTTATTACACAAAAAGACGTTTGAGGCAGCTATGCGTAATGAAGATATTGTCTTCCTCTTAACTGTATCACCCTCATCATCAATACCAGTACACGAACCACGACCAGAATTTGCAGCCATTCTTTCCGAGTTTGCTGATGTATTCCCACCAGATCTCCCGCCAGGTCTCCCTCCGCTGCGTGACATTCAACACCAAATCGACTTCATCCCAGATGCCAATCTCCCTAACCGCTCTCATTACCGAATGAGCCCTACCGAACATGAAGAGCTACGAAAACAAGTCGAAGAACTAGTCACTAAGGGATTCTTACGAGAAAGTATGAGCCCTTGCGCGGTTCCTGCACTTTTGATCCCAAAAAAAGACGGTTCATGGCGAATGTGTGTCGATAGTCGAGCAGTAAATAAAATTACAGTTCGTTATCGCTTCCCAATTCCTCGCCTCGACGATCTACTTGATCAGATCGGCACAGCACGTATATTTTCCAAATTGGATTTAAAAAGTGGCTACCATCAGATCCGTATTCGCCAGGGAGATGAGTGGAAAACATCTTTCAAAACACGAGAAGGACTTTTTGAATGGTTGGTAATGCCGTTCGGTTTATCTAACGCACCAAGTACATTTATGCGTGTTATGAACCAGGCCCCACGACCTTTCATAGGAAAATTCGTTGTCGTTTACTTCGACGATATACTGATTTTCAGCTTAACAATGGAGGATCATATGCTTCATCTGCGTGAAGTACTGATGGTCTTACGTCGCGACAAGCTCTTTGCAACGTTTAAAAAGTGCGCTTTTGGTCTACCAGAGGTTCAGTTTCTTGGCTATATCGTCTCGTCGAATGGACTTGCGGTTGATCCAGCAAAGGTAGACGCCATCAAGTCATGGCCGGTGCCTAGCACAATATCAGAAGCTCGAAGTTTTCATGGTCTAGCCTCTTTTTATCGACGTTTTGTCCCTCAGTTCAGCGCTATTATGGCCCCGTTTACAAATTGTATCCGTGACAGAACTTTCGTGTGGACCACGACTGCGACCAATGCCTTCGGCATCATCAAAGACAAGTTAAGTTCAGCTCCTATCCTCGCATTACCTGACTTTGCCTCCGTTTTCGAGTTGCATTGTGATGCATCGAAGACAGGTATTGGCGCCGTTCTTAGCCAGAAGCACAGGCCTATCGCCTACTTTAGTGAAAAGATCGCGGGTGCGCGTTTTCGTTACAGCACGTATGATATCGAACTTTACGCTATTATCCAAGCAGTTAAACATTGGCGTCACTACTTGTTCCATAAAGAATTTGTTCTTTACACAGACCATGACGCCTTGAAACATCTTAGTACTCAAGACAAAGTCTCCGCCCGTCATGCTTCTTGGATAGCTTATCTCCAACAATTTTCGTTTGTCATTAAGCACACTTCTGGTGCAAGTAATCGCGTCGCAGATGCACTTAGCCGAAAGCACTCCTTACTGTCCGTTTTGCACACATCGGTACCAGGCTTCAGTTCATTCTCTGACCTATATTCTTCTGATCCTTTTTTCGGTCCGATATGGTCTGCCGTCTCTGCCGGTACTTCCCTGTCCTATACATTGCATGATGGTTTCTTGTTTCGGGAGAACCGTTTGTGTATTTCAGACTGCAGCCTCCGCTTACAACTCATTACAGAGCTTCATAATGAGGGCCATATTGGTCGAGATCGTACGCTCCACCTCGTCGCAACGTCGTATTTTTGGCCGACCCTTCGCAGGGATGTAGAGCATTTTGTTGAAAGATGTGTGATATGTCAGACCTCGAAGAGACAGGCGTCCAACGCCGGTTTGTACCTCCCACTCCCGGTCCCAACTCAGCCTTGGACGGACATCAGTATGGATTTCGTCATGGGTTTGCCCAGAACTCAACGGGGTTTTGACTCAATTTTCGTGGTGGTGGATCGTTTTTCTAAGATGGTTCACTTCATTCCTTGCAAACGAACGACCGATGCAGTTCAAGTTGCTACACTTTTTTTTCGCGAAATCTATCGGCTGCACGGCTTACCATTGTCTATTGTCTCTGACAGAGATTCAAGATTTCTTGGCCACTTTTGGCGTTCCTTGTGGAAGCTTCTTGATACAAGTCTCGATATGAGTTCCGCATACCATCCACAAACTGATGGACAAACGGAGGTCGTCAATCGATCTCTTGGCAACCTATTGCGCAACCTTGTTGGTGATTCAATACGAACTTGGGATTCTAAACTCCCTCAAGCCGAGTTTGCACACAACCATGCACTAAATCGCAGTTCTAAGTATAGTCCGTTTCAAATTATTTACGGTATGGTTCCTTGCTCACCTCCGGCTCTGTTGAATCTTCCCGATAGGGTACGTTTGCATGGAGGTGCCGAAGAGTTTGTGGAGCAGCTAGTTGAAACTCATACGCAGGCTCACGATAATCTACAAACCTCGGTGGCTAAGTACAAAGCGGCTGCTGATACGCACCGGCGTCGCCTTCTGTTTGACGTTGGTGACCTCGTTTGGGCTGTTCTAACTCGTGATCGTATGCCAGCACACGCATATAACAAACTAAAAGCAAAGAAGATTGGCCCGTTAGAAGTTTTAGAACGGATAAATGACAATGCCTATAGACTTCGCCTTCCATCTGATATTACCACCTCCGACGTCTTCAATATCAAGTACCTGTCCCGTTACTTGCCACCAGACCAGCCTTGTGATTCGCGGTCGAATCCTCTTCACCTGGAGGGACCTGATGCAGCGGCATCATAGAAGCTACAACGGCTACTTTCCTTATTTGAGTTTCCGTTTTATGTTGATTTCCTTTTCGTTAGGTTTTACTATTAGGAATAGGTTTTTATATGACAGTTTAAGAGTTCTATATAAAGAACTCTCTTATGGCTTTTGTAAGATACGCTTTTGATAATTAATAAAACTAGCTTTGAGCTTTATACCTTGATAGAGATTTGATTCAATTCATCTTGCTCGAGAAGCCTTGGAAGAGATTCGATTAAATTCATCTTCTTCAAGAAGCAGGTCTCTAGAGTTTTCAGTCGAAAACCCTAGATTGAGCTGATATCTTGTTCGTACCCTCCATCAGATTGTCTGCCGCTCCTTCATGTGTTTCGGCCATGACGAGTCTCGTTTCTTCTCCGGCGATACATTTGAGTAGTACCTTTGTTGCAGTCCATCGGTGTAGTTCCCCGTCCATGACAACGTAGTGTGCGCTACGTCGCTTCAGTCGCCGCGCGTCCCATTTCTCGGTGGGCAATAAACCTTCAGCAAGATAATCGATGAGTTCCTTGCGCCAATCTGTTGGCTGATCATCTTGCGAAGGAGGTTTTGCTTCGTCGATGTCCATCGCTTCGCTGATCGCTGCTGCAATCGCAGTCTGCTCTGCCTTCGTGTCGATGCTCGGTTTCTCGATTTTGTGGATTGGGATTGTCCTCTTGACTTGGTTCTGTAGCTTGCTTCCTAGAGCGGCGAGGGCGTCAGCACAGACATTTTCTCCGCAAGGAACCTTCGTGAGTTCGAAGAACTCGAAGTCTCGCGTGAGGTCTTGGACGAGTTTGAGGTAGGCATCCATCCTTTCGTTGCGGACGTCGTAATCGCCGAGGTAGTGGCTTACGACGAGTTGAGAGTCGCAGTAAGCGCTGATTCTTTTGGCTTTTACTGCCTTGGCGAGACGGAGCCCTACGATGAGGGATTCGTACTCAGCTTCGTTGTTTGACGCCGCAAAACTAAAACTGAATGAATGCCGGATGAGTTCTCCTGTTGGTGATTGCAATTGCACTCCTGCTCCCGACCCTTTACTCGTGGATGAACCGTCGACGTGTAGGATCCAGTTTACACATGGTAGGATGAGGTCTTGCTCTAGCTCTGGCGTTAACTCGATCAAGAAGTCGGCAAGGACCGGTGACTTTGCTGCAGTGCGATTCTTGTACACTATCTCATGTTCGCTCAGCTCCATCGCCCATTTAGTCAACCGTCCTGACTGGTTAGTATTCTGCATAACCGTTCGGAGTGGTTGGTTGGACAGTACTTCGATCGTGTGCGACTGAAAGTAGGGTCGCAGTTTTCTGGCCGAGGCGACGACGGCTGAGGCCATCTTTTCGAGTGTTGGATATCTCGTCTCCGGCTCGGTCATTCTTTTACTTGTGTAAAAGATTGGTTTATGTTCTCCCCGATCTTCTCGAATGAGTACGCTGCTAACGGCGGAGGATGTGACAGCTATGTAGAGAGACAATGTGTCGCCGGCCTGTGGCTTCGATAGTACTGGTGGGGTCATGAGGTAATGCTTGAGTTGATTGAACGCCTCTTCGCATTTTTCGTCCCAGATGAACCTCTTGTTGCCCCTTAGTAGCTCGTAGAAGGGAAGACATTTATCGGTTGATCGCGAGATGAACCGGTTGAGAGCTGCTATGCGTCCCGTTAGTCGCTGTACTTCGCGGCTGTTCTTCGGGCTCAGAAGGTCGAGAATTGTCGAGATCTGCTTGGGGTTAGCTTTGATTCCTCGCTGAGTGACAATGTAGCCGAGGAATTCCCCGGAAGTGACACCGAAGGTACACTTGGCCGGGTTGAGCTTCATCCCGTAGTCGTTCAAGATCTTGAAGCAGTCGCGTAAGTTGTTTAGGTGATCGTCGGCCTTGAGCGATTTGACTAACATATCGTCGATGTACACTTCCATGGTTTTGCCAAGCTGATCAACGAACATTCGGTTGACGAGTCGCTGATAAGTCGCGCCGGCGTTCTTTAGCCCGAAGGGCATCACCTTGTAGCAGTAAGTCCCTCTGTCAGTGATGAATGCTGTCTTCTCGCGATCGTCGGGATGCATCAAGATCTGGTTGTATCCCGAGAAAGCATCCATGAAGGTTAGGAGTTCGTTACCAGCAGTTGATTCGACGAGACGATCGATATGAGGGAGTGGGTAGCTGTCCTTTGGGCATGCCTTGTTGAGGTTTGTGAAGTCGACGCATATGCGCCATTTGCCGTTTTTCTTTTTGACGACAACCGGATTAGCCAACCATTCGGGGTATCGGACTTCGGTAATGAAACCCGCGTCGAGAAGCCTATCGACTTCTTCGTTTACGGCTTTAGATCGTTCTGGACCGAGTTTTCGTCGCTTATGTCGGATGGGTTTGAACGTCGGGTCGACGTATAGTTCATGAGAGGTAACTGCGGGGTTGATCCCCTTCATGTCGGAGGTCTTCCAGGAGAACGTCGAGGCGTTGTCTTTGATGAAAGAGATGATCCTTGAACATATGTCGTCGGACAGGTAGACGCCCACTCGGATGATTTTCGTCGGGTCGGACTCATCGATTGCGACTTCGCGAACTTCCTCCTTCTGGGGGAATATCTTGTGGATTGGTTTACTAACGGAGTTGACAAGGGAAGCCTGTTGCTGCATCTTTACAGTTGCGATCAGCAGTTCTCTCGCGGCTTGTTGATCTCCCTGAATCGTCTGTGTTTTGCCGTCCTTTCCAGGAAACTTGACGCATTGATGATAGGTCGAAGGAACAGCTTTCATGGAATGCAGCCATGGTGTTCCGAGTATGGCATTATAGGGTGCTTTGGTGCGGATGATGGAGAACTTGACGGTGCGGGTTATACCACCTGCATATACTGGAAGACGAATTGTCCCGATCATTTGCTCCGAGGCTCCGTTGAAGCCGGTGAGCCTGCGAGAGGAAGGCTTCATATCCCTTAAATCAACTCCCATTTTGTCGAGTGTGTCGCGAAAGATGAGATCGACCGAGCTGCCGGTATCAATAAGGACTTTTGCGACTAGGCATTCACCGATGTCAAGGTCGACGAGGAGAGGATCGTTATGTGGCATGTGGACGCCCTTGGTATCCAGTGCCGAAAAAGTGATCTGGTGATCATTTTCGACTGGTGATCATTTTCGACTGGAGAGGGCCACTTCTTAGAGGTGGTTGCTTGACGTTTGTAATCTTTGACGGCTCGAAACGAGTCACCACAAGGTGGTGATCCGCCCATTATGACGCTAATGTGCGGGGCTCGGGTAGCTCGCATTGATTCGAGTTGCTTCCTCAAATCGTCAGTTGTGTTCTCGAATTTAGGAGTTTCTGCAGGCTGTTTCTTTTTTTGATTCGAGACGTCGTCGCAGATCAGACCCTTTCGAACGGTTGAGTTGGACTCGCAGGTCGTCGGCCTTCGAATTGAGCTGGTCATGAAGGTCGCCACTTTGACCGATTCTCTGGGCGTTGCATTTTGAGATGGTCGCATGGAGGTCGGTGGTTCCTGTGTTTTCGTTCGTGGCGTTCTTTCGCTTCAGTAGAATGCGCAGGTCGTCGGCCTTCGAATTGAGCTGGTCACGAAGGTCGCCACTTTGACCGATTCTCCGGGCGTTGCATTTTGAGATGGTCGCATGGAGGTCGGTGGTTCCTGTGTTTTCGTTCGTGGCGCTCTTTCGCTTCAGTAGAATGCGCAGGTCTTTATCTGTTGTCGAGGGAGCGAGAGACTACTTATCCTTGCTGTTCAATTTATCGCGCAGGTCTGGTTGCACTGTCGGGACGTCATCATCGGAGGAGTCACAAGGGCGAGAGAGTATGACTTCCACTCGTCGCCGGTGACACGGATGTTCGTCTTCTGACTAATCGTTGGCGGGACCGATGTTGTTGACGGGAGTGCGCTCAGGGCTTGCTCTTTCCTCGCTCGGGGTCTTGTTCTTTTGAGACTTCTGTGCCTTCTTCTCCTTGTTCTTACTCCAGCTTTTGGTGTTTTTTGGTGTCGTAGGAGAGGTGGGCATTTGGATTGTCCCATTAGCGATCCCACCGAAAAATTGCCCGATGAGGACCTTGCATTCCTTCGTATCATGGGAATCCCTTTTGTGGTAGAGGCACCATTTTTTTGGCTCCTCGGAATTTGAACTCGCTAGTTCAGATGAGCTTGACTGCTTCGGAGCGGAGTCTCGATCCCAGTGGTTCCAACCTTTCTCTCGTGTGACGGCTGCTGATTTTGGAGATTCCTCATCACCGACCGAGCTAACGTAGCCTCGCTTCTGAGTGGTATTTCCACCGGAGGAGTGCTGGCGGGGCTCGGGGCGGGTGTCGTTTGTTCGGGGGGTCACTGTTTCGCTGCCGCTTCTTTTGCGAACTTTGCTCTTGTGTCTTCTTCCATGCGGATAAAGTTGTGCGAGCGAGCGATGGCGTCGGAGACAGATTTTGTCGGGTATCGGTATAGATCCTGACGAAAGGTGGAGTCGACGTGCAAGGTGTTCATCAAGGATTCGACGGCGATATGATCAGGAATATCGATCTTCGAGACAATAACCTTGAATTTCTCCATGAAGTCGCGGAGGCTTTGGCCGCTGGCGTGAGTGAGGTTCCACAAATCTGACACGGTCGCTTCCTGGTTGGTGAACATGATATAATTCTTAAGGAAAGCCGTTGAGAGGTCGTGGAAACAGTCGACGGAGTTCTCTCTGAGGCCGATGAACCAAGTAAGGGCCGGTCCTTCTAGGGTTTCGACGAAGAGTTGGCAAAGGCCGGCGTCTTTGTCTTCGTCGGTCAGGTTTGCGCGTCGCATCGCTATGTTGAAGGACGTGACGTGAGTAGAAGGGTCAGAGAGACCTTTGAAGGTTGGAAGACGGAGTTTCTCCATCTTCTGGAGCCGCACGCCGGTAACCTTTTGCGTGAAGGGTGTACGAAGAGATTCCGCGAGCACATGCTCGGTTTGGGGCGCGGACGTCGTCACCTGGTGGATCTTCGAGTTGATGTCGAGGACCGACTGTTTCAACGTGGCTAGTTCGCTTGCGGTGTGCGCGTTGATGTCGTTACCGGTGCTTTGGTTGTCGTTGTCCCGCGTAGGTGCTACGTTGGTGGTTCGTTCTGTGGCGAACAGGTGTCGACGATACTGTTCCGTTGAAGCTTCGGCGTTTGCAGCGATAGGAGCAAGGATCTTTGCTATCGCCGTGATTTGGTCAACTGCCGCCTTCTGCGCCGCTTCTTGTAGGGCGAGGCGTGCCAAGATGGTTTCCATAGACGCAGGAGGGGGTAGTGGAGTTACTGGTGTAAGCGTAGGTGTCGCCTCTAGAGCTGGCATCACCTCGAGAGCTTTGCGCTCCTCGCCTGACGAAGAACTGTCGTTGCTAACAACCATAGTACTAACGTTACTTTGCTAGTGGCCCCACGGTGGGCGCCAACTGTTTGATCGGAAAACGGTAATAAAGAAGATGTGGGTTTAACAAAGACGTCTTATTTATGGTCGGAAAAAACGTTCAGTCGGTTACAAGAGAAATGAAGAGAATGCGACAGAGAGGAAGCCGGTGGCTCGATGAGCTATCGGACAAGTACAACTAACGGCGAGATGAAGCAAAGGTGAAAACCCTAATCTAGCCGCCAAATGTTAGTCAATGATTTCAGATCCCCTTCTCATTGCTTTCTCTTCTCTTTATATAGTTCTCCTAATATTTCATCCTTGACCTAGCTTATGTCGTCTTCGTGGGCCTTCCCTACTGGGCCGAGAGTCCCGTATTCATCCGAGCAGTCGCCGAGCTGAGTGCACTTTAGTCGACGATGATCGACTAAAGGTATTCTAGAGACAAGCCGAGAAGCTGACCCTTTAAACCAACTATCCGAGCCATCGTTCTATTTAGTCCGGGCCAGGCCTCCTATTCTTTGGGCCTTGTGGGGTGGTTAAATCCATCCCTACACATCCAACACCATAAATGCAACTACCATACCAATAAGGATTAAGCTGCTGACCAATTCCAACAAATTTGTAAAAAAAAATCAACAAAAGTCAAAAGGAGTTAGTTACCTTTTTCATCTTCTCCCCGAAATGGAAAACGGGACGCATTGCTAGCATTCAATACCAAAACGACAAAACAACCTCAAGAAAGATACTGTTACGACACGCCATCGTCGTCGTCGACAGACGCGTGTATGAGGAGAGAGCTTCTTTACTCTCCAATTCTCTCCATTCGAGTCCATCATCGATCCATCATCCTCTTTGAAAACCCCAACGACGGACATGGCGATCCCTCGCAAGCCGCTGCTTACGTCTCTTCTCCTTTTACAGGCACACACACACCTCTCTCTCTCTCTCTCTCTCTCTCTCTCTCTCTCTCTCTCTCTCTCTCTCTCTTTAGTCATTGTATAGTATGCGACTTGTGCAGATTGATTGCATCTAAATTTCTCGTTCATGATTCAGGTGATGATCAGTTTCTCAGTTTTAGTCAGCGCAGAGCTCATCTCCTCACTCAACTCTCCAATGTAATTTTTCCCCTTACTTACTTAACCACACTCTTTTCTTTCCCTAAATTTTGATTTTTGTGAGTAATAATAGACATTCAAATGATTACTGCGCTATGTATGACATTTGTGGACAACGCACCGACGGCAAAGTCCTCAACTGTCCTTACGGTTCCCCTTCCGTTAAGGTATTTTAACCATTAGGATATTTCCTTTCTCTTCTTCTTTGAGTTAGTAATTAGTATTCTTTTCGTTGTTTCCGCAGCCTGATGATCTCTTTTCCGCCAAAATACAAAGTCTCTGTCCAACCATTACTGGGAGTGTCTGCTGTACGGAGACTCAGTTTGACACCTTGAGGTCTCAAGTTCAACAGGTTATTCTTCTCTCTCTCTTTTGTTTCTTGCTGCAATCATCTCTTCTCTTCTAATTAGAGCTGGCTATTTATCTATTTGTAGGCTGTCCCTTTTCTTGTGGGTTGTCCTGCCTGCTTGAGGAACTTCTTGAACCTCTTCTGCGAGCTCTCCTGCTCTCCCAATCAGTCCCTTTTCATCAATGTCACTTCTGTTGCTGAGGTTAGAGTCTTTACTTGTTTCACCAGATGATATGTGCTTTAACAACACTAAGCATTACTTTTTGGATTTTTATTCTAGGTTGGTGGAAATTTGACTGTGGATGGTATAGACTATCACATTACTGACATGTTTGGAGAAGGCCTTTACGAGTCTTGTAAAGAGGTGAAATTTGGAACTATGAACACACGTGCCATCAATTTCGTGGGTGGTGGCGCTCAAAACTTCGGAGGTGCTGCTCCCCAGTCTGTTTCAAGACTTTCTTCTATACACTTTCTATCCTTGTTTTCATCTTTACTTCTGCTTTTTCAGAGTGGTTTGCGTTTATCGGTCAGAAAGCACCACCTGGCTTCCCTGGTTCACCATATGCAATCAATTTCAAATCGAGTTCCCCTGAGTTATCTGCAATGGCGCCGATGAACTTATCTACTTATTCGTGTGGCGACACATCACTTGGATGCTCTTGTGGTGACTGCCCTTCCTCACCCGCTTGCTCTAGTCCCGAACCCCTTCCTCCCCCACATGAAGAAGACTCCTGCTCATTTCGAATCGGTCCTCTTAAGGTAAGTGTTATCAGGTATAATATTGTTGATTGCCTGAGAACATTCACGAGTTGGGATTTGATTGTATTGATTTTTTATATTCAGGTTAGATGCATTGAGTTATCGATGGCACTGTTATACATCCTGCTGGTCTCTAGCTTCTTTGGATGGGCTACTTTCAGTCGAACAAGGGATATAACACAGCCTGATGGTAGCTCAGAGTCACTAGTGCGTCTGCTGGAAGGAGATGGAATTAATAGTGAACTGAAGGAAAGCACACTTGGTGTCAAGGTATATTGAGTTGTTGGCTAGAAATCGTAGTTCTTCTGTGTATGCATATATAACGTATAATACATGCCAGGGGAGGGGGATATAGTATATAATACATTTATACACATATGCTGAACTGTCCTTGTAGATACAAGCTGATTGGTTATTCTCTGTTTAGAGGAAAGAGCGAGTTGATAACTTGACTTCTATTTATTAGGTGAAAAGACATGCTCACCTCTCTCCCGTTCAGAGATACATGGCATCATTTTACAAGTAAATCTCCAGGATTTTTTTCTTTCTGTCGTCTAGAGTTTTCCCACAAGGTATCAAGAAAAACCAGAAACTGATGAGATGGAATTGTTTCCAATTGTGTGCCTCAGATCATACGGGTCATGGATTGCTAGAAATCCATCTCTTGTTCTTTTCATTTCGGTGGCTATAGTTCTTGCGCTCAGTTCAGGCCTCTTTCGTTTTAAGGTGGAAACGCGGCCAGAAAAGGTATGTATTAGCTCTTCCAGTACCATAGTTATACTAACTCTTTATGACATGGATTCAGCAGCAAAGCCATTGCAAAAGCTGGTATGATTGCTCATGTGAATTCCGATGTTTTGTAGCTGTGGGTAGGTCCTTCAAGCAAAGCAGCAGAAGAGAAAAAGTTCTTTGATAGCCACCTTTCACCATTCTACAGAATCGAGCAGGTAGTTTTCTATATTTTGCTTTTTCTGTATTCCATTTTTTAATTGAAAAATATAGACAACCTCTGTTCACAATTTCTTTGTGTGGCATGACAGCTTATCTTGGCCACTGTTCCCGATCCCAAAACTGGGAAGGCTCCTAGAATTGTGACAGAAGAAAATATTCTTTTGCTTTTTGACATACAAGAGAAGGTAACTGAAAAATTGCTGCAAACATTTAGTGTTGGTCCAAACATTTAGTGTTGGTCCAAACGAGTGTTACCCATATGTTTGTTCTGATTTTTTCCTCCAAATATCATAGGTCGATCAAATTCGTGGAAATTATTCAGGTTCAGAGGTCCCTCTGACTGACATTTGCTTGAAGCCACTGGGAGAGGACTGCGCCACTCAGAGCATTCTGCAGGTTTAGAATTTTCAAGCTTGTGGAATTCTCAACGGTTTTAATACTTTTTGTAACTTGTCACTGTTTAGATACTCAGGATACCTTCATGTGTTTTTTTTCTAACTTCTTAGACATCAAAATTCGTCTTGCAAACGGAATCGCTTGTCTACTGACATCTCTTTTTGAATTTCATTTTCAGTATTTCAAGATGGATCTTGGAAATTATGATGAGTATGGAGGAATTGAGCATGCTGAGTATTGTTTCCAGGTTCAGTTTTTGCTCAATATCTAGCACATAGCCAATTTCGTCAAAGAATTTTGGGGGGGGGGGGGGGGGGGGGGGGGGGTGGTGGTGGTGGTTTAAGTTATTCACTTCGTAATTCTACTGTTGAGTGTCTACCTAGTGATTGAATACTGTTTTCTGATTCCTTGTCTCTTCAACTTCCAGCATTACACGTCATCAGAGCTGTGCTTAAGCGCTTTTCAGGCGCCCGTTGATCCTAGTGCAGTGTTGGGAGGATTTTCAGGGAGTAACTATTCTGAGGTAATGGTGGTTGCGGAACTCGCTTGGTCAGAAGCTTTTGGTTGTTACCCTGGCCTTAAATGAACCTGTATTTTCAGGCTACTGCGTTTGTTATAACATATCCAGTTAACAATATCGTTGGTGATTCGAGCAACGAGAACGCAAGGGCAATAGCATGGGAAAAATCGTTCATTCAATTAGCGAAGGTTTTTCCCTTTTAATGTCTTCAGATTTTCAAAAAGCGACACGGTTGTCGTAATCGTTTTTTACTTACACTTGCCAGAAGGAGCTGCTATCTATGGTGCAATCCAATAATTTGACTCTCTCTTTTTCATCCGAAAGTTCAATAGAGGAAGAGCTGAAAAGAGAAAGCACTGCTGATGTTATAACAATAGCTGTACGATGACAAATATCTTTGAGAGTTATCTTTTACCATCTTCTTACCAAGATTTTCATGCCAGTGATCTGTTTTTGTTTTCCTTCACCAGGCAAGCTATCTGGTTATGTTTGTTTATATTTCCGTCACGCTTGGAGATGCTCCGCAGTTTTATACTTTCTTCATTTCATCAAAGGTACTTTCGTCTTGATCATCCTCTCACATCCGATGGGCATTTCAGTTGTATTTGATCACTTTAACATTCCTTTAGTCTCTGTAGAAGTAAAATTTTGAATAGTGGGAATCTTATGATGTGTTGGGAATTACTTTTGCTAGCCGTTCCCAGCTGCAATGATCTTAATATCTGAATAGTGGCCAGGGTGTCCTTACACAACTATTAATACCCCTTTCCCTAATTCACTCTACCGAGATGATCTTTGAAGCTATATATTCACATTGAAATATCTGGGATTGGGGATACGAAAGTACTGTGTGTACAATCATTTTATACAGCTTACTTACTAATATCATGACTTCTAGGTCTTGCTCGGTCTTTCGGGTGTTGTGCTTGTCTTGCTTTCTGTACTTGGATCTATTGGATTTTTCAGTGCGGTTGGAGTTAAATCCACATTGATCATAATGGAAGTCATTCCTTTCCTAGTCCTGGCTGTAAGTTCGTTTTCATCTCTATAGCAAAAACAGTGGAAAATTTCTTAATTTGGTGATGGATATAATGATGGGCTTTCCATATGTTAACAGGTGGGAGTAGATAATATGTGCATATTGGTTCGTGCTGTAAAGAGACAGCCTCGTGATATTTCTTTAGAGGACCGGATCAGCTCTGCACTTGTTGAAGTAGGTCCATCCATAACGCTGGCAAGTTTATCCGAAGTATTGGCATTTGCTGTTGGAGCTTTTGTTCCAATGCCAGCATGTCGTATCTTTTCGATGTTTGCAGGTTTGTAAAATGTTTGGTGCTCCCTGTGCACATTAGTTGTGAGTCTGACACTGTTCTATACATGTGCAGCTTTGGCTATTCTGTTGGACTTCTTTCTGCAAATCACAGCATTTGTTGCGCTAATAGTTTTTGACTGCAAAAGAGCTGCAGATAACAGAATTGATTGCTTCCCTTGCGTAAAAGTTTCTTCCTCGTCTCAAGAATCTGTTGAAGGTTACTTCTGATTTTTTTATTGAATTAGTGTCTTTTTCAGTGCATCCTTTCCTTCAACTTAGCCAGAGATGCTATGCGTTTACAGGTGGAAGTGAACCTGGGTTTCTTGAGAGATACATGAAGGTACTTTGGTTTCAAGAATTGGAACACTTCCTCTTATGATTAATACACATGAATTATGATATGTGCAACATAGTCACACACAAACATGTAAGCACAGTTGACAGTCCGCAATCTCGCTAATTCTCTAGTCTCCGTGTTCCACAGGAGGTTCATGCACCCGTGCTTGGACTTTGGGTTGTAAAAATGGTTGTTGTTGCTGTATTCTTGGCTTTTGCGCTGGCAAGCATTGTAAGTTGCTAGCCAAATTATACTCGTTCTTTTGTTTACACCTTTCGTTTATCACTTCTTTTGATATAGCGCTACGCTCTACAATAAACGATATCATTTTCAGAGGGACAGGGCATGCATCATATCGATTTTTCTGTGATTACTAGGAAGTATTCTATCCATCTGTTTAAATTTCTTGTGTTTTGATTCATCCAGGCCCTAAGTCCAAGGCTGGAAACTGGTTTGGAGCAGAAAATTGTTCTTCCTAGGGACTCTTACCTTCAAGTTTAGTGTGTTCCATTTTTAATTTCTCCTTTAGCTGTTCTCCTTGTGTTCATCTCTTGCTCATTTCTCCCAATCACCGATTGGAATTTTTTTTTATAGGACTATTTCGACAGTCTCGCAGAGTACCTCATAGTGGGACCGCCTTTGTATTTTGTAGTCAAGGATTACAATTATAGGTTTTCTATCTGATACACACACTAACCACTCTCTCTGGTACGATTGTCGACCTGTTTTTTATGCACTGAAATTGATTCTTTTTGGCAGCTTGGAATCAAGGCATACGAATCAGTTGTGCTCTATCAGCCAGTGCAATTCGAATTCCCTTTTAAATGAGGTAATGTTAAAGATGTGTATATGTTTGAAATGATCTGCATCTTACTCAGTAAATAAATGTGATATATCTCCACTAAAGTCATGATATGAATTTTTAGAAGTTTTGATGAATCGTCATTAAAGATCCACCCACCCTCGTAGTCGTGGTGCCACCAAGGCCTATCACATTTAAAGGGCCACCCTGAAGGGTTTAATTCTTAACATTGTTTGTTTTCCCCACCTTCCACCAGATATCAAGAGCGTCACAAACTCCAGAAACAAGTTACATTGCCAAACCAGCTGCGTCTTGGCTCGATGATTTTCTTGTATGGCTATCACCAGAGGCTTTTGGCTGTTGTCGGAAGTTCACTAATGGCAGTTATTGTCCTCCAGACGACCAGGTCAGTCTTATCTCCTAGAGCTTATTGTGGAAACTACATTGTTATCAGTTTCTCTTTTAAATCACAGAAGAAACGATACGGGTTGACAGGCTAGTTTTGATGTCTGTTTAATTGCCTTTAATCAAGCATCAGTTATTTAAAGTGCAAAATGGTGTTATAGCTTCTAACTTAAATCTTCTAATGCTACAGCCACCTTGCTGCACAGCTGATGATGATATATGCAGTTTAGATGGGATCTGTAGAGACTGTACCACAGTAAGCTTCTCTCTCTCTCTCTCCTCAACAATATCTAGAATAGATTCTAATTCTTTAATCCATTGCAGTGCTTTCGACACTCAGATTTGGTTCGGGATCGCCCATCTACAGCTCAGTTCAGGGAGAAACTACCCTGGTTTCTAAATGCTTTGCCTTCGGCTGACTGTGCAAAAGGTGGTCATGGAGCTTATACGAATAGCGTGGATTTGAAAGGTACTCTAGAATTCGCTTTGATAAAATCTATTTTCTCTTTACTCTGATTCATTTTATTCGCTTTTGGTCTTAACCTCTTTGTGGAACGCTTGAATTTTTTCAGGGTATGAGACTGGTGTTATACAGGCATCTGAGTTCCGTACATACCACACACCACTTAACACACAAGTATGCCACTATTGATTTTGGCAAGAAACTTGCTAATGAAAACTCACAGTTGAGATATCCTGATTGTCTTTGGAAAATTTCCTCAGGGTGACTATGTTAATTCACTGCGAGCTGCTCGGGAGTTCAGTTCAAGAATGTCTAATTTGCTGAAGGTTTGAATCTGGTGATGAATAATGCTTTAAAAAGTATAGATTAGTAGCTGGCTTTGCTAGAAGGAGGATGGTCTACCAAATGTCTATTTTTCTTCTGCTAAGCTCCTATATAATAAGCCTTTATTTTATGCAGATTGAGATCTTTCCATATTCTGTGTTCTACATTTTCTTTGAGCAATATCTGAATATCTGGACCGTAGCTTTGACAAACCTCGCTATAGCAATCGGTTTGCTTCCCATCTATCCCAAAGCAGTGTTTTGATTTTGTTTTTGCTAGCTTGTACCAAAATACAACTATTTAATTCCCATATTGTTGTGGCAGGTGCTATATTTGTTGTTTGCTTATTAATCACTTCCAGGTCAGTTCTCTCTCGATACATTATGCTGAAATTCAATGTCTTGATGTTGGATTCTGATTATTTAACCTGTCAATTTCAGTGCCTGGAGTTCAGCCATCATTGTTCTTGTGTTAGTGATGATACTCGCAGACCTCATGGTACATGTTTCATGCGATTCTGGAAGCTAATATGTAGCTATAGTGAAAAGATAATCATCGTTGATATGATTGAGCAGGGTGTAATGGTGGTTTTGGGAATTCAACTCAATGCGGTTTCTGTTGTGAATTTGATAATGTCAATCGGGATTGCTGTAGAATTCTGCGTGCACATATCACATGCCTTCCTGGTAAGAACATGTCACCTCCCTTTGTAACCTTCCCCCGAAAACTACACTGCATATATTGGCTGGCTCTACAAGCCATGCCACATTGTGTCTGAAAAATAATGTTTGTTTCCTGCACTTATATAAATGCAGATGAGTAATGGGAACAGAGAACAAAGAGCGAGGAAGGCACTGGAAACCATGGGAGCTTCGGTTTTCAGGTGATGAAGCTTAAATTTTCTCCAAATCATTTTTCTTTTTCTTGTATGCAAAGGTGTTAGTTAGTCTAATTGGTTGGGTAGTCAAATTTGTGGGACTTAATGAATGAAAATATTTTGCTGGGGGACAGTGGGATCACACTCACCAAACTTGTTGGAGTGATGGTGCTTTGCTTCGCACGATCGGAGATATTTGTGGTAAGGACACACCCAAACACGTTGCCTTAATGCAGTTGTTGGTCTCTTGCTTGAGTTCAAATGGATATTGTATTGGTGCATACAGGTGTATTACTTTCAAATGTACTTGGCTTTGGTTATAATCGGCTTCCTGCATGGGCTCGTTTTCTTACCTGTAAGTTAATCTGCTACCATCTACTGGTCAAGCTTGAACAGCCAAGACAATATCATCCCTATCGATTGGTTATAGAGTAAGCATCTAATGGGTGATTGATTCGTGCACTCGTTGTGGGTTTCAGGTCATACTTAGTTTAGCCGGGCCTCCACAGATATACTTGGACACCGAGGAGGAGGAGCAGGGGAGAGACGGAGCTTCTTCTTCCCTATTGAACTGAGTAACTTTACAGACTAGTCTGAATTAAACTTTAACATGTACTCTTATGATTCAAATAAGTCTTAACACTTGTCAAAAACACTAAAGAATCAATAGTGTATGCTCTGTATCAAAGTTTAGGTAACAGGACTATGGCCCAAACTATGGCATGTTGGTACAATACGAAGAACTGAGGTGTTTGGAGCTAGATCCTACCATTAACTATCTACCTGAGAAAAAAGAAAGAAATAAGTTGGCTTCGAAGTAGATTCTGCTTCTCACAAAATCATAATAGGCTTCAAAGAAAGCTAGTTTACGTAAATATAGAGAGAGAAAAGGGATCGCAAGAAGCCAAGAACAACTAATTAGATCAAACAAGTATGTTGCATATGCACACAAAAAAACTTACTTGGGCATTATGCAGAGAAGTAATAGTTATTTAGACTTTGTAGACGCAAGTATTATTATCAACCCATCTCTGTTAATGGTTTAGGAAGGTCAAAACTTACTTGGCATTTCTACTTGAGCGTTTATGTGAAGAATTCTTTAAAAAGCTAACACAGAAACACATCCAAGAAGAAGAAGAAAACTCTGATACATTTAAAAAGCTCATTGCGATCATCACCGGACCTAGTCTTACTCCCATAGAGAACTTTCTCATCCGGTATGTTTTCCAAGCAATTGTCCACTCAATACGGAGAGAGCTCAATGCTCGACGACATGGAGAACAAGAAAAAGAAGCTCAGTGTCTAGCAAAGTTTGTGGACAAAACTATTAGGATTTGGTTGCTTTCACTCCAAAGGAAGGGGAAAATGGAGGGAGCGTTTACTGTGTGGTTTGGTTCTAGAGTGGACCCTTAATCATATGAATTTTGTCTCTTAGTTTCATAGATTGATTCTTTGATTCATAAAACAGTTGCACATGATGAAAATATGTTTTTGCATGAATAAGTTTAACATTCATTCATTCGAAAAAAAAAAAAACTCTGGTACATGAAACTACTCTTTAAAAGAGTTGACATTAACTGGACTTGGCTTCGTTAAGCTTTGGAATTTTCTTGTACTCGTACGTGCTTATGTCCATCTTCCCTTGCATAGCCTGCACAGTGAGCAAGTAAACAAAAACCAGTCAGCATTTTTAGTGTTCTTCATCAAAGCTTCTTAATTTTTTATTTGGTATGCGTTAAATAAAAGTGACCTTGAGCTCGTCTTCGATTGAAGTGTATTTAGGTTGATAAGCATCGACAGGTCCAGTTTTAGAAAGAGATTTTCTTGTCTCAGTAATCTCCCATTCCTGGTCGTCTTTGACCTTTGCGATGTCTTTACTGCCTTGGAGGAGTTGGCTAAGTCCAAGGGCTCCAAAAACAGTGAGAGAGATCATGGGAAGTCCGTATCGTACAAAAGGGTGTCTCCTTCCCCACCTTTTAAACGATGGCTGAATGAGAGTAGCAGCAAAACCGGAAGGGGATGATGGCCTTTGGAGTCTTTGGATTGTTGTCATTTTCTGTAGAAACTGTCATGCAGAAGAAGATTAGAGGAATCCATTAATCATTGGAACAGAGAAGATAATGCGAAAGCCTGATTGATCTCGCATTTATAAAGATGATATTGTCCATTCAAGTATGGAAAATGCATTCAACATGTTCTTATATATATATTTATTTATGACTAAAACAACAAGTGCATTAAGTTACTGTGAGATGACCTTTGGACAGCTTTGGTCTCTCAATCACAGCCAAATGTTGACAGACCCAATCGCAAACCAAATTTGTCAGTGGCAGCGTAGAATCGGACGAAGCATCTATTACATCAAAAGCTAAAGCCCTGAAACCATGAAATTTTGCATACCTTTGGGCTAGACTTGGCCAGAGAAGAAGAGAGCTCGGAAACAGAATCGGATTAGAGATCGAAGCTATTACATACAGCTCACAAGATTTGAGTCCCACAGAATCGAAAAAAAAGGGTCCATTTTTAATATTTTTTTTTTCCATCAATAGATATTTGATTAAAGGGTCTAAAAGCCCACAATACAACATACATAAGTCCAAGAAAACGGGCCAAAATACAACAAAAATATGGACCCAAGGCCCAACTACGAAAACCCTAGAAGACAAACGAGGCTCCGCCGTTGCGCGGACAAACGCTGCGGCTCCAACGTCGCCCTCGCTTCAAAACACCACCGGATAACCAACTGTCGATTCACCCGGATCCACCGGAGCTCACTAACTCCACACCATCATCACCGCAAACGTCTTCAACTCAAGTGAACCCAATATCAGAGAGCATCAATCGACTGTTCGAGATCTCATCTGTCATCATTCATCACAAGCACCGAGAGGAAAGCTTCACGCGAACCATCACCGTTAACTATGGTCGAGCTTTGATCGTCCTCCGAAGAGATCTCCACCAACCCTAACCAAACCAAAAGCGTAAAACTAAAAGGAAGGAGAAAACCAAACCCTAAGACGGAACTAGAGAACCAAAAATCGGCGAGGCAAAGCAAGAAACGTCTTCACCCCCCCGGGATCTAGACCGACGACGGCAGAGCTGACGAAGCCTCCACCTCTCGGGGACAGCCTCCGTCTCCCGGAGACAAAACCAAGTAGCCGAACGATGAGCTTCACTCCGCCTTCCTCAACACGACCGCGCCTTTACGCCAGAGACAGATCCGCCATGGGCGGCTTTGTTCCAGAACTCAGGCAAGGCGAAGGAGAGTGGGATGAGAGCTAAGCAAAATTCAACAGCTTTAAAGATGGCTTGAGGGCCTCCGGTGACGGCACGCACGCTCACACGCTGACCGGTCACCGGACCCGGTTATAGATCTACTTCTCTCTCTCACTTTCTCTCTCTCTTCGAGCGTAAGTGGGTGTTTAATGTTTTAATATTTTATTTAGCATACTCATTTATTTACTAAACAATAAATATTTTTTTTTCTGTTTTTTATTTATGAGAATAAATAATCGAATAACATAAAAAATTATTCTCATAAATAAAAAAGGGAAAAATTAAAAACTTTGACCCGAACATGAACATCAGATCCATCATCTAGCCAATCGAATTGATTCACGGGTTTATCACCTTCCTTCCTCCCTCCCACTCTAATCACAACTCGTAACTCTCCCTCTCCTCCTCAATTCAATCACCGATCCGATCCGATTCAAATGGCGGAGATGGCGAACATGGATCCCGAAGGCATGGACGGAGTCCGCATGACCTGGAACGTCTGGCCTCGCACCAAGGTCGAAGCCAGCAAGTGCGTCGTCCCCCTCGCCGCCTCCATCTCCCCGATCCGCCGCCACTCCGACATCCCTTCCCTCCCCTACGCTCCCCTCAAGTGCCGCACCTGCGTCGCCGTCCTCAACGCCTTCGCTCGCGTCGATTTCGCCGCCAAGATCTGGATCTGCCCCTTCTGCTTCCAGAGGAACCCTTTCCCTCCTCACTACCACATGATCTCCGAGACCAACCTCCCCGGCGAGCTTTATCCTCAGTACACTACCGTCGAGTACGCGATCCCTCCCGCCGCGGCTCAATTCGATCCCAGATCCGGTGTTGCTGCTCCGCCTCATACGCCTCCTCCTGTTTTCGTGTTTGTTCTCGATACGTGTATGATCGAGGAGGAGTTGGGGTTCGCTAAGTCCGCGCTCAAGCAGGCGATCGGGCTGCTTCCGGAGAATGCGTTGGTTGGGTTTGTGTCTTTTGGCACGCAGGCTCATGTCCATGAATTGGGATTCTCTGAGATGTCGAAAGTTTTTGTCTTTAGAGGGAACAAAGAAGTCTCCAAGGATCAGGTTTTAGATCAGTTGGGGCTTTCCTCCAGGAGAGCTCCTACTTCTGGGTTTCCTAAAGGAGCTCAGAATGGGTTCCAGAGTGCTGCTGGTGTGAACAGGTTCCTCCTGCCTGCGTCTGATTGCGAGTACACTCTTGACTTGGTAAGTAAGGGTGGTGGTTTCAGCTCGAAATGATTTTCTGTTGTAATTTGGATTTTGAACATTTCGTGTGATATGTAGCTTTTGGATGAGCTGCAATCAGACCAGTGGCCTGTTCAGCCAGGTCATCGTTCCCAACGATGCACAGGTGTGGCGTTGAGTGTAGCTGCTGGATTGCTTGGAGCTTGCTTGCCCGGAACTGGGGCTAGAATCGTAGCTTTGGTCGGAGGTCCATGTACAGAGGGTCCTGGAACGGTTAGAGCTTGTTGATTTTTTTAAGTTTCATCACAACATATATTGGAGATTGTTATATTCTGAATCAAAATGTTGGCTCTTTTGTCTTTCCAGATTATCTCAAAGGATTTATCAGAACCTGTGCGCTCCCACAAAGATTTGGATAAAGATGCTGCTCCATATTATAAAAAAGCTGTCAAGTTTTATGATAGTATTGCAAAGCAGCTGGTCGCTCAGGGTCATGTGTTAGACCTTTTCGCTTCTGCTCTTGAT
The DNA here is from genome assembly GCF_020379485.1 of Brassica napus. Taxonomy (NCBI): domain Eukaryota; kingdom Viridiplantae; phylum Streptophyta; class Magnoliopsida; order Brassicales; family Brassicaceae; genus Brassica; species Brassica napus. The sequence continues at coordinate 58,736,809 of NC_063446.1, read as the reverse complement.
CAGGTATTAATGTGTCGTTATTTTTTTATTCTGCTTGATGCCCAAACTCTGATTTTGTTCTTCATATATGAGTGTGTAGTTTTTTTCGCTACGCATGATTTCTCAAATTTGTCTGTTCCTGTGTTTTTTTGATACCTAACTGTAACTGTCTCTGCTGTTGCATTTTGGTATAGTTAGGTTGGGGTTGCTGAAATGAAAGTTGCAGTTGAAAGTACCGGTGGCCTTGTTGTTCTGTCTGAAAGTTTTGGCCATTCTGTATTTAAAGATTCCTTCAAGCGGGTGTTTGAAGATGGCGATCAGTGTCTTGGCCTCTGCTTTAAGTTGGTTTCTTCTCTGCTTCTGTTCCAACACTTTTTTTATAGTTTCTTCTGTTAGTTGGTGTCGCAAGATAAGGAGTATTTTGCCAATTCAAGATCATATATTCTGAAGCATTATACATAATATTGCTGGTGTGCTACAATAAGATATACTTTGCATCCTTTAGTCTGAACTGATTACTAACTTTTCATTTTTCAGTGGCTCGCTTGAGATAAATTGCTCAAAAGACATCAAAATTCAAGGTGTTATCGGGCCTTGCTCATCATTAGAAAAGGTTATATCTGGAGTGCTTGGAATCCTTTTTTCAAGATGTTTCGTTTGTGCTTCGTAATCTGATTTGATTTTCCTTTGGAGCCTTGCAGAAAGGTCCTAGTGTTGCCGACACAGTAATTGGAGAGGGGAATACCAATGCTTGGAAGTTATGTGGCCTCGACAAGAGCACTTGCTTGACTGTATTCTTTGATCTATACTCAACTGGTTCAAATGCTCCTGGAACTGTAAATCCTCAGTTTTATTTGCAGTTTGTTACAAGGTATTCTGACAGCTTTTGTTTATCTCTCTGTTTCATTCATTTCTGGTTTCTTAAGCCTTTTGTCTTTCTTCACTGTGGTTTTATTCTAAGCATTGTATTTACTGTTGTTGACTGAATTGCAGTTACCAAAACCCTGAAGGTCAAACATTGATCCGGGTTACCACAATAACCAGACAGTGGGTAGATACTGCTGTGAGCACAGAGGTTCGTCGTTGTCTTGTTTTCTGCATAAATTACGACTTTATTCTCGATATCTAAAAGCAATTGTTTCTTCTTATTTACTTTGTAATCTACTAGATGTTTTCCGGTAGCTCTGTTTCTTTTTTTTATTGGTAGGTAACATGTTTTGAGGCTCACTCTTTCTGCTATGCTAGCCCTACAAATCTGCAATCATGTTTTATTCCACACTCTGCAAATACGCTTAACATTAGTATTGGTGTAACTAGTAAAAGCTAACTTATTGTGAATTTTGATTGATTAGCTCTAGTCTTTTAGCTTTTAATGGAACTTCTTGGAAAAGTTAGTTTGTTAAGGTCAACTTAAATACTGTTACAAAACAAAGTAGCCTGATTCCTAATGCTTTTGTTATTCCTAAATATGAACCTTCCATCTGTAACCTTTTTCCCTGCTTCGCTACAATTGCATATTTTGGGAATCTCAGAATTATGCTGTTTAGTGCACGATTTTGACATTTTATTCGAGTGTTGATGCAACTACCAGCTTGTTAGCCATTTTTTTCTTACATTTGATTCTTGTTACAAAATCCATGATAAGTATGGCTTAGGGTTATGTGCCATTCATGTAAATGTATTGTAGTTTTAATAGCTAAAAGCTTTCTGGCAAGCTAATTCTTTGTAACAACTACATTCTCAGGAACTTGTGCAAGGATTTGATCAAGAAACTGCTGCTGTGGTCATGGCAAGATTAGCTTCCTTAAAAATGGAAACAGAGGTACCTTGCATCATCTTATTATTGCTTACTACATGTGGGTTGACTTAATTTTTTTCTTGTTTCTTCTGGGGTAAAGGGTTAAGCGCATGGTGCTTTTGATGAATTTAAATTTTATGTCTCCTGGCTACATTTATTAGTAGGAGTCCAGGACCCTGTAACATCTTTTATTTATGAGCCATAACAAGAAATTTGTAGTATTCGTGAGGCTCACAGTAAAACTATTAAGTTATAGTTGCTATGCTTTCTGTCTTATTGCAGTACTTCATTTAGCTTTGTCTACTTGTATTTGTATGATAGTGTTGCTCATATATACAGTTTCTTATGTATTACCTCAGGAGGGATTTGATGCTACTCGATGGCTAGATCGGACTCTCATTCGCCTGTGTTCAAAATTTGGTGACTATAGAAAGGATGACCCATCCTCATTTACGCTGAATCCATATTTTTCATTGTTCCCTCAATTCATATTTAATCTGCGGAGGTCACAGTTTGTTCAGGTAGACTACTGTTATTAGATTTCATGATTCTCTGCATTGCGTATTTTGGCCTATATAGCTGAATCGTGTTTTCTTTTTTGGCAGGTCTTTAACAATAGTCCAGATGAAACTGCATATTTCCGCATGTTGCTAAACCGGGAGAATATATCAAATGCAACTGTCATGATTCAACCTTCGCTGACATCATATACATTCAGTTCACCACCTCAGCCAGCTTTGCTGGACGTGGCTTCCATTGCAGCCGACAGAATTCTTCTGTTAGATGCATATTTCAGTGTTGTTGTCTTCCATGGAATGACAATAGCACAATGGCGAAACATGGGTTATCATCATCAGGCTGAACATGAGGTAACACCCGCTTTGTAATTGTAGTTATCTGTTTAGTTGCGAAAGCACTCATCATCCAGAACCATGAGTTCACACTTGCGTAGCTATAAATAATATGTTCCTTTTGAGCTCGATTGTTATAATGACATTCGCTTGGGGGTAGAAATTGAAATAGACTGAGACATCTAGCCAAGGACAAGCTGTTTCCTTATAAATACAGTTGAAATAAATTTGGTTGTAGCAAGGTGACCATGAATAATGTGACCATGAATAATGCCTAAATCACTTATGTCTTGTCGTGTCAGGCATTTGCTCAGCTATTGCAAGCTCCTCAAGAAGATTCCCAGATGATAGTCCGGGAGCGTTTCCCAGTCCCGAGATTAGTTGTGTGTGATCAACATGGATCACAGGTCAGCAACATTCTCACATTTGTTTTGTTAGCTCGACTTTGATTGATCTGATGGTCTCGTATGATTCTTATACATTTAACTCCACACCTTTTTCACATATACAAAAACTGCAGGCAAGGTTTTTATTGGCAAAGCTGAATCCATCAGCGACTTACAACAATGCAAACGAGATGTCAGCTGGGTCAGATGTAATCTTCACTGACGACGTGAGCCTTCAAGTCTTTTTTGAGCATCTTCAGAAACTGGCCGTGCAATCCTGATGAATTAATCAGTCAGTTCCTGTTTTTCTTTGTTCGCTTAAGTTATATTGTCTTCCATACTATGTACCCAATTTAGAGCTTTTTTGTTTTTTTTTTTCTTTTGTGAGATCAGCTCGTTTACTTTCCTGTCTCGTTGTCATCTTGGTCTCACATAAAAGACATCTTGGAACACAAGTTATTTGCATTGGATTTGTCTGAAGTAGAAATAATGGCTGTTTATTGTTTTTGGATTGAAATCTTGTATGATCAATTCTATTTTCTGCATTGCATTTGGTAGTTATGGGCATTTATCGGCTCTTACAGTGTCCAAGTTGGTTCGGTTCCGAGTTTGATTACATTATTTGTGATTATCGTTTGGTTCTGAGTTACTATTTTCTTTTACTTGAAATCACAAATTTATCTAAAAATAAGGGAAAAATTGAAATAAAACAAATAAAATCATCAGTCATTGTATAACTCCAAAATTGATATCAAGTTCTATATTAAAGTTTCATTAAGTACCAAAGAGACAAAAGAAAACACAAAGGCCATAACTGGTAGACTAATATGGAATTAATGGCAAAAAATAATTGAAATGATAAAAATGAAATACAACAAAAAATGGAATAAAATTCATTCTATTCATTCATGAATAAATATGTTATGAAATAGTTATCTTTGTATTTTTTATAAATTATTTTTAAAATTGTTGTAATGAATATTCTATTCCATTCATAGTAAATAGTAAAAAAACACTTGCTGAATAAATGGAATCAACCATTTTACATTATTTTATTCCAAAAAGTGGTAATCCAATTGCATCCAAAATACTTAATTTCAACAAGTTGAAAATTTACACTATTGGTTAACTCTAATTCTGGTGAATAAATTAAACCTTTTTTTGTGAAACTTGAATAAATTAAACTAGAAACAAAGAGAAATACATTAATCAAAGAAAGAGAAAAGATAAACTATATTCTGTAAGTTTGAACAACTGGTTTCCGCACATGATTTCTCTTTTAGTCACCGGATTGTTATTTTTTAAGTTTTAAGTCTAAGCTTTTCTTAGGTTTTGATGTTTTAAGTTTCTATCTCTAAGAATCCGTATAAGATTTTAGGTTTTTTTTTTTTTGAGAAAAGGGGTTTTAGGTTGTTCTGGTTTGTGTTTTACTTTCAAATTGTTCATGGGTCTTCCTAAAGCTAATGATCAACAATATTGATAAAAGCAATCAAAGAATAAAATCTCTCAAAACATGAGAAGTGTTATGTTATCTTAAAGGTATTAGAAGTCCTCCTGCTATTGTAGCTATGTGAGCGTTTAGCTATTTGCCTTAGACTCTAAGAAGATAGTCATGATATTGTTAGTGTGTCATTAAAGATTATCTCTTGTTTTTCCAGTGTGGAAAAGACCGTTAGCTTTTTTTTTGTACTTCATGTATGGAGTTTTTTTGTGATGTAAATGGTTTCAAACCAATATTAATAAAATATTTTTTAAAAAAAAATAATATGTAAGTTGAATTCTTGTTAAACTCTAAAAATAAATGAAGTTAGAAATCATTAATAAAAGGCGGAACTGAAAGAGAAAGAAAATGATACAAAATATCTTGAGACGACTACTTCCAACACTGCCTCCACAAGCAATCATTTGTTTCTTGTCATTTTTGTATTGACCTCAATTTCACATTCATCCATCATTTGATGCACATCAATACTTTAATGTGAGTTTAGCAGCTTCAACGTAGATCTAAATTTTTACCACTAGTGCTAATGGTAGATTCAAATGCACTTGAAGATACTAGCATTGCATGTGTGTTTCTGCTTACTAGTGATATAGAACCAAAAACTTTCAACACTCTGAACCGTCTCGTACATTTGGATTTTTCACTCTTTTTAAAGTCTAAATCAAACTCACTAGCTCTTTCTTGAAAACTTGTTTCTTAAACAAGTTCGTTGTAAATATCATTCATGATTCTACGCAAGATCATTAACAAGAACCATTCTCTGAAAAAAATCATCTCTAAATTCTTTATGTGATTGAAATTCAACGTATGGTTCTAGCATAGTTATAGATTAGTAGGTAGCGATCAAATGGCATGAGAGCAATAGTTGAATGTCTTCTAACCATTTATTTGAGATCATCATCTTCACTGTCAATCAAGTAAATTATCAATAGTGTGGATTAGTTAATCATCAAAAAAACATAAATAAGATTGTGAATCTTTATCTATATTATCAATATATATCTAGGAACAATGCATAATTTACTCACAAGCGGATGATTACAATTTCTTATCACCAATTGTTGACAATGATGATTGCATTGACTTTCCAAGTAAATGCCATACAAAAATGAGATATAGTCTTAATTTTGTTGGATAAAATTGCACTATTTTGACCCCAAGACTTTTTGGGTCAACATTTCAAGACAAGACTAAGTAATAGTTGAATGTCTTCTAACCATTTGTTTGAGATCATCATCTTCACTGTCAATCAAGTAAATTATCAATAGTGTGGATTAGTTAATCATCAAAAAACATAAATTGTGAATCTTTATCTATATTATCAATATATATCTAGGAAAAATGTATAATTTTACTCACAAGCGGATGATTACAATTTCTTATCACCAATTATTGACAATGATGATTGCATTGACTTTCCAAATAAATGTCATACAAAAATGAGATATAGTCTTAATTTTGTTGGATAAAATTGCACTATTTTGACCCCAAGATTTTTTGGATCAACATTTCAACACAACACTAAGTAAAGTCTAATTAACTTTTGAATTGTGTACACAACTATATGTTTCAGATTTACATTAATTAATTAATTTTGACAATTCTATGTGATCCACTAGTGATCTGATGACACTGTAGTAAAACCTCCATTTTCGATAACTTTTTTCCTACATACAATATTATGTATCTAGCTCATATATAAGAACATTAGTTTTTGCAAAATACCTCAACTCGTGAGCCTTTCTAAGACATCCCAGTGCTTCTTCATACTTTTTGACTCCTACGAACTCTGAACCTCTATCACTCAGGTTTTGAATTAACTTCTCCATGAGATAGAAGTTCCATCTGCATCCATCTTTTCTTCGTGTAAGAAGAAGGAAAGTGATGAGAGAGCACCGCTAGAGATGACGATACGAGAGCGAGAGCGAAAGCGAGAGTATGCTAATACGAGAACATGCGGGACTAAATAATAAATGAATTCATTGGCCTTCTTAATAACCTGTCCGGTTCTCTCACACAAGTGAACGGGGGGGGACTTATTGTATGAGATGGATTGCATCTCTCCACAAGGCCTATAAAATAAGAGACTTGGCCCACTAAGCCGGCCCAGGACGCCGACTCAATCGAGCAGTTTACGACCAATAGAAGGCTATGGCTCGGTGTTTTACTCGGCTCCACAAAGAGTGCGTCAGATCGGACCAGAGATGGTTCAGCTCGACTGCTCGGCCTGACACCGATAGGCATGTTAGGGAGAATCGGGTTCACATCGTCTATATAAGATGAGGAGAGAAGAGCGAGAGGGGACCGAATCATTACATACACACTTGGCGGTTAGAAACTAGGCTTTTACTCTTTATATTCTCTCCGATTTGTACTTTCGCGGCCAACACTCTCCGAGCATCGGCTTATTTTCTGTTCAATCTTTCCTCATTTGTAATAAAACCGTTTACCGATCTAATAAAACGTCTTTGAACTGATCCACCGACAAGTTTCGTCTATCTTACTGATATCTGACCAAACTCGGTTCAAATAGTTGGCACCCACCGTGGGGCAGAATGAAGTAGCGTTAACTAAATCGGTATGACTCGAAGAATCAACCTTCGATGAAGAACGGGAGCCCACTCCCGTCGTCGCAGCACCAAAACTGTCGGACTTCATGAGTATCGTCATTGTCCATTTCCTTCAACAGGAAGAAGCACAAAAGGCGACGAACGAGCATCTCGCCGCCTTAGCCGTTGTCCTCGCCCCTCCAGCCGGTCACACGAGTAACCCACCGACCATCCGAAGACAGCTCTTCAACATTGACTGATATCTGACCAAACTCGGTTCAAATAGTTGGCACCCACCGTGGGGCAGAATGAAGTAGCGTTAACTAAATCGGTATGACTCGAAGAATCAACCTTCGATGAAGAACGGGAGCCCACTCCCGTCGTCGCAGCACCAAAACTGTCGGACTTCATGAGTATCGTCATTGTCCATTTCCTTCAACAGGAAGAAGCACAAAAGGCGACGAACGAGCATCTCGCCGCCTTAGCCGTTGTCCTCGCCCCTCCAGCCGGTCACACGAGTAACCCACCGACCATCCGAAGACAGCTCTTCAACATTGACTGTACGGCCCGTGAAGAAGAACCAACAGCCGGAACCACCTTCCAGACTGTCGGAGGTGCCGTTCAAAACCCTAACATCCCAGATCTGGCGACCATCCGTGAGATCGCCGAGCTCAAGCTCTCCCTTCAAGACATTCACTCTAAAATACATCACGTCACGAGCTCGTTCCCGCAGATGACCGCGCCCTCGCCGCAACACTCAAAACCCCGTTCTCTCGGCGAATCAATGATGTATGGCTTCGATCTACGGAAAAGTTCCGTCTTCCATCATACTCCGGCGAGACAGACCCCACCGACCATGTAACAGCGTTCAACATAGCGATGGGGCGAGCAAACTTCGCTGACGACGAAAAAGAGGCCGGCTTTTGCCAATAATTCATCGGAAGCCTTACCAGAGCGGCCTTAACCTGGTTTTCCAGGCTCGCCATCGATAGCTTCCGCGTGTTCCTCAATCATTACATAATGTTCACCAGGCAAGGCGTAACCGCTTCCAAACTTTGGCAACTGTCTCATCTCCCCGGCTAAATCCTGCTCAATTTCATGGAAAAGTTTAAAGCTGTCGTTTCTACAGTGAAAATCCCTGACAGGATAGCAGTGGACGCGCTAAGGAACACCTTGTACGTCCACTCGAAGTTTTGAGACGACCTATAAAGTCATCCTCCACCCTCTCTTCAAGACGCCATTGCTCGGTCCAACAACTTTATTAAAATGGAGGAAGACACCCGAGCAATTCTCAATAAGCAAAATGACTTTTCATGGCTGAGATCAACATGAATCTTTTATCATTTGTTATAAAAGTATTTTGGTCGGAAGAAGAAAATTTCATATGAAGAGGTGGATAAGAAGATGTTGCCAATAAAATAAATCTTTTTCATATTGTTTGAAGATAACAGTCTTCTATTTCTTTTCCAACGTCATCATCGAAAGAAAAGGACGGGAAATGGAGCACCTTCTGTCAAGGTTTTCTTTATCATTGCATCGGATGATCTTGAGATGCCTAAAACGTTTCTATAAGGGGGTTTGTCATTCAATTAAAATATGAAAGACATCTCTGATATAATGGACTATATTGGAAATGTTTGTGCAATCTTTATAAATATTTCATAGCATTGTTATTCTTCTGGAGCCACTGGAGGTATGAATACCAATCTCCTTTCTAAATGTGAAAACATTTTGTGTTGTATGTAACTTCTATTATTTGAGTCAATTCCACTTTGAAAAACCATTTCTAGAAGACGTTAGAGGTGATAAGATCTGCAAGATGAAGTAAAAAACCAATACAAATTTTTTTTTAGTATATCAGAAATGTTTGATAAACTTACAACCCAAATAAGTGCATAATGCAAATTTAAAGATAAGAAATAAGTTTTGGAATAATGATAAGTTGGTGATCCAAAATAGTTTGCGTAGTGAAGCAAGACAAAACATATGCCCAGCAGTTACGTGTAGAACAATGATAAAACAAATATATGATCAATCTTTCTTCGACGATATTTACTATCAGAACAGTCCGGTGGTTGATTCGTGAATATAGCTTTAGAAACTCAAAAGTTATTTTAAAAATATATATTTTTGATTGATTACGACCACTTTTGAGTTTCTGTTTAATCCCTAGTTACCTATATTGTCAACTTGTATATTAATCAATAATTAAACTATCTTAAATGTACATGTAAGAGCATCTTTGCGATTAACAAGGACTTTGAGTGGAGAAAGAAAGAAACTAGAAATGAGAGCAACAATTCAATAAAATACAAAGATGAGATTCTTGATATAAACCTTCCACGATCAAATTAAGATTCTATCTCAACTCAATTGCTCAAAAATGGAAATTTTCATGTACTACTCTAAGTCGTTGAGTTTTACTTGGAACTGCTCACCTGAAGACAAAACCTTCACACTCACTGAACCATCTTCCCACTCTGTCTTCCCAACTAGTATCAGCCTTCTTGCGTTTATCCTAGCCGCCCTCTTGAACACCCATTTCAGCGGTTTACTCTCCAATACCAAATCAACGGTTTGGCCTTTGCTTCTGAGAGCGGTTGCAACAGTAGCTGCAGCTCCTTGGAGATCTTTTTCCAAAGCGCACACAATGTTCTCTACCTCTTGTCCCAGTTCTGGCAACAAATTCTTCTCCTTAAGCAGCTACGTAGAAGAAGGAAATAAAGAGGTTAGATATTCTCATGCTAAAACCGAACTTTTCACTGCACATTCGGGTAATGGAATAGCAACAAGCGGAGACTTCAAACTTACTTCAACGATTACAGCATCGCCGAAACCAAAACCACAAGCAGGAATGTCATCTCCTCCATAAGTGGGGAGTAATCTGTCGTATCTCCCACCACCACATATAGCTCGTAGATTCCCTTTTCGATCAAATCCCTGTAAGATTAACATTTTTTTTTAATATCAATTTCTATCATAAAAACAGTAGACCAGTATCCAATGCACCATGTCGTAATAGCTAACCTCAAAGACAATACCAGTGTAATACGCTAGACCACGCACAACAGATGCATCAAACTGTATCCACTCTGAATAACCAAACTTTTCAGCAAGTGAGAAGAGTTGTTTCAGATCTGCAATGGCTTCTCCAGCTCCACCAAGTACATCTGATTAACACAACTTACATGTTTTTAACTTATTTGTAGCTAGATAGAGGTTTCAATAAGAATAGCGAAAGGAAAGTACCTTCCAAATCATCCAAGGACTTGACAGAAAGCACTTGCAATAGCTGTTCAATAGCATCTTCTGATATCCCCGTGGACTCAAGTTCCTTTTTTATCTCATCAATTGGGATCTTTTCTATCTATGTTTCACCCAGCATATAAGAGTAAGGTGACAGAACTAAAAATAGCAAAAAAAAAAAAACATTTTGAATTAAACAACTAACCTTGTCTATAATGATACAAACTCTGCCAAACAAGTTTTCAGGTACACCATATTTTCTGAGCATTTCTTGTAAGACCTGTACAAGGAAGAAGTTATGGATCAAGATACTGCAGATGGTGCAAAATAACGTAATATCATGTTTGTCACTGCAAGTAAATCACCTTGGTTATATTAAGTGTAAAGCAAGAAACAAGAGGAAATAAACAAAAAAACATACCTTGCGGCTAGAAACTTTAAAACCAACATCTGATGCAGTGATCCCAATTCGCTTGAAGAAGGAGACTATAGCTGAAATCAGTTCTGCTTCAGCCTAAAAGAAATGAGTGAGGGGTTAATCAAGCAAGAAACTATAAGAAGGCTTTGTAAAAGTGATTGCACAGCGTGAGAGAGAGAGAGAGAGAGAGAGAGAAACATACAGTGACATGAGGGACACCAATAATATCCATATTCCACTGGTAATGCTCACGTCTCCTTCCTCTTGTCATTCTCTCGTAGCGCCAACACTGCCCAATAGCAAACCACTTCAACGGTAGGGAAACTGATTTTCTGGACCACAAAGAATATGTTGGAAGATTAAAAAAAACTGTCCTCTGAAGATTCTCACTGAAAAAAAAAAAAGAAAACAAACTTAATTACCCTTTCTGAATGACAAGCCTGGCTAAAGAAGGAGTAAGCTCAGGCCTCAATGCTACACGCCGATTACCCCTATCTTCAAAGCAGTATAGCTACACAACCAACCACAAGAGTTTAAGCTAATGATTCTATACTAGAAAGAGATACTTAAACTGCAACACTGAGGCATAAAGATCCTACTTGGTCTCTAATCTCCTCGCCTGCTTTTCTGATGAACAAAGCTTCCGTCTCCAACACTGGATAATCCACTTCTTCATACCCGAATAACCTTGATACCTACAAAGCAGCTTTGAGTTCAAATCTCTATCGAAGGAATAACAAAATTCAAATTTTTGCAAATTTAAGTAAACCTCTTTGAAATGGTTGAAGAGCCAGTTGCGGAGACGCATATCATCAGGAGCGAAATCACGAGTTCCTTTAGGTGGATTGACATCGATCTTCTGAACTTCTTCTTCATTCTCCACCAATGGAGCCACAATCGAACCGGACCTGCCTCCGTCCGATTTCGTCGCGGCGGCGGTACATATGAGGCGCCTAGGGTTAGATATCAGGCGAGGCGAAGAAGACGAAGAAACGAATTCGAATCGAATAGGTCTCAAGCACGAGCTCAGTCGCGTCGTCACGATTTGAATTGCTCGCATCCTTTTGGGTGGCTTTGACGGACGACGATGATAGAGAAGGAAGGAGATATATAAACCAAAAACTATTTTTATTTATTTCGGATAATAACCGGAATCAATTAAAGCAGATCACTAACCGGGTGTGCCCGTTACAACATCGTCTGATTTAATTCATAACTGAATCGCTTTAGAATTACCCAATCCTTAATTGGTTTAACTAAACCGAAATCGGTCTAGTTATTTTCTGTTACATTCACTACAACAATGTCACTTTTTAGCTTGACTAAGATTTTAACTGGTGTAAATGCGAGTTTGCGGATGCTGTTTCAAACGTTATTAACCGATTAGTACGACTGGTACAATCAATTAGAAATTGGTATGTTTGTGGGATAATTATAACCGGTTGACATCAGTTTAAAAATAAATGAACAATATTAACACTTTATATTATGTAAATATTATAAATCATATTATTATAATTAATATAAAAATTATATTTTTAAATTGTAGTTTTTTTTTTGGGTTTATATATATATATATTAATGTCTAAAATTATAGCAAAATTTTGAGCTGTTTAACACTTAGATCATGATTGATATTTGGGGTTTAGATATATATGGTGTTTGATTACTTCTCGTTGGCTCTGCAGAAAATTTGGACCCCCATTAAAAGCTTTATTTTCTTTGTTACAAATTTTAATGACGCAAATTTCGATTCCCAGACTCTAGAAGGAGGGGAGATTATTCTTACCCATGGCTGCAAACATTTGATCGAGAAAGATGTATGGAAATACAGAAGAGAAACATGCAGCTTACATTGACCATGTCAACAACGAAAATAACAATAGCCGTGTTCGTTTCTTAGCCGCAAGACGCAGCGGCAGCGGCCAAAAATTAAACGGGAGTCATGGCAACACACAACACCGATGACCGCAGCGGCAATTAACAAGCAACGCAGCGTCAAAAAGGCTAAGATTTCCGGTGTTGCCGCTGACGTCAAAAAAGTAGCGACCATTGTTCTTCATTTCTCTCTCCTCTCTGCTACTAAAAACAGAGACGCGCGTCATCCATTCTTCTCTCTTTCTTTTTGGATACTCTTTTTCCCTTCTAAATTTTGATCTGTAGTTACTGCGGCAGCGTTCGTTTAACGAACATGACTAATGGTGAAACAACACTGGGAGCGACCACTTCTACGGCCAACTCAAACGCCTCAGCGCTCGATGAAATCAAAAACCTGGTCAAACCTCTTGTCCAGAAGACAAACGACCAAGATAAGCTCACGAATTCTCTGTCTACAAAAGTAGAAACCTTAACGACAAGAACTAGAACACTCTTCCCTCGCGGAACACCAAGAGCCCGAGGAAAAACAAAATTTGACTTTTTGACTCTGCTAAACGGACTCACCAACACGCAGAAAAACTTGTTGGCACAAGACTCTGACAAAGTCACTTATGTCGTAACACGAGAAAACACTGAGGAGCTTCGACAATGTAGGAACCTTATTTTACTACCATAGGATAACTGATATTTGTAAAAAAATAATAAGAACAAAAATTAAAATTACAATATCGAAATATAAGAATAAAGAAGAATTGCATAGTCGAGATGGTTAATCTCTTTCCTTAAATCTTTAAACGCCCCGTAGTGTGACGGTTTCATAGCGCTCAGATTCCTAGAATACAACTCCAACATTGTTTCTGTTTACCATCACCGAAAAACAGAATCTATCGAGCCTAATTTTGTGATTTACTCTCAGAATCAAAAAAAAAAAAAAAACTAACATAACTATTCAAAGTAGGAGAAAGTGATTTATTGTTGTTGTTGAAAGTCTATTTTTTCTATAATGCTTACAAACCCTTTTATAGAAAAATAATGAAAATTACAAATTTCGTTTTTCAACACAAAAATGAAATTTCTATGGTGAACTAACGAAGACTTTAATTCTTGTCAATTAGTTGTGAATTTATTCCACATTTTGACCAAAAAAATAAAGAGTAAAATATTATTGTTTTGATCAATTCAAACAAAATAATATACTTTAAAATAGATTTCATTTTTATATTTGATCAATATAAAAGATCAACATATATTTGATTTAAGTTAATGAACATGAAGTCCAACTAACAAATCAAAACTGAAATCCAAATTCAAATATCCAATGAGTGTATTTGCTATTTGGCACAAGTTTCTCAAATCACACATATTAGACATCCATTTCTCATTCAAATAAAACTTCATTTTTAACATATGAATACATTATTCATAATGTTCAAAAAATAGTTCCAACACACCTCTTAATCACAAAGAGGGGAAAACGCAGTCGAACACGTCAAGAAACCATCGATCAATCCGACACTCGAGAAGACGGTGCTGACGTACAGTCGAGGAGAATGAGAACCCAGTCAACTTGACAAAATTCCTCACTCACTTGACCCATGACCGAAGAAGAAGAAAACGTTTATGGGTGGAGAAGGAAAAGCTCGCCTAGGAACAAAAAATACTCTTCATAGCACACACCAAAAAGTTCTGAAATCTAGCCACAGTGAGCTCGGCAAAATTTACGACCTTTATGAATCTCTCGCAAAAACTGTGGCGGAAGTGAAAGCTGTAAAATATCAGATTTACCACGCGACTAGTGCTCCGCCCAAAATAGTTTTACTGCTAGAAGAGGCGTATAAAACTCCCTTCACCCCTAGTATCAATGAAACGAGGATCTTGGATTCTAGGAAAATCAAGATCCCCTTGTATAACAGCACAGTTGATCCCAAAGCACATCTGCAATCCTTTTGAATCGTGATGCGACCGACCATATTGAGAGAGAGCAAAAAAGACGCAGGTTGCTGCCTTTTTTCTTTTGAAAATCTCCAAGGAGCGGTGCTTGAATGGTTCTCTCGCTTGAGGAAAAACTCCATCGATAACTTCCGACAACTCTCTTTGGCATTTCTAAAATATTACTCCTATGTTCATGGATAGAGAAACATCCGACATGGATTTTTGGGACTTTAGCACAAAACAAAACCTAGTCTCTACGTGATTTCATGGCAAAATTCAAAGTTGTGATGTCTAGAGTCGATGGAATCAGCAAAAATTTGGCCTTAAACACACTGAAGAAAGTTCTTTGGTACGAATCCAAATTCAGGAGCTGGGTTGCGCTAAAAACCCTGCGTACGATCCAAGATGCCCTCTATAGCGTAACAAACTTCATCATCAACTTGGAAGAGATAAAAGTTATGTCGCGAAATAATAAATCCCCGAAATAATCAAGCAAATATACTTCTTCAGAGCCGCAAACTTCTCAAGATGAAACAAAGGAGGCAGTGGAATCTTTCAAAGGCTTCCTAGCCCATAAAGTTCCCAATTAACATGGAATACTTGTACTGGAACTTAAAAATCTTTTGGAGTTTCAATGCGAGGATATAAACCGTAAGATGCTTACTCAGGAGGTAATAGAGGAGGAAATGAAGAAGATTCTCTTTTCAATGGCAAACAATGTCACCAGGTCCAGATGGATACTCATGTGCTTTTTATGAAGCATCGTGGAGTATTATAGGGAAAGACCTTGTGGTGGCAATTCAAACTTTCTTCGGTAAAGATTTTCTGTCAACGGGAATTAACTCAAGAATCTTGGCTTTAATCGATAAGAAAGACGAAGCTAAGATCATGAAAGACTATCGTCATATCTCCTACTGCAACATTATATATAAAGTCATCTAAAAAAATCCTAGCGGAAAGGCTGAAAAACTGCTTCCTAAGTTCATTGCTCCAACGCAATCAACTTTCGTGAAAGATAGTAGGGCTGTTCAATATGGTAAAACCGAACCGTACCGAACCGAACCGAACAGAAATAGACAATATGGTTTGGTTTTGGTATATACCATATAAACCGAATGGATATAATTTTATAAAAACCGTAGGATTTGGATATGGTTTGGTATATAACCGATTAAACCGAATAAACCAAACAAACCCGATTAAAAGTAGAAACATGTAAATATGTATCTATTTTATAACAATACATGAAAATCTATTTGTTACATAATTTAAATTTGTGTTAATAACTATTACCATAATTTTATAGTAATAAAGAACCTTAATTTGTAAAACACTTGAACTATAATTAAATGACAATACATCGCAATTCAGACATCTTATTTTCTAAGTCTTCTTTTGATCTTTTTGCTTTATTTTAGTCTTCACTAAATTAATATGAAGATTATAAATTTGATGGACAATAATTAATGAAAAATTTTCACAACTTTTTTCTTATCTGTAAACAAACAGAGTTTCGTGTTCAATTGAAAAAACATGACTTTAATGAACACTAAATATGGAAGAGTGGAAAAACTTTTCTTTCATGTTTCTGTTTTGTTTCATATTTTTATTTTAAAATTTTCAAGCTTTGATTTTAGTTATAGATTTGAACTGTGTTGACAATATGACTCTAAAATTCATATAATATGATCTCAAACTAAATAATTATGTTTTTTTGTATAAAACCGAATAAACCGAATTTGCCTCCACAGCTTTGTTTCATCCTCTGTTTTTGCCTGGCAAGTCTTGGCAAAAGCCTCTCCAAATTTTCCAGTTTGTTTCCTGACATGCGATGGGTCTAAACCGTAGAAAATGGGTATAATTATTTGGCCTGATTCTTCCTTGTATTTCACGAGCTCCAAAAACTCGTCCAGACACCAGCTGGAAGATGGATACTTTTCCGAAAAGACAACCACCGCGATCCTTGAAGTCCTAATTGCCTTTTTAAGCTCGGGATCGATCGATGGCTTCTCTCGATCTCATTGCACTACAAGAAAACACCGGGATTCTGAACAAATATCGTTGGTATGTCCTCGGAATAACGGTATTCCGAGGACATACCGACGAGAATGGTCGTCGGAAATTTCTCGTCGGAAATTTCTCGTCGGAAAATAAAATTTCCTCGGAATTTCCTCGGAAAATTCCGAGGGAATACCGAGAATTAAAGATTCCGAAGAAACATTTCTTAGGACTGTTCGTCGGTATCTCCTCGGATATTTCCGATGGAACGGTCCTCGGAAACATTCCGAGAGAAAAGAGGTATCGGAATATTCCGACGAACCTCGGCCGTCGGAATATTCCGAGAAACCTTTGCCGTCGGAATATTCCGAGGAAGTGTATCCGTCGGGATATTCCGAGGAGATATGCTCTCGGAATATTCTGAGGAAGTTATCGTCGGAATATCCCGAGGGATACACTTCCTCGGAATATTCCCAAAAATAATTCTTTTTTAAAATTTAAAATTTATTTTTTTTAATTAAAATTTGAAAATATAAAATTAAAATTGAAATAGAAAACATATTAGATAATATTCAAAGTTGTACATACCAAAATAAAACATTCAGAGTTTTTGAAAAAAAAAGAAAGAAACTACGGGAACTGCTCGTTCGGGTACATCCTCTTCATCATCTCCATCATTTGCTCGTTCTGCTTCCTCGTTGCCTCCCATCCCGCCTCTTGATCCGCCATCTTTTGCTCCAACGCAGCTATGCGGTCATCTTTGTCCTTCAACTAGTCCATAAGCACTTCTGGATCAACATAGGGCTATGGTGCAGAAGGAGGAACCGACCGGGCTCGACGACCCAAACCGACCAAACGTCCTTTTTTCTTTGGAACCGACTGAAATAGAAAATAAACAAATTTAAATAATAGAAAAGATGATAAAATGAAAATAAAAAAATAAATGAATTGAACTTTTTTATAAAGAACATACCAATTCAACGATTTCGTTGATTCGAATCCAGGACAAGTTGGTCGAAGCCGTCGAAGTGGCGTCCAGGTCGGTTTGAAGCTGAGATAGACGGGTCTCTTCGTCTTCCGTCTGAGTTTCGATCAGGCTGAGTACATCCCTCACAACACCATCGTCAATTTCCCCGGTGTGCTTGTTGGTATGCGCCGTCTTCATTAGGACGAAATCATCAACCGGCTCGCCATCATTTTCATCCGCCTTGAAAAAAACAAAAGTTAAACAAACATTAAAAATTAGAAGAAATGCATAAAAAATAAAATAAAAATACTTTAATAATTAAAAAAAAAAGAGATTGAACTTACCAAGCGATCCCCTAGAGTGGCAATAGTCTGGGCACCCAAATTGTGCTTGTACATGCCCTTCCCGCCACGATCGCTCTTGCGGTTGGCGGAGTTGGTCACGGAGGTAGCTTTCGTCTCGTCCTTATCCCAATGCACACACAACTCCTCCCAGACCGTGTTGTTGATCGACTTCGGGACCTTTTAATAAAAAAATATAAAATAGTTTAATAAATTCAAAAAATTGTTTAATAAATTAAAAAAAACCTGGTTGATGAGCAACTTCTGCTTCCACTAGTAGATCTGCTTCCCATAGTTGTCCATAACTTTATGGACGAAGGCGTCACGGATAAAGTTCGTGTGATCGGGATTCCAGGTGAACTCTTGCTGAAAAAAAACACAATTTGTAGAAATTTTATATTAAAGATTAAAAATATAAGTAAACAAATTAGAATACTTACCGCAAACTGACGAAACCACATCTCCTGGTCCTCGGCAGGGAAGTGAGTGAAAGTCAGATATCCCTTGCTGAGGTTCGAGTACATTATATTGTTGATCCATGCGCTAATCCCGTTCCCAGATCGGTTGAACCTAATATAAGAAACAAATTATTAATAATGAATCAAATTTTAATGAAAGAAAAAAAAAGACTTTTAATTACCATGTTTGACGTCGTCCCTTTGGACACGGAGTGAGATAGGGAAGATGCTCACGACCGGGCTGTTGAACCAACTGGGCAACAATCATCACTCCCGGAACGACTGGAGGAGCGGGAGGGGGTGCAGCAACGGGAGGGGGTGCAGCAGCGGGAGCAAAAACCGGAGCGGGAAATGAAGAATCCCGAGAGTAGCTGCTCGACCCCCAAGAGTGGCTGGACGAACCCCGAGAGTGGCTGGACGAACCCTGAGAATGGCTCCCCGTACCACTACGACCTCGTGGTGAGGCACGACGAGATCGAGACCGGGTCTGATCACCAGTAGACCTGTAAATTAAAAAAAACATATTTAAAAATAGTTTTAATAAATATTAATTGAAAAAATATTTAAAATTAGTTATAATAAATATATAAATTAAAAAAAAACATATTTAAAAACATATTTAAAAATAGTTTTAATAAATATTAATTGAAAAACATATTTAAAAATAGTTTTTATAAATACAAAAAATAATAAAATAGTGTTTATAAATCAAAAAAATGTTTTATAAATACAAAATTAGTTTTAATAAATATAAATATTTTTATAAATATGAAATCATCTTTTATAAATCCAAAAATCGAATTTATATACAAAAAACGTTTTGTAAAATCCAAAATCGATTTTATAAATACAAAAAAAATAAAAAAAATTATAAAAAAGTTCTAAATCAATTCAACACAACAAATTATCCAACCAAATCACAATTCTAAACCTATTACACAACCAAATCACAATCCTAACCAATCACCCTAACAAAAATCTATCAAAAAACTTCTAAAATCATCAAATCTACTTAAAAACCTAACAAATAGAACCTAAGAGAGTGGGATAGGGTCCTTACATGATTTGTGTAGGAATAGAGAGGATTCGCCGGAGATATCGTCGCGAGAGAAGGGGGAGATCGCCGGAAGAAGAGAGAGATCGCCGGAGGAAGAAGAGAGAAATGGGGAAGAAGAAGTGTTTCGTGTTTATAAAACCTAGGGTCCGACGGAAACTATCCGTCGGAATTTCCTCGGTATTTTCAATTTCAATTTTCGCGAAATATTTGGCGTCTTGTTTGCCCGGTTAAATGAAAATATTCCGAGGAAATTCCGACGGACACTTAAATATCCGTCGGAATTTCCTCGGACTATTCCGAGAAAATTCTGAGGAACACATGTTTAGGGTTTCAAAACATCAAATTTTTTTGCCCTATATCATTTCTTATACAAATGCAATGCATACCACTGAGGAATCTTTGAATAGATGATCATAAACTTTGAAATAACAAAATTTCAAAACGAATTGTAAGTATTCCCTTTACCGTTCATTAAAGTGTATAAGTGTTTCTCTTATGTTGTGGGGATTTCGTTCATACAATCGGAAGGTGTTTATTATAGGGCAAGAAACAAATTTTTGACTTCATAATCAGTCTAAGACACTTAATAAGGGTTATATAAGTGTTATTCAAACCATAAAATGTTGTTTTCGGTTTAAAAACCCTACTTCCTCGGAAAAGCCTCGGAATATTCCGAGGAAATTCCGAGGAACACTAGTTTTTCCTCGGAATTTCCTCAGAATATTCCGAGGCTTTTCCGAGGAAACAGAAACCCTAAAAGAAAAGCCCTAAATCGTCGGAAAAGTCTCGGACTATTCCGAGGAAATTCCGAGGAAATCCCTAAATCCTATTATCCCTCGGAATTTCCTCGGTATTCTTATATTAAAAAAAAAAGGCGATGCTACTCTGTTTCCGAGTCATCATCACCAGATGAATCTGAATCTGGATCTTGGTGAAACTCTCCAATCTCTGGTTCATCCTCTACGTGAACGACGGCTTCCTCTCCAAAGTCGGTTAAACCGACTACAATGCCAACTGCAGCTAAATCTTCTGCTGCACTTAAGTTACCGGATGTGCTTGGTTGTAGTGGGTCTTCCAGCTTAGAACTTCCCTGAACTCGGCCTCTCGGGTTGAGTGATGTAACAGTGACCCATGGATCATCTCTGTTCCTAACCCGGGGGTACTTGATATAACAAACCTGTAACATTTAAAAAATTATTTAATTTGTAAATAAGTGTTATTAATACACATGATGATGAATCATTATGAATAATTGATATATGTATATTTAATTACCTGATCGGTCTGAGAAGCAAGAATGAAAGGATCATAATATTGCAACTTTCGCCTCGAATGTACTGATGTAACACCAAATGCATCTGTTCTCACACCTCGATCTGGAGTGTTGTCGTACCAATCACAATAGAAAACAGTACAGCGCAATCTAACCATGCCCGGATACTTGATTTCCATAATCTCCCATATGTTTCCGTAGTATACATCATCTCCAGATGCAGAACAAACGCAAGCATCATAAGTCGTACTCGAACGTCTCCTCTTTTGAGTTGTGAATGCATATCCTCGAGTACAAAATCTCGGATATGACTTCATAACATACTCTGGTCCACGCACCATCTCGCGTATCTAATCGTCAAATGTTTCACATCTGGTCATACCAGCAGACACCTATTAATAACACATATATATGTTATATCAATATATGTGAATTAGTATAAATATGTGATAAATAATATTTTAATTTGTTTAAAGCACTCACATAAGTAAGCATCCATCCAGAAAATTCTCTCTGCTTCAGTTTTTCAAGTTCCTCCTCTGTGGCGTATCTAAATTCGAACCGCTTTTCTGCCATGAAAATCCTGTACATATGTTGACAATAATATAATTAATTAAGATTTAAATTTCAACTTGTTAAAATAAAAATTTGTAAGCTAATTTATTTACCTCTCATATTGAAGAACATCTTCGCAGTTGGTGAGCAAATATGTTTGCAAATGACTGCGCTCCTGCTCAGTAAGTCGAAGGTCCTTTGGTTTTCTGCTAAGTCGTCCAACATCTGTGAAGATGTCTGGAACCGTAACATGATATGTTGCCCGTTCGCCTCTATCATCATGCCGAGCAGGTCTTCTGTTTTTGGTCTGCACTTCTGCTGGAAAGTAGAACTCGGCAAAGTTTGAAGTTTCTGAATTTATCATCTGTGCGATTATAGAACCTTCCACCCTACTATAATTTTTCACCATCTTCTTCAAATGGTACATATACCGCTCATACAAATACATCCATCTATACTGCACAGGACCACCAAGTTCCAATTCTCTTGCCAGGTGAATAACAAGATGCTCCATAACATCAAAAAATGATGGAGGAAATATCTTCTCAAGGTTGCACTGAATCATGGCTATGTTAGTCTTCAAATTTTCAATACCTTCAAGAGTCACTAATCTCGTGCATAAATCGCGGAAGAAAGCACTAATCCCTGCAATTGCTTCATGAACATTCTGTGGTAATAGTTCCTTGAAGGCAAACGGAAGGAGGCGTTGCATCATTACATGGCAATCGTGACTCTTCAAGCCGATAAACTTTCCTTCCTTTATGTCGACACAGTTACGCAAATTAGATGCGTAACCATCTGGAAATTCCACATCGTTTGAAATCCAATCAAAGAACGCATCTTTTCCCTCTGCATCAAGTCGGTATATGGGAAAAGGAGCCCTACCATTCTCATCAACATGAAATTCAGAACGAGCACATATATCGATTAAATCCAGTCTTGACTTCAAATTATCCTTTGTTTTACCTTGAACGTTGAGGATCGTGTTCATGAGATTGTCAAAAAGTTCTTCTCAATATGCATGACATCTAAATTATGCCTCAGCAAATGATCCTTCCAGTATGGCAGATCCCAGAAAATACTCTTTTTTGTGCCAGTTATATAGTTCTCCAACAGCATCTACCGAATAATGCACATGTCCACCTAGGTCGTGCGTCTTTTCTACACCAAAATCTCTTAGTTGTGTCGACAAATCTGCCCCACAAATTTCCGGAGGTGGACTGTCAAACACCCTCTTGTTCTTCGTAAACAAATTCCTACTCCTACGATATGGATGATCAGGTGGTAGGAATCTCCTGTGACAGTCAAACCAACACGTTTTCCTTTCGTGTTTTAGTTGGAAAGCATCAGTGTTATCTTGACAATATGGACATGATAGCCTTCCATGCGTTGTCCATCCAGATAACATACCATATGCTGGAAAATCACTTATTGTCCACATAAGTACTGCCCGCATTTGAAATTTTCTTTACATGAAACATCGTATGTTTCAGCACCTTGAGCCCATAGTTGTTGCAACTCATATATTAGTGGCTGAAGAAACACATCAAGTGATCTCTTAGGATGCTCTGGTCCGGGAACGAGAATGGAGAGAAACAAAAACTCTCGTCGCAAGCACAAGTTTGGCGGTAAGTTGTATGGTGTAAGAATGACTGGCCATAGAGAATACTGTCTTCCACTCTTGCCAAACGGGCTGAAACCATCAGTACATAATCCAAGGTAGACATTTCTTCTCTCATACGCAAAGTCGGGATATTTTGATTGGAAATGCTTCCACGCTTTTGCATCTGAAGGATGTCTAATCTCACCATTTGTTGAATGCTCTGCATGCCATCTCATTGGTTGCGCTGTGCGTTCAGACTGATACAACCTCTGCAACCTTTCCATCAAAGGCAAATACCACATCCTTTTAAATGGCACTGGAACTCTTCCACTCGTATCTTTATAACGAGCATTTCCACAAAATTTGCATTTAACCCGTTGTTCATCCGCCCACCAATAAATCATGCAGTTATCGCTGCATACATCTATTACCTGATACGATAAACCAAGACCAGCTACCAGTTTCTGAACCTCGTAGTATGAACCAGGGGCTACATTATCCTCAGGTAGAATACCTTTTACAAAATCAGCAATCGCATCCACACAGTATTCAGCCAAATTATAATATGTTTTAATGCCCATCAGTCTTGTTGCAGATGATAAAGCTGAATGACCATCTCTGCAACCTTCGTACAAGGGTTGCTTTCCAGCATCCAACATATCATAAAATCTCATAGCTTCTGCATTGGGTAAATCTTCCCCTCTAAAATGATCATTTACCATATGCTCAGTACCTACACCATAATCTACATTCATTCTAATTGGTTCTTCTAACCTAACCGCAGGCTGAGGTTCCCTAGTACTACCATATTCATAATCAGTTTCTCCATGATGATACCAAATTTTGTAACTTCGTGTAAACCCATTCAAATATAGATGAGTCCAAACATTCCACTCTTTAATAATCTTTATATTTTTACAATTAGAGCAAGAACATCTTAACATACCTGTTTCTGCTTCCGGTTCGGTTATACCTCGTTGGTATTCTTCCGTAAGCAATCTCGTGTTCGGATCTAAATGAGGTCGATCGATCCAAGAACGATAATAATTTGAAGAAGACATGCTTTTTTCAGTCAAATTCGTGTGTAAATATAGTATGTGAGAGGATGAAGAAATGGAGTGAATGAAGAGGTTGGGGGTGCGGGTATTTATAGATGAAATGCTGCCGACAGTACCGAGGAAATTCCGACGGAATCCCGACGGCAACGGCTCTTTCCTCGGAATTTCCTCGGAATTTTTAAAATCCCCCAACGGCTATAATATATCCTCGGATATTCGTCGGTGTTTTCCGAGAAATATGATTTCCTCGGTATTTCATCGGTATATTCCGAGGAAATTCCGAGGCAACGGCTCTTTCCTCGGAATTTCCTCGGAATTTTTAAAATCCCCCAACGGCTCTCTAACGGCTATAATATATCCTCGGATATTCGTCGGTGTTTTTCGAGGAATATGATTTCCTCGGTATTTCCTCGGAAATTCGTCGGAATATTCCGAGGATCTCATTTTCCGTCAGAATGTCCGTCAGAATTACGCTGTTTTCTTGTAGTGTTGTCTTTGAAAACTATGATCAATATCTGATCAAGCTCCTTTAGAAAGTGGCTGAGGAAAGTTACACGGACGTCTTCCCCGTTGAAGCTGGGGAAAACGTCATACACCCAATTATGAGGAGACGAGAAAGAAAGAGAAGCCATTAATAAAAACTAAAAAGAGAAACTGAAAGGAGAAGAAAGAACGATAAAAGAGAAAAGACTTGTTACAAAAGGAGAAAGAAACAAATATATTTCTTGGAGAGCAAAGAACTGAACTCTGAGAAGAAGAAGAAGGGTCAGTATTTGAAAGGAAAAACTCAAAGAACGTTAGGCCTCATGTCGTCGTCACACTAGTGGTTGGTAATTTCATGAGTGTGAATGAAGGAAACTTGCTGGAAAAATCGCTGAATATAAAAAAGGAGATTTTCTCTGTTGTGTCATATACTTTAGTGATGAAACATCATCTATATTTTTAAGTTTTCATAAAATCACATTGATTGCGTTTAATCTATACAAAAACTAAACATCATTGCTTGCGTCATTATTTCTTTACTTATGCTTCGTTCTCGCTTAGTCTGGTCACGAATAGAGAAGATCATTACACAAACATGTTATAAAAACTATCCTTGTTTGTCTTGAGCGTTCTTTGAGTAGATAAACGTTATTAATCGTTGGTAGGAAACACAAAAGAAGTCAGCGCAAGAAGTTGTCGTTTTCCTTTTTTTTTTTTTTTTTTGACAACGAAAGACTATTCTGTTACTCAAACTTGAAGTAGTCTGGGTAACCAAACCGGAATAGAACAACCAACAAAATGAAGCTCTCTATGGAACGATCTTGCCGTCCTAGCTAAAAAATCAGAAGTCTGATTTTGCTCTCGTGGGATATGAGTAATCTTGAAATCCGGGAAGCATATCTGTAGAGTCTCTATTCTCTCCAATTCTGTCGCAAAACTTGGCCAATCTCGTGGCTCCTTAATCATGGCAATCAAATCCTTGCAGTCCGTTCCAAAGCTCTGGCATGTCGAGTATTGCAGCATGCTCTACATCGTCCATCTTAGTGCTTCTAGTTCTGAATGCAGAGGAGATTCCCGTCGAAAGTTCCCATAAGTTGAGCCTCCCCCAAGCTGTCCATCCAAGCCCATCCACACCCGAACTGTGATGTAGATGTCCAAGAGCCATCAATCATACATATATTACCCAAGCTTAAGACTTGAGGTTGAACACTACTAAGTTCTTGTTGAGGTGATGGCACCATCTCATTTGCATTGAACTAGGCTTGGCACTCGCTCTCTGCGTTTCGAACTAGCTCCAAAGGATCTCGATCAATTCCCCTAAAAAGTTTATCATTCCTGGCTTTCCAAATATACCAGATTATCCAGGGATAAAGATCCATATCTGAATCTGGATGAACAATGTTGTCCTTTCTCCAGAAGAGATAGTCCATATTAGCATAGACACTTAACACTGGGAAGATAGTTGTACTTGTTGGTGTCGAGGATAAGGCCCAAACTTGTAGGGCAGGTGGGCAATCAAAGATTGCATGAGTGACAGATTCTTCTGGTTCCCCACATCTTGGGTAGTAATTGTCGCATCTCATGTTTCGCCTTGTCAAGTTTTTCGTTACTGCCACATGGCCTGTTATCAATTGCCATATGAGATGTCGAATTTTCTGTGGAGCTTTTATCTTCCAAGCAAAGGCCTGTAGCTTTGTTATATTGGGTTCCAGTATCTCTTTCACTTCCTCAGGTTGCATCAAATTGATAGCTACCCAATATCCCAATTTAACCGTGTAGATACCACTCTTCGTGTAGCTCCAACAAAATGTGTCGCGGCGATGAGCCGAGCTTATGGCCATACTCCTTATGAGAGGTATGTATTCAGGGTGCACATAATTTTGCAGTAGGCCAACATCCCATTCCTTTGTATCCTGGTTTATAAAATCGCTGACTCTCATATTCGGGTTAAGAACTGGTGCTAAGGGACGAGCATGTCTGGCTGGTGTCGTAGGGATCCAAGGATCCTCCCAAACCTTAACCTCATATCCTGAATGTATCTTTTGTCTAATACCCAAAAGCAACAGTTCTCTAGCTGTTGAGATACTGGTCCACACATACGAGGGACTACTTACAGAAAGAGAACGCAAAGGCGAGCTCATCCTGTAGTATTTTCCCTTCAATACTCTTGCAACCAGTGAATCCGGATATTGGACTAACCTCCATAGTTGTTTTGCTAATAAAACTAGGTTGAACTCATGGATCATACGGAAGCCAATCCCACCCTCCTCTCGTGGTAAACATACCTTTTCCCATTTTTCCCAATGGATTCCTCTCTTCGGTGGGTTTGAACTCTACCAAAATTGTGCAATGACACTTGCTAGGTTTTCGCATATTTCCAAAGGAAGCAAAAATGTGGACATAACATAAGTCGGAAGAGCTAACAAAATAGATTTGATCAGTACTTCCTTTCCTCCCTTCGAAAGCCATCTCCCCGTCCATCCATTCACTCTATGCCTTAGCTTATCCTTTTAAAAAGCAAAACGTCTGCATTTTGAGCCACTAATATCTTTTGGAATTCCTAGATAAGTTCTCATTCCTCCTTCATTCTGAATTCCCAAAGTGTCTTTAATCTGCTGTCTGACATTGGCGTTGATCCTTTTACCAAAGAGTAAAGAGGATTTGTCAAAGTTAATGCATTGTCATGATGCTTTCCCATATTTTCTGACTACTTTCATCACTTCTTCACATTCACGGGGCTCCGTCTTACAGAAGAAAAGACTATCATCAGCAAAGAGAAGGTGAGATACCGAAAGACACGCGCGTGTAACACGCATCCCTGTTATCTTTCCTTGGTTCTCTGCATGATTAAGAAGACTGACGAGCGCTTCCGTGCACAGAATAAAGATGAAAGGAGTCCGAGGATCTCTTTGACGTAGGCCTCTCGCTGGGATAATATTTCCCCTTGGTTATCCATTCATGAGTACCTTGTATTTTACCGAAGTAATACACCTCGTTATCCAGTTAATCCAGATTTGTCGTTATAATGGTTGGTAAGATAGTACGTATGTATTTTTGGAATTTTGTAGCAAAAATAATCAAAATAATAGTATGAAAGTACTTACGTCATTAATCGTTGTAAGTTTCATGAACGAAGACTTGAAGTAAGTAAGACCATTTACGATAGAACTCTATTTTTTCATCTATAATTTACACCAGAATAGAGTAACTCTATTATAGTGTAACTTTTGTTCCAATAGTATAATTTTTGTTTCAGTGGTGTTATTCTATAATAGAATTACTCTATTATAGAGTAAAATATAGAGAAATGTCACTTTTCCATTCCAAATATAAAGTAAAATATGACATTTCTCTATATTTCATTCCATAATAGAGTAACTCTATTATTGCGTAATACCACTGGAGAAAAAGTTACGCTATAATAGAGTTACTCTATTTTAGTGTAAATTATAGAAGAAAAAATAAAATCCAAGATGTCCTAATCATTTTAGTCCGTTATGCACTCGTCCTAATTTTCGTTTTTAAAGGAAAAGGAAAGAAACGTTTGCAAGAAGTAATGATTGCCAAACACTAGCTGAACACTAGAAAAAAGTCAAAAACAAAGGAAACAAAACTTTTAAAACCACACATTATAGTCTACTACTAGGCGGATTTTGGAAAGTTAAGAAATCCGGATTGAATGCAACCCCCACCACATTAAACATATATGGTCTCGCAGATATGATATCATGTTTTGAGAAGAAATTCAAAGAATATTGAGAGGTTATGTTACTTTAGACATGTAGTAAACATCAGGTTAAAGAATTTTCTTTCAGAAAAGTTCAAGTATAATTGTAAGTAGTCATATAAAGTAAAGAGACATAACATTACTTTAGAGCATGATTATCCCTATCACCCCAAATAGGTTTCTTAGTGAGTTTTTAATTAATAAAAGTAACCTAAGAACTTTAGTTAAGAAACTCCCATTTTAAGTGGTCCAATGGGAGTTTCTTAATTAAGGTTTCTTATAATTTTTTTTTTTGAATTATATGAACTGCCAAAAACATCTCTAGTGAATCTCTACAAACAATTGTTTCATTTTGATTTTCTTTTAGAGAGATCATAACCTCAAAGAAAATTTTGTTTTCTTTTTACTCAGAAATCGCTATGGGGGTTGAGCTAGAGTGGACACTACAATTTCTTCTATGATCAGTCTCATAATTCCAAAATGGGAGGGACCAAAGAACTACTGTTTTAACATCATACTAAACAATTGATGAGTTCCAATTATTATAACAGGAAATGGATAGAACCTGCTTTCTACCTCTCACTCCTAGACGAGGTGTTGCCAAGGTAATGAAACTCATCGGCTCGAGCCCAGCAAGGCTACCTCGCGGAAGATGTGAGTTCCCAGAGTTAGACATACCTCAATGAGAGTCACAAGTACTGGTTGCTTGACGATGATACAGGAGGAGGAGCTTCAGTCGAGAGCTCAAAGGGTGTGAGCCAAAGGCACTCCATAGAAAAACAAAAGTCCCTGCCATAATTAACAACACAGTCAACTTCTATACCTTCACCAGTGATATGAGAAAACCTAAATACAGAGCTAAAATACAGAGCCAAAGTTCCAAACATTTAGCAGTTTGCTTGGTTAAGAACTAGATACGCCATGACAGATCATAACAGAACACTAGTGTGAAGACTTTTTTATCCCCAAAATGAGACAAAACCCACTAAAGAATGGTGACTATAAGCATTTGTATATCAGTCCAATAGATTCATACCAAAATAATTCACTGAAATTAAGACTCACTTGTGTTGTGGATTAGTCAATTCAAGCAATGGCTTGACATGGTTCTCTGTAGAATAGGCAAAGTCTCTCCATTTCCATCCTCGAACTCTACCATCATCACCACAACTACACAATTTTTCCAGAATTTCACATCAAACTCAGAGCTTTGAATTAACTAATGAACACAATGGTAAATAACTAACCCACATCAATCTAACGCTCAGAGCCTTGACCTTCCTCAAGACGCGCCGTTTCCTCGCCAGTGAAGAGGCGTCGCGGACTGGAGCAGTTTCCAGGGTGGAGAAGAGAGGAATAGAGGTCCGTGGAGAGGGACGAACCATTAGGAAAGGGGAGGCAATCTGTGCATGTAATGTGGGAGCGGCGCGGCGGAAACGACGGTGCGATCGGAGAAACGGCTCCACCGCCGGAAGCTGGAAAAATAATCTGGCCTTTTTAAGGGGATTGGTTTCAGCTAGCTTTCGTAGAGATCTGTAGAATGCCATCGGTCATCAACGTTTTCGTCTTCCCTCAATGATGACACGTGGTTGTATAACCTTTGGAAAGATCGATATCAGAAATGGCTAATTAAGGATCGGTTACAAGGCTTTAATTTTTTTTTTTATTTAAATAAATCACTCATTAACCTAAAAACCCTGCTAAGGATCGCCCGATAATGGTGGTCTTAGGATCAACTTAGTACCTGCATTCCTTCCCAAAATATCTCTCTTTCACATCATACGTCAAAGTTTGAAACTTGCTTAAATTACTTTTCATCATATGTCAATATTGATAGAGCAGAGCAAAATAACAATTAAGGAAATAAGAGGATGATGTTCATAAATACATCTCTGTTTCATTAGCATGGATTGTGGAACGCAAAGGCTACATGAAGTATAATTGGAACTCGATCGCCATCTCCTAAAAGAAATTGAAGGACAGTTTTATGTCAACGTAACAGTTGAAACCATCGCCTTTTTCGGTGGCAGAATCTTCTTATAGTTATTAGTTTAGATAGGATACCTGATAATGCATGTCCAGTAGGGGAAACTGAAGAATTCTCAGGCGTATCTTATTGTTGTGTTGGAATCAGCAAAACACCGATGAAGGTAAAGGTTTCCAAAGATTTGCAATCAAAGATTCAATGTTTCTTCACGTAATCCGAAGCAAAAGATGTCCAGTAATCTTACCCACATTCGTTTGATGTTTCTCAAAGCCTCTACATTGCTGCCTACAAATTTGTCATGACTTTGCTCAGTCTCACGGCATCCATCATTAACAACATTGTCTTCCTCAGCTTCACAAACATGTGCACACTCTTGGCTTTGTTCAGTCTCATGGCCTCCCATGTAAGCATCGTTGCTTGTGTTTCCTCCACCAACATGCTGAAGAATATTTGGATTACAAGGTTGGCTACCCAGCGATTCATTGTTCTCGGGAAGCAGTATGCCACATCCTTTTAATTTAAACTCACTGTTTTCCTTAATGAGACGAAATTGTATATCCACGTGAGCTAGAGGTGTAATGTCTTTGTTTAGAGGGACACAACAGTCTTTTATAAACAGATGTCCTCCCAACTCCGATGAGAAACTTCGTTGGAAATCAACATGATCAAAGTAGTTTCTGGATATGTCTATGAACCGAAAACATACCTGGATTTCGAACGTATTAAACCCATCTGTGCTAATAGATCCAACATCGCACAAGGCGCAAACCTTGAATCTGATGAATGGTTGGGAGGGAGAGATGTGATGTAGAGGAATATTAGTGAGAGAAGTTCCGGTAGTACGGTGAGTGAAATATGAAGGCACTTCTTTGCCTGATAGTATCACTTGCATGGGAACTGTTTGTGGTTGAAATAGAACTTTGTGATCAAAGTTGAAGCAGCCGATGAAATCGAGCTGGGCCATTGAGATAGAACAACCAGCCTTATCATGAAGCCTAGAGTGAATATTGTCCGTTGTAATCGCCACAACGCTTGGACAACCATCCCAGCTAGCCTCAGTCAATGCCTTACAGTTCCCAAAGTCACCCTTCTGAAGATGTCTTAGTTTTAAAATGTTCAGGGATACACGCCGTAAGTTGTTGCATTTCGCCATTAATAGATATCTGAGCATAGATAATTTCTCGATCCACCAAGGAACCTCTTCAATCGCTGTAAAACTTAGATCCAGCCCTTTGATGTTTACTGAGATATTAGGAAAACTCCTCAACCGTGAACATCCAAAGAGATTTAAATACTCGAGTGATTGGAGGTTTATGCCTGTTGGAAGAGTCTCCAGATTTTTGCAGTCTCTAATGTCCAACTGCTTCAGTTTATTGAGATTTTGAATCGAAGAAGGAAGCTCCACCAAACTTAGGATATCCGAGAGTTGCAATCTCGTCATGAGGGTAGTAAACGGCTGAACCCAAAAATAAAAAACAAGATATGTTAGTGTCTGAACTACGTTAGCATACCATTTATAAAGCTTTTTCAACGCAGCTATAGATCTTCACACATTGATTTTTGTAAACTAAACATTAGAGCATCTGCAGTGGCAGTACCTCAAAGAGTTTCTTCCTATTAAGCAAATATAAAAATTGGATAAAGTAAGAAAGAAAAACATTTTTGACCAGAATCGTTTCGTTATAAAAGTACCCATAAGCAAAAGGTGAGAAACGTTTTTCCACATGTCCATTAATTATTGGGTGATTTAGACAGAAATAAAAATAATTGAAAATTATATTATTACTTATTAAGAGAGAAGCAATTTAAAAAAACTAAACTTTAATTTTCTATATTATTTACAATGATGCCATTATGCCGAGGTGCCAGCTCAAAAAGCACTCTCGGATCCCTAAATTTAATATCCACCTATTACTTACACATGTCAATTAGGGCCAAAAACCGCAGCCCGAGCCCGCCCAGCCCTAAGAATTACCAGGTTTGGGCTTAGTTTTATAAGCCAAAAAAATTAGGCCTTTCGGGCTAAGCTCATTTGGGCTTTGTGTATTTTGAGCCTAAGCCCGATTGGCTAGGGTCGGCCGAAAACTCGGAATTTTATATTTTAGCTTAAATACTATCGTTTTTACATTCAAAATCATTATTAATATTGACATATTATTTTAATATTTTTATCCAAACTCTAATAAAACAACTATAAAAGTTATTAATGCACTTTATTGTTTGATAATTATAAGTACCACACTTTAAATTTTGTAAATATATCTTCTTCTTTTATGTACAACATGTTTTTTTTTATTTTAAAATGCAAAGTATGAAACGTTGACCATGTTTATCATAAATTTTGTTCTCTTCTATATTTAGTTTTAATTTATATTTGAATATCTAAATCTTATTAAGTTTGGTTTGTTTATAATATGTTTTTAAAGCATACGAAAAAGTAAAACATTTTTGATAAAGAAGAAAAGTTTAAACTCACTTTATATTTAAAAAAAATGAAACTATTTTTTTATAAAAATTTACATGTATTAAAACGATGGAAATGACAATAATAAATTATTTTTCGAAAAGCCCAGAAAAGCCTGAAAAACCCTATAGCCCTATAAAGACCGGGCTTTGAATTCTAGGCCCAAAATATTTCGGGCCCGGCCGGATCGGGCTCAAATATTTAAGGACTTAGCGGGTTTGGGCCGGGCCGGACCGAGCCAGCCCTAATTGACACAATATGCCATTGGTCTTACATAATATACATCAAATTAAATCTCGATATCAACATTTATAATAACGTTTCGTTGGTGGGTTGCTAAATATTATAAGCTAGTTAATAACTCGCGCCTTGCGCGGAATAAGATTATTAATTTCGTTATTTCGTAAGATAAGAGGACATTAGGTCTGTTTAATCTGGATATCGGTTCGGTTTTAGGTTAGTTTTTTTTATTTTTAATCTACTAAAATATAACTACCATTCTAAACCAATATTTATTTTGTTTGTTTGGTTAAAATACTTGAGGTTTTTTTGGTTTTTTCGATGATAACCAAAAACTATTATTATTTGTTTGGTTTCATTTTATATGAATTTTAGACAGTCATGATGTCGAACCAATGGTTTCATATTATAATTTCTAAATGCATGAAAAATCAAATCAAATTTAGATAATAATTGAAGAAAAAGAAAAGAAAATTATTAACACAAATCTTTTCATTACAATGGGGTCGATAGTGAATGAAAATATTATAAAAAAAAAGAATATTCCAACTTCAACGAGAATTAGAATCCTCATTTATAGTGAATATTTATTTATATAGGTGCTCACGTCAATGTACATGTATGTAGGGCTGAGAAAAATATCCGTAAATTTTGATTCGATTTGTTATCCTTTTCAATTCGAACAAAAAAACTGGATATATGTACCTCTAGGAAGCAAAACAAATACTAATATGCAATATCCGTAAAAAACGAAGCAAATCACAAATACTAATATTTTTAAAAACGGATATCCGATTTGATCCGTTATATGCATATATATACATATATTTAATGAATTAAATATATAAGTTATATAAATATTATATTTTATATAAGTCTTACAATATTTTTATTACTAAATTTATTGAATTAGTTATTAGTATTCAAAAAATTAAATGTTTTTTTGTAATAAAATTTTCTTATTTTATATTATTTAGATTTACAATTTATTTTTACGGATCGAATCGTATACAAGTTAAAAATCTAAAAAAAAATCGGATATCCGGGACACCGAATATCCGTATGGCTACGAATCAAATCGAATCAGATAATTGATTATTCAGACTAAACAGATCTGATCGCAATACCTCGAAAACCCCAAATATCCGATTTGTGCTCACACCTACATGTATGTGTATCTAAATATATATAAAAACGGTTGATAAATATATAAAGTTACTTCTAAATAACATTACAATACATTTTTGTTCAAAATAACACATAAAAGATAAAATTTTTAAAATACAAATTAAGTAAAAATAAAATAGGCCTATATATTAGTGATTTTTTTGCAAATTGTCTTTTTATGTGGAACATTTGTATAACCCGTAGAATCCTGCATGTGAGTTTTTTATTGAAAAAAACGTAAAATAGTATATAGTGTGAACACATTTATGTAAGGTTTGGCTGAGAAGCTCTTTGAACGTGACACGTCAGCCTATTCATTCTCAAATTATTGTGAGGTTAACACGTGACGAACATAATGGGAAAACATTAAATGGAAATGTTTCTCTCTTTTAAGATATAGAAGATTTATACGATATCTTACAACAGTTATTTGACAAGTTAAAAAGTAACCTCCGTATGAGAAACATTACTAAACGTCAGCACAATATCATATAACTCGATTATAGTGCTAAACCTCTTGAGCTATTTAAGGTAGATATGTTGGTTATGAAGAAACATCCAAGGGTTCAAAATTGTTCTTCCTCGTGAGAAACACCTGATCAAGAATATAATAAGAGGTCTAAATTTACCCTTGCCAACCAAAGAAAAACTTTCTATTAAGTCTTTTTTTTCTATTAAATCTTGATCATAATGAATTTCAGTATTTTACACCTTTAACATTGCACAGTACTGTTTTACATGAAATGATGATCAAATGTTGGTTTTCGTTCAAGGTACTTTCTTCAAATAAGAAAGTAACCGAATATCAAGATTAACACAGAGCATTGAGTTCCATGAAGTCTATTTTAAGAGTTAATTTATACACGATCAACTTGTGACCAAGTTCCACTATAGGGATTCTCGGTTTCTATTATGTAATTAAGATTTTACCAATAAATAATGACATATTTTCAGTGATGCTGCTAATTCTTGTAGCCCTTCAATTTCGGTTCAATGCAATGCTTTAATAGCTTAGTTCATCTATATGTTGGCCAAGTCTAACCGGTTGAACATTAGAATCAATCATGGTTCAAACCTTTACATGGAAATCATGGTTC
The DNA here is from genome assembly GCF_020379485.1 of Brassica napus. Taxonomy (NCBI): domain Eukaryota; kingdom Viridiplantae; phylum Streptophyta; class Magnoliopsida; order Brassicales; family Brassicaceae; genus Brassica; species Brassica napus. The sequence goes on along the minus strand of NC_063446.1, from coordinate 58,701,796 downwards.
AAACCAGTATTTATTTTGTATATCTCCTATGTATTAATTGAGAAGCATTTGAAAAATTAAAACTTTAATTTTGTATTAATTAAAAAAAACTTCAAATTCTAGGTGGCACTCTAAATGCTTTCTAAATTCCACTTCAAAGAATTCTAGAGCATCTAATATAAAGTATAGTTTAATCTAATGGTGTCACATTATTCTATAATTATATAACACTAGAAAACATTATATTAACCTAAAATATAGGAAGTGTGTATTCTTTCCTTAAATAAAAACTACGGAATTACCTAATATGATTTACATATATATGGTAATTAATGATTATGAATAATAAAGATTTGATAACAATTTTTGCATCATTCTTCATTTTTGTTTAAATTTATATTATTAAAAAAAATTAAACAATAACATTAACCATATAATAAAAAATTAGTTTTTTCTTATATGTTATATTTTAAATTTTTTAAAATGACTTTATACAAAAATGAGGAAACATTATATGTTATATTTTTTTTAAACGACTTTAAAATACAAAAATGAGGACACCTTATATGTTATATTTTTCTTATATGTTAGAATTTTCGTATATGTTATATTTTGAATTTTTTTAAAACGACTTTAAATTAAAAAAATGTAAGTTTTCCTTAAGTATACGACTAAAAACATTAAAATGACATGTTTCAATTCGATGGTTAATTTGAAAGCTTTCAAAACCATATAGAAGATAAAAGTCAAAATAATTTAACTGTGGAAACAATACTGTTCACTTTTTTCAAGAATGTGTTCGATGGAAAAAATAAGGTTTTTATGTCATAATTTGTTTAATGTCCACTATAGAACATTATATTAACCTAAAATATAAGAAGTGTGTATTATTTCCTTAAATAAAAGCTACATAATTACCTAATATGATTTACATATATATGACAATTAATGATTATGAATAATAAAGATTTGATAACAATTTTTGCATCCTTCTTCATTTTTGTTTAATTTTATATTATTAAAAAAAATAAACAATCACATTAACCATATAATAAAAAAATTAGATTTTTTCTTATATGTTATATTTTGAATTTTTTAAAATGACTTTAAATTACAAAAATGAGGAAACCTTATATGTTATATATTTTTTTTAAATGACTTTAAAATACAAAAATGAGGACACCTTATATGTTAGATTTTTTCTTATATGTTATATTTTGAATTTTTAAAACGATTTTAAATTACAAAAATGTAAGTTTTCCTTAAATATACGACTAAAAACATAAAATGACATGTATCAATTCGATGGTTGATTTGAAAGCTTTCAAAACCATATGGAAGATAGAAGTCAAAATAATTCAACTGTGAAAACAATACTGTTCATTTTTTTTCAAGAATGTGTTCGATGGAAAAAATAAGGTTTTTATGTCATAATTTGTTTAATGTCCAATCCGATCAATCCATGATGTATTAATTATAGCTTTGTTCCATCATTTTTAATAAAAATTGTTCCGATCCATCGGAAAGAAATTATATAATAACAACAAAAAATATTGTATATATATAATTAAAATGATCAAATATATAAAAGAAATTATCTATAATATACACAAATAAACTCATCCTGCGCAAGGCGCATGTCTTATCCTAGTAGGGCTTTATGCTTGGGTAAAGGCCAAGACTAAATTTAAGGGGATTGAATGACACTATTTAATTCACATACCAAGATTACTTAGCCACAAAATAAGATTTTTAATTAATGACATATTTTAGCGAAATCTAATACTATATAAATAGGAAATTTGATATGTATCAATTGGCTTTGGTGTCTTATATGACAATATAATATACTTGATTCCCATTAAGTTCATTTTATTTATTTGATTTTTGAATTAGATTAGTGGAATCGAATATAAACATTAATTTTGATTTTCTTTTTTAAAGACATTAATTTAATTTTAAATAATTTTAAATATATGTGATTTCCGGCTGTTTTGTGGATCGTGTGTTGATGGCTGTGTTTTGATTCTTTTCTCTCAAGTATTGATTCTTATTCCCTTCATTTTTGAATAAGTGTCATAATGACATTTTTTCACACATATTAAAAAAATTGCTGAAATATACGTAGGTTGTTATTAATTACACCTCTCTAACCAATAGTAATTGAAATAAAAAAAATTATTTATAAAATCAATGCATCTTGCAATTAATTTTCAGCTGAAAGTAATTATAATTTGCATTGTAATTGTAAAGTGACACTTTTTATGTAACAAGAAAAAAATGTTAGAATGACACTTATTATGAAACAAAGGAAGTATATTTTAAGTTAATGTTCTACAATCAAAAGCCAGTAATGGCAACAGATTGAACAAAAAAGATTATGTAAATATAATTATTTTCCGATATTTTCACCCTACACAAGGTGCGTGTCACTACCTAGTTTAATATTATTCAAGAAAATTTTATAAAGCATGTTATATAAATGTATAGAAGAAATAGAGTTTTCCCGTCAAAACCACAAAATTAAGTTTTCTCGCAAAAAAAACTACATAAATCAAGTTCCCGCTAAAATAGCAAAAATCAAGTTTTCCCACAAAATCAGAAAATCAAATATTTCCGACAAAACCGGAAAACGAGTTTTTCTGCAAAAATCAAGTTTTCTCGCTGAAACCGTAAAACCGAATTTTCTCACCAAAACCACAAAATCGAGTTTTCCCGACAAAACTGTAAAAACGAGTTCTCACACCCTAATCGCAAAAACTGATTTTTACCGCCAAAACTGAAAATTTAAATTTTTCTGTCAAAACTCCAAAATCGAGTTTACTGGCCAAAATTGCAAAATCGAGTTTTCCAGCCAAAATTGAAAGTCGATTTTTTTCCGCAAAAAAGAAAAATTGAGTCTTCCCGCCAAACTGAAATCGAGTTTTCTGTCAAAATCGTAAAAATCAAGTTTTTCCGCCAAAACCGCAAAATCGAGTTTCCCACCAAAATCACCAAATTAAATTTTTTCACCAAAGCTAAAATATCTAGTATTTCCGCCAAAACGAAGCTCAATTTTTGATTTTGATAGAAAAACTGGATTTTGTTGTTTTGGCTGGTAAACTCATTTTTACTGGTTTGCTGGGAAACTCAATTTTTCAATTTTGACTGGAAAACTTTCTTTTGCGGTTTTGAGGGAAAAAAATAATTTGGGGATTTTGGTGGAAACACGATTTTGTGGTTTTGGCAGAAAAATAAATTTTGGTGGTTTTGTCGACAAATCTCATTTTTGGTATAAAAACTCATTTGAGGTTTTAGTAAAAATTCATTTACGGATTTTAATATAATCTGGATTTTTGGTTTTGCGGAAAGAACTCATTTTTGAGATTTTGGCAAAGAAACTTGATTTTACGGGGTGGTCAGAAAAAAAAAATTTGCATAATCGAACAAAATTAAAATTTCAATATATAGCTAAATATTGTATAACATTTGAATGCAAAATAAATGGGCTAACATTAAGCTCTATAACCCTCAAGGCTAATTATGGTCAACCCTTTTCAGCTCTGTGTCATGTGTCAGAAGCAAGGGTTAGGGCTAAGAAATTATGCAGGGTTATCCCTATAAGCGGGGTGTTAATCGGGCTGGCCCGGTCCCGCAAAGCCAATTGCTATTTAAACCTATCACGTGATACAAATCAAATCTTGATTTTCTAATGTGAAACAAAGTTATTGATATGTTTTGCCGGTATATATAACTCACTAATTCACACCTAATAGAGTAACATAAAACATCTATATTATTAAAATTGAAATATATTTTGGTACTGTTTGGAAACACAAATAACAGTATAAATGAGAATGTCTAGAAACATAGATAACAATAAAAAAAAAAAAGTATAGTGTCCTTTTAGTAATTTCATTAATATAACTACATTAATTATATTTTCACATTTCACTCGGTTTAACAATTTCATTAATTATATTACATTAACAATACATCACATCATTAATTATAATACCATAATAATAATAGTGCATAATTTTTATTTATTAGTTAATCAACATTAACTTTAATCCAATTATAAAATCAAAAATGTAAATACCTTGGTTTTGCCAATGGTTAAACATTTAGGTTAGTTTGTTTTACTAAATCTTTTTTTTTATTTTAGTTTCAATCGGTGGAACATTGCATAGCCAAAAACATAATTCAAAGGCATGTTTTTGTAAATAATTAATAACTTAAATCAAAATAACAAAAATGTATTACATTAATTGTCACTTAACTTTTTACTCCATATAATTATTTTATTAAATAAAAAACTTCTTTCATTTCACTTAATTTATCCAAACACATAGAAATAATCATTTTGATTAGTTTATAAAATCAGTTAGACACGAACATTGACTATCTATTTAGATACGGGTTGTTCTTTTCAGGTATCATTTTTTTTTTGAAATTAGGCCCCGCTAGAATATTATAAATTTATGTATGGGTTTCGAGTTGGGTTTTTCTGGATCTGGATGAGTTCGGGTCTGATATATAGGAATATAAAATATTTAAATAACAAATATATCTGAAATAGGTTCGGATATTTATACCAAAAATAACCATATTACTCTATTCGGTCCAGGTCTTTTGGATATAATTAGTTATATTACGATCCAACTAAAATATATAACACTAATTATGAAAAATAAATATCAATGTATAAAAATATAAAAAACTAATACTCGTGCAGGTGCGCGGATCAATCTCTAGTATCTTCTTAGAGTAGTATACAGGTCAATAATTCACATGTCATCGAGTAATTAAGTTACTTTATTATGAAATTCACATTATGTCTTTAAACCATTGAGATGGAAAGGAACACGGTTTCGAAAACCCATATATTTACCTACAATTTAAGAAAATATTTTAAATTAATAAAAATTTAACTATTTTACATAACTAAATAAATTAAAATATAAGTTGAAGACGATTGGAAAGGAACACGCTTTCGAAAACCCATATATTTTACTTACAATTTAAGAAAGTATTTTAAATTAATAAAAATTTAACTATTTTACATAACTAAATAAATTAAAATATAAGTTGCGGGCTTTCAAGCCGGTCCTATCCCAAACGAACTTAAGTCCAAAATATTCAAAACCCAAATTGACTAAGTCCGAAAAGTCTGGTTTTTTAAGTTTAAATAATAAAGTCCAAACCTAGAAATTTATAGGGTTGGGCGTGCTCGGACTGCGGGCTTCGGCCCTAATTGAATTTATACGCAACATGTGTTGCATATTTTCTCTCTTTTGGACATATTTGTAGGTTAAAGTTTAGAACAACTACATACCTTATGCACTACTTCCCTTAGTTTCTCACTCTTTAGGTTTGTATGTGTTAGATCTTGCTCTGCGATTTCGGGAAAAGTCTTAAACCTTGAGCATCCCTCGAGATCAAGGTGCACGAGAGAGTTGAGATAAATGCCGGCTGGAATAGTCTCCACTTTTACGCATAAATTCATCAGCAGAACTCTCAGTTTTTTTAGATCTCGAACCGAAGAAGAAAGCTCCAACAAACTTGAGCAAAGCCCAAGATAAAGTCTCTCAAGATTTGTGGCTTTTGAAAGATCCGGGATTACTTTGAGGTTTGAAGATCCCCACAAATTTATTTCCTTGAGACATGGAAGCAACTGTACCCAAGAAAAACAAATAAAAAAACACATAGTTAAGTACATATACACATCTAACTACTACTAATAACATATATAGACACTATCTATGAAACTTACCACAACTCCTTCCCACAGCTTTTCGAGCATGCTTATCCGCATTTTTAGCATAACGAGGTTTTCAGGACAAAACTTAGAAGGCATACATCTCATTGGATACCCGTACCAACACAATAATTTGAGACTAGAGGGTAAATAGCTGAAGTTTTCTGGTAAATGTGATTGACCCGCTCTTCCTAACATATAATGGCTTTGCGAGTCAAACTCTAAGAAACGGAGATTACACATCCTTCTGAACGCATTCTCGTATACATGAAGAGTTTTAATCGTATCCATATTCAGTGCTATACCCAAAACCTTTTTAGTACCCTGAAATTTTAAGATCAATAAAATGGAGCAAAACTAATTAGATTAGCAATAAAATGGCACGCATTTAATCTGTTTGCATCTGATATATGGATAGACAAAAAAAATAACAAAGCTTACAGTGTTATTTTCAAACACATGGCAAATATCCTTCGAATCAATAAGGAATTCTCGTTCTCCAGGCTCATCGGACTGTGAATGAACAATCTCTTCACCCATTTCTTGTAGCAAAGAGTGCATTACCACATTATCTTCTCTTACATGTACAAGAGACTTATCGACTAAATTCTTAAGCCCAATATGAACATCTAGGTCACTATCTGCTAGCATCATCTTTATGTGATCGACTTCCTTACCATTGAAAAGACATGCAATGTGGCGAAATATTGCTTCATCTTTCTTGTTGTTTAATCCGTTGTAGCTGACTCTTAATGTTCTTCCAATTTTTCCATCCAAACCATTCCGAAGCCTCGGCAGCATATCCGGCCAATCTTCTACGTCCCTACCCCGTAAACTAGAACCCAAAACGTTAAGACCCAATGGAAGGCTACCTGCACGCAATACAACTTCAGAAGCAAGCTTCGCAAAACCATCAGGTGGAGAACTTTTTCTAAAAGCATATCGACAAAACATCTCCACTGCGAGTTTATAAGATGGGAGAGAGACCTCGTAAATGTGATCAATCCCATGCGCCCTTAATAAATGCTTATCTTTTGTAACCACAATTATTCGACTCCCACTTCCAAACCATTGAATTCTTCCTGCTAAGGCTTCTAGCACATCTTGATCATCCAAATCATCAATAAAGATAAGAGCTTTTCGGTGCCTTAGCATCTTTCCCACTGCACCTATATGATCTATCTTTATATCTCTCTTATCTAAAACTTCAGCCAAAAAAGCTCGTTGCAAGTGCAGCTTCATGTTATAGTCACATAGATTAGCTCCTCTATGAACCTCCATGCTCTTGGATATGAAAACCTTGTCTATGAAAACACTATTTTGGAACCGGCGAGAGAGCCGACTAAATAGAGCTCTTGCAATGGTAGTTTTGCCAATTCCGGAGGGACCCCATATCCCGACCATTTTTACCTCCTTGGAATCCAAGTGCAGCAATGAACTCATCTCTCTGATGTGATCTTCAATTCCAACAAAATCCTCAAACTCATCTGATGGAGATAAATTCAATTTATCCAAAACATCATCCGCTATTTCTTCGACCATCTTTGCTTCGTTAGCCCTAATAAAGAAAAAAAAACATTTTTTTTCAAAAATTCTATTAAAATACGTCAACTAAAATTTGTTAAGTTTTTTTTTTTGATAATCCAGGCAATTCGGACATCCCAGAGGGAACCCGACTAACGCCTAAGTATACCTTTGCAGAAGGCATTCTGGAGGTGCCTTTTTCAGCCCATTTTAATCGACAGTGACCAGCAGGATTCGAATCCGGGTCCGGGCCAAAGCTCCCTCAAAACCACTAGGTCATCCTCGCTTGGTTATTTGTTAATCTTTTTGCCACACATACTTTTTTCCTACCTAGTTTAATATTAATCTAATTATTTTATTCATTTAAAATTGTAAACTCTCAGTTGAATACAGTCCCCTAAGTTTTTTAATTATGTTCATTTTAATAATTAACATTTTAATTAAAATATCAATAACCTTAAAAATATTTTTTTTAAAACAAAATATTCAAAGTTCAGATAAAAATCTTAAAATTTATAGTTTTTAGTTTAAAAGTTTTCATTATAAAAGTAAGTAAATGTGGATAATCAAAAAAATACTAATCTTATTTTTTTAGTTTTATTAGAAAATTTAATTTGTTTTCTGAATAAATCTTATATAATTTTTCCATTCTTAATTATTCTTAAAAGCAAATTTAAAATTTTTATCCATAAGTCACTTTTATTCTTATAACTTAAAATTTTAAATTTTAAGACTTGTTTTTGAATTTCGGAAATCTTAAAATTTTATTGAAACCTATTAATATTTAATTAAAATGAATATAGTCTAAGCATAAAAATGAACAAATTTTTAAAATTAATATATTTAAATAGTATAATAATTAGATTGAGTATAAACAAGGTAGCAAAAAAATGTTTGGATATTAAAATATTTAGTAAATTTAGTTGGGATATTTTTATGGATGTTTTTTCTTCTGATTTTACAATCATGTTTGTTTGTCCTTTTCTGTAGAGCAGGATGTAATTCGGGTCTTACATTCCGACTAATCTCTTCAAGATCAGAACAAGAGCCGGTTATTTAATCTTTTCTTAAAGAGAATCGAACCCAGAAAATCAAGCTTCCACATAACCACTAGACCAACAAACCGTTGGTACACAATCATGTTTGTTAAATGTGGTTCATAAATTCGTACCAGGTGGTTGTTTCAAAAAAAAAAAAAAAATTCGTACCAGGTGACACTATGATATCCAAAGATGTTAGCTACACCAGTCAAAGCTTCCCTCCATCGAATGATCTTGTCCTCTGTTTTATTTTGGCATGTCTTGTTAAAGATCTTCCCAAAGTCTCCGGTCTGTTTCCTCACGTGGGAAGGATCCAAACCGTAGAAAACTGGTATGACCACTTGACCACACTCTTCCTTGCACTTCACGATCTCAAGCAACTCATTTAAACACCAGCTTGAAGAGGCGTAGTTTGTGGAGAAAATGACCACTGCAATCCTTGAATCCTTGATCGCCTTTGTAAGCTCGGGATCAAGCGATCGGCTTTTCTTGATCTCGTTATCTTTGAAAGCAATGATAAGTTTCCGATCTAGCTCCTTCAGAAAGTGGCTCATGAATGTCTTGCGGACATCTCCTCCGCTGAAGCTTGGAAAAACGTCATATGACCAATTATGAGAAGAGAATGAAGAAGAATAAGCCATATAGAATTGCTCGTATAAGCCGATTCCAGAAAACAAAAATAAGTTAGAGAAGAAGTGAAACCAATGAATTAGCAGCTTAAGAATTACATTATTGTTTATCTAACTCTCCTAATGCAACTTTTGACTGTTCAAACCTTACGAAGGAAGTTCCGCTCCTTTTGACTGTTTCGTGACTTTCACACAACTCACGACCTTTTTTCGAGTTTCTTTTCCTTACCTTAAAATTTAAAGTTTCTTTCACATCACAAAGTCAAAAGTTTGTAACTTTGGTTGCTTTATGGTAATGAATGATGACATCACTGAGTGCGGTGTTCAATTGAAAGAAAAACACAGGTACCAATCACACTTATCTTGCATTTTTCAAATAGAGCAATAGACTATAACAAGTGGCCCGCACTTTTTTATGCACATAGGTATATTATATTACCCACGGATTGTTTGAAATCCGCACTAAACAACAAAAGTATTGTTTTTTTGGAATTTTTGAAAGATTGGCTCAAAACTCATAGTCAGACCTAAAACTAACCCATGCTTTTTTTGGATTTTTTTTTTCTCCTATTCACCCCACAAGTTCATAATATTCAAGAAAATGCTATCAAATTTTTTTTATTTTTTTTTCCGAAAATGACATTTTTACTCTCTCACCCTCATCATCTTCAAGTAATTACAAGATTGTCATTGTCATCAATACCCCAACCACCATAAACAACCAATTTGAAGCTCTTAATGCACCTAAAATCCATTTACACTCTCTCTTTCTTACTTGTTATGAACTAAAAACAACATCTTTTTCACTTTGCCTCCATATTCATCCAAAAAACTCAAGCTTTTGATTCAAATTTTTTTATGGTTTATAGAGTCATTCGAGCATACTATTCTTGGTGGGTTACTTTCGTTTGAGATTCTGGGTAGTTGGAGAAGACTTTGTGTGCTAAGGAAGTCATCTCACTAGTTTAAGGTATGAAATTGGAATATTTTCCAGATCTGTTCGTGTAGAAGACTTACATGTAAGTAGTCTGGCTGTAGAAGACTTACGGGTAAGTCTTCTGGTCAAACGGATGACTTACTTTTAAGTCGTCATCTTTGATAAGTCGTCTAGGATAAATGGGTTAGTTTTGCATTAGACCGAATTGTGTCAGATATTTGACTTTTCCTGGACGACTTACCAGTAAGTCGTCTCCGGGAAAACAAAATTTCAATATTTTATTAAATCTGGACGACTTATCTGTAAGTCGTCCTAGGTTACTTTTGCAATTGGAAAATAAAACTTAAATATTTAACTTTTCCCAGACGACTTACGCGGAGGTCGTCAAGTAAGACGACTTATTTGAAAGTCGTCCAAGATAAGTAAAGTAGTCCAGATTTATTTCCTAGATTATAGTCAAACCTTGCTTATCTCGGGCGACTTTCTTGTACGTCGTCTGCCTGGACGACTTTCAAGTAAGTCGTCTGGGTAAAGTTAAATATATAAGTTTCTTTTTTGAATTGCAAACTAACCTGAGAAGACTTACAAATAAGTCGTCTAGCTTTAATAAAATATTGAAATTTTTGTTTTCCCTGAGACGACTTACTGGTAAGTCGTCCAGGAAAAGTCAAATATCTGACACAATTCGGTCAAATGCAAGACTTCCAGTTTTATGTTCATCTTTCCAGACGACTTAATTATAAGTCTTCCAAGACTTCCAGTTTTATGTTTATCTTTTCCTCAATCAATCACTCGACAGTAAGAGATATAACTTACCGGCGGCGGAGTTCAACGAGACGCCTCTGAGAGAATGCGCGCTAGGGTTTTCTCTCGGATCTTAAATAGAGGAAGTGGCTGTGAGAACGGTGGTGAGAACGACGGTGATAATGACGGAGAGATAACCGGCGGTGAGAACGATGAGAACGATGGATTAGAGAGAATCGACGGAAATCGCCTTCGAAATCGCCTTTGAGAGAAACGGCTTTAGGGTTTTCTGATTTTCGATAAAGAGTGGAAAAAAAATACCTTATATATGGCCGATAAATAATCCGGTTAGGTTTAAAAGTACATTGTAAAATTAAAGGTTTGGTCCGGTTTGGACGACTTACTAGTAAGTCGTCTGTTGAATACTGTACATCAGACGACTTACTAGTAAGTCGTCCCAAACCCTAAATTTAACCCCTAAACTAAATTGACTAAATTAACTAACTAACCAAGTTATAAACCAGTAGTTATACTTAAATAGTGTTTACTATACACAGAAATAAAAACACTTAGGTAAATTTTAAAGTTTTCAAAAAAACATTTATGCATTCCAAAATCTAACCCTAAGACACATACAATACTACAACATATGTTGGCAAAACCTAAACCAAAGAATATCATGACTCACTACTTTCACTCATCTATGTTGAAAACAATTAACTTTTGTTATATCTTAATTTATATCTCTTAAAACATATGTTAATTATATGATTTCAATTTTTCACTTATCAAAATATTTTTTACAAAAATTTTAAATTATTTCTAAGTAAAACTAGTCCAGACGACTTACGGGGGTTAGAAACGTAAAAAAATTTCGGTTTTTTTGTTTGTTCACAAGGGGTTGGTTGTAATTTCAATAGCCTTTTATGTTACTTTTGTATTTGATTCAAGTTTGGGTTAACCTTTGTGTTTGAAATCAAGTTGTGAGTCATATTTGGCAATTTTCCCATATATATATATATATATATATATATATATATATGTCAATATCATTTAAATTTAACTATATACCATATAAAATAGGTAAATATGATTGTTCGATTTATTAATCATAAAAAATATTGTACATAAAAAGAGTGATTATTTTGATTTATGTGTTTGTGCCAATTTAATTATATATATAACAGTTACCTGCTTCTCAATTATTCAATATATATATTATTTATTATTTTATAACTAGAGCCGGCCCGGGCGTAGCCCGGGATTTTTGTTTAAATTTTAATTTTGATTATATATTTTGACAGTTTAACTCCTTGAATATGCATACTAAAAAGTTTGAGCTCTTTAGTCATTTAGACTTAAACGCTTCACGCGGGATTTGGTATTTTGGCCAATATATATTTTAAGTTTGTTTCTAAATTTATCAGGTTGTTTCATGTTTGGTTAGAAGCAGTATTTCACACAATTCTTTTGTGAGTGGTGTAATTTCTAATTTGCAAGACGGAGATTAACGTATGCATATGGTATTGTTTATTTTTGATGTAGGATAGTTGTGTGAGTTTATTGTCTTCATACAAACTTCACAACCGTTAATACCTAAGTTTTGATTTATTTTATTTGACAACACTTAAGTTGTAATCCGGTGTTGATTTGTTAAAGAACTTCAAATAGTTTGGTTTTATTCTAATACCATGAGCTAAAATATCTTTTGCTCAATTTACGAAAACAAACTTCGGGTTTTATCTTCTTACTTTAGCTTTATTTATTTTTAAAGCACTACACTTTACCAATCATGTTGTAGCTTTATTTTTGTTAGTCAAAGCCTACAACAAATTTTTATTAACTTTTACCAATTATGCTTTAGCTTTATTTTAAGAGCTATAATAAGAAAAATTAAAGCAAATTTTTTTTCTTATGTATTTTAAGCAAAAAACCTACATCTTTGTTTTATAGGCTGTAGAAACTGTAAAATGAAAAAAAAACTATTTATAATATCAAATAAATTAGATAATCATAATAAAAACATCTAAAATATTTTAATTTAATTCTGGGTGTTTTCAAAATTATTGAAATGTTTTAAATAACATAAATTATTATTTACATATCACATTTTAAATAAAAGTAAACTTTGATAATTTATAAAAATCATTAATAAAAACTATTTTATATATACATCACATATTTTATTTTAAAATATCTACAACAACCTTACAGCTACAAAAAATTTAATTACAGCAAATGTTTCTGCAAAAAAATCTAAACAACTTTACACCTACAACTAACTTACCTACAACTAACCTTTTACAGCTAAATTTTTACAGCCACAGTCGAACCAATCATAACCTTCGTCATCTGTAGTAGTAACATGTGTTATACCGGTTTTGAAAATTGTACCGATAAAATGTAATTGTTTCTCTTGTACTTCTATACAGATTGCTTGATGTGTTTCTAACAATTGGCCTATATTTTTTTGTTTTGTTTTGTCTATATCCACATTTATCTATGGTTTTTGACCAACACACAGTCTTTCCTCTATATAACATTATTATATCGTAAACGCAGATTTGAACCAAAAGAAAAAATCATATACACATCCTTGTCATAGGAACCTTGTTTTTTTAATGAAAATACATTTGTAAAATCATCTTTAATACAATAGAATGTACCTAAATGATTCTTCACAAAAACAAAGAAATAAGCACCCACATTTAAATATTACATTGCTATTTTTATTAATCCAATGTATATATGTATATTGGAGAAAAGAAAAGTTATCACACGTCGTATAAAAAAATGTTAATAACTGACATTTCTGTTCTATACTGAAAGTAGATGTCAGTAATCAATTTCACAACGGAAACAATTCTGAAAGCGTCGGTGAAGTAAAAACAATGTTCAGTCTCTTTGAATTGATCAGTAATTACTTTTTACGAATCAAGACTCCAAAATCATATTCCTGAAACAAAAGCCAGAAAGTGAAACTTCGCTCCACTTCTATCTCCTCTTACTTACTAATGTTACATGAATGCTACACAAATGACTTTTTATTATCAATTCTTTTTTATATATGAAAATATAAAATATGATTCTACATATCTATACATCTGTATACTACACGACCTCCACATAACGCTTAGTTTCATCATTTGAGTGACCATTATCAAAGCCGTTACCAGAGTTAAGATCTTTTACTTGAGGCCGGTGTGGATCCGCAAATACTTCCTCCCTTTGGGGGTGGTTCGCATAGAATACCCACAGCACCAGACACAGCAACACTCTAACAGAGATCATCCCCAGCCCCGCGTTCACAACCCTCAGATTACACTCCAAGGGCGGACAGTAGTCCGATGTAATACTCTCAAACGTATCCCTCACAAAGTTGCAATCCCGAAAGCTAAGCAGCGGCGGCGTGTAATGCTCCAACGCTAGCTCTCGTTCACAGCTGCCACCAGCTGCTTGTATATCTCAGGCGTCACTCTCCCCACCGTCGTGCAGACATCGGATTTTGTTACCTCGCATATGTAGCTCTCCCACACCTAAAATCATTAAGACATGCCTTGGACCTTTGGTGTTTAGTTAAATACATTACAAAGATAAGTATGTACCGATGATGCGTTTCCTATTGACAGTTCCCAGGAGCCGCGCTCACGATCTTCCACGTTTGTGTCGAAGGGGCTGCAGAGAGGAGGCATTGGCGGTCTGGACTGGTTGTAGTAGAAGTTTTGGCCTGGAGATGGGTTTGTATTGGCGAAGGCGTAGACGAAGGTGTTCACGATGGTGACGATGCTGTTGATGACAAATTTGTTTTGAGCGAGAGTTTGGTTTGTTGTTTGCTCGTCTACGCATGAGAGGATGCTGCTTAGTGTTGTCTCTGCGTGAAGGTGGTCTACCCATTCCTTCATGGCTACACACGTATCTGAAATTGCACTGCACTGCACCAAACCAAAACAAAACAATGACATTTAGTCAGTGTTCTAAAAACGGCGGGTAGAGAGCAGTAAAAATGTAAATCCAAGGACCACTACCGGCAACAAAGAAGAAACAGTCAGGTCTCTGATCTTCCGGAATCGCTCGGCCGCCTTTAGAAGTGTTGACTCTTTCAAACGTCTTCACGTCTTTCTCCATCTGTGGTCGTTTCTTATGAATTGATTCTCAAAATTTCTTCATTATGCTCAATAATGATGTCGGACGGCATCTCGGTATCTACGGTCTCAGATTCTGTTTAAACCAATTAAACAAAAATACAAATAATTTCAGATTCTTACTAACATAAACAAAGCTATGAATATCCAAACGGCCAATCTTAGCAAACAAAACGACACAACCAGATCTAATAGTCATATTACATAAATACAATATTAACTAAAGCATATAATCTTCTATACATAACATAATCCGGTTTACCTTCATGAGTTCACCATTTGGCTCCATAGAAGCTCAATTTACAGGACACCACGCCACACCCTATGCCAAACAGGCAAACAACATATGAAACCAGTGAAAAATGAGACTTTGTCCGCTTCTACTAGTTCTCAGCATCAGCCACAACTTCACATGTAAATCACCAACCCAATCCAAATCAACGAACAATAAAAACATATGAGGAATCATATAAAACGCTAACCTGCAGCCGTAAATGTCACCAAGACTTCGACTTGTGATCAAGACAAATTTTCATCGCCATCGCTTCATTAATTTTCAGATCCATGAACTGAAATCGGATTCTGATTTTGAATCGTCAAACACAGATGCAAAAAAAAAACGATGAATCTGTAATGGGAGCTTTTGGGATTGTTGGAAAGAAGACGAAACAACGCTATCGAATGGCGGAGATGGAAGACGGGTCCTCGTTTCAAGACTGGGTTCTACTAAGCAAACATAAAGCCCAAATACAAACAAAACAGTAGCCCACACAGATTGCACACTAACTTAAATGAAACGCTGCGATTTCCCTCCCTGGACACGTGTTGTAAGCACAAAAATCGACTTATCTACGTGGAATCTGACGTGGCGCAACAGGAGAGAAGGAAACCCTTCTTTGTAATAATAGATATGCAAAAATACAGAGTGTTCATCTGGCATAAGGCGCAGATCTTAGCCTACTGGTTTTATTATTACAAAAGAATATTTACGGATGCAATAAGAGTGTACATGGCATTTTCAAAACATAAATTGGGAAATTCTCAAATTTATCTGGCTCTAGGGATAAACTCAGAAGCAGAGGAGAGACTGAAGTTGACATAACCTCTCGAGGACATCTCTTCGCTACCTTGTTTCCTTGCATTTTCCAAGGCCATACACTCGTTTAGCTCCATCACAACGTGTGCCATTGTTGGTCTCCGGTCGGAAGACGGGTTCACACAAGCCAGAGCCAGCTCTACCATCTTCCACGCACCGTTTGTGTCATAGTCCCCCATCAGTTTGGGGTCGATGATGTTCCTGAGGTCTCCTTTAGTGAGCATTAACACAGCCCATTCAATGATGTGGGTTCTCTCCCGGGTTTTATCTATAACAGGTTGGTTTGTGATGATTTGTAACAGCACTACACCAAAGCTGTATACGTCGCTCTTCTCACTCAGCGAGTTTGTTTTGTTGTACCTGAAAGAGTATATAACTTTCTCACCACTCATTTGGGCAACAAAACAAACAAAAGTGACGATAACTGAGTTCACTCACTCGGGGTCCAGGTAACCAGGTGTGCCCGCAACTGCAGTCGATATTTGGCAATCGCCATCGATTGGAAAAGATCTAGTGAGCCCAAAGTCAGCTAATTTAGCTCCATATCGCTCATTCAATAAAATGTTGGTAGTTTTCACATCTCTATGGACCATAGGAGGCTGACATCCATTGTGAAGATACTCTAACCCTGTTACAAATGGTTTGGTTTATGTCGATCTTGATTTGAGACATCATATACAGAACATCTAGTCCAACTTTTTATGTCATGAATCAGACAAAAAAAGGTAGAGATAATAAGTCGGAGTATTGCTCACCTTGTGCTGCCTCTACGGCAATTTGCATCCTGTTTTCCCAGGTTAGGACGTTGCCCCCGCGTTTTCCTGTAATGGGCATTGAATGTTTAAAACTGTGAAAGGAGATTGGATTCAACTAAATCAGAGTGTCTTAGGTAAAAGTGTTTACCCGACATGTTCTCACTCAGGTCTCCATTTGCCATGTATTCATAGATCAAAGCCAAGTTATCTCCATCATCACAGTATCCAACAAGTCCCACCAAATGTCTGTGATGAACTCTTGAAAGAAGGTCAACCTAAGAAATATAACAAAATTATCATTTCATGATTTGAGAAACTTCAAAGAAAACAAAGATTAACATGAGCAACATCTTGTTAAAAGTACCTCTGCTTTGAACTCCTTGTACCCTTGAGCTGATGAATGAGAGAGCATTTTAACAGCTACTTGAGTATCATCCAAGTTTCCATAATATACTGTACCAAAGCCTCCTTTGCCAAGAACTCTCTCAAAGTTTTTAGTTATTTTCAGCACCTCGTGATATGTGATCTTGAGGTCCTTACTTTTAACTCCACTGGCATTGACTGATATGGGTCCTCGAGCTGTAACACCGTATAAAAATATGTGAAATGAAGAAACTAAAATAAAAAAAAATACGTGAGTGTGACTAAAATCAAAAATCGTACATTTCTTTTTTCTTCTTCTAACAACGAAAATGATGGCCAAGATGACTAGCAAAGCAAACACTCCGGCCACTGACATTGCGATAGCAACCACTGGAACCTTTTTACTCTCTTTTCTGTAAGTTTCACTCAAACTGTACTCATCAAAAGGGGATATGAAGTTTAGTATGGCACAGAGAGTTTATTGTACTCTTCATCACTCCGAAAAATTTGAGACTGAATCAGTGAAGAAGTATGAACATCTTACATTAGTGTTAAAGAATTTCTGT
Source organism: Brassica napus (assembly GCF_020379485.1). Lineage (NCBI taxonomy): Eukaryota > Viridiplantae > Streptophyta > Magnoliopsida > Brassicales > Brassicaceae > Brassica > Brassica napus. The sequence continues at coordinate 58,684,281 of NC_063446.1, read as the reverse complement.
GTAACCTTTGTTGAAGAGAATCTGGAATTGTGCTATTGAGATTTGGATTTCCACTTAAGTTTCTGCAAAGGAGAAAGCTCAAACTTTCCGAACCAAAAAAAAAATAGAGAAAGGGTGTTGATATAAGAAGCTCACATGAGTTTCAACAACTTCATATCAGCAAAAAACGCTGGAATATCTCCTGACAAATCATTCTTTGATAAATCTCTGTTCATTGAGAGAGAAAAAATTTGTTTAGTTATAAATCATATCAAATACGTAAGTTAATTGGTGTAACGGTTCAGGTACTTACAGCTCTATCAACTGTGTTAGCTTGGCAAATTCAGGTGTTATGCGACCAGTCAATTTGCTGTCTGTCAAGTTCCTAATGTATCCCAAAGAGTTAGAATTCGGGAAACCACGAAACAGAATGAATCTTGAGATGAACAAACAAAACATACAAGGATATGATCATTGGTGAATCAGCTTTTGGATAACTGCACTTTAAACCTTCCCAGTGTAAAAACTGAGGAGCACATGGATCTCCCTGCCAGCTAACCTTTTCCTTCAACTCGTAACTTTGCTTGATGTTAACCATAGCAGAAACTGATTAATCAGCACGTTCCATAAACCAGACAAAGTCAAAAGACAGGAAAGAAATTAGAAAAGGAATGGTTTTTAATGAACACTATATTCTGACCAGTGCGTCCGCACCAGTGTTTTTTATTTATTTTATATTGTTCAAAAAAATTTACATGATTGATTGTATATATTTTTACCACTTATCAATATTTAATATAATTTTATAGTTTATATGAATCAGTTTTTCTAATTAGTTTTAAATTTTCATTTGTTTTATCTATTTATAAATAAATAAATATATATCTATATATATATATATATATATATATATATCTTGATGGGTTGGGATTGAAATGTATAAATATAACAATAGCAGTGAATTATCATTTATTTTTTGTTTATACATTATTTATTTATTATAATAATTCATTATTTATGTCGAATTACATTTTTAGTTCTTAATAGATTAGATAAATAGGTTTTAGATGATATTTCTATTATAAACTTATACACATTTACTGTACATATTTTCTTTAAAATAAGTACTTTGTGCAGTATGTTATATTTTAAATTATACTAGATAAAATAGGTTAATTTTTTTATTATTTTAATTCTATATATTTTATTTGGTCTTTATATTAATTCATTCTACTAAACCTATCTAATCATACAATTGATCTAAATGGGTAATTATGATATAATAGAAACAAACATGGACCAAAATAATTAAAAAACCGTATAAGCTCAATTTAATAAGCAAACAGATTTTTTTGGTGGGAAAAAGGATTAGTTCCTTATAGATAGTTATGTTGAATTTTGGTTTTAAACGTAATAGGCTTTTTTGATTAAACCGACAAATTTTCAATTTATATGATAGTATATAGAGAAGAAATATTCAATAAATTAGTCAAGTGTAGCTAGATTTTTTATTTTAAAGATTGATATCATATTATTTAATGTGGTTGCTTAAATATAGGAACTATATTGTTTAAAAGGCTAGTGGCATAAATTTGTCATATTAAAGATAAAGTGAGGGTTAATTTCCACTTGTACTTCAGTCTTAATAGATTATATATATTTTTATTTGGTCTTTATATTAATCCATTCGACTAAACCTATCTAATCATACAATTAATCTAAATGGGTAATTGTGATATAATAGAAACAAACATTGACCTGAATAATTAATAAAAACCGTATAAGCTCAATTTAATAAGCAAACAGATTTTTTTGGTGGAAAAAAGGATTAGCTCCTTATAAATAGGTATGTTGAATTTTGGTTTTAAACGTAATTGGCTTTTTTGATTAAATCGGCACATTTCCAATTTATATGATAGTATATAGAGAAGGAATATTCAATAAATTAGTCAAGTGCAGGTTTTTTATTTTAAAGAATGATATCATATTATTTAATGTGGTTGCTTAAATATAGGAACTATATTGTTTAAAAGGCTACTGGCATAAATTTGTAATATTAAAGATAAAGTAATGGTTAATTTTCACTTGTACTTCAGTTTTAATAGATTAGATATTTTTATTTGGTCTTTATATTAATCCATTCTACTAAACCTATCTAATCATACAATTAATCTAAATGGGTAATTATGATATAATAGAAACAAACATTGACCTGAATAATTAATAAAAACCGTATAAGCTCAATTTAATAAGCAAACATATTTTTTTGGTCGGAAAAAGATTAGTTCTTTATAAATAGGTATGATGAATTTTGGTTTAAACGTAATTGGCTTTTTGATTAAATCGACACATTTCCAATTTATATGATAGTATATAGAGAAGGAATATTCAATAAATCAGTCAAGTGCAAATTTTTTATTTTAAAGATTGATATCATAATATTTAATGTGGTTGATTTAAAAGGCTAGTGGCATAAACTTGTAATATTAAAGATAAAGTAAAGGTTAATTTCCACTTGTACTTTAGTTTTAATATATTAGATGTCTGAATTACCTTCATCTTGGCTCGTGTCGAGCTGTAGAAAGTTTAAGACGTTGTAAATCTCGAGGGCGTTGATAAGAGGAGGAAGAGTTGAGTTCCCAGTCATTACAAAAGAGAAATTGAATTTCCCATCTGGAGAATTCAAAGCTCTTGGGTTATACAATGTTCTCATTTGGAGTTTCCGAGGCCTATAATAGGGGAACCAATTTTTGCCACCATTATAAGTAATGTTGAACTCTCTGATATCATTAGCTTCAAGATTATGTATTTCTGCGAAATGCATGTATATATATGTCTGTGCAGTGATCTCGCTGAGAGTCCAATTTAAGGTTAGAGGCTGACTAGCATTTTTAGGGACAGCAGCTGTCTTCGCCACAACTTCTGGCACATCGTAGAAGTTACTTGTATTGACAAAAAGGTCCGTCCTTATAGATACCTTTTGGTCGTCTGAGTATGGAAGCCAGGTTCGGTCGTGGATGTCGTCATCATACCTATAAAAGGAAAGGAGAGTATTAATGGAATCTCTTTTTTTTGGGGCGGTTTCTGGTATTCTCTTTTTTTTTTGTCATCCGTTTCTGATATTCTCTTATTATTCAAAACTTTAATCTCACACATTCTATATTCTGAATGAATTAATAGACTTTCATTTTTCTCCTACTTTTTCTCCCAAAATTTCAATTTCAAATTTTAATTATCGGAAACAACTTAGGTTTTGAATGGTGGCAAAATGAATGAAGAGGAACATTAAATTTTTTTATCATTCCTATAAACACTATTTATAAAGAATAATTCTTCCTTTTTCATTTCTGCTCATTCCTTTTTTTTGTATAGAATAATACAAATAAATCATTACTCACCAAATTTGAAAAAGAACAATCATTCTCATTTATTTATATTGTTTAATCCATCTTCAGCTTTTTTATATTCATAGTGTTCTTAAAATGTTTATGAGTTAGACCATTACTATAACTACAACCATTATATCAAGTAGTACTTTGGAAACTGTACTATTTGGTACAATTAGATTCTCGGACAATGGTACAACTTGTATAACTAAACTCTAGTTATACCAGGTTATACTCGAACAATGGTACAATTTTGTATAATTGAATTCTACTTACACGAAATTACACATTTATACTAAGTTGCACTCGAATAACTGTGTAACTTAGTATAACTACTTGATAATAGTACAACTACATGAAAGTTGTACTACTGTCACATAGTTATACCAGGTTGTATTACAGTGATGGTGCAATTTGGTATAATTATTTCCTAAGTTTTTTAGTTATTTTACGTAGTTACCAAAATCTGTGAATTCAAAAGAAATTGAAAAAAAGGAAACCGACAAAGAAATGAAACAATAAAAAAATAAAAAGAATAAGAAGAAGAGAATAAATGAAAAAAAAACTAATTTGGCCATATTCTTAAATGCAAAAGAAGAAGATTGCAAACAAAGGAGAAAACAAAAACAAATCAGAAGAAGAAGATAGAAGAGAAATCGGAAAAAAAAGAACGAGGCGTGAAAAATTAGGAGAAAATTTTTAAAAACAACAAAAAAAAAAAAGAGAGGGAGAGAAGAAGAGAGAGCTTGGGTTTAGATTTATAGTTTAGGAGGAAAATAAATTAGGTTAAAAAGAGTGGTGAATTTTGTAAACTGATAAATTTCTGAAAGTTTTCAATTTTTAACAAATTTTGAAATTAAAAAATAGAAATTAATTTAATTTTTCGAAAGAGAGTTTTTTTTTTTTTTTGGAAAAGGAAAGAAAGAGAGTATTTAAGAAAAAACTTTGTTGTAGGAGTATATAAGCATTTAATCCTTGTTGTTAACTTAACAGAAAGAACAAACCAACAATTACAAATACATAACCTTTCTGACTCATTTTTACCTGACAAATAATGGTGTGGGTGAAAAGTAAACTCTTGAGACCAAGATCAACGATCCACTTTGCGTGACATAAGTTCCATTGTGTAAGGGACGGATTTCCAAAGAGTTAATCACTACAAGAAAACAGCGATATTCTGACGGACATTCCGACGGAAAATGAAATCCTCGGAATATACCGAGGAATTTCCGAGGAAATTCCGAGGAAACACAAAATTGGGTTTCCTCGGAATTTCCTCGGAATATACCGACGGAATTCCGAGGAAACTACAGTCCGTCGGAATATTCCGAGGAAATTCCGAGGAAAACTCTGTTCCTCGGAAAAAACCGATGAATTCCGAGAAAATATTATAGCCGTTGGAGAGCCGTTGGGGGATTTTACAAAATTCCGAGGAAATTCCGACGAACTAGTTTTGTCCGTCGGAATTCCGTCGGAATTTCCTCGGTATGTCGGCAGGATTTAAACTATAAATACAAGCACTCCTCTTCCTCTTCATTCACTTCATATCTTCATCCTCCCTCTTACTCTATTTACACACGAATTTGATTCATAAAAAATATGTCTTCTTCAAATTATTTTCGTTCTTGGATCGATCGACCTCATTTGGATCCGAACACGAGATTGCTTACGGAAGAATACCAACGAGGTATAACTGAATTCATGGGGTTAGTTCACCGACAACCGGAAGCAAAAACAGGTATGTTAAGATGTCCTTGCTCTAATTGTAAAAATAGAAAGGTTATTAAAGAGTGGGATGTTTGGACTCATCTATATTTGAGTGGGTTTACACGAAGTTACAAAATTTGGTATCATCATGGGGAAACTGATTATGAACATGGTAGTACTAGTGAACCTCAGCCAGCGGTTAGATTAGAAGAACCAATTAGAACGGATGTAGATTATGGTGTAGGTACTGAGCAGATGGTAAATGATCATTTTAGAGGGGAAGATTTACCCAATGCAGAAGCTAGGAGATTTTATGATATGTTGGATGCTGGAAAGCAACCATTGTACGAAGGTTGCAGAGATGGTCATTCAGCTTTATCATCTGCTACAAGATTGATGGGCATTAAAACAGATTATAATTTGGCTGAAGACTGTGTGGATGCGATTGCTGATTTTGTAAAAGGTATTCTACCCGAGGATAATGTAGCTCCTGGTTCATACTACGAGGTTCAGAAACTCGTAGCTGGTCTTGGTTTATCGTATCAGGTAATAGATGTATGCAGCGACAACTGCATGATTTATTGGAGGGTGGATGAACAGCGGGTTACATGCAAATTTTGTGGAAAGCCTCGTTATAAAGATACAATTGGAAGAGTTCCAGTGCCATATAAAAGGATGTGGTATTTACCTTTGACGGAAAGGTTGCAGAGGTTGTATCTGTCTGAACGCACAGCGCAACCAATGAGATGGCATGCGGAGCACTCAACAGATGGTGAGATCAGACATCCTTCAGATGCAAAAGCGTGGAAGCATTTCCAATCAAAGTATCCCGACTTTGCGTATGAGAGAAGAAATGTCTACCTTGGATTATGTACTGATGGTTTCAGTCCGTTTGGCAAGAGTGGAAGACAGTATTCTCTATGGCCCGTCATTCTTACACCATACAACCTCCCCCCAAACTTGTGCTTGCGACGAGAGTTTTTGTTTCTCTCGATTCTCGTTCCCGGACCAGAGCATCCTAAGAGATCACTTGATGTGTTTCTTCAGCCACTAATATATGAGTTGCAACAACTATGGGCTCAAGGTGCTGAAACATACGATGTTTCGTGTAAAGAAAACTTTCAAATGCGGGCAGTACTAATGTGGACAATAAGTGATTTTCCAGCATATGGTATGTTGTCTGGATGGACAACGCATGGAAGGCTATCATGTCCATATTGTCAAGATAACACTGATGCTTTCCAACTAAAGCACGGAAGGAAAACGTGTTGGTTTGACTGTCACAGGAGATTCCTACCACCTGATCATCCATATCGTAGGAGTAGGAATTTGTTTACGAAGAACAAGAGGGTGTTTGACAGTCCACCTCCGGAAATTTGTGGGAAAGATTTGAAGATACAACTAAGAGATTTTGGTGCAGAAAGGACGCCAGAAGTCGGTGGACATGAGCGTTTTCCGGTAGATGCTGTTGGAGAACTACATAACTGGCACAAAAAAAGTATTTTCTGGGATCTGCCATACTGGGAGGATCATCTGCTAAGGCATAATTTAGATGTCATGCATATTGAGAAGAACTTTTTTGACAATCTCATGAACACGATCCTTAATGTTCAAGGTAAAACAAAGGATAATTTGAAGTCAAGACTGGATTTAGTCGATATATGTGCTCGTTCAGAACTTCATGTTGATGAGAATGGTAGGGCTCCTTTTCCCATATACCGACTTGATGCAGCGGGAAAAGATGCGTTCTTTGATTGGATTTCAAACGATGTGGAATTTCCAGACGGTTACGCATCAAATTTGCGTAACTGTATCGACAGAAAGGAAGGAAAGTTTACTGGCTTGAAAAGCCACGATTGCCATGTAATGATGCAGCGCCTCCTTCCGTTCGCCTTCAAGGAAATATTACCACGAAATGTTCATGAAGCAATTGCAGGGATAAGTGGTTTCTTCCGCGATTTATGCACGAGATCAGTGACTCTTGAAGGTATTGAAAATTTGAAGACTAACATAGCCGTGATTCAGTGCAACCTTGAGAAGATATTTCCTCCCTCATTTTTTGATGTTATGGAGCATCTTGTTATTCACCTGGCAAGAGAATTGGAACTTGGTGGTCCTGTGCAGTATAGATGGATGTATCTGTATGAGCGGTATATGTTCCATTTGAAGAAGATGGTGAAAAATTTAAGTAGGGTGGAAGGTTCTATAGTCGCACAGATGATCAATGAAGAAACTTCAAACTTTGCCGAGTACTACTTTCCAGCAGAAGTTCAGACCAAAAACAGAAGACCTGCTCGGCATGATGATAGAGGCGAACGGGCAACATATCATGTTACGGTTCCAGACATTTTCACAGACGTTGGACGACTTAGCGGAAAACCAAAGGACCGTCGACTTACTGAGCAGGAGCGCAGTCATTTGCAAACATATTTGCTCACCAACTGCGAAGACGTTCTTCAATATGAGAGGTAAATAAATGAGCTTACAAATTTTTATTTTAACAAGTTGAAATTTAAATCTTAATTAATTACATTATTGTCATCATATACAGGATTTTCATGGCAGAAAAGCGGTTCGAGTATAGATACGCCACAGAGGACGAACTAGAAGAAATGAAGCAGAGAGAATTTACTGGATGGATGTTTACTTATGTGAGTGCTTTAAACAAATTAAAATATATTTTATCACATATTTATACTAATTCACATTTATTGATATAATATATATATATGTGCTATTAATAGGTGTCTGCTGGTTTGGCCAGAGGTGAAACATTTGACGATTGGATACGTGAGATGGTCGTTGGACCAAACTTTGTTGTGAAGTCATATCCGAGATTTTGTACTCGAGGATATGCATTCACAACTCAGAAGAGGAGACGTTCGAGTACGACTTATGATGCTGGCGTTTGTTCTGCATCAGGAGATGATGTATACTACGGACACATACATGAGATTTTGGAAATCAAGTATTTGGGCATGGTTGGATTGCGCTGTACTGTTTTCTATTGTGATTGGCACGACAACACCCCAGATCGAGGTGTGAGAACAGATGCATTTGGTGTTACATCAGTAAATTCGAGGCGAAAGCTGCAATATTATGATCCTTTCATTCTTGCTTCCCAGGCCGATCAGGTAATTAAATGTTAATTATTCAGAATGATTCATCATCATGTGTATTAATTTATAATTTTTCTAAATGTTACAGGTTTGTTATATCAAGTACCCCCGGGTAAGGAACAGAGATGATCCATGGGTTACTGTTACAAGACTCAACCCGAGAGGCCGAGTTCAGGGAAGTTCTGAGCTGGAAGACCCACTACAACCAAGCACATCCGGCAACTGTAGTGCAGCAGAAGATTTAGCTGGAGTTGGCCTTGTAGTCGATTTAACCGACTTTGGAGAGGAAGCCGTCGTTCACGTAGAGGATGAACCAGTAATTGGAGAGTTTCACCAAGATCCAGATTCAGATTCATCTGGTGATGATGACTCGGAAACAGACTACCATTGAACTTATTTTTTTTTTTTTTTAAGAAATACCGAGGAAATTCCGAGGAACACTTGATATAACCTCTTTCCTCGGATAATAGTTATTTGGTTTATCTAGCAAGGCAAAGCTGAATACGAATTAAAAGCTACACAAAACACAACCAAATAAAACAAAGAAACCATGTAAAAGAAATACGAACTCATAATTAAGAAACCTAAAAAAAAACTCAGTTCAAAATTAACAGAAAATAAGACCATAAAACGTTAGAATAGAAAAGAAAATAAAATAGCCGGTGATAGCTCCTACTCCTCGTCTCCTGCTCCAGATGTTCCTGCATCGTTGGGTCTCTTGGACCTCTTTCTTACCCTGTGTGTACCACTCGAACCCGAACCAGAGCTGGATGGAGAGTTGTCCCGATGAACTACATCATCCTTTTGGCAACGACACGGCCTGATACGTGAAATGGCAGCCCAGATCTTGTGTAGCATGTCGTTGTTTGTCTTTATGCTCTGATCTCTCCAATGTTGTTGCTGGCGCGAAGTGGCGTTCGGTGGAAGCTCTTGCAGCTTGTACTGGCTGGAGTCTGATGGGAGTAGCTGATGGGGTTGTGAATCATCTGGAATGGCTTGTGCAGCCTCATCTTGTCCTTCTTCATCAACCACGCCCTTGCCTTTGGTCTGATATTTTGGCGTGAAGAAGGATGGCTTGTCTACTAGTGCGGTAGCAGGGGGTAGAAACTCAACTGCAGCCTCTGAAAGTAGAGCAGTCAGGCCGATCTGAGGCAGGTGGCAGTAGAGTGTTTTCTTCGCTCGGTCCTGGAATACGTAGACGTAAGGACCATCCCGATCGATCCTCGAGTGGGGACCAGCTATGAACTCCTTACTTACTAGAGAAATGACATCCAGGTAGTTCCAAGCAATGTTGTTCGATCTGTCCAGTGCTACCTGGTGGTTCTCACAGTCTACACCCACATGTCTAAGGATCCGAGTAATCACTGCACCAAATCCACATGCATTGCTCTTGGATTTGGTTACTTTCCCCTTGTATCCTGCTAAGTTTGCGGCCAGCACCGCTCCCATGTTGAAGGCAGTAGCAGGTGGGAATGTAGAGTTTCCAAATGCCGGTAGCAAATGCCTCACACCTTGGTACAGGAGGCACAACTCCCATTGCGTGACTGATGCGGCTGTGGTTGTCCCGTATAGCAATGAGCCAATGAGGCGTGTCGCATATCTCAGTACTGGGCTCCGGATAAGTGACTCCTTTGCCTGAGAAGATCTATAAACCCCTGTGCCAATCGTTTCCCAGAAGTTCAACAGCTCTGAAGTCCAATAAAGACCATATGTCCTCTCCCCCGCACTCAATCCAAATAGTCCGCAGAGGTCTGTGAAAGATACCTCATAGTATACTTTCTGCACTACGAATGCCAGAAAACCTTCCTGATGGCTATCATCGGGACGGGTGACGTATGCGGATGCTATGAACTGGCGTACCAACTCCGGATAAGTGGGTTCCTTGAGGTTGCATAGTTGGCCTAGACCCATGTTCTGGAACAGTCCTTCAATGTCTGCTTTGATTCCCAATATTGTCATCGTCTCAGGACATGCTAGTTGTGTAGCCGGAACGGCTACCTTCTTCATGTTGTTGTAGTGGGTGGTATCAGACTTATCCCACTTCTTTGGCCTTTGCTTCTCCAGCTGTGACGAACCCGCTTCTTGTGTGTTTTTCTTTGCTGATGTTTTCGTGCGCTTCATTCTCTACAAAATAGAATCATTGCTCTCAACATGGTTATAATCAATTAAGAAGGCAAAGCTGAACATGAAAATGAAAAGCAAAATCGAGTTGTGATAAAAAAAACGAAATTGAAAAAAATTCTCTATCCCTAAATCATCTCAAATCATGTTCCAAACTCGTTGATCACAGACAATTGTGTTCTATTCCATGTTTAAACATCTGTTTCATGCATATTTGATCAAGGAATCAACACGGAAATAAGAAATTCACAAAACCCAAAAAATTGCTCAAGAACACGATTTCAGAATGTGGAGATTCGCGGAGTATACCTGTCTTAGGGTGAAGACGAGTGTAGGAATCAGGTAGAGCTCGAAAAATCAAGTGGAATAGAGCCCAAAATTGTTCAAATCGGATGATTATAGAGAGAGAAAGGGGGGGGGCGAATTATAGGGGAAATCGGAGGGGATGAGAGTTCTAAGGTTTAGATCCAAAAAAGGTCGGGTTTTGCCTTATAATTCTGTTTTCCGAACACGCATCGATCGATGCGTTTTGTTTCTATAACGCATCGATCGATCACATTCTTACGGCCCGGGCCATCTTGGTAATCGATCGATGCGTTTTTGTTCTATAACGCATCGATCGATGCGTTTTTAAAAAAACATACAAGATTTTCCGAGGAAATTCCGAGGAACAATTCAGATTGTCGATCGATCGATGGGATACTCTCATCGATCGATCACAATCTTACGGCCCGGTCCATCCTAGTAATCGATCGATGCGTTTGTGTTCTATAACGCATCGATCGATGCATTTTTAAAAAAACATACAAGATTTTCCGACGAAATTCCGAGGAACAATTCAGATTGTCGATAGATCGATGGGTTACTCTCATCGATCGATCACAATCTTACGGCCCCGTAAATCCTAGTAATCGATCGATGCGTTTTTGTTCTATAACGCATCGATCGATGCATTTTTAAAAAAACATACAAGATTTTCCGATGAAATTCCGAGGAACAATTCAGATTGTCGATAGATCGATGGGTTAATCTCATCGATCGATCACAATCTTACGGCCCGGTCCATCCTAGTAATCGATCGATGCGTTTTTGTTCTATAACGCATCGATCGATGCATTTTTAAAAAAACATACAAGATTTTCCGAGGAAATTCCGAGGAACAATTCAGATTGTCGATAGATCGATGGGATACTCTCATCGATCGATCACAATCTTACGGCCCGGGCCATCTTAGTAATCGATCGATTTGTTTTTGTTCAAAAACGCATCGATCGATGCGTTTTTTTTAAAAAAATTACGTTTTGAAACCCCAAACACTAGTTCGTCGGAATTTCCTCGGAATATTCCGAGGAAATTTCGAGGAAGAAGAGGGTTTCGTCGGAGTTCCCTCGGAATAATCCGAGGAAATTCCGAGGAAATAGGGTTTTTAAACCGAAAACAACGTTTTGCCGTTTGAATAACACCTATATAACCCTTATTAAGTGTCTTACGTTCATTATGAAGTCAAAAATTTGTTCCTTACCGTATAATTAACACTTTTCCGATTGTATGAACGAAATCTCGCAACATAAGAGAAACACTTATACCTTTTAACGAACGGTAAAGGGAATACTTTCAATTAGTTTTGAAATTTGTTATTTCATGGTTTATGCTCATGTATACAAAGAATCCTCAATGGTATGCATTACAATTGTATAAGAAATGAAATACGGCAAAAAAAATTGATGTTTTGAAACCCCAAACACTAGTTCCTCGGTATTTCCTCGGAATATTCCGAGGAAATTCCGACGGATATTTTACTATCTGTCGGAATTTCCTCGGAATATTTTCATTTTACCGGGCAAATATTTCGCGAAAATTGAAATTAGAATTCCGACGGAATTCCGACGGATAATGTCCGTCGGACCCTAGGTTTTATAACCACGAGCCCCTTCTTCTTCCCCATTTCTCTCTTCTTCCTCTGCGCGACTCCTCTCTTTCTCTCCGGCGATTTCCCCCTGAAATCCGACGATATCTCCGGCGATCTCCCTCTTCTCTTACACAAATCATGTAAGGACCCTATCCCACTCTCTTAGGTTCTATTTGTTAGGTTTTTGTGTAGTTTTGATAGATTTTTGTTAGGGTGATTGGTTAGGATTGTGATTTGGTTGTATAATAGGTTTAGAATTGTGATTTGGTTGAATAATTTGTTTTGTTGAATTGATTTAGAATTTTTTTATAATTTTTTTATTTTTTGTATTTATAAAATCGATTTTTGTATATAAAATCGATTTTTGTATTTTACAAAACGATTTTTCTATATAAATTCGATTTTTTGGATTTTACAAAAAAAAATTCTATATAAATTCGATTTTTTGGATTTTACAAAACATTTTAATTATTAAACAATTTTTATTTATTAAAACTATTTTTGTTTATTAGAACTATTTTTATATATTTATTAAAAAATTTAATATATATAAATCTTTTTCTGTGATTAAATTATTTGGGATTTTTTTTTAATAAAAAAAATTAATTTATATATTTCTGTATTTATTAAATATATATTTTTTAATTTACAGGTCTCATGATGATCAGACCCGGCCTCGACAGCGTCGTGGTCGTGGTGGTACGGGGAGCCAGTCTCGGGATTCCAGCCATTTTCAGGATTCCCCTTCGCCCCACAGCTCCAACCATACATCTCCCTCTGCTGCACCCGCTCATGCTCCTCTCGCTCCCGCTGCTGCATCCGCTCCTGTTCCTCCGGGTCCTCCGGGAGTGATGAGGGTTGCGGAGTTGGTTCAACAGCCCGGTCGTGACCATCTTCCGTATCTCACTCCGTATCCACATGGACGGGGTCAAACATGGTAATTAAACATTTTTTTTTCTTTAAATTTGGATTCATTATTAACCGTTTGTTCTTTTAATAAGGTTCAACCGATCCGGGAACGGGATCAGCGCATGGATCAACCGTATGATGTACTCGGCCCTCGACAGTGGACATCCGACTTTCACTCACTTCCCAACCGACAAGCAGGTTCTGTGGTTTCGTCAGTTTGCGGTAAGTATTCTAATTTTTTACTTATATTTTTAATCTTTAATATAAATTTTCTACTAATTGTGTTTTTTTTTCAGCAAGAGTTCAACTGGAATTCCGATGAGACGCTCTTTATCTATCACCACTTCGTCCATAAAGTAATGGACAACTATGGGAAGCAGATCCACGAGTGGAAGAAGAAGTGGGAAATCAATAAGGTTCGATTTAATTTATTAAACAATTTTTTAATTTATTAAACTATTTTTTAATTTATTAAACTTTTTCTTTTTTTTTTAATTAAAAGGTCCCAAAGTCGATGAACGATACGGTCTGGAAGGAGTTGTGTGCGCATTGGGATAAGGAGGAGACGAAAGAAACTTCTTCCACCAACTCCACCAACCGCAGGAGCGACCGTAAAGGGAAGGGCATCTACAAGCATAACTTGGGTGCTCAATCTATTGCCACTCTCGGAGATCGCATGGTAAGTTCAACCGCTTTTTCTTCAATTATTTGAGTTTCAGAATTTAAATTTATTGTGCATTTCTTCTAATTTCTAATGTTTCTTTAATTTTATGTTTTTTTTCAAGGCGGAAGAAAATGATGGCGAGCCGGTCGATGATCTCGCCCTAATGAGGAGGGCGTATACCAACAAGAAGACCGGCCAGATTGATGACGGTCTTGTGAGGGACGTGGTCGACCTGGTCCAAACTCAGGTGGTAGACGAAGTGTCTCAGCTTCAAACCGAGGATGACGCTTCGACGGCTTCGACCAACTTGTCCCGGTTTCGAATCAACGAAATCGTTGAATCCGTAAGTTCTTTTTTTTAAAGTTCAATTCATTTATTTCTTGGTTTAAATTTCTAAATTTGGCTTTTTTCTATTCAGTCGGTTCCAAAGAAGAAGGGACGTTTGTTCGGTTTGGGTCGTCGCACCCGGTCGGTTCCTCCTTCTTCTGCACCACCGCCCTTTGTTGATCCAGAAGTACTTACGGCTCAGTTGAAGGACAAAGATGATCGAATATCTTTGTTGGAGACCCAGATGGCGGCTCAACAGGCGGGCTATGAGGCACAGAGGAGGCTGAACCAGCAAATGATGGAGATGATGCAGAGGATGTACCCGAACGAGGTGTTCCCGGACGTGCCAGACCCGTAGTTTTTTTTTCCCCAATCTCGGAATGTTTTATTTTTATTTGTGAAACTTTGAATATTAATTAGTATGATTTCAATTTTACTTTTAATTTCATATTTTCGAATTTAAATTTCAGAAATTTTATTTTTTCAAAAAAATTAATATTTTTTACATTTCGAGGAAATTAATTATATTTTTCACTACATCGATCGATGCGTTTTTGAACAAAAACGCATCGATCGATCCGTTTTTTTTAAAAAAATAGCGAGGGACATTTCCCTCGGAATTTTCCGAGGGACAACTCCCTCGGAAAATTCCGAGGAACGGATCCCTCGGAATATACCGAGGGAACAGTTCCTCGGAATAAACCGAGGAAAAAGTCCGTCGGTATACTCCTATCGATCGATGTATATATGTCCAAACACGCATCGATCGATGAACTTCCGAGGAATTATCCCGACGAAGTTCTACCTCGGTATATTCCGAGGACTTTTCCGACAAACAAGGGATCCTCGGAATTTCCTCGGAAATTTATTTCCTCGGAATTCCGTCGGAAAATTCCGAGGGATTTCAGAGGAAAAAAGAAATTCCGAGGAATTATTTCCGACGACGTATTTCGTCGGAATTGCGTCGGAATAACGATATTCCGACGAAATTCCGACGATTTTTTCCCTCAGAATCCTTGATGTTTTCTTGTAGTGAATAAACGGTGTCGTTTCTCCTGTCTTAACGAGACAAACTTGAAGACGGTTTTGTGTTAAGACATGGATCATCTCACGGTTCGAACCATATCTGCCTCCAGGGAATGAAACAGAAGTCCATTTGTTAGGACCAATGTGAAGATCAAACCTTGGGAGTCTATTTAGATCGTCATAGTTCCCATAATTAAAGGAAGCTTTGATCAGATATTTTCGGTTAGCTGTGAGGTTAAAGTTGTAACAGTTTCTTTCACCTTCAGGAAAGCTTCTTAAAGTCCAATATTGTTGCTGTAAACGCGTTTTGTTCGCATCATTGATCCTCCCGACCAATCCGCTATCGATGTAATTCGCATCTGATTCGTATATTATATTCGTCGACTTCTCCGTATAAACCGTTTCTTTAGGGACCAGCCCACAAGCTAAACTGATGAATTCTGTTCATGATCAACGTTATTTTATTCCAAAACGGTTCAATCAAAGCAGTAATAGCATGAAGAAAATAAATGTAAACAGAGTAAGAACCTGATTGATCTTGAGCTTGAACTGATTCAAAAATACCATAGGCTATTATCAAGAGCAGCAAAAAGCTATGAAAATACTTCATTTTTTCTTTCTATATTTTCTGTGTGTTGGTTGCTCTGATTCAGAAGAGGCTATTATTTATGGTTCATTCGTCTTAGATTGCCGAAGACTCATGAGATTACATTGTAGGTACTAGTCAACGTATTTTGGCACTCATGAGATTACATTGTTACATGTGTCCTAGTCCAATCCCATATCCCACAAATGGGCTACAGCCACGTGTCTGCCGTAAGAGAGCTGTTACTATGTACATTGGTTAAACTTTTTCAAAGTCGTATTCTCAACTTTTTGCATTCCATATCATAATATCTAGGCCCTGAGCATAATATCCGTAACCCGAAATCCGTACCGAACCCAAATCGAAAAACCTGATCTATATCCGGTCCGAAATGTAAAAAATACCCGAATAGATCTTATAAGTTGGTACAAAACATATCCGAACCCGAAGTGTTAATAACCGAACCCGAATGGGTAACCCGAAAAAACCGAAAAATCCAAAAAAAAATCCGAAGAAACCGATCAGAATGTCCAAAATAATATACAATATAATTGTATGAAACATGAATATATACTTCAAATATTCAATTTCATATTTATTTTGATATGTTATCTAATAAGTATTTAAAATTTAAATAACTACCTTAAATACTTAATTATATATAAATAAATATATATTTCTTATGTTTTACTTTTAAATTTTAGATTTTATTTCGGATATATCCGAACTGATCCGATATAACCCGAATCCGAATGATATATGATTACTTTATGGGTTCTATGATGTGATACAAAACTGACCAGAATCCGATGTGTTATATCCGAACCCGATCCGAACGCGAACGGGTACCCGAACGCCCAAGCATATCAGTTCATAATACATCTAATTTTTATATATTTATAACATTTTTAACAAAAAAAAAGTCCAGCACTTTAATTCATCTATTTTATTTAATACTTATAAATTTTAAATTTAATGATTATAAATTTTATAAACTTTATCTTACACAAAATTATCTAAAAATATAAACAAAGAATAATAAAAATGAAATAAAAATTATAACAATTTAAAAAATATTTCTATGTCTAAATCCAACAAAACAAGTCTCTATTTATAAAACACAAAATAATACTTTTTTATATAAATTAAATAAACAAATTATTATTATAGAATAATAGGTTTGAAATAATTAGGATGAAAGAAAAATGTGTACAATTTCAAGAACCGCTAATTTTGTGACATACTGTAAATATAGCTAGGGTCACTTTTAAAGTTTCAAATTCAACTACAAATAATCCACGTAACATTTACAATTTTTCCAACATCCTCGTTGGAATTATTCAACAGTTTAATAAATTAATCATCAGCCTTGTTAGCCTTGTTAGCCTTGTTGTATGTTGTACATGGTCTAACAAGAAAAATCAGCCTGCAAGAACGAAGATTCTGCGAAGGACGGGCCTTCACAATCTCTTTGAAACCTTCCTATTGATTTTTATTAGGGGTATAGCCTCCGCGCAAGTGCGGAGCCGGATAAGTTATTGATCGTTGTGTAGTTTTGTGTACGGGATTTTGTAGTTTATTTTTTTTCACTTTTGTTTTCCGTGTTGTATATAATGGTGATGAACATAAGATTTAGAAGTCACACAGTTTGATTAAGTTGATATAAGAATGACCGGCGAATTCATATGCAGTATTTTCGTAATGATTTGATCGATCATTAGCATTATTAGCGCTTTCATGTTCAAAAGATAAAGTTTATGAAGTTGTTTAGTATTTACTTAGGTAGTTGTTAGTATATAAAACAAATAATGTAAGGAACAAAATATAAAATTTGAATTCAAAAACTTAAACAATTTATCGAACAATAAATTAAATTATTTTCTTATTTTACCTAAATTAATTTCAAAATATAGAATTGTAATAAACTATTTTTTAAAAAAATTAATAACTCTAGAAAAATTTATAAAATTATACGGTTGCAAAATTATTTATTTTTAGAGTTTTACTCGACTTTGTTAAAAATAGTTTATGGTGGACAAAAAAAATGTCAGAAATAGGTAAACCAAAAAAATACACCACTGACAAATCTTGTATGAGTTAGAACCCGTCGACGTTTCATTAATAATCCAAAATAGAAATAAAATCTCTGAACAACATGCAAGGGAAAAAATATCCAAAGTTTATGATGGAAAACAAAGATAATAGCAGTTTTTAAAAATGCATAGAAAAGACGTTGACGGACTGATAGGAATATAATAGATATTTTCAATCACTCACGGCAGCGCTTGCGGTTGTTCTGAGCGTCTGAAATCTCTGCAGGATCTGCTGCAGCACATTCCTCATCGACCTTGTCTCCCAAAACAGACGGACCCGATGATGCTGTCAATCCTACGTCACCTTCACTGCTTGGAAGAATGTTCTCACTGTGCTCCTGAAATACATGAACGTGATGACAAGTAAAATTAGACAACCTTGCCATGGTTCTCTATGATGGTATCTTTAGTGATGGTGGAGATAGTGAAGGTACGGTGATTGCTATTAATGGCTTCCATCAATTTGAGAGCTCTCCATGTTTTGGGCTGGATCTTGGCAAGTAGCTATGAATATATCAAACACTATGTTGCTGGTATGAGATTTGAATCGACCTAGAGAGCCTGCAACAACATAGACGGTGAGGTTCTTGAGTATATTGAACTCCACCAAGCCAGACACACTCGTTTTCAACACCTTGTTCCCTATCTCTCTTCTAATTACTGCCATGTCCCTCGATGCAGTTCACCGCAGCAGGTTTGTTAATGTCGGAGAAGAAGTTATCTGACCAATAAATTTCAAGTTTTTAAGTCTCAAGATGACACTAAGCTAAAAGGCATTGTTTTAAAATCAAACCAATGACATACAAAAGAAACTCACCAGAGATTCCGATCACATCCATGTCAGGGGATTCATCGCTGAGGAACTCAATAACATTATGCACACCTTTGGTTACCATGTCCATCTCCATTGCACCACACCGGTGTTACAACTGAACCATACATAGCCATTTTTTCTCTGCCAATGTACAGTGAACAGTTTGTAGCCTCGTAAATCTAATTGACATGCATCGACAAAATCATTATTTCATCAGCAAAAGTTTCAATCTTGAGTCGAACCACACCACAAACATAAAAAAAGACTTACATCTTGGTGGTACCTGTTGAAAATGACAGCCGACGTTTCGAAGTGATCTGGATTCTCCTAGGAAGGCTTAAGTTCCATAGCACGTTGGCGCGACAAAAGCCGGACAATAGGCGCTCTAGTTGTACCATCCTTCAGCTCCACCTGAGACGTACTCAGCCTTGCAGCCTCTGTTAGTCCTAGCAACCAAATAACTTTCCGTTATAGCCCATCAGAACAGAGTTTACATCATATTAGTTACTCGGACAACTTCAAAGCGATCAATCAACTTTCACGATCGACCCCCTATCGTAGTGATGGATGGTAATGATTCACACGAACTGGGATAGAACCGTGGATCTCGGAATTCTGCCCAGAGAAACATACGCTTAAAGTATTAAAACTGATAGCTTGAATATTGATTAAACAAATATGGTATATAGTATTCCATAGAAAATCAAATTGTCAATACCTTTTCCTAGGTACTATTTTCTAGGCGGAGAAAGGTGGCGGGGACAACGACCGATTAAGGAACAACAACACTGGAGGCTGACATCTTCGAAGGTTGGCTAAAAGCTGCGACAGTTCAATTTAGGAGTAATTTAATAAGAGATATGAGTCTCAAGGTTTGTTTGAGGAATTATATATACTGAGACGGATAGTTTCAGAGGTGAAACGGTACCATAACTGATCGTTGGAGATATAGAGAGGTGAAGATGACAAGTTTCAAAAAAAAATTGATAAGCTAAAAGGGTAACGCTTCGGTTTATCGGTGGAGACAGAGTACTATAAAAAATCTTAGATACATACAAAAGAGATTTAGCCCACTTATAAGTTTTATTGGGCCAGAATGCGGATTTTACTAAATAGGTTTTGATGATCAAAGTTACACGTGAGTATTGAAACATTACAGTTATGTGTGGGATCCACATAAGAAATCCTTCATAAATATATATTAGTTTCGGTAATCAATGTACAAAATATCCTTTAGTTTAGTGGTATAAATGTTGGTGTTTATATCACAGTAATCCGGGTTCGAGCCACATGAAACTGGCTCATTATAATGTAGATTTCGATTGTTACTATCAAAGCTAATAATAAATAACGCTTAAATATAATTAGTCTTTTAAAAATAATAGTAATTAGTTTAGGACCTTTAGGTCAAATATTTTCTTTAATTTTTTCCAGAAAAATCTTTATGCTGAGTTAGCACCAATAGTATCAACTATCAAAATAGAGGCAGGTCTTTTCCGGAAGAAGGGCCTATCTCAACATGAACTTTGCCTGTCATGCCTATTCCTTTCCGAACTTTGTAGTAGTGCATATTCCATACTGAACTAAGCAAAAATTAAAATATACTACATGAACTTTAATGCATCGTACCTTTTCATTCCCGAACTTTTATTAGTGCATATTCCCTACCGAACTAAACAAAAATTCAAAAATACTACATGAACTCTTAAAATCGTGCTTCTATATATATTGACTGTCAAAGGTGTTAGTCATCCGTTAATTTATCAAAACAACGTCATTTTGAATAACATCTATAAACCAAAATAACTTTCTTATATAAATTGTGTAAACATTAACTTATATATATATTTTTTAGTTTAATCAAATAAATGTTATCAAATTTTTATTGTTTTAGTTTTATCAAATAAATCTATAATTACTTATGTTTTAAAAATTACCTTTAAAAATTATTATTTTATAAGTTTAAATTTTATATTATTAATTCAAATATTTACTTTATGCTTGTCCACCAGTGTGGGAGTTTGAATCTCCCAAAAAAATAAATTTTAACTTTACAGAATTTATCCAAGATAACGCGTTTTGATAAATTAATGGATGACTAACATCTTTGACGGTCAATATATATAAGCACGATTTTGAGAGTTCATTTAGTATTTTTAATTTTTAATTTTACAGAATTCATCCAAAATAATGTCGTTTTGATAAATTAACGGATGACTAACACCTTTGACGATCAATATATATAGAATCACAATATTAAGAGTTCATGTAGTATTTTTGAATTTTTGTTTGGTTCGGTATGGAATATGCACTACTAAAAGTTCAGTAATGAAAATGCATGATGCATTAATGTTCATGTAGTATATTTAAATTTTTGTTTAGTTTAATATGGAATACGCACTACTACAAAGTTCGGGAAGGAATATGCACGACGGGTAAAGTTCATATTGAAATAGGCCCTTTTCCGGTCTTTTCTCTCGCGTTGATTTTATCAGGAACAACTCATACGTAAACTAATATGATATTCCTGGGGGAAAATACTTATTTCAGTCTGAACTTTAAGGGGCTTTCATTCTCAAACTCTATAATAAGTGCATATTCCATATTGAACTATACAAAAATTCAAAAATACTACATGATTTCTCAAAATCGTGATTATATATATTGACCGTCAAAAATATTAGTCATCCATTGTATGAGAGTTCAAACCTCTCAAAATTAATTTTTAATTTAACGGATGACTAACATTTTTGATGGTCAAAATACATATAAGCACGATTTTGAGAGTTCATATAGTATTTAAATTTTTACAGAATTTATTCAAAATAAAATCATTTTGATAAATTAACGGATGACTAACACCTTTGATGGTCAATATATATATATACATATATATATATAAGCATGATTTTGAGAATTTATGTAGTATTTTTAATTTTTGAATTTTACAAATTTTATCCAAAATGACTTCGTTTTGATAAATTCGACTAGCACCTTTGACAGTCAATATATATAAGCAGGATATTGAGAGTTCATATAGTATTTTAATATGACGATGTTTTGATAAATTAATTGATGACTAACACCTTTTACAGTCAACATATATAAGCACAATTGAGAGTTCATGTAGTATTTTATATTTTTATTTTTACATAACTTATTTAAAATAACGTCATTTTGATAAATTAACGGATGACTAACTCTTTTAACGGTAAATATATACTATATATATATAATCACAATTTTAAAAATTCATGTAGTATTTTTTGAATTTTTTTTAGTTTAATACGGATTATGGACTACTATAAAATTCGGGAACGAAAAAACATAACACATTAATAAAGTTCATGTATTTTTTTTTAATTTTTGTTTAGTTTAATTGAATTTTTGTTTAGTCTAGTGTGGAGTACGCACTGATACAAAGCTCACGAAGGAAAAGACACAACGACTAATGTTCAGATTGAAATAAACCCTTTTCTGGTATTTCTCTGTAAACTGTAGTACTGAATATATATCAATTTCTCTGGGTTCTTGCAGATTTGCGGGGCCGGCTTAGTGTCATTCAGAGCCCTAGGGTAAATTTTATTTTCTAAAAAATTCATTATTTTTATTAAAAAATAAAACTAGTTTTAAGTTTTAACAACAAACCAACTGAATTTATTTATTTATCTTATTTTAAAATAAAAAACTTGCATAATTAATTTTAATATAATTTACAGTTAATCAATATTATACTTGTTATAAGAAAATTTTGGGCTCCTAATCTATACTATTATTTGAGAATTGATTTTTGGCAACGGAGTTCTCACGTTAAAAATTAGAATGGTTAATGTCATAGTTACCCTTAATAAAATTCTATTTTATTATATAATTAAAAACGATTTTTTATTAATAATATCATTTTTGTAAAGATAATTTTTATATATTGTGTTCTTATCTTAATGAATTTATTTATATACATATATATATTATATAATTAAAAACAAATTTTATATCAATAATATCATATTATAAAAAATAAGATAATTCTTATATATTGTGTTGTTATTTTGAAATGATATTTTTTATCAAAAAATTTAAAATAAGATATACAACAATTTATAATTATATATTAATATTTGAGTGTTTTAAATGAAAAAATTATCAAATATAAATAATATGATGTTTAATTTAATTTTTTTTGAACATATAAATATTAACTTATCGTGCTGGATTGTTTTGAACGAATAAATATTTGAAAAAATAAATTATGTCCACGTGCAAGGACAAAACAGCTAGTAATATCAAAATACATTAGATTTTCAGTGGGTATTAGGATCATTGCACTGCTTGCCTTTGGTATTGATCTGACACCGAGTCCCTGGGCTAGGGTCCATAGGTCCGCGGTTGAGCCTCCTAATATAGTATAAATATAGAGTAATGTTTTAGGAATGCCTTTGAAATTGTCGATCAAAATCTCTTTTAAGCGAGAGAATCAACGAAGCGGTGCTCTTTCAACGAACATCTAGCAGAAGCGCGCATCTCGCTCCTCGAGTTTAAAAAGAGCTCGTTCCATGGCTATGCTGAAAGCTGTAAAAGTGTTGGTTGGTTTGGATATAGTCTGTTGTAAATTAGAATGTTCAATTTTCTGTGGTTTTGAGCTGGATGCCGAGTAATCTCGCTCGTGAATGGAATATTTTGCGTCTCTAGAAAGACTCCGGGCTGAAATTTTGGCATGATGTACCCTCGAATTCATATCTTGGGGTCGTAGCTTAATCGCTTCGATTTCTTGGTCAATTTCCAAGTCATTTCCTACCTCGTGAATGACATTGTGGTACCGGTCACCTTGCATTGGTAACCGCGGCGTGGACTGATGTGATGGGTGTTCACCCTTGGTGATGGTGAGTCACCAAAGAGGTTGCATTGTAGTCCCCGGGATAGACCTCTCTCTGGTTGGTATGTTTAAGTTGTTGCCAGTCCTGCTCGAAGGGAGTTTACAGGATGTAACCGAATGTTGGTAGCGTTGGTGGTCTTTGATTTCTGAAGTAAATCAGGTTTGATTACAGACGGGTAAGAGAGTGTAAGTACAAAACGAACTTGCTATTGAGTTGATACTGTCCTCACCTACAGAATAACTAGACTGATTAGGGTCAACAACAATTCATTCACATGTCAATTGATTTTCTGTAAAGCATGATAGCTTGCCTACTTTAGAATTCTCTATATCTTCAACTCCTCCTATATAGTCATACACTACATTCTCCAATGGATCAAACATCAACCTGAAAGATCCAACATATGAATGTTAATGCATGCTGTATGTGACTATATGGACACAAATAAATGTGAAATACAGTGCCTACCCATTGACTGTAAAATCACGCTGTAAGCAATTCTTCCAACGGATATAGTCACGTTCATTGATTGCAGCCCACAGGCTTTCTGAAGTTTTTATTTGGCGCTTTGCCAGTCCTTGCTGAAGTACTTTTTTTTTTTTTTAACACCTCTACTAAAACTTGAGATACTAAACAGTAAACAACTCTGAACACTGAGGGAAGATAAGATTAAGAGAAAGTGTTCTTCCTGATAGGAGAAAGAAACCGAGAGCCCTATCATTAGCCCCTAGCTTACTCAGATGATTAAGTAGTTATGACATAGATTCATGTGAATGAGTGAAAACATTGAACAAACCTCTATGATGATATCGTCAGACATAAAGACAGATGGGAAACCTTCTTCCAACGATTTGGTAGAGGGGAAAGACTTGCCTTGCCTGCACACACACACAAGCATGATTCACAAATGCGTTTTTTTAGATCTAGATGGCTTTGGTACATTATATGAAAATGATAACAAAACTAATGTGTAGTTTCATTTAAACCTCACTTGAGTTCGGCAGAAGTGATAACATCATAATCCTTGGGGATTCTATCTAGTATAAGATCCCGAACACAACCTCCATCTAGGTATACTTGAAACCCTGGAACATCAATTCAGACAAAAAAAAGTAAGGACTTCTGGCGAACAAGGCTTGGCTCTCTGAAAAACACTAGAGCCAATATTCTCCATTAAGAAATATATAGCAATCTCGCATTGAAGTAGTTTTGACTCTAAATGATATTATAGAGGTAAATATATAGATGCTTTAATCAAGTACTTTTCTAAAGCTTTTTACCTTCAAATTATAACTAAAAACAAGGAATCTCTCTTACTAAAACAAAAAAAAAAAGAAGCAAATTCTAAATAAAAACGCAAAAATAATCAGTCATGATAAAAATCAAATTCATAAGTGGTCTACATACGTATAACAAAGACTCCTACAAGAACCAATACAACTAGCTTGTATATAAAGAGTCTTTACTACTAGAATCGTTCATCATCCTACTACCATCAGACAATAAAGCCTTTACTTAGAAGAGGAACAACACACGAATGGAACCCAAAAGGGTCTTCCTTTCACTTTCCTCTCCGCTGGATACTTTGCTGGCGAGTTCCACTCCTCACTCACTTCTCTCCTCTCTGGCCACCCACCCTCGTCTTCAGGGGATGTCCCTTGCTCCAGTATCGCACTCACTCTCGGTATGCTGGTTGTTGCCTCTACCCTTGGTGACCTTGCTTCGTTCAAAAGGTTCTTCAGCGGAACATGCTGCTCCTTTGCTGTGCTCCAGCTTGTTGTGATCTCTTGGTTCTTCGACAGACCAACATCAAGTGATGACGACTGAGATTCGTTTTCAGGTTCACTATGTCCTGTTCCAATAAAAAATTCGACTTAATGGTGCATAATAATAACGTTCCCTTTCCAATGAGTGAAGGTGAAGTAGTAGTACCTGAAACGGCATTATCTCTAGTGACTATCGGACTCAAAACCAGAGATCTAATGTGTGCTTCTGAAAGATTCTGCAACCTCCCGAAATCTCTATGGTCATTTGATTCAATTGTCACAGGGACCTCAGCATAATTGTTGTGTGTTTTGACGTTACCGTCAATCTCATTTGCTTGAATAACCCCTAAGCCACCAACAACTCTATTGGATTCTGTCCTTCCGCTTTCCACCAACTTCTGATTAGTTTTAGTGCAATCTTCTTCAGCAGTACTTTCACAAGCTTCAGCACCGATTTGGAGGGTGGAGTCTTTAGATGTTTCTGTTGAACTTTTATTCTGAACACTTGGTGGTTCATCTCCCTCCGATGCAACAGACACCGGAGAAACATAGTGTTCAACAGCACAAGAGGATTGAGAACTGAGCTCGCTAATTGTGCTCTTCTCCTCATCAGCTACAACATTTGCTTGAGTAAGTTCACTCTCAGGAGAAATGAGATCTGAATGGCTCACATCAGCATTCGAGTCAGCAACAAAAGGATCTACCGCAGGTAGGGAAGTTCTCACGGTTTCTGATTCAACAGTTTCTTGGGAAGCACCAACACCAAAAGATGATTCAACAGTTTCTTCAGGGTCAATCTTAGGCATTACTATGTTCTCTGCGCTGGGGGATTGGCCCTGAGGTTCAGTTTTGTCTGGTGAAGGAACATCCCTGCCGATACTTAAGTCTTCCAAGGGAAGCTCGTCTTCAAGGGCTTTGGTACCATGCAAAGAGACATGAGCATTTTCAGCAAAAGGTATGGCATCAAGAGCAGATAGACTGGTGTTGATAACTTGGTCTGCAATGGTTTCTACAGGAGGAGTATCGACCGGATTCTTATCACTCACTGCTGTATAGTCATCAGCTTCACCAGGAGGATTCATATTCATTTCTTCAAATCCATGGGGACCCTCCAAGTCCGAGTAAATGACTTCATCGTTCCATGAAGTATCCACTCTCTTTCCTAATGCAGATGCTGCCAACCTAGATTCAGATTCATCCGCTACATTGCCTTTGCATTCTGCCTCTAATCCAACATTTGATATGGTACTACGACCATCGTGAATGACCTGAGATGAACTTTCTCCACATGTATCCGCTGCTTCAGCTGAACTTGGGAAATTCTCAAGGACTTGGACAGGTAGAAGAACATCCAAACTCTCTTTAACCACTTCAGGGCTTTTGTTGCACTCCTGAGTTTCACCTGAAACGTTTCATATCAATCGTCAAAATAGAACAGGCAAAACAAGAAAGCCAAACGGTAATATAAAACCGATAAAATGTAATAATCAGATGGCTCATGAACTGAATTGTGTTTCCCTTTGAGCCAGATGATAAAATTGGCTACAGGTTTGATATCTCGTAAGGAAAAAATAAATCAACCAAGACTTAATATATTGGAAAAACAGAGCCAACCAAACACATTAAAATATCACAAAAAGAATACCATGTTTCACCAAATAGCAGCATATTCAAAGGTAACAACATCATCTCTGAATTGTTTTATCAAAAGAATGTAAAACTCACCAAGATCCGTAGCACTCTTTGCCATACCATTTGCTGCTGTCTCCTCCTCCTTTTCCTTGACAGAATCAGACACAAGGCTGCTAGAAAATTCACAAACAGCATCTGCAAACACATCTTCTTCACTTATTATATCACCAATTCTCTCATCCACAACTCTTGGACCTGACCCCGACATCAAACACACATTTAGCATCAAGGAACAAACAACAATGACACAGGTTAAACAGTGTTCTTTCTACTTTTTACCACCACAGTTCACAAATGTTCTTACTTGGGGTTTTTGGTTCATCATCCAAACAATGCCCTTTCTGCAAATCAACATTCTGGTTGGCCTGCTCGGAACCAAGGATCTCAAACCCTTTGATGGTTCCACATATTTTCTTGTGGGCACGCCGGTTTTTAGCACTAGGATGTGGATTTGGGTAATTCCAACCACATTTACTGCAGACATGGCTCTTACCTCCTCCTGTAAAACAAAAAGAATAGATTTCACAAAGATCTTCTTCTTCAGTGTCTATATACTTCAAAATTGAGATATTCTGATTAAGAAAAACTTAAAAAAAAAAATAAAGAATCAGAAAGTAAACTCATTAAACAAATAGAGAATACAGGACAAAAAGCAAGAAGCCATTATTGCAAAAGCCAAATTTTGCTAGAAAGCTACAAAAATCATATAGAAAGAGAAAAACAATTTATTTTTATGCACATTGATTAAAAAAAAAGACATGAACAGACTGATATTAACACACAGTATTAAAAAAAGAGGCAAATCAAAAACGATATCATAAACTGAGAAGCAGAAATTACAAAGAGACAACAAGGTAAGAGAAAATCAACTAAGAATGATACGACACTGAAAGATCCAAAATTGAGACTTCAGGAAGAAAACCCTAACAACATTGGTAATGATTAAGAAGAAACCTGGAGAGTGTTGTGTAATGTTGTGTTCCTGAGAATCCATGTGTGTGTTTTGTTGCTTTAGGTTTAAAGAGAAGGAGAGGAGTTACAAAGAAAGAATGTTTTGGAGTTTTGGAGTTAAGAAAGTTACAAAAGCAAATGTCTTTGTTGGAAAACGAAGAAGCGAAGCAAAAGCCCACTCAGATAAGTTAACCAAACGCCCGATCGGTGAGTGGGGCCCATTATTTCGTATAATTGTACGGAGTTTTTCTTTGTATGAAGTATATATCTCATTGGCTCATTGCTAGTTCTCACTTAATCATTATCATTCTTGGTGACGTTTGTTAGTTACCAACTGATCGTTAGCTTCTTCACTTAACAAAATTAAAATATTTTTACTCAACAAATAATAATGAGATTTTTGGTTCAGATCCAGCTACTGGATTCATTCCGTAGTTCCCATAACTTATTGTACTTTTGTCACATGAACGTCTTCATTACCCAAAGCCAAAAGCAATTCAGGTTCGCTTCTCACGTGACTTTCAAGAGACTTTATAGACCCTACCAGCCTAGTCTTATGCACTAAAAAACAAAGGAGAAAATATATTGTGGTTAGAACATTTCATTTTTTTTTTTTTTTTTTTTTTTTTTTTTTTTGTAGACTAGGATGGGTTCGGGCCTTCGGCCTTAATCCCACCCCAGGCCCGGGGCCGGCCGGCGCTGAAAAAGTTTAAAAGATTGCCTTCTCACTCTTTAGAAGAAAAAATTAATTTTGTTTTGCCAGAGATCAATCAAACATCCACCTTATGCATTTTGTACTGAGACGATAAAAACAAAAAAAAACGGTACAGAAGAAAATAAATATAAGCAATAACTTTGATTACAAAAGATCCACAATAATTACTTTTCAAGATTATAAAAGCGATAGAAAAGGAGAGATGTCAAATCTATAAGATTCATTTACTGCAGAGACTAGCGTCAATTTTGGCTTTGCTGAAATGAGATTATTCCATACACAAAAGAAGTTAAAAAATGCTTACAACCAATCATCTAATTTGATGATAGTCACACTTGATAACTGCTGGCTAATTTGGTCAAGGCCATACAAACTATATTATAAATAGACAGTGTTCTCACATAATGTTTTATATACGTACAATTTCTTGGATGTTCTAAATAAAAATTAATTGCACTCTAGCCAGTGAAATGCAAAATGATTATTTGAAATGAATTCATAATTTATTTAAAATATATTGATATATAGTACACATATAATCAAGTGCATTCATATTTTCCTGGCAATACATTGTTTCCTTTTTGCCAAATCTGTAACTTTGTATTGAAATGAGGTTTGTACACAGAAGTTACAAAATATTTTAAGCTTCCTGTCTTATGTTGATAGAGTCGCCTCCGACAACTTTTGCGGTCCAGAGGAAGCAGCCAATAGCTCGTAATCCTGAAGAATCAGTTAACCAAACTTGAAAAACTGGGACTAAGCAATAAACCGGATCATTTACCAGAAAAAGAGTCACTGGTTAACAACAAACTGATCTACTATGTGTTTTGACTGACCTGTAGAATAGACTGTGAGCAGAATTTGCCAGAGAGAACGGCGCCTTCCATGGAAGCTAAGTACTTCTGTTTAGTATAATCCCCAGCTAAGTAGAATCCTTTAATAGGAGATCTTTGTAGTGGCCGACATGGTTCACAGTCTGGGATGGTCTTGTACACAGACCTGATAGAGAGCGAGATATATATATTGTATGATCCATCATCATTTGAATGGGAACAATTTGGGGTTTGGTAATAATAAAATTTTCTAACTATAACCTTGGAGTTTTGACGACATGGTACTTGAGAATCTTAGCCTTGCTTTGGTCAGCAGCGATTTCGTCAGGGAAGAGTCTCTCGAGCTCTTTCATCGTTGCATCAATGATGTCAGAGTCGGTCCGTGATATCCATTCCTCTGCAGGTGCAAATACTAGCTCCAGCATTGACCGGTTAGGATCGTAATATTCCTTACATGTTAACGACATGTCAGCATACACACTCAGAAGGTTACTTCTGCAACACAGAGACAACAAGATTGTTCAGGACTAGTTTTATCTTTTTAAATGCCTTTAGAATTCACATGAAACACACCTACTAAAGAGTAAATGATCATATGTGTTCTTCAGTTTTCGATCAAACCTGCCATGAATATTAGTTCAACAAGTGATCTCTCATCTCAAACCAAAAAAAAAAAAAACATGAGGGGTGGTAGGTTAATAGTCTCACTAACCATATATGAACGTTAATAACTGGCACACCAACTAACTTCTCCAATCTCTTGAAGTATGGTATCTCTTTCCAAGAATCCGGTAAAAGAAGCTTCAGGATATCGACTACGGGAGGAAAAAAAACGTAAACAGCATATGAGTAGTAGGCAAGCGAGTTCGAATAATTCGGTTCGGATAGTTAGGGTTATTCGATTAAAATCTTGCCGGATTGAACCGTAAAAAAGTTCGGTTTGGTATTCGGATAGTTTGATTTTAAAGCTTTTACCTAAACTAACCGAAGTTTTTGGTTTTCATTATATTTCGGTCAAAAATTTGGGTAAGGTCGGTTAAATTCGGGTGATTTCGGTTAATTTGGTTCAAAATTTGGTTAACAATTTTTTTTTTGAAATACCCGAACTAACCGATTACCGAACCGAAAACCTAATTTTTTTTATAAACCTGCATCCAACCGAACTTCTCACCGTACTAACCAAAATTTCGGTTTGGTTAAAAATCCCAGCCCTATGAAGTAGGATCCCTTAAATGGAATGTAAATCCAAAAAAGACAGCATAGAAATGAAACCTGGAGTGGCAAAGACATAAGCGTCTCCTTGGATAGTGGTTCCATCAGTGAGTAAGAAACTCTTAACAGTACCATCATCCTCGAGCTCAATCTTCCTTATCCTTGAGTTAAGCCGCACCTCTCCACCTAGTGATCGAATATGTTCCACTATTGGCATACAAAGCCTCTCCGGTGGGTTACCATCTAAGAACGCCATCTTCGACCCATGTTTCTCCTGTCAAAATCGCAGTTTCTATGATTTAGAGAGAGAGTGAGGAAAAGAAAAGAAAGAGTTTTGCTGGGAATATGCCAAAAAAAACCTGAAGAAACCGATTCAAAGCTATCAAAATACATTGCATTGAAAGTTCGTCCGGGTTTATAAAGTTTAGGGCCTTTGACATGGCAATGAACACCTCATCAGTCACTCGATCAGGTACTCCCTGTAAAGAATACATAGAAACCAAAGTGAAATCTTGAGCACACGACAAGGAAGCAACAAAGAAACTCTAACAGAGGGAACTCGCCTGCTTTCTCATCCATTGTTCAACTGATAAACCATCTTGAGCCTCAACATAAGCCTGACCTCCGACCATAGCCGGAAGAAGTCCAATAGCAAACTTTATTTTCTCTGGCCATGTCAGCATCTCGTTGTTCCTCAATATAGCCCATAATCCTACAAAGGTAAAAGTATCCTCATTAACAATTTAAACAAACATATGTTGTTCAAACATATAATTTAGTTTGAAAGTTCAAACAACTTAAAGATAAAAACTATGCAATCACCGTTTAAGGGTGCTGGTAGGACATCTGGGAAATCAAATCTACTAAATTCTCCAGGTTTACTTGGCATGGCGAAGATCATGGAGTGTTCCTTCCACTGCAACCGATCATTGATCCCAAGTTCTCCAAATAAGTTTTGCACATTCGGATATGCACCAACTTTCACCAAGTATATGAAAAGAATCAAGGAAAAAAAAACTTAGAAAAGAATCAACAGGAAAGATAAATAAACTTTGTTGACCATTAATTAGTTAATCATAAGCTTTGCGTTACATCTTTCTTAAAGTTAATGGTAGAGCGGCTTAAAAATGAAAGGGATCTTCTTGCTGAACTCAATGAGCACATTTGAAAAGGTGTGCAAGATTATAGAGGTTCAAGAATCCTTGAGACTATCATATTAAAATCTAACTGCATTTGCAAACAGTAAATACATGCTACTAAAAAGATATCTTCCCTCAGCTATAGAAGATAAGAGCCGAGCCTAGGGCACATAATCGTAAATCATATGTAAAATTCAAATCCAAGTTATGAAAGTGAGAAAATACATACATATATATTGGAGGAGCAACGGAGAGAAATTATGACATTTTGAACTTACAAAATATATGTAAACCGGTTTCATACCAATCTCCATCTTCATCCTTCCATGCAGCTATCTGGAGAGGAACACATACTTCACATAGTTAACAGATGATCTTTAATAATTATAATCTCACCCGAGAGCCAGAAAACACAACAACAATGTAACACGTTATATAATCATAAAAAGGACAAATACATGTACGCAAATTTTGTACTTAAGAGCTGTGACATTCTATAAATTAGTTATATTGTAGTATAGTCTCATAAACTCAAATTGGTGCACGGCCTTTGGAAACTAACCAGTCTTAATAATAATGATGAATTGCAAACAACCATGAGTTAAGTTTTTACCTTTCCACCAAGAACATCTCTTGCTTCAAGCAACAGAGGTTTATGTCCTGCATCAGCCAGGTACTTTGCTGTTGACAATCCAGCCAATCCTGCAATTTATCCGAGAGGCAAAGGAGCTTCACCACATCAGAATCCGAAGGGAGCAGGATAATAAGTTTTGACACATTCATCATACCAGCACCAGCGATCACAACTTTTAAAGGCTTTGCAGGACGAGGAGCACTACGGAAAGATGCGGACAAACTTGCAGCTTCCAAGAAGTTGACAGTGTTCTCTAGCTCTGGCCTTGGTATATCCACACAAACTACCTAACACACATTTCAAAATTGGCTCATTTTGATCACCAATAACACTTTGATCAGATTTTTTTTGAATGAAACAGACAGAGACCTGCAAAGGACCAGCACTCCTCCTCCTCCTTGTTCTTGTCTTAAAAGAAGTTGAAATTTTGAAGCTGCGGTGTCCCATCAAATCACAACCTCCAGATGAAATTGCCTTCAAAAATCCATTTTGATAAGGCAAATTAGCCGCGGAAACATTCCCAAACACAACCATTGTTTTCACCAAACTGCTTCAAGGAATCTGCAAACCACATAAAAAAGAGACTTTACAGATTAAAAAAAAAAAAAAGGCGATAGCAGCAGTAAAGACATAAGCTTTGTGTCGGAAACACATAATGGAGAACAAGAAGCGAACTTGATTTTAAAAGGGTTACAGTCTCCAAGTTATCTCACTCTAGGCGTGCAATTCTGAAAGAAAAAGCAGGAGAAGAGAGGAAGCTAGACAATCCCAAAATGGAGGCCTCCAGTACCCCATATGGTGTTGGTTGGTATTGGTATTCAGAGACCACGTTCTTTGGTTTCGAAAGATACAGATTACCACCAGGTCCACCACATAAATTAATTAAAATATATTCTCATATAGATTTTTAAAAATTTATTACAAATACATTATTTTGTGATTAATTATTTTCATAATTTTTCGTTAACTAAAATTTAATATACATAACTAATTTTATTTAAATGCTGACAAGAAAAACTAATTTTATTTAAATATACAATTATTAAAATGAAAATATATTATAAATATAGATAATATCTTTTAAGCATTTAAAAAAAAAAAGACTATTTTGAGAGAGTTTATATCATTAGTGTTGGTCGGAAATCTGTCTCTGTTACCCGATTTTTTTTCTTTTTCGTTGCAACCTAACTCAAACTTATGATAGAAAAATTATTTTAAATTGTCAATTCTCAAAAATATGATATTTTTTCGATCCTCTTACTCAAACTCTATCAACATAATGTCATATTTTTCTAATTAGTTGCACTTTATTTTCATAAATATATAGTTGTATAGTTATATGTAAATTAACAATTGATCATATTTATTTTATTGATATGACATTGATATTTAAAATGATGATTTTAATACAATTTTTTTTTTGTTTTAAGTTAAAAGTTGTTTTGATTTATTTCATAAAATTAAATAAAATATAATTTTGTATTTTATTGATTCAGATTGGTTCGATGGATATGAAATCTGAAATGGAGCCAAATTAAATCTAATTTTGATTTGGTGCGGGTTTAAATTTAAAAACCGACAAAAATCAAAACTAAGAGTTAAACTTGAAAATCCAAAAAAAAAATAGATATTCCATTAGTTTTTGAATAGTTTTTTATTTATAAATTATATATCTAAATTTATAGTTTAGTTTTATTCAGGTGTCCATTCGGTTTTCGTTGTAGTTTGATTTTTTGGATTTAGAAAAATAGGAACCATTTGAATTTTTGTAAGTTTTAATTTGGTTTCTGTTTTTTTTTTTTTCCTTTTAGTTTGGTTCCAATTTGGTTTTTATGTTTTAGATAACATGCCAATGCCTAGCTTGAAGTGTAAAGTTTTGCTAAAATTTCTGTATTTTAACTTTATAGAATTGGGACCATACCTGTGATGGAGAAGTAGGTAAAGAATCAAATAAAATAATGGAGTAAAGGCAAAGAGCAAGCAAAGGCCCAACCAATAAGCGTAACAAAAAAATAAAAAGAGAGAGAGAAAGAAACCGTCGGAATCGAACTTTGCTCCACGGCCTTGCAATTTCCTTTTTTTTTTGACTTTTTCCTCATTATTCTTTGCTTTGACTTATCAGTCTTCTTTTTATGTGATCGATCACCTCCTCTTGATCTCAATCTCAATCTCAATCCACAGCTTCTCCATCTTCTTCATCCACCAACTCGCAGCAGCAAACAATGTCTAGTTTCACATATGCTTCTGCTTTCAACTTATCCGAAAAGTCTCCTCCTTTCAGTCCCGCCATTGCTTCTTCTTCTTCTTCCTCTGCCTTCGATGATGATACCGACGACGCTTGCAGCATCTGTCTCGAGCCTTTCACTCTCCAGGATCCTGCCACTGTAAGATTCTCTCTTTCCCATAAATCTGGGATGATCTGTATTAGATAGATCCTTTGATTTTATTATTGAAAGGGATGGTTTTTGAAAATGCTAATGGGGTTTGTCAGGTTACAAGTTGCAAGCATGAATATCACCTTCAGTGCATCATTGAATGGTATTATGTTGTTTTAGAATTTAATCTTGTTCGTCTATTGGTGACTTGATTCGTGATTGGGGTTTTGACACAGGTCTCAGAGAAGCAAGGAGTGTCCTATTTGCTGGCAATTCTTTGTCCTCAAAGATCCTGTCAGGTATACTCATGATCCTTTCTTGTTACAAATTGGTTTTTGATGCACTATCTTAATACTAGTACTGGTGTTCCTCTTTTTTCTTGTAGCCAAGAGCTTTTGGCTGCTGTGGACAAGGAAAGGCTGATGAAAACCACCAACATGAGATCTCCATCCTCTCCAAGAAGTTCCATTCCTCATGAGGATTTTCACTCAGAGGAGGTTCGTTTAGTATATTATTCATTATTCATTGTGCATTGGTAAGTTGCAAGAGTTT
Organism: Brassica napus; assembly: GCF_020379485.1. NCBI lineage: Eukaryota > Viridiplantae > Streptophyta > Magnoliopsida > Brassicales > Brassicaceae > Brassica > Brassica napus. Next base: position 58,648,898 of record NC_063446.1, on the reverse strand, counting down.
TGATTCTACTACTTGACTGGATAAAGATATGTTTTCTTCCCAGGAGGAGAGCAGCTTTGATGAACAATTCCTTAGGCATCTCACTGAAGCTGCCCATAGACGTTGTTTGCTTCGTACTAGGGACACTCCAATACCCTCCAATGATCCCTCTCCTTCTGATATGCCCAATCTTGGTCACAACATCTCTGCTGTTATTTCCCATGTTCAACATCAGAATGCAAACCCCCCGTCTCCTGCTGATACCAGCAATGGATCCAGGTATATTGACACTACACAATATCATCTAAACATTGAACCTTGTTCACTTAGTTACTGGCTGGTTGTGGTGAATTTGCATGGCGATGTCTGTTCTTGGAGAATGCTTAACTGACCTAAACCCTTATTTAACACATCTTCATCTTCTCTTGTATCTGTAAATCAGAATCTCCCGTGGACCTTCTCTATCTGAAGCATCGTCTCTTCCAGAAGCCATTAAATCCAAACTAGCTGCTGCTTCCGCAAGGTATGCCCACAAAACTCACTTCATCATTTTCCTTCATTCACAAGTCAAACTGATGGTATGGAGACATGCCTCCTCCAGGTACAAAGAATCTATCTCTAAGAGTAAACAAGGTCTCAAAGAGAAGCTACTTGCTCGCAACAACTCAGTGAAAGAACTGAGCAAAGGAGTACAACGTGAGATGAACGCTGGAATAGCTGGGGTTACACGTATGATGGAACGCTTTGATATTGCTTCAAAACGCTTTGGAGGGTCTACTACTTCCGGATTCAACTTCTCATTCAAAGGGAAGCGTGAAGAAGCAGAAGCCACTTCCAACAATGGGAACAAAAACCGAATCCCATAAGCTGGCAGGTTTCACACTTTGCATCTCCCCTGTTTCTTGTCTTTCAAGTTTGTTTTTTGCTATTGATGGATTTTGCTAATGAGAAAGAATCATCATTGAATTCATCTCAGGGACGAGGATAAGTTAATCAGATAAACGTATAATGCAAGCGATGTATATTCTCATGGAATCAAGGTCTTCGCATCCTGCATTGTTCTGAGCTCTCATGGTCTCTTCTCTCCCTCTCTCTCTCTCGTCTCTGTTTTTGCACTAAAATAAGTAAAATCCCTTCTGAGTAATCTTTTTATTACTCGATTTTCAACTCCTAGTTGGGAGTCAAAACTTTGTATTAGTTAATAATTACAAAAAAAAAGGGGTTTTGTTATATGCTTTCACTCAGGATTCGATTAGTCATATTATTGCATATAAATCCCATAAAAATAGAAATAAAAGTGACAGCTTTATATTTATGCATAAAATTTTATAATTATTTTCAAACACTGGAGTTTGTAGAAATAAAACCTGAAAAAAAAAACTAATTTTGTTTAGGTCATAAAACACCTGAAATCTAGCAGGAGAATGACTGTTTCTTTTAAACTACAGTTTCCAAATTTAAAATATATGATATATTTTATAATTCAAGATAACAATGACAGCTGTATAAAATTTTATAAATTTTCCTAATTATCTTCAAAATCGAAGTTTGTAAGATAAAATCTAAAACAAAAACTATTTTTTTAGGACATAGAACACCATAAACTTGCCAGGAGAATGACTATGTTTTTAACAGCTCTATATATATAAACTTAAGACATACAAACTCGCAGACACAAAACTAGAGTTATTTAAAAGCTATATATAAACACAAGACATACAAACTCCGCATACATAAAATTAGATTGTGGGAGAGATCCAAAACAAAGAAGAAAGCGAAGACAGAGAGACACCAAAAGATTTGCTAACATCAGATTCAACATATAAGATTAGATTGTGACAGCCAGAGCAAACAAGAAGATACATATAGAGAGAGAATTGCAAACATAAGATTCGGTGAAGAAAGCATGACAGGAGAGCCTTCTCTATGCATCAACGGATGTGGCTTCTTCAGCACGCCACAGACCAAGAACCTTTGCTCCAAGTGCTACAACAGTTTTTTAAAGGATGAGTCTGCCAGATACATGGACACTATACGAGACCACACGAAAACAGCAACAGTGGTGGAGAAGTTTGAAGAGGTAGTCGTTGTGGTAAAGAATAAAAAGAGGAGTAGATGCAATGCGTGCAATAAAAAGGTGGGGCTGCTAGGATTTGAATGCAGGTGCGGCCATGTGTTCTGTGGATCTCACCGTCACCCGGAAGAACATTCTTGTCTATCGGATTATAAATCTGCCGCCATTACCGAGTTAACTATCCAAAACCCTGTCATCAAGCCTGATAAACTGTATAGAATCTAGTCAACCTTTGATTAATGTTTTTTTTTCTTTTTATCTATAGCTTTTGTTTTGTTTTGTTTTGATTAACAGAGTTTTTATGAATATTGCCTAACATAACATAACATGTTTATAAGTTACCTTAACACTTGCTCTATCCTTAAAATTTAAAATAATGTTTGTAATGTATCTTGTCTTCGTACAGTTCAATTAGATTAGTACATATAACCTTCATGGTGTGCTCAATAATGAATTCTTCATGTGAAGAATGGTATTGGCTTTATATGGTTCACATACTATACCATGGCACCACTCGCAAGTTTGTCGTGAAAGCAAAACGTTGGGAAGAATAGTAACAGCAATACCATAAAACGGTTTGATTGTATAACCAGAGATTTATATACGGATCTTCCCCGAGTAAACATTTGTTATAAAGTGTGGTGCAGCAGTGGTTGCACTTATAGAATATTTCTTTTACTTCTAAAGGCAATCTCTCCTCGCTAAGTTCACACCAATCTTGTTTACTTGTCGTCTCATTCCCATACCCAAGTGTGAGGCAATGTTTGTCAGGTACGAACTAGATAATCAGCTCAGCCAAGAAAAGAGAAGATATGTTAAGGACCCTTTAGCCGGGAATAGAGAGTTTCATTAGTCAACGTTTTGTTAACAATTGTATAAATGTCTGTTAGAGCGTCTGTCCTTTCCATTATCTAAAAAATAAGATATCATAGTTTATAACTCTAGTGATAAGTCTGCTCGTGTTTGAGCTGTAATTCTTCTTTAAGTGGATTGCTAGATAGATCTCTGGTCTTATTGAGTAATTCTTCACACCAGAATCAGTTAACAATCTTGTGTGCCTTTTTCTTCTTCAGCATCTTTCTTTACTTTTGTTTTTTATTTAAATCGTTGATCAAATATGAGGTTTCTGATAGTTTGTTCATGGTGGATTCAACCCGGAGTAAACACTACTGCTTTAGAAGGCTACAAATCAAACGTGCTACTTTATACACATTACCAAAACTTCATGTAAGCATTGGCCTTATTAATGGAACGAAAAGGGAGACGAGAAAGAATGAAAAAGAACATACAAATGAACTAGATTTGGGGGGTTAAAAACAAGTTCGAATTGTTTTGTAGACTTATTATTATAACTACACGTATGTGCAGAATAATTGATCTAAGTTTGAGAACCTTGTTTTATTACACTCACATCTCAATCAAAAAAAAAATTAAAAAAAAAACAGAACACCAGAAATCATCATCCCTGAAGAGAACCGGTCGTAGTTCAAATCGGTTTATCCTGTCCTGTCTTTGGAGTAGTAGACGATGCCTTTGGCGTTTTTGGTCCTCCCTGCAAAAACACACAAACCGGTTCAGTATCTCAACTCCACAAAGATCTTTTTCACTTAAAAACCATTTTCTTTTGCGAGAGAGAGAGATAGTGTTTACTTACAGTTCCCTTTTGGCCAAGTAACCTCCGGCTTGAAGGAGCTCTCGCTAATGATGAAATAGCCACTGCCGCTACAGTCGCCACCCGTATCCTTTTATGCACGTCAACAAATTCATCAGTTTCGTCCACAATCTCTTCCTGCAAAAGCTCTTCAAACACATCTTCCAAAGTGATGACACCAATTACTTCTCCATCCTCTATCTCCTCTGAAGTATGCGAGAACCCACTGTTACTAATCTTGTCAATATCAACAACGACATTGTCCTGGTTTCCTTCTCGCTTCAGTAACAGAGGTGTAGTCAACTTGGAGTCATTAGTGTTTTCTTCTTCAAGCAAAGTTGAAAGAGAACCTTTGCGTTTCACATTGACCTTCACAACTGCAGCCATGTGACTGCTCCCTTTTTGAAACTCGTTCAGTATATCATACAATGGCATATCGGCTGGAACCCTGGTTAAACCATTTAAACACACGCACAATCAGAATCTAGTTTGTATAGAGAGGATATCTACAGGGAAAGAAAATGGCAAGACCTTGGAATGTGGCGTATACCAACTGTGCTGACAAGAGTATCTGATTCAGGGCGAACAGTGAGGAGACTCTTCACCTAACAAACAGAAGAACATCTTCATAAGTGTTTGCAAAAGAAGATGATAAACCGAATAAAGGATCTCAAACAACACCTACCAAAAGAAGACCGACAACATTTTTAGGATTCTCCGAGTAGACAGGAATCCGGCTATGTCCTCGTGTTTGAATCTTGTACATAGCTTCCCTAATCACAAGCAAAAAGTAGTGTAAGATACAAAGGTCAAATATGAGGTAGAGAGTTACCGAAACTCACCAGTCCAACTTTGAATTAATATCCAAGGAAAAGATTGATTCAATAGGAGTCATGGCTTCTCGAGCAGTCTTGGCAGTCAAATCAAGCGCACCACTAATGATTGTGGTCTCATCATGGGTAAGCTCACCTCCCTTGCCAGCAGCTTCCCCATGAATGGAAACAAGAGCCTTTAACTGAGCCCGTCTAAACAAAGGGTCTCCATGTCCCAACACCCAGTCCAACATCTTCGCAACGGGGAAAGATATCGGGTAGGAGAGAATCATTAAGATGCGGACAAGCCAGACCAAGTTAGCTCCCACTGCTAGTCCGTACCTGGAGCATATAGCTTGAGGAATAACCTTAAAACACACAATCACACAATCATTATAAGCCTCTTGATAAACCTTAAAGCTACAAAAACTTGGTTTACCTCTCCAACAAAGAGAACGAAAGTAACGGAGAGGATGATAGCAACATACTCGTTGAAGATCTTGTCTAAGTATATAGGAAGGCCCTGCAAGTATAAATCTTTTCACATCAGAACTAAGCACAAAGGTTAATGTGCAATCTTTAATGAATACCTCCATAGCAAGAGCATTGAACAAGAGAAGTGTCACTAGAAGCTGATGCTGTTTCTGAACAACCGGAAAGATCGCAGCTGAAAAACAAACAGTTAGAGAATCAGAATCAGAATCAGAATCAGATAAAGAGAAAGATTCAAGAGCGATTCAACCATCAACCTGATTGTTTCTTCTCCTTTGGGGAGCCACTGCGTTGGAGGATTTCGAGGTCGACGAGACTGAGAGACATGAGGCCCAGAGTGAGACCGGACATGATTCCGGCGAAGAGGACGAGGAAACAAGAGACGCCGGCGTAGATACTCCACCACAAGGATCCGAAGGGGATCGTCTCGCTTTCTAATCCGTTTGATTTTCCGACGGCGGTCAGCATCCTCGCCGCCATCATAGCGTTGAAAGGATGCATCTTTGAAGATATTTTTTCTTCGGTCTCGGTTTTAAAAATTTCCTGTGAATGATAAATTTGATTTATTTGCTGTTTCAAACCCCACGATTGTTATTTATTTCTCTAAATAGATTACTTTTCCTTTTACAACTACAATTTCCAGATATATGTAATATACTACAGTTTTTTTTAAAAAAAAATCAAGATATTAACGACAGCTTTATCTTTAATCTTTATATGCATAGAGTTGTAACTATCTTCAAAAATAATAATCTTTCTAAAATAATAATATTGGAGTGATTGTTGTAATAGCATACAATTTATAATTTTGTGTTGTTAATTTCAAAAACAACTTTATAATTAACATTTTGATTGATAATAATAAAATCTGAAAACAAATTACAAGGTTTATGTAGGGCTTAGAAAATATTTACTTTTCCAGAAAAATTTCCTATGATAACTATTTTTTAAGTTTTTATCACAAAAATAATTTTCAATGAAAAAAATGACCAACGTAAGTTTTATTAAAGAGTTAGGTGGGGTTTTGGATTAACTAATCTATACTTACGATTTAGAGTTAAATGGTGGAGTTTTGGGATATGATTTCAAATTTTTTTAAAAAAAATATTAGAAAATTCATAATAAAAGGAGATATTTTGATCATTTTCTTTTTTAAAAGCTATTTATGTGACAAAAACTTAAAAATGATTATTCGAGATAATTGTCCTTACTTCTAAGCTTAAAGGTTTAGATTTACTCAAGTTTATTGATTCTAAGAGCTTCGCTACTTATTTTTTTATAAATTAACATATTATATATAAAAATATGCCTGATAAATTTATCTACAGTTTCTAATATATTGTTTTAGTAAGAATGTAAATTTAACACACTGGTTAGGACATAAACGATTTATTTTATTTATTTAGCTGCCAGAAAACGAGTTGTTTTATTAAAAAGAGCTAGTTAATTCCCAGTGGGTTATTACTAAATAAAATGATTTCAACAAAAAAAGCCACATTACTTATGGTGCATGATGTGCGCCTGTGCGGATCGTAGACAAGTCAGCTTGTTTTAGGTGTCTCTTTAGTTTTATATTGGTTTAACTTCATCCTTAATGGTTGGTTTATAAATATTAAACTTAGAGACGCGAAATTTGACAAGACTTGGGTATTATTCAACACGTGACACACACACACACACACAAAAAAAAAAAAAAAAAAGAGATATGGGTTTCTAATGTCTGGTCTACAAACTGTCAAAAGCCATCAAGATGTTTTTCCTTTTAAAAAAAGTCATCAACATAATTAGCGATGAATGTTAAAAAAGTTAAGAACATCTTTATTCATAGTCTTTCGTAAAGGTTTTCAATAGTTATTGCAATAAAAAATTAATAAAATATAGTGTGAGTATCTAAAAATTCATCCAGTTGTTTCAATATTTTGGTTAGCAACATTGTTTCAATGCCTTTTTTTCTTGAACTAATTTTTTGTTTCAATGCTTTTGGTATAGCAAAATAGCGGTCACAAAAGTTTGTGACCATATTTACACTTGTGAAAACATTATCTTCAGCCAGAGAGAGAGGACCAGCTTTCTTTGTTTGTTACCGAGAAGAAGATATTGAGTGACTTAAAGATCTTTGTAGAATAACAAGATCACTAAGATTAATGTAACAAACGAAAAATTGTATATAAAAATATTATTTATGTCAATATTAAGCTTAATATTAATAATTTACATAATTCGACTCGATATTAAGATCTATAAGTTTTATAAACCATTTATAAGAGATAATACATTATTTCCTCGATTTATAAAAATAATTATTAAAATGATTTACAAGTGTTATAAAATATATATATATACATAATTGTTATAAATCAAGTGATGAATGTCCATAACCGGTCCGGTCCATAACCGGTCCGGTCCATAACCGGTCCAAACCCTAGAACAAAGAGACATAGCCGAAACCCTAGAGAGAGGAGAGAGAGGCGGCTGCATACCTTAGAGGAGAGAGAGAGGCGACCACAAGCTTTAGAGAAAAGGAAACCTTATTTCATTTTCCTTGTATATGTAATCTTTCCATTTATGTATTTAGTAGTTATCATAAATCTAGTTGAATTAGGATTTGTACTCTTTCCTTTTATCTCTATCTTGTAAACCTTATATAAGGGATGTCATATTCATTAATGAAATATATAGAATTCTCATTCTTTTACAACATGTTATCAGCACGATTGTTCTTTGCAATCTAAGCTAAAATCGCCAATCCCTTAAACCTAACCTAGCCGACGACTTTAACCTAATCCCGACGAACCCTAATTCGTCCTAGCTCGCGTTCCAGCTCGTCAGCAACCGATCAGCTCCATCCCTAAGGCGTTCCTGATCCTAGACGACCTCAGCTTCCGTTCGCATCACAGCCAGCTCGTGTTCCCGATCAACCAGCTCGCAATCCCGATCAGCTGCTTGCAAACCCGATAGGAAGCAGACGCGTCCTGTCCCGTTCAGCTCGCATCCGATGACAGCCAGCTCGCGTCTGTCCGTGTGCAGCTCTAGGTTCATCTGTTCTCTTTGGTGGTCCGGTTTCAACCCTACAAACAAAGGTATACCGATTAATCTAAGAACATAATGATCAAACCCTAAAACCCTAATCCGTTATTATGGAAATCCAATGTTCTTGATGAACCCTAAAAATTGGTATAACCTAAAACTGATCATCTTATAATCACTAGATTGAAATCGATTCCATTAGAACATGTTGATTGATTGTTCTGATCTGAATTATGAAAACCCTAAATGTTGGAATCGAAAACCCTAAAACCCTAAAGCTTGAAATCGATTTTAAATTGTTCTTGCTTGATTGAATGATTGATGATCTGAGTTTTAAGATTAATAGATTGATTGAATCTCGAAACTAAAATCTTAAGGCCTTAAAACCCTTAACCTCATGTTGATAAAATCGGCCACTTAAATGTTTAAAACCCTAAATCTCGTTTTAAATTCCTAAAGATCTTGAAACCTTGATCTCATATTGCTAAAATCGAATTCTAGTATTGCTTAAATCAAAACTCTAGGGTTGTTTGCATAAACATATAAAACTGAATACGAATTGCATTCGTCTTGTTTTAAAATATCGACCAGCATGACATATAGATCGTATAAACTTGAATAGTTTGCATCATAGAATTGTATGGCCGTGCGGCCTAATATAGAATCTATGATTGATCGCACCATGGTCGTTTTAGATTGTTTGAAAACATGACACTACAAGAAAACACATGCTTAACGAGGAAATTTAACGAGAAAAAACAATCCTCGTAAATTTACGTCGATTTTACGAGGAACTTACGTGGAAAACTAAAGTCATCGTTATTTCCTCGTAACGTAACGACAAAAGTGTTTCGTCGTAAAGTGGATATAATTTGACGAGTATTTTACGAGGAAAAACTATTTTCTCGTAAATACGACGTAAACTTTGCGTGTTATTTACGAGGAAATACGTGTATTTAGCGAGGAAATTTTGAATCCACCAACTTTGTAGGTGTTACACGTTTTTTTTTTGCCACCTAATTAATTTTCGTCGTAAATTCATAGGAAAATTACAACTACCAGATTCGAAATTTCCTATAAATATGGATGTTTGAACATCATTTTAAACACACCAACAACAAAAAACGTGAAAGAAAAAAAAATGGCTGGCTCCGGGACTATTTACGAGTTGCGGAAGTGGATGTATATGCATAGAGATGCTAACGGGAGAGTGACGAAAGAATACCTTGCGGGTCTGGAGACATTTATGCATCAAGCAGATTCAACACCGCTCGCCCAAGAAAGTGGTAAGATGTTCTGTCCTTGTCGGAAATGCAACAATTCGAAACTGGCAAACCGTGAAAATGTTTGGAAGCATTTAATAAATAGAGGTTTCACGCCAAATTACTATATCTGGTTTCAACATGGAGAAGGTTTTAATTATGATCAGAATGAAGCTAGTAGTAGTAATAGCAATTTTCAGGAAAAAGAACCGGTTGATCATCATTTGCATAATGAACATAGTTACCATCAGGAGTAGATGGTAGATTATGATAGGGTTCATGATATGGTAGCTGATGTATTCGTAGCTCATGATGAAGATGAAGAACCTAATATAGATGCAAAAAAGTTTTACGAAATGTTAAACGCGGCGAATCAACCACTTTACAGTGGTTGTAGAGAAGGTCTCTCTAAATTGTCGTTAGCTGCTAGAATTATGAATATTAAAACTGATCACAATCTACCTGAAAGTTGCATGAACGAATGGGCGGACTTGTTTAAAGAGTATTTGCCGGAAGACAATGTGTCTGCTGATTCTTATTATGAGATTCAGAAACTGGTTTATAGTCTTGGGTTGCCTTCGAAGATGATAGATGTTTGCATCGACAACTGCATGATCTATTGAGGAGATGATGAGAAGCTAGAAGAATGTCGATTCTGCAAGAAGCCACGATTCAAGCCGCAAGGACGGGGACGTAATAAGGTACCGTACCAAAGGATGTGGTACCTACCAATTACAGACAGATTGAAAAGATTGTATCAATCAGAGCAGACTGCTGGAAAGATGAGATGGCATGCCGAGCATACTCAGACGGATGGTGAGATGACTCATCCATCAGATGCAAGAGCCTGGAAACATTTCAACAAAGTACATCCGGATTTCGCTAGCAATATCCGAAATGTGTATCTCGGACTATGCACAGATGGATTTAGTCCGTTCGGAATGTTAGGGAGACAATATTCATTGTGGCCAGTCTTTATTACACCATACAACCTGCCACCGGAGATGTGCATGCAACGGGAGTTGCTATTCTTGACCATATTAATACCTGGTCCGAACCATCCAAAAAGGTCCCTGGATGTTTTCCTACAACCACTGATAAAAGAGTTGAAGGATTTGTGGTCAACTGGGGTGAGGACGTATGACTGTTCAACGAAGACGAATTTTACGATGCGAGCGATGCTTTTGTGGACCATAAGTGATTTTCCTGCCTATGGGATGTTGTCTGGATGGACTACACATGGGAGATTAGCTTGTCGATATTGTAATGGAACGACAGATGCGTTTCAACTGAAGAATGGTAGGAAGACAAGTTGGTTTGATTGTCACCGTTGATTTCTTCCCATTGGCCATCCTTACCGAAGAAACAAGAATTTGTTTAGGCACAAAAGGGTTGTGAGAGACACTCCTCCTCCATATCTAACTGGAGAACAAATTAAAGCGCAAATCGACTACTATAGAGCTAACGAAACAGTTCGTTGGGGTTGTAAACTCATGTATGCTAACTCAGAGCAACAAACCCATAGTTCTAATGGCGAATACATAGGCCGTGGTCGTGGAGGAAGGTTCTATGGTAGAGGAAGAGGTTGTGGTCGATACAACTATGTGAGAGATGCAACAAGGATTACGTGCTATCGATGTGACAAGGTAGGACACTATGCTTCAGACTGTCCTGATCGCCTATTGAAACTTCAAGAGACCCAAGAGACTAAAGAAGAAGAGACGCGTGAGGCCGATGAGTTGATGTTGAACGAAGTGGTGTTTCTCAATGAAGAGAAGGTGAAACCCAATACGCTTGAGACAACCCTAGACAAAAACAATATGTGGTATCTAGACAATGGTGCTAGTAATCACATGACGGGAGATTGCTCTTACTTCACCATCCTCGACGAGACAATCACTGGCAAAGTTAAGTTTGGTGATGACTCTCGCATTGACATAAAGGGAAAGGGATCCATTAGTTTTCTCTTCAAGAATGGCGTGAAGAAAACCATGTCAAACGTGTATTTTATACCGGCTCTCCGAAGCAACATCATAAGCTTGGGTCAAGCTACGGAAGCGGGCTGTGAAGTCAGTATGAAGGAGGATATTTTGTGTATTTATGATCGTGAAGGGAGGCTATTGATCAGGAGCAACAGAGGAAGAAATCGTCTCTACAAAGTTCTTTTGGAAGCTGAAAGTACTTCGTGCTTGCAAGTGATAACGTCGAATGAATCAAGCAAGTGGCACGCGAGGCTAGGTCATATTAACTTCGACAATATAAAGCTGATGGTTGACAAGGAACTTGTCACAGGAATACCAAAGATAGCAATCACGAATAACACATGTGTTTCCTGTTTACTTGGGAAAAAAACAAGGAGACCTTTTCCCCAAGTAACCAAGTTTCGAGCATCAGAAAGGCTTGAGCTCCTGCATGGAGATCTTTGTGGTCCGATCAATCCACCAACAATTGGTCAACACAGATACGTGTTTGTCATAATCGACGATTACTCCCGATACATGTGGACAATATTGTTGAAAGAGAAGAATGAAGCTTTTGGAAGATTCAAAAAGCTTAAAGCGTTGATAGAACAGGAAACTGGCATCTCTATTAAGACCTTCCGAACTGATCGTGGAGGAGAATTCACCTCGAACGAGTTTAATAACTTCTGCAAAGAGAATGGGATTCAGAGACACTTGACCGCGCCATACGCTCCTCAGCAAAATGGAGTGGTTGAGAGACGCAACAGGACGATACTAGAGATGACGAGGAGTATACTCAAGCATATAAGTGTTCCGAATTATATGTGGGGAGAAGCTGTGAGGCATATCACTTATCTCATCAACCGCTCTGCAACAAGAACTCTGGCATCTAAGACTCCATATGAGATGTTTAAAGGGAGTAAGCCGAACATCTCACACCTGAGGGTATTTGGTTGCATTGGATATGCTAGAGTATCAGCTCCTCACAAGAAGAAACTGGACGATAGGTCAAGAGCTTTGGTACACCTTGGAACAGAACCAAGAACTAAAGCTTACCGACTGTTTGACCCATCAAGCAAAAGGATTACTGTAAGCCGAGATGTGGTATTTATGGAGAAGGAAGTATGGAAGTGGAATGACTGCGTGAGAGAACGGGACCAGAGTTCACTTAGTATCAACCTCGGAGAATTTGGAAACAGAGGACTCAGAGAAGTCGAGTTTCACGTGAGTCCTAAGGAAGATAACAGTGCTGTCATAACTGAACAGACTAGCAAGAAGGTAGATAACAGTGATGAGATCATTGATAATGATGTTGTGGAGATCTCTGATGACGAAGATGAGACGCAAGAGGAACCGCAGTTGAGACGATCCACAAGAACAAGGACAACGCCGGAGTACTTGTCTGACTACATACTAATGGCTGAGGAAGAGTGCGAATGGCTTCTGATGTCTCTGAATGAGGAGCCATGGGATTTTGCTGAGGCTAAAAGCATGACAGTATGGGTAAAAGCCTGTGAAGATGAAATAACATCTATCGAGAAGAACCACACTTGGTTTCTTGTTGATCTACCTGCTGGAGCAAAACCCATCGGACTGAAGTGGGTATTTAAGGTCAAGCGCAATCCTGATGGAAGTGTGAATAAGTACAAAGCAAGATTAGTAGCAAAGGGCTACGTGCAGAGATATGGAATAGACTATGATGAAGTATTCGCACCTGTCGCAAGAATAGAAACTATTCGTCTAATCATTGCTTTGGCGGCTTCTCATGGGTGGGAAGTACATCATCTTGATGTAAAGACTGCTTTTCTCCATGGAGATCTTAAAGAAGAGGTTTACGTAAAGCAACCAGAGGGTTTTGAAGTCAAGGGGAGCGAGGAAAAGGTTTACAGACTCTCTAAGGCACTCTACGGACTAAAGCAAGCTCCTAGAGCTTGGAACTATAAGTTAAATAAGATACTAAGAGAGTTGAGGTTCACACGATGTTACAAGGAAGCCTCGTTGTATCAGAGAAAGCAGAATGAGGACACTCTTGTTGTGGTTGTCTATGTCGACGACTTGCTTGTCACAGGTTCTAACTTGGTGATGATAAATGAGTTCAAGAACGAGATGGCTGCCAAGTTCGAAATGAGTGACTTAGGAGAACTTACATACTACTTGGGTATTGAAGTGCTGCAACACAAGGATGGTATCACATTGAGACAAGAAAGGTATGCTGAGAAGATTCTTGTGGAGACAGGTATGGATGGTTGCATTTCTACTCATGTGCCGATGGATATGAACTTGAGGCTGTCAAGAACAGTTGAGGAACAAAGCGTTGATGAGAAGAAATACAGAAGGAGTATTGGATGCTTACGGTATCTGATCCACACACGTCCTGACCTTTCATACAGCATTGGAGTTTTATCCAGATACATGCTTGACCCCAAGGTCTCACATGATGCGGCGTTGAAACAGGTTCTGAGGTATTTGCGTGGGACTCTCACCTATGGTCTTACTTACAAGCGTGCAGATAAAGTAAGACTGTTAGGATACAGTGATAGCTCTCTTAATGTGGATGTCGACGATGGAAAAAGTGTTACAGGACACATATTTTATCTCAATGAAAGTCCCATTACCTGGTGCTCTCAAAAGCAAGAGACTGTGGCATTATCTTCTTGTGAAGCTGAGTTTATGGCAGCTACTGAGGCAGCAAAGCAGGCAATATGGCTTCAAGAACTCTTAAGCGAGATCACAGACAGCGAGTGTGAGAGTGTAACCATTCGGGTGGATAACAAGTCTGCGATCTCATTGACTAAGAACCCTGTTTTTCATGGACGATCTAAGCACATACACAGGAGATATCATTTTATAAGGGAATGCGTCGAGAATGGACAGATAGAGGTCGAACATGTTGCAGGGAATCGGCAGAAGGCAGACATTCTGACAAAAGGACTTGGGAGGATTAAGTTCAGAGAGATGCGTGAGCTTATTGGCGTTCTAGATGCAGCACAAAGTAACTTCAAGCTTAAAGGGGAGAATGTTGGAGTAAGCTTGAAGCCACTAGCACAAGAGTGAGGACTTGGAGAACAAGCTAAAGATAAATCCTAATCTATTTGTGTTTTGAGATAAAGATAAGGATGCTTTAGGAGTTATCTATAAGCATATTAGGATTTATGTTTAGCTATATATACATTCCATCGAGTTATGATTAGGTTTGTATGAGTTTGAGAGATTCAAGGTTTTAAGTAAGTTTTCCCTTGAGAGATTAATATAAGAGAGTTGTTTTTATACTTCATTTGCATACACAAAGACCAAAAGGTTTTGTAGTTTCAATAGTGGCCATGATATATTGAACCTCCCGGGCTTTGGTGTAAACCTAGACAATAGCTATAACACAGCTTCATTCTCTCACAGAACTAGGTTCTCTATTGTGTTCATTTTGGCCGTGAACAGTCCTGGTTAATCATGAGTGAACTTGGAGAATATAACATTTCCTTCATTCTCCTAGAAACGGCCCCATTTCACACTCACCAGGTGATTTGCCATTAGCTTTGTTTAGAGGAGTATCATGTACTACTCCATTCATATCTCAAAGCTATGGACACAAATCATTAAAAGCAAATGCTTATCCTATAATCCTTACATGTAGCACTATTTAATCATCATAGGAACTGGGTATAGACCGAAGTCTTACACTGCTTTGGGCAGACTTAGTTTGACTTAGTTGTCTCCTTGAACCTATTTCTTGGGATCTCTAGTCAGTTAGGTAGAGTTACCGCCAAACCTCATCTTAATTCACAGGCGACCTATTCCTTTAGATGATATAACAATTTGATCTCATGACACACCATTAATAAAAGGATCCTAGGTTGTTATCGCAGTGAACATAATATCTTGAGATTAGTCGAGATCAATTGTCTAATGATTTTTGTCATCTTTTTTTTTAAGATACAATTAACCATTATACACAAAACTCAGTGTATGACACTAGTTTTTTTTTCCTTTTTTTTGAAAAAAAAAATATATTGTGATAACTATCGCTAAGTTCATTTGGCATATTGCCAACAACTTTATATGGTAAGCAAAGCTTCCCCCACATTTTTTGAGATAACTCAAAAACATATTTACATTTACAATCTCTTAAGAGTTTTGAAAGTTAATCTACAACTCTTTTAGATTTAAATGAATAAAAAATAATTTTCGAAAAATTATTATAATTTTCTTTAAAAAAAATGTATTTCAAACTTAGAAATTCACATTTTACATACAAGTATCTTCATAGTTCTCTCAAGTTGATTAATAAATCCAACTTGTATGTTTTGGATTTTTCCAAACACATACTTTGCTTTTTAACAAATATACATATCATTACAAGATATTATTTGTGCCATCAAAACCACCTTTCTATATGATTATTTTTATCCATATTGACTTTAGAAACTACAATACTCATGCTAGTTTAAGTCATATTGGTCTTAATTCTCATTGTTTTTTTGTATGATCAATCTTTTTACAACTTGCATTTTAGAAATAACGAAATATAAATGTTTTGATCATTATCAACAAACATTTTATTTCCTATAGCAAACAGATTTATATTCCATCCATACTGTTTGATCTCTCGAAGATCAGAATGTTTTTTTATAGCTATGGTATCACCATATTTGAAACTTTAATCTTTTTATGCTCCAAGAAAGAAAAAAAATCTGAAACAATAAATCAAAAGATTAGTCATCTCATTCTTGATAATTAAAACAAATAAATTGTCTTTAACCAAATCAAGCATTTACACATTTTGACCATGTAATAATAAAAGTCAAGATGCCAAACGGAATTTCTAAAGTCTAAACGTTAGAGCAATTAATATATTGCAAAAATGATCAACGTATGCAATAGATATGCACGTTCACTCTGCTAAATAATTGAGCAAAGAAATGAACCATAACAATTGTTTCTAAAATTATATAGCGTCAACTATTTAAATTTGATTAAATTCTGAAACTCAAAAAAATTAAAAATTTAACCCAAAAATCCATGCAAGCTAATGAGGAAAGCTAAACGCTATTAATAAAAAAACTGCAGCCAGAATTGTTTTTTTTTTTAGTAAAAATTCCCTGCAATTAGAAAATCAGGCCAAAATCAAAGAAGCAAACAATGATCAATTGATAGTCAAATGCAACACCAAATTGCATAAATGAAACCAATATGCCAAGAAGTTTTTTTTTTCTTTTTCTCCAGTTCGATCAGAAGAATAATGAACACTAATTCTCCAAAATTGATTCTTGCACCTGTTTCGAACATAGATCAGCCTGTTCTTAAAAAAAAATACTTTTGACAAATATCAGTATTGTTAGTGCAAAAGCATAAACAATATTTGAAGATTTAAGAGTGTATGAACATTATTTTACTACCATAGGACAACTGATATTTGTAAAGAATAATAAGAACATAAATTAAAATTTCAATACCGAAATATAAAAATAAAGAAGAATTGCAGAGTCGAGATAGTTAATCTCTTTCCTTAAATCTTTAAACGCCCCGTAGTGTGTCGGTTTCATGGCGCTCAGATTCCCAGGATACAACTGCAGCATTGTTTCTGTTTACCATCACCGAAAAACAGAATCTATCGACCATATTTCTGTGATGTACTCTCAGACTCAAAAAATAAAAAATAAAAAATATTCAAGTAGAGGATCTTGGTTTTGTTGTTGTTGATCGTATGAATCCATATTTCTAAATGAGAGCACAAGTGTTGTTTTATAACTCTCAAAGAGTAAAACGTACGTTGTGACCAGAGTATTCAATAACGTTTGAATTATCATTATGGTGAAATGATTCCCATGAGTAATGATAACACGTTACTTTTCAAAGTTCATTTTGTTTGATTTACCAAATCAATTGCAACAAAATACTTTCTAATGGGTTCATATTTTATATTTTATAAACATAAAATGTTATTGTGAATAAGATTAATAAGTTAATGGACTTAGTATCCAATTAACAAATTTAATCTAAATTCAACCCAAATATTTCAAAGTGAAACAATTGCTAATTTTTCATATTTAGCCAATTTAAAGTCTTACCAGCTTAGTAAAACATTCACTTTGGATCTCCATTTTTCATTCAAACCAACTCTAATTTTGACATGTATCTACACTACTTCGTAGTGCCTAACATTCGGTTATTCCGACAAACGTCTTCGTCCAGAAACTTACCGAAATATGGTCTAAAACCATTTTGTCAAAAAAGAGTTCCAACACATAACATGTTTATAAGTTACCTTTAACACTTGCTCTATCCTTCAAAATTTAAAATAATGTTTGTAATGTATCTTATCTTCGTACAGTTCAATCAGATTAGTACATATAACCTTTATGGTGTGCTCAATAATGAATTCTTCATGTGAAGAATGGTACTGGCACTACAAGAAAACACATGCTTAACGACGAAAATTAATGAGGAAAAACAATCCTCGTAAATTTGCGTCGAGTTTACGACGAATTTACGTGAAAAACTAAAGTCATCGTTATTTCCTCGTAACGTAACGACAAAACTGTTTCGTCGTAAAGTGGATGTAATTTTACGAGTATTTTACGAGGAAAAACTATTTCCTCGTAAATACGACGTAAACTTTGCGTGGTATTTACGAGGGAATAGTTTACGTGTATTTAGCGAGGAAATTTTTGAATCCACCAACTTTATAGGTGTTACACGTTTTTTTTGCCCACCTAATTAATTTTCGTCGTAAATTCATAGCAAAATTACAACTACCAGATTCGAATTTTCCTATAAATTTGGATGTTTGAACATCATTTTAAACACACCAACAACAAAAAACGTGAAAGAAAAAAAATGGCTGGCTCCGGGACTATTTACGAGTTGCGGAAGTGGATGTATATGCATAGAGATGCTAACGGGAGAGTGACGAAAGAATACCTTGCGGGTCTGGAGACATTTATGCATCAAGCAGATTCAACACCGCTCGCCCAAGAAAGTGTTAAGATGTTCTGTCCTTGTCGGAAATGCAACAATTCGAAACTGGCAAATCGTGAAAATGTTTGGAAGCATTTAATAAATAGAGGTTTCACGGCAAATTACTATATCTGGTTTCAACATGGAGAAGGTTTTAATTATGATCAGAATGAAGCTAGTAGTAGTAATAGCAATTTTCAGGAAAAAGAACCGGTTGATCATCATTTGCATAATGAACATAGTTACCATCAGGAGGAGATGGTAGATTATGATAGGGTTCATGATATGGTAGCTGATGCATTCGTAGCTCGTGATGAAGATGAAGAACCTAATATAGATGCAAAAAAGTTTTACGAAATGTTAAACGCGGCGAATCAACCACTTTACAGTGGTTGTAGAGAAGGTCTCTCTAAATTGTCGTTAGCTGCTAGAATGATGAATATTAAAACTGATCACAATCTACCTGAAAGTTGCATGAACGAATGGGCGGACTTGTTTAAAGAGTATTTGCCGGAAGACAATGTGTCTGCTGATTCTTATTATGAGATTCAGAAACTGGTTTATAATCTTGGGTTGCCTTCGGAGATGATAGATGTTTGCATCGACAACTGTATGATCTATTGGGGAGATGATGAGAAGCTAGAAGAATGTCGATTCTGCAAGAAGCCACGATTCAAGCCGCAAGGACGGGGACGTAATAGGGTACCGTACCAAAGGATGTGGTACCTACCAATTACAGACAGATTGAAAAGATTGTATCAATCAGA